>NC_088642.1:76251237-77591237 GCF_036013475.1 Columba livia
ACCGCTCCGCAAAGGAGCCTTCAGAGAGAGATGGGATGTGGCAGGGGGGCTGCCAAGGACCAGCTCCCCTGGCAAACTGCAGCCCAGGGTGCTGGGCAGGTCACAGAAGCTGGGTTCAGCTCGGTCCCCCTCCTGACGGCAGGGCAGCGCTGCCAGGGAGCAGGGGTCAGGACTGCCATGCAGATCGCAGGGCTGAGTGACACGGCCGGGCTGAAGGGAAGTGCTGTGTGCTTGTTCCGCCTGGAGCTGAACCACAAGTCAGGCTTTCTCTGTGATACTTGCAAGATTGTCGCTGGACCTTTTCCTGGAAATATGTCAAATGCAGAAAGCCACCAGGTGTTCTTGTCTCGTACAAAGTAAGTCTTGGATGTCCTCCGAGTGTCAATGGTGCCACCTGATGTGAAGATGGCCCGAGTTTAGGAGCTGAAGCAGTGCATTCGGCTGTATTTCTCAAGGTCGAAAGCAGAGCTGGGCAGACTTTGGGGGAGTGCCACACACCAACCAAGGGCAGCGAGATTCCCTGTCTGTGCACCTATTGATCCCATTGCCCAGTCAGGCATCCAGTAATAGTCTCAAGCACCTTTTCCATTGCCGTCTGGGTAAAGTTCTCAGGCCTCTATTGTCTTTTACTTCCTGTAAAACCAGGCATAGAGAGCCAGGAGCCCTTGATGGCCGGCACAAGCCCCAGCTGCTGGCCCAGATCTGCTTTTGGCAGAGCCTGGGCCGTTCTACTGCTGCCAGCAGGGTGGTCACTAGGTGGCTGGAGAACAGGCCTGGGGGCTGCCGGCCCTCCTCTTCGGGGGTCTCCGTGGCCCTCAGGGGAGCCATCCCTGCCCCGGCTGGCGGAAGGTGGACGTGGCACAGCCTCCTTGGGCTCCTACTTGGGCTCTTCCTGCTCCCCAGGGATAGGAAGGGGGGCAGAGGGAGGGCTGCCGGGAGCCACCTGGAGGGCAGCTGCTGAGGTGCTGGGCCGGTCACCCACGTTGTCTCCTTCAGGGCTGCTGGAGGGGGCTGGGCCGGACAGGGACGACCATCCTTGGGAGGCAGCGGGGCCAGGACAGCCGTGCGGCTGCGTGCCCACTCCCCGGCAGCACGGCCATCCTCCAGGCCCAGCACACGGCGGGGCTCCCTGCTGCAGAGTTGCACGACGACATCAAGAAACTGGTGCACAAATGTCACCAAGTTGTGGCTGCAGCTGCTGCACCAGGAGATCTTCATCCAGCCCCAAGAAGATCAGGAGAGCCTGCCCAGATCCTTCACTGTGGCTGCCCGTGAAGACAAGTACCCAAAGAGCTGTCCCAGCAAGGAAGATACACAGGACAAGCTGCCACAGAACATCTTTATTGATCTTCCTAAATGACCTGTAGTGCCCGCTGGTTGTCATCATGTCCGGCTCTCTTCCGTGCACCTGTACTCGGTACACACAGGTGTACTCTGGGTTTCCCCAGTTGCTCTTCACCTGGAATTTGATGTACCGGAAGGTCCTGGGAAGCTCCTTCTGGAAAGAAACAGCAGCAGCTACCGTTAAACAGGTGGCAGGTACCACATCACATCACCAGAGCCCCCTCTGCCGCTCTCCCCCTGCTGAGGACCCAAACGGCAGCACTGACCAAGGAGGACCGAGGGCAACCAGACTCCTCTTGGCCAGGGCCCCGCAGGAGCCCTCTGTGCCTGGAAAGCCAAGGCCTGGCCTCAGAGGCAGCTGAGGGAGCTCTGGAACCCGGAGGCGCTTGGCTGCCCGGCGTGCCGTGGCAGGTGGGGACAGTCCTGCTGAGGGGACAACACGTCTGCCGTCCCCCCTCCCACCATCACCCTGACGGGGACTGCTTCCCTTCCCGTCCCTGTTCCCACTGCTGCTGTCTCTGCAACGGCCCGAGGAAAAGGAAAGGCCTGGCAAAGGTGGGGCAGCTGCATCGGCCAGCACAGCAAAGCACCATTTTCTGCCTCTTGCCCTCTTCCCCACAGCCCACAAGGAGCGTGGCAGAGCAGAGCCTGGCTGGGCTGATCCTCTGCCATCTTTGCTCAGCGACTTGCAGACAATGCTGCCTTCTCCCTGGGCATCCTGCCACAGCTCTTGCGGTACCTGCACATGGAACGTCTGAGCAACCATCTTGTTCACGTCGTAGGTGAACGTCCCAGGAGAGTTTCTGCCCCGGCCTCATCCACTCCCTCAAAGACAAGAGACAGAGGGAGCAGGTCAGGCCCAAGCAAGGTGTCAGGAAAAGGGCATGTCAAGGCTAAACCCAGGAGCCCTTTTGCACATCCCTGGGCTATAGGGGTAGTATACAGAGCTTAGGGTGCCTCTGGTTCAGGCTACGTTGAGCACATGTTCCACAATCCTTGGCCATGAAGCAGACAAGCCCCAGAGGCACAGACCCCCACGTGCCCCCAGCAGTGCCCAGGGGACGCTGTGCTCTGCAGCAGCCAGACCCAGGGAGATGTCTGAGGAAGGCGCCGTGAGCAGCAGAGCTCTGGAGCAGCTTTTCCCTGGGGCCAGGCACACCTGAGAAGTGCAGGGCAAAGACTTACAAAGACGGCGAACTCTTTTGGGGCATCGCTGACTTCCCCAGAAGGAGACACTGCCTCAGAGATGTGCCAGACGCTGAAAGCCGTTGGCCAGATCTCTACAGGCAACCGGATGACCACGTGGCCTTGAGATCCTTGGAAAGCCCAGCAGTTCCCAGGGCAATACGGTGCTGAAAGCAGAAAGCCATGACCATCAGCAGTAAGGCAACCAAAGAGCCAACAGAGCTGCCTATTGGGCCAGAAGCAGAGACCTTGCCTTGCCTGTGGGCTGCAATCCTGCTCCTAAATGATTATGAGTGCATGACCAAAGAGACCAATATAGAGGTGTTTCTACGAAACCTGTGGGCTCCACTGTCTTTCCAGAGCCAGCTCTGCTTTCTCAGAGCCTGCAGAGACAGGGCAGGTCTCCTAGTGCACCTCACCCCATCGCCCTTCGAAAACTACTCGCACTGCAGGGCCCATGCAACGTCTCTCCCCTCTCCCATGGCTCAGCACCCCCACCACTCCCACCCGCTCTGCAAAGGAGCCTTCAGAGAGAGATGGGATGTGGCAGGGGGGCTGCCAAGGACCAGCTCCCTCGGCAAACTGCAGCCCAGGGTGCTGGGCAGGTCACAGAAGCTGGGTTCAGCTCGGTCCCCCTCCTGACGGCAGGGCAGCGCTGCCAGGGAGCAGGGGTCAGGACTGCCATGCAGACCGCAGGGCTGAGTGACACGCCGGGCTGAAGGGAAGTGCTGTGTGCTTGTTCCGCCTGGAGCTGAACCACAAGTCAGGCTTTCTCCGTGATACCTGCAAGATTGTCGCTGGACCTTTTCCTGGAAATATGTCAAATGCAGAAAGCCACCAGGTGTTCTTGTCTCGTACAAAATAAGTCTTGGATGTCCTCCGAGTGTCAATGGTGCACCTGACATGAAGATGGCCAGAGTTTAGGAGCTGAAGCAGTGCATTTGGCTGTATGTCTCAAGGTCGAAAGCAGAGCTGGGCAGACTTTGGGGAGTGCCACACACCAACCAAGGGCAGCGAGATTCCCTGTCTGCGTACCTATTGATCCCATTGCCCAATCAGGCATCCGGTGGTATTTTTCAAGCACCTTTTCGATTGCCGTCTGGGTAAAGTGCAGAATTTCCTGACAAAAATGAGAGGAATGTTTTTATGGCAGTGAACAGAAAGACTTTCACAGGCTGTTCTGCATGAACACTGAGTCCTAACACAGAGCCAAGGAGTGCCTGTGCATCAGAAACCCCAAGGCATAAGACCTGTGGGAAAAGCTGCTCACTTGGAGAGTGCCAGGAGGAAGCAGCAGGAGGGAGCCCAAAAAGGTAGCAAGGTCTCCGATCTACCCCTGGCACCTTTACCTCTCTCTTCTCCTCTTGGACACCATGTTCTTCCAGGGCCAAGTCACTGCCTGCAGGATGTTCCTCTTGGCAGCAGACACCTGATCCTCGGTCTCCTTGAGTTGCCGCATCTGCTCCAGCCAGCCCTGGGCTTTCCTGCAGACACAGGAAAGCAGGTCTTGTCCAGCAGCTGCCCAGTCTCTGCAGGCAGGCTCCAAACCCTGTGCAGAGAGGGGCCCGCTGGGCTTGGCCACCCCCGTCTCTCAGCCCCTTTCATTCCTCTGCTGTACCAATGGCTCCTTCCAGCACCACAGCTGGCAGACCGCGAAGGTCAGGAGTCCTGGATGCGAGGCGAGTGAGTGTGGGCAGCACGAAGCCAGCTGAGATGGCTCCACAGGGTGCGTGCCTTGGCGAGAAGGTGCTCTTACCTCAGAGACTCCAGCTCCACTTCAGAAAGCCCACTCTCATCCTGCAAGATAAAGAACAGGGATGGTGGACCTCTGAAGGAGCTTGTTGGCTGACAAAATTGACCCTTTGGAGAGACAGCCATTGCAGCAAGCATGAGGAGCACTGCAGGGCTTCCCAAAGGAGACTCCCCCAGGCAGAGCTGGCAGAAATTCCGGCTGCTTGGATTCCCTTTAGAAGACCCCAGCACAAAGGCTGGGGTCTGTACAGCCGCGTTCAGCAGAGCATCTTTCGGGTCTCTGTCTGCCCCCCCAGGCTCTCCAAGAGCCACGCAGGCAGCCAAGGCACCTTCTGCAAAGTTCTCCGTGCTTCAGCCTGGCACCCTGCAGAGCTCACTCGGGAGGATCCCTCTCCGTGTTGAACCCCATGCAGGCGCTAAGGAGATTGAAGGACAAACAGCAGTGCCCCAAACACATCCCATGTTCTCCTTCAGCTCTGATGGGCATCCAGGACCAGGTGCCCCATCTTCCCAGGCCAGGCAGGAGGCAGAGCCACGGCCTTGGCAGGTGTTGGCTTTACACAGCAAGAGACACTTACATTCAGCGTTCATGTCCCAAAACCAGTGAGTCCAAATAGTAAAAATGAGCAGCTGTGGGTCACATTGACAAGAGAGGGTTATTTCCTCAGCAGCTGGTCCCTTTCCCCAGCACTGATTGGACAGTTTTGGTCGGGGATACTTACGAAACACAACTAAAATGCAAAGGGCAAAGAGCCCCAGCACTCTTGTGGCCAACATGGCCGGCACCTCTTCAGGCCCAGCACAGTGGCCACGCAGAAGGAAAACGTTGATCTGCTCCCGAGATGCAAACAGCGCTTCTCGAGCCGATCACCAGCCGCTCAAAGCACTCTGCTTTGTGCTGCTGCCCACCTCTGAGCGTGGGCTTTTATAGAGGGCAGCGACTATGACCTCACCACAGCCGACTGGTGACGTCCATTGTGACCTCAGAGCGGCTACCCTGGAGGGGGCTGCTGTGCCTTTTTGGAGGGTGGGACCCCGTGGGTTCACCCACACCTGCAGCTCCCAGAGACAAAGGCCCGGCAGAAAATAATCGCTTGCTTAGTTTGGGCTGAGGCTCACGTAAGAAGAAATCCAGAAGAGTCGTCTCTCACCAAAGAGGAGGCGAGGGCACTCAGTGCCAGGAAGGCTCCTTAGACAGTGTCCCAGTCTAAGGGAGGGTTCCGTTCACAGACCTCCTGCTCTGACCACTGAAAGGGGGTCTTTGGTGGGGTCCCCGTTTTATGACCCAGTGGGATCTGGCTCTGGTGATTACAAGCCCTACAAAACCAGATATGGGTTAACCGATGTGTTCAGATATTCCAAGCCTCAGCCCGTGCTCGAGTAAAGTGTTGGCTGCCTGTGAACACCACCCCCACCAAAACCACTATGACATTGGAACTCCTGCAAATATTCTGGGGTTGATTTGTTAAAAGGGAATGCTTGGATGGATTCAGCAGGAAGGGAATGGAAATTCATGTCTCCACTTGTCCTTTTTTCACAAGCCCTCTGATTATATTTTATACATAAGATTCTAATATTCTTTGCAATACCATCTAAAGTTATTCAAAGACAATAAAATAAATAACACAACTTAGTGCCTATGTCTAATCCTATTCTGCATACACTGATGAAGTTATCATCATTGCCTAACAGAGCTCTATTTAATGAGTGTCCTGTCAACTAAAATGTATTGAGAGAAACAGAGGAGAAGTTGCCAGGATTTGGTTTGCAATTGTTAATGACACCTCATTCCTCGAACTGATCCCACACTTTCTACACGAAAAAGAACAAAATGCCCTTTGAATTTTAGGAGAATGGAACCACTTTTAGAAACCTTTCTAAGCTTTCTTAAAAACAACTATTTAAATCATGAACTTCCATAATATGCTGTCGTTTCTCTTTTTTTAGGGGAAATGTTGAAACACACTGACAACTACTACTGTATATTATTTTTAAATTGTTCCAGCCCAACAAGAAGGAAGCAGAATATAGGAATCACTTCTACAGCTTTGCTTAGAGAAATACCTCTGACCCAATCCTAATGTCAACATTTTGAAGTGAAGATTGTGGGCCTGGACTGGTTATAGAGAAAAATCTTCAAATTCCTAACGCATGAACAATATTCTCTGCAGCATGCGGTGAAGGAGCAATATCTGTCTACTTTTATTCAAATAAAGATCAGCAGGTAAACGGTGGTGTAAACAAGCCTTTGAAGGCAGAATTTTCAGGCCACTGATGAACTCGGACCTTGAAGAGAACTCCAGTAAGAACCTGCCTCCAGGAATAAAGGCAGATGCATTCAGAATGGGAGCAAGGATTTCCACAAGTCTAGACAAACCACTGCAGGGGAAACAGATCACGGAACCTGTGACTTTTCAGTGTCATATGCCAAATACATAGATGAAAGAAAATAAATACATCTGGGTGGTTTAAGTTCCAAGACATTTCCAAATAAAGCAGACTAGGACTTTTTTACTCAAAGTCCTCTTCTTACAGACTTTTGGTCTCAGCACCACCGTTTTGTTATCGACTCACCAGTATGCTGCCATAACCGTGAGAAGCTGAAGAAGTTTAAAGCTCTCAAGGGCAGCCTGGTGGCCTTGAGGAAGAACAGATGACAGATATTGCTCTTGGGCCATCTAGAGAGCTGCATTCTGTCAAGGAAAATAAGAATTAGCAAATTTCTGCCTTACATTCAGCTTTGTAGCTTTTGTGTTTGGGTTAAAATGCAGGGACTACCCAAATGTTGTGATCCAGCAAACACTGCAGAGTAATTGCCTGTGATGCTTAAAGTGCCAACATTCTACATTCAAATGTTGTTAGAAAATGGAACTCTGAGGTTTGTTTGTTTGTTTGTTTGGAAATAGAAGCAGATAAACTACAAAAATGTCAAAGATTATTTTACAATTGACCACTTACCATTTAGAGCATGAAGGGGCAATAAAAGATGTGGGCATAGGAAAATCAGATACCTAAGGCCCACAAGAGTTAAAGTTCACTAATGGAGATGTAAATAATGTTATCTTCTCTTGAACTAAACACAGGTATATATTAAAATAGTGTAACCACAAGTATATGCAAGAAAATCAGGAGGGCTTGACCAGGTCTTCCACTGTGGCTGCACGTGAAGTCAAGTACCCAAAGAGCTGTCCCAGCAAGGAAGATACACAAGATGAGCTTCCAGAGAACTTCTTTATTAATCTCCCTAAAGGAGCAGTGGCGTCTGCTGGTTGCTGTCGTGTCCCACCCTCTTCCCGTGCACCTGGACTCGGTACACACAGCTGTACTCTGGGTTTCCCCAGTTGCTTTCCACCTGGAACGTGGTCTACCGAAAGCTCCTGGGAAGTTCCTTCTGGAAAGAAATGGTGGCAGCTACCATTACACAGGTGGCAAGAGACACATCACATCAGTCAGGGTTTTTATGAACACGGGAGTCGCGGGCGGCAGCTGCAGCCTGAGAAGCGCAAAGCCTGACCCGCGGTGCTGCAGCCTGGAGACCCTGCTGGGCTGGGACCCTGCAGTTTGTGCCCATTGGTGGCTCTGCGCTTAATACTGTGGTAATAGTGGACACTGCTTCTAGGGTCAGTACGTGCCTCTCCATCCTCGGCTTTGACCGAGGATTCAGACAGTTTTTCCAGCCAAGTCAGCTTCTTGTGATTTGGGTTTAACCTGGCAGGCACACACAGCCATTCCCTCACTCCCCACGCAGTGCGATGGGGGAGAAATTTTTTTTTTTAAATACATATACATATATACATATATAAACCTCTTTTAAAGTGATGTAGACAGTTTCTGAGACAGGGAAAACAATAATAATGATGAAAATAATATAAAAGAGTGCAAAAAGCAAGTGATGCTCAATGCTTACGACCCATCAACTGACAGGCAGCCCACTCCACACCAGTGGTCTCCTGGCTGACTCGTCCCAAGGTTATATACTGAGCAGGGTGTCATACAGTACGGTATATCCATTTGGCATATCCATTGGGCCAGGGTGGGTCTGTCTGCAGAGCACTAGATTAATACCAGTGCAGCTCCTCGAGAGGAGACTGCTCGCACACTGTGGAGAATGCTTTGATAACCATGAGTTATCTGTTCATGTGCTGATGTCTTCAGCGGGTGTTCTTGCTACAGTTGTGTAAACATTGGAAAACTCGCTTGGGTTTACCAGTTGGATAAGCTGTATATTCAACAGGCATCCTGTCACCTATTATACAAAACACAATCACCATGCTGGATACTACCATGCCCTTCTAGCAAGTGCGTGCCAAGACTTCACATAGACAGCCAAGCTTTTGATGGCTTTTGGGAGCTGCTGACTTTGCTGTCTAGCGAGTCTCAGAGGTGATGGTGGACCCCTCTGTGCTCCCCAACCTGTCACCCTCCCCAGGGATGGGGCTGGAGAAGGGGACAGAGACCAGGTGGGAGTGTAGAGTCCTGGGGGTCGCTGGCCAGGTGTGGGATGTCCCAAGCAGCGAGACCTGCTCTGTGGACGAGGTTCCTCAGTTACACCGAGCGGGCAGAGCCACTGACTGGCCCAGGGGCTGAGCTCCGGCCCATCCCCGTTTCAGCAGAGGCTGATCCAGCATTTCCATGGACGGCTGCACTGGCACGAGGAACCATTGCATCTGTATCTCGATGCAGTTTCTTGCTGTGTGCATGCAGAGCTTGCAGAGCATCTCCCAGCTCAGCTCCAGCCTTGAAATGACCCCAGGTGCTGAAGCATGGGGCTGGCTCAACTCCTCAGTGTCGGCACTGAACCCGTCCCAGGTGGGGAAGTTGCTCTGCTGCCACGGAAGGACTGGCAGCCCTGCTCTGCCAGCTCCTCCAACTCCTGCTCCTAAATGAATACAAGCCGATGCGTAGCAGGGCAATATGGAGGTGTTTCTACAAAACCCGTGACCTCTACAGCTTTTACAAGCGAACTTTGCTTTCTCAGAGCCTGCAGAGACAGGGCAGGTCTCCTAGTGCACCTCACCCCATCGCCCTTCGAAAACTACTCTGCACTGCAGGGCCCATGCAACGTCTCTCCCCTCTCCCATGGCTCAGCACCCCCCACCACTCCCACCCGCTCCGCAAAGGAGCCTTCAGAGAGAGATGGGATGTGGCAGGGGGGCTGCCAAGGACCAGCTCCCCTGGCAAACTGCAGCCCAGGGTGCTGGGCAGGTCACAGAAGCTGGGTTCAGCTCGGTCCCCCTCCTGACGGCAGGGCAGCGCTGCCAGGGAGCAGGGGTCAGGACTGCCATGCAGACCGCAGGGCTGAGTGACACGGCCGGGCTGAAGGGAAGTGCTGTGTGCTTGTTCCGCCTGGAGCTGAACCACAAGTCAGGCTTTCTCTGTGATACTTGCAAGATTGTCGCTGGACCTTTTCCTGGAAATATGTCAAATGCAGAAAGCCACCAGGTGTTCTTGTCTCGTACAAAGTAAGTCTTGGATGTCCTCCGAGTGTCAATGGTGCCACCTGATGTGAAGATGGCCCGAGTTTAGGAGCTGAAGCAGTGCATTCGGCTGTATTTCTCAAGGTCGAAAGCAGAGCTGGGCAGACTTTGGGGGAGTGCCACACACCAACCAAGGGCAGCGAGATTCCCTGTCTGTGCACCTATTGATCCCATTGCCCAGTCAGGCATCCAGTAATAGTTCTCAAGCACCTTTTCCATTGCCGTCTGGGTAAAGTTCTCAGGCCTCTATTGTCTTTTACTTCCTGTAAAACCAGGCATAGAGAGCCAGGAGCCCTTGATGGCCGGCACAAGCCCCAGCTGCTGGCCCAGATCTGCTTTTGGCAGAGCCTGGGCCGTTCTACTGCTGCCAGCAGGGTGGTCACTAGGTGGCTGGAGAACAGGCCTGGGGGCTGCCGGCCCTCCTCTTCGGGGGTCTCCGTGGCCCTCAGGGGAGCCATCCCTGCCCCGGCTGGCGGAAGGTGGACGTGGCACAGCCTCCTTGGGCTCCTACTTGGGCTCTTCCTGCTCCCCAGGGATAGGAAGGGGGGCAGAGGGAGGGCTGCCGGGAGCCACCTGGAGGGCAGCTGCTGAGGTGCTGGGCCGGTCACCCACGTTGTCTCCTTCAGGGCTGCTGGAGGGGGCTGGGCCGGACAGGGAAGACCATCCTTGGGAGGCAGCGGGGCCAGGACAGCCGTGCGGCTGCGTGCCCACTCCCCGGCAGCACGGCCATCCTCCAGGCCCAGCACACGGCGGGGCTCCCTGCTGCAGAGTTGCACGACGACATCAAGAAACTGGTGCACAAATGTCACCAAGTTGTGGCTGCAGCTGCTGCACCAGGAGATCTTCATCCAGCCCCAAGAAGATCAGGAGAGCCTGCCCAGATCCTTCACTGTGGCTGCCCGTGAAGACAAGTACCCAAAGAGCTGTCCCAGCAAGGAAGATACACAGGACAAGCTGCCACAGAACATCTTTATTGATCTTCCTAAATGACCTGTAGTGCCCGCTGGTTGTCATCATGTCCGGCTCTCTTCCCGTGCACCTGTACTCGGTACACACAGGTGTACTCTGGGTTTCCCCAGTTGCTCTTCACCTGGAATTTGATGTACCGGAAGGTCCTGGGAAGCTCCTTCTGGAAAGAAACAGCAGCAGCTACCGTTAAACAGGTGGCAGGTACCACATCACATCACCAGAGCCCCCTCTGCCCGCTCTCCCCCTGCTGAGGACCAAACGGCAGCACTGACCAAGGAGGACCGAGGGCAACCAGACTCCTCTTGGCCAGGGCCCCGCAGGAGCCCTCTGTGCCTGGAAAGCCAAGGCCTGGCCTCAGAGGCAGCTGAGGGAGCTCTGGAACCCGGAGGCGCTTGGCTGCCCGGCGTGCCGTGGCAGGTGGGGACAGTCCTGCTGAGGGGACAACACGTCTGCCGTCCCCCCTCCCACCATCACCCTGACGGGGACTGCTTCCCTTCCCGGCCCTGTTCCCACTGCTGCTGTCTCTGCAACGGCCCGAGGAAAAGGAAAGGCCTGGCAAAGGTGGGGCAGCTGCATCGGCCAGCACAGCAAAGCACCATTTTCTGCCTCTTGCCCTCTTCCCCACAGCCCACAAGGAGCGTGGCAGAGCAGAGCCTGGCTGGGCTGATCCTCTGCCATCTTTGCTCAGCGACTTGCAGACAATGCTGCCTTCTCCCTGGGCATCCTGCCACAGCTCTTGCGGTACCTGCACATGGAACGTCTGAGCAACCATCTTGTTCACGTCGTAGGTGAACGTCCCCAGGAGAGTTTCTGCCCCGGCCTCATCCACTCCCTCAAAGACAAGAGACAGAGGGAGCAGGTCAGGCCCAAGCAAGGTGTCAGGAAAAGGGCATGTCAAGGCTAAACCCAGGAGCCCTTTTGCACATCCCTGGGCTATAGGGGTAGTATACAGAGCTTAGGGTGCCTCTGGTTCAGGCTACGTTGAGCACATGTTCCACAATCCTTGGCCATGAAGCAGACAAGCCCCAGAGGCACAGACCCCCACGTGCCCCCAGCAGTGCCCAGGGGACGCTGTGCTCTGCAGCAGCCAGACCCAGGGAGATGTCTGAGGAAGGCGCCGTGAGCAGCAGAGCTCTGGAGCAGCTTTTCCCTGGGGCCAGGCACACCTGAGAAGTGCAGGGCAAAGACTTACAAAGACGGCGAACTCTTTTGGGGCATCGCTGACTTCCCCAGAAGGAGACACTGCCTCAGAGATGTGCCAGACGCTGAAAGCCGTTGGCCAGATCTCTACAGGCAACCGGATGACCACGTGGCCTTGAGATCCTTGGAAAGCCCAGCAGTTCCCAGGGGCAATACGGTGCTGAAAGCAGAAAGCCATGACCATCAGCAGTAAGGCAACCAAAGAGCCAACAGAGCTGCCTATTGGGCCAGAAGCAGAGACCTTGCCTGTGGGCTGCAATCCTGCTCCTAAATGATTATGAGTGCATGACCAAAGAGACCAATATAGAGGTGTTTCTACGAAACCTGTGGGCTCCACTGTCTTTCCAGAGCCAGCTCTGCTTTCTCAGAGCCTGCAGAGACAGGGCAGGTCTCCTAGTGCACCTCACCCCATCGCCCTTCGAAAACTACTCTGCACTGCAGGGCCCATGCAACGTCTCTCCCCTCTCCCATGGCTCAGCACCCCCCACCACTCCCACCCGCTCTGCAAAGGAGCCTTCAGAGAGAGATGGGATGTGGCAGGGGGGCTGCCAAGGACCAGCTCCCTCGGCAAACTGCAGCCCAGGGTGCTGGGCAGGTCACAGAAGCTGGGTTCAGCTCGGTCCCCCTCCTGACGGCAGGGCAGCGCTGCCAGGGAGCAGGGGTCAGGACTGCCATGCAGACCGCAGGGCTGAGTGACACGGCCGGGCTGAAGGGAAGTGCTGTGTGCTTGTTCCGCCTGGAGCTGAACCACAAGTCAGGCTTTCTCCGTGATACCTGCAAGATTGTCGCTGGACCTTTTCCTGGAAATATGTCAAATGCAGAAAGCCACCAGGTGTTCTTGTCTCGTACAAAATAAGTCTTGGATGTCCTCCGAGTGTCAATGGTGCCACCTGACATGAAGATGGCCAGAGTTTAGGAGCTGAAGCAGTGCATTTGGCTGTATGTCTCAAGGTCGAAAGCAGAGCTGGGCAGACTTTGGGGGAGTGCCACACACCAACCAAGGGCAGCGAGATTCCCTGTCTGCGTACCTATTGATCCCATTGCCCAATCAGGCATCCGGTGGTATTTTTCAAGCACCTTTTCGATTGCCGTCTGGGTAAAGTGCAGAATTTCCTGACAAAAATGAGAGGAATGTTTTTATGGCAGTGAACAGAAAGACTTTCACAGGCTGTTCTGCATGAACACTGAGTCCTAACACAGAGCCAAGGAGTGCCTGTGCATCAGAAACCCCAAGGCAAGACCTGTGGGAAAAGCTGCTCACTTGGAGAGTGCCAGGAGGAAGCAGCAGGAGGGAGCCCAAAAAGGTAGCAAGGTCTCCGATCTACCCCTGGCACCTTTACCTCTCTCTTCTCCTCTTGGACACCATGTTCTTCCAGGGCCAAAGTCACTGCCTGCAGGATGTTCCTCTTGGCAGCAGACACCTGATCCTCGGTCTCCTTGAGTTGCCGCATCTGCTCCAGCCAGCCCTGGGCTTTCCTGCAGACACAGGAAAGCAGGTCTTGTCCAGCAGCTGCCCAGTCTCTGCAGGCAGGCTCCAAACCCTGTGCAGAGAGGGGCCCGCTGGGCTTGGTCACCCCCGTCTCTCAGCCCCTTTCATTCCTCTGCTGTACCAATGGCTCCTTCCAGCACCACAGCTGGCAGACCGCGAAGGTCAGGAGTCCTGGATGCGAGGCGAGTGAGTGTGGGCAGCACGAAGCCAGCTGAGATGGCTCCACAGGGTGCGTGCCTTGGCGAGAAGGTGCTCTTACCTCAGAGACTCCAGCTCCACTTCAGAAAGCCCACTCTCATCCTGCAAGATAAAGAACAGGGATGGTGGACCTCTGAAGGAGCTTGTTGGCTGACAAAATTGACCCTTTGGAGAGACAGCCATTGCAGCAAGCATGAGGAGCACTGCCAGGGCTTCCCAAAGGAGACTCCCCCAGGCAGAGCTGGCAGAAATTCCGGCTGCTTGGATTCCCTTTAGAAGACCCCAGCACAAAGGCTGGGGTCTGTACAGCCGCGTTCAGCAGAGCATCTTTCGGGTCTCTGTCTGCCCCCCCAGGCTCTCCAAGAGCCACGCAGGCAGCCAAGGCACCTTCTGCCAAAGTGCTCTGTGCTTCAGCCTGGCACCCTGCAGAGCTCACTCGGGAGGATCCCTCTCCGTGTTGAACCCCATGCAGGCGCTAAGGAGATTGAAGGACAAACAGCAGTGCCCCAAACACATCCCATGTTCTCCTTCAGCTCTGATGGGCATCCAGGACCAGGTGCCCCATCTTCCCAGGCCAGGCAGGAGGGCAGAGCCACGGCCTTGGCAGGTGTTGGCTTTACACAGCAAGAGACACTTACATTCAGCGTTCCATGTCCCAAAACCAGTGAGTCCAAATAGTAAAAATGAGCAGCTGTGGGTCACATTGACAAGAGAGGGTTATTTTCCTCAGCAGCTGGTCCCTTTCCCCAGCACTGATTGGGACAGTTTTGGTCGGGGATACTTACGAAACACAATTAAAATGCAAAGGGCAAAGAGCCCCAGCACTCTTGTGGCCAACATGGCCGGCACCTCTTCAGGCCCAGCACAGTGGCCACGCAGAAGGAAAACGTTGATCTGCTCCCGAGATGCAAACAGCGCTTCTCGAGCCGATCACCAGCCGCCCAAAGCACTCTGCTTTGTGCTGCTGCCCACCTCTGAGCGTGGGCTTTTATAGAGGGCAGCGACTATGACCTCACCACAGCCGACTGGTGACGTCCATTGTGACCTCAGAGCGGCTACCCTGGAGGGGGCTGCTGTGCCTTTTTGGAGGGTGGGACCCCGTGGGTTCACCCACACCTGCAGCTCCCAGAGACAAAGGCCCGGCAGAAAATAATCGCTTGCTTAGTTTGGGCTGAGGCTCACGTAAGAAGAAATCCAGAAGAGTCGTCTCTCACCAAAGAGGAGGCGAGGGCACTCAGTGCCAGGAAGGCTCCTTAGACAGTGTCCCAGTCTAAGGGAGGGTTCCGTTCACAGACCTCCTGCTCTGACCACTGAAAGGGGGTCTTTGGTGGGGTCCCCGTTTTATGACCCAGTGGGATCTGGCTCTGGTGATTACAAGCCCTACAAAACCAGATATGGGTTAACCGATGTGTTCAGATATTCCAAGCCTCAGCCCGTGCTCGAGTAAAGTGTTGGCTGCCTGTGAACACCACCCCCACCAAAACCACTATGACATTGGAACTCCTGCAAATATTCTGGGGTTGGATTTGTTAAAGGGAATGCTTGGATGGATTCAGCAGGAAGGGAATGGAAATTCATGTCTCCACTTGTCCTTTTTTCACAAGCCCTCTGATTATATTTTATACATAAGATTGTAATATTCTTTGCAATACCATCTAAAGTTATTCAAAGACAATAAAATAAATAACACAACTTAGTGCCTATGTCTAATCCTATTCTGCATACACTGATGAAGTTATCATCATTGCCTAACAGAGCTCTATTTAATGAGTGTCCTGTCAACTAAAATGTATTGAGAGAAACAGAGGAGAAGTTGCCAGGATTTGGTTTGCAATTGTTAATGACACCTCATTCCTCGAACTGATCCCACACTTTCTACACGAAAAAGAACAAAATGCCCTTTGAATTTTAGGAGAATGGAACCACTTTTAGAAACCTTTCTAAGCTTTCTTAAAAACAACTATTTAAATCATGAACTTCCATAATATGCTGTCGTTTCTCTTTTTTTAGGGGAAATGTTGAAACACACTGACAACTACTACTGTATATTATTTTTAAATTGTTCCAGCCCAACAAGAAGGAAGCAGAATATAGGAATCACTTCTACAGCTTTGCTTAGAGAAATACCTCTGACCCAATCCTAATGTCAACATTTTGAAGTGAAGATTGTGGGCCTGGACTGGTTATAGAGAAAAATCTTCAAATTCCTAACGCATGAACAATATTCTCTGCAGCATGCGGTGAAGGAGCAATATCTGTCTACTTTTATTCAAATAAAGATCAGCAGGTAAACGGTGGTGTAAACAAGCCTTTGAAGGCAGAATTTTCAGGCCACTGATGAACTCGGACCTTGAAGAGAACTCCAGTAAGAACCTGCCTCCAGGAATAAAGGCAGATGCATTCAGAATGGGAGCAAGGATTTCCACAAGTCTAGACAAACCACTGCAGGGGAAACAGATCACGGAACCTGTGACTTTTCAGTGTCATATGCCAAATACATAGATGAAAGAAAATAAATACATCTGGGTGGTTTAAGTTCCAAGACATTTCCAAATAAAGCAGACTAGGACTTTTTTACTCAAAGTCCTCTTCTTACAGACTTTTGGTCTCAGCACCACCGTTTTGTTATCGACTCACCAGTATGCTGCCATAACCGTGAGAAGCTGAAGAAGTTTAAAGCTCTCAAGGGCAGCCTGGTGGCCTTGAGGAAGAACAGATGACAGATATTGCTCTTGGGCCATCTAGAGAGCTGCATTCTGTCAAGGAAAATAAGAATTAGCAAATTTCTGCCTTACATTCAGCTTTGTAGCTTTTGTGTTTGGGTTAAAATGCAGGGACTACCCAAATGTTGTGATCCAGCAAACACTGCAGAGTAATTGCCTGTGATGCTTAAAGTGCCAACATTCTACATTCAAATGTTGTTAGAAAATGGAACTCTGAGGTTTGTTTGTTTGTTTGTTTGGAAATAGAAGCAGATAAACTACAAAAATGTCAAAGATTATTTTACAATTGACCACTTACCATTTAGAGCATGAAGGGGCAATAAAAGATGTGGGCATAGGAAAATCAGATACCTAAGGCCCACAAGAGTTAAAGTTCACTAATGGAGATGTAAATAATGTTATCTTCTCTTGAACTAAACACAGGTATATATTAAAATAGTGTAACCACAAGTATATGCAAGAAAATCAGGAGGGCTTGACCAGGTCTTCCACTGTGGCTGCACGTGAAGTCAAGTACCCAAAGAGCTGTCCCAGCAAGGAAGATACACAAGATGAGCTTCCAGAGAACTTCTTTATTAATCTCCCTAAAGGAGCAGTGGCGTCTGCTGGTTGCTGTCGTGTCCCACCCTCTTCCCGTGCACCTGGACTCGGTACACACAGCTGTACTCTGGGTTTCCCCAGTTGCTTTCCACCTGGAACGTGGTCTACCGAAAGCTCCTGGGAAGTTCCTTCTGGAAAGAAATGGTGGCAGCTACCATTACACAGGTGGCAAGAGACACATCACATCAGTCAGGGTTTTTATGAACACGGGAGTCGCGGGCGGCAGCTGCAGCCTGAGAAGCGCAAAGCCTGACCCGCGGTGCTGCAGCCTGGAGACCCTGCTGGGCTGGGACCCTGCAGTTTGTGCCCATTGGTGGCTCTGCGCTTAATACTGTGGTAATAGTGGACACTGCTTCTAGGGTCAGTACGTGCCTCTCCATCCTCGGCTTTGACCGAGGATTCAGACAGTTTTTCCAGCCAAGTCAGCTTCTTGTGATTTGGGTTTAACCTGGCAGGCACACACAGCCATTCCCTCACTCCCCACGCAGTGCGATGGGGGAGAAATTTTTTTTTTTAAATACATATACATATATACATATATAAACCTCTTTTAAAGTGATGTAGACAGTTTCTGAGACAGGGAAAACAATAATAATGATGAAAATAATATAAAAGAGTGCAAAAAGCAAGTGATGCTCAATGCTTACGACCCATCAACTGACAGGCAGCCCACTCCACACCAGTGGTCTCCTGGCTGACTCGTCCCAAGGTTATATACTGAGCAGGGTGTCATACAGTACGGTATATCCATTTGGCATATCCATTGGGCCAGGGTGGGTCTGTCTGCAGAGCACTAGATTAATACCAGTGCAGCTCCTCGAGAGGAGACTGCTCGCACACTGTGGAGAATGCTTTGATAACCATGAGTTATCTGTTCATGTGCTGATGTCTTCAGCGGGTGTTCTTGCTACAGTTGTGTAAACATTGGAAAACTCGCTTGGGTTTACCAGTTGGATAAGCTGTATATTCAACAGGCATCCTGTCACCTATTATACAAAACACAATCACCATGCTGGATACTACCATGCCCTTCTAGCAAGTGCGTGCCAAGACTTCACATAGACAGCCAAGCTTTTGATGGCTTTTGGGAGCTGCTGACTTTGCTGTCTAGCGAGTCTCAGAGGTGATGGTGGACCCCTCTGTGCTCCCCAACCTGTCACCCTCCCCAGGGATGGGGCTGGAGAAGGGGACAGAGACCAGGTGGGAGTGTAGAGTCCTGGGGGTCGCTGGCCAGGTGTGGGATGTCCCAAGCAGCGAGACCTGCTCTGTGGACGAGGTTCCTCAGTTACACCGAGCGGGCAGAGCCACTGACTGGCCCAGGGGCTGAGCTCCGGCCCATCCCCGTTTCAGCAGAGGCTGATCCAGCATTTCCATGGACGGCTGCACTGGCACGAGGAACCATTGCATCTGTATCTCGATGCAGTTTCTTGCTGTGTGCATGCAGAGCTTGCAGAGCATCTCCCAGCTCAGCTCCAGCCTTGAAATGACCCCAGGTGCTGAAGCATGGGGCTGGCTCAACTCCTCAGTGTCGGCACTGAACCCGTCCCAGGTGGGGAAGTTGCTCTGCTGCCACGGAAGGACTGGCAGCCCTGCTCTGCCAGCTCCTCCAACTCCTGCTCCTAAATGAATACAAGCCGATGCGTAGCAGGGCAATATGGAGGTGTTTCTACAAAACCCGTGACCTCTACAGCTTTTACAAGCGAACTTTGCTTTCTCAGAGCCTGCAGAGACAGGGCAGGTCTCCTAGTGCACCTCACCCCATCGCCCTTCGAAAACTACTCTGCACTGCAGGGCCCATGCAACGTCTCTCCCCTCTCCCATGGCTCAGCACCCCCCACCACTCCCACCCGCTCCGCAAAGGAGCCTTCAGAGAGAGATGGGATGTGGCAGGGGGGCTGCCAAGGACCAGCTCCCCTGGCAAACTGCAGCCCAGGGTGCTGGGCAGGTCACAGAAGCTGGGTTCAGCTCGGTCCCCCTCCTGACGGCAGGGCAGCGCTGCCAGGGAGCAGGGGTCAGGACTGCCATGCAGACCGCAGGGCTGAGTGACACGGCCGGGCTGAAGGGAAGTGCTGTGTGCTTGTTCCGCCTGGAGCTGAACCACAAGTCAGGCTTTCTCTGTGATACTTGCAAGATTGTCGCTGGACCTTTTCCTGGAAATATGTCAAATGCAGAAAGCCACCAGGTGTTCTTGTCTCGTACAAAGTAAGTCTTGGATGTCCTCCGAGTGTCAATGGTGCCACCTGATGTGAAGATGGCCCGAGTTTAGGAGCTGAAGCAGTGCATTCGGCTGTATTTCTCAAGGTCGAAAGCAGAGCTGGGCAGACTTTGGGGGAGTGCCACACACCAACCAAGGGCAGCGAGATTCCCTGTCTGTGCACCTATTGATCCCATTGCCCAGTCAGGCATCCAGTAATAGTTCTCAAGCACCTTTTCCATTGCCGTCTGGGTAAAGTTCTCAGGCCTCTATTGTCTTTTACTTCCTGTAAAACCAGGCATAGAGAGCCAGGAGCCCTTGATGGCCGGCACAAGCCCCAGCTGCTGGCCCAGATCTGCTTTTGGCAGAGCCTGGGCCGTTCTACTGCTGCCAGCGGGGTGGTCACTAGGTGGCTGGAGAACAGGCCTGGGGGCTGCCGGCCCTCCTCTTCGGGGGTCTCCGTGGCCCTCAGGGGAGCCATCCCTGCCCCGGCTGGCGGAAGGTGGACGTGGCACAGCCTCCTTGGGCTCCTACTTGGGCTCTTCCTGCTCCCCAGGGATAGGAAGGGGGGCAGAGGGAGGGCTGCCGGGAGCCACCTGGAGGGCAGCTGCTGAGGTGCTGGGCCGGTCACCCACGTTGTCTCCTTCAGGGCTGCTGGAGGGGGCTGGGCCGGACAGGGAAGACCATCCTTGGGAGGCAGCGGGGCCAGGACAGCCGTGCGGCTGCGTGCCCACTCCCCGGCAGCACGGCCATCCTCCAGGCCCAGCACACGGCGGGGCTCCCTGCTGCAGAGTTGCACGACGACATCAAGAAACTGGTG
Organism: Columba livia; assembly: GCF_036013475.1. Lineage (NCBI taxonomy): Eukaryota > Metazoa > Chordata > Aves > Columbiformes > Columbidae > Columba > Columba livia. The sequence goes on from NC_088642.1 coordinate 76,271,189, forward strand.
CACAAATGTCACCAAGTTGTGGCTGCAGCTGCTGCACCAGGAGATCTTCATCCAGCCCCAAGAAGATCAGGAGAGCCTGCCCAGATCCTTCACTGTGGCTGCCCGTGAAGACAAGTACCCAAAGAGCTGTCCCAGCAAGGAAGATACACAGGACAAGCTGCCACAGAACATCTTTATTGATCTTCCTAAATGACCTGTAGTGCCCGCTGGTTGTCATCATGTCCGGCTCTCTTCCCGTGCACCTGTACTCGGTACACACAGGTGTACTCTGGGTTTCCCCAGTTGCTCTTCACCTGGAATTTGATGTACCGGAAGGTCCTGGGAAGCTCCTTCTGGAAAGAAACAGCAGCAGCTACCGTTAAACAGGTGGCAGGTACCACATCACATCACCAGAGCCCCCTCTGCCCGCTCTCCCCCTGCTGAGGACCAAACGGCAGCACTGACCAAGGAGGACCGAGGGCAACCAGACTCCTCTTGGCCAGGGCCCCGCAGGAGCCCTCTGTGCCTGGAAAGCCAAGGCCTGGCCTCAGAGGCAGCTGAGGGAGCTCTGGAACCCGGAGGCGCTTGGCTGCCCGGCGTGCCGTGGCAGGTGGGGACAGTCCTGCTGAGGGGACAACACGTCTGCCGTCCCCCCTCCCACCATCACCCTGACGGGGACTGCTTCCCTTCCCGGCCCTGTTCCCACTGCTGCTTTCTCTGCAACGGCCCGAGGAAAAGGAAAGGCCTGGCAAAGGTGGGGCAGCTGCATCGGCCAGCACAGCAAAGCACCATTTTCTGCCTCTTGCCCTCTTCCCCACAGCCCACAAGGAGCGTGGCAGAGCAGAGCCTGGCTGGGCTGATCCTCTGCCATCTTTGCTCAGCGACTTGCAGACAATGCTGCCTTCTCCCTGGGCATCCTGCCACAGCTCTTGCGGTACCTGCACATGGAACGTCTGAGCAACCATCTTGTTCACGTCGTAGGTGAACGTCCCCAGGAGAGTTTCTGCCCCGGCCTCATCCACTCCCTCAAAGACAAGAGACAGAGGGAGCAGGTCAGGCCCAAGCAAGGTGTCAGGAAAAGGGCATGTCAAGGCTAAACCCAGGAGCCCTTTTGCACATCCCTGGGCTATAGGGGTAGTATACAGAGCTTAGGGTGCCTCTGGTTCAGGCTACGTTGAGCACATGTTCCACAATCCTTGGCCATGAAGCAGACAAGCCCCAGAGGCACAGACCCCCACGTGCCCCCAGCAGTGCCCAGGGGACGCTGTGCTCTGCAGCAGCCAGACCCAGGGAGATGTCTGAGGAAGGCGCCGTGAGCAGCAGAGCTCTGGAGCAGCTTTTCCCTGGGGCCAGGCACACCTGAGAAGTGCAGGGCAAAGACTTACAAAGACGGCGAACTCTTTTGGGGCATCGCTGACTTCCCCAGAAGGAGACACTGCCTCAGAGATGTGCCAGACGCTGAAAGCCGTTGGCCAGATCTCTACAGGCAACCGGATGACCACGTGGCCTTGAGATCCTTGGAAAGCCCAGCAGTTCCCAGGGGCAATACGGTGCTGAAAGCAGAAAGCCATGACCATCAGCAGTAAGGCAACCAAAGAGCCAACAGAGCTGCCTATTGGGCCAGAAGCAGAGACCTTGCCTTGCCTGTGGGCTGCAATCCTGCTCCTAAATGATTATGAGTGCATGACGAAAGAGACCAATATAGAGGTGTTTCTACGAAACCTGTGGGCTCCACTGTCTTTCCAGAGCCAGCTCTGCTTTCTCAGAGCCTGCAGAGACAGGGCAGGTCTCCTAGTGCACCTCACCCCATCGCCCTTCGAAAACTACTCTGCACTGCAGGGCCCATGCAACGTCTCTCCCCTCTCCCATGGCTCAGCACCCCCCACCACTCCCACCCGCTCTGCAAAGGAGCCTTCAGAGAGAGATGGGATGTGGCAGGGGGGCTGCCAAGGACCAGCTCCCTCGGCAAACTGCAGCCCAGGGTGCTGGGCAGGTCACAGAAGCTGGGTTCAGCTCGGTCCCCCTCCTGACGGCAGGGCAGCGCTGCCAGGGAGCAGGGGTCAGGACTGCCATGCAGACCGCAGGGCTGAGTGACACGGCCGGGCTGAAGGGAAGTGCTGTGTGCTTGTTCCGCCTGGAGCTGAACCACAAGTCAGGCTTTCTCCGTGATACCTGCAAGATTGTCGCTGGACCTTTTCCTGGAAATATGTCAAATGCAGAAAGCCACCAGGTGTTCTTGTCTCGTACAAAATAAGTCTTGGATGTCCTCCGAGTGTCAATGGTGCCACCTGACATGAAGATGGCCAGAGTTTAGGAGCTGAAGCAGTGCATTTGGCTGTATGTCTCAAGGTCGAAAGCAGAGCTGGGCAGACTTTGGGGGAGTGCCACACACCAACCAAGGGCAGCGAGATTCCCTGTCTGCGTACCTATTGATCCCATTGCCCAATCAGGCATCCGGTGGTATTTTTCAAGCACCTTTTCGATTGCCGTCTGGGTAAAGTGCAGAATTTCCTGACAAAAATGAGAGGAATGTTTTTATGGCAGTGAACAGAAAGACTTTCACAGGCTGTTCTGCATGAACACTGAGTCCTAACACAGAGCCAAGGAGTGCCTGTGCATCAGAAACCCCAAGGCAAGACCTGTGGGAAAAGCTGCTCACTTGGAGAGTGCCAGGAGGAAGCAGCAGGAGGAGCCCAAAAAGGTAGCAAGGTCTCCGATCTACCCCTGGCACCTTTACCTCTCTCTTCTCCTCTTGGACACCATGTTCTTCCAGGGCCAAAGTCACTGCCTGCAGGATGTTCCTCTTGGCAGCAGACACCTGATCCTCGGTCTCCTTGAGTTGCCGCATCTGCTCCAGCCAGCCCTGGGCTTTCCTGCAGACACAGGAAAGCAGGTCTTGTCCAGCAGCTGCCCAGTCTCTGCAGGCAGGCTCCAAACCCTGTGCAGAGAGGGGCCCGCTGGGCTTGGCCACCCCCGTCTCTCAGCCCCTTTCATTCCTCTGCTGTACCAATGGCTCCTTCCAGCACCACAGCTGGCAGACCGCGAAGGTCAGGAGTCCTGGATGCGAGGCGAGTGAGTGTGGGCAGCACGAAGCCAGCTGAGATGGCTCCACAGGGTGCGTGCCTTGGCGAGAAGGTGCTCTTACCTCAGAGACTCCAGCTCCGCTTCAGAAAGCCCACTCTCATCCTGCAAGATAAAGAACAGGGATGGTGGACCTCTGAAGGAGCTTGTTGGCTGACAAAATTGACCCTTTGGAGAGACAGCCATTGCAGCAAGCATGAGGAGCACTGCCAGGGCTTCCCAAAGGAGACTCCCCCAGGCAGAGCTGGCAGAAATTCCGGCTGCTTGGATTCCCTTTAGAAGACCCCAGCACAAAGGCTGGGGTCTGTACAGCCGCGTTCAGCAGAGCATCTTTCGGGTCTCTGTCTGCCCCCCCAGGCTCTCCAAGAGCCACGCAGGCAGCCAAGGCACCTTCTGCCAAAGTGCTCTGTGCTTCAGCCTGGCACCCTGCAGAGCTCACTCGGGAGGATCCCTCTCCGTGTTGAACCCCATGCAGGCGCTAAGGAGATTGAAGGACAAACAGCAGTGCCCCAAACACATCCCATGTTCTCCTTCAGCTCTGATGGGCATCCAGGACCAGGTGCCCCATCTTCCCAGGCCAGGCAGGAGGGCAGAGCCACGGCCTTGGCAGGTGTTGGCTTTACACAGCAAGAGACACTTACATTCAGCGTTCCATGTCCCAAAACCAGTGAGTCCAAATAGTAAAAATGAGCAGCTGTGGGTCACATTGACAAGAGAGGGTTATTTTCCTCAGCAGCTGGTCCCTTTCCCCAGCACTGATTGGGACAGTTTTGGTCGGGGATACTTACGAAACACAATTAAAATGCAAAGGGCAAAGAGCCCCAGCACTCTTGTGGCCAACATGGCCGGCACCTCTTCAGGCCCAGCACAGTGGCCACGCAGAAGGAAAACGTTGATCTGCTCCCGAGATGCAAACAGCGCTTCTCGAGCCGATCACCAGCCGCTCAAAGCACTCTGCTTTGTGCTGCTGCCCACCTCTGAGCGTGGGCTTTTATAGAGGGCAGCGACTATGACCTCACCACAGCCGACTGGTGACGTCCATTGTGACCTCAGAGCGGCTACCCTGGAGGGGGCTGCTGTGCCTTTTTGGAGGGTGGGACCCCGTGGGTTCACCCACACCTGCAGCTCCCAGAGACAAAGGCCCGGCAGAAAATAATCGCTTGCTTAGTTTGGGCTGAGGCTCACGTAAGAAGAAATCCAGAAGAGTCGTCTCTCACCAAAGAGGAGGCGAGGGCACTCAGTGCCAGGAAGGCTCCTTAGACAGTGTCCCAGTCTAAGGGAGGGTTCCGTTCACAGACCTCCTGCTCTGACCACTGAAAGGGGGTCTTTGGTGGGGTCCCCGTTTTATGACCCAGTGGGATCTGGCTCTGGTGATTACAAGCCCTACAAAACCAGATATGGGTTAACCGATGTGTTCAGATATTCCAAGCCTCAGCCCGTGCTCGAGTAAAGTGTTGGCTGCCTGTGAACACCACCCCCACCAAAACCACTATGACATTGGAACTCCTGCAAATATTCTGGGGTTGGATTTGTTAAAGGGAATGCTTGGATGGATTCAGCAGGAAGGGAATGGAAATTCATGTCTCCACTTGTCCTTTTTTCACAAGCCCTCTGATTATATTTTATACATAAGATTCTAATATTCTTTGCAATACCATCTAAAGTTATTCAAAGACAATAAAATAAATAACACAACTTAGTGCCTATGTCTAATCCTATTCTGCATACACTGATGAAGTTATCATCATTGCCTAACAGAGCTCTATTTAATGAGTGTCCTGTCAACTAAAATGTATTGAGAGAAACAGAGGAGAAGTTGCCAGGATTTGGTTTGCAATTGTTAATGACACCTCATTCCTCGAACTGATCCCACACTTTCTACACGAAAAAGAACAAAATGCCCTTTGAATTTTAGGAGAATGGAACCACTTTTAGAAACCTTTCTAAGCTTTCTTAAAAACAACTATTTAAATCATGAACTTCCATAATATGCTGTCGTTTCTCTTTTTTTAGGGGAAATGTTGAAACACACTGACAACTACTACTGTATATTATTTTTAAATTGTTCCAGCCCAACAAGAAGGAAGCAGAATATAGGAATCACTTCTACAGCTTTGCTTAGAGAAATACCTCTGACCCAATCCTAATGTCAACATTTTGAAGTGAAGATTGTGGGCCTGGACTGGTTATAGAGAAAAATCTTCAAATTCCTAACGCATGAACAATATTCTCTGCAGCATGCGGTGAAGGAGCAATATCTGTCTACTTTTATTCAAATAAAGATCAGCAGGTAAACGGTGGTGTAAACAAGCCTTTGAAGGCAGAATTTTCAGGCCACTGATGAACTCGGACCTTGAAGAGAACTCCAGTAAGAACCTGCCTCCAGGAATAAAGGCAGATGCATTCAGAATGGGAGCAAGGATTTCCACAAGTCTAGACAAACCACTGCAGGGGAAACAGATCACGGAACCTGTGACTTTTCAGTGTCATATGCCAAATACATAGATGAAAGAAAATAAATACATCTGGGTGGTTTAAGTTCCAAGACATTTCCAAATAAAGCAGACTAGGACTTTTTTACTCAAAGTCCTCTTCTTACAGACTTTTGGTCTCAGCACCACCGTTTTGTTATCGACTCACCAGTATGCTGCCATAACCGTGAGAAGCTGAAGAAGTTTAAAGCTCTCAAGGGCAGCCTGGTGGCCTTGAGGAAGAACAGATGACAGATATTGCTCTTGGGCCATCTAGAGAGCTGCATTCTGTCAAGGAAAATAAGAATTAGCAAATTTCTGCCTTACATTCAGCTTTGTAGCTTTTGTGTTTGGGTTAAAATGCAGGGACTACCCAAATGTTGTGATCCAGCAAACACTGCAGAGTAATTGCCTGTGATGCTTAAAGTGCCAACATTCTACATTCAAATGTTGTTAGAAAATGGAACTCTGAGGTTTGTTTGTTTGTTTGTTTGGAAATAGAAGCAGATAAACTACAAAAATGTCAAAGATTATTTTACAATTGACCACTTACCATTTAGAGCATGAAGGGGCAATAAAAGATGTGGGCATAGGAAAATCAGATACCTAAGGCCCACAAGAGTTAAAGTTCACTAATGGAGATGTAAATAATGTTATCTTCTCTTGAACTAAACACAGGTATATATTAAAATAGTGTAACCACAAGTATATGCAAGAAAATCAGGAGGGCTTGACCAGGTCTTCCACTGTGGCTGCACGTGAAGTCAAGTACCCAAAGAGCTGTCCCAGCAAGGAAGATACACAAGATGAGCTTCCAGAGAACTTCTTTATTAATCTCCCTAAAGGAGCAGTGGCGTCTGCTGGTTGCTGTCGTGTCCCACCCTCTTCCCGTGCACCTGGACTCGGTACACACAGCTGTACTCTGGGTTTCCCCAGTTGCTCTCCACCTGGAACTTGGTCTACCGAAAGCTCCTGGGAAGTTCCTTCTGGAAAGAAATGGTGGCAGCTACCATTACACAGGTGGCAAGAGACACATCACATCAGTCAGGGTTTTTATGAACACGGGAGTCGCGGGCGGCAGCTGCAGCCTGAGAAGCGCAAAGCCTGACCCGCGGTGCTGCAGCCTGGAGACCCTGCTGGGCTGGGACCCTGCAGTTTGTGCCCATTGGTGGCTCTGCGCTTAATACTGTGGTAATAGTGGACACTGCTTCTAGGGTCAGTACGTGCCTCTCCATCCTCGGCTTTGACCGAGGATTCAGACAGTTTTTCCAGCCAAGTTAGCTTCTTGTGATTTGGGTTTAACCTGGCAGGCACACACAGCCATTCCCTCACTCCCCACGCAGTGCGATGGGGGAGAAATTTTTTTTTTTAAATACATATACATATATACATATATAAACCTCTTTTAAAGTGATGTAGACAGTTTCTGAGACAGGGAAAACAATAATAATGATGAAAATAATATAAAAGAGTGCAAAAAGCAAGTGATGCTCAATGCTTACGACCCATCAACTGACAGGCAGCCCACTCCACACCAGTGGTCTCCTGGCTGACTCGTCCCAAGGTTATATACTGAGCAGGGTGTCATACAGTACGGTATATCCATTTGGCATATCCATTGGGCCAGGGTGGGTCTGTCTGCAGAGCACTAGATTAATACCAGTGCAGCTCCTCGAGAGGAGACTGCTCGCACACTGTGGAGAATGCTTTGATAACCATGAGTTATCTGTTCATGTGCTGATGTCTTCAGCGGGTGTTCTTGCTACAGTTGTGTAAACATTGGAAAACTCGCTTGGGTTTACCAGTTGGATAAGCTGTATATTCAACAGGCATCCTGTCACCTATTATACAAAACACAATCACCATGCTGGATACTACCATGCCCTTCTAGCAAGTGCGTGCCAAGACTTCACATAGACAGCCAAGCTTTTGCTGGCTTTTGGGAGCTGCTGACTTTGCTGTCTAGCGAGTCTCAGAGGTGATGGTGGACCCCTCTGTGCTCCCCAACCTGTCACCCTCCCCAGGGATGGGGCTGGAGAAGGGGACAGAGACCAGGTGGGAGTGTAGAGTCCTGGGGGTCGCTGGCCAGGTGTGGGATGTCCCAAGCAGCGAGACCTGCTCTGTGGACGAGGTTCCTCAGTTACACCGAGCGGGCAGAGCCACTGACTGGCCCAGGGGCTGAGCTCCGGCCCATCCCCGTTTCAGCAGAGGCTGATCCAGCATTTCCATGGACGGCTGCACTGGCACGAGGAACCATTGCATCTGTATCTCGATGCAGTTTCTTGCTGTGTGCATGCAGAGCTTGCAGAGCATCTCCCAGCTCAGCTCCAGCCTTGAAATGACCCCAGGTGCTGAAGCATGGGGCTGGCTCAACTCCTCAGTGTCGGCACTGAACCCGTCCCAGGTGGGGAAGTTGCTCTGCTGCCACGGAAGGACTGGCAGCCCTGCTCTGCCAGCTCCTCCAACTCCTGCTCCTAAATGAATACAAGCCGATGCGTAGCAGGGCAATATGGAGGTGTTTCTACAAAACCCGTGACCTCTACAGCTTTTACAAGCGAACTTTGCTTTCTCAGAGCCTGCAGAGACAGGGCAGGTCTCCTAGTGCACCTCACCCCATCGCCCTTCGAAAACTACTCTGCACTGCAGGGCCCATGCAACGTCTCTCCCCTCTCCCATGGCTCAGCACCCCCCACCACTCCCACCCGCTCCGCAAAGGAGCCTTCAGAGAGAGATGGGATGTGGCAGGGGGGCTGCCAAGGACCAGCTCCCCTGGCAAACTGCAGCCCAGGGTGCTGGGCAGGTCACAGAAGCTGGGTTCAGCTCGGTCCCCCTCCTGACGGCAGGGCAGCGCTGCCAGGGAGCAGGGGTCAGGACTGCCATGCAGATCGCAGGGCTGAGTGACACGGCCGGGCTGAAGGGAAGTGCTGTGTGCTTGTTCCGCCTGGAGCTGAACCACAAGTCAGGCTTTCTCTGTGATACTTGCAAGATTGTCGCTGGACCTTTTCCTGGAAATATGTCAAATGCAGAAAGCCACCAGGTGTTCTTGTCTCGTACAAAGTAAGTCTTGGATGTCCTCCGAGTGTCAATGGTGCCACCTGATGTGAAGATGGCCCGAGTTTAGGAGCTGAAGCAGTGCATTCGGCTGTATTTCTCAAGGTCGAAAGCAGAGCTGGGCAGACTTTGGGGGAGTGCCACACACCAACCAAGGGCAGCGAGATTCCCTGTCTGTGCACCTATTGATCCCATTGCCCAGTCAGGCATCCAGTAATAGTTCTCAAGCACCTTTTCCATTGCCGTCTGGGTAAAGTTCTCAGGCCTCTATTGTCTTTTACTTCCTGTAAAACCAGGCATAGAGAGCCAGGAGCCCTTGATGGCCGGCACAAGCCCCAGCTGCTGGCCCAGATCTGCTTTTGGCAGAGCCTGGGCCGTTCTACTGCTGCCAGCAGGGTGGTCACTAGGTGGCTGGAGAACAGGCCTGGGGGCTGCCGGCCCTCCTCTTCGGGGGTCTCCGTGGCCCTCAGGGGAGCCATCCCTGCCCCGGCTGGCGGAAGGTGGACGTGGCACAGCCTCCTTGGGCTCCTACTTGGGCTCTTCCTGCTCCCCAGGGATAGGAAGGGGGGCAGAGGGAGGGCTGCCGGGAGCCACCTGGAGGGCAGCTGCTGAGGTGCTGGGCCGGTCACCCACGTTGTCTCCTTCAGGGCTGCTGGAGGGGGCTGGGCCGGACAGGGACGACCATCCTTGGGAGGCAGCGGGGCCAGGACAGCCGTGCGGCTGCGTGCCCACTCCCCGGCAGCACGGCCATCCTCCAGGCCCAGCACACGGCGGGGCTCCCTGCTGCAGAGTTGCACGACGACATCAAGAAACTGGTGCACAAATGTCACCAAGTTGTGGCTGCAGCTGCTGCACCAGGAGATCTTCATCCAGCCCCAAGAAGATCAGGAGAGCCTGCCCAGATCCTTCACTGTGGCTGCCCGTGAAGACAAGTACCCAAAGAGCTGTCCCAGCAAGGAAGATACACAGGACAAGCTGCCACAGAACATCTTTATTGATCTTCCTAAATGACCTGTAGTGCCCGCTGGTTGTCATCATGTCCGGCTCTCTTCCCGTGCACCTGTACTCGGTACACACAGGTGTACTCTGGGTTTCCCCAGTTGCTCTTCACCTGGAATTTGATGTACCGGAAGGTCCTGGGAAGCTCCTTCTGGAAAGAAACAGCAGCAGCTACCGTTAAACAGGTGGCAGGTACCACATCACATCACCAGAGCCCCCTCTGCCCGCTCTCCCCCTGCTGAGGACCAAACGGCAGCACTGACCAAGGAGGACCGAGGGCAACCAGACTCCTCTTGGCCAGGGCCCCGCAGGAGCCCTCTGTGCCTGGAAAGCCAAGGCCTGGCCTCAGAGGCAGCTGAGGGAGCTCTGGAACCCGGAGGCGCTTGGCTGCCCGGCGTGCCGTGGCAGGTGGGGACAGTCCTGCTGAGGGGACAACACGTCTGCCGTCCCCCCTCCCACCATCACCCTGACGGGGACTGCTTCCCTTCCCGTCCCTGTTCCCACTGCTGCTGTCTCTGCAACGGCCCGAGGAAAAGGAAAGGCCTGGCAAAGGTGGGGCAGCTGCATCGGCCAGCACAGCAAAGCACCATTTTCTGCCTCTTGCCCTCTTCCCCACAGCCCACAAGGAGCGTGGCAGAGCAGAGCCTGGCTGGGCTGATCCTCTGCCATCTTTGCTCAGCGACTTGCAGACAATGCTGCCTTCTCCCTGGGCATCCTGCCACAGCTCTTGCGGTACCTGCACATGGAACGTCTGAGCAACCATCTTGTTCACGTCGTAGGTGAACGTCCCCAGGAGAGTTTCTGCCCCGGCCTCATCCACTCCCTCAAAGACAAGAGACAGAGGGAGCAGGTCAGGCCCAAGCAAGGTGTCAGGAAAAGGGCATGTCAAGGCTAAACCCAGGAGCCCTTTTGCACATCCCTGGGCTATAGGGGTAGTATACAGAGCTTAGGGTGCCTCTGGTTCAGGCTACGTTGAGCACATGTTCCACAATCCTTGGCCATGAAGCAGACAAGCCCCAGAGGCACAGACCCCCACGTGCCCCCAGCAGTGCCCAGGGGACGCTGTGCTCTGCAGCAGCCAGACCCAGGGAGATGTCTGAGGAAGGCGCCGTGAGCAGCAGAGCTCTGGAGCAGCTTTTCCCTGGGGCCAGGCACACCTGAGAAGTGCAGGGCAAAGACTTACAAAGACGGCGAACTCTTTTGGGGCATCGCTGACTTCCCCAGAAGGAGACACTGCCTCAGAGATGTGCCAGACGCTGAAAGCCGTTGGCCAGATCTCTACAGGCAACCGGATGACCACGTGGCCTTGAGATCCTTGGAAAGCCCAGCAGTTCCCAGGGGCAATACGGTGCTGAAAGCAGAAAGCCATGACCATCAGCAGTAAGGCAACCAAAGAGCCAACAGAGCTGCCTATTGGGCCAGAAGCAGAGACCTTGCCTTGCCTGTGGGCTGCAATCCTGCTCCTAAATGATTATGAGTGCATGACCAAAGAGACCAATATAGAGGTGTTTCTACGAAACCTGTGGGCTCCACTGTCTTTCCAGAGCCAGCTCTGCTTTCTCAGAGCCTGCAGAGACAGGGCAGGTCTCCTAGTGCACCTCACCCCATCGCCCTTCGAAAACTACTCTGCACTGCAGGGCCCATGCAACGTCTCTCCCCTCTCCCATGGCTCAGCACCCCCCACCACTCCCACCCGCTCTGCAAAGGAGCCTTCAGAGAGAGATGGGATGTGGCAGGGGGGCTGCCAAGGACCAGCTCCCTCGGCAAACTGCAGCCCAGGGTGCTGGGCAGGTCACAGAAGCTGGGTTCAGCTCGGTCCCCCTCCTGACGGCAGGGCAGCGCTGCCAGGGAGCAGGGGTCAGGACTGCCATGCAGACCGCAGGGCTGAGTGACACGGCCGGGCTGAAGGGAAGTGCTGTGTGCTTGTTCCGCCTGGAGCTGAACCACAAGTCAGGCTTTCTCCGTGATACCTGCAAGATTGTCGCTGGACCTTTTCCTGGAAATATGTCAAATGCAGAAAGCCACCAGGTGTTCTTGTCTCGTACAAAATAAGTCTTGGATGTCCTCCGAGTGTCAATGGTGCCACCTGACATGAAGATGGCCAGAGTTTAGGAGCTGAAGCAGTGCATTTGGCTGTATGTCTCAAGGTCGAAAGCAGAGCTGGGCAGACTTTGGGGGAGTGCCACACACCAACCAAGGGCAGCGAGATTCCCTGTCTGCGTACCTATTGATCCCATTGCCCAATCAGGCATCCGGTGGTATTTTTCAAGCACCTTTTCGATTGCCGTCTGGGTAAAGTGCAGAATTTCCTGACAAAAATGAGAGGAATGTTTTTATGGCAGTGAACAGAAAGACTTTCACAGGCTGTTCTGCATGAACACTGAGTCCTAACACAGAGCCAAGGAGTGCCTGTGCATCAGAAACCCCAAGGCAAGACCTGTGGGAAAAGCTGCTCACTTGGAGAGTGCCAGGAGGAAGCAGCAGGAGGGAGCCCAAAAAGGTAGCAAGGTCTCCGATCTACCCCTGGCACCTTTACCTCTCTCTTCTCCTCTTGGACACCATGTTCTTCCAGGGCCAAAGTCACTGCCTGCAGGATGTTCCTCTTGGCAGCAGACACCTGATCCTCGGTCTCCTTGAGTTGCCGCATCTGCTCCAGCCAGCCCTGGGCTTTCCTGCAGACACAGGAAAGCAGGTCTTGTCCAGCAGCTGCCCAGTCTCTGCAGGCAGGCTCCAAACCCTGTGCAGAGAGGGGCCCGCTGGGCTTGGCCACCCCCGTCTCTCAGCCCCTTTCATTCCTCTGCTGTACCAATGGCTCCTTCCAGCACCACAGCTGGCAGACCGCGAAGGTCAGGAGTCCTGGATGAGAGGCGAGTGAGTGTGGGCAGCACGAAGCCAGCTGAGATGGCTCCACAGGGTGCGTGCCTTGGCGAGAAGGTGCTCTTACCTCAGAGACTCCAGCTCCACTTCAGAAAGCCCACTCTCATCCTGCAAGATAAAGAACAGGGATGGTGGACCTCTGAAGGAGCTTGTTGGCTGACAAAATTGACCCTTTGGAGAGACAGCCATTGCAGCAAGCATGAGGAGCACTGCCAGGGCTTCCCAAAGGAGACTCCCCCAGGCAGAGCTGGCAGAAATTCCGGCTGCTTGGATTCCCTTTAGAAGACCCCAGCACAAAGGCTGGGGTCTGTACAGCCGCGTTCAGCAGAGCATCTTTCGGGTCTCTGTCTGCCCCCCCAGGCTCTCCAAGAGCCACGCAGGCAGCCAAGGCACCTTCTGCCAAAGTTCTCCGTGCTTCAGCCTGGCACCCTGCAGAGCTCACTCGGGAGGATCCCTCTCCGTGTTGAACCCCATGCAGGCGCTAAGGAGATTGAAGGACAAACAGCAGTGCCCCAAACACATCCCATGTTCTCCTTCAGCTCTGATGGGCATCCAGGACCAGGTGCCCCATCTTCCCAGGCCAGGCAGGAGGGCAGAGCCACGGCCTTGGCAGGTGTTGGCTTTACACAGCAAGAGACACTTACATTCAGCGTTCCATGTCCCAAAACCAGTGAGTCCAAATAGTAAAAATGAGCAGCTGTGGGTCACATTGACAAGAGAGGGTTATTTTCCTCAGCAGCTGGTCCCTTTCCCCAGCACTGATTGGGACAGTTTTGGTCGGGGATACTTACGAAACACAACTAAAATGCAAAGGGCAAAGAGCCCCAGCACTCTTGTGGCCAACATGGCCGGCACCTCTTCAGGCCCAGCACAGTGGCCACGCAGAAGGAAAACGTTGATCTGCTCCCGAGATGCAAACAGCGCTTCTCGAGCCGATCACCAGCCGCTCAAAGCACTCTGCTTTGTGCTGCTGCCCACCTCTGAGCGTGGGCTTTTATAGAGGGCAGCGACTATGACCTCACCACAGCCGACTGGTGACGTCCATTGTGACCTCAGAGCGGCTACCCTGGAGGGGGCTGCTGTGCCTTTTTGGAGGGTGGGACCCCGTGGGTTCACCCACACCTGCAGCTCCCAGAGACAAAGGCCCGGCAGAAAATAATCGCTTGCTTAGTTTGGGCTGAGGCTCACGTAAGAAGAAATCCAGAAGAGTCGTCTCTCACCAAAGAGGAGGCGAGGGCACTCAGTGCCAGGAAGGCTCCTTAGACAGTGTCCCAGTCTAAGGGAGGGTTCCGTTCACAGACCTCCTGCTCTGACCACTGAAAGGGGGTCTTTGGTGGGGTCCCCGTTTTATGACCCAGTGGGATCTGGCTCTGGTGATTACAAGCCCTACAAAACCAGATATGGGTTAACCGATGTGTTCAGATATTCCAAGCCTCAGCCCGTGCTCGAGTAAAGTGTTGGCTGCCTGTGAACACCACCCCCACCAAAACCACTATGACATTGGAACTCCTGCAAATATTCTGGGGTTGGATTTGTTAAAGGGAATGCTTGGATGGATTCAGCAGGAAGGGAATGGAAATTCATGTCTCCACTTGTCCTTTTTTCACAAGCCCTCTGATTATATTTTATACATAAGATTCTAATATTCTTTGCAATACCATCTAAAGTTATTCAAAGACAATAAAATAAATAACACAACTTAGTGCCTATGTCTAATCCTATTCTGCATACACTGATGAAGTTATCATCATTGCCTAACAGAGCTCTATTTAATGAGTGTCCTGTCAACTAAAATGTATTGAGAGAAACAGAGGAGAAGTTGCCAGGATTTGGTTTGCAATTGTTAATGACACCTCATTCCTCGAACTGATCCCACACTTTCTACACGAAAAAGAACAAAATGCCCTTTGAATTTTAGGAGAATGGAACCACTTTTAGAAACCTTTCTAAGCTTTCTTAAAAACAACTATTTAAATCATGAACTTCCATAATATGCTGTCGTTTCTCTTTTTTTAGGGGAAATGTTGAAACACACTGACAACTACTACTGTATATTATTTTTAAATTGTTCCAGCCCAACAAGAAGGAAGCAGAATATAGGAATCACTTCTACAGCTTTGCTTAGAGAAATACCTCTGACCCAATCCTAATGTCAACATTTTGAAGTGAAGATTGTGGGCCTGGACTGGTTATAGAGAAAAATCTTCAAATTCCTAACGCATGAACAATATTCTCTGCAGCATGCGGTGAAGGAGCAATATCTGTCTACTTTTATTCAAATAAAGATCAGCAGGTAAACGGTGGTGTAAACAAGCCTTTGAAGGCAGAATTTTCAGGCCACTGATGAACTCGGACCTTGAAGAGAACTCCAGTAAGAACCTGCCTCCAGGAATAAAGGCAGATGCATTCAGAATGGGAGCAAGGATTTCCACAAGTCTAGACAAACCACTGCAGGGGAAACAGATCACGGAACCTGTGACTTTTCAGTGTCATATGCCAAATACATAGATGAAAGAAAATAAATACATCTGGGTGGTTTAAGTTCCAAGACATTTCCAAATAAAGCAGACTAGGACTTTTTTACTCAAAGTCCTCTTCTTACAGACTTTTGGTCTCAGCACCACCGTTTTGTTATCGACTCACCAGTATGCTGCCATAACCGTGAGAAGCTGAAGAAGTTTAAAGCTCTCAAGGGCAGCCTGGTGGCCTTGAGGAAGAACAGATGACAGATATTGCTCTTGGGCCATCTAGAGAGCTGCATTCTGTCAAGGAAAATAAGAATTAGCAAATTTCTGCCTTACATTCAGCTTTGTAGCTTTTGTGTTTGGGTTAAAATGCAGGGACTACCCAAATGTTGTGATCCAGCAAACACTGCAGAGTAATTGCCTGTGATGCTTAAAGTGCCAACATTCTACATTCAAATGTTGTTAGAAAATGGAACTCTGAGGTTTGTTTGTTTGTTTGTTTGGAAATAGAAGCAGATAAACTACAAAAATGTCAAAGATTATTTTACAATTGACCACTTACCATTTAGAGCATGAAGGGGCAATAAAAGATGTGGGCATAGGAAAATCAGATACCTAAGGCCCACAAGAGTTAAAGTTCACTAATGGAGATGTAAATAATGTTATCTTCTCTTGAACTAAACACAGGTATATATTAAAATAGTGTAACCACAAGTATATGCAAGAAAATCAGGAGGGCTTGACCAGGTCTTCCACTGTGGCTGCACGTGAAGTCAAGTACCCAAAGAGCTGTCCCAGCAAGGAAGATACACAAGATGAGCTTCCAGAGAACTTCTTTATTAATCTCCCTAAAGGAGCAGTGGCGTCTGCTGGTTGCTGTCGTGTCCCACCCTCTTCCCGTGCACCTGGACTCGGTACACACAGCTGTACTCTGGGTTTCCCCAGTTGCTTTCCACCTGGAACGTGGTCTACCGAAAGCTCCTGGGAAGTTCCTTCTGGAAAGAAATGGTGGCAGCTACCATTACACAGGTGGCAAGAGACACATCACATCAGTCAGGGTTTTTATGAACACGGGAGTCGCGGGCGGCAGCTGCAGCCTGAGAAGCGCAAAGCCTGACCCGCGGTGCTGCAGCCTGGAGACCCTGCTGGGCTGGGACCCTGCAGTTTGTGCCCATTGGTGGCTCTGCGCTTAATACTGTGGTAATAGTGGACACTGCTTCTAGGGTCAGTACGTGCCTCTCCATCCTCGGCTTTGACCGAGGATTCAGACAGTTTTTCCAGCCAAGTTAGCTTCTTGTGATTTGGGTTTAACCTGGCAGGCACACACAGCCATTCCCTCACTCCCCACGCAGTGCGATGGGGGAGAAATTTTTTTTTTTAAATACATATACATATATACATATATAAACCTCTTTTAAAGTGATGTAGACAGTTTCTGAGACAGGGAAAACAATAATAATGATGAAAATAATATAAAAGAGTGCAAAAAGCAAGTGATGCTCAATGCTTACGACCCATCAACTGACAGGCAGCCCACTCCACACCAGTGGTCTCCTGGCTGACTCGTCCCAAGGTTATATACTGAGCAGGGTGTCATACAGTACGGTATATCCATTTGGCATATCCATTGGGCCAGGGTGGGTCTGTCTGCAGAGCACTAGATTAATACCAGTGCAGCTCCTCGAGAGGAGACTGCTCGCACACTGTGGAGAATGCTTTGATAACCATGAGTTATCTGTTCATGTGCTGATGTCTTCAGCGGGTGTTCTTGCTACAGTTGTGTAAACATTGGAAAACTCGCTTGGGTTTACCAGTTGGATAAGCTGTATATTCAACAGGCATCCTGTCACCTATTATACAAAACACAATCACCATGCTGGATACTACCATGCCCTTCTAGCAAGTGCGTGCCAAGACTTCACATAGACAGCCAAGCTTTTGATGGCTTTTGGGAGCTGCTGACTTTGCTGTCTAGCGAGTCTCAGAGGTGATGGTGGACCCCTCTGTGCTCCCCAACCTGTCACCCTCCCCAGGGATGGGGCTGGAGAAGGGGACAGAGACCAGGTGGGAGTGTAGAGTCCTGGGGGTCGCTGGCCAGGTGTGGGATGTCCCAAGCAGCGAGACCTGCTCTGTGGACGAGGTTCCTCAGTTACACCGAGCGGGCAGAGCCACTGACTGGCCCAGGGGCTGAGCTCCGGCCCATCCCCGTTTCAGCAGAGGCTGATCCAGCATTTCCATGGACGGCTGCACTGGCACGAGGAACCATTGCATCTGTATCTCGATGCAGTTTCTTGCTGTGTGCATGCAGAGCTTGCAGAGCATCTCCCAGCTCAGCTCCAGCCTTGAAATGACCCCAGGTGCTGAAGCATGGGGCTGGCTCAACTCCTCAGTGTCGGCACTGAACCCGTCCCAGGTGGGGAAGTTGCTCTGCTGCCACGGAAGGACTGGCAGCCCTGCTCTGCCAGCTCCTCCAACTCCTGCTCCTAAATGAATACAAGCCGATGCGTAGCAGGGCAATATGGAGGTGTTTCTACAAAACCCGTGACCTCTACAGCTTTTACAAGCGAACTTTGCTTTCTCAGAGCCTGCAGAGACAGGGCAGGTCTCCTAGTGCACCTCACCCCATCGCCCTTCGAAAACTACTCTGCACTGCAGGGCCCATGCAACGTCTCTCCCCTCTCCCATGGCTCAGCACCCCCCACCACTCCCACCCGCTCCGCAAAGGAGCCTTCAGAGAGAGATGGGATGTGGCAGGGGGGCTGCCAAGGACCAGCTCCCCTGGCAAACTGCAGCCCAGGGTGCTGGGCAGGTCACAGAAGCTGGGTTCAGCTCGGTCCCCCTCCTGACGGCAGGGCAGCGCTGCCAGGGAGCAGGGGTCAGGACTGCCATGCAGACCGCAGGGCTGAGTGACACGGCCGGGCTGAAGGGAAGTGCTGTGTGCTTGTTCCGCCTGGAGCTGAACCACAAGTCAGGCTTTCTCTGTGATACTTGCAAGATTGTCGCTGGACCTTTTCCTGGAAATATGTCAAATGCAGAAAGCCACCAGGTGTTCTTGTCTCGTACAAAGTAAGTCTTGGATGTCCTCCGAGTGTCAATGGTGCCACCTGATGTGAAGATGGCCCGAGTTTAGGAGCTGAAGCAGTGCATTCGGCTGTATTTCTCAAGGTCGAAAGCAGAGCTGGGCAGACTTTGGGGGAGTGCCACACACCAACCAAGGGCAGCGAGATTCCCTGTCTGTGCACCTATTGATCCCATTGCCCAGTCAGGCATCCAGTAATAGTTCTCAAGCACCTTTTCCATTGCCGTCTGGGTAAAGTTCTCAGGCCTCTATTGTCTTTTACTTCCTGTAAAACCAGGCATAGAGAGCCAGGAGCCCTTGATGGCCGGCACAAGCCCCAGCTGCTGGCCCAGATCTGCTTTTGGCAGAGCCTGGGCCGTTCTACTGCTGCCAGCAGGGTGGTCACTAGGTGGCTGGAGAACAGGCCTGGGGGCTGCCGGCCCTCCTCTTCGGGGGTCTCCGTGGCCCTCAGGGGAGCCATCCCTGCCCCGGCTGGCGGAAGGTGGACGTGGCACAGCCTCCTTGGGCTCCTACTTGGGCTCTTCCTGCTCCCCAGGGATAGGAAGGGGGGCAGAGGGAGGGCTGCCGGGAGCCACCTGGAGGGCAGCTGCTGAGGTGCTGGGCCGGTCACCCACGTTGTCTCCTTCAGGGCTGCTGGAGGGGGCTGGGCCGGACAGGGAAGACCATCCTTGGGAGGCAGCGGGGCCAGGACAGCCGTGCGGCTGCGTGCCCACTCCCCGGCAGCACGGCCATCCTCCAGGCCCAGCACACGGCGGGGCTCCCTGCTGCAGAGTTGCACGACGACATCAAGAAACTGGTGCACAAATGTCACCAAGTTGTGGCTGCAGCTGCTGCACCAGGAGATCTTCATCCAGCCCCAAGAAGATCAGGAGAGCCTGCCCAGATCCTTCACTGTGGCTGCCCGTGAAGACAAGTACCCAAAGAGCTGTCCCAGCAAGGAAGATACACAGGACAAGCTGCCACAGAACATCTTTATTGATCTTCCTAAATGACCTGTAGTGCCCGCTGGTTGTCATCATGTCCGGCTCTCTTCCCGTGCACCTGTACTCGGTACACACAGGTGTACTCTGGGTTTCCCCAGTTGCTCTTCACCTGGAATTTGATGTACCGGAAGGTCCTGGGAAGCTCCTTCTGGAAAGAAACAGCAGCAGCTACCGTTAAACAGGTGGCAGGTACCACATCACATCACCAGAGCCCCCTCTGCCCGCTCTCCCCCTGCTGAGGACCAAACGGCAGCACTGACCAAGGAGGACCGAGGGCAACCAGACTCCTCTTGGCCAGGGCCCCGCAGGAGCCCTCTGTGCCTGGAAAGCCAAGGCCTGGCCTCAGAGGCAGCTGAGGGAGCTCTGGAACCCGGAGGCGCTTGGCTGCCCGGCGTGCCGTGGCAGGTGGGGACAGTCCTGCTGAGGGGACAACACGTCTGCCGTCCCCCCTCCCACCATCACCCTGACGGGGACTGCTTCCCTTCCCGGCCCTGTTCCCACTGCTGCTGTCTCTGCAACGGCCCGAGGAAAAGGAAAGGCCTGGCAAAGGTGGGGCAGCTGCATCGGCCAGCACAGCAAAGCACCATTTTCTGCCTCTTGCCCTCTTCCCCACAGCCCACAAGGAGCGTGGCAGAGCAGAGCCTGGCTGGGCTGATCCTCTGCCATCTTTGCTCAGCGACTTGCAGACAATGCTGCCTTCTCCCTGGGCATCCTGCCACAGCTCTTGCGGTACCTGCACATGGAACGTCTGAGCAACCATCTTGTTCACGTCGTAGGTGAACGTCCCCAGGAGAGTTTCTGCCCCGGCCTCATCCACTCCCTCAAAGACAAGAGACAGAGGGAGCAGGTCAGGCCCAAGCAAGGTGTCAGGAAAAGGGCATGTCAAGGCTAAACCCAGGAGCCCTTTTGCACATCCCTGGGCTATAGGGGTAGTATACAGAGCTTAGGGTGCCTCTGGTTCAGGCTACGTTGAGCACATGTTCCACAATCCTTGGCCATGAAGCAGACAAGCCCCAGAGGCACAGACCCCCACGTGCCCCCAGCAGTGCCCAGGGGACGCTGTGCTCTGCAGCAGCCAGACCCAGGGAGATGTCTGAGGAAGGCGCCGTGAGCAGCAGAGCTCTGGAGCAGCTTTTCCCTGGGGCCAGGCACACCTGAGAAGTGCAGGGCAAAGACTTACAAAGACGGCGAACTCTTTTGGGGCATCGCTGACTTCCCCAGAAGGAGACACTGCCTCAGAGATGTGCCAGACGCTGAAAGCCGTTGGCCAGATCTCTACAGGCAACCGGATGACCACGTGGCCTTGAGATCCTTGGAAAGCCCAGCAGTTCCCAGGGGCAATACGGTGCTGAAAGCAGAAAGCCATGACCATCAGCAGTAAGGCAACCAAAGAGCCAACAGAGCTGCCTATTGGGCCAGAAGCAGAGACCTTGCCTTGCCTGTGGGCTGCAATCCTGCTCCTAAATGATTATGAGTGCATGACCAAAGAGACCAATATAGAGGTGTTTCTACGAAACCTGTGGGCTCCACTGTCTTTCCAGAGCCAGCTCTGCTTTCTCAGAGCCTGCAGAGACAGGGCAGGTCTCCTAGTGCACCTCACCCCATCGCCCTTCGAAAACTACTCTGCACTGCAGGGCCCATGCAACGTCTCTCCCCTCTCCCATGGCTCAGCACCCCCCACCACTCCCACCCGCTCTGCAAAGGAGCCTTCAGAGAGAGATGGGATGTGGCAGGGGGGCTGCCAAGGACCAGCTCCCTCGGCAAACTGCAGCCCAGGGTGCTGGGCAGGTCACAGAAGCTGGGTTCAGCTCGGTCCCCCTCCTGACGGCAGGGCAGCGCTGCCAGGGAGCAGGGGTCAGGACTGCCATGCAGACCGCAGGGCTGAGTGACACGGCCGGGCTGAAGGGAAGTGCTGTGTGCTTGTTCCGCCTGGAGCTGAACCACAAGTCAGGCTTTCTCCGTGATACCTGCAAGATTGTCGCTGGACCTTTTCCTGGAAATATGTCAAATGCAGAAAGCCACCAGGTGTTCTTGTCTCGTACAAAATAAGTCTTGGATGTCCTCTGGTTGTCAATGGTGCCACCTGACATGAAGATGGCCAGAGTTTAGGAGCTGAAGCAGTGCATTTGGCTGTATGTCTCAAGGTCGAAAGCAGAGCTGGGCAGACTTTGGGGGAGTGCCACACACCAACCAAGGGCAGCGAGATTCCCTGTCTGCGTACCTATTGATCCCATTGCCCAATCAGGCATCCGGTGGTATTTTTCAAGCACCTTTTCGATTGCCGTCTGGGTAAAGTGCAGAATTTCCTGACAAAAATGAGAGGAATGTTTTTATGGCAGTGAACAGAAAGACTTTCACAGGCTGTTCTGCATGAACACTGAGTCCTAACACAGAGCCAAGGAGTGCCTGTGCATCAGAAACCCCAAGGCAAGACCTGTGGGAAAAGCTGCTCACTTGGAGAGTGCCAGGAGGAAGCAGCAGGAGGGAGCCCAAAAAGGTAGCAAGGTCTCCGATCTACCCCTGGCACCTTTACCTCTCTCTTCTCCTCTTGGACACCATGTTCTTCCAGGGCCAAAGTCACTGCCTGCAGGATGTTCCTCTTGGCAGCAGACACCTGATCCTCGGTCTCCTTGAGTTGCCGCATCTGCTCCAGCCAGCCCTGGGCTTTCCTGCAGACACAGGAAAGCAGGTCTTGTCCAGCAGCTGCCCAGTCTCTGCAGGCAGGCTCCAAACCCTGTGCAGAGAGGGGCCCGCTGGGCTTGGTCACCCCCGTCTCTCAGCCCCTTTCATTCCTCTGCTGTACCAATGGCTCCTTCCAGCACCACAGCTGGCAGACCGCGAAGGTCAGGAGTCCTGGATGCGAGGCGAGTGAGTGTGGGCAGCACGAAGCCAGCTGAGATGGCTCCACAGGGTGCGTGCCTTGGCGAGAAGGTGCTCTTACCTCAGAGACTCCAGCTCCACTTCAGAAAGCCCACTCTCATCCTGCAAGATAAAGAACAGGGATGGTGGACCTCTGAAGGAGCTTGTTGGCTGACAAAATTGACCTTTTGGAGAGACAGCCATTGCAACAAGCATGAGGAGCACTGCCAGGGCTTCCCAAAGGAGACTCCCCCAGGCAGAGCTGGCAGAAATTCCGGCTGCTTGGATTCCCTTTAGAAGACCCCAGCACAAAGGCTGGGGTCTGTACAGCCGCGTTCAGCAGAGCATCTTTCGGGTCTCTGTCTGCCCCCCCAGGCTCTCCAAGAGCCACGCAGGCAGCCAAGGCACCTTCTGCCAAAGTGCTCTGTGCTTCAGCCTGGCACCCTGCAGAGCTCACTCGGGAGGATCCCTCTCCGTGTTGAACCCCATGCAGGCGCTAAGGAGATTGAAGGACAAACAGCAGTGCCCCAAACACATCCCATGTTCTCCTTCAGCTCTGATGGGCATCCAGGACCAGGTGCCCCATCTTCCCAGGCCAGGCAGGAGGGCAGAGCCACGGCCTTGGCAGGTGTTGGCTTTACACAGCAAGAGACACTTACATTCAGCGTTCCATGTCCCAAAACCAGTGAGTCCAAATAGTAAAAATGAGCAGCTGTGGGTCACATTGACAAGAGAGGGTTATTTTCCTCAGCAGCTGGTCCCTTTCCCCAGCACTGATTGGGACAGTTTTGGTCGGGGATACTTACGAAACACAACTAAAATGCAAAGGGCAAAGAGCCCCAGCACTCTTGTGGCCAACATGGCCGGCACCTCTTCAGGCCCAGCACAGTGGCCACGCAGAAGGAAAACGTTGATCTGCTCCCGAGATGCAAACAGCGCTTCTCGAGCCGATCACCAGCCGCTCAAAGCACTCTGCTTTGTGCTGCTGCCCACCTCTGAGCGTGGGCTTTTATAGAGGGCAGCGACTATGACCTCACCACAGCCGACTGGTGACGTCCATTGTGACCTCAGAGCGGCTACCCTGGAGGGGGCTGCTGTGCCTTTTTGGAGGGTGGGACCCCGTGGGTTCACCCACACCTGCAGCTCCCAGAGACAAAGGCCCGGCAGAAAATAATCGCTTGCTTAGTTTGGGCTGAGGCTCACGTAAGAAGAAATCCAGAAGAGTCGTCTCTCACCAAAGAGGAGGCGAGGGCACTCAGTGCCAGGAAGGCTCCTTAGACAGTGTCCCAGTCTAAGGGAGGGTTCCGTTCACAGACCTCCTGCTCTGACCACTGAAAGGGGGTCTTTGGTGGGGTCCCCGTTTTATGACCCAGTGGGATCTGGCTCTGGTGATTACAAGCCCTACAAAACCAGATATGGGTTAACCGATGTGTTCAGATATTCCAAGCCTCAGCCCGTGCTCGAGTAAAGTGTTGGCTGCCTGTGAACACCACCCCCACCAAAACCACTATGACATTGGAACTCCTGCAAATATTCTGGGGTTGGATTTGTTAAAGGGAATGCTTGGATGGATTCAGCAGGAAGGGAATGGAAATTCATGTCTCCACTTGTCCTTTTTTCACAAGCCCTCTGATTATATTTTATACATAAGATTGTAATATTCTTTGCAATACCATCTAAAGTTATTCAAAGACAATAAAATAAATAACACAACTTAGTGCCTATGTCTAATGCTATTCTGCATACACTGATGAAGTTATCATCATTGCCTAACAGAGCTCTATTTAATGAGTGTCCTGTCAACTAAAATGTATTGAGAGAAACAGAGGAGAAGTTGCCAGGATTTGGTTTGCAATTGTTAATGACACCTCATTCCTCGAACTGATCCCACACTTTCTACACGAAAAAGAACAAAATGCCCTTTGAATTTTAGGAGAATGGAACCACTTTTAGAAACCTTTCTAAGCTTTCTTAAAAACAACTATTTAAATCATGAACTTCCATAATATGCTGTCGTTTCTCTTTTTTTAGGGGAAATGTTGAAACACACTGACAACTACTACTGTATATTATTTTTAAATTGTTCCAGCCCAACAAGAAGGAAGCAGGATATAGGAATCACTTCTACAGCTTTGCTTAGAGAAATACCTCTGACCCAATCCTAATGTCAACATTTTGAAGTGAAGATTGCGGGCCTGGACTGGTTATAGAGAAAAATCTTCAAATTCCTAACGCATGAACAATATTCTCTGCAGCATGTGGTGAAGGAGCAATATCTGTCTACTTTTATTCAAATAAAGATCAGCAGGTAAACTGTGGTGTAAACAAGCCTTTGAAGGCAGAATTTTCAGGCCACTGATGAACTCGGACCTTGAAGAGAACTCCAGTAAGAACCTGCCTCCAGGAGTAAAGGCAGATGCATTCAGAATGGGAGCAAGGATTTCCACAAGTCTAGACAAACCACTGCAGGGGAAACAGATCACGGAACCTGTGACTTTTCAGTGTCATATGCCAAATACATGGATAAAAGAAAATAAATACATCTGGGTGGTTTAAGTTCCAAGACATTTCCAAATAAAGCAGACTAGGACTTTTTTACTCAAAGTCCTCTTCTTACAGACTTTTGGTCTCAGCACCACCGTTTTGTTATCGACTCACCAGTATGATGCCATAACCATGAGAAGCTGAAGAAGTTTAAAGCTCTCAAGGGCAGCCTAGTGGCCTTGAGGAAGAACAGATGACAGATATTGCTCTTGGGCCATCTAGAGAGCTGCATTCTGTCAAGGAAAATAAGAATTAGCAAATTTCTGCCTTACATTCAGCTTTGTAGCTTTTGTGTTTGGGTTAAAACGCAGGGACTACCCAAATGTTGTGATCCAGCAAACACTGCAGAGTAATTGCCTGTGATGCTTTAAGTGCCAACATTCTACATTCAAATGTTGTTAGAAAATGGAACTCTGGGGTTTGTTTGTTTGTTTGTTTGGAAATAGAAGCAGATAAACTACAAAAATGTCAAAGATTATTTTACAATTGACCACTTACCATTTAGAGCATGAAGGGGCAATAAAAGATGTGGGTATAGGAAAATCAGATACCTAAGGCCCACAAGAGTTAAAGTTCACTAATGGAGATGTAAATAATGTTATCTTCTCTTGAACTAAACACAGGTATATATTAAAATAGTGTAACCACAAGTATATGCAAGAAAATCAGGAGGGCTTGACCAGGTCTTCCACTGTGGCTGCACGTGAAGTCAAGTACCCAAAGAGCTGTCCCAGCAAGGAAGATACACAAGATGAGCTTCCAGAGAACTTCTTTATTAATCTCCCTAAAGGAGCAGTGGCGTCTGCTGGTTGCTGTCGTGTCCCACCCTCTTCCCGTGCACCTGGACTCGGTACACACAGCTGTACTCTGGGTTTCCCCAGTTGCTTTCCACCTGGAACGTGGTCTACCAAAAGCTCCTGGGAAGTTCCTTCTGGAAAGAAATGGTGGCAGCTACCATTACACAGGTGGCAAGAGACACATCACATCAGTCAGGGTTTTTATGAACACGGGAGTCGCGGGCGGCAGCTGCAGCCTGAGAAGCGCAAAGCCTGACCCGCGGTGCTGCAGCCTGGAGACCCTGCTGGGCTGGGACCCTGCAGTTTGTGCCCATTGGTGGCTCTGCGCTTAATACTGTGGTAATAGTGGACACTGCTTCTAGGGTCAGTACGTGCCTCTCCATCCTCGGCTTTGACCGAGGATTCAGACAGTTTTTCCAGCCAAGTTAGCTTCTTGTGATTTGGGTTTAACCTGGCAGGCACACACAGCCATTCCCTCACTCCCCACACAGTGCGATGGGGGAGAAATTTTTTTTTTTAAATACATATACATATATACATATATAAACCTCTTTTAAAGTGATGTAGACAGTTTCTGAGACAGGGAAAACAATAATAATGATGAAAATAATATAAAAGAGTGCAAAAAGCAAGTGATGCTCAATGCTTACGACCCATCAACTGACAGGCAGCCCACTCCACACCAGTGGTCTCCTGGCTGACTCGTCCCAAGGTTATATACTGAGCAGGGTGTCATACAGTACGGTATATCCATTTGGCATATCCATTGGGCCAGGGTGGGTCTGTCTGCAGAGCACTAGATTAATACCAGTGCAGCTCCTCGAGAGGAGACTGCTTGCACACTGTGGAGAATGCTTTGATAACCATGAGTTATCTGTTCATGTGCTGATGTCTTCAGCGGGTGTTCTTGCTACAGTTGTGTAAACATTGGAAAACTCGCTTGGGTTTACCAGTTGGATAAGCTGTATATTCAACAGGCATCCTGTCACCTATTATACAAAACACAATCACCATGCTGGATACTACCATGCCCTTCTAGCAAGTGCGTGCCAAGACTTCACATAGACAGCCAAGCTTTTGATGGCTTTTGGGAGCTGCTGACTTTGCTGTCTAGCGAGTCTCAGAGGTGATGGTGGACCCCTCTGTGCTCCCCAACCTGTCACCCTCCCCAGGGATGGGGCTGGAGAAGGGGACAGAGACCAGGTGGGAGTGTAGAGTCCTGGGGGTCGCTGGCCAGGTGTGGGATGTCCCAAGCAGCGAGACCTGCTCTGTGGACGAGGTTCCTCAGTTACACCGAGCGGGCAGAGCCACTGACTGGCCCAGGGGCTGAGCTCCGGCCCATCCCCGTTTCAGCAGAGGCTGATCCAGCATTTCCATGGACGGCTGCACTGGCACGAGGAACCATTGCATCTGTATCTCGATGCAGTTTCTTGCTGTGTGCATGCAGAGCTTGCAGAGCATCTCCCAGCTCAGCTCCAGCCTTGAAATGACCCCAGGTGCTGAAGCATGGGGCTGGCTCAACTCCTCAGTGTCGGCACTGAACCCGTCCCAGGTGGGGAAGTTGCTCTGCTGCCATGGAAGGACTGGCAGCCCTGCTCTGCCAGCTCCTCCAACTCCTGCTCCTAAATGAATACAAGCCGATGCGTAGCAGGGCAATATGGAGGTGTTTCTACAAAACCCGTGACCTCTACAGCTTTTACAAGCGAACTTTGCTTTCTCAGAGCCTGCAGAGACAGGGCAGGTCTCCTAGTGCACCTCACCCCATCGCCCTTCGAAAACTACTCTGCACTGCAGGGCCCATGCAACGTCTCTCCCCTCTCCCATGGCTCAGCACCCCCCACCACTCCCACCCGCTCCGCAAAGGAGCCTTCAGAGAGAGATGGGATGTGGCAGGGGGGCTGCCAAGGACCAGCTCCCTCGGCAAACTGCAGCCCAGGGTGCTGGGCAGGTCACAGAAGCTGGGTTCAGCTCGGTCCCCCTCCTGACGGCAGGGCAGCGCTGCCAGGGAGCAGGGGTCAGGACTGCCATGCAGACCGCAGGGCTGAGTGACACGGCCGGGCTGAAGGGAAGTGCTGTGTGCTTGTTCCGCCTGGAGCTGAACCACAAGTCAGGCTTTCTCCGTGATACCTGCAAGATTGTCGCTGGACCTTTTCCTGGAAATATGTCAAATGCAGAAAGCCACCAGGTGTTCTTGTCTCGTACAAAGTAAGTCTTGGATGTCCTCCGAGTGCCAATGGTGCCACCTGATGTGAAGATGGCCCGAGTTTAGGAGCTGAAGCAGTGCATTCGGCTGTATTTCTCAAGGTCGAAAGCAGAACTGGGCAGACTTTGGGGGAGTGCCACACACCAACCAAGGGCAGCGAGATTCCCTGTCTGTGCACCTATTGATCCCATTGCCCAGTCAGGCATCCAGTAATAGTTCTCAAGCACCTTTTCCATTGCCGTCTGGGTAAAGTTCTCAGGCCTCTATTGTCTTTTACTTCCTGTAAAACCAGGCATAGAGAGCCAGGAGCCCTTGATGGCCGGCACAAGCCCCAGCTGCTGGCCCAGATCTGCTTTTGGCAGAGCCTGGGCCGTTCTACTGCTGCCAGCAGGGTGGTCACTAGGTGGCTGGAGAACAGGCCCGGGGGCTGCCGGACCTCCTCTTCGGGGGTCTCCGTGGCCCTCAGGGGAGCCATCCCTGCCCCGGCTGGCGGAAGGTGGACGTGGCACAGCCTCCTTGGGCTCCTACTTGGGCTCTTCCTGCTCCCCAGGGATAGGAAGGGGGGCAGAGGGAGGGCTGCCGGGAGCCACCTGGAGGGCAGCTGCTGAGGTGCTGAGGAGAGTGGGCTGAGGTGCTGAGGTGCTGAGGTCCAGCCAACGGTCACCCACGTTGTCTCCTTCAGGGCTGCTGGAGGGGGCTGGGCCGGACAGGGACGACCATCCTTGGGAGGCAGCGGGGCCAGGACAGCCGTGCGGCTGCGTGCCCACTCCCCGGCAGCACGGCCATCCTCCAGGCCCAGCACACGGCGGGGCTCCCTGCTGCAGAGTTGCACGACGACATCAAGAAACTGGTGCACAAATGTCACCAAGTTGTGGCTGCAGCTGCTGCACCAGGAGATCTTCATCCAGCCCCAAGAAGATCAGGAGAGCCTGCCCAGATCCTTCACTGTGGCTGCCCGTGAAGACAAGTACCCAAAGAGCTGTCCCAGCAAGGAAGATACACAGGACAAGCTGCCACAGAACATCTTTATTGATCTTCCTAAATGACCTGTAGTGCCCGCTGGTTGTCATCATGTCCGGCTCTCTTCCCGTGCACCTGTACTCGGTACACACAGGTGTACTCTGGGTTTCCCCAGTTGCTCTTCACCTGGAATTTGATGTACCGGAAGGTCCTGGGAAGCTCCTTCTGGAAAGAAACAGCAGCAGCTACCGTTAAACAGGTGGCAGGTACCACATCACATCACCAGAGCCCCCTCTGCCCGCTCTCCCCCTGCTGAGGACCAAACGGCAGCACTGACCAAGGAGGACCGAGGGCAACCAGACTCCTCTTGGCCAGGGCCCCGCAGGAGCCCTCTGTGCCTGGAAAGCCAAGGCCTGGCCTCAGAGGCAGCTGAGGGAGCTCTGGAACCCGGAGGCGCTTGGCTGCCCGGCGTGCCGTGGCAGGTGGGGACAGTCCTGCTGAGGGGACAACACGTCTGCCGTCCCCCCTCCCACCATCACCCTGACGGGGACTGCTTCCCTTCCCGGCCCTGTTCCCACTGCTGCTGTCTCTGCAACGGCCCGAGGAAAAGGAAAGGCCTGGCAAAGGTGGGGCAGCTGCATCGGCCAGCACAGCAAAGCACCATTTTCTGCCTCTTGCCCTCTTCCCCACAGCCCACAAGGAGCGTGGCAGAGCAGAGCCTGGCTGGGCTGATCCTCTGCCATCTTTGCTCAGCGACTTGCAGACAATGCTGCCTTCTCCCTGGGCATCCTGACACAGCTCTTGCGGTACCTGCACATGGAACGTCTGAGCAACCATCTTGTTCACGTCGTAGGTGAACGTCCCCAGGAGAGTTTCTGCCCCGGCCTCATCCACTCCCTCAAAGACAAGAGACAGAGGGAGCAGGTCAGGCCCAAGCAAGGTGTCAGGAAAAGGGCATGTCAAGGCTAAACCCAGGAGCCCTTTTGCACATCCCTGGGCTATAGGGGTAGTATACAGAGCTTAGGGTGCCTCTGGTTCAGGCTACGTTGAGCACATGTTCCACAATCCTTGGCCATGAAGCAGACAAGCCCCAGAGGCACAGACCCCCACGTGCCCCCAGCAGTGCCCAGGGGACGCTGTGCTCTGCAGCAGCCAGACCCAGGGAGATGTCTGAGGAAGGCGCCGTGAGCAGCAGAGCTCTGGAGCAGCTTTTCCCTGGGGCCAGGCACACCTGAGAAGTGCAGGGCAAAGACTTACAAAGACGGCGAACTCTTTTGGGGCATCGCTGACTTCCCCAGAAGGAGACACTGCCTCAGAGATGTGCCAGACGCTGAAAGCCGTTGGCCAGATCTCTACAGGCAACCGGATGACCACGTGGCCTTGAGATCCTTGGAAAGCCCAGCAGTTCCCAGGGGCAATACGGTGCTGAAAGCAGAAAGCCATGACCATCAGCAGTAAGGCAACCAAAGAGCCAACAGAGCTGCCTATTGGGCCAGAAGCAGAGACCTTGCCTTGCCTGTGGGCTGCAATCCTGCTCCTAAATGATTATGAGTGCATGACCAAAGAGACCAATATAGAGGTGTTTCTACGAAACCTGTGGGCTCCACTGTCTTTCCAGAGCCAGCTCTGCTTTCTCAGAGCCTGCAGAGACAGGGCAGGTCTCCTAGTGCACCTCACCCCATCGCCCTTCGAAAACTACTCTGCACTGCAGGGCCCATGCAACGTCTCTCCCCTCTCCCATGGCTCAGCACCCCCCACCACTCCCACCCGCTCTGCAAAGGAGCCTTCAGAGAGAGATGGGATGTGGCAGGGGGGCCGCCAAGGACCAGCTCCCCCGGCAAACTGCAGCCCAGGGTGCTGGGCAGGTCACAGAAGCTGGGTTCAGCTCGGTCCCCCTCCTGACGGCAGGGCAGCGCTGCCAGGGAGCAGGGGTCAGGACTGCCATGCAGACCGCAGGGCTGAGTGACACGGCCGGGCTGAAGGGAAGTGCTGTGTGCTTGTTCCGCCTGGAGCTGAACCACAAGTCAGGCTTTCTCCGTGATACCTGCAAGATTGTCGCTGGACCTTTTCCTGGAAATATGTCAAATGCAGAAAGCCACCAGGTGTTCTTGTCTCGTACAAAATAAGTCTTGGATGTCCTCCGAGTGTCAATGGTGCCACCTGACATGAAGATGGCCAGAGTTTAGGAGCTGAAGCAGTGCATTTGGCTGTATGTCTCAAGGTCGAAAGCAGAGCTGGGCAGACTTTGGGGGAGTGCCACACACCAACCAAGGGCAGCGAGATTCCCTGTCTGCGTACCTATTGATCCCATTGCCCAATCAGGCATCCGGTGGTATTTTTCAAGCACCTTTTCGATTGCCGTCTGGGTAAAGTGCAGAATTTCCTGACAAAAATGAGAGGAATGTTTTTATGGCAGTGAACAGAAAGACTTTCACAGGCTGTTCTGCATGAACACTGAGTCCTAACACAGAGCCAAGGAGTGCCTGTGCATCAGAAACCCCAAGGCAAGACCTGTGGGAAAAGCTGCTCACTTGGAGAGTGCCAGGAGGAAGCAGCAGGAGGGAGCCCAAAAAGGTAGCAAGGTCTCCGATCTACCCCTGGCACCTTTACCTCTCTCTTCTCCTCTTGGACACCATGTTCTTCCAGGGCCAAAGTCACTGCCTGCAGGATGTTCCTCTTGGCAGCAGACACCTGATCCTCGGTCTCCTTGAGTTGCCGCATCTGCTCCAGCCAGCCCTGGGCTTTCCTGCAGACACAGGAAAGCAGGTCTTGTCCAGCAGCTGCCCAGTCTCTGCAGGCAGGCTCCAAACCCTGTGCAGAGAGGGGCCCGCTGGGCTTGGTCACCCCCGTCTCTCAGCCCCTTTCATTCCTCTGCTGTACCAATGGCTCCTTCCAGCACCACAGCTGGCAGACCGCGAAGGTCAGGAGTCCTGGATGCGAGGCGAGTGAGTGTGGGCAGCACGAAGCCAGCTGAGATGGCTCCACAGGGTGCGTGCCTTGGCGAGAAGGTGCTCTTACCTCAGAGACTCCAGCTCCACTTCAGAAAGCCCACTCTCATCCTGCAAGATAAAGAACAGGGATGGTGGACCTCTGAAGGAGCTTGTTGGCTGACAAAATTGACCTTTTGGAGAGACAGCCATTGCAACAAGCATGAGGAGCACTGCCAGGGCTTCCCAAAGGAGACTCCCCCAGGCAGAGCTGGCAGAAATTCCGGCTGCTTGGATTCCCTTTAGAAGACCCCAGCACAAAGGCTGGGGTCTGTACAGCCGCGTTCAGCAGAGCATCTTTCGGGTCTCTGTCTGCCCCCCCAGGCTCTCCAAGAGCCACGCAGGCAGCCAAGGCACCTTCTGCCAAAGTGCTCCGTGCTTCAGCCTGGCACCCTGCAGAGCTCACTCGGGAGGATCCCTCTCCGTGTTGAACCCCATGCAGGCGCTAAGGAGACTGAAGGACAAACAGCAGTGCCCCAAACACATCCCATGTTCTCCTTCAGCTCTGATGGGCATCCAGGACCAGGTGCCCCATCTTCCCAGGCCAGGCAGGAGGGCAGAGCCACGGCCTTGGCAGGTGTTGGCTTTACACAGCAAGAGACACTTACATTCAGCGTTCCATGTCCCAAAACCAGTGAGTCCAAATAGTAAAAACGAGCAGCTGTGGGTCACATTGACAAGAGAGGGTTATTTTCCTCAGCAGCTGGTCCCTTTCCCCAGCACAGATTGGGACAGTTTTGGTCGGGGATACTTACGAAACACAATTAAAATGCAAAGGGCAAAGAGCCCCAGCACTCTTGTGGCCAACATGGCCGGCACCTCTTCAGGCCCAGCACAGTGGCCACGCAGAAGGAAAACGTTGATCTGCTCCCGAGATGCAAACAGCGCTTCTCGAGCCGATCACCAGCCGCTCAAAGCACTCTGCTTTGTGCTGCTGCCCACCTCTGAGCGTGGGCTTTTATAGAGGGCAGCGACTATGACCTCACCACAGCCGACTGGTGACGTCCATTGTGACCTCAGAGCGGCTACCCTGGAGGGGGCTGCTGTGCCTTTTTGGAGGGTGGGACCCCGTGGGTTCACCCACACCTGCAGCTCCCAGAGACAAAGGCCCGGCAGAAAATAATCGCTTGCTTAGTTTGGGCTGAGGCTCACGTAAGAAGAAATCCAGAAGAGTCGTCTCTCACCAAAGAGGAGGCGAGGGCACTCAGTGCCAGGAAGGCTCCTTAGACAGTGTCCCAGTCTAAGGGAGGGTTCCGTTCACAGACCTCCTGCTCTGACCACTGAAAGGGGGTCTTTGGTGGGGTCCCCGTTTTATGACCCAGTGGGATCTGGCTCTGGTGATTACAAGCCCTACAAAACCAGATATGGGTTAACCGATGTGTTCAGATATTCCAAGCCTCAGCCCGTGCTCGAATAAAGTGTTGGCTGCCTGTGAACACCACCCCCACCAAAACCACTATGACATTGGAACTCCTGCAAATATTCTGGGGTTGGATTTGTTAAAGGGAATGCTTGGATGGATTCAGCAGGAAGGGAATGGAAATTCATGTCTCCACTTGTCCTTTTTTCACAAGCCCTCTGATTATATTTTATACATAAGATTGTAATATTCTTTGCAATTCCATCTGAAGTTATTCAAAGACAATAAAATAAATAACACAACTTAGTGCCTATGTCTAATGCTATTCTGCATACACTGATGAAGTTATCATCATTGCCTAACAGAGCTCTATTTAATGAGTGTCCTGTCAACTAAAATGTATTGAGAGAAACAGAGGAGAAGTTGCCAGGATTTGGTTTGCAATTGTTATTGACACCTCATTCCTCGAACTGATCCCACACTTTCTACACGAAAAAGAACAAAATGCCCTTTGAATTTTAGGAGAATGGAAACACTTTTAAAAACCTTTCTAAGCTTTCTTAAAAACAACTATTTAAATCATGAACTTCCATAATATGCTGTCGTTTCTCTTTTTTTAGGGGAAATGTTGAAACACACTGACAACTACTACTGTATATTATTTTTAAATTGTTCCAGCCCAACAAGAAGGAAGCAGAATATAGGAATCACTTCTACAGCTTTGCTTAGAGAAATACCTCTGACCCAATCCTAATGTCAACATTTTGAAGTGAAGATTGTGGGCCTGGACTGGTTATAGAGAAAAATCTTCAAATTCCTAACGCATGAACAATATTCTCTGCAGCATGTGGTGAAGGAGCAATATCTGTCTACTTTTATTCAAATAAAGATCAGCAGGTAAACGGTGGTGTAAACAAGCCTTTGAAGGCAGAATTTTCAGGCCACTGATGAACTCGGACCTTGAAGAGAACTCCAGTAAGAACCTGCCTCCAGGAATAAAGGCAGATGCATTCAGAATGGGAGCAAGGATTTCCACAAGTCTAGACAAACCACTGCAGGGGAAACAGGTCACGGAATCTGTGACTTTTCAGTGTCATATGCCAAACACATGGATAAAAGAAAATAAATACATCTAGGTGGTTTAAGTTCCAAGACATTTCCAAATAAAGCAGACTAGGACTTTTTTACTCAAAGTCCTCTTCTTACAGACTTTTGGTCTCAGCACCACCGTTTTGTTATCGACTCACCAGTATGCTGCCATAACCGTGAGAAGCTGAACAAGTTTAAAGCTCTCAAGGGCAGCCTGGTGGTCTTGAGGAAGAACAGATGACAGATATTGCTCTTGGGCCATCTAGAGAGCTGCATTCTGTCAAGGAAGATAAGAATTAGCAAATTTCTGCCTTACATTCAGCTTTGTAGCTTTTGTGTTTGGGTTAAAACGCAGGGACTACCCAAATGTTGTGATCCAGCAAACACTGCAGAGTAATTGCCTGTGATGCTTAAAGTGCCAACATTCTACATTCAAATGTTGTTAGAAAATGGAACTCTGGGGTTTGTTTGTTTGTTTGTTTGGAAATAGAAGCAGATAAACTACAAAAATGTCAAAGATTATTTTACAATTGACCACTTACCATTTAGAGCATGAAGGGGCAATAAAAGATGTGGGTATAGGAAAATCAGATACCTAAGGCCCACAAGAGTTAAAGTTCACTAATGGAGATGTAAATAATGTTATCTTCTCTTGAACTAAACACAGGTATATATTAAAATAGTGTAACCACAAGTATATGCAAGAAAATCAGGAGGGCTTGACCAGGTCTTCCACTGTGGCTGCACGTGAAGTCAAGTACCCAAAGAGCTGTCCCAGCAAGGAAGATACACAAGATGAGCTTCCAGAGAACTTCTTTATTAATCTCCCTAAAGGAGCAGTGGCGTCTGCTGGTTGCTGTCGTGTCCCACCCTCTTCCCGTGCACCTGGACTCGGTACACACAGCTGTACTCTGGGTTTCCCCAGTTGCTTTCCACCTGGAACTTGGTCTACCGAAAGCTCCTGGGAAGTTCCTTCTGGAAAGAAATGGTGGCAGCTACCATTACACAGGTGGCAAGAGACACATCACATCAGTCAGGGTTTTTATGAACACGGGAGTCGCGGGCGGCAGCTGCAGCCTGAGAAGCGCAAAGCCTGACCCGCGGTGCTGCAGCCTGGAGACCCTGCTGGGCTGGGACCCTGCAGTTTGTGCCCATTGGTGGCTCTGCGCTTAATACTGTGGTAATAGTGGACACCGCTTCTAGGATCAGTACGTGCCTCTCCATCCTCGGCTTTGACCGAGGATTCAGACAGTTTTTCCAGCCAAGTTAGCTTCTTGTGATTTGGGTTTAACCTGGCAGGCACACACAGCCATTCCCTCACTCCCCACACAGTGCGATGGGGGAGAAATTTTTTTTTTTAAATATATATACATATATACATATATAAACCTCTTTTAAAGTGATGTAGACAGTTTCTGAGACAGGGAAAACAATAATAATGATGAAAATAATATAAAAGAGTGCAAAAAGCAAGTGATGCTCAATGCTTACGACCCATCAACTGACAGGCAGCCCACTCCACACCAGTGGTCTCCTGGCTGACTCGTCCCAAGGTTATATACTGAGCAGGGTGTCATACAGTACGGTATATCCATTTGGCATATCCATTGGGCCAGGGTGGGTCTGTCTGCAGAGCACTAGATTAATACCAGTGCAGCTCCTCGAGAGGAGACTGCTCGCACACTGTGGAGAATGCTTTGATAACCATGAGTTATCTGTTCATGTGCTGATGTCTTCAGCGGGTGTTCTTGCTACAGTTGTGTAAACATTGGAAAACTCGCTTGGGTTTACCAGTTGGATAAGCTGTATATTCAACAGGCATCCTGTCACCTATTATACAAAACACAATCACCATGCTGGATACTACCATGCCCTTCTAGCAAGTGCGTGCCAAGACTTCACAGAGACAGCCAAGCTTTTGATGGCTTTTGGGAGCTGCTGACTTTGCTGTCTAGCGAGTCTCAGAGGTGATGGTGGACCCCTCTGTGCTCCCCCACCTGTCACCCTCCCCAGGGATGGGGCTGGAGAAGGGGACAGAGACCAGGTGGGAGTGTAGAGTCCTGGGGGTCGCTGGCCAGGTGTGGGATGTCCCAAGCAACGAGACCTGCTCTGTGGACGAGGTTCCTCAGTTACACCGAGCGGGCAGAGCCACTGACTGGCCCAGGGGCTGAGCTCCGGCCCATCCCCGTTTCAGCAGAGGCTGATCCAGCATTTCCATGGACGGCTGCACTGGCACGAGGAACCATTTCGTCTGTATCTCGATGCAGTTTCTTGCTGTGTGCATGCAGAGCTTGCAGAGCATCTCCCAGCTCAGCTCCAGCCTTGAAATGACCCCAGGTGCTGAAGCATGGGGCTGGCTCAACTCCTCAGTGTCGGCCCTGAACCCGTCCTAGGTGGGGAAGTTGCTCTGCTGCCACGGCAGGACTAGCAGCCCTGCTCTGCCAGCTCCTCCAACTCCTGCTCCTAAATGAATACAAGCCGATGCGTAGCAGGGCAATATGGAGGTGTTTCTACAAAACCCGTGACCTCTACAGCTTTTACAAGCGAACTTTGCTTTCTCAGAGCCTGCAGAGACATGGCAGGTCTCCTAGTGCACCTCACCCCATCGCCCTTCGAAAACTACTCTGCACTGCAGGGCCCATGCAACGTCTCTCCCCGCTCCCATGGCTCAGCACCCCCCACCACTCCCACCCTCTCCACAAAGGAGCCTTCAGAGAGAGATGGGATGTGGCAGGGGGGCTGCCAAGGACCAGCTCCCTCGGCAAAATGCAGCCCAGGGTGCTGGGCAGGTCACAGAAGCTGGGTTCAGCTCGGTCCCCCTCCTGACGGCAGGGCAGCGCTGCCAGGGAGCAGGGGTCAGGAATGCCATGCAGACCTCAGGGCTGAGTGACACGGCCGGGCTGAAGGGAAGTGCTGTGTGCTTGTTCCGCCTGGAGCTGAACCACAAGTCAGGCTTTCTCCGTGATACCTGCAAGATTGTCGCTGGACCTTTTCCTGGAAATATGTCAAATGCAGAAAGCCACCAGGTGTTCTTGTCTCGTACAAAATAAGTCTTGGATGTCCTCTGGTTGTCAATGGTGCCACCTGACGTGAAGATGGCCAGAGTTTAGGAGCTGAAGCAGTGCATTTGGCTGTATGTCTCAAGGTCGAAAGCAGAGCTGGGCAGACTTTGGGGGAGTGCCACACACCAACCAAGGGCAGCGAGATTCCCTGTCTGCGTACCTATTGATCCCATTGCCCAATCAGGCATCCGGTGGTATTTTTCAAGCACCTTTTCGATTGCCGTCTGGGTAAAGTGCAGAATTTCCTGACAAAAATGAGAGGAATGTTTTTATGGCAGTGAACAGAAAGACTTTCACAGGCTGTTCTGCATGAACACTGAGTCCTAACACAGAGCCAAGGAGTGCCTGTGCATCGGACACCCCAAGGCAAGACCTGTGGGAAAAGCTGCTCACTTGGAGAGTGCCAAGAGGAAGCAGCAGGGGGGAGCCCAAAAAGGTAGCAAGGTCTCCGATCTACCCCTGGCACCTTTACCTCTCTCTTCTCCTCTTGGACACCATGTTCTTCCAGGGCCAAAGTCACTGCCTGCAGGATGTTCCTCTTGGCAGCAGACACCTGATCCTCGGTCTCCTTGAGTTGCCGCATCTGCTCCAGCCAGCCCTGGGCTTTCCTGCAGACACAGGAAAGCAGGTCTTGTCCAGCAGCTGCCCAGTCTCTGCAGGCAGGCTCCAAACCCTGTGCAGAGAGGGGCCCGCTGGGCTTGGCCACCCCCGTCTCTCAGCCCCTTTCATTCCTCTGCTGTACCAATGGCTCCTTCCAGCACCACAGCTGGCAGACCGCGAAGGTCAGGAGTCCTGGATGCGAGGCGAGTGAGTGTGGGCAGCACGAAGCCAGCTGAGATGGCTCCACAGGGTGCATGCCTTGGCGAGAAGGTGCTCTTACCTCAGTGACTCCAGCTCCACTTCAGAAAGCCCACTCTCATCCTGCAAGATAAAGAACAGGGATGGTGGACCTCTGAAGGAGCTTGTTGGCTGACAAAATTGACCCTTTGGAGAGACAGCCATTGCAGCAAGCATGAGGAGCACTGCCAGGGCTTCCCAAAGGAGACTCCCCCAGGCAGAGCTGGCAGAAATTCCGGCTGCTTGGATTCCCTTTAGAAGACCCCAGCACAAAGGCTGGGGTCTGTACAGCCGCGTTCAGCAGAGCATCTTTCGGGTCTCTGTCTGCCCCCCCAGGCTCTCCAAGAGCCACGCAGGCAGCCAAGGCACCTTCTGCCAAAGTGCTCTGTGCTTCAGCCTGGCACCCTGCAGAGCTCACTCGGGAGGATCCCTCTCCGTGTTGAACCCCATGCAGGCGCTAAGGAGATTGAAGGACAAACAGCAGTGCCCCAAACACATCCCATGTTCTCCTTCAGCTCTGATGGGCATCCAGGACCAGGTGCCCCATCTTCCCAGGCCAGGCAGGAGGGCAGAGCCACGGCCTTGGCAGGTGTTGGCTTTACACAGCAAGAGACACTTACATTCAGCGTTCCATGTCCCAAAACCAGTGAGTCCAAATAGTAAAAACGAGCAGCTGTGGGTCACATTGACAAGAGAGGGTTATTTTCCTCAGCAGCTGGTCCCTTTCCCCAGCACAGATTGGGACAGTTTTGGTCGGGGATACTTACGAAACACAATTAAAATGCAAAGGGCAAAGAGCCCCAGCACTCTTGTGGCCAACATGGCCGGCACCTCTTCAGGCCCAGCACAGTGGCCACGCAGAAGGAAAACGTTGATCTGCTCCCGAGATGCAAACAGCGCTTCTCGAGCCGATCACCAGCCGCTCTAAGCACTCTGCTTTGTGCTGCTGCCCACCTCTGAGCGTGGGCTTTTATAGAGGGCAGCGATTATGACCTCACCACAGCCGACTGGTGACGTCCATTGTGACCTCAGAGCGGCTACCCTGGAGGGGGCTGCTGTGCCTTTTTGGAGGGTGGGACCCCGTGGGTTCACCCACACCTGCAGCTCCCAGAGACAAGGGCCCAGCAGAAAATAATCGCTTGCTTAGTTTGGGCTGAGGCTCACGTAAGAAGAAATCCAGAAGAGTCGTCTCTCACCAAAGAGGAGGGAAGGGCACTCAGTGCCAGGAAGGCTCCTTAGACAGTGTCCCAATCTAAGGGAGGGCTCCGTTCACAGACCTCCTGCTCTGACCACTGAAAGGGGGTCTTTGGTGGGGTCCCCGTTTTATGACCCAGTGGGATCTGGCTCTGGTGATTACAAGCCCTACAAAACCAGATATGGGTTAACCGATGTGTTCAGATATTCCAAGCCTCAGCCCGTGCTCGAGTAAAGTGTTGGCTGCCTGTGAACACCACCCCCACCAAAACCACTATGACATTGGAACTCCTGCAAATATTCTGGGGTTGGATTTGTTAAAGGGAATGCTTGGATGGATTCAGCAGGAAGGGAATGGAAATTCATGTCTCCAACTGGACAATAAACGGAGGAGCATATCTACTCATCGTATCGGTGTCTTTTCTCCCCACACCTCGGGCCACGGCAGGAGTCTGGTTGCCCTCGGTCCTCCTTGGTCAGTGCTGCCGTTTGGTCCTCAGCAGGGGGAGAGCGGGCAGAGGGGGCTCTGGTGATGTGATGTGGTACCTGCCACCTGTTTAGCGGTAGCTGCTGCTGTTTCTTTCCAGAAGGAGCTTCCCAGGACCTTCCGGTACATCAAATTCCAGGTGAAGAGCAACTGGGGAAACCCAGAGTACACCTGTGTGTACCGAGTACAGGTGCACGGGAAGAGAGCCGGACATGATGACAACCAGCGGGCACTACAGGTCATTTAGGAAGATCAATAAAGATGTTCTGTGGCAGCTTGTCCTGTGTATCTTCCTTGCTGGGACAGCTCTTAGGGTACTTGTCTTCACGGGCAGCCACAGTGAAGGATCTGGGCAGGCTCTCCTGCTCTTCTTGGGGCTGGATGTAGATCTCCTGGTGCAGCTGCTGCATCCATGCTCCAAAAACGCTGGTGACATTTGTGCACCAGTTTCTTGATGTCGCCGTGCAACTCTGCAGCAGGGACCCCCGCCGTGTGCTGGGCCTGGAGGAGGGCCGTGCTGCCGGGGAGTGGGAACGCAGCCCTGTGGCTGTCCTGGACCCGCTGCCTCCCCAGGATCGTCTTCCCTGCCCGGCCCAGCCCCCTCCAGCAGCCCTGAAGGAGACAACGTGGGCGACCGGCCCAGCACCTCAGCAGCTGCCCTCCAGGTGGCTCCCGGCAGCCCTCCCTCTGCCCCCCTTCCTATCCCTGGGGAGCAGGAAGAGCCCAAGTAGGAGCCCAAGGAGGCTGTGCCACGTCCACCTTCCGCCAGCCGGGGCAGGGATGGCTCCCCTGGGGGCCACGGAGACCCCCAAAGAGGAGGGCCGGCAGCCCCCAGGCCTGTTCTCCAGCCACCTAGTGACCACCCTGCTGGCAGCAGTAGAACGGCCCAGGCTCTGCAGATCTGGGCCAGCAGCTGGGGCTTGTGCCAGCCATCAAGGGCTCCTGGCTCTCTATGCCTGGTTTTACAGGAAGTAAAAGACAATAGAGGCCTGAGAACTTTACCCAGACGGCATTGGAAAAGGTGCTTGAGAACTATTACCAGATGCCTGACTGGGCAATGGGATCAATAGGTGCGCAGACAGGGAATCTCGCTGCCCTTGGTTGGTGTGTGGCACTCCCCCAAAGTCTGCCCAGCTCTGCTTTCGACCTTGAGAAATACAGCTGAATGCACTGCTTCAGCTCCTAAACTCTGGCCATCTTAAAGTCAGGTGGCACCATTGATACTCGGAGGACATCCAAGACTTACTTTGTACGAGACAAGAAATACTGTTGGCTTTCTGCATTTGACATATTTCCAGGAAAAGGTCCAGTGACAATCTTGCAGGTATCATGGAGAAAGCCTGACTTGTGGTTCAGCTCCAGGCGGAACAAGCACACAGCACTTCCCTTCAGCCCGGCCGTGTCACTCAGCCCTGCGGTCTGCATGGCAGTCCTGACCCCTGTTCCCTGGCAGCGCTGCCCTGCCGTCAGGAGGGGAACCGAGCTGAACCCAGCTTCTGTGACCTGCCCAGCACCCTGGGCTGCAGTTTGCCGGGGGAGCTGGTCCTTGGCAGCCCCCCTGCCACATCCCATCTCTCTCTGAAGGCACCTTTGTGGAGCGGGTGGGAGTGGTGGGGGGTGCTGAGCCATGGGAGAGGGGAGAGACGTTGCATGGGCCCTGCAGTGCAGAGTAGTTTTCAAAGGGCGATGGGGTAGAGGTCAGGTAGGAGACCTGCCCTGTCTCTGCAGGCTCTGAGAAAGCAGAGTTCACCTCCAAAAGGTGTAGAGTTCAGGGGTTTTGTAGAAACATGTTCATATTTCCCAGCTGCACGTTGACTTGGATTCATGTAGGAGCAGAAGCTGGAGGAGCTGGCAGGGCAGGGCTGCCAGCACTTCCATGCTTGCTGCTCCTCTGTCTTCCCCATAACTACGTCCGAGAGCCTGAGGGAGATGTTCCTGACTCGGTATGGAAGAGCTCCAGTGGAGATGAGGTCACCCTGGCCCTTCCAAGCCTGCACAACAGGGCAGCACAGCCTGAAGTAGGACCAGCTGCCATCCTGGCAAATACAGATGTTGGCCAGAAGAGCAACTTCCCCACCCGGGACAGGTTCAGGGCCGACACTGAGGACTTGAGCCAGCCCCATGCTTCAGCACCTGGGGTCATTTCAAGGCTGGAGCTGAGCTGGGAGATGCTCTGCAAGCTCTGCATGCACACAGCAAGAAACTGCATCGAGATACACATGCAATGGTTCCTCGTGCCAGTGCAGCCGTCCATGGAAATGCTGGATCAGTCTCTGCTGAAACGGGGGTGGGCCGGGGCTCAGCCCCTGGGCCAGTCAGTGGCTCTGCCCACTCGGTATAACTGAGGAACCTCATCCACAGAGCAGGTCTCGCTGCTTGGGACATCCCACACCTGGCCAGCGACCCCCAGGAATCCACACTCCCACCTGGTCTCTGTCCCCTTCTCCAGCCCCATCCCTGGGGAGGGGGACAGGTGGGGGAGCACAGAGGGGTCCACCATCACCTCTGAGACTCGCTAGACAGCAAAGTCAGCAGCTCCCAAAAGCCATCAAAAGCTTGGCTGTCTATGTGAAGACTTGGCATGCACTTGCTAGAAGTTTTCCAATGTTTACACAACTGTAGCAAGCACGTCCGCTGAAGACATCAGCACATGAACAGATAACTCATGGTTTTCAAAGCATTCTCCACAGTGTGCGAGCAGTCTCCTCTCGAGGAGCTGCACTGGTATTAATCTAGTGCTCTGCAGACAGACCCACCCTGGCCCAATGGATATGCCAAATGGATATACCGTACTGTATGACACCCTGCTCAGTATATAACCTTGGGACGAGTCAGCCAGGAGACCACTGGTGGGGAGTGCGCTGCGTGTCGCTCGATGGGTCGTGAGCATTGAGCGTCATTTGCTTTTTGCACTCTTTTATATTATTTTCATCACTATTATTGTTTTCCTTTACTCTATCATAAACTGTCTACATGTCATTAAAGGAGGTTTATATATGTATATCTATATTTATTTTTTTTTTTTATAATTCTCTCCCCCATCCCACTGGTGTGGAGGGAGGGAATGGCTGTGTATGTTTTTTAGCTGGCTGCCAGATTAAACCCAAATCACAAGAAGGAACTCCTTTCCAGAAGGAACTTCCCAGGATCTTTCGCTACACAAAATTCCAGGTGGAGAGCAACTGGGGAAACCCAGAGTACACCTGTGTGCACCGAGTACGCGTGCGCGGGAAGAGGGCCGGACACAACAACCTGTAGCAGGTGCTACGCATCCTTTAGGAAGAGTAATAAAGAAGTTCTGTGGCAGCTCTGCTTGTGTATCTTCCTTGTAAAGGTTCTTCCAGGAATCTTCTAAATTCTCAAGCTGCCAGCGGGGAAGGGACCTTTCCCCGTCTGTTGAGAAGCCATTTTCCTGTTCTTATGACCAGGAGTGGGTAATGTAAGTGTCGTAGCTGTTTCACAATTCCCTTGTGCTAAACCAAGGTGAAATGGCACCAAATAATAAGACAGATGCTGGATTCAGACCTCCTTCTCTGGGTTCCTCATCACTGCAGATGTGAGAGGCACCCAGGGGCCCTTCACCCTCTCACCACTTGGCATCTCCTGAGAGATGCAGGGGAAGAAAGAGGCACGGGGCTGGGGGTCTGAGCAGATCCTGCTGTCAAAAGCCACCTGGCTGTGGTCCTGGGCTGCAGGTGTTTGGGCCACTGTAGGGACAGTTGGACCGTGTTGTTCCTTGCCAGTCTCAGCCCGTCTGGGATTCCCAGCCCACTCCTGGGTCCTGTGCTGGGTGTCTGCACCTCGTGGTCTGTGCTGGTGTGTCCCAGGTTGGGGGACAGGGCCTTCAGAGCTGCCAAGCCTGGGCAGAGGATCTCTGGGTGGTCCCAGTGCCCCTGGCCCTCCATGACTCAGGCAACCGCTCCGTGTTTGCTGGTGGCCCCATGGGCCCCACGTTACAGGACCTGGTGCTGCATCCCCAGCTGCACACAGTGAATCAAGGCTGCCCAGGAGCTGCAGCAGCTGCTGCTGTCAGAGTGGGATGGGCCCAGGGCCTCAGCCATCCTGGATGGTGGCACCTGGCAGGAGGTGTGGCAGGACCTGGGGGAGCTGGTGGAGCAGGGCTGTCTGTGCTGCCATGGCTGCAGCTGCGCCATCTACCCGAGAGCCTCAGTCCCTGTGAGAGACCAAGGGAGATGTGCCTGATATGGAAGAGCCCATTGGAGATGAGGTCTGCACACTCCATCGGACCTGCACATTTCACAGAATCACAAAATCGAAGAATGTAGGGGATTACAAGAGACCTCGAAAGGTCATCTAGTCCAATCAGGTTCCAGGTGGAAAGCAATGTGGGGAACCCAGAGTACAGCTGTGTGTACCGAGTCCAGGTGCACGGGAAGAGGGTGGGACACGAGGATGACCGGTAGGTGCTACTGCTCCTTTAGGGAGATTAATAAAGAAGTTCTATGGAAGCTCATCTTGTGTATCTTCCTTGCTGGGACAGCTCTTTTGGAACTGGTCTTCACGGGCAGCCACAGTGGAGGACCTGGTCAGGCTCTCATGATTTTCTTGCATATACTTGTGGTGACACTATTTTAATATATACCTGTGTTTAGTTCAAGAGAATATAATAGTATTTACATCTCCATTAGTGAACCTTAACTTTTATGGGTCATAGGTGTCTGATTCATCTATACCTACATCCTTTAGTGATCTACATACCTCCCGCCCCCTATACACACTATGTGGTAAGTGATCAATTGTAAAAGAATCTTTGACATTTTTGTAGTTTATCTGCTTCTATTTTTAAACACACAAATAAACCCCAGAGTTCCCTTTTCTGACAACATTTAAATGTAGAATGTCAGGGCTTTAAGCATCACAGTTACTCTTCAGTGTTTGCAGCATCACAGCATTTGGGTAGTCCCTGTCCTAAGGAAAATACAGCAAAACAACATCAAGGTACAGCTTCTCCATTAGAAATATTTTGGAAGTTGGTTTTTTTACCTTCTCTCCCTTAAGTTTGTTTTACATTATTGCAGCAAAGGATATTGGAAACCTCTATATGACAACTCTGCAGTGTCATGTTGTTGACTTTTACAGATTGTACCCACAGCAGCACAACACAGCTTTTTCTCATGAAGACGTTGCATGCAGGACTTGAATAATTACCAAATAGAAGTATAATCTTTGCATGTACTCCTGAAAAAAAGCGCATGAACGGGAATGTTTAAGCCACCCAGAGACACCAGAACCTCAAAGAGGGAAAACCACTGT
The DNA here is from genome assembly GCF_036013475.1 of Columba livia. Lineage (NCBI taxonomy): Eukaryota > Metazoa > Chordata > Aves > Columbiformes > Columbidae > Columba > Columba livia. The sequence continues at coordinate 76,315,827 of NC_088642.1, forward strand.
TAAACAGAATACTAAATGACAATAATTCCATGTGTCCTCAGCCATATATTACAACTCAGATATCGTGTGTGATGTTAGTTTATTCTTTGTGTTTGGTTTCTTTTTGTAATGTTTGTTTTAGTGTTATATATGCTAAAACCAAAGAATTCTCAGAATGTGTGCGATATTTTTTTCTAAAATTTCCAAACTACATGGACTACGAATGAAGACTTTTCTCAGGTGGTGTGATGAGACTGGATAGTGCTCTGCTGCACCAGTAACGGTGATTTATGCATCCACCTAAAACTTCTGCTGTTGTCAGACGATAACTGGAGCTTTTCAGGAACTGTCTAGTGGAACCCAACTCTTGGTAAAGAAATTGTGGTTTGTAACATATCCTGTCCAAACACTTTACATTCTGGAAGTTTCCTGTAGTTGCTTGATTAAACTGGTTTCTTTTTACCAGCATCTGCTGGTGCTAATTGTGAAGAAAAGGATATAACTTTCTCTGAACATCTTTGCTTTAAGCAGGTTTGATGGAAATGCAAAAAATAATTAAAGAAACTAAACCAAACCTGTCTTGTGCTAATTTTTGGCCAGTTTTGTTAATAACATGACATATAGTTAATAGTTTCCAAAGAGACTCACGGTGCATGAAATTGTTGTTGGTTCTGTGCCATCAGAATAATGTGTCACTTAGGTGGAAAATTTAGGTTTTTGGACTCAGTTTAAATTAATCTCAACTGCCTACAAGAATTTGACCAAATAAAGCACAGGCTGGACTGTGTGGTCATGAAGTTATTACGATCACTTCATTTCCAACTGGCCTTTAAGGCTTGTCACTTGAAAGCCTATGCTAACAGTGAAAGGATGTCAGATTTCATATCACTCTCATACAAACAGATAAAACTTCACTTGCATTTTTTTTTTTTCTTGTACTTTCTGGGCAATTTCTTGGTATATATGAATAAAGGTTTGAATATATGATCTCAGAAATAGTGTCTGTGTGACAGCATTTATTGAGATTGAGAGGAGTTTCAGGAACAAAGCTTTCATTTGCAAAAACTTACATGTCTGAGGCTATTAGTAAATTTGTGTGTTTTTTCTAATTTTCATGGGTTTTATACTGTTTTAAGAAAACTGATTTTTATGGTGGCAAACTGAAGTGGTATATTTAGTGGAAATATTATAAGAGTATTTTCAATTTCAAAATAATCTATACATTTTCTTTACTGGAAGTTTGTATTTAAATAAGTTTGATTATTATTATTATTATTATTGGTGATGTCTGTTCCACCATATTAAAAAAGCAAATGAAATAATTACAAAAACAAATACCTCTGTATATTCCAGAGGCTGTCATAAAAGAGGAAATCATTCATGACATGCATCTAAGCAGGGAGATGGGAGGGAAAGCCTAAAATTAATGACATTAAAATGTGACATTACATGCTGTCTGAATACTGACTTCAACATCACATCTCACTAAAAATAAGCAGATTCTTTGACAGATAGAGTTCTAAGTGGAACTCAGAAGACACATCTTGCAAGGAAAAATACCAGGTCTTATATAGTTGGGAAGATGAGAGTGGTAGGACAATGGAAACCAGGGATGTAAAATTTTCACTGGCAGGGTTGACTTACAGGGAAAAAATTCTTAAATTTTGAAAGATCAAGTTAATATCTAACCATCTGGCAAAGATACCCCTTTCATAAGTGGCATGTTAATCCAGACTTTTGGAAAAATAGCAATGCCACTGGTGGTTTGTCCATATTCACAGATGGAAATCCCCAGGTTTTCCGGCCCTAAAAATATAAATAGAATTGTTCTTAAAATAGATATTATACTTACATAGATGTGTACATGTTTACATGTAGGTATTCAGTTAAGGAAACTAATTTCTGACACAGAGAAAATTGAATAAGTTGAAACATTTTCGTTCTCTTTTTACTACTTAGTGTATTTTTTCAAGTATTAGAGGTAGCTTAGAAAAGGGATTTCAAGCTAAACAAGCTAAACAAGCTAAAAGGCATGTTGTCAGGACATTGTTAACCAGCTGCACTTGGATCTTCATCCTGTGGAGTTTTGTTCCTCTCCAGATCTGTCTCATGGGAAGGTTTGGAAAACCAGGCTTCCTCCTGGCTGCGAGTGGGCAGAGCAGAAGCTGCCAGTAATGTTGTGGTTCATCTGGCAGCTGCGGTGCTGCCCTGGTCCCTACAATGCCCCCCCGGCAACTTTGGCACCAGCAGCAAGACTGACTCCTCAGGCTTGTACCATCTCCTTTGCTTCCCTCGGACAGACACGGCCTTGAGCCCCCGAGGTCATATTGTTCTTTTTAAAGAACAGGCTTGATATGAAGAGCGGGCTGTCTGAATAAAGGCGCACCACCAATTCTAACAACTTTTTAAAATTTAAACAGACTTTGTTAAATTCATATAAGCTATTTCCTGAGCTCATGCTGAAAAATTAAGGCTGATTTAATTATGTAGATAAAGTATTTACCAGTTCTGCTAACAGTGTATTTAAATTGGTTTTACGTTGCTGTTTCTCAAACTTTCTACTAAAAATCCATGTTTCATTTCCATCTGAAACCCCAACAGAAGTTCACAGATTCATGTTCAGATACTGAAAGGATCACTTTTTGCTTGCAGTTTCTCTCAACCAACAAATAGAAAGTATGGGTTCAAGGGAATGAAGCAGAGGGTTCCTGTCATGTAATTTGAAAATGTGTGATCCATTCTACCCAGACCTCTTCTTAATTTGCAATGGATAACTGCTTCGTATTTTTGTCATCCTTGTTTCTTTTTTTTTTTCTGTTATTAAATTGGTTTTATTTATTTATTTGTTGCAGAAAATGCCAAGCAAAATATATTTTTTATCACCTGTTGACTGTGGGAGCTTCATACAAGGGGAAAGATGCCTCTGGAGAAAGAAAAAAAATCAAATAAAAAAAAAAAGATTGTTGGGGTAGGAAGTGAGGAAGTGATCTGGATTATGACAGCTCAACACTGTGCTGTCTGGACTGTGACATGTTTAAATTTGTCTGTTCTGAACCTTAGAAACTCTGGCAAAGCCTGAAGTTTTTATAAAAATATGTCACAAAGGAAGGGTTTATGTTCTAAGGCAACTTTTGTAAAGCTACAAATGGATTTTGGCTCAAAATTCCAGCCCAGTTTAAATTTTGAAACAACTCGGCCAAACGTATTTGTCGGTTCCTCATGGAAACTCCTGAAACCCTTCAGCGTCGGCTTTGCTTTGCTTCTCCTGCAGTCCAGGATGACAATCCCGTTGGCACCAGAGTGTCAGCGGAGCTCCGTTTCTGCTGAGGACTTTCTGAACAGCCTTTCTTTGTAACTGCGGTGTAGGGATGTTGTTGGAATAGACGGGAGTTAGTGCTGGACTGTTCATGCGGAAACCCATGAGGTGGTGGAAGGATGCTACGAAAACTTACCCAGGTCTCCTCTTTTGTACACCTGAAGAGCCTCGATAGTATATGACTGCAAGTAATAAAGTTAAAAGCTTTACTGCCAAGTTCTTCCCTCCATTACTCCACCGAGGACTGAACCTGACCCTTAACTCATTAGTATTCATATAAAAATTCTAAATGCAATGTCTGCTGTTATTAAAATCTGGTTTGCAGGGTGTTGTTTGTGAATCCTTAGGACTGCAGCATTTGAGGACTTCATTTTTTTGAGACTATTTACAGAGCATCATAATGTTGTCAAAATATTAATTGGCTCATGCAAGAATAGGCTCGAAAGATGAATAACTTCATGGTAAATGTAGTTCTGGGAGAAGAATTATGGCAGTATTCTAACTCTAATTACCAAAGTTAATTATAATTTTAGCTTCCCAAGCAGTATAGGAAACCATATAAAATACAGTTTCCTGCATGAGTCAGTTCTGAGAAAGAGCTCAGCTGAAGAAACAAGTTGCTTTGGGGGATGTAGTACTCCAAGAGCTGTTACAATCAAACCACAGGAGCTAGGATGTGGGGTTATAAAACAGCAATCGTACAACAAAGAGCTAGGAGAAAGTGTGATTTTCCAGGATTCAAACTGGATAATATACTCAACTGCAGTCCTTCCTGCCTAGTGATAGTTGTCCATTTTATGAGTGCTGGTAATTGGACTTTTCTTTCTCTGAGAGGTGGTTGCATGGCAGTGGCTGCTTTGTGTGTTCCTTTTTATGCCCTTGTTGTTGTAGGTAAGCTCAAGTCTATGAGAGAATGTTTCCTCTCCATAAGTATCTGTACCAGTCACATACTTGGTAGTTGTTTACTGGTTTCTGGTGCTCTTAGGTCGATGTGTAATACCATCCTTTCCACACTCATATGCAGTTCTGTCTTCTTTGTCTCTTCCACTGTTGCATTCTCCCCCCCAACAGCTGAGAAATCCCCTTTCAGGAGAGTTCCTAAAGGCACCAAAGAAACTGAATCCTGAGACTTCATTCTCATGTAATTTTTAGAGCCAATCTGATCATTTTGAAGGCCTAAACACAAACCCAATATTGACTCTCTTCAGCCTGTAACAATATGTGAAGTTTGCTTGTTCTTGAAGCATTTTGAACAAGGAGAGGTGAGGTGGAGATGGAAAACACTGGATTCTGACAGACAGCTTCTAGACTTCCCCCACATAACCTGTAAGACAGTTCCAAGAGTACAGTATCTTGAGTAGATGACAGCTGCTTATTTCAAACAGTTTGGTTGTGCTGCTCATACAAAACAGAACAAAAAGAAAGGAAACAGACAAATTCCTCCAGGACGTGAATCTTATCTAGCTCAGGTGAGCTTGTCCTAAAGAATCAATGTTGTTTCCAAGTTATTCCATCCTTCTAGCAAAACAGAGCATCTATAACATGATTTTGACCCCTACAGAGCAAAGCTGTCATGTTTCTAAGTGTGTTTTCATCAGAAAAGACTTCAACTTTCAGATGCTTCAACACTATGAGTCAGTAAACATGTTGTGAGGGCTGTGAGTTTTCCCCACATTCATAATTGTAAAATGAAATCAGTTAATCAGATGTCCTTGAAAACCTCATCTGCGAGGAAATCCTTATTTTGCCAGAATTTGCGTATATAAGTGACACATTTCTCTTCCTGAGTTTGTGCTTTCCTCTGGAGGCAAAAGAAAAATTGTTTTTTAGTGAAATCAGACTTTTCATTTTCTTCTAGAACATTTTTCTTTTACAGTCATACAGCTCTGTTTAAATCATACTTACCATTTTCTCTGAGACCTTTCAATTACAACTCTAGTCCATTTTAAGGAGGTAATCACTGTAACAAGTTGTCATGCATTTTCTTCTTCTATTAATGTGCTTTAGCTCTAATGCAATGTTCTACCAGTACTTGCAATTTGCAATTAAAGTGATCACTGTGTTTGCCATAGTATCTGCAGTTCCACTGACTGGGGAAGAAAAAAAAGAAGCCAAACTGTTTCCCTCTGCATTGTGATGTTCCATACAGAGGCTGCATCTCTCTGCTCAGTACAGGGAATCTCTGTCTAAAACCAGTTTCACATTGATTTGAAAAGTTTACAGTAAAGACAAGGCTACAACTAAGTGGTTTAATAAAGCTGCATATCTGACACAGAAAACAATGGGAAATTTCTCAAAAATTGGTAATACAGACATAAACTGTTTTATTGGACATGCACGACATAACAATGCCTATAAGTGATTTACAGGACCAGATATAAGCTAATAGACTATGTTACCTGCCCACTAGATAAGTCTGAAAGGATATATCAGTGTAGAAGTGATTCATAGTTTGATTTCCCTTTTGTTGACTTTCAATCTAAACTGTGCTAACATTGGTATGTTCCTCATCTCATGTGTTTAACTTCAGTGTGTTTGGGAACACTTCAAAGGCTTTCAAGAATCTGTCTGCTTGCTTTTCTGTTACACTTTTCCACTGGGCTGAAAAGCCTTTGTGATCAGCAAATTGACTGTCCTTTGTATGGATTGAATTATTGTATCTCCATTTACAAAGACTAAGTAAAATTCAGATGAGTTTGTCCTATAATCATGTGGGACAGCACACATAAAAATAAAAAAGGGGTGAAAAGACCTTGGCAAAATCATTGGGACCTAGAATCAGATCTGCTGTGTGGAGATCTTCAGTATGTTGAGAACAATTCGTGTTATTTATAACATCCAAAAGTGCAACACTGCAAATTTACAAAAGCATTCTGTGGAGATACTTGCCATAGGAGGAGTCCTTTTCACTGCACTGGTAGCTGGACACATACTGATTATCTATAACGTTAAAGGTAAAATCTTAAACACTCTGAAATATGTCTACACATCTCCCATAGTAGTAAAAAGCTACCGTAACATTCAGAGGTAGAAGCTGAAATTAGCAAATTCAGGCAGGAAATGAAGCATATTATTGATTTTTGCCCTCAAAAGGAGTTAAACCACTGGACTAATACAGGTAGGGTGGTGTTGGATTATCCATAATTGGCAACTCTCAAATGGACACCAGAAATCATTATAAGAGATTTTTCAATTCCAGTGAAGCTATTGGAGTTTGAGCACTAGAATCTCTTATTTATCACCATAGAAAAGATCACAAATTTGGTTTATATTTTTAAGAAAAGCAGTAAACTATAGGAATAAAAGAGGACTTTATTAAGTTTTTTCAAAAGGAAGGAAAAGGAGGAAAATGATCTGTCCACAATAATGCTGAAACTCTATGACGGTTCAAAAATATTTATTAAACATCTAGGATATTTTGTCAGTGATTCACGTAAGGTTTCCATCAGTTCTTCCAGAAAGCTGACAGGAGAACAGGTCTTTCTCTTGGTGTGTGTAGAGGAATCAAACTATTTCATGCTATGGGGTCTGGCCTGATAGTGGTCCCATCTGAATTTACGTATGTACTGACATTAAACAGCAAACAGTTTCTACAATATATACGCTTAGAAAAATCAATACAGTCGCATCTTTTCCTCTCTGTGTCTTTTCAATATTGTAAAAATTTAAACTTACCTGCAGAGAAGAAAGATTTTTTGCTTTCATGGAAGACAGTGTCATTATGAGAAAAATCGCAGAAGATTAAGAAATTTGCTAAAGAGCTCTGGGACCCAGAACTTAAGGAAAAAATGCTTGTCAAAATTTGGGTTAATGTATTAATCTGCCGGTAGAAAGAAAGAAAGTGCCTCTATAGCTTTAAGTCATGACATTTCTAGTCTCAGTCCTGTAAATATCACTGCCCAGCAGACTAATATGGGGAGATTGTGTTTCATTTAGATGTAACTGAGCTGGCTTTTCATAGCGATCTGTTTAAGCTTGGCTATTGATACCAGTTCATAGTACTGGCTTGACACCCTGACTGGCTTAACTATTTGAAGGGAATTCTGGGACAGCTCTGGTTTTGCTGGAGCTGGAAAAGCTGAACAGATTGCTTTAATAATTAGGCTGACAAAAAGCTTTCAGAGAAATATAATCTATTTGTTCTGTCAGCTGAGAGTAAGACCAGATGTACTGAATTCCCTGTTCAGTGCTCATAATAACAGTTAAGATTATTAGTTCCTCTGTTCTAAACATACTATAAAGATGACATTTATAAGATGCCAAGAGATGAAATGCATATTTCTGTGAGATCAATTAATTTTCACCAGTGTTGCTTTTGCTGCAGAAGTTTCTGACTCACATATTGCAGATGGGAAAACTGTTGCTTTGCCTCCTGAGAAAACTCAGGAGTGTGAAGACAATAACTGAAGATGCCAGGTATTAACTAGATGTCACCAGAACTTAGGAATAAGCCTGGGAAAGGGCTTTGAATCCAGAAATGTCTTCTCATGCACTTATGAATCCCATCTGTGGAGAACAAGCATAATCACAAGCTTCTAACTAAAAGTGCTCATCTCTTGAAGGAGTTATTTTAGAGGTACAAATATTCAAACATCCCAATGAAGAGGAGATCTCTCTTGTACTAATTCTCTTACAGATCATTCATGAATCTGTGGGAAGGGTTTAAAGGATAATAGCAACATAATTGTTCTCACTTTTTAATATTATGGTTACAACCACGGATTGTGGGATTCGATACAGAGCTGCTAGAAAGGTACATAAAGCAAGAAATGAGCCCATCCTTATGTGACAGGACGGTCATACAAATGTTCTTTCCAGTTTGAGGGGCTACTGTGTTATGTTTTTCTTCTTTTTTCTTTTTTTTTCTTTAAACCAAACCAAACGAAAGTAAAACGAAACAACCCCAAAACACACCCTCGACTTTCCCTTCCCTTCCCTTCCCTTCCCTTCCCTTCCCTTCCCTTCCCTTCCCTTCCCTTCCCTTCCCTTCCCTTCCCTTCCCTTCCCTTCCCTTCCCTTCCCTTCCCTTCCCTTCCCTTCCCTTCCCCTTCCCCTTCCCCTTCCCCTTCCCCTTCCCCTTCCCTTTCCCCTTCCCCTTCCCCTTCCCCTTCCCCTTCCCCTTCCCCTTCCCCTTCCCCTTCCCCTTCCCCTTCCAGCATGGTTTAGCCTGGCAGACATCAACTCACCAACTCAAACACTTTTAGCTAGAGAGGGTTGCCCAGGACCATGTCCACTCACTTTTTTCATATCTGCAAGGACAGAGACTCCACAATATCTCTGGGCATCCTGTTTCAACATTCAATAATTATCTCAGTTAATTTTTTTTATTATTATTTTTGGGGTTTTTTATTTTAATTTGTGCCCATTGACCCTGGTTTTGTCACCAGGTAACAGTGAGAAACATCTCACTCTATTTTCTTTAATACCATCAATCAAGTGTTTGTACACTTGGATTAGATCCCCCATGAGCCACCCCTTCTCCAGGCTGAAAAGTTCCAGTTCTCTCAGTCACTTCTTGTTTGCCAGGTGCTTCCATTTCTCCACCATCTCTGTGGCTCTAAAATACCTTTTAAACTTAGACATGCTAGAACTTCATCACTAATGGAAATAATGTGAGAACCAGCAGATTCAATTATGTCTTATTCCTGAATAACAAATCATTAACCATCCTCAGTTGGGTCATATGCCCTAATGAATGTAATGGTAAATGGCTCACAAATGTAGCAGCTGGACAAGCACCACTGACCTAGATAAATAAAGTAATGTGTAGAAACCCGCTGGACCCAGTTAATTACTGCAATTTTTCCTTAAATGATAGAAAAAAAAGGTATCATGGTCCCAGAGCTGTTATTTTATTAATACTTTCAGGGTCATAATTATTACTTCTTTTTCTTCCTGTTTATTAAAAAAATACCGGTTACATACATTTTAAGAATTACTGGATTGGATTTGAAAAATAATAATGTGGTTATTAGACATGGAGGGAATTCTCTGAAAAGTGGCCACAAACTAGAATCAGATTTTTCCTTTTTTTTTACCCAAACACAATGAAGAAGGGGGAGGAAACCAAGTCAATTATTTTGGAAAGAAACAGGGATCAATTTCCAGCACAAAGATACATGGAGACTGACTCTTTCTTTTTGTAAGCCAGGCTTTAGCAACATAGCTAGATGAATTTCTAACTTTTAGGTACATAAATCTGTAATATATTGACACGCATACTGCACCAGGTGATTTGAGACAACATGTAAGCACTACTTTTTTAACAGTGACTTAGATCTGTAGTTTGGTGCAGACTGGTCTAATCTGAGTTTATTTTTGTGAAGGAAGAAGGCACTTCCTGGAACAGTTAAACTGAAATGGTAGGTAAGCATGAGGGGACGGATGCAATTCAAGTCAATGTGGGGTTAGAAGATGCAAGCCAAAGGAAAACCTGACAAAGTGAGAATAAATTATATCGATTCAGAAATGCCCTACTCACATCTGAACACCTCCAAAAGGGGAAAAAAGTATTTAAGAATACTCTAAATGGTAAATTAATATATTATGACATGTTTCACATCTTGTATTTTGCAGTCACCAGAGCTATTTCCTTTTTATATTTCTTGATATAACTAGTCAAGATTTGCATATTCAGTAAGTTCTCAGTTACAGGAATGAACAGCAAAAACTCAAGTCCACATACTTCCCAGTATCAAGGCTGTAAAAGTCATAAGAAGATGTAACAAATATCAACCTTAGATTTCTGTATAACATTGTCAAAGAGTCTGACCACCTGACTGAAAATGTCCAAATAAAAAAAAAAAATAATAATTTTTAAAAAGAAAATTAAAAAGAAAAATCTTAGTTTCTTAGTTCATGTGTAATTTATGCTTGACCAAACTGTATTACAGAATGAGCCAATGGCCAACGAAATTCAACAGTGTCTTACTCCAGGTCCTTTTCTCTTTATAATTTTGTATATGCAGAACTCAGCTTTCACATGAGTAGCTCTTCTGTTGACTTCTGTTGTAGGTGTTTGGTAGCTGTCTCCTCACAACTCAACAGCAATGATGAAAGTTGTGTAAGTTATATAGTACAATTCAGAAACATCCGGACAATAGCTCAGTACCTTTCAAAGAACCTCACTACTGTAATTCATCATATTTTTTGTAGAAAGTTCTTACAGGCTACATATCCTTTTCTGAAGATTCTTGAACAATAACATATGGAGCACCACCAAAAATTCCACTTTGAGTCCAGCCAGTTCCTCTGTTGCCAAATGCAGCTGTGCTTGGGGTTTGTCTCTAAAGCAGCAACGACCTGGAAGATGTTCACCTGCTTCCCATATCTATTTCCCATGCAATTGACAGCTACCGCAGAAAACACATCTTTTGGGCTGAGAGCCAGAAGAAATTCAACCACTAACATTCTTCTCTTCAGCACCTGTAGCTGACTTGGACCCATTTATGTTCTTGCCAAAGTGTTACATGCACAGTTAAGACAGTGTTGGGCAGCTTCCAGATTATGCTCCATTTTTCTTCGGTGCTAAGCACTGACTAATAGCGGTGGAACTCGCAGATTCTGGTTGCCATCAGCGCTTTTGCCAGCTCAGGCTTTCTGAAAAAGAAAAATTAAAAATTGAGAGACTGCTATTAAAGTCAAACAATTTAATTTGTATTCTGACTCTAGGATCTACATGGATCATGATCATGAGTTCTTCTCTACCACTGCAAGTGCTGCAAATGTCTTTTATCTGTTCTTTCTCCAGTGACAGGCAAGGTAATAATTTTCTGCCTTTGGGATCAGAGGTTTTATGAGGGGGGAGGAGAAAAAAGACAAACCAAAACAAAACACAAGTAAACCAAAACCAACTATATCTTAGTGTTACAAAGGCATTACGGTGCTTTTCTTTCTATATTATCAATGCACCACCCAACATGAGAAAGCATCTATGTTCACTTCCCTGAGGTCATTGGAGCACTTGAAAAATAAATATATTCCTCTACATGTGGATATATACAGGGTGTTTCAAAAAGAGAGACCCCGTTTGAAATCACAAGGCTTTGAAATTGGGTCCATCTTTTGGAAACACCCTGTATATTGCATTTTGAGCATTTTCTTCAAAGTAGGTAGAGAAACTTTGGGTATCTGATACTTCTTGTTGCTATGCAACACACACAAAAAATTATCTCTTATTTCAAACAAATTTTACCAGACACAAACTACACAAAGGGGCACAAGACCAAGCCTGTGTTTCCAGGCTCCCTTTGCTTGTTTTTATTGAGTATTGAAACTCAGTTTTGGGTTTGCCAACCTCCATGCTCATGTTGAGTCCTACACATTAATTTGATGGCCTTTTGGGGCCAGACACTGTTAACCTGCTTCAATTTGAAGTGGGTATAAAAGTCATGTCCATTGTCCACACTGAGGTATCACTCAGTGCAGTTCATCAGATCTGCTTTATTGCCCAGGAACACTTAATGTGGGACGGTCAGGTGACACCACTGAAAAGTTATAATAAAGCAGCTAAAACTTCACTTCATGCCCAAGTCTGTTAGTTGTAGTGAAGTGTATGTATTAATAAAAACTGGATATTATTTTAATCTAGTCTCAACTGAGGTTTGTTGCAAAGTAGAACATGCTGAAATAATTCATACAGAAGCTTGAAACAGTGCAGGTAGAGTCTCTGAAGAACTCTCCCTGCCCATCCCAAATTCTCCCCTATTTGTAGCAAATGCTTCAAAGGATGTGGAAAGAGAAAGCAGAGGTTACGATCTGTATTTTTCAGGCTGTTGTGATGAACAGAGTCAACAAAACAATTGTATGTTGCTGAAAAAAAAGAAGAAAAGAAGTAAATTGACTGGAGCAGTCTGTGTTTAATGTGGACGTCTACAAGAAAAGCCACTACAGAATCCAGCTTGTTTTGTTTTGTTTTGTGCTGTGGTGGGGGAAACTGTAGATAAAATATCCAAAGAGAAAAGGTAGAATGCAAAAGTGAAGGTTCACTGACAGTGAGCAATAGGGCTGGGACACGTACATAAAGAATATGAGGATGTTGCAGCTCTTTTACAAAAATAGGGTACTAGATTAATGAGCATACAGAAGCAGAGCATAAGAACAAGAGCTATTGTTGAGGTTGTATTTCTTCATAAGATGCAGGTCCTGATTCTTAAGAATATCTTATTTTACTTTATTATATTTATATTTATATTTATATTTATATTTATATTTATATTTATATTTATATTTATATTTATATTTATATTTATATTTATATTTATATTTATATTTATATTTATATTTATATTTATATTTATATTTATATTTACATTTACTTTTATTTTTATTTTATTTTTATTAGCTCACTTAATTTACTATAGTAAGGTGTAACAAAGTGAAATGAAACTAAAGCATGTTTGGTGAAAGAACCATTTGGCTCTAAGATCTGCTATTAATTGGTAAAGTAAGCTGCTCACTTGAAAGCAGAGGTGGCCATTAGCCTCACAATCTGGAAGCTGTAAAAATGTGAAAGCTGAAGTAAATTTGGCACAGGGGGACCAAAAAGAAATTGGAATGCAAAGCAAGTGGCACTGAGGTTATCAATCCAGATTTCCTGATAGATAGGAGGAAAATGCAGATGAGAAAAAAGTAAAAAGCTGACGTATCAGGCTCATAAAACAAAAACATTAACATTTTTTGAAATGGAAACACCCTGAAAATTGAGTAAGATAAGGAATCAAAATCGAGTGTACATATTCCACATAGTGATGATTTCCTATTTTATTACTCAGAGGTTGAAAGCTGATGTCAGTGTGGTGTTGGGACTTGCTGGTTGTCATTCTGCTAAATCTTGCTGCAGTGTCTGATCTTTATTTTAATGAGCCACTATCATTGCATGGAGAGCTAAAAACAGGGTTTGAAATTACAGTAGGGTTGATTTACAGCACAGTGAATCAAAACGAGCAACTTGGAAATGCTGCCGCATGAGTGGCAAAGTTGTCATTGGCATGCTTTCAACGGAAGAGGAGAAAGCAGCTAAACGTAAGGTGGTGACTGACTGCTGTTTCCTTCAGCGCTTCAGGATCCTCTCCACAGGTGGGTTACACAACCGAATAATCCTCATGTCCACCTGTATCTTGTGTCCATCCGGTTGTGATTAAGATACAACCGCTCTTGGCACATGCTGGTGATGCATGCCCGGTCTTCTTCTGTCCAGAGTACAGCAGTAACATGCTTTTCCACCTTACAGTGCAAAAATAGCAAATGGCTCCTCATCAAGACAAGAAGGAGAAGCAACTGGGTGTTTTCTCATAGAAGTCTCTGGTTCCCAAACAATTTCCTGTCGTTTCTAATTTAAAAAACAAATTAAATGTTTATTTTCCTTACAGTCTGACAACTCTCATGTTAGCCTTAAACCCTTTTTCTGAAGATACAAAAGGAAGATCTCTTAAGCCTTTACTTGCTTCTTAGTCTTCAGGGCAGGAGTCTTTGCTTTTTGCTGTTTTGAGAAGGCTTCTTAACCACACTAATTGCCATCAGATGGAGATGTTGTGCTTGCATCAGTAAAGACACTTCCTTTTTGAAAACTCAGCACAAAACGTATCTGTTTGAAAATATTTATGAAAGTACAATCACAGGTTCTTACACAGACCACAGGAAGAAAAGTGACAGAAATGATTTTTACTACAAACTACTAAAATAAAAAAACATCTATCAGACTAGAAATCAATTGCAAGCAATCAGCCAAATCTTAGTTGTTGTTAATTCAGCAGTTCCTTCTTCACAACACATGCAAAAGCTAAATTAGAAAGATATTTCAGCACAGTCAAAATAACATTTTAGGGGTTTTATGGTAATGAGTAGGGTCCTTAGTTGGCAACTTTTGCTAATTGAAAAACTTAATTTCAACTGTAGAGACAAAAATTACTTTGCATATTTCCCGTCTCCTTTAGATATTTTTGCAAAATATGGATCATTTTGTTTCTTCTAAATCAGAATCTATTTTTTATCACTCTTCCAGAAATGAGAGAAGAAGTAATATAATATAGCCATTGTCCTTCTCTAAGATCACATTACTGGTACCTGTGAAGTAGTAGGAATGGAATTACAGTGATGACTAATAGGGAGGAAGCGTACAAATTTTTGAAATAAATATGTAGGAATTTGGTTATCCAAGTTCCTTCGGACTCCAACCCTGCAACTGGAAACATCACTTCCACTTCTCCCTTGTAATTACAATCTTCCATGGGTATCTGTCATTGGCTGGTCAAAGAGACTGGGTTATTTAGATCTCTGCAACAGTATTGTCATTGTTCAGAGACCCAAGAAGATGACCATAACTTCTCTCTTGTTGCAGTAGCTTAATCCAAGACTGTGAAGCTTACTGTCTCTCAAAATTTGCCTATTTTTTATTTTTTTTTATTTTAGAAAATGAAAACAAAAGTAACTTTATTATTAAGATTCTAAGTAAGAACATAATTTTATCTACGGAAAGAAAACTGAACGTTCTCGATTTTGTTTTTATGCCCTTACAAATGCTAGACCCCTCTCCCTTGAAGCTATTTTTAACCTGAGGCAGGTCCCTGCCTGTGCTGCATTGCAGTTGTGTGAGTAGATGTGAGGACAGCCAGTTCTCACCTTGACCCAGACCTTCTGGCTGGGCTGGCTCGACCACTGACTACCTTGTGACTGGACTGTGCCTGACCCTGGTAACTCCCTCTGGCCCTGATCCTGAACTGGCACTGCTGCTCTTCATCCGGACTCCTTGATGGTGAGGTCACTGTTCACACCAGCCAAAACACAACTCCCAGCTCACCTGCATGTGTTGTGGTTTAACCTGAGCTAGCAATGCAACCATGATAGCCACTTGTTCACCCCCCTGCTCCTGCCCCCAAATGAGGGAAAGAATGAAAAGGAAAGGGAGAAACTCATGGACTGAGATAAACACAGTTTAATAAAATAGCAAAATAACACTGATATACTACCACTTCTAATACATATACATATACATATACATATACATATACATATACATATACATATACATATACATATACATATACATATACATATACATATACATATACATATACATATACATATACATATACATATACATATACATATACATATACATATACATATACATTGGAAAGAGAATATAAACGAAAAGATATGCAGTGCAATTCCTTACAAAATCCATCTGCATGGAAGAGCCCATTCCAGGAAGCAGCACCCTGGTCCCCAACAGTCAGTCCCAGGGAAGAGAGAAAAAGGCAGAAAGCCCCTGAGGCCTCTGCAAAACAGCAGGATTGCAAAAGGCCAAACTAAAGAAAGAATTCCCCTGAAACAGAGCAGAACCAGAACAGGTCTCTGTCCTTTTCCATCCCAACTCCTATCCAGAAGATCCCAACTCTCCTTAAATGAGAAGCATGATGCTAATGGCGTGGAATACTCTTATTGATCAGTCTGGATGTCAGTCAAGCTCTGCCCCATCCATGCCCCCCTTCCTCAATACCTCACGCCTGTGGGCAGAGCTCAGAATGTCCTTTGCTCTCAGACCAGAGCAATTAAAAACATCGACTCTGTCCCAGGTTGTCATCTTCTTGTTCTCAAACTAAATCCAAACAATGACCGTGCTATCTGTGAAAGAGAAAGGTTTATAGCTGCATGAAGATAATCAACGCACTTCCGTTCAAACCGCCACACCCTGTGAAGCAGCTGGTCCCTCCACTGATGGGCTTCTGTGGGGCCATCTAGAAATGACTTTTTGAAGCAGTCAGGAGCAGGGGGAGAACTTGTGCACCTGTAAGAGGTACCTAACATGATGACAACAGCATATAGGGCTCATTCACTTTTGACTCTTGCTCACGGGAAAGCTTTGGGCTAAATTTTAAGTGCAAAGGAAGAATGTTGATATTAGATTGAAGTGGCTCAGAAATGGAATTAGCTGTATTTATAAGAGTATACTGAAGTGCTTCAACTACATCTACCTTTGCATTAAATTAACTTTCTCTTTGGAGATCAAAATATCACCTTTTTTTTTTCCCTCTAAGTAAAAAATTGTAGAAAGCAGTGAGTTTTAGCTAACTTTTCTGCAGAAATGACTGAACATAAAAATGCCATATAAATATTGAAAGTTACAAGTTTTCCACAATTGAAGAAGACTGTGAATAAGAAAAGGATATTTAAAAAAATATGATCCATATATTTTGCTCCATGTATCTAAGGTGCTGTTTGTGATAGTTTGATTCACAAAAGAGCTTAAACATTGAAACAACAAGCTCCACTATTATCCTAATTAATTAAGTGAGGCTTTATGGAGCAAGATAACACAATCTCAGGAATTATTTTTCCATCTTTGTTTTTGATGGTGTTCAGAAAAAGCAATAAAAACACTCTCAGACAAATATGCTTCAGGATCAGGAAAGATTAATAAAACTTCTTTCTTTTGATAAGCAAAACTGAGACAAAATTTCTGAAGTGCATTTCAGATTCATAAGGACTATACGGTTCTCCAAAGCATATTTTAGTGAGTACGTACTAAGTTTTGACTGAGAGGTACCACTTAATACCCACTTATCCGATGACAGGTTTATGAGAGCTTCAGTCAGTGCAGTTATTCCTGTTCCCACTTCAGAATTCTCTATCCCAAACATCCATATACTAATGGACATCTGCTATACCAGTGGAAATCTGTTTAATGTCTTTCTGAAATTGATAAACTTCATTCACTGTTAAATCCATCATTAAGTTCACATTCAGTGGGTCTTTCATGTCTCTGTTTTGACACTTCTCTAATTTTGACACCTACAGTACTTTAGCCTTTTAGAGTCCACTGCCAGGTATTCAGACAATGGGATCAATGTTTGTGCATCCATGTTTTGAAATGCATGCCGCAGGAATTCTTTTAGCTGTAAAAAGGGGTTGCATTTGATATCTTCCCTTATTTTCTTTCTTTTGGCAGTGCTTTGAGGTTACTGAAACCAGATCGTGCGTGCACATTTCTGAGAGAAGATACCTGCATGTCACTGCATACTTTTATTGCACTTTGCTTTCGATGTGTTTGTAAATAGCTGTGCACCATATGGTGGATAAGTTTATTTCAAGTTATCATCCATCAGAAGATTCTTTCACTGTCCTTCTGGAGGGAGTGAAGGTGACAGAGTTGGTATAATCTGTTCACTTTGCTCTCTTCTCACTTAAAGTTCTGAAAATTCAGCTCTTCATCAACCTCACATGCCTGCTCAATCTCTCTTGTCCCTGTTATTCTCCATTGTCAATCTTCTTGTAACTACTGTCTTGCTATCTGAAATACCACTCTATTTTGCATTCCAGGAATTATCACCCAAATACTTTTCTT
The DNA here is from genome assembly GCF_036013475.1 of Columba livia. Lineage (NCBI taxonomy): Eukaryota > Metazoa > Chordata > Aves > Columbiformes > Columbidae > Columba > Columba livia. The sequence goes on from NC_088642.1 coordinate 76,333,466, forward strand.
ACTCCTTGCCATTACTATGCTTTGAGCTTTTTTCAGATAACCACCTCCCTTACATAACTGTGCAAAGTCAGTTGGTACCCATGATCAGTCATGCTTGAGCTTAATTTTCTCCTCCAATTAAAATCATTAAACTGTTTGGCCAGGGAATCCATTCATTATTGCTCATAAACTCCAGCCAAGCTAGACAAGACTTGGATAGCAGTCCATCAGAAAATATGTTAACTTCCAAGTGTACTGGAAGTTTATTTTGTTAGTAGACATGTCACATGCTGGCGCTGGTTTTAGAATTAATATTAAATTTAACCACATATGAAATGTTGACCATGGAGTTGGATACTTCATTTTTCTAATGCCAAGGCCCATATGGCACTCGTTTTACAATGAGTGTAAACTCACTGGTGAGAGAAGGAGTTTGCCTTCTGTCTGGGGAAAGTTCACTTCAGGTCTCAAAAAACAAAGCCAATAAAAAAGAGAATGGGACATTAAACCCTCGGAGAATGAGAGCTGGGCACTTAGTACAAGTAGAGATTTGGTCATAAAATAAGTTTGAACCAAAGTTTCTTTGAATTTCATGTCAGAAACTGACATAAAGCCTTTTTAAAAGTGGCATCTACTGGGGGGAAGGAAACTGTTGCTTCTTAACTCTTGAGAGTGTTCTGAACTCTGTTTATAGCTTTGTGTGCAGAGTATTTTAAACTTTTTAAGGATGAAAAGTTTTTCACATTACCTTTCCCCTACTTATGATAGTTTAGGCCTGCTAGTAATTAATTTTGAAGGTGGATGACATATATGGGAAGAAAACCAGCAATGGTAGGTTAGCTTTTCCACTTCGTCTGGAGAAATAAGGGGAAAGACATGGTTTTTCATTTACACACAGAACTTTCTTCCACATAATTTCTGCTCTTTTATTGAGTGTTACATAAAATATACCTAAGTCGTCAGAATGCTACAAATAGAGCAGAAGACAGGTGTTGTTTTAGGAAATTTCATCCCCTCGTAAGAGGATGACACTATTTCCTCAAGTGTCATGTGCCTTGTTGCTTCTTGCTGTGCCTTTCTAGGACTAAGAACTGCTGACATGAAATGGGGAAAGTTTTCAATGTGGTTTTTTGTTTGTTTGTTTGTTTTTGTTTGTTGTTCTTGTTGTTGTGTGTTTGTTTGTTTGTTCATTTTCTTTTTTCCCAGCTAGTTATCTCTAATCAATTTCCTTTGGAGGATTTTTTTAAATATTCTTTATATTTTTTATATTATTTTAAGAAAGAATAGACTGAAGACTGACAGTGTACTGCAACAAAAGCAGTGCAACAGGTTCCTTACTGCTATTGACGGGCTTCATCTGTTTTACACAATTACAATGTAATCAGACTCTTCGGACGCCTCTTGCTGTCACAGAAGTTTCTTCCTCTGAAACAAGATTTGCAATTGTACTTTAGGGATAAAAAACAATACAAACCAAGGCAAACCAACCAACCAACTAAACAAAAACCCAGTCAACAACAACAAATGCTTTAGGAAACAACTATCCTTGTTTGTTCAAGGAAAGCACATATAATGCATGGAAATTCTCTCACGGCACTTTCAGTGTCCATCACTGCTCGACTGGTTCATGGCTGCCACACCTGGAGTGGACTTGTCTTTGATGAGGGAGTTACCTGCAGCAGAGCGCACAGGCTGATCTTTCATCGGCGTGCATTAACAACAGTTAATTTAAAATGTCTGATATGTAGGCAATCACTGGAGACTCACCCAAAGACATTCGAGGATACAAAACTGAACACACAATAGAGAACCTCCCACTTTGTAAAAATAACTCTCAAATGTGACAGATACATTAAAACCTGTATAATGTATGATAAGTGTATGGCAAATCCAACTATGTATAGGGTTTCTGATTGGGGGTTGCTGGAATTTCTATTGTACTAAATGTGAACAGATACACAGAAACGGTGATATATCCTGGATTTAAGCTTATTGAGGTAATAAACATCATAACAGTTGCTGCTGTACTGTAGACATGGATTACCAGAGGGAATGGTAGTGCATTACACCAATCACATGACTAAATATCTCATTAATTTGACTCTATTCCTCCTTCCTAAAGCTGGATTCCTCTTTTCCTGTGTGGGTGGTGTAGACTGGTCTTTAAAAGGTGTTGTCCAGAGAGACTTAGATGGTCCACCGTGGCATAGATCAAAGAGCTTCATTCAGTAATATCTAAATTGCATTTGTACTAAGCTTGTGGCTCTCCTAAAGGTAAATCTAATCTTAGAGTATTTGCCTCTCTTTTGAAACTTCTTTCAGATCTTTTCTGGTTCATCACAGACACTTCCCCTTCTTACCCCTTTAGTCAGGGTGAGAATCTTGGGCTCAGTAGACATGGACTGCTCCTATATGGATTTTCTTAAGCAGTGTACTGAAAGGCATGTTAACTGTTAGTGTGCATTAAACAGACAAGAAGCCTGCTGACAGAGAAGACTAAATGTTATTCAATTCCTACACATACGGTTGACAATAAAGGAGAACCTTTCGAACTGCCTTATCAACATCGGTCACAGCGTTGGAATCCTCATCCATTATTTTCATTTTGTGCCTTCTTATTTGACCCAGCTACGTCGATGTTGTGTTATTAGAGAGACACATGTATCAAGTGACAGCCGCACTGCTCTAGAATTTATATCTCAGCCTGTCTGACAATAAAGTGCTGCAGAGATGTGTGATATAGCAACAATGTCAAAGAACTAATGTCGTCTCTCTGTATGTATAACAGTGATTTTAAAGGAGTCTGGCCTTATGTATAAGTCAATATAAAAAGGTATGAAACATGTTCTTCAGATATAGAACAGATTTATTTTTACATTCTTCTTTGGGAAAACACATGTGAGATTTTTAATTCAATTACAGCATCTATATATGTTTTCTACACAGTTCTTTCTTCTTTCACATCCTTGTTTCTTAAAATCTGCTACCTAGGACAATAGCTGTTTATAAATATTTTCTGACATTTTACGTGCTTTATAAACACTATAGAATTCTGGAGCTAAGAAAAGATACTTTCATTTCTTTGCTGCTCATTCCATATGGTCCCCACGCTTGTAACCTAAAATCATAAATATTGTATAAAACCTGATATCTTTATTGAAGCACTTTGTTATGCTCCTTCTGTCTCCATTGGATAGCATCACGTGGGAAAGTGACTGGAAAATGGTCTGAGTAACATTAAATTTCAAGGCCTGTGTAGGCGCAGGATGGGGAAAATGCTCTATAGTTACAAGCTTATATTATCTTTAAATTTCATGGGTATCCCACTGAGGTGATGATATTCCCACACTACTGGCTCACTCATTCAGCTCTTAACTTATTGTAGTCTGAGCTGACCTTTTTGCATGTATTTTTTACTTGGGAGACAGAAAACACAGGGACTAATATGGATTCGTCTCCTTGGATCTGGTCAGTTCATGGCCCTTGGACTGTTTGGTTTCTATGAAACTTAGAAATGTTATACCTTTTGAGTCCTACTGAAGCTGAGGAAAAAACAGTGTATTCAGAATTTTATGCAGTCAAAATGGGGGAAGGAAGAGTGAAACATCAGTGATTTCATTCCATTTAACACTCGACTTGTCTGACAAGATCATTACACTTTCTGTTTTCATTTCCCCCATACACTGCTGAGTGCTGAACTGTCACTTTATAGCTGGGGTGGTGCCATATTTATTCCCTTACTGCATCATATAATTGACAGTGAAATCAATTTCTGAAATAAAAAAAAAGAAGTGCTTAAAGTGTGTTAGGAATAACATTAGATTTAACCATCAAAACCTTTCCAAATAATGAATTTTAGCTTCCTGTTGTGGTTCTGTGAATGAGAGAAGAAATGTTACTCATTTAATACTTTGGCAATTCTATGAATTTTAATAGCATATTATCACATCTGTTATTTCCTATCTTGAGTCTAACAAACAGTTGGACACCATTTTTATAATGATTTCATATAACCGGTAAACTGAAAGTGAGAGTATTTCACAGCTGGACGAAATGCATGAGGCTCGAGAATAAGTGTTTCTTAAAAAGTTGTTTTCTTTTCATTCTTTAGATTATAGTCCAGCATCCTGATGGTATGTCTTGATCCAGACATGAATCACCAGCCCATCACTATGTCACTTGTTTCCTCTTAATCAGTGGAAAATCTTAATTCTTTGAACAGAAAGTATTACTTAAAAATGTTTGGATATTATGCTAGAAAAACTTGTAGCCATTTAAAATACCTGAAGAGCTGATGTTTAAAATCCAGGTAAATGTTGTGGGTTGACCACGGCTGGTGGCCAGCTGCCCGCCAAAGCTGCTCTATCACTTACCACCTCAGGTGGACAGCAGAGACAAAATATAATGAAAGGCTCATCGGGGACAGATCCCTCACCAATTACTGTCACCAGCAAAACATGTTTGACTTGGGAAATTAATTTATTTTATTGCCAATCAAGTCAGAGTAGGATAATGAGAAACAAAAACAAATCTTTGAAAACACCTTCCCCTCACTTCTTCCCTTCTACTCAGGCTCAACTTCACTCCACATTTCTCTACCCCTTCCCCTAAGTGACAAAGGAGGATGGGGAATGGGGGTTGTGGTCAGTTCACCACATGTTGTCTCTGCTGTTCCTTCTCCTCAGGGGGACGACTCCCAACACTCTTCCCCTGCTCCACCATGGATTGTCTCCCACAGGAGACAGTCCTCCTTTAACTTCTCCAGCATAAGGCCTTCCCATAGGCTTCCCATTTTCCTGCCATGCAGGCAAATAAACCAAACTGAACTTAGCAACATTTTGTTTGGTTTACTTTCCTTTTGGTTGGGCCTTCTGAAATCTTCTGACGGCTTGTCTTTCCTCCTGTCCTCATCGTATATTCAGTGTCAACTCATTTTGAACTTCTGAATGGCTTCAACGGTTAAGAACGCTTTGCGTCTTACTGCACAACATTGCTTGGCATTGTGTTTGCTCTCTGTTACCCTCACAGGCTAAATGATACTGACAAAGCACAGATGCTACTTGTTACCTCCTAAGCTGAATGGTCAGGACCTGTGTAATGTAGAGTGAAAGGTCTAAACCCTACCAGTGAACAAAAAAGGAAGACAAATACAACAATGCAATTCAGAAACACTATTATAATTTTCTTTAGCAGTTTTGAAGACTAAATTGATCATTTGATATGTACTAAATATCAGAACTGAAATGGAGATGTTAATTCCACTCTGAGGCGTGTGTGCATGATGTAATGGCCCTTAGTGGTGTCTTACCAGCATGCCCTGGTCCTTTTCTGCAAAGCTTCTTTACAGAAGGGTACGCTCTGCCCCATCATCCAGGTCATCAATGAAAATGCTGAACAGGACTAGGGCTGAGGGGAAGCTGTCTGACCCATAGTTCCCTGTGTTCTTCCTGGTCATTTAGAAGACAGAAATGGCATTTTCTTTTCTTAGTGTTTTCTGGATGTCTGGAAACTGTTCACCTCTTTTTACACAGTCTCAGGTGAGATATTCAGAAAAGAAACTGAGCAGATGTATTGTGAATGCAATGACAAGAATCTTTACCCAGTTCTTTTGCAAGATTACATGAAGAAAAGAAATTTTTTAATTTGTTAGTGGCTTTTTTCTAAAGATTTTCTGACTAAAGTACATGACAATACTAGTACGAAGGATTATCTACCCAGGGTAAGTATCTGCTGTGGTAAGGGTGTAGCATGTAGCAATCTCAAAGCGGTGAGCAGTAGCACACACAGGAAAGTGCATCCTGGCACACATTTTAGCAACAGAAAATTATCCACCTCAAAAAACCTCTGCAGTTGAAACAGAGCAAAATATTGAACTTATGTAGAAAGCTCTTCTGAGCTGTCTGAGATGCAGTGTCACTTGCCCTGCAAATAGCTTGTGGGGGGGCAAGGGGGTCAGGTGGATTGATTTTAAAATCAAAATTTGGTTCTGATTTTAAGAGGGAGGAAAAAGATGCATGTAAGCAAATTGAAAAATTAAAAATAGAATCTTAACAAAACAGTATGGACCATTGAAGCAGAATAATAAGAATCAAAATATAAAAGAATACTCATAAGCAGAATATGCTCTTCAGTCAGCAGTTAACAAGAGTGTTTCCAGTGCTTAGGGTATTTTCTATGTCGTTTCTTCTTCTTCAAAGTTAGCAAAACTTTTTCTCAAACATTTTCAGATGTCTTTGATATTGACCTGATTCACAGAAGCATGCTTAAGGAAAACATATTCCTCTCAGTGGAATATCCTTCTTTTTCTGAATTAGATCTGTTAGTTAACATATTGAGTTGGTCAGGCTTTGGCAAGCACGGCTGAACTTGTCAGTTTTGTCATGGAGTGTGGTGAGGTTTTTTTGTACTGAATTTCAAAGGAACATCACTGGAGAGACATGTGGGAAAGCCTTTAAATGAAGGGGTTGGTGTTTTGAAAATAAGAGTTGTCTTTCTCAGAAGTTCCCCTTTCTGTCTTCCATCCTTGTCATTACCTGTGACTACTGCTACACTGTTTTATGTGGAGGCTAAGCTGAGAAATTGTATATGGCAAAGAACATTTTGTTAGATTATTTTTTCACGTATGACAGACTCCTAGTGCCATTGAAATTAAAAGTAACATTACCCAAGACTTTTAATTGTCAGCTCTCTGCACAAAGTAATCTGCTACTCACTTGCTCATAATCACCCACATAATGGAGATATTTTCTTATTTATTTGTTTCAGTTTCCATGTGCTGTGGAAACGTGATCTCCTATTCTGATGTTAGTGAGTTAAATTTAGATCTACTGTTCAATGATATAAGCAGCAGTGGTTTCCTAACTAGAGGTGAGCCTTGTGAGCACATGCCATAAGTATGTTTGTAATGGTATGCTTAGAGTAACCACCTTGCTTAGTGTTTGTCACTACTTGAAATCACGTACAGGTTGTCCAGATAACTTGAACATCACATACTTTTTGTTCTGCTCATCCATTGAACCCAGTTTTGTGATAGAATAACCTGTCTCCATCATCTTTGAAAGGTCTTGGAGAACAGGAGAGGTGCCTGGAGACTGCAGGAAAGCCAACATCACTCATCTTCAAAAAGGGCAAGAAAGAGGACCCAGGAAACTACAGGCCCGTCAACCCAACCTCCATTCCTGGAAAGGTAATGGAACAGCTCATTCTGGATGTCATCTCCAAGCATGTGGAGTAAAAGAAGGTTATCAAGAGCAATCAGCATGGGTTCACCAAAGGGAAATTATGTTTGACCAAGCTGATAGCCTTTTATGATGGTATGACTGGCTGGGTAGACGAGGGAAGAGCAGTGGTCATTGTCTACCTTGAGTTCAGCAGGGCTTTTGACACCATCTCTCACAGTCTCCTCATAGGCAAGCTCAGGAAGTGTGGGCTGGATGAATGGACAGTGAGATGGATCATGAACTGGCTGGATGGCAGAGCGCAGAGGGTTGTGATCAATGGTGATCACAGTCTGGTTGGAGGCCTGTAGTTACTGGGCTTCCACGTGGTCAGTGTTAGGTCCAGTCCTGTTCAACCTGTTCATCGATGACCTGGATGAAGAGACCGAGTGCACCCTCAGCAGGTTTACCGATGGTACCAAACTGGGAGGAAGGGCTGACACACCAGAAGGCTGTGCTGCCATTCAACAAGACCTGGACAGGCTGCAGGACTTGGCAGAGAAAAACCCAATGAAATTCAAAAAGGGCAAGTGTACGGTCCTGCACCTGGGGAGGAATAAGCCCAGGCACCAGTACAGGTTAGGGACAGACCCAATGAAAAGCAGCTCTGCAGAGAAAGTCTTGGGAGTTCTGGTCGACAACAGATTGACCATGAGTCAACAATGTGGCCTTGTGGCCAAGAACACCAATGGAATCCTGGGGTGTATTAGGAAGACTGTGATCAGCAGTTCAAAGGAAGTTCTCCTCCCCCTCTGCATCCAGTTGTGGGCCCCCTAGTTTAAGAAGGATAGAGAATTACTGGAAGGAGTCCCGCAGTGGGATATGAAGCTGATTAGGGGCCTGGAGCACCTTCGTTATGAGGAGAGACTGAGCGACCTGGGTCTGTTCAGCCTGGGGAAGAGAAGCTGAGAGTGGATCTCATCAATGTTTATGAATATCTCAAGGGTGGATGTCAAGAGGACGGGACCAGGCTCCTTTCAGTGGTGCCCAATGATAGGATGAGGAGCAACGGACACAGACTGAAGCACAAGAGGTTCCATATGAATATGAGGAGAAACTTCTTTCCTCTGAGGCTGCCAGAGCCCTGGAACAGGCTGCCCAGAGACGTTGTGGAGTCTCCTTCTCTGGAGACATTCAAAATCCACCTGCACACATTCCTGTGCCATCTTCTCTGGTGAACCTGCTTTAGAAGGTGGGTTGGACTGGATGATCTCCAGAGGTCCGTTCCACCTCTAACCGTTCTGTGATTCTGTGATTCTCTCTGTACTGACGTAAAAGAATGGAAGGAAATCCTTATTTCTTAAGCAGGTGCAGGAAGGCTGAGGATCTGTGGTGTATAAATGAGCTGGATCTTACAGAATCACAGAGGCACTGACGTTGGAAGAGACCCTTAAAATGATTGAGTTTAGCTGAAACCTAATACTGCCATGTTCACCACTATATTATGTCCCTAAGCACCACATCTACACACCTTTTAGATGCCTCCGGGGATGGTGACTCAAGCACTTCCCTGAGCAGACTGTTCTTTGCTGGTCATGTCAAACCAGGCCAATCTTTTTGACTTTTTCCACAGCTAAAGCTAACAGGTGTTTGTTATCTGGGTCACTATAATGTGTCTTCTCACTCCAAGTGTATCACAGGGATGTGAAGGTGTTCAGAGGTCATCTGCACTCATTTGTTTCTTTCTTGTGCATATCTAAACCATTAGAGCAGGGCAGATGTAGTACACAGTTTGGTTAGGCCTGCTTTGTAACAACAGTCTGTGCTCTGCTGTTTTTTTCCAGCTTACACAAGAATCACCTGCTGAGTTACATTGGGCACATATAGGAAAGGTCCATTTTACCCAAGTGAAACTTTTGGAGAGCCTTTACCTTGTGACACTAACTGTACAGGAAAAGTCAGTGTATTTTTTTCAATGCCATCTCTGCCTTATTCACATCATCTTCTCTCCTGTGATGTTACGTGGTTTTATCTATACCACACAAGACACCGAAACACCAAGGCCTCTAAAAGAGTTGCTACAAATAACTCCAATGCTGCTGGCTTTGTCAAGTCATGTTAATGGCATTTAGGCATTGCCAACAGACCCCATTGCTGCCTAGACATTAAACTAAGCTTAATAAAAACTTTCTTAGGACTTTGATGTTTATATACAGTTTTCAGCTTACTGTAAAGTAAATCACAGAGTCATAAAATAATTCAGTTTTGAAAGGACCTGTGAAGGTCATGTTGTCCAGCCTTCCTGTTCATAACAGGACCAACTCAGAACTTTGATCAGGTTGCTCGTGGTCATTTCCACCTGGATTTTGAGTATCTCCAAGGATGGAGTCTTGCCAGCCTCTTTTGTCACAATGTTTAACCTCCTCATAGCAAAGAGTGTTTTTCTTTAACTAATCAGATTTTCCCTTGCTACAGCTTGCATTTGTTCCCTCACATCTCTTTTCCGAGCATTTCTAAGAAGAAACTGACTCCATCTTCTCCATCACCACCCATGAGGAGCTTAATATATTATTCCAAAATATTCTGCTCCTTAGCTTTCTCTTTTTTTTACACAAAACAAACTCATCTGTTCCACCCTGTTACACGCTACACAAACCTCCAGACACCTTTGTAGCCTTTGGCTGGACTCACCCTGATTTGTCAATGTCTGGGTGATTCCAAAACTGGACACAGAACTGCACATACGGTCTCATAAGTGTTGAATAGAAGGTAACTGTGTTTTTCTATTGCCTTCAACTCTTCTATATATATAATTTTCATAGCAATGTGTATGTACACCATATACACATACCTATGCACGCATTAATATTTTATTAGTATTTTGACTTGAGAGATCAGTTTCTAGTTACAGTATTTATCAAGAGAACACATGTTAAGTTTTAGATTATATTATTGTTGTCCTCACAAATATATTAAAACTGTGAAGATCAAAAACAGGATGATACTAAAGAGGATGAACATATGGATTGCTGAAGGGTTTATAGGCAGTCTGTAGCTGAGTCACAGTACAGAATTTACAGCCAAGAAAAAACATATCAAGATGTCTGCATCTGATATAAAAATATTATGTGTCCCTGAAGAAACTAGGGGAGTATCTGAATATGTTTATGAAAATAAATATGCATAGGTAATGAGATTTTTCCCAATGGGGATTGATACCAAGTATAAATGTTTTAAGGAACTGTAGTTTAGAAAGGAAAAGAGAAAGCTCAAGCAGTGGATAGCGTTTAATGGAAATGACTGCTCTTCTGCAAATAGCTACATGATTTTATTGAAAAATTAAAGAAGGAACTGTTTTGTCTATTAATTAACAGAGTTTAGCTGCCCCATTTCTTTCTTACTAGAAAATGAAATACATTTTGAAGTATGAAAACTGTACTGTTGTAGAATTTATGAACTTGACCAGAAGAAGCAAAGTAATTTATATTGCTATATCAGGATTTTAGTGTTTTTTTCCGTCTTCTAATCTCCTCTCACTGTTATTGTTACTAATTACTGAGAACAAGCTGCTTTTACAGGGGTCTTTCAAGGCAAGCTAATTACAGGACTTTAACAAAGTGATTTGTTTTGCAGACTTTAAAGTTTTCATATTTCATAAAACTGGCTTTATAATACCTTGAGAAAAAGAAAGTGGGTGTTTCTAGCATAAGAAATAACAACAAACTTCAAAGCTTGATTTTGCATCCAAAGAAACAAATGCGAATATAAGTTAATTTGCTTATATTTTTTTTTCCTGAACAGAGGAAGAAACTGACAGTATCCTAATGTTCTCTTTTCACATTTTTCACTTAGTACATTTAACACCCTCTAAATCGAGGCATTTACAGAAACGAAACGTAGTAAGAAAGATTTAAAAGAGGTTTACGTCATGTGGCATCCATAAGAGTGAGCTATCTGGGGAGTCTTTAAGGATTTCCTATTATTCTGAACTTAATTTCTAGTAGATGGCTTTACCTACAAAGCACAACTCAATTTGACATGATGTGCAAGGCTTCCACCTAAAGATGACTGGGATGCATAGGAGTAGTACTATGCATTGCATTTTCTCCACGTCTGGAAAGACTTGGGAAAATTAAAATATATGTATATTTTGAAAAGTGGCTCATAGATCAGTGCAAGTGTATGAAGATATTGTAAGAAATTATGATACTATTGCTTTTCAAAATAATTTCTATAATTAAAAAGGTTTAAAAAGAGGTTGTGCTATTTAGAAATGGATAACATGATATAGCTACAGTTTTCATATAGCAACATAAATCCTTGTAATGCCTCTATTAACACATAAATTATTTAACTTATAGTCATGGAGGCACCCTAAAGCCAGTTTTAGGTGGACGAGTTCCAAAACAGACGAGTTCCAAAACAGACGAGTTCCAAAAGAGACTTTATTCTAGCCGGATAAGTGTAGCCAATAAACCGACTAGAGACAGGGTTTATACAATTATTTAGCACTCTGACAACATAAAATACAGGTTCAGATATCAGTTGAGGAGATTATTGGGGTACAAGAACATAAGAATAATGAGGATACACAATGTGCATGCACACACTCACAAGAAACAAAACTGGAGGCCTCTCACTCCAGGGTAACCACAAGAAATAATCAATCTCCTGGGTTAGGCAAGGACTCTCACTTGCCTGGTTAGGCAAGGACTCATTCAAGGATATGTTCAGTAAATAACCACTCACCCAAATGAGGCTTTCCTCATTTGGAGACCTCACTCCGAGAAGACCACTCAGAGGGTGTCTTTGGCAGGGATCCCGTTTTATAGTCTGGTGAGATCTGACTGTCGGCATTACAACATGGTCCAGAAGCTTTGCAGCTACTCTGGCACGTCCTTTGTTGAGGACCCTGTCAGTTGACCGAGGGTCCCATTCCTCCTGCCCCACCAGCTGGTGGAGGTGAAGTGACCCTGCCCCAGGGCACGGGAGGATGTGACTCTCATCACCTTGGTACCACCCAAGGTGTGTATGTGGGGGCAGGCACAGTGGGGCACAAAACGTGCTAATACAGCCAACAACTGCCCCACTGAAGGCTCCAGATCTCAGGGGTATGTGCAGCTGCCACACTTATATGTTTGCAGCATAGCTAGACATGTCTCAATTTATTGTGCCCTGTACTGTTGTTGCAACACTAAAGACATTTATTATGAAATGAAGATATAGGCTTAAATTTATTTTTAAATCTTAGTTTGTGATACATTAACTCCATTAAAATGACCTATACAAATTGTATAGATACAGATTTTTATTTGAAGAAGACTCAATCTTTTCTTGCATAAAGTTTTTGAATGTTTCAAAAGTTCAGACACTGGTGTGCAACTTCTTTTTTTCAGTATAGATACTGAAAAATGCCTCACAAAGCTTCATATAATGATACATATCCTAGGAATAAGAACATAAGTGAAAATGACAACTTGTATATCTTTATCAGTTCTTCAACGGAAATAGAAAAGCAACACATTCTTGAATAGCAATGGATTTATAGTAGGTGACACACAACCTGTGACATGACTATTGGCTCTCAGGTTTTTTAAATTACTCAGAATTGCATTCCTTTGAAGACAGTCTGGAAACAACTTTTCTGAAGGGAAAATTTTGGGAAAGACTGCTTTGATGTTTTAGTAAGTTCACATAATTTATTTCTTCTTGTTCTTTTTCTCCTTTTATATATCATATTTTTTCTTTCCCAAGTAACAATGTGCTGCTTTGCTGAGTTATTTGGTGTTAAACTGTAGGCATTTCATCACCCAGATGAAGATCTACAAATATAAGCTGTAAGTAGTAACAGTATTTACCAGGCATTGATCGTATTTTTTCCTGGTATAAAAGGGTAATGCAAATGTTGTAGTAGCCTAGTAGGTTCTTATCCAATGTTACACTTACTTGCCAAACCAATATTTTGTTAAATTGTGTCATCTAAATTCAATGGGTGTCCAGGAAAACAGATGCAGTTTTAGGGGGAAAAAAAAAGGGAAAAAGAAAAATATTTCTAAACAAGGCGAAATAATGCAGAAAACTGGAACTGAATTATGGGCTCTAAATAACCACACTTTGGAAGACTGACATCTTCCCAACACATATCTCAAGGGAACTTCTAATTGACTCTAAATCCATGGAAGCAGGTGGTGCTCAGCTGTTCATTATATTTAGAGAGAAACATGACTTCTGAAAGTTTCTGGTTTTGGGGAAAAAAAAAAGTCACCAAAAGGCACCAATCAAGTTCAGCATTTTGGTTTTCTGCTGAATCAGTCTTTACCTTGTCATTCTCACCCAGCTCAGCAGATGCATTGAGATTATTAGAAATAATAAAGATTAAATAGACTTTATATTTTACATAAGCAATGAAAACTCTCATGTTGTGTCTTGGGTTTCTGCAGAAAAACAGCAGTGAAGATTAATAATCCTCATACATCATATAAAATAACTATCCCCTTGACTTTCAGAAGGAGATGGTGGTTTGTTTGTTTGTTTGTGTTTATTTTTTTCATGGAACCGTAGAATCCCAGAATGTCAGGGATGGAAGGGACCTGGAAAGCTCATCCAGTCCAATCCCCCCGCAGGAGCAGGAACACCCAGACGAGGTTACACAGGAAGGTGTCCAGGAGGGTTTTGAATGTCTGCAGAGTAGGAGACTCCACAACCTCCTTTTTTGTTTGTTTTACTTTGTTTACACCAGGGTCTTTTCCCATGATGAGTTGTGTTGTTGTTGTTTGTTGTTTTTCCCACTACGTGTTTTTTCTCATATGCGGTTTTCACAGCTGGTCACAGAATATAAGGGATATGCATAAAAGTAGAACTGCTACTGCACTGCAGCTCTGGTCTCCTCCCTTGAAAATTTAATCCATTTTATCACAACTGAATATTTTCGAATTACAGTGGTTTATACCTTCCCTGGTATGTATGTTGAGTAATAGACAGTAAAGTACTTTTACTCTTTTTACCAGTTAAGTTCCTATGGCATGCTGTGAATGTGAGTGAACTTGAGCAGGAGCACAAGAAAAGTGCTCAGCTCCGCAAGGTACAGGCAGTGCCACAAGTCGGGGAATGAGTAAGTCTGCAGCCTGAGTTTGTATTGTGGTGTAGGTGCTTCTGATCCTGTCTTCTGATGTGAGACATGCGAGGAGACACAGGTAACAGGAAAGAAGCATGTTTGGGAGTCAAAGGCTTTTGATGCTTCTGACAGCTTTCATGCTCATCTTAGGCAGTTTCATGTCACATTCTGTTTCTACCGCTTTCCACTTGAAATTGTAACTTTTTCAGGACATGGTCCTTTCATTGGTATCTTCTGTAAATTACTGACACTCTGGCATCTCTGTGGTGATGGAAGACTGAAGTGCAACTGCGTGTTTTTCTCTTACCACTGTATGTTGTTATGTTTTTTAAGATTATTATATAATGTGGTTCTAGATGTTGAATTTCCTCTGGTGTTGGATAAAAAATTAAAAAAGGACTCTTTTGCTGAGAAAATGCCATAAGAAACGTTTTATTTCAGTAATGGGAATGAAAGTAGCACATCTTATGTAGGGAAAGATGAAGTTCTCTGAAATGATTCTGCACTGCTGGAAAATCTGAAGCGTGGTCATTGATGAGCTGGTCATCTTTACAAAGGTATGCTCCAGTGGAAGAAAGGCTCTAAGTTTCCCATGCTGCTTCTCTTGAGCTGTGTCAACATCTCTTTCTCTCAAAAAGACAGGCTGACTGAATGGTCTTGTTTTCTTTTTCCACACTTATGGGGACAGTAGAATTTGGTACTGCAAATGTACTTGTTGTCCCGTAGCTTTCAGTTTCACATGGGTACACAAAGGATTTGAAAGCCACAACCTGTGGGCCACCATGACAACTGTCACCATCAGCCTGCTGGTTGAATTCTAGTCATTTTTATCTTATCTCCTCTCAGAATGAGGATGTTAATGGATCATGCATAGGGTCCAGCCTACTAACTGAATCAAATTAAGATGCTGCTTTTACCTTATGTACTAGTACTATTTTAAATTTATAGAAAACAAAAACAATGATAACCATAATACATAATTAACACACAGATACACAATAGTAAAACAAAAATTGTTTTTACACATACAGTGACTATTGTGCCTTAGGTACCTACAGAAGTGGCTGTACACATGACAGCTTTGTACTCAACATATCAAGCTACTTGAGCAAGTGTGGTTGTGTTTCTGAGGCTATGTCATCTTTTTTGTTTTATACTGTAAGGCAGTGACAGCAAAGAAATTGGCCTCAATATACCTCCTGGCACTCCAAGGACACAGACACATCAAACCCCACCTGGTTGTACCTTTACTCTTACTAATTATCTTTTCGACCAGCCTTGGACATACCCTTACAAAGGAAGGATGAAGGGAGTATTTGGGGGTGTGTCATGGTTTAACCTGAGCTAGCAATACAACCACGATAACAACCCACTCACCCATCTCCCCACCACCCGAATAGCGGAGAAAGTCAAAAGGGAGGGGAGGAACTTGGATTGAGATAAACAGAGTTTAATAAAATAACAATATGCTAATACACTACTAGTAAACATATATAAAATAGAATGTAAATTAAAATACAATGCAAGTCCTCATGGACTCCGTCCACACAAAGCAGCCAGTCCCAGGAAGCAGCACCTGGTCCCAACAGCCAATTCTGGAGAGAGAAAAAAGGCAGAAAAGCTCAGAGGCCTCTGCAGAATGTCAGGGTGGCAAAGAGCTGAGCTAAAGAAAGTCCCAAACAGAACTCCCCTGGCTCTGACAAAGAGAACACAGAAAACCAAGGAGAAAAAGAGACAAGAGATCCTGATTCTCCTTAAATATGAAGCATGATACAAGTGGGGTGGAATACTCTTATTGATCAGCCTGGATGTTGGTCAAGCTCTGCCCCATCCATGCCCCGCTTCCTCGGTGCCTCACACCTGTGGCCAAAACTCAGAATATCCTTGGCTATCAGACCAGAGCAATTAAAAACATTAACTCTGTGCTGGGTGTTATCTCTTGTTCTCAAACTAAGTCCAAACATTGACAGTGCTAGCTATGAAAAACAAAAGTTTCTAAATGCATGAAGAAAACTCATTTTGAGTCAAACAAGCACAGGGTGTTAGATGTTAGTAATGGTCTTATTCTAATGTATGTGTATTTTGCAAACTTACAGAATTTTTCAAGAGAACTTGAAGAATGAAACAGACTTTGCGTCTTTTCTCCCCACAATATCTTTGAGGTTTCTGTTAACGTCTTTATGGTTCGGTGTCTCTACTTTACATAAGGACAAGAGAATGCCTAATCAACAGCATATTGCTATGGTATCTTTCAACTGGAAAAAAACAAGTGTTTGTGTCATCTGCTTATAGACTCTGGGAGAACAAACAGGTGAGAATCAAGAAAAAGTTTTCAGCACTGTTAGGAGGAGAAATGAATTTACAGAGAGTACATACTATGTCTTATCATTTGATTGTAGCAGGGTTTTGCCAAGCCTTTCATTCGGAGGAAGATTCCCTTTGGAAGGTGGTTTTCAAAACCATTCATTAGAATACAAATGTAATTTACAGCAGAATGTTTCAATGAGAATCTTTAGAGCCCTCTATTTTCTTCCCTCAGGAAGACTTCATACTACTGGTGAAACTATAGCAGATGGAGGTGAAATGGAAATGTTTTGTGCTGTCTCAGAAAGTGTGTGGCTGCTGTGCTTGAAA
Source organism: Columba livia (assembly GCF_036013475.1). Taxonomy (NCBI): domain Eukaryota; kingdom Metazoa; phylum Chordata; class Aves; order Columbiformes; family Columbidae; genus Columba; species Columba livia. Next base: position 76,350,350 of record NC_088642.1, read on the forward strand.
CTCTTACAGAGAGGAAGAGACACCTTCAAAAGCCTTTGTGCAGATTTTCTGGAAGGATATATTTTTTAAAATCACAATATATTAAAGCAATATTTAATACACTGATCCCAGGGTACTTAGGCAACAGTGTGGATGCATGACAAAAACAGAGATGCAAATCCCGCTGTTTTGACAGCAGGGTGAAACTCCTTATTCCAAGGAGAGCATTTTTTCAGCAGAGGAGGTGGGAGCTGATTGAACTCCCTCTTGGGAGGTCTGACTACAGCCGCTTGGGAGTTGGCTGAACTTTGTTCAAGGATGTAGCAGCCATTCTGAAATTATCATCCTCTGTCTTCAGCCTCAAAGGAGTAAACTTCACCCTTTGTGAGGGTGAAAACCAAGTGAAAGATCTGACTGTGGAGGCAAATAAAGGTGACTAGACTAAGGTTACTGACATTTTTATTATTTAAAATACACTATAGTCAGTAGAGAGAGATATATACTTGGGAATGTAGTGTAGTGTAGTGCCTCCAAACTGTCATTAATTGTAGAAGGAATCTCAGAAAATTACCTTCACAGGGAGGAACTTGGACTTTGTCACAAAGGAAGAGAGACTACTGTAATAAGTAGCTTACTGCTGGCCGTAGTACTGTTAAACAGAACGGGAGAAATACAGCAAGAAGAAAATGTTTGCTAAAGCAAAATCACCTAAAAATGGCAGGATTTGTGTGTGTGTGTGACCTCAGCTTGAAAAACAAGGGCTGTATCAACTAGGGCAGCTCATAAGGTGTTAGAGTCCTTTTGAATTGTTGATAGAAAGGAGAAATGAAGAAGCAAAACAGAACTTCAAACTCAACAGATGGAAAGTCAAAAGACTTTGAATGCAGAAGTAATTTTGTAATTCTACTAGCTGGATAACAGAAAGTTGGGAGGTAGTGATTTGAGTATCACACATCTTCACTGTTACAGTTAAATATTAAAAACAAACAAACAAGACCAAACAAATAACCCTCAAAACAATCAAGCAACAAACAAAACCTAGCAAATTTTATGGAAAATTATTTAGAATCACAAAATCTATTTTTAGCTAGTCTAAAAATAGGTCACTTTACTATATGATACTGTTAAGGGTGTTGATTTTCTGTTTTCTCAGTGCTTATACCTGAAAACAAAATAAAATCCATGGGCTTGTTTAGTAATAAATTAAAACTTGTTTGGTTTAGTGTTAAGTATTGTGGCACAGAAGAGTTAATATTCCTGTGGGAGAAAGAGGAAGTGAATGTGGAAGAAAGAGTCCTTCATTCCTTAAGAATCAATATCTATCAATAGCTATTCAGAGGGAGATTTTTCAGTGCATCCTGAAAATGCTCTCTCTTCTGCGCTCATTGGTACAGATGACGTCAATGACTTTGGTGGAACTGTGTCATGTTTAATGATGCCATTAAGTCTCTGTGAAGCCAGTGCAGGGAACTGGCAGGGAAAAGGTCAACATGTTTGTCTGTTCTGTTTGAAACTGTCTTTTCTTCTTTTTTTTATTTTTTTTTTCCCCGATGATTTATTTATTTTTGCAGTTAAGACCAAGCTATCAAAAGTTCACTCCAAAAATTTAATTATTGTTTTCAGTTAAAGATTAATTCTAAGATTAAATTTGAAAACATTGAAACTATCTACTGTATTCAACTTTAGTTCTAGTATTTGTACAAGGAATTGAAACAGTTCAAAATAAATATTTGTGTTCTTTTCTGATGGCTTTATCTCACTTCCACAAGAGCACAGGCCCTTCTTTCTTCCTTCAAGGTGTGGGCTGGGTGACTTTTTCACAGGGTTTTTTGTCTTGTTTTACTTTTCTTGGCGAGCTGTGTTGTTTTGGGGCACTATATTTAAAACAAATATTAGAAACTGTTATTTGACAGTATAGAAGGTATTACAGAACAATTTTGAATATTTCAGAATAAATTTGATCAGTTTCATAGAATCCTGCACTAGGAATTTAAATGGTAATCTTCTCTTGTGAAAGCAAGTTCAATTTCCATTATTTTATTAAGAAGCTGATGAACATTTTCTGAATGTTTTAGAGTTAATTGTGTCTTAAAACTTTACACGATACAGTGCAAGGACAATACAAGGTTAAACCTGCTGTCAGTTTGGCTGACATTTTATAAAAACAACATCAGTGCTGAACTGTAGTTACGGCAATTCATTTAAAATGGTAGTTGAATCTGGTGAAAATACAACACCAAAAAATATTTCATGTAAGCAGAACTCTACATAAAAAAAAAAAAAAAAGCAGCTGCTAGGGGCTTTTTAATATACATTAAATCAAGATTCCATTTTAGAAAATATACACTTTTGTTCGTGAGAATTTATTCTTTTGTGTTGAACTGATTTCCTTTCATTTAAAAATGTCCACTTAGGTAAAGTGACCCTGGAAAGGTGGGTCAGGCTGAGGGTGTGTTCGCCTGCCACCCCGAGGAGAACCAGTTTCCATTCCCCACCATCTTCCAGCTCTGTGAACATGGCCCTGGGGCTCCAGGACCCGTGGCCGATGGTGGGATGGGGGACAGCGAATGCATCAGGAGAAGGGAGGGAAAGCAGAACCCAGAGACTGTGTCAGGTGAAAAGCTGTTTATTTCATTTTTTTGTGAATAAAGAGTTAATGGAGCCCTGCTAGTGCCGCCGGTGGGGAGGCCTCTTGCAGGGCTGGGGAGAGTCCTGGGGGTCGGGGTTCCTCCTCTTTCGGGGGCGCCGGGGCCCCCCGGGCGAGTGGTCCCTGTCCCGGCCAGGAGAGGAGGGGCTGTGCCTGCAGCCCTGGGCAGAGGGACCTGCTGCCACCCCCTGCCCCGGCTCCTCCTGGGGCTGCTCCTGCTCTGCAGGGATGGGCACAGATGGAGGGCGGCCGGGAACTCTGCGCAGAGCAGCCTCCGATGTGCTGGGCTGCTCCTCCATGTCAGAGTCTGCAGAGCTGCTGGAGGAGGCCCAGCTGGAGTTGGGAGTCCTCTCCCGGGAGCTGGTGCAGCTGATACCGCAGGAGATGCTGGAGCTGGTGGAGCTGGAGCTGCTGGAGCTGGAGCTGCTGGAGCTGGAGGTGGCTGCGGTGCTGTTGTCCTCCCCAGCAGCCTGGGATCGCAGCAGCCTCTGGGCCTCTTCTCTGCACCGGCTCACAATGATGGAAATCACACCATGGACCAGCTCTTCTGTGTGCTCCTCCAGGTAGTCCTGCATCATCTGCACCATGGCGTCCCCGTCCAGACCACAGATGCACAGGGCATGCAGGATGGTGCTCTCTGCACTCCTTGCAAGCCACCACCGGGACCCATAAATTGCTTCCAGCTGCTGGCGCAGCCAAGGCAGCACGGGGTCAAGGAGATGTTCTTGCCTTTGTAACAGTTCTGCCCAGTTCTCGGGCAGGAGGCCACCCACGGCCTGTGGCCCTGCAGACCCCTGTTCATCTGGGGAAGCCATCTCCTCCGGAGAAGAGGGAGGGGATGGCACAGGATGATGGCGGCTGTTTTCAGTTGGGCTGCCAGGAGCTGTTCCTGCCTGGCTGCTGGCATGTGGCAACTCTTCAGAGGGTGTGACGACAATCTGCAGAAAGTCGCCTTCTTCCTGCTCAGAAAACCTGACAGTGTCTATGGGTCTTCTGCAGAGCGGACAGTCTGGTTTCCTCTGTGTCCAACGCAGGATGCAGCCCAGGCAGAATTGGTGGTGGCAGGGCAACGCAGAAGCGACGTCATTTCGAGTTTCTTGGCAGATGGGGCAGCTCCACTGTGGCTCCATGGCCATGGTGTTGCTCTGCAGCGTGTTGATGAGAGCGGAGGTTGAGGAGCTGCTCCCACTCGCTGGTACCAGCGCTGCCAAAGGGTTTTGCACGCTGCAGAAGTGAGAGAGGCCACGGTCACTTGCTGTCCCAGGGAGGAGAGCAAGAAATGCCCAGGCCCCTCGAGAAGGACATTCTCATGGCTCCTGGAGCCCCATCAGCCACCCATGGCCACCCAGGGGGACGTTTCCCCACACAGCTCACCTCTGCTGCTGCAAGCGTGTCTGCAGTGCCCGGCTGCCTGAACCAGGCAGGGCCGGGGAAACACAACGGATGGCTCTGCAATGGGCACCGAGAGCTGCTGACAGCAGCCCCCAAAGCACCACCCAGCACCACGAGAAGCCTCGCTCAGACCTCCAGACCTCGCAAGCTGCTCGGCAGGAGTCCAGGCACGAGCCAGGCTGGGCCAGGCTCTGCTGACGCCCCAAGATAAACAGCGAGGGACGTGAGGTCACAGTCCATTGCTTAATGATGTCACCATCCACCGCCAGCTGATGTTCCCCTCCATCACATGGTGACATCCTAATGGGCGGTCATGTCAGTCACCAAGGCCTTTGTGGTGTCTTGTCTTCAGCCCCAAGAGATGCCCTTGCACTTCACTTTCTCCAGTCCAGTCTCCTACCAAAATGAACAACTCAGCACTAATTGTTTTCCTGCCCTTTGGTCTCAGCTTGGCTACATCTGCTCCCACATTGGTTATGTCAGACAGTGTTATTTAGGTAACGCCAGACTTAGGTGATGTTGCGGATCTGGTCTGTGTTTCACTCATTACTTCTCTATAGGCATCACGCTGGTGTTTTTTCAGAACCTTTTTCATTGCTGGGACTGCAGCCGGAGTTCCTGTGGGAAGAGCCTCATAGAATCATATTCTAAAATAAAAGTTTGGCTTGGAGCTGTACACAGGGAGATTCTGCCTTGCTCCGAGTCTTTTGTGTGTGTGCGTGCATTTCTGTGTTCATTTCTTTAAAGAAAAAAAGGGGGTATTTTACACAAGAAAGAAAAGTCCATTATATTGATTATGAGTTTTGAATTTTGCTCATCAAATCTTCAGTGTTGAATCTTAGATTAGGACCACTGCAAACGTTTATTTCCTAGAGACCAAGCTCCTCCTTGAGTTTAAATGGATAAACATACATGACTGATTTGTAACTCTAAATTGTCATTGAACTGTTCTTATGTCACAACCGCCTGACACTGCTCCAGTTGGATTCTCCACTTCAGGAACAGTGTGGCCAGCAGGACTAGAGAAGTGACTGTGACACTCTACTCAGTGCTGGTGAGGCCCCACCTTGAATCCTGTGTTCAGTTTTGGATCCCTCATCATAAGGTGGACATTGAAATACTAGAGAGAGTGCAGAGGAGGTGACAAAACTGGCGAGGGGCTTGGAGAACAAGTATTCTGAGGATCAGCTGAGGAAACTGGGGCTGTTCAGCCTGGAGAAAAGGAGGATGAGGAGAGACGTTGTTGCTGTCTACAACTACCTGAAAAGAGGTTGCAGCATGGAGGGTGTTGTTCTCTTCTCCCAAGTAGCAAGTGATAGGACAAGAAGAAATGGGCCAAGTTGTGCCAGGGGAGGTTTAGATTGGATATTAGGAAAAAATTCTTCCTGGAAAGGATTGTGAGGATTGTGAGGCTGCCCAGGGAACTGGTTGAGTCATCATCCTTGCAGGTGTTTAAAAGGTGTTTAGATGAGGTTCTTAGGGACATGGGTTAGTGTTAGAGTTAGCTGAGTTACGGTTGGACTCGATGATCCTGAGAGTCTCTTCCAGCAGAAATCATTCTATGATTCCCCAGTACCACTGCAAACGTCCAAATGCCTCTCCATATCTTCATAAAAAAACCCTTTTTTCTCTCTGTCCTCCTCCTTTCCTGCTGCAAATCCAGGTAATGCACTAATTTGGAGAGCCCCACACAGCCGCTCACTTTCTCGCCCCACAGTGGGATGGGGCAAGAGAATTGGAAAGGTAAAAGTGAGAAAACTCACAGGTTCAGATGAAACCAGTTTAATAATTGAAACAAATTAAAAGAATAATGAAAAGAATTATGATTATGAAGATAACGATGATGATGAAGGTGGTGTTGATGATGATTATGATGATAATAATAATAAATTGTAAAGAAAACTAAAATAACAAAGAAAGGGAGCTAAAACCCAAGACAAGTGACGCGAAAGAAAACAATTGCTCACCATCAACTGACCAATACCCAGCCAGTCCCTGAGCAGCCATCCCCCCTGCCAACCTTCCCCCAGTTTTAGTGCTGAGCATGATGTCAGGTGTTACGGAACATCCCTTTGTTCAGTTGCAGTCAGCTGTCCCAGCCGGGTCTCCTCTCAGTGTCATGCACATCCCCAGCCCACTCACTGCTGAGGAGGTATGAGGAGCAGAAAAGGCCTTGACACTTTGTAAACACTGCTCAGCAATAACAAAAACATCTCTCTATTATCAACACTGTTTGCAGCAGAAATCCAAAGAATAGCCACTTACTACTATGAAGAAAATTAACTCTATCCAGCCAAAACCAGTACAGAATCCAAGAACTACTGTTAAATTTGTGATGAATCTCTTTTAAGGTTAATAATTTGTGCAAAGGATCACAGCACAGCACAGCATCAATATCCTGTGGGTTGCACCGCTTCTTCCTGACAGTCTCCATCTGGTGGCTCTTTTATGGCCTTTTGTTGTGAGAATTTTATTGCCACTTTAGTCGCCTTCCCTAAGGGGTTTCAACAAGTGCAAGTGTAGTCCTCCTGTAGGATGGGGAACTCTCAGAAGTTTCCAAGCAGCGAGGTTCACAAGACTGGGTAGAAATGAGTGTCCAGACTATGTTGTCTTTGCTCAGGTTGGTGACTGTTGCCTGAATCAAACTTCAGAAACAATACTCATGTAAAGACAACTCCGTGGTGTGATGAGGATGCAGATCCTGAGGCTGGGGGAGACCTGAAAGAATGAATTGTGAGTTGCAAGCTGCATAAGTCAGCAGTCTGAGAGTGCTGGGGCACATAACTTAGGAGGAGTGATGCCAGCCTTGAGTAACTTGAAAAAAGTTAATGTGGACCCCTTGTAGCTGCCTCCAGTAGCTTGTTATTAAGGTGATGGAGCCAGAGCAGAGGGAACTGGCAAGGGGACAAAGAGCATTGGCCACAGGTTGCAGCAAGAGAATATCTGGTCATACGTAACAGGAGGTTAAGTTACCAGATGCCCAGAACAGCGGTGGAGTCTTTCTCTTTGGGGAGTTTCAAAAGTGGGTGAGGCCCTAAGAAAACTTATGCCATTATGAATTTGACCTTGCTTTCAGGAGGAAGTAGGATTAGAAATGTCCAGAAGTCCTTTTTAGCCTAAATTATTCTAGGCAAAGTAGGTGGTCTTTGCAATTATCTGAGATTCAGTAGGGAAAAGAGAGATCCCAGCAATGAGAATCCATGACTAGTTTTAGAGGGTATGTTTGGTAGCAAGTTCATTAGAATAATTGAAAAAATAAAATGGAAGGCAAAGGTTTCTAGGAAACTTAGTTTTTGTTGAAACTGTACTGCTGGCTGGTCTTTTCAAAGACTTTCTTTGTCATCATTGACAGTGATGTTGTAGTGCTTCGCAATGGCAGCCGTCCACAAAGGTTTGGTGAGACCATCTGCTGTCTTTTGACAAAATGTGAACTGCGTGTGTGTGTGTGTGTGTTAAGGATTAAAAGTTTGGAAAAATGGAGTCTAAGAGAATATCTGGAACCCATTAACTGTTAGTGCAGTGGAGCTAATCTCAGAGGAATACAGAAAAAGCAGCTCAAGACATTTCTTTATGTAAGTAGTACTATCTAAAAATATTGTACCCTGGGACATATGAGCCTAGTTATTTACCTGAGAGATGCAGTCACTAGCAAATGGCGTGGACAAAGGCTTTCTAACACTTGTGGTCTGGATGTAGAAGAGAAGATGAAAGAGTGCACTAGGCTGAACATTAACAGCCTCAGTCACCTGTGCCCACGGTGGCAGCTGGAATCAAAGAAACTTTGCTTATGGTCTGTCCAGGTGGGACAATATTCATTCACACTGTATGACAACCAAAGAAGAGCTTTGCCAAAAGCCATCTTTGGCATTTTCCTGAGTCTCTGACGTGGCCAAAGGATCCTCTGGAAAAGAGCCTAGGAAGCAAGCCAAGGCAAATGAGTTTGAGAGACTGGTAACTGGGAGATAGTGCATAAACACCTGTCAATGTTTCTGAAGCGATCCTGTCTTGCACACAAAGAATAAAAAGTTGAAATCTTTCACAGGTGTAGGCTTTGCAGAACTTCCAAACTGTGCTACCTACCCCTAAAATGGGTTTGCACTTGAAAAACAATCATGCATCTGCTTAAACTGTGTTTCACTTTGGCATTCATTTGAAATTAACCCTAAGCAAATCTTTCCCCGATACTCTACAAAGGTGTAGCCCTAGTTTGAGATGCAGTCTGTGCCTCAGGGATGTCTCACCAGGCTCATTTGTAGTTGCTCTTCCAGTCACTATTCTCTTTATATCTCCCAGGCATCTCCCTTTTTATTATTATTTATTTTGTACAATTTTCTTCTGTTTTGTTTCTCTTTGAAATTTACATCAGGGGGCCACTTTGAAAGCAGGTTTCTAAAGCCATTAGGAAACCAGTGCATATACCCAGCCCTTTTCTGTGCAGATGTACAATATGCACTGGCTGCCCAGAAAGCCAGTTGCATCCTGGGCATCGTAAAAAGAAGGGTGGCCAGCAGGTCAAAGGAGGTGATTCTTCCCTCGCCTCTGTTCTTGTGAGATGCCGCCTGGAACACAGTACATACCTCTGGGGTCTCCAGCACAAGAACGGCGTTGGCCTGTTGGTGAGGATCCAGAGAAGGGCCACAAAAGTGATCAGAGGGCTGGACAACCTTGCCAATGAAGAAAGGCTGAGAAATTTGGGGTTGTTCAGCCTAGAGAAGGCTCCAGGGGTACAAGGGGTAATGGTTTTAAAATGAAAGAGGGTAGATTTAGATTGGACATAAGGAAAAAAAAATATATATAGTGAGGGTGGTGAGGTCCTGGAACAGGTTGCCCAGAAAAACTGTGGATGCCCCATCACTGGAAGTGTTCAAGGTCAGGTTGGACAGGACTTTGAGCAACGAAAGTTGTCTCTGCCCATGGCAAGGGGCTGGACTGGATGATCTTTAAATGTCCTTTCCAATCCAAACCTTTAGGTGGTTCGGCATTTCTACTTTAAGGCCTAAATAGAGTGCTTCTAATACTTATCGCTACTCATGCACCTAAACAAGCCACAGGAGTAACTGTGAAGTAAAACACAAGAACTCAATGCCTCTATAAGACATTCTGTCAGCATGCACAAGAACACCACTGTTGCTAATTTGATTTTTACTTACAAAAGACACACATAACTACATTTTCAGCTACTTTTCATTTGGAATGGAAATTTGGTTTGCTTTGAGAGTTGTAAAGGTCTAAATATACAGGTAGCACCTGGAATTTCAGGGTACCTGGAATTTCAGAGTACCTAGATACTCCATAATTTCTATGGAAGCTAAGTCCAAAGATGCTTCAGGAGATGCATTTCCTGTTTCAAAGGGGACATCTTTCACTAGACCAGGTTGCTCAAAGCCCCATCCAACCTGGCCTTGAACACTTCCAGAGAAGGGGCATCCATAACTTCTTGAGGCAACCTGTTCCAGGGTCTCACTGGAGTAGAGAGGTAGAATCACCTCCCTTGGCCTGCTGGCCATTTTTCTTTTGATGCAGCCCAGGATGTAGTTGGCTTTCTGGGCTAGAAGACACATTGCCAGCTCCTGTCCAGTTATTTATTCACCAACATCCCTCAGACTTTCTCTACAGGGCTGCTCTCAATTCCTTCATCGCCCATACCATTTTGTTATGTTCAAAAAGATAAAAGAGGAGGCATTTCACAAACTGGGAAGAAAATTGGTAGGTCTAAGGAAAGGAGGTTGAGTCAACTGGCAGCATCTAAATACAGGTGGGGTGCATGTTCTTTGTTGACCAAATGAACCGTCTGCAGGTTTGGGGCACAAAGTAGAACAACTGGGAAGGAGAAAAGGTCACAGAAATTCAGTGTCAAGTCTTTCAGCAGCTGAGAATAGCAGTAGTAAGAAAGGTAGAGGTAGATGAAAGATATAAATCTTATTCAGGATTTTCCTATGGGTAGGAAGAGGTTGTGAGTTGTGAAGTTGCTGGAAGGAAGATCTATAACAGATGATAGCAGCAACCTGCAATGGTAAGTGAGAAATGCCAGGAGTGCCTAATGGAGAGGAACAGCTGATGCAATGGAGCATTTCAAAGAATAACAAAGATGAGAACAGCTGGCACCACCTGGAAAGTGGCAACTTAATTTAGGCCTCGCTACCTACCAGGAAAAAAAACAGACCTCCAGACTGTAAGTCAGTGTTACTGAAAAGTAGGAGAGGAAAACAACCTACAAAGGGTCTCACTGCAGAACTGGAGAAAGCGGCTGTGAAATCTTTGTACTCTACGTACTGTACATTTGGCGGAATGCCATGTTGTGGGGTGGTTTCCCCTTCAGATTAATTGGGGTCTTGCAGGATCTCAAGTGCTGTCCAGTGGTGCCTGAGCTTGAAAAACTCCTTCTTCCTGTGGTTGTAAAAGCTTTATAAAATTACTTAACACAGCTTACAGTACAATAATTCAACATAGTTTGGTGTATTCATGCAACAAGGACAGCAGTGCTTCCTCCAAGGAAATTACGGGTGTGATTTCAGGGGGATTTGTATGGAGTTCCACTCTGGTTCTGCTTCACTTGAAATGTTTCATTTCCAGTCTTGTTTCTGGAAATGCTGCCAGGCCACCTGTTTGCAGGGAGCTGCTCCGCAGACGTTTCTCCCCTCCCTGGACCACAGAGCTCTGCCGTGTGTGACTGCATACGTGAGCCTCAATGTCAGTCATCACATGCTTTGCATTTATGGTTTTCAGACAGACTGATGTTATCGAGTTGCGCTGAAGCTTCAGGACTGTGTCTGTCTCATTCTTGTGGTTTTTATTCACCCTGTGAAAACCAAGGGTTATCTCTCAAGCAGCAAATTACCACAGCATGGAAATAGAACGAAATACTTAACTGGAAAGCTGGTAAGTCTCCAAAGTAGTTTTCAGTTACAATTTACGAGGATGCCTTCAGTCCCTGACGAATTACGTTCACCTGCTGGACAGGCACTTGTCATTTGTCAGGGAGACCTTCTGTTCTCACAGTTTTCACCTTATTAAACCTTCCTTTGCAAGAATGAAGTGTCCTCATGTCTCAGATATTTCCTCCTCTTTATGTGGGCACATTGAAATGGTGACCGAATAAATTTCCATGCACTCTTCTCTAAAACAATCTTGGTGAGGTTTTGAGGTCTTTTCCCCCCTAAGACCATTTATTAAGGAAAAAAGATTTCCCTCCCCCTTCCCTTAGCTATCTTGCAAAGTTTCTTTGTGTTATTTCTGGTTACGTGTCACTGTTGAATACATATTTATATCTTGGCAGGATAATGATCAAAACTATGGATATAGTTAAATGCAAATTTGCACATGAACCTCATTTTACTATTTGGTCTAACCATAGGATAGATAAAATAGGTTTTATTTGCATAAAATGTGTTTACTCAATATTTTGCTTCAATAGTTTTGTTTGTTTGCTTGTGGTTTGTTGTTGTTGTTGTTGTTTTTTTATTGCTGTTCACATTCCTTTCTGAAAATGACTCTTTAGAGAACTGAGACAGCAACTGAGTTTTCACGTATTGTTTACATATACATGAAATTGAACTCTGCACTTTTCACAGAAAGCACAAGTCAATTACACTTCTAGGTTAACTCAAGGAAAAGAGAGACAGTTAACTCTGCTCTAGCTGAAACTAACAGTATTGTTTTCTGTTCAACCTTAAAAGACCTGAGCTAAGACACCCACATGATCTTAACTGTGGAGCAACACCAATGGAAGGGAAGAGTCCATGGGTGCAGCTCCTTGTGGAATAAATTAGACTGCTCATCTTCCTGGCTTGAATTAATCCCGGTGGTAGAACACATTTTAATGATCTGTGTATCTCCTCCTGTTTTTACCCCTTCCCTTCCTTCATGCTTTGTAATCTGACTCTTCTGCTTCTTCATGGGAACTTGGCGGTTGTTGTTCATGATTTCCTTCCCCATGGATGAGGATAAGTCTAATTTGACATTATTTCTCTGGTGGTTAATAAAACAACAAGCTGTGTATTCAAATGTATCTACTGGCTGAAGAATGGCTAAATTTAATTTGAAAGTAGGGGTGTTTAAATGGACACAGAAATGTAACACATCTGCCATCGGCCCATGCAAATGGAGAGATGGTTCCTAAACAAAATTATGAGTTTTCATTTTTGGGTGTACACAGGGCAAGAAATACAGCCAAGCACCTAAGTATATAGGTCATCAGAGAGCTTCAGAATAGCCATTTCAGCAACTTGGCCTACTTAGACATCTCATTAAAGCACTGTCTTTGTTTCTTCTTTAACAAAATGAGTGGGAAGAACAAGCCTCCTTTACTAGTACTTGCCCCTTGACATGGAAAGCAGATTGATTAAGATGACGTGTGCAGACATACTTCACCAGTTATCAGAACAAAATACTTTCACAACGAATATCTGTGGTTCACAAATGTCCTATTATGGAGAGTCCCACAGACACAAATCCTGAAAGAAATGCACTTCTGAGGTAAGTGAGTGTATCTGGGAAAGGAGTAAGGGTAGGGACACACTGTGTAGTTCTGACAAATACAAGACTTTTGTTTGCTCTTTACTTTTGTGATCTCAATTCACTAGCAACTTTGCAAATGAGGAACATGAGACCTGCTAACACTGTGTGACCTCAGCACCTGAACCTTGCTGAGAAGCCTCCTTCTGCAAGCCTGATGCTGTGCATGCAAGATCTTTTACTCCTGTGGGCAATTAGGTCTGACTCCAAAAGACAGTCTGTGGGAAAGAAGGCTCCTGTGAGCCCAGATTTAGTAGAGTCTGTCACTTTAGTAGAAATTTATTTTTCTGCCTGTGCTCATCTGGACACACTCTGAATATCACTGATAACACCCTTCTCAATGTCATTGTCTAAATAAGGCATATGGTGATGATTTCTCACTAGCCTGGTGCATCCCCCAGCAGAAGATGCTGAGATGGATCCTGTGCTGCTGCTCTACCCATACCAGGCATTGCCAAATGGCCCCTCAGCCATCCAGGCAGTTGCTTTCTTTTCCCCCTCCTAAAACTGTTCTCAGGCAAAGTTGGTTCTCTGACTTTTCAAGGCTCATTGCATGTGGGCTGATGGGGAACAGGGAAGCAAATGACTCTTTTATGTCAGATCACCACTCCAAGGCACTCTAAATATTATTAGCAAATGAACTAAACCTGGGAGCTTAAAATCCACTCGTAATTAGGCAGTCACATTCCGTGTTTTAAATGTAGTTTCTGAGAGGATTATTTATTCATGAGGAGTATTTGGCTTAAGAAGATACCATCAGTGCATTGGCAGAGCATTTTGCTGCATCCCTTGGTTTATATTCCTAATAAAACATTTCAAGAGATACAGCTGCACACTAATAATGTGCAAAAACTGATCTGGCCTCTGTATCTGATTTGAAATGTAATCTATTAATAGTCAATAGACTTTTTTTATAGATCAAACCTTTTTCTTACAAACTGCTTGTGTTTGTCTAATGCAAATCTGATTCTGATTCTATTATACTAAGACGAAGGTTTAACCAAATCCTATAAGACTAGTAACACACACAAATTTAGAAACAAAGCATCCATGGTACTTTTCTAGTTAGGTCTGGAAGGTTCAGGACTGGGAGTGGAAGACACCTTCTTCCCACTGGGAGTCAGATCCTTAAGACCCAAAGTCTGATGTGCCTTCTGCTTGGTGACATCAGTGGATTCCACCCTTTAAACACAGACTTGGCCATCCTGTGTGAAACAGAGGAGAAAAAACATGGTTGTTTGCTGAACATTGCCCATCATAAGGTAACAGAAAAAGCACAGAACAAAGGTTTGCTTGTCTGCAGGTTATACAAATAGTCACAGGCAGATTCACCCTGAGTGTTAAGAATGAAGAATGCAGATTAACTTTGGAAACATTAAAGGAAGAAGATATAGGTTATGTTTTTACATGATCAATTAGAATAACAGCGAAAGAGATAAGGTGTCTCAGTGCCCCATTGGTGCTTCTATATTGACAGCCCTGCTCTGAAAGCATAAAAAAAATTTGAATAACAGAAGGGAGAAGCTCAAGCCATCAGCAGTAATTTCTGCACCGTGTTGGCTCCTGACCAGCACCTGCAGACTGTAACACAAATCATACAGACAGCGGCTTCCAGATCATGATCAACTGCTTTATACAGTCGGTTACGGCAGCCAACTCTGTTTTATATGCCTTTGGTGACAATTGACAATGAAACAGAAACAGATGCCAGGCACTTGATTGCAATAAGGATATAAAGAGACACAAATCTAATGATGCTGTGTTGAAGAAATTATGAAGCTGACTCTGCTCTATTAATTACAAAGGGAAAACTATTGAATTCTTGCATACTTTGAGCAGCAAAATGGTTAATTAATGTGTAATGGTACTTTGTAGACATAAAGAGACCTTGAGCCCAGGTGCCTGCTCTTTTGGCTTCATTTTCTGCCCTCCTTTGTCTCTTCTTTTAGCAAACTTGTAGATCTGTGTAAGAAAAGAAACAGGATGAGAGGAAACTTTTGTTGCTGTAAGGTTAAGCAGATTTTGGACTGTTGAGAGTTGACCATTTTAAAGAAGAGGTTTTATGACCATTTTTATATTAAGAAACTGAATTCTTACAAAAGTTTGGGAGGGTACTAGTGTGGCTAAAAGTCCATGTTTTCTACCTTGCTCTTTTTCTTCATCTTTGATTTTACTCCATTTTCAGGGAATTATCTTGGAGCCAGTGACTTCTGGGTCAGCTTTTTTTAATGCAACCTCAAGGTCTGAAACCTACCAATTAAATAAAATGATAGTTTAGGAAGTGCAGTTAAAAGCCAATGCCCAGGAAAAAGTAGATGCTTCTATAGAATTGTAAGAAGAGCTTCTTCCTCACTCAACTGTGGAAAGAGAGGTCATCATCTCCCCACATGGCAGGACTTGAGATATATGCACCCATATAGTACTCCCTTCAGAGAGATCTTGGAGCTGCCACTCCATATAATTATATACCTCTTCTCTATATAGAATGTAGTTCTGATGATACTTACTCCCCACCCACAAAGACAATCAGCTACTCTTTCTGTTGCTGCCATCTGACCTATTGACCCTCTGGGGACCCAAAGTATGAGTTTGCAGAACTTGCATGTAAGAAAAGTACAAGGCTTGTTCGTATTCTTGCCCAGGCTATGCAAAGAATAAGCAGAACAGCTCACAGTCTCATAGTCCTGTGCTGCTGTTGCTGCTGCTGCTGCAGAAGGGTCACAGCTAATGAACAATGAGCAAGATAATGAATGCTTAACAGCACACTAGTCATTTCATTAGGCACGCACCTTCTACAGGATGTGCAATACAACATTAATTTTACGATTACCCAGGAAAGACTGTTATCTTTGCACTTCTGAATTTCTGATTTCTGACATAATCTCATAAAGGATACCCAAGCCAGATGACTTCTCCTTTTGGTTTTTTTTTTGGTGCTTTGCTGTTCCCATTAAACACATGATTTTAATTCTGCTACAAAATGAGCTAATCATCCAAATAATAATGCTGTTAATGTTACTTGATTTTTGAAATATTAGGTACTATTCACTTCTTCTCTAATAGGACAGTGTTTCACTATGAGGTTTTAGAAAAAAACAAAAAAGAACCAAAACAAACCACAAAGTTGACGGCTGCTACTTCTGGCCGTCATTGTAATAGAGGTGGCAATTTAATCTTATTATTGTAAGACCTCCCTTTAAAGAATGGCTCTCTTTCTGCTTTGAACTGAAACAAAACAAGCTCCAACTTCAGGTTCTCAAAAAGCCAATGGACTTCTTTAAAAGCAATGTTGCTGTTTGTCTGATACAGGAGTGTTCTGACCCAGAACTTGATAAAAGAATTATTGAAACTGTCACTGTCCAAACACAAGGAAATAGATTAGACCTCATCTTGGCTGTTGGTTTGTGATTAACTGCCAGTGACAGGGAAGGAAGAAGGAAGACCAACCAACTACTGCTCAGATAGTTTAAAGTGACCTGTGTTGAAATAATGAATTATGTTACCTTCTGTCTACTATGCATATTATAATTTTCAGTACACTCCTGGGACATCATAGTATTGAATTATAATGGAGTAGTGCTGTTACCATTGATTAAATTCAACCACTGTTAAATTCTCAGTGACACCAAAGAGACTTTTATGGGATTATGCCAGACTTGAAGTTACATAAACAACAGCAGCATCTTTCAGCCAGTTGTTTGTACCAAAATACCATCACCCATGTTTAAAGGTAGGAGACAGAATCTCTTAACCAGTTTCCAAACTGAGCTGCACTGAAATTTAGAAAAGGAGCATTAAAAGGAGAAGTAGAAAAAAATACTAATTCCAAAGAAGAATAATAAAAATACTCCCTCCTCCCAAAGAGCTGGAGTGCATTTCAACCAGGAGGAATGCATATCCCTCCTGAAGAGAGCATGTTCATAAGAAATAGGCTTGACCGAGTGTTCCAATAAATATTTTTAATTGTGAGCAGAATTTTGACAAGTAATAGTGAGCCACAGACAGCCCAGGTTTAGGTTGCCCATTTTGAGATAGAAGAGTACAACATGAGTTTTGAACCTGCCCCTTTTGATACCATGAATTAGTAACCAAAGCTGAGTCTCCTAGATTTTGTCAGTTTTGTCTTCACTTTGTGAGTGGTGGTTTAATGAGTATTTTTTCTTTGGTCATCTTTTTCAAAATAGCTGCCTGTAGTCTAGATTTCAGAATTTACCTGCATTTCTGGCTCTAGCTTCACCCTCTTAGGCTTTCTAACGTGATTTTCTTCTCAGTGTGTGGTGCATCATACATGCCTCTGGATTCATGGACAAGAAAACTTGCTTAAGCAGTGGATGCTGTTCTTAAATAAACAGCACAAGATCAAACACATTACATGTGGTTACAATTTGGAATCCGCATGTGAAAGCAGCTTCATGACATCACTACACTGTAGATTATTTAAATGTGAAAAAACAATCTGTACAAACTGTGATCGAGTTGACACTAACATGGTCTATCTTGTTACTTCCAGGTAACATCTCAGTGATTTAAAACCGTTTTAATGTTTTAGTCCCTTCTGTTGAAACAGTGCATTTAAATGTACTTTTGCATAGGTTTTCTGCTTCACATCACCTCAGCTTCCTCATGTCCAGTTATTTTCATTTTCCCTCTGTGATCCGGAGCCCTGAAGCCTGCACCCGTGTCATCAGTCCACCTTTCCTGGTGCAAACATCCAGAAGAAATGTTCCGTGTCTAACGGGATGATGCCTGGTGTTTATTTGAGCAGCAGCATGCAGTGGCTGTAACCTCCTATACACACAGGTAGTTTGTTGCAAACCAGAAAGCAGTGTAGGGGTTTCTCCCTTTCTCAGTTTGCAGGGAAATGACCAAAGAAATAGAGCAGAAGAAGCCACTCACTGTCCAAGAGCTGAGCCCTGCTTCAGACAACCTCCTGGGCTGGGCTGGCTTTCAGTCTGTCCCACATGCTGCTCACAAAAAGCCAGAAGGATAACACCCACTTTCAAAATATCTCCACAGCTGGCTCATTCCAGGCTTCTTAACTGCAGGGAGACATATGTATATGTATACATATATCTACCATTCTGTTTATACTCAGTGAAGAGCCAGAAAATTATCCATCTTGATTCCTGATAGAAGAAACTTAATTTTCATCAATTGGCTGTCATAAAGGTAAATTTATTGTCAAGCAAAGGCAGGGCAACCAGCAGTGTTTTCCATTGTGGACCGTGTTGGAGATGAGAAACACGGAAGTGCTCAGCTATGTTCCGTACACCACACGGACAACATTCGTGTGGAACTCAGGGGACATCCGTGGCTGCTGTGGCAACTGCAGCAGGTTCGGCAATGGAAGCAGTCAAGAGGTCCATCCGTTTGAGGAGACTCCTCTGGGGCAGAGGATACCATTGTGGGGATGGTGCTTTGAACTTGTGACGGGAACTTCTGGATTACTTCTTTTGTAAAAGTGGGATTTATGCAGCATTATGGATCCAAATGAGTGTTCTGATGAGTTACCAAACATCGTGTGATACATACTTAATGCAGCCTTAAATGACTGGTTTCCCTGTTATGGAATGTGCAAATTTTTCGTACACCTACACTGATTTATATCAAAGGTTTTCCTTTAAAATTCATTTTCAAGTCCTCTAGATGAGGTGACTGGTAATTCCGGTTTTCCTTCTCACTTTTATCTAAACCAATGCTGTCAATGATAGAGTATTAATGGTAGAGTGTATGTTTGCAGTTTAATGGAAGGTGAAACACTGTCTGAATTCAATTTATTTCTTTTTGTTTGTTTGTTTGTTGATGTTTTTTCTGTGATAAGTCTGAAAATCAAGGACATATTTTTGGAAGTGCTCAGAATCCAATATATTTAACTTGGGCAGTAGCCAAGTGAACCCTCAGAACCTCTTTGCTGTTAAATGACTAAATGAAGGTGTGAGTTGTTTTGACTTTTTTTAAAGGGAAAGAAAAAAACAAAGTTTTTGAATGCTTTGGAAAATCTGACTTATTCAAGGAAGTTTCATTATGAATACAAAGATCTTTTACTTACCGTTTTTTCAGACACTTGTAAAGCCAGATCAATAATGCTTTTAGTTATGCTTTAAGACCACTCTTTGGAGTAAGATCAGTTGAATTTTTAGCTTCAATCTTCAATAATGTTTTGAACATGAGAACAGTGATTTGCAGGAGGAACAGAATGAATTTGCACAGTTCCATTATGGCTTTTTGTTCAACACACAGATCCTCTCCTTCCCCCTTTTCTTGCCTTAAGCGTAAAAGTAAACAAACTGCTTTGGAAATGTGGCTCAAATGTAACTATTTCTACTATTTCTTAACTTTTTTGCATGAGTTGAAAATATCAGTTGTAGTTTGCTTTATAGCATTTTTTGTAATTGTGGGAATGAAAAAAAATTACAGGAATTTCTCTCATCAGCAGAAAGTATTTAGAATAATAGTATTATTCTGTGATTCTATGATTCTATAAAGACACCCTGACAATATTGATATTTTCTTTTGTGTACAACTTTATTAAAACTATGCTTTGGAATAAATTGTACAGAGCAGACGTTCAGTTCAATTACAGCAGATGTTCTTCAGCAGGCTAATTTTTCTATACAACTAGACAAGGAAAGTAATCACTTGGAAGAATGAGTTTTCTACATACATATGCATGCATACTCTCACAGCTTATTTCATCGTGAGCAGTTCTGGAATGGCTCCATCTTTGATCAATGTGCTTATGAGAAGCTTAGTCTTTCAGGAGAAGGACTTCATGTGAACCATAAAATTGCAAAATGTCCCTTCAGAAATCAAAGCAAGGTCATTTAGGCCAAATCACATGCAAAATATTGTGGTCCAGTGTGCTATTTGTGTGACTGTATTATTTCTAGTTTGCATTATCTTGAGCAGTTTCAAAACTCATGCATTTTCTGGAATATATAACAGTAAGGATTGTCAAGACACTTGTTATCCCCAGTCACTTGGAAGGAATGCCTGTGCTAAATCCAACTCGAGCTTATTGATGATGGAGCTTATTGACCTAACCCTGGGAGTCATTCACACTTTTTCAATGAACTCAATGAGAAACATTTAAACCACCAGTTGATCAACCCAGCTTTTAGTAACTGTTTATTTAAAACAAAGGCCACCTTCCAGTAAATGCCTTGCTGCTGAGATAAAGTCAGTTTTCTTTGTAACAGCTGTGGTGTGTCACACTCCGCATTATTCCCCAAGCTTCATGGGCCTGTCACCCTTGGCCATCTCCATTGTGTTTCCTTCTATTTTAGGGGTTTACTGGTCTGCCACAGTGAGATGAGCCCAGTGAATGACAGAGTATTTCAGAAGTAATGCCCTGTTGCTCACTTCTCTGCAGAGCCTGATGCAGATATTGCAGAGATCCTGTGGTCAGATGGCTGAAGAAAGCAGACTGAGATGGGAACTGCTCTGGTGACAAGGAGTCACCAGGTGGATGTTTTGTTTTTTTAAGAAGGCTGTAGCAAGGAGCTGTCTATGGATGCTGGCAACCAGCCTCATGAATAATCAGTGAAATCTGAGCCAAAATCCAAGAGGAATGGACCAAATAGAGCCATAGAAAGCCTCTGGTTGGAAAGAACCCAGAAGGATCATAGATTCCAACTCCTGTCCCCACATACAACAACCTGAAAATTCACACTAAGTGTCTGAGGGTGTTGTCCAAATGCTTCTTGAACACTGTCAGGCTTGGGGCTGTGACTGTTTCCCGGGGGAGCCTGTTCCAGTGCTCTGGGTAAAGAAGCTTTTCCTACTGTCCAACCTGAACCTCCCCTGGAACATCTGCGTACCATTCCCTTGGGTCCTATCGTTGGTCACAAGAAAGAAGACATCAGTACCTGCAACTCCTTCTCACCTGTAGGCCATGCTGAGCTCTTCCCTCAATTTCCTCTTCTCCAAACTGAACAAACCAAGTGACTTTACTGACTCCTGAAATGGATTCCTCTCCAAATCCTTCACCAACCTCGTAGCCCTCTTCTGGAAACTCTCCAATAGCTTTATATTTTTTTTTATGCTGTGGTGCCCAAATCTGTGCACAGTGCTCCAGGTGAGGCCGCACCAGTGCAGAGCAGAGCAGGACAATCCCCTCCCTGCCCAGCTGGCAATGCTGTGGTGGATGCACCAGGACACAGGTCCCTCTTGGCTGCCAGGGACACTGTTGGCACATGTTCAACTTGCTGTCGAGCAGAACTCCCAAATCCCTCTCCACAGAGCTGCTTTCCAGCATCTCGTCCCCTAGTCTGTCTGTACAGCCAGGGTTGCTGTGTCCCAAGTGCAAAATCCACCTCTTGTCCTTGTTGAACTTCATGTGGTTGGTGATTGCCCAGTTCTCCAGTTTGTCCAGATCCCTCTGCAGGGCCTCTCTGCCCTCGAAACTGTCGACAGCTCCTCCCAATTTTGTGTCATCAGCAAACTTACTAAGCAATCCCTCAAGTCCTGAGTCTGGGTCATGTATAAAGACACTGAAGAGCTCTGGCACTAAGATGGATTCCTGTGGGACCCGCTACTGACTGGTCACCAGCCCAACATGTCCCATTTATTAGAAGCCTTTGGGCCCAGACTCTCAGCCAATTGCTCCCCCACTGCATTGTGTGTTTACCCGGCTGTGAGTTGGACATCTTGTCCAGGAGGAGACTGTGAGAGACAGTATCAAAGGCTTTGCTGAAATCCAAAAAGATCCCATCGTCAGGCTTACCTTGGTCAAAGAGGTGGATCACCTTGTCATACAGAGAAACTAAGTTTGTTAAGCAAGACTTTCCCCTCACGAACATGTGCTGGCTGGGACCAGTGACTGTGTTGTCATTCAGGTTCTTTTCAATAACTCCCAGAACAATCTTCTCCATGATTTTGCCAGTCACAGAAGTGAGGCTGACAGGCCTGTAGTTGCCAGGGTCACCCCTGTTGGCCTTCTTGTAGATTGGGACAACGTTTGCCAGCTTCCAGTCTTCTGGGACCTCTCCAGATTCCCAAGAGTGTTGAAAAATTACAGGAAGAGTTCTCGCTATGACATCAACTAGCTCTTAAAGCACCCTTGGATGGATCCCATCAGGCCCCATGGACTTGTAGGGATCTACCTGGAACAATGAATCTCGTACGTGTTCTGGATTGATTGGGAGTTTATTGTTCTCACAGCCGTGGTTTTCTATTCCAGGGTTATGGGGCCTCCAAGTCCACCATCGATGTTGAAAACCGAGGTGAAGGAAGCATGAAACATCTTGGCTTTTTCTATGTCCCAGCTAATAAGGTGTTATTTCTAGTTTGCTTTTTGCCATTAATATTTTTACAAAAGCCTTTTATATTGTTCTTCACAACACTGGCCAGCTTCAATTCTAACTGAGCTTTGGCAGCATGAATTTCCTCCCTACAATGACGAGCAGCATCTCAGTCGTCCTCCCGTGTTGCCTGACCTTGCTTCCACTGACCACATAATTTCTTTTTTTGCTGTATTTCAAGAAGATCCCTGCTTAGCCAAGCTGAATTTTTCCTCTGCTGTTTTGACAATGAAAAGGAGTACATGGGCAGAAGAGAAGGCTGCAGCTTTGCTCTTGGTGCAATCAGTCTAGGAGTTAGTGGGATGTACAGGCTGTGAAAAGATTTTCAGTGTGATAAAGAGCAAACTCAAGCAGAAGCGAACTCTCTCAGACACCTGCTTTGACAGAAGCCATGAAATTTGGAATTGGACATCCCCAGATTATTACTCAGCTACAATCTCTAATGGTAAGGGTTTTTTTTTAAATTTGAAATACATTTCAAGGACTTCTCATCTCAAAGATGCTTACATTATTTTTTCTCATTTCTGCCAGCCTTCATCAAATATTTCTTTACATGCACAGGTGACTTGTGCCTAAGAGCCCATGTGCTCTGGAGCACATTTGAAGGTCTGTTTCATATAGTCAAATACAGCTGATTTAATTACATTTGTTAATTTCCACTAAAAGTTCCTTTAGGGGAAATAAATTGCTTGTTTTCATTTATATGTTTCAAGGATGGGAACCGTTTATCTAATTACTTTGCAAGCTGCCCACAGCCTGCCACAGATGATGAGATCCTGGCACTGGATCTCAGTGAGCTCTCAGTTAAAGTGATGCTTTAGTCAACGTTGCACAGTTTGTCTAATATCTCTCATTATACCTGTTTCATAGTCATTTCTTAAATCTCTACAATGCAGAGATTTTTGCTTTTATGTTTTCTTTCTCATAACTTTCCTTACCCTGGGCAGCTCTTCCTTACAAAAAGTAGAGTTCTCTTCTAGGTCTTGCAGAAAACCCTTTCATTTGTGATGGCAAGAAACTGGAAAGTATTTAATGATCTAAAATCCATATTCTTGCTGATTTCATTGTGGTAAAGTTTCAACCACAGTTCTTGGTTCCTCTAGGGTATTACACTTGCAGAACTCTGTGTCCCTAAATGTTGAGTCCAAAGCAGAGTCAATTAGAAGGGCCATCTGCAACGGAAGACTCAACTGGGATTGTTAATCACACAAATGCAGACTGGAATGGAATGGAAGCAAATTATAGTAGTTTTACTGTGTCAGACAAAATACTCATTTAAACCATTATCCTGTCTCCAAAAGAGGAAAACAACAAGTACAGAGGGAAACTGAAGAGCAGAGCAAGCACAGAGTGCTACTATCTTACTCATTTTCTGTCGTCCAATGGTTTGCAGGTCAAGCATTTCCTCAGTCAGGATGCTTATTAAAAAAGAAAAAAATCAGCAGAGTTCTTCTAAAAATTGTGGTATGTGAAACTCTCAGATATAGAGAAAGTATCCTCGAATGAAACTTCACCCAACAGAAAAAACTGAAAATGGGTGGAAATATCTTTGGGAAGACACGTGTCATGTTACTGAAAGTACAGAAAAGATACTGGAAGTACTGACAGCTACTGCTTTTTTTCCATGACCTGCCTTTTGAAACCAAAAGACAATCCCAGCAAGAACTGAGGCTTAAGAGGTTTTCAAAAACCCAACTCTGCAGTAAAGAACCAGGAAACCTGAGCCTGACTGTCACTCTGGGAACCTCAGGTCATCACACACTGACAGGCTGGAAACTGGGAGCCCGCGATGGTGCACCTCCAAACCACCGCTCCAATGTATGATTTACTTCTGAGACCAACCACTACAGGGTAGATCCATATGGTGCATGGATTCCTTTAAATTAAGATCAGGTATCCTGAGGGCTCTGGAGATGACGCCAGAGAGATCAAGGTCAAAAGCCTCACTTTGGAACAAAACTCCCACCATTTGCAAGAAAAATTAAAAAAAAAAAAAAAATCTTGCATACTTATGCATTTAACTTCATGCATAAACCTCTTTAACTGGGCTGACTGTGAGCTTAGCGTTTGTGCCATGTTGTCTGTAGTCACATTTTCTGTGTGTGCGGGCACATGTTCAATCCTATGCCTGTCGGGAGCAACAAAAATGGGTAACTTATATATGCAAAGCTGAACATTAAAATCCAAGTTTGCAAGACCTGAAAACATATCTGTGCATGAAACCTTTGAGAGGACAAGGGCAAGAAACATGAATGAAAACTGAAACGTGAAAAAACCATTAAAAAACTACTCCTCCTTGTCCACTATCCTACCTGAGTGAACAGCTCCTTGCCGTGCAATAATTGCAGTGAATACATAACAAAACTATCAACAAGTGAGTTCAAGATAAAAAGGTTAATTTTCTTTAATTTAACAGTTATGTTACTTTTCTGCTTGCATCGTTGCTGTAGAAATTGGACACATTGTCACTGACTACTGATACAGTAGAGTAATATATTATTGCAAGTGGATTATGTTTGACCACAAAGACTATGTGTAACATACACCATTCTCTGTGAGATAAATTGAGTTATCATTGCAATTCAAAGCAACTTTGAGTAAGAAAAATAAGAAGAAAGTTCTGGTTACCATTTTGTGTCTGAATTAACTCTCAGTCAACATTATTATCAGTCACAGACAATTACCTAATATTTATGACATTTCTGCATGGAATTATGAAGAAAATAAAGATAAATAAGACCAATACACATTCTCCTGGGCTTTGAAAGAAGCTAAAGGAGAAAAACTGCAATATATTTGAATGTAAGAAGAATAAGAGCAAAACCGACTGGTTTTCAAAGTCACAGACTCTACTAAAAATAAATTAATCAGGTGACTAAATTCTGTCCTCTCAGTTTGCTAGAGAAATAAAAGATAAAATATTGACAAAGGAAGATGAGGAATCTGGAGTTAGTAATTCACAGCTAGTGTGCCTAACTTAGTATGCAGAACAAGTTATATAGGGTATATACAAATTCATACTCGTTAAAGATACAGACTTGTTTTACCTTTTGAAATGACTTTAACTTCTGCAACTTTGTTTAATTTTTGGGTTATTTTGGTTTGTTTTTTTTTTTTTCAATTCAAAATAAAACTATAAATGTATTTTTATTTCAGGGAAAAAAAAATCTCCTACAAAGACATTGGTTTCTTTTATACTGATAGTACCACAGACTTCTGCAGGACATTCTGAGCTCTGAATGCCAGTTGTCACACTGTGTTACTGTGGAGACCTAAAACTAGGCCGGTTGGAAAGGTTGTGGGCAAGGATTTGTACAAGGTAAAGGTTAAAATATCCAGGCCTGTCACTAATTTCTCTGCATCTTAGCTGTACTCTGTGTAGGAAAAAATAGGAAACAGAAGCAGCCTTGCATGTAAGGTAGATTAATAGTCTGAAAGGTATTTGGATACTCACAGAATCACGGAATTAGTCCATGTAAGATGAGCAAAGAAGCTGTAGAAGTGAGCTGGAATGACCCATGTGCTTAGTGTATTTCTTCTGTCAGCAAGCATAATGTGATAAAATGGCAAAAGTAAGAGTGGAGGCTTCTGAGCCCACCATATGCAAGCATAATAATGTACATCATTGAGAAACTGATGAACTAAATAATAGTCTAACCAATAAACAACTGTTTTACACACACACAAAAATAAAACTGTTAGTTATTCTGAAATATAAAAAAGTCATCATTTAACCACAGTACTGCCACCCTTCCCTCCACACATCACTTATTGCTGGCCTATCTCTCTACACCCCTCCTCACCAGATCTTTTGGAGACAGACATGATAGAGAATCCAGTGCATCCCCTCTGGTGTCCCAGTGGGTTTGTGTCCACAGACCTCCACGCTCTTGTGACCAAAACATCCCTCTTCTTTTCCTTACCTGTTATTAAAACTTTGCTTTCTACTCATTTTCTCCCTCAAAGCACTTCTTCTTCACTCTTCTACTTCCCTTTCTCTACCCAGACTTCTGTCAAATAAAAAATTCCTCTCCTAAATACTTTTCCCTCACTGGTCCCAACTCTGTTACATTTGCACCATAATCCAATGTTTCTAAAGTTGCAATTTAGCAGCTTCAGCCTTATTTGATATTACTGGTGTGATTGCCTGGATATTTGTGACTTGCATGACTTTGGACCCTACAGTTCTGCGGAAATTCTCTGGCTCAAACTGGCAGTATTTTTGTGTTGGTGTCCACCTTGCACACTTTCTAGGACAGCAGATTCCTCTGCCTAACTGCAAGTGCAAGGTCATCTGTGTAACTCCACAACATTATCTTGTTTTTCACCCTGTGTTTCTGTGCTGACATGGGATCCTTGTCCTGCAATAGTTTTAAGCACTTTATCACTTCCCAGCAAAGGCCTTGGTGATGGAAGCCTGGTTCTCCAGCAAGACCTGTTGCTCAACAGAGAGAAGATTTGGCTCATCTAATTTCATTACCTCTTATGTTTTAATTGCAACTTTGTACTTTGCATTTTTCTTCTTTCTCCATGCATTGGAATTTGATGTCACTATTCGCATGCCCTAGTTTACCTACCAAGTGTAACAGTCTTTTTTGAAAAATATGATTTGGATCTTTGTTCAAGACAAATTATGCTAAGAAGCTGCAATTTCCGTGGAAAATTTTAGCTAAACTGTGATGTGAAAAGATCTAGAATAGCCTGTAAACATATCTGGAGTGAGGCTGGAAGTAGAAACAATCAGTGGATGGGGAAATATTTTCAGTATTTCCTTGAACTCTATATGTGTTTACCCTTTGAATTTGTATTTTTATTTCACACAGGAGTTTATCATTTTACAGGTGAGAGGACTATAAGACAGAACTGTTGATATACAAGCTGACTGATGTATAAGTGTTGTTTATCAGCTGCTAACCTGGAGCAATGGAGACTGGAGAAATGGTGACTGGATAAATGGTCACTTGTATTTAAAAGAGGTGACCCTGTAAGGGTTGAGAGAATAAGAAGAATACAAAAGTCAGAGTTTTCTGGCCTGTACTCATGTTTTGTGGTGCATATCGTTATAAGAGTTTGGACTGATTACTGATACTGAGTGCTTGAGTTAAAGTCTCCATCTTAGATCTATTCCTAAAATAGGCTTTTGAGAGCCACAGTAAAAAGTGGAGGAAGTCAGAAAAATTTCACCTGGGCTTTACTCTATAGAGGAGCATTCAGAACAGGACATACAGAAAAATCCACCAAAGAGAATGTCCACACTCTTGTGGATGAGGGGGGAAAAATAGTGACAGAGGAAGAGGAAAAGGCTGAGTTACTAAATGCCTTCTCTGCCCATTTGTGCTCCAGGCACAGGGAAAGGCTGTGGATGTTGTCTACCTAGACACAGTAAAGCCTCTGATGCTGCTTCCCACAGCATTCTCCTGGAGAAGCTGGCAGCTCACGGCTTGAACAAGTGTGCTCTTTGCTGGGGAAATAACTGTCTGGATGGCTGGATCTAAAGAGTTGTGGTGAACAGAGACAAATCCAGTTGGCGGCCGGTCACGAGTGGTGTTCTCCAGGGCTCAGTATTGGGGCCAGTTCTGTTTAATCTCTTTATCAATGATCTGGACGAGGAGATTGAGCGCACCTTTACTAAGATTGCAGATGACACCAAGTTGGGTGAGAGTGTTGATCTGCTGGAGGGTAGGAAGGCTCCACAGAAGGATCTGGACTGGATAGGTCATTGGGCTGAGGCCAGTTGCATGAGGTTTAACACGGCTGAGTGCAAGGCCCTGCACTTGGGTCACAACAACCCCAGGCAACGCTACAGGTTCGGGGGAGAGTGGCTGGAAAGTGCCTGACAGAGAAGGATCTGGGGGACAATGACAGATGGCTGAATATGAGCCAGTGGTGTGCCTGGGTGGCCAAAAAGGCCAACAGCATCCTGGCTTGTATCAGGAATAGCATGGCCAGCAGGACCAGGACAGTGTCTGGCCCACTGTAATTGGTGCTGGTGAGGCTACACCTTGAACCCTGTGTTCAGTTTTGGTCCGCTCACTGCAGAAAAGACATCAAGGTGCTGGAGAGAGTTCAGAGGAGGGTGAAAAAGCTGGTGAGGGGTCTGGAGCACAAGTCTGATGAGGAGCAGCTGAGGGAACTGAGGTTGTTTAGCCCTGAGGAAAAGAGGCTGAGGGGAGACCTTCTTGCTCCTTCTTGCTCTCTACAAATACCTGAAAGGAGGTTGTAGCATGGAGAGTGTTGGTCTCTTCTTCCAAGTCACAAGTGATAGGACAAGTGGAAATGGCCTCAAGTTGTACCAGGGAATGTTGAAATTCGATATTATGAATAATTTATTCACAGAAATTATTGACAAGCGTTGGAATAGGCCTGTCAAGGAAGTGGTTGAGTCACCATCCCTGGAGGTGTTTAAAAGGCATGTAGATGAGGTTCTTAAGGACATGGTTTAGCGCCAGAATTAGGTTAATGGTTAGGCTCAATGATCTTTAGGGTGTCTTCCAACCAAAATGATTCTATGATTTTACAAATTAACTGGCAGCTGCACTCTTCCTGTAATAGCCCTGGAAAGGTGCTCTTGGAAGTCATAATTTTTCTCTTAACCAGAGTGAGCCAAGATCAGTATAATATCTAGGCAATGGGTTTTCAAAAGTGACCTGCCTTACCCTCACTTCCATCCCTCTGAAGCCAGCAGTCCAGTTCCCAGTGCAGGGAGCAATTTCCGCAGGACTTTGGCCACAGATTAGAGAGAGGGATTTCAACATGATGAGGCAACACCGCTATTCAAGCATCACTGGTTTTAGTATCTCAAGAGGTCAGAAGTTGTACATTGAAGATGTACTTGGATAAGTACACTTTTCAATATAGTGGAGACTTGATAGCTGACTGGCATCTGACATTATGATGACAATCTCAGAACTACTTACATGATTAATAGTAGAACTAACAAAATTACCTAGGAACTAACCCACATCTAAGATTGCATATTTTTTTTTCCTGAGTATTAGGAATTCCTAACTCATAATGAAAACACTGAGTCAATGAAGACAATCTAATCTCAACAGTATTGAAAGAATGGATTGTATGCGATAATCACAAAATACAATTCTGTTTCCTTCAGTTCTATTGAAGGCTGAAATAGAACACTCCTTTTGAATCATTACAGTCTCTTGTTCCAGTGAGATTTTCCACCTTCAGATGGTCTGCGTATTGTTCCCTCAGATGTAGCTGGCCAAAGCAATATCTGTTATACGCCCTGTTAACTGTGATTTCATTATGTTCTTACAAGTGAGACTCCAGATACACAAAATGGGCCACTCTCCATTGTAATGGCATTTTTGGAATAGCATTAGCATACTTTTTCAACAGTCTGTTTCAGCACCATTCTCTAGTGTACTGTGACTATATTACCCATCTGGCAACCATGTTGTAATCACAGGCTTTTCTGCTATAAAGTGTTTCAGATGTGGAAGAAAATAAATAACATGTTTTTTCTATAATTGAACTTCTGGATTTTCAAGGTTGTTGTTAAGGAGAGCTAATGAAAAAGGACAGGTATATTAATTTTTTTAAGAGTGAATACCCAAAATATATACTGAGCATGGTGTCACGAGGTATTGAATAACCCTTTGGCCAGTTTGGATCAGCTGTCCTGGCTGTGCCCCCTCCCAGCTTCTCATGCAGCTGGCATAGTGTGAGAAGCCAAAAAGTCCTTGACTACATAGCAGCAACTAAAACATCAATGTGTTATCAACATTATTCTTATTCTAAAGCCTAAATAACAGCAATATACCACATACTGGAATGAAAATCAACTCCATCGTAGCTGAAACCAGGCAGCACATGTAGTATCACTTTTTTACTGTTTTAATTCTGAAATTACAAACAAACAAACAAACAAACAAACTTGTTGTGTGATTAATATTCTCCTCACATCTTTCTATTTGATGCTGAAGGTAGTTTGCTTGTGTTTAGATGCAGTGTTCATTCTCTTTTTACAATACAATTTCAGACAGTGAAACCTCTTGACACTTTGATTACATGCAAATGTGAGGCAGTGAAATGTGACAGCCATTGGAGGCATTTTAGAGAATTTCTCAGCCAGTTTTATGTGTTCAGAACAATTATAACTAGTAGTAGGTCTTATTACAGGTTTTCACTTTCATTTTACAGAAGACCGTTTGGGGGCTTTCAAAAAGGGGTACTGAAGAAAATGATATGCATAGAGCCACTGTATGGCTGCAGATATAGGAAAAAATACTCTAAACTTATAAATGACGGATATTCAACAAAGTGGAAGGGGAGAAGCTCTGATTTTCAAAGTCAAGTTTCCAAAACATTGTGCCTGATCAATAGGAATAAAATTATGATTATGCAAGTTTGGAATGAAAGCTGCTGAAATCAAAGGAAGTCGTCCAGTCAATCTGAGGGTTTTAGAACAGGATTTTTCAAGTGTCTTATTATTTCATATGTGTGAAACTTCCACGTGTTCAGTTTTGAAGGTTATTATTAGAAATCATAGTATGCCCTTAGCTGCATTCTCTCTTTTGTGAAGTAGTATCTAACTGTTCCTGCCTAAGTTTGTGGGACATTGACTGGTGTGTAGAAGGTAGAAAATTAAGAAAAGAGGATAAAAATTACAGTGGCAGACAAGCCACAGGAGATCTGTGGGTTATTTTCACCTTTTGGAGGCATGAAAAATAGGGCTGAAGGAATTGCAAGTCAAGCTCCTCAATTCCCAGTTTTAGGAAAAAAAAAATAAATCCGGGGATGGGGATTTAATTCCATGTCACTATCAGTGAATGTGTTCATAAGGATGTAGTGTGATATGGAGGAATCAGTGACAGTCAACATAGACTTGACAGGATGTTTTTTGACAAACACATTTAGTTTTCCTCAGCAGCAAATGTATGTTAAGAGATACCACTTCCTCCTCATTCCTGTGGCTGTTGCTCACTATTGGTCATTCTCAGCGGCTTATATTGAAAAGTTCTGTTAACTGAGGGTATTCAATACTCCACTCAGTGTACAGTTCAATCCACATCACTTGAATATTACTATTTTATAATTGTGGGACCTATGTACACAGTGAAATTTGTTTCTACAGCACTTCTAGTTGGAATTCAGCATCTTAATCCAAACATTGACTCCCTGCAGAACATTTTTCCCCTAAAGGCCCCCCCATTCAAAATGTTACTTTCCTTACACCTGAAATGGGGGACACAAACTGACCTGGAAACCAAGTTAAACAAGGCTACTGCATACAGAGTGTTTCTGAGAGTAAGAGGGCAAACCCATGAGCAGATGCTTCTTCATCACGGGTTTTCCAGCAGTGCCTGTCAAAGGATTTTTTCCATAGAATTCCCTACCCTTGTATCAGCAGCTGAACAAAAGCAAAGTAAACAACAAAGCAGGAAAATTCTGTGTTTCAGAGGTTTCATTTCCTTAGTCTGGGACAAGAAATTGAAATCAACTGTGGACAAACATTTTCGTCTATGGAAGGTGTCAGAATCGATCTTCCAGCCTTCAAACTGGGGGCAATTGCTACAGAAGAAAGGCAAGTGTTTTCAAACAATACAGTCAAGCAAAACAACAAAGACTGAAACTCAGAGACTTTAAGAATGGAAACCTGGATGTTTCAATGGTGCTTTAAGGAATAATCTCCAGAAAATAATTTGTCTTCATAGTCACTCTTCCAGAATTTAACTAGAGTGTGTTTTCCATTCACGCCTTACCAGAAATGTAGTTTCTCTACATTTAAAAGCATAGAGACTTTCTCCTGATATTTAATTAAATTATAGAAATCAAAGTTTTGTTTTCAAATACAGATCTGCTTTACCTGTAAACAAAATAGTAGAGAAAAGTAATATTAATTCTGTTTCCACTGTGTATTCAGAGCCAACAATAAAAATGCAAAATGAATAGTCTGGTTACCAAGACATGAACCTGCATTTTAGTAAAAGAGTTTTGCTCATTGAAGATTTATACAAGAAAAAATAAGTTATTTTGGGTTTAAATGAACTATTAATTTTTTAAATTTACTTGGAGATGTATAAATTTTTTCTGTAGGGAGTAGTCAGAATTCAGTCCCCTCTTTTTACCCCAGTTTAGCATAAAACCTCCCCACCTCAATCCTCATTAACACTCTTGGTGTAACAAACAATTGAACACAATAGAGAACATGTGTAAAGTTTTTACATCCCATTAGAAGACCATCAGATATAAGTTATTAACAAGTTCACTGAACTGGGATTCAGGAGGATCCTCAGTACTCCAGGGCAGTGGTCTCAGTGGGTCACTCTTTGAGGGACGTCCCTCACTTTCTTTGCTACCTAAGTGAGCAAACCAGTTGCTCAAAGGTCTTTTCAGAGTAGTGTATATATTACAAGAAGCTACACTGCTCTCCTGGGGAAAGTGATGCTGGGGACAGTCATTCTCCTGCAGAAGGGTGTGAGAAACTACCTCCTGAACTCCCGGTATTTTATATTCATCTAGCCAAAAGCAGCATTTGTGTTCTGAAGCCATCTTATCTTCCTCTTTTCTGGATGCTTTGATCCCAGAGGACCTGGCCAAAATACTTTTTTTTTTCTTTTTTCTTTTTTTTTTTTTTTTAATGTCTTTTTTATTTAATTACTGATCAGCCGATAACAGTATGGGGAAATAAATTCACTCTAAACTCAGAATATTCTGCTTGAGAACAGATGGCCAAATGTTTCCTTGAGCGGGATTTTTTTCCACTTTTCCAGTTTTCAGATGTAGAAATTTTGGTTCATGTAAAAGAAAGCGCTGCCTATTCCAGAGTCATTATATTTCCAGCAGAAAGCATTATCATAATGCTTCAGGGAAGATGTAAAAACCTTATAATGGAAAGCAGAGGCTTAACTTAAGGTTGAGTTTTGCTCTGGGTCATATTAGATCTTCCTGTGGGATACCGTGACCTTTTCTCTGGTTCTGATAATATCTTTAAGGTACCTCACTTCTCACACATTCCCGTCTGGTGGCAGATGACACATTGACATTGGCCTCTGCACAGCTGGGTTCTGAGTGGTGGCAGCTGACTTCCCATGCTGGATTCCCACTAAATGAGGTGATTTTCAGCCCCTTTGATCATGGCAGCAGATGGTCAGTCCAGCAGCGCTCCGGAGGAAATCCTGCTGTCCTTGCGTCCATGGGCGATATTGGGTAAGTAAATATGTGCTGTCAATGAACTATTAATGCTGAAATAGAGGAGTGTGTGGAAAAATGGTGTGGTTGGGGACCAGCTGTAACCAGCAGTGTTTTGACAGTTAAGCTGCTGACTGGTTTGGGAGTATGGTGACTGTTTTGCCCCTGTGAATAAACCACTTCTTCTTGTTGCTGTTAATTAAAATTGCTAAAGGCATAGGAGTCAGGGATATAAAGCAAGATTAAAGAAACACAGATAGTGCAATAAAGAGCTGTTACAAAAACACAATAGCCGATTACAGCAACAATATGTTCCTGGAGTCTAACTGAATATAACTTGTGCATGATCAAATTCTGTAACCGATCATACAAACTGCTCAAATTGTTCTTCTTCCCTCTGGAATCCAGATCTTTCAAAGCAGTTTCTGGTGTAATTTTCTCCATGTTCTGTATAATTTAACATCAGTATTATCTGGAACTGAGATCAATGTTTAAATTCCCACCTTTGTTTTCATTTGTTTTCAAAAAAAGAAGTTTCTGGCTTTTATTTTTTTTAAGAAAAACAAATACAAACTAATAAGTTCTGCAGGTGTTTTTACATACTTATGACAAATGCTCTTAAAATGTGTGTTTAGGTCTTAGCATAATTTGCTAAACTAATTTCTGACTTTGTTAATTTCTGACATTTCCTTTTGATTTTAAGTGTACTTGGGGAGATCACAGAATCACAGAATGTTAGGTATCAAATTAATTTTATTTTCTAATACTATAACATGAACTGTGATTTTTTAAATTTCTCTGGTTTTAGTGTTTTCTTAAAAGACTCATTCAGTATTTGAAGATCAGATCATCCAGATATAAACAAACAGGGTTTTTCCTAACACAGAATCTTATGATGTTATTGAGATTCCACCAAGCCAAGGAGAGAATTCAGTGCCTCTGGTTGACGTTTGTTCACAACAATGCACTGACAGTCATTATAAATGGGGAAGGTATATTTGAGTCACTCCAGGTTAAACGACAATGCCAGTCAGGCTGAGATGCTTAGGCAAATGTGTCTGTCACTTAACCCACAGCTCATTAAATTCTGAGGGGACTTTCTAGCATCTGTCCTGTCATTTGAGCATAACTCAGGTCTACTGGCAACAGAACAGCAGTGTTAAGAAGGCACGGATCCTGAAAGGAATCAAACGTGTGCTTTATTTCATGCAGTGAACGGTAAAGCTGTTGAATTAATTTAGCCTTTCAGTGCATGAATGTAGAGAGGTTTGCCTTCAGGACTTGAAGATTATTTGAGTGTCAGCTGTTGAGGTTTGGGAGGCAGGATCTCTCCTGTTTGGCAATCTGACCTGGGAAAGGGCCTTTCAACAGCATCTGTGAGACAAATACTAATATCCCTGGATATGTGACAAAACAGGCTGATTCCTGCACAAGAAATGAAGATGAATGCCATCCTGTTCTTTAACAAAGAACTGTCAGCGGGGAAGGTTTCTGCAAGTGCACAGCTCAGTCATACACTACCAGCTTCCATTTCTGCAGGGGCTCATCCCTGACATGCTGGAGTCTCAGCTGCTGCATTTGCTGATGGTAGAGAGGAATAATGCCTGCGACAAGATTACATAATTAGTTTGCCTAAATTCACTGCCTAATCTCTCTGATAAATGAGATACAGCCCAGCAGGTCCTTAGCAAGTAAAAGATCCCCTGAAATTCTCTTCTCTGAGCAGAAGTTTCATTAAAAACAAAAGGTGAAGACTATTCCTGGGGATGGAGGCTGAGAAGTCCTGCCAGGACCAGGGAAATCTGTGGGCTTTACTGCCAGAGAAAGCAGGATTGAGGTTGCCTCATTGTGTCGCTGTCACGAACAGAGACTGGGCAGAGAGGTGCCAGTTTTGTCCTGTCACTTTCATGTACAGCACTTGTGAGAAAAAATGGTAGAAAACAATCCATAAAAATAAAAAGGTTAAAACACTTTAAACACAATGTCAATGGCCAGTACTATAAACTACCAAAAAAAAAAAAAAAAAAAAATCAATTGTGTAATTTACATGTCTTGAGATTGTTTTTCTATGAAATCTCTTCAGTAGGTGGTTCTTTGGTGGGAATGTATTGATTCCCCTGGAGGAAAGGCAAGAACGTATCTTTGGTGATTTTCCCCCTGCCCCCCTAGAACAGCCTCAGATTTTCACAGGTGCAATTTACACATTTAAGCATGTGTACTGAAATAAATCCACCATTTTTATTATTCTGTGGAAATTCTAAAGCCCATTAACAAGCAGAAAATTGCTTTCATGAAGATGTTTAGTTTTCCTCTGCCCAAATAAATGAAAGATAAATGACATGGAAAGCAACCATGAAGAAAGAAATTTGCATAGACATACATTGCAGGTATCTGGTTTACATCACAGTATCACAGTATGTTTGGGATTGGAAGGGACCTCAAAAGATTATCTAGTCCAGTCCCCCTGATGGAGCAGGAACACCTAGGTGAGGTCGCACAGGAACACGTCCAGGTGGGTTTTGAATGTCTCCAGAGAAGGAGACTCCACAACCTCCCTGGGCAGCCTGTTCCAGTGTCTGTCACCCTCACTGAGAAGAAGTTTTTTCTCAAATTTAAGCGGAACCTCTTGTGTTCCAGCTTGATCCCATTACCCCTTGTCCTATCATTGTTTGCCATGGAGAAGAGCCTGGCTCCATCCTCATGGCACTCACCCTTTATATATTTATAAACATTAATAAGGTCCCCCCTTAGTCTCCTCTTCTCCAGCCTAAAGAGACCCAGCTCCCTCAGCCCTTCCTCATAAGGGAGGTGCTCCACTCCCTTAATCATCTTCGTTGCCCTATGCTGGACCCTCTCCAGCAATTCCCTGTCCTTCTGGAACTGAGGGGCCCAGAACTGGACACAATATTCCAGATGTGGTCTCACCAGGGTGGAGTAGAGGGGAAGGAGGACCTCTCTCGATCTACTAACCACCCCACTTCTAATACACCCCAGGATGCCATTGGCCTTCCTGGCCACAAGGGCACAGTGCTGGCTCATGGTCATCCTGTTGTCCACCAGGACCCCCAGGTCCCTTTCCCCTACACTGCTCTCTAATATGTAATTTCCCAACCTATACTGGAACCTGGGGTTGTTCCTGCCCAGATGCAGGACTCTACACTTGCCCTTGTTAAATTTCATCAGGTTATTCCCCGCCCAACTCTCCAGCCTGTCCAGGTCCTGCTGGATGGCAGCACAGCCTTCTGGCGTGTCAGCCACCCCTCCCAGCTTAGTGTCATCAGCAAACTTGCTGATAGTACACTCTATTCCCTCGTCTAAATCGTTAATGAATATATTGAATAATATTGGCCCCAGTACTGACCCCTGAGGCACTCCACTAGATACTGGCCTCCAACTAGACTCCGCACCATTGACTAACACTCTCTGTCTTCTCTCCTTAAGTTGCTCCATGTTGCTTCCTCAGTGTGCTCACCTGCTATATGATCCCCAAAATAGGGCTGCATTTCTGTTTGACATAAATGTTAGCTCATCTTACACAGAGCCTAATCTAACTTTGAATGAATTGCACAGGATTGTACATGCAGAATAAAGGCTTTTAATCCTGTTCTTCCTCTTTTTCCAGTCTTTGTACACCCACTTTTATCCCCAATACTTGTGAGTTATAGCCTGTTTAATGTGCAATATGTTAAACACTTGAAACCTGCTCTACATCTTTTTTAACTCTTGGGGAAAGTACCTTAACCAGAATTGAAGTGTCTACTTTAATAGTGCCTACACTCACGTCCTGGGTACATCCTAAGGAAGAAGTATTTCTTAATTACAGGTGGTTATAATATCTTTTTAGATGTTGCTGTCTAGCCCTTCATCACAAAGAAGTAAAATCTGTGCTTCCCCATAGCACATGTTGTATACAACTCCTGGTACCTGAGAACATCTAGATGTTTTATTGACATTCTCATATGTTCTCATTTTGCTGAGGAGCAGCAGCAAAACTTTGTTATCATAGGGACCAAGACTGTACATCAGCCAAACACTGAGGCTGGAAATATATCCCTGGCTTAATAATGTTGATGGGAAATGGATTTTCCTGCAGATATCCTTTGACCGAATACAAACTTCTCCTATCAAACAGAAGAGGCAGGAAAATATAAATATTCCCTCCTGCCTTTTAAGTTTGAAAGCTACTCCAAAAAACACTCTCCATTTTCAATTCAAATGTAAGTGGGCAGTGCAGGGGAAAACAGGCAGTTCCTGGGAAACAGGACAAGGTTAAATTCAAGCACCTGGGAACACTTTTTTTTTTTTTTTTTTAATGAAAAGTTAAATGTTGAAAAAACAGCTGCTCCGGCTTTGTTCAATGTCTTCCCCAAGAGCAAACCCCAAGGGCTGACAGGGCTCCTCACCTTGTTATGGTGGTCAGTAATGCATGACCCTGGGCAAGGCGATGGTCTCAGACCTCTGAGAGATAGGATGGGAACAGGCATCAGCTCCTTGAGGGGACAGAAGTTTGCAAGGATCCTGATGGAATGAGGGAGAAAGTAATCTTTGAGGGTAATACACAAAGTCTTCCAAACACTATGCATCTGGATGTCAGTATATGAATTATAAATGGTGCAATGTTTAAGGTGTGATTTGGGGATATTGAAGGTGTGAGGATCTTGTATTCTGCCACGGCTACCTCATGAGACCTTGAGCAAATCTTTTGTTGTCTTAGACACCACTCATCCAGACATGAACCATCTCGATCTCATTAGCGCTCTTAAAATAAATGTGTTAGTTATATAAGATGTTCAGATATATGAGAAGTATTTAACATATTAAAATATCAGTCCTTTGTATGACTGAGTTACCTCTTTCACAGCTTGACTTTATGCAATTATGATTATGACACAAAAAGAGTTGCATTTTGTCACCTTTTCACATTGAGTAGAATAGACAACAATATACAAATTCAAAAAGAACCTCTGACTTTAGCTTATACAACATACTACAGTTTCACACTTGCAAAAGCTCATCATGTATTATTGAGAAAAACCTGGACAAGTTTCACAGTGTTGACTGTTTTATGTCTTCATCAAAGAGCAATGCAGCAGGAAAATTAACCAGAAATGTCACAAGGAGATGCTACCAGCAATTAAAAAGGAGGTGTTCTTGTTACATCCTGGTAGATGAGACCAGATATTTAATGTAGAAGAGATTTCCCAAGGTTCCTCACTTGATGCAGGCCTTGCAATAAAGTGTTGGTCATGAAAAACCAAAGACAAGATGGTGTGATGTGAAATGAAGCAGCACAGGATGTGGAAGCTTAAATAGATCTGTCAGCGCAGGAAAAACAGGAATAATTTTAATCTTAACTTTTATACTGTGCTTTGTGCTGCCTCTCTCGCTCTTTTGCATGACTCGGGCTCCAATTTCTCTTGTCATGAGTGATCAATGAAGGATGAATTTCAGGAATCATAAAGCAATTTAGTAACTGATCTCTTGATTCCAAATTCATAAAAGACCAGCATCATTCTGTCAAATTTTGTATTTCATGTCTGTGGCAGAATGCAACCCCCCCTCTCTCCCCCTCCCTCCTTCAGTATGGAAGGAGTGGGCACATCTCCCTCTTTCTCTGCTACTTGAGGCCAACAGCTTCTTTTGTTTGGCTCCAGAGCACCCTGGCCAGGGCCATTAGAAGAAGGGAGTTCCAAGGCACACTGAACCGCGCCCAGCGTGGGGGATGTTTGGAAGCTTCAGGGGCACCCACAGACAGTATAGGGGTGCAGAGAAGCTCCCAGAATGCCTACAGTCAGATCTGATCAGCCAGTATAAAAACGGGACTCTCGTCGAGACTCGGCCCATTGCTGTGGGTCTCTCGGAGCACGAGCAAGATGCTGCGGCTGAGAGGCCCCCTCCCTGGGATGGGGACTCTGCTTGCCTTGCCGCCACGTGTGTAAGTAAAACTTCTCGCAGGATTGCGAGTATATTTATACTTTTCGTGCACATATGCACGT
This sequence comes from Columba livia, assembly GCF_036013475.1. Lineage (NCBI taxonomy): Eukaryota > Metazoa > Chordata > Aves > Columbiformes > Columbidae > Columba > Columba livia. The sequence continues at coordinate 76,389,334 of NC_088642.1, forward strand.
ATAACTTTCCACGCTCCATATGAGCGGGTGTAAAATTAATCCTCGCACAATCATGAGTGTATTTTCCTTCCGTGCACACTTGCACGCATAACTTTTCGTGCCCAATACGAGCACGTGTATAAATTATTTCCTCGCACAATCGCGAGTGACCGCCGAGAGCCCCTCGCACAATCGTGAGTGTATTTTCCTCCCGTGCTTCCACGTAAGCACGTGTAGGATTCCGTGCACACTTGCACGTGTAAGTAAATTAACTCTTGCAGGATTGCGGGTGTGTTATAAATTTACCCTCGCAGAATCGCGAGTGTACACTTCCCGTACTCACTATGAGTGCGTGTATCTCTTTAAAAATAATCCTGCACCGTGTTTAGGCAAGTGTGTATTCCTCCGGGACTCAGGGGCGGCTCCAGCATTGTTTTGGGTGAAGCCACGTGTATGCACACTGTGGACCGCCTGTTGTATTAGTTGCTGCCTCAATAATTTTCCTCAACTGATATCCGAACCTTTATTTAAGTCACTTTTGGAGTGCTAAAACCCTGTTTCTCACTGGTTTAATAAAAGTTGGTTTTGGACCTTGTTGTCCCTTAAATTAACCTACGGGGTGCCTCCGTGACAATGTCCTAAGGTTAGTATGCCTTAGGCTGCTTTTGAATGGTTGTATCCAAAAATCACAACTTTACTATTTATAGAATATTTTAAACGTATGTTATCAAGTTGAAATTATGAGGAAATAGTGGTTTTGTTACAGTACATCAAATTTGCCTTTTCTCCAAGGGCTCTCTAGTGAGGCTAAGCCACAAACAGAAGAATTTAAACAATTATTTCTTCTTGCTGATTCTGTTATAAGATACGTAAATCTTATTAAACAAATGTTGGCAAAATATTTGTGCACGAAAAAATATATTTCTGCTGAAGGAACATGTTGGTAAATCAGTCTTTCTTAGCAAAAAACCCAGTGATTTGAGAGAAGAAGATGGAAATATTGGAACATTTTTTATTTTTAAAAAAAGCACATTGAAAGAAAAAAATCATTATGTATTACAATGGATATTATAATGGCAAGATTGTAAACAACACTCAAATTCATATGCCTCTGATTTATTTTAAATATTTATTTCTGTAGACTTCCTTTTGCAGAAGAGTGGTATCATTTGGGCATGGAACTTGAGTTAGGAATAGTTTAAAGTGACAAGACAAGGCAAAGGAGAAATTTTTTCCCCTCCTTCCCTCCCCAGTAGTAGTGAAGAGGCTTCACTGCATGGGGACAGCTTATCAAATATTGGCTGCAACACAGCTGTGGTTGGAGCTGTCATTATTCACAGAATCACAGAATCGACTGGGTTGGAAAAGACCTCAGAGATCATCGAGTCCAACCCTTGGTCCAACTCTAGTCTGTTTACTAGATCATGGCACTAAGTGCCATGTCCAATCTCAGTTTAAAAACCTCCAGGGACGGCGAGTCCAGCACCTCCCTGGGCAGCCATTCCAAGGCCTGACCACTCTCTCGGGAAAGAATTTCTTTCTAATATCCAGCCTAAATTTCCCCTGGCAGAGTTTAAGCCCATGCCCCCTTGTCCTATTGCTAACTGCCTGGAGAAGAGATGAATCCCCACCTGGCTATAACTTCCCTTCAGGTACTTATAGAGAGTGATGAGGTCACCTCTAAGCCTCCTCTTCTCTAGACCAAACAACCCCAGCTCCCTCAGCCTCTCCCCATTGGTCTTATGTTCAAGTCCCTTCACCAGCCGTGTTGCTCTTCTCTGGACCCGCTCCAGCACTTCAATGTCTTTCCTGAACTGAGGGGCCCAGAATTGAACACAATACTCCAGGTGTGGCCTCACCAATGCAGAGTACAGGAGAAGGATCACTTCCCTTGTCCTGCTGACCACGCTATTTTTGATACAGGACAGGATACCGTTGGCCTTCTTGGCCACCTGGGCACACTGATGGCTCATGTTGAGCTTCCTGTCAATTAGTACCCCCAGGTCCCTTTCTGCCTGACTGCTCTCCAGCCACTCTATGCCCAGCCTGTAGTGCTGAAGGGGGTTGTTGTGACCAAAGTGCAGCACCCGGCACTTGGCCTTATTGAACTTCATCCCAATGGAATCAGCCCGTTTTTCCAGTCTATCCAGATCCCTCTGCAGAGCCCTTCTGCCTTCCAGCAGGTCGACACTCCCTCCCAGCTTGGTGTCATCAACAAATTTGCTGATGATGGTCTCAATCCCCTCATCTAAATCGTCAATAAAGATGTTAAACAGGACTGGACCCAACACCGACCCCTGGGGAACACCACTAGTGACTGGCCGCCAGCTGGATGCAGCCCCATTCACCAGCACTCTCTGGGCCCGGCCCTCCAGCCAGTTCTTAACCCAGCGTAGAGTGCACTTGTCCAAGCCATGGGCTACCAACTTGTGCAAAAGTATATTATGGGAGACAGTGTCAAAGGCCTTGCTGAAGTCCAGATAGACCACATCCACGGCTTTCCCCTCATCCACCAGGTGAGTCACCAGGTGATCATTAGAGGAGATCAGGCTGGTCAGACAGGACCTGCCCCTCCTAAACCCATGCTGGCTGGGTCTGATCCCTTGTCCATCCTGAAGGTGCTGTGTGATTCCATTCAGGATGATCTGCTCCATAACCCTGCCAGGCACTGAGGTCAGGCTGACAGGCCTGTAGTTGGCAGGGTCAGCTTTGCAGCCCTTTTTGTGGACTGGGGTAACATTGGCCAGTTTCCAATCATATGGGACCTCCCCAGCGAGCCAGGACTGTTGGAAGATGATGGAGAGCGGCTTGGCAAGTTCTTCTGCTAGCTCCCTCATCACCCTAGGATGGATCCCATCTAGTCTCATAGACTTGTGAGGATCCAGATGGCTCAGTAAATCACCAACTATTTCTCCTGGAATACAAGGGGCCTATTTGGCTTCCTATCTCTGTCAACCACCTCCAGAGATGAGTTGTCCTGAGGGCCACCTGTCTTACTGGTAAAAACCGAGGCAAAGTAGGTATTAAGTAGCTCAGCTTTCTCCTCATCTTTGTTAACTATATTTCCCTCAAAGTCCAACAGAGAATGGAGGTTTTCCTTGCCCCTCCTTTTGTTGTTAACATATTTGAAGAAGGACTTTTTATTATCCCTGACATAATTGGCCAAATTAACTTCACATTGCATTTTTGTTTCCCTGATTTTTTTTTCTGCATGATCTAGCTATTTCCATAAATTATTCATAAGTAGCCAGCCCTTTTTTCCACAGTCGGTAAAGTCTCTTTTTATTTCTGATTTCATTCAGAATCTCCCTGTTTAGCCAAGCCGGTTGTCTTCCCTGCCAGCTAGCCTTTCGGCACACTGGTATAGCCTGTTCCTGTGCACTCAAAACTACCTGCTTGAAGCATGTCCAACCCTCCTGGGCCCCCTTGTTTTTAAGCATTGTTTCCCAGGGTATGCTCTGAACTAGACTTCTGAATAGGCAAAAATCTGCCCTCCGGAAGTCCAGCGTAGAGGTTTTGTTAATGGTTCTCCCTGCATCTCTGAGTATTGAAAATTCTATTATTTCATGGTCTTTGTGCCCCAGGCAGCCTCTAACCACTACCTCTCCCACCAGCCCTTCTCTGTTTGTAAACAGTACGTCTAGCGGGGTCTTGCCCCTGGTAGGCTCATTTACCAGCTGATGAAGGAAATTGTCCTCTATACACTCTAGGAACTTCCTAGACTGCTTCTTCTGTGCAGTATTGAGCTCCCAGCAGATATCCAGCAGTTTAAAGTCACCCACAAGAACAAGGGCCGTCGATTTTGAGACATCTACCAGCTGCTTGTAGAATAATTCATCTCCTTCACCGTCCTGGTTGGGCGGTCTATAACAGATACCCACGAGGATGTCAGCCTTGTTGGACTTCCCTCTGATTCTGGTCCACAGGCACTCAACCTTGTCACTGCTGACCTCAAGTTTAACAGAGTCGAGTGACTCTCTAACATATAAAGCCACCCCTCCACCTCTCCTACCCTGCCTATCTTTTCTGAAGAGCTTGTAGCCACACATAGCAGCACTCCAGTCACATGAGTCATCTGTGATGGCAACTATGTCATAGCTTTCCTGCTGCACGATGTTTGTTGCCCATACTGCGTGCATTAGTGTACATGCACTTCAAGTGGGCTGCTGATTTCACTCTTAATTCGGGCTTTCCATTCCTCCCTTCACACACGTTGCAATTGTGTTGCACACTTTGCATTCTTTCATGGATGGCAAAGATTTACTGGAAATCTTTTGATTTAGAATCTTTTTGTTTTGTCAGTTAAGATCAGGATTAACATTAATAAATTATTTTCCTTTCTGGGTCTTTGAAGTACTAACTAGCTTGTCAGTCATGTTGTGATGCCTTAGTGTCGAGTTTTAAACTCTTAAAAATCAGAGAGTTACTTTTCCTTACCTGATCCCTCGTTTTCCCACGCAGAATTCTGTAGGTGTTATGAAGCTCAGAGAGCAGAGCAATAGGGGATAATTACAGAGAATTTGATGTAACTTTGCCAGCTGTGTTTTCAGCTCTGGCATTTGACTGACAGGCAAACAAAGCAGCACTTTCCTGGCAGTTATTTTCACTGGGACTGCATCAAACATCCTGCAGCATGAGAGACTGAGAGAATCCCCTACCAGAGGGCACATCAGGTCAGCAATGGCATCATCACCACGCCTGGGGATCCGTTCTGTGTATTTCCATACACACTTGTACAGTATGAATTAAACTATGCTGCGTCAAGGTCTTGAAATACAGCTCCCCATGCATGTCGTGTGGTGTGTTCAATCCCTGCTGCCTGGGAGGGAAATGTTCCCTTTTGGAAACATTGTTGGCCACACAGGTGAGTTTCTAGTCTGCCCAGTTTTATTCCGTGATGGTTTTTAGACATCCAGTCCAAAACAGCAAAAGAAATACTGAAACAAGACATCCCAGTTTGTCGGCTGGGGGCTGTTTGATCTAGGGGAAGCCAATTGGTGTTGTGGAAGAAACCAAAGGGATATCTGAAATCAATGGGGCAAATATAGAATTGAGGTAACACCTGTGATCTGGCTGAGACTCAGTGAACATAATTGTTAGCAAGCTTTTCAAATAGTCTCTGGAAGTACTAGGTAACCTCACAGTGCTACACTTAGTTTTGCCCAGTGAATTTTACTACCAGAGATATTTTCCTGTGATGCGAAAGTGTTGCTTGAAAAGTAAAACGCTTTCCTTTCCTACCTCCACATGCATTTTGACTGGAGGGAAAATTACATAGTTTTACAGAGAGGAATTGACTGAGTTTTTTGTAACTCATGATGCCCCTAATAGTTTTGGCAGTTTGGGGATTTTAGATACTTAACAGAAATGACAAGTTATTACTGTGGTTATGAGGAATTCGAATTATCCAAGATATCCCTAGGGTGAAGATTAACCCAAATGACGTTACTAATGGACTGTGCAAATTTGGGTAATGAAAATTAGATGGAAAAAAACCCTGAGAATTATCAGAGTAGTGATACTGTCAAATGTTTGGTTTTCAGCTTTTATTCTGATTGGAAATTCTGTGTGCTTGTTTTGGAGGGATCAAGGTCAACTGGGTCAACACAAAAAAGGCTGATTGCTCTATTTACAATTTTTAAGGACTGAGAAAACGATCTTACCTGATGATGCTGTTTTACTCAAAGGTCTTTGGAGCATCCCATTGCACAAGATCATTTCCACAAGTAGTAGTTTGTGTAAGCAACTAAAAAGCCCCATGCAGATGGAGACCTGCAGCACACAAGAGAATTTCTTGTTCTTTTTTCCTTGATGACTTTATTTCATAACTTAAGATTTTGGGTACCTCATTGTCTGTCCCAGATCTGTTGATGAAATATAAAGATATTCTGAGTAAATGGCATGAAATCACTTGTTCAAAACAAGGACCTTCTCGTTCCTCATCAATGTATGCATTCCTTTTTTATTTTAATTTATTTTTTAAGACACGTGACCACATTTAGTTTCATCAAAACATAGGGAAGATACTTGCTTTTTCCCCCCTCATTTTGTATTTAATCAAATTCTCCTTAAAAATATATTAACTGAAAAATTCCAGAATAACACTTGAGAATATATTTTAATTACTGCCAAGTGCATGCTTTTTCAAGATGTATAAAAGGAATCTGCAAGATCTCCTTGGAATCTTCTGAAAAAATAGATTACATGCTTTCCAAAATGTCATAGACAACAAAAGGATGTCATCAGCATGTTGTTTCTGTGACAGCTAAAATATTAGAAAATATTTGAATTAATTTTACTTGACTTACCAGGCTAGAAGCTTGGCACTGAGCTTAGAAGTGGTTGCCTGGGGTCCTGCCTTTCAGTTAGGAAAGTAAATGTTTATTTTAGAATAGGATGAACTGCTGTCTGGATGTGTTTCTATTAGTGCACAGACTTATCACCACTCTGAGAGAAGCACCTGCTTTTTAAACAGCTAAAACAGAGTGACTCAAACCTTTCTATTTGCCTTGAGCCACTCAGCCAAAAGGATCTGGCCTTTTTACTTCAGGAGCTGGGCACAAGTCTAAGGATGATATTCTTTGCTATAGGTCTCTAGGGTCTTTTGATTTATAAAATGGGCATTAGTTAAGGTCACTGTGTTTGCAGTTCTGGGAAGCTCTTTAATTCAACCTTGTTAAAAGAGATCTTCAGTGTAAATAGTGACATTCAATGGACGATCTCACATACAACATCTGTCAAGCTGGAAAGACAATCAAAGCTATGTAAGACACAGATGTAACTAGAGAGATGTGCTAAATGGAGTGATTGCCTTTGTTCATTGGTATTCAGATTGCCGTAAATTAAGGCAATTTATTGTTACCATTACAGCAGCTTCTGGAGTCCTTGAACAGAGCGCAAATCTGGCATAAACTTGCAGAAGGCAACCTCTGTACACAGGGACACACAGACATGTGTGGTGTGGAGAGAGGCAGATGAAGGGACTGAAAATAAAATGGGAAGATTACTTGCTCAAGGTCGCAGGAAAAGCCAGTATCAGAACTCTCCCAGCTCCTAATAAGAGACTTTACTACTTTGCCAGAGGGTTATAAAGCCACTTTGTCCCTGTGCAAGTTATTGTACTAGATAAATGACCTTATGTTGAGAAAGAAGTTTCAGTCAATTATAAGGTTCCCTATGATGGACACTGCAGTCTTCAATTGAAGTAACAGTCACACAAGAAATATTATTCACTAACCCATTTGCAGCAATAAGAATCTTAGCAGAAGGTATTAATCTCTATGACTGATGGGTCAGTGTCATTGTGTGACACACTGTGAATTATTAAACCTTGAACATTTTGTTGAATGTGAGATAAAGCCTTGGGAGTGCACAGACAGCATCTGTGCTGGGCATTTTGTGTCCCCTTACCTGTTCAGTCCAGTCTCACCTTCTCTTTATACATACAGTTCATTACACCTGATGTTTTAATCTCCTTCTATCTCTTTGATTAATGAAGGTTGTGTGTGCTCTGTGTTAAGGGAAAAAGATCAAGAGCTTGAGTAGAAGTATATTTCAAATTTATAAAGAGGCAGTCTTGTACAATATCAATGAAGGAAGGGGAATGTTGAAAGAAAAGGGGGAAAAAAGGGGAAAATGGATAAGGAGAAGAATTAATATTTTGAGACCTCATTCTTTTGTCTTAGGAAAACTATGTTTTCACAAGTGTAATTCATAATCTCTAAGGAGGACTTTTGAAGTGGTACTTAATTTGTGTTGTTAAAGGTGTTACGAATAGCAGAAATGATGCTTTAAAAGTTTGACCTCGTTTCCTCTCCTTTTAAATCCCGTTTTCACTGACAGTCACATAGCAGTGATTGTCTGAAATGCTGGTACTGCCCCCCATTATTATTTTTTTCTCTCCAGATATGAACATGAGCCTGCACCACAGACAGAATCTGGACCAAGGTGTTTAGTTACTGGCTAAAAGCACTTGTCTTTCTACATCTCTACACATGATAATATCCTGGCACATGGTATGGTTAGATGAAATAATTTGACTGAATTTAGAATTGGACTGAATTTAGAATCTGGCATAAACTAGCAAGTTGTATCTTCCTTAGTTTTTTTCCAGGGCACTTAGCAGACAACGAGTAATCACCTACTTGAAAGGGAGAGATTTTCATTGATTGGAGTAATATTCTACCTACTAAGAGAAATCAAAACATTCTAAACATTCTGATGATTGAATTAATATAGATCAAGCAGACTTGAAAGCAACATTTCAGGTAAAAGTTTAATTGCTCCAATACAAGCTTTTGAAGTATCAGGTTTAAGAATCAATGTCTATACATTCTGAACACCATATTCAGCCAACTTCTGAATGATCAGTTTCAGTGGAGTCAGGACCTTAAAGATTGTGAGCAGCCTTGCCACTATGGCATTAGTTCTGGGTGGTTAAGTCAGGCAGATACAAAGTAAACAAGTGATAGCACACAAAAGGATGAAGACTGAAGAAAACCACAAAATAGCCAAAGGGAGGTGGAGAAGCAGAGAAATAAAGCAATGTCATAATTGTAGAAGTGATCCAATGAGTCAGATTTAACAAGAAAATAATATATATTCAATTTAAATGTTTTGTCCTTACTTTGATGGACTCTTTTTCAGTTGCAAGAGCTTCACAGGCAGAGCTTTCCTGTGGGTGCTATGTTGGGACCTGTTTTTCTGGTGAACGAACTCTGCTGGTGAATACCCTGGGGGGGCCTCATTTCCCACCCTGCTCTGGGCAAGTCCACAGGGAAAGTGAACCTGCAGTTATACAAGGCTGGCTTAAGTTGTGAAGTTTCATATCTAAAGTGTTGGAAAATTCTAGTTTAGAGAAAAATATTTAAAATATCACCTGGGATTTTCATAACTGTGGATAATTTTTTCTGGAGATGAGCTTCCTTATAGAAAAATTGAGTAATTTACTGGATGATGAGGAACTCAGGTGAGTTTCAGCTCTCAATAACTGCCTGAGTTATCATAGAAGTCTGAGGTCACAGCAAAACTTACAAGATCCCAGGCAACAAACAAGATATCACCTATTTAGAGGCTGTACAAAGATGGACCTGTTGAATTTTTGGATATATAAAATCAATCTGCGACAGTTGGGAGTCACTTTCTTAAACTGATGCTTGATTAAAAGACTGTAAGCCTAATCCAGACAACACTGCAACTAAGTATCAGGTCAGCCCCAAAGTGGTCAGTCAGTTGGACTAGGTGATGGGATCTACACAAGGGTTTTCAGGTGCGGGGGTGAAAACTCATGGACTCCACACAATTCAATATGAATTCAAGCGAAGCCATTTATTACAGAAACAAGCCTCCTTATATATGCAGTTATTTCCTGATCACGGGTCCATGCTCCAAGCATGCAATAGCTAATTGGATATTGCCCATGTTCACGAGCCCAAATCTCACTGCTAATAGGTCTGTTGATTTACATCTTGTTGAGGCCCTGAGACCTCACTGCCACAGCAGGTCCTGTTTTCAGCTTTCGAGCTGGCCTTGAAATTCCTTTGGCTAGTTCAGAAATAAATCTCCATCTAATAGAAAGCCATCCATACAACAACCTCAAGAAAATCCCTCAAATCTCCCACACTGAGGGAGCTGGCAGAGGTGATCACCACTTCACTTTCAATTATTTATCAGCAGTCAGGGTAACCAGGGAGGTCCTAGATCACTGGAAGTTAGGAAATGTTAGGCCCATCTACAAGAAAGGCTGGATTTGGGGAATCACAGGCCTGTCAGTCTGACATCAGTGCCAGGGAAGGTCATGAAACAGATCATCCTGAGTGCCATCACACAGCACATACAAGGCAGCCAGTCAACATGGGTTTATGAAAGGCGGGTCATGTTTGACCAGCTTGAACTTCTTCTGTGACAAGGTGACCTGCTCAGTGAATGAAGGCAAGGGCATGGATCTTGTGTACCCAGACTTCAGTAAAGCCTTTGACACTGTTTCCCACAGCATTCTGCTGGAGAAACTGGCACTTTGTGGCTTGGATGAGTGTACTCTGTGCTGGGTAAAGAATGGGCTGGATGTCTGGGCCCAAAGAATTGTGGTGAATGGAGACAAATCCAGCTGGTGGCCGGTCATGAGTGGTGTTCTCCAGGGCTCAGTATTGGGGCCAGTTCTGTTTAATCTCTTCATCAATGATCTGGATGAGAAGATTGAATGCACCTTTACTAAGTTGGCAGATGACACCAAGTTGGGTGAGAGTGTTGATCTACTGGAGGGTAGGAAGGCTCTGCAGGGGGATCTGGACTGACTGGATCATTGTGCTGAGGCCAGCTGTATGAGGTTTAACAAGGCCAAGTGCTGGATCCTGCTCTTGGGTCACAACAACTCCAGGCAGCGCTACAGGCTCAGGGAAGAGTGGCTGGAAAGTGCCTGATGAAGAGGGATCTGGGGGTGTTCACGGACAGATGGCAAAATATGAACCAGCTGTGTGCTCAGGTGGCCAAAAAAGCCAATAGCATCTCCCAAATAACAAGTGAGCTGATGAGAGGAAATGGCCTCAAGTTGTGCCAAGGAAGGTTTAGAGTGGGTATTAGAAAAATGTTCTTCACAGAAAGCATTTTCAGGCATGTGAACAGGCTGCTCAGGGAAGTGGTGGAGTAACCACCCCTGGAGATGTTTAAAAGATGTGTAGATGAAGTTCTTAGGGACATGGTTTAGTGGTGGACTTGACGGTCCTAGGTTAATTGTTGAACTCCATGATCCTAAAGTTCTTTTCCAGTCAAACCAATTATATGATTATTGTAGGTCCCTTCCAACCGAAAATATTGTATTCTATTTTACTCCATATATCTTTTTAAACAGAATTACCTGCTGAATGAGGGAGCCTATCTAAATATCTTTTCATAGTTTTTATTGTTTTGTTTCTGCTTTACATTGGGAAATACATCTGTATTTACTGAAAGAGGAGTCTTATAACAGAAAGTATAGGCATGTTTGAGGGAGTAGGTTTTTTTTCCTGCTCTGTAAGCTTTTAAAAAATATTTTCAGCAACTTAATTGTATATTTTGTTTGGTTATTATATGTTAGTATATGCTAAACAGGGAAATGTATGAAATGCTGAACCTTACTGAATATTATTGAATAATAGTGAATACTATGATATATTACTGAACATAATATAACTTTCTTCTTTATTTCACTTCTATGTTGAGATAGGATGCTCTTTTAGTCCAGCAATATTAAATTACAGTAGCATGTGTTAGGAAGCCCATTATCAACTTGCCTAATGCTTCCATGCTGCAATGACTCATCTGTCATCTCAGCAGCCAAAGGTTAATGTGACATCTGTTACACTTAATTTCAATCACTATCCAGAATCTCTGCACACAAACAATTTAGCTTGCTTAAAATATCCGTTTCTCAGAGAATACGCCATTTCCATAAACATAATTAAGTTGTTTATTAGAAGGAAAAACATTAGAGGGGTAAGGGTAACACCCGTACAGGCTTCCAGCCAGAATTTGGAACATACAAGACCATTTTTCCGTGTATTTATCTAAATTATTCCCCCAAATATTCAATGACATTCTTGACTGAAGCTCTAAGAATAAGCACAGATGAGTTTCTTAACCAGTGTTAAAGAGATAGAAATACAGTTATGTCTTTCTAATGCATTAGATTGCAATTTCTTATTGTAGCAAAAAAAAAAAAGTACCGGTGGTCACAAGGGAACCAGCCATTCTGCTTTGCCTGATTTTCCCCATTGTGTCTTACAATTAATATCATAGGTCCTGGTAAAAATATTTCATCACCAGCCTTTCAAGACAAAGTTCTGCCTAAACTGCATTAGTGCCACCTAAATTCATTCACAATCTTGTTGCATAAATATGCATAGAACATTGGCCCAGCTAAACAATGTGCCAAAACCGGCAGAGTCTATAAGCATACCTACACTTACTTTTTTCTGTTTGTAAATCAAGAGAGATAGGTTTTCCAATTTTCAGATACAGTAAACTTCAGACTATATCTTAATTTTTTTTTATCGCCTCCTTATCCCATTGAAAGTGAGTGAGGAGATAGAATAAAACATGTTTTCTGGTAAAGTGTGGAATTATTTTCCATAAACATCTTTTGACGCAGTTACAGTACATTGAAAACATTCGGTGCAGTAAGTTACAGAAACCAGCACGGGATGGACCTTTCACCATTGTTTCATGGTTTTCCCCATGAACACATGAAAAATTCACAGCTGGTACGACCTGGATTCCATGGTCTGTGAAGAAAGTGTTTTGGAAAGGCAGAAACAAACCGTATTTGAGGAACTCCAACTGCTGTGCAGACCATGGTGGATGTAACTGAAACCGAGTATTTTAGTTTGGGAGCACGGTGACAGTCAGTGATCGTCCATCAGAGGATACAAGTTCAGGAAAGATCTTCAGTGACAGCACTTCAGAGACAGGAGTAAGTCTAATTAGCAGGGGACAATTTGGGACACAAAAGATTAATGTGCCTAAGGCAGCAAATCTCTTCCTGAACATACAAACTACTTTCCCCACCTCCAAACCATCTGTCGCTGATAATCGTCATCACTGCTTTGCGGCGCTGTGGCTAACAACAAATGTCGATAACCACTGGAACTTGAGAAATCATCCTTCTGTGTTGGTCACCTACATTTTATTGGTGAAATAAACAGGGAGCTTTTTTCTTTCAATGTTGTTTTTCATTAAATAAACAAACAAAACTCTGTCTGTACCTTTCAATATAAAAACTTAAACAAATTTAAAAGATAACATTGTAAGGTTTTAATTCATTTAATTGTAAGCTTGCATGAAATATATAAAATGTTATTATAATATCCTAAATGGATGCATATTTTGATTCAATTTAATGTTAAAAAAAATTCTGATGCACTAATTCAAAACTGTTGGAGGAAATGTCATGATTTTTTTCCCTTTTTAAAACTGTAATTCCAAGTGAGATATTAATGTCGAGTGGGTTTTATTTTGCTTGTTTCAACTCTTCTACATTTTAATAGGACTTGCTCTGTCACAACCAGATTACAGAATCCATTAAATATATTCTGTGAACAGAAAAAAAAATATTAAAAAAAAGAAATTATAAACTCTTTCAATGCTGCCTTGTTTACGTATCTTACAGTGTTTTTATCACAGATGGAAGATAATAAGCAATGTATTTCTCACCAGACTGTGTAATTTTCTTTACTAATAATACAGGATGTGTGAAATTGTTGTCTCTTTGACACCATAGGTGCATAAACAGTTAAATTCTTTTACAATGAGCTGAGGGAGATGAAGGCTTCTACCATGATTATTTATATATTTATATCACTTTTCTTCCAAGCAATAATCAGTAACCAGAAGTTCATTAAAGATTGTTTACTTTAATGAGTGTTTAAGGACAAATGAGAAGCTTCATTCATTTTTGCTGGTTTAAATAGTGAGTAATGGAGGGACTTATTAACTGATCCTGGAGGTTAACCAGCTAAGACATTACTAAGTGGTAATCTCATGTTTATATTTCTAATGCACTTTACTTTCAGGCTATTTCTTTTATCTACAACCCCCTTCATCCAAATACAAGCTAACCCAAAGCCTCTTGAAATCACTAGAAAGGCACTTATCTAGGCTTTCCTCTCAACCGGGAAATCTCAGCATTGAGGACTGGAGATTTTTCTGCAGGATGTGGCTAAAACCATGTTCAGCACACAGAAAAAGTTACATAAGGTGACCCCAGTCATGGTTGTGTATATATTACTGTGTGTTGCAAATGGCTTGTAGACTGTATCATATTGTTCATTAAATGGTTGTAATTAGACAAGGAACTGCACATCGGGCACGGTTCTCTTGGGTCCAGGGAGAAGTAATGGGAGGCAATGAGTCATTAAGCAAGAGCTGAGGTGCACAGCTCTGCAAATAGAGTAAGGCAGGCAATTCCGAAGGGTTAATGTTTAGATATGAAGTAATGTTACCAATGTTGTACTCAATGTATTGTTTGTATTCTTCACAGTCTATGAACTAACCTGCGTTTACTGTGATTATTTAGACTTTCATAAAAAAATAAAAAATAAAAGGGGCATGGAAGGAGAAGGTCCCTCATAACTAAAACTGTATTCTTGGCTTTATGAGAAAGAGAGTCACCTAGTTTTAATGGGTGGTGGCATTTCTTTAACATAGATTCTTTCAGCTTCAGGCTGTGCATTCGTTTAAGGACTTGTCATTTTGAACACACTTTTAATGCTAATCCTCATTTGCATGAAGGGGCGGTTTTATCTTAGACAGGCATGTGAAGTGCGGAATACAAATGCTTCCACAAATTGATTTTCTTTATTAGACTGTTTGAGCTTCAACAGCTCAAAGATAACTGCTACTGCAGGGGATGCCACCTCAGCAAAATTCTGGCACAGAAAACCAGAAAATGGAAGATGGGACGGGCGGGATTTCATGTCTACTCTAAGTTATTTATGGGTAGCAGATCCTTTTCAAAAGGGATTTAGTTAAGCTCTAATTCACACAAGTTAGGCTTGAAAAGTGGGGAGAGATAAAACCAGAGTAGACTACGAACAGACTCAATATCTGCAAGTGCTGTGGATTCAAAGAGGAAAAATCAGGTAAACCCTTGTGCTTTTTCCTTCATTACAGTACTGAACAGCCTCTCGGTGTTGTGTTTTATGCTTACCCATAGATTACACAGATATTATGGCTTTGTGAAACACAAAGGATGTAAAATCAGCTAGGAAATAGCTGAATCCTAGCTGAATCTGGTGATACTAATTGTGTGCCTTTTTATTCTGCCCTTACAGCAGGAGAGAATCCTGTTCTCACCTTTTACACCAGAGATGGTAGAAGGAAGGATGTGACCCCCAGTGAGAGCTGCTGGCTCTCAGCTTCACTCCACGTCCCCACGCGTGTTTGGAGGAGTCTGTGTGTGCTCAGGAGAGGGCAGGGATGCACAGAGCATCGGTGCTGGAAGATCCGCACCGTAATGCAGTGCGGAGGGAGACAACTGGAAATGGCCATTGAATGGCTCCCACTGACCGGGCCCGGCAGTGCTTTAGGACAGGCAAACATTATTATCTTGTTATCATTTGGTAATGGGAAACCAGAAGGGACGGTGTTGAAAGGGTCAAATAGAGAACAGGGTAGTAACTTACAGACCACATTGCGTGCTGAAGCTCTGATTTCTCATTCAGATCAGCTCTGTTGTAATGAGAATAGGAGGAGGTAGAACACAATTGCTTCTATGAAATGGCCCATTTTTATAAAGATAGAATGAGTGGCAGAATTTTACATCTGCACTTCAGTTTTATAGCTGAAAGATTGCCATTCTTGGAAGACACAGCGATTTGTCATTGTGATGTCTGTACCAGACTTTGCTGTGACTTCTTCCCCCTCCCTGTGCAGTTAAGAAGAACCAAACTTTAGGGAGGAGAAGCACACAGTGGAAATATTCCTCAATGTTGTCTGGTTGTGGAACAGAAAATTATCATATACCTACTGTTATTAGTATCTATCTTCTTCTCTTTCTTTCCCATGATGTTGATGCGAGTAACCTCTTCAGTTGAAAATGTAATCTAGTTTTTCTTTGAAAACCAGTATAACCAATGCCTTTTTTTTTTTTTGCAAAGAGGCATATATAGGCACTGCTTTGTTAAATATCTGTCGGTGCGTGGAGCAGGAAAACTTTAGTTTGGGACACAGCAGTACTGGTTTATCTACAATGACCTCCCAGGTAGTGCATGGTGCTGGTGCCCATTTTCCATTCAAAGTGGTGGAAGATGCTGTTTGGGAAAAGACAGGAAGATTAGGCACAAATTTCAGTTAATATCTTCGAGGCAGCTGTACTCTCACTCTTACACAGTCCCAAGAAGAAAGTGTCTCTTGGACACAGTCACAGAATCCGAACTGCCATGGGAATGAGCACGCACTTGAGATTATTTTGCAAGTGATTTAATGTTGAACGTCCATTCAGGGAAAGGAAATTAAGCTGCATTTGTAATAAATCTCCCCATGGATTTAAGCAGAGGGAAATCCAAACTCTGTTTGTCCTCTGAACAACAGAGAGAGGCAAGGTGAGGAAATCATGGACAGGAGAAATGGGTTCTGGGGAAGCTGAAGGAAGCTGTTTTTGGAGGGACAGAATGATTTTCTGGGTAGGTAAGAGCTGAGCAGGAACCGGTGAAAGGAGATGGGTTTCAAGGGAGAGAAGTGGAAATTTTGCATTTGGTGGAGGGAATTCATGAGGAGGTGCTCACAGCCTGAGCAGTTTTAGCAGTTCGAGTGCCACAGACGGTCCATGGGACAGAGAGCGCGTGGCACTGCAGAGCCTGTCACTTTGCTCCATTCAGCACACACCTCCATGCTCTGGGGGTTCTCCATCAGGCTGGTGATGTTTGAACTGTGGCATATTGTTGCTTTTTCCCCATGCAATAACACTTATCCATAAGCTGCTTTAGTTCTTTCCTAGAGTGCAAATTATAAATAATTTGCAGACAAAGGTGGATTTAACATCAAATTAACATATGTACAGGTCCTGCAGCCGTGCTGTTGTGAAGCTGTACCGGATTTTATAAACAACCTGTGTGAGATTAATACTGCAGTTCATGACAAAAGGCCAGCTCTCAGGTCACAGGCAAACAGCACTCTTAATGCATTCCTCTGATCTTTCAGGTCAAAGTATATCTTCTGCCTGTCTCCTTCCTGAAAATAGGTCCTACCATTTTAAGGGGCAATGAATTTTCCAACCAATAAATTGTTCTTTTAGAATACTTGTTACACAGTGGTCTAGAGATAAGTCCCATGAGGTAATTCAGGAGCAAGGAGCCTGTGCAGCTGTGAATGATGACTGCTGGAAACCAGAGCTGACAAAAAGCTGTACTAAATACACCCAAAATTGAACCTGTTGTGGCAGTGGCTAAAATAATTGCTCAACTATACACGCACCAGACCTAATCAGCTAATGAATTAACTCTGCAACCTGCAGTTGGGCAGAGAAGAGTGACAGTAAAAAGAGTCCAGTTCATACACATAGGCAGCACAGTGCTTCTCAGCATTGTCCCCTCCAGGAAGTAAAGTGCACGTCTAAGCTGACACTAGAGAGATGGCACCCTTTACTCTAGGGTGACAATAAATCATGGCAGATGCTCTGTTAAACCCCTGCGCTCCCCACTAAGGAAAACTGATAGGAAGAAAGGGGAGAGAGACTTACAAGTTGGAAAAGTTAAAAATGCTTTACTAACACTACTAATAAATGGAGAAAATAACATAAGATATATTAAATCAATCCTGAATTGCCCATGGCAGAGCTGGTGTTGCTCCACTGGCTGCAGGGTGGGCACCTGGAAGTCCTGGGCTGAACCCTGCAATAAACTGGAACTGGATTGAGGAATGCAGGGCCTGGAACTAGGCCTAAGATCACAGGCACAACAGGCAGGGTTGTGCATCTTCAGATGCTGGCCATGGTCAAAGAAATCAAGACCCTCCTGATCTCCCACTTTTATAGGGTGTATGACGTGTATGTGATGGAATAATAGTTGGTCAATTTCAGACACCTGTTCCATCTGCCTCTCCTTGCAAATACACCCCTCCCACTTATGGGATGTGCAAAATTTATCAGTAATCTTGGCTGTCATAGCAGTAAGTCTAAACCTGGGCCTCTTCTTCATACCAATGCTACTGTTACCAGCTCTGGAGCAAAGCTTTTGAAAAACATGCAGCCAAATTCAGAAAAGTGCAGTTACTTAGAAGAACTTAGCTGAAAGGAAAATTCACTGAAACAGAATTGGTCATGTTTTAAACAAAACTAGGACGAGAGAGCACTCACGTCTGCAGAGCAGGTCAACAGAGGAATGGCCATTAGATTGCTCCTCAGACAAAAGAAGTTTGTATTATGGGGGAAATATTTTCCACCCTTGATAACTCTGGCATGAGCTGCTTTGACTGAGGTATCAGAATGGCAGGTTTTTTCCCTTCCTAGAACTTGATTTTTCACTGGAGTGCTCTGGAATCCCTGAGGCCGAAGGAGCCTTGCTTCAGCCTGCCACTGAAGTCTGTCATGAGCCATCATTGAGACGACCATGTAAGAATGCTCCAAAAACACCTCCTGAATGTGATGCTGCAATTCAGCGAGATCTTGCATTACTTTCCAGAGACACAGAAGGTGGTCTCAAACATTGCAACAGCAGCACAAATATGTATGTGAGAAATGGAGCAGAAAAATACAGAGCCAGATTTATGGAGGAAGGAAACTGGAGTGCAGGAAAAGGGAAGAACAATTCACAAGGGAGAACATTAATAAAGCAGTCAAGGATCAGTATCATGGCAGAGGTGAGTTTGTCTAAGAACCTAACCTTGGTTTTGGGGTTTAGAGTGTGGCACGGAATGACCTTACAACCCTTGAAGTTATAAGGAAGGTATGCATTTATTTATGACGCCGGACACACGGGAAATCATTTCACCTAATGTGTGTGTAAAATTACAGTAGCTGTGAGTTTGGTTAAATGCAGCAAAGTGTTACATATTCATGAAAGTTTTAGGAACACCTATACATATTCATAACCTGTCCCCGAGAAGGCGGTTCGTATTACAATGAGTTCTGGGAGACCATTTCCATAGTCTCCACCTCTGGCTCCTCCTGGTTGCAGCTGTGCAGTGATCGTGAACCCGGGTCCTCTTTCTCTGTACACGGTCACCTTTGGTCCAGTGTGATGAGTTGGTTAGGTCTCAGACTGCTGAGTTGGTTAAAACTGGTGTATCTCCTGTCCTGTGCCCAAGTTTCTGTAATCTAGTTCACCCAAGGATGCAAGAAGGATGCACTCAAGGATTATTATTTTTGCAAGGTGTCAGTGAAGTCCTGTTTTTTTGTACAATAAGTTGCACAGAGTTAAGCAAGGCTAGGCAATAGTGATGTGGGTTAAAGGGTTAGCTTTCTAAGTGTTAGTTATTAAGTGTCAATAAGTTAGTTGTCAATTCCCTGTATCAAGAGAAAATTTGAGTTTAGCTAATTGAGATAACACAAGTCTATTTCAAAAACTGAAAATAGAAGATAAAAAAGGGATTCAGAAACAATTTCAAGTTTGAGTGTGAAGAGCAACAAAGGCCTTGACTACAGCTTTTTGCAGCAAATTCCAGAGGGCATTAAGTATGCTGTCATCCCCTTCCTGCCCACCCATCCAGAGGTTAGAATGTTATGGTGAGATTAATTTTAGAAACTGGAAGAAGCTATAGGGAACGTCTGTTGCCATATCTGTCAGATAGGACTGTCAGATAGGACCATCAGGTGACTGAAGAATAGAGAAAATTGTTAGACTGATGGTAGAATTGATGCAAAGTGAAAATAAACATTAGCTTGAGTTCATTAACATTAAACATTGTTCAAGTTTCAGTGTTCTTCGAACAACAGCATCTATACTAACTACATTGATAAGTTGTCTGTAAGAAATGGACACGGTAATTTCACTAAGGGTATTATTTTTTCTAATATTTTGGTTTTCCCATCACAGCATCATAGGGAGAGATTAAATAAAAGACATTTTTATTGCCTGTTCAAGGCATTTCCGGTCAGGGCCAGACCATCATTGGTTCCTTCACAAAATTCAAATGACAAAAACATCACTTAAGTGAACAAAATCAGATTAAGCACAAGTCCTTGGTCTTAATGTTTAAATGAATAAAGATTTGCGAACTAGTTGTTTATTGCTACTGACTAAAATAAAGTATGGCTTTGTCAGCTGTTTAAAAAAAACAAAAACAAAAACAAAACAAAACAAAAACAACAACAAACAAAGCATGAATGATGGAGCATTAAGATTTGAAAATATTTATCAGCAGTTCCACAACATTCTGTAATGGTTTTACAGGTAATAACTTTGAAATAATGCTATTTCCTGGCTTGATTTTACATGCTATTGGCAATATGTGCAATTAAATATTAGTTTGTACTAATGTGTTCCACTAAAAGCTTCACTGGTTGTGTTGAGATATCAATTTTAGTTGGCAGGAATTTACCGCAAAGGGTTCACATTTGTGCACTTACTTGTGCCAGCTTGAACATGTTTGTTCTAAAAATTTCTAAAGTAAGGGGCAAAAAGGAACAATGCATATAATGTCCAGAGGTAAAATCATAACAACATTTAAAAAATCTAACACAGAAGAAAGTATACTTAAGTGTTCATGGTCTAAGGTACACATCCAAAACCTGTGTCTAAGGCTGAGGAGCTCACCTAAGCTTCCTCTGTGCTCAGTGGAGAAAAACATTACCAGCTGAAGTCATCTTCTCTTGTTACAATGACTAAAGACTGTGCCATTCAGTTGGTCTTATGGAGGTGCACACCTCTCTCTTGTAACTGTAAAGGGAACGCAGAGAAGGAGTTTTGATTCCAGCATCTAACTTTTAGATGGCTAAAGTTAGAGAAGATCAAGCAAACCGCATTGCCTATCCAATTGCTAGGGCTCCAAAGGACGCCAGAGACTGAGATGTTCTTGTCTCGTTAAAGCAGCTCTACCTGGTTGATCCCTCTTCTTAGCATACGTTTAATTTCTTTGTTCCTCTGGCTGTACATTATGGGGTTTAAGCAGGAGAGTGAGGATTCCATAGAACATGGAAACTATCCTATACTGATGCAGCAAGTGGGTGGAGGAAAGCCGTACATCTGTGCAAATGGTAGTGCTGTAGAACAGGCATCCTACTGTCACGTGAGAACCATGAGTGGAGAAAGCTTTGTACCTGCTCTCGGAAGAGTTCATGCTCAGGACAGCCCAGAGGATACAGATATATGAGATCAGAGTGACCACAAAGATACTGCACTCCAGCAACTATGAGAATGACCAGCTCCTTCCTGTAATTAGTTGAGCAGGAAAGGGCCAGCATCAGGGGAATATCACAGTAATCTTGGCCAACTTCATTTGATTCACAGAAAAAGAATGCAAAAATCAAAGACGTGTCACAGCGTATTAAAAAATCCTGCTACCCAGGTGCCAAGGGCTAGATGACCACACAGTTTCACACCTAGTGTATTCATGCACTGCAGGGGATGACATATTGCAATGTAAAGGTCATATGCCATCACAGCCAAGAGAAAAATCTCTGTGTCTGCAGCATCAATGAGGAAGAACATGCAGCCAGTGAATGAAAACACCTTGTTCTCAGTCAACAAGGCCTCCAGCATCTTTGGCACAGTAACAGTGGGACATAGAACATCTGGTAAGGATAAGTTGCCAAGGAAGAAGTACATGGGTTTGTGCAAATTAGTGTCTGTGCTAATGGCAAAAAGAATTGTGGTGTTGCTGACCATGGTGGTTAAATAAGTGATCAAAACCAAAACAGACATAAGAAAACAGACTTCCAGAGCATAAGGCCTATGAGAACAAATTCAGATGCTGTTGATAGGTTGACCCTTTGCTTCTTGTCTTTCATTGTGGCGACAACTACAGAGGTGTACCTGAAAGAAAGAAGTTGTAGCTTAATCAAAATTCCATCTCCCTTCTAAGGATTGTGATTTTTTTCACCTGTTTTGGAGTTCAAAGACGTTTGCTAGCTTGCATTGCCGTACTCAAAATCTAAATTTTACTCACATATACCAAATGGAAAAGCCAAAATATAGGTGTAAAGCTTGACAGTGATTAATTAAAAACAAAACATAACAAACAACTTCTTGCAAGACATCTTCTCAGACTAAGATCTGCAAGACACCTCCCCTGTGGTGGTTAATCTGGTTGGACACAGACTGTGCAAGACAATGGGACCTGGAAGGAAGCTCTACTCTGAGCAAGGGTGGTGAAGTACAGATCTCTAAAAATCCTTTCAGCATAAATTATTTAGTGATAATGTCACCGAATGATCTCAATTACTAGCTGAAGTTAAAGAACTGATTTTTTTCAAGCAAGTAATGCAATCACAGAAGAATCAAATCCCTGATAATCAACAGACTGCTAGTATACCCCAATAAAGATCTCCCACTTTTCTATAAATTTTACCATGCTGACTTCTATAACAGCATCAGCACTTTTAGAATCTATTTGGACTTGCCCCACTTGCCTTTTCCAAATTCAAAGAAGACTATGAAGCCTTGACATTGAAGGACCTTTCCATTGCTATGTAGAATGTAACTCAGTACGTTTAGTAATAATTTCCATGGCAGCCCTATAGAGAGATAAAACAAACGTCAGCACGAATACCCCCTTGTCTACAGAATAGAGCATTATTATGAGATGCTGTGAATACTGTAATTCTCATTTATAAGTGACACAGATAATAAATTAAATAGTGGACCACGATAATCCCATCTGAGACAGGCTCCTCTATCGTCTCATGTTTTCACAGAAGTTTGCTTCTAGCTTGGAAACGACAAAAGTCAGGGCTTAAGAAATACTGTAAGAAATATTTTAATCAGCACAAAAAAGAGGCACATGGTGCTGTAAATCACAACATCACTTGTCCTTAAAATGGGAAATTTATTCAGGTGCCATACAACAGAAACTTGACACAGGAATACTCACTGTTACAAAGGATGAATGACTGGTAATTGTTGTGTATTGATAAGGAACATGGCTGAAAACATTGTGGTGAAACTAGTTCATCCAGCCACAGGAGATGACACATTCAGTATAGGGTGAACTGCGATTCACATATAAATGACAAGCTAACGAGCCACAGCCCAGGCTGGCTGGCCGACATCAAAGGTGGGGGCTGAGCTGGAGGGCACATAGCTCCAACTTCTGATATGCCCAGCTGGGCACAAAGGGGAAAAGCTGAGATCCTTCAACATGGCCCGAGACTTGTCGAGACTTGACAAGACTTGTCGATCTTTCACAATCACCCCTTTTCCCCAGACTTTCCTCTACTCTGAAAGCTATAAAAAAGATCACCTAAAACAGCACTGATAGGGAACCCACCACCCTGAGGACCTTCAGCCCACCAGCCTCACTGCGGGAACTGAACCAGACACCAGAGGACGTTGTGCTTCTGAGCTACAAACCCCAGCATCCTCGCCGTGGAACATCGGAGGCCATACATCATCCTACAAGTTCTGTCATCCATGCTGCGGAGCCGCAAGAGTGGATGAATCCCTCACCCTTTTCTTTCTTTCTTTCTCTCTGCGCTTACCTTCTCTCCTTTCTTCTATATCCCTGTTTCTGCGATATATTACTCTCTTTCTCTCTCTCTTATACCTTAGTTTTCCTTTCCTCTCTACCACTCTCTTTCTCCCTTTTCCTTTTGAACATATAAGAGTGTGGGAAACTGCAGTGGATCTGTGGAATCCTTGACAGAAAATATGAGACTAGAGATCAGCCTTGAGATATTAAGATTTACCCTTGAGAAGGATGGGAGTTAAGGAGTATCTGGAGAGAGGAGAGATGTACCCGTGAGAGAGAAGGGGATAGAAGAATAACATGGATCATAGGAAAATTAACCAATGAGATGTTAGTGCTATAACTTGTAACCAATAGTGAAAAGACACATGAACTGGTAGAATTGTATAAAAATACACTTGTAGCAATAAATGGCATCTATTACTTTCATCTTGAAAGAACTTGGTCCATGTCGTTTGTCCGTCTCAACCGTGACATATGGTGACCCCGACGTGATCCTGCCTGAAGAGGATCTCGCATGACAAGGTGACAGCGTGAAGCTGTGAACAGCCGAAGAAGAGCTGTGGAGACGGAGCCTGGTACAGCTGATAAGAGCAGCCGAGGAGAGCTGCCGAAGATCTGGATCGATTGAAAAGACACCTCACTAAGGAGCAGGTGAGCTACTGGGAACAGGGCGGGTGAAACTTATCTAAAGAAGAGGGTACTGTATTATCCACATGGAAGCTGCTTCTGAAGAAGCAGGGTGTTAGCCTTCCGGAACTGACTTTAAGAAAAATGTTACTATGGGGCAAAGCACAAGGTTTAGAGGTTAATCCTGTGACAGCATTTAGTGTGTCACAATGGATGGATTTGGAAGATAAATTGTTTGACAGTGCTACCCAAGGGTCCAAGGAAGCAACTGAACTGTTAACGATGTGGCGCTTGTTATTAGATACTCTGAAAGAGTTAAAACAGCAACAGGCAGAGGCGTTGGAGGGGGATGGTCTTCCTGGCTCTCCTGGGCCAGATTCTGAGAAAAAAGCAAGATTAAGTACTACTCCGACGTCCCCTGTTACTAAGGATTCGTCAAAACCACCCAAGTCCATATTATCTGACATGGATAAGGATCCGCGGCACTTTCTTGGAAAGTTAAAAGGAATGGAGGAGGAGCGTACGTATGTGTGGCCTCGAGATCAGAAAAAAACTATGAAAGACTCACATGAAAAAACAGCGTTATGGTCTCGGGAGGGGCCCTCAGAGCACCAGTCGGAGCACCAGTCAGAGCACCAGTCGGAGCGGTGCGTTTGGCCGACCACTCTGCTGTCATCAATCACGGCTCGAACCTCTCCTCTACCATCATCAACCGCGGTTCCGCCATCTGCATCACCGCCATTGATCACAGTTCAACCCTCTGCCCCGCCGCTATCAGTCACAGAAGAAAAAAAAATGGACTTTTTTTTTTCCTATTCCCCCTTGCCTGGAGATCTAGGTGGGGAGGACCCCACCGTGGTGAGCCAGACCAAGCCAAATAACGTAATTCCTACAGATTTGGGTCCCCACAACCTGCCCCCGCCTCCCTCCCACACTGCTGAAAAGCAAATTCCTGAGGGTGGGGGTAGAGTTTCAGAGCGTAAACTGAACTTACCAAAAAGCTGGGATTTACCCCCAATTTTGATTACAGTTAAACCACGGGACCCTGTGCATTTCTGGAAGAGACACTGATTGACACACTACAACTACAGGCATGATAACTTTCTGAAATCCTGAGGCAGTCAACAGACCTTGCATATCAAGCTATGATAAAGGTGCCTGAAACCAACAATGCAGCCAAATCATTTGCAACTATTGATCAGGGTCCCAGTGAGAATTACATGCAATTTATTGACCATCTTCAAGAGGCCATCAATAAGCAGGTTGAAAACTTAGAAGCTAACGAAGCATTGGTGTTGAAATTAGCAGTAGAGAATGCTAATGTTTGCTATCAACATGTTATCTGCAAGTTTTACAGTACATATTATGTGTATCTGTGTATTGCCTCTCTGAAAATCAAGCAGCTTGTTAGGAATGTGAGTTAATTGTTCCTGAAAAATCAGTATTGGGAGGTGTTTTAAAACTTAGGAAAGCACTCGGAATTATGAGGAAGGAAGATCTTGTTAAATATTGGAATCAGTGTTCGCTGCTGTTTAAGTTAAATGATTGGGAAAAGTGTCCGGGGAATAGAATCTTGAAGTATAACACCTTGTTGCAATTAATGTTGTTTTTAGGGCGAGAAGAGCAGGACAATATAAATCTCTACAAGAGATCATTAGATCATTACAGACAGTTTTACAGCTGGAACGGTTTGAACGTCAACAAGCTGAGAGAGAGTTAACTGATAACACACAGGTCACAGTAAACTTGCTGAAGTCTGCAAGATGCTTTCCTCATTAACCTGTTTTCTTTGTGGGTATCTGTTTAAGCATGTTGCAATTTTGGTAGGTCTTTGCTATATGGTACGATAAGTTCACAGTCTGTTAAATTATGAGAATCCGTTGACTCAAAATGTGCGTTTTATGATAATACAGAAGATCATAAGTAATTTAGTTCTTTACTGCGTGAATGTGATGGTAACATTTTGTGTGTAGTAGCCGTTATTTTTTTTCTTTTCTCTAGCACGCTACCTTTATTCCGGCATTCAGACTTGCGCAACTCTGTGACAGGCTGTGTCTCATCTCGGTGTGATGGATTTGGCTTTTCCATATGCACACCATGTAAAGAATCCTGGTTTTGGAATAACAGCTGTAGCACACCAGATGAGACACTAAAACAAAACAAAACAACAAAACAAAACAAAAAAGGCCTTGCCCAGTCTAGCTCGCTGCTGCAGGGGGGCCAATGGGGCTCCAGCGCGCACTGACCTATTTTGTCAGGGAGACCCAGAGGTACCTCCGCCTGGCTGAGCAGTAAGCGGCCCAAAGGTGCAATGCAAAAATTGAGATATTGTCTTAAATTGGTGTAACTGTGGTCCATCTGCTTATTTGAACTTGGTATATGGTTTTCACATCTGAGCTCAGTATTTTAGTTTGCATATTCATATTTGGTACCAAAAGAATCTTGTTTGGGGAGATAATTACAAAATGGGAACTGGTTCCACTGCTAAAATTCCACCTTGCCTCCCCTTAGGATGCATCCTTACACATTAGAATGATTGCTTATATTGTTAGAAAAGCATTTAAATTGTTAAAATACTATGATAGATGTGAACTTGGGGTATTGTATGAAGGTATGAAGTTGTATTTAAAGGTTGCTGGAATGTGAACTGATTTGGATCTAGGAAAATAGAATAATGGATTTATTATACTGGTTTATACTGTTTTTTGACATCTCTAAATTGTAAAAGGTAAATGGAGCTAAGGAATGTAACTATTTCTGAGCTACTTGAAATTGCATATAGAGTGTAGTTGGAATTTAATGGGAAAACAAAACAGCAAAATATCCCAGGCCTATGTACAACTCATTGTAACTGAGAAGTTTCCCAGAGCCTCCTACTTCGTACCAGCCAGTATGCCAGCTGCGTGACCTTGGTTATATCTACACTGCACAGAAAGAAAAAACAACTGGAAAAACCTGGCTGCCTGCTTTTAAAGCAGTGAAAGGGGGGTCCTCTCTCCCCCTCACTGCAGCAATGTAATACTGAATGGAGCAGTCTGAGGGTGAAGTTTAAAGGCATCCTTAGCAGACCCATAGTTCTAATGAAACTGGAAAATTAAACCAAAAATTTGTTAATAGACTTATTCTGTGGTAATTAGTTGTAAGTGACTTCTTCGTAAATTCACCATGCTAGTTTTTGAGGTCATGAGAGAGAACAAAAGAAAGGCCATTTTTTGAGACAAATGGAATGCCAAATTTGGAACGAAGTTTAAATACGTGAATTCTTATAGTTGTTAGAAACTCCTATACCTCTCCTAGGTTAAGATTTGTTAAGTAAATTGTAAGCTCAAATAATGTTTTCTGAGAATTCTGTTCAGTTGCATAGCCTACAAGAAGCTGCTTGGATGGCGCAGATCTGCTTGTGCAAGTGAGAAATCTCCAAGGAAATTTTGAACACTGTGTTTCCACTAGTATTAACAGCCAATGTTTCGATTAAGCAAATACTACACTGATTGATCTGAAACAGGACTTTGATCTGGTAAGGGAAAACAATATCCAATAAATATGACAGCCAAAATGGAGTTGGAAACTTTGAGGAATAAATTTATGATAACCTTACAGGTTGACTGTATTTGATTGGACTTGCAGATTTGTCTATTTATAGCTACAACATAGAAACAACCTTTGGTTATTGTGAAACAGTATGATGAGATTGCTAGCAGACTGATATACTGCTTGTTACTCTGACCAAGAAAAGGAGGTGTCCTGGTTTTGTTTAAAAAACAAGTTTCTCTCTCAGTGAATTTGCCTGTCAGCTAAAGCTTTCATATTAACTGCATTTTCCTGGAGAACCAGACACATGTTTTGGTAAACCTAGCAATGGAATGCAAACTTATTGATAAGCACGGATGGACATCTCGCGAGAGGGGCGACGAGAAGAAAGAGACCAAGAAACTGACCAACTGGGTATAACATTCCATTCACGTGAATACTTCATATAAAAGTGGGAGATCACGAGGATCTCGTTTGCTTTCCCTTTTGCCCTTTTCCCTGCTGCTTATGGCCAACATTAGAAGAGGACCTTGCTAGTCGTCCCTGCGAACTGAGGCCTAGCGAGAGACTGAATCCAGCTCCGACTGGCTGCAGAGTCTAATCCAGGACTTCAGGTGCCGGCTCTGCAGTTGCTGAGACTTTCAAGATTGGTTTTGTATATTTTGTATTATTTTCTCTATTCTTATTAGTAGCATTAGTAAAACATCTTTAATTTTTTTCCAACTCTCTTCACTCTGTGCTTCTTTTCCTCACAATCGCCTCTCCTTAGTGAAAAGGGGGGAGAGGGAGGGGGAAGTGTGGGAGGGGGGGAGAGGGGGTTAACAATACATCTGCCAGGGTTTTATTGTCACCCCGCAATCTTAACCCTCGACAGCAGGGAATGAATTTAAGTTTCAATAGGCCATGATCCTTTCGTCGTATATGTACCATTTGTGAAATTTAATTCTGATTTTTTTATTTTATTTGTAATCTATGTCTTTGTAAATTGCACTAGCTGGTTTTCTTAACAGCACAGCTTTTGACATGCATAAATGTAAAATGTAAATTGCTGCAGAACCTGCAAGTCTTTAACATCAGGTCATAGGCCATGCTTGTATATGGTCTGATCCTACATACTTGCAAAGTTTTTGTCGATGGTTCTGGGAAGTCTCATAAAGCTGTAGTGGTTTGGTGTGAAGATAACAATTGGCATCATTCTGTAAAAATTATTGAAGGTTCAACCCAATTAGCAGATCTTGGCACAGCTTTACATCACTTAGAGCTTTTTAAGGAGGAACCTCTAAATTTGATTTGTGATTCTGAGTACGTAGTCGAGGTCCAATGTACGTATCTGCTTCTGAACTGTGTTTTTTGTTTTGGTTTTGTTCTTTTTTAAAACAAAATGGGGGAGAAGTAGGGAAAACACCACAAAACCAATCGTCAAAACCATTGTATGTGATGAAATACTTTGCAAGTGTGACCCAAAACCATGCTAAATCAGAAAGAACCTACATTAGTTACGGCCAAATCACTAGTTAATGGTCAATGGAAAAGGCCACATCAATTGATAACCTGGGGGAGAGATTATGCTTATGTCTTTACAGATCAAGGGCCGCAATGGTTGCTGGCACGAAACGTGAAACCTGTGTTATCTTCCTGACAATGATTGTTGCAGCTGCTGTGTTTTGGATGCCTGCACAGACAAAGACTAACATGTAGAGTACTTTAGCCAACATGACTGACCAGGACTCCATATGCTTAGCTATGGCATCTCCAGAAAACCCGTTCCACACATGCTTGGTTGGCATCCCCCTTGATGACTACAGCAGCATCACACAATTGTTTCAAAATAATGGTTGGTGCAAAGGCATTGCATCAAACTGTAATAATACTAACATGGCACTTTGGATTAACTGTCTCCCGGAAATAGACATTGAACCACAGGAACTGGAATTGCTGAGATCTGTGCCCATGGATGCTTGTATCCAGCTGGTTTGTGAAAAGTGCCAGGACAATACGCTAAAGCATGAATGGATAAAACTGCAAAATGTTAATGCTACCCTTGGTGACTATAGAAATGAAACTCATTGGTGCAGTGCCTCGCAGAAGAATCCAAGGGATGTCATTGATAATGTTGGAACAGCGACCCCAAAACCTCCTGTATGGTGTATTCTTGATCTGTGGAGATAAAGCCTGACCAGGAATTCCTTCTAATGCTGTTGAAGGACTGTGTATTTTGGGACTATTAACTCTCTTAACCTCCAATGTATCTATGATAATAGATCACAGAAGAGCAAGACAAGAAAAACACTTTTTGTGTGTATATGAGTCAAAATGTGATGATAATGTAGATTTTTGGGGATCAAGGTTAAGGGTTTTAGGATCTCTTGTATCTGGTGTTGGCACAGCTAAAAGCTTTAAATATTTTAGAAAATTAGGATGCTGGCTAGTTAAGCAAACTAACAGAACTTAAAAGGCTTTAAGTGGACTTTTTTTAGATGTAGATTCTGTAAGACATGCCACATGGCAGAGTAGGGCCACGATAGATTTTTTGTTATTAGCTCAAGGACATGGGTGTGAAGATTTTGATGGGATTTGTTAAATAAATTGCTTAGTGGTTGAGGGTTTTTAGGATGGTTGTTATCAGTAGTGAAAACAGGATTGATCATTTTGATGGTTGTTGTGGTTGTGTTACTAATGTTGCCATGCACGATTTCTCTGCTGCAAAGGGCCCTGCAGCAGACAATGAGGGCAGCATTTTTAGCAAAAATAAAAAAAGGGGGGAATTGTGGGAAACTGCAGCAGGTCTGTGGAATCCTTGACAGAAAATATGAGACTAGAGATCAGCCTTGAGATATTAAGATTTACCCTTGAGAAAGATGGGAGTAAAGGAGTATCCGGAGAAAGGAGAGATGTACCCGTGAGAGAGAAAGGGATAGAAGAATAACATGGATGATAGAAAAATTAACCAATGAGATGTTAGTGCTGTAACTTGTAACCAATAGTGAAAAGACACATGAACTGGTAGAATTGTATAAAAATGCACTTGTAGCAATAAATGGCATCTATTACTTTCATCTTGAAAGAACTTGGTCCATGTCGTTTGTCCGTCTCAACCGCGACATAAGAGTAACAGTATCTTAAGCTCTGCTGTTGGATTCTTGTTAAGTCTTGTATTATAGCTACTAATGGTTGCCAATACATCGCTCGTACTAGGACTTTTGTTGTTAATGTATTGATAAGTTCTGTGATGTCATAAAATACTTTTGCCAAACCACTATTCGCTGTAACTAGTATTCCAACATGTACTTTTAGTAAAACTCATAATTTAATTGGACACCTGGAGTGACTGTCATTCAGGTCGCATAACTGCTCAGAATTAACCCAGACTTAACCCACATCTGGTCTCATCTGTTGAATCAGGGCGCATGTCATGTTCAGAGTTAACTCATTCCTCATCCCATCTGTTGGGATGGGACAGTAATATATAGTTGACTGTATCTCCACAAAATGTGACTATCCTTTCTCTATTTTCTTCATCTGATTAGAATATCTACATATGACAGAAAAATGATTTCACCATAGACTCAGAAACCTCAATCTATCAAGGAAATGGTGAGTCCAGATTTAGCAGCATAAGAATATTCATAAAAACATCTGCAAGCACTGGCAAAAATCTAGCTTGACTGCCAGGGTAACACCTCTTTCTTTTAATGAGGTTTATAAACATGTGAAGATGTGTCTGGCAAGGAGCATCTCTGAAGCTTTTTGGATGCTACCTTTATTGCATGTATGAGGCTTTTTCAGAATGTTGTCAAAGGGGGCTCGAAATGTAATAAAGTGATTCTTCACCCTGAAACCTTTGATTCTTCATGGCTTTCATGTCACAGGGCCTTTTAAAAGGCCTGTGGTTTAAAGCCCCTTTCCATACAAAAGAAAAGAAAAAAAAAAAAAAAAGCAGGTGGTGTCATTGTCCCTAGGTCCTGCCAGCCCACCTCAGATGACATGCCAGATTTCTGAAGTTGGACATGTCAAGACAGTCCAGTGTTCTGATTTCTTTAAAGCACAGCCTTAAAATTACTTGATCACAAATTGTTTTCAAACTACTTTGTCTTGCTCTGGAGCCACAAATCTGTTGCATAAGTACCACGTATGGTAAAGAGGTTGTACAGAATTTATTTGAGGAAAGGGCTTATAACCACCTAAAAGAACTTTCACGATCAACTCCCACAATGCAGAAGATCAATAATCAGAACAGCTTTTCCCTGGGGCCAGGCACACCTGAGAAGGGCAAGGCAAAAACTTACAAAGACGGCAAAATCTTTTGGGGCATCGCTGACTTCCCCAGAAGTCGACACTGCCTCAGAGATATGCCAGACGCTGAAAGCCGTTGGCCAGACCTCTACGGGCAACCGGATGACCACGTGGCCTTGAGATCCTTGGAAAGCCCAGCAGTTCCCAGGGGCAATACGGTGCTGAAAGTACAAAGCCATGACCATCAGCAGCAAGGCAACCAAGGACCCAACAGAGCTGCCTGTTGGGCCAGAAGCAGAGACCTTGCCTGGCCTGTGGGCGGCAATCCTGCTCCTAAATGATTACAAGCCCATGGGCAGCATAGCAATATGGAGGTGTTTCTAGAAAACTTCGGGGCTCCACTGCCTTTCCAGAGCCTGCTCTGCTTCCTCAGAGCCTGCAGAGACAGGGCAGGTCTCGTAGTGCACCTCACCCCATCGCCCTTCGAAAACTACTCTGCACTGCAGGGCCCATGAAATGTCTCTCCGTGATCCCATGGCTCAGCACCCCCCACCACTCTCACCCGCTCCGCAAAGGCGCCTTCAGAGAGAGATGGGATGTGGCAGGGGGGCCGCCAAGGACCAGCTCCCTCGGCAAAATGCAGCCCAGGGTGCTGGGCAGGTCACAGAAGCTGGGTTCAGCTCGGTCCCCCTCCTGACGGCAGGGCAGCGCTGCCAGGGAGCAGGGGTCAGGACTGCCATGCAGACCGCAGGGCTGAGTGACACGGCCGGGCTGAAGGGAAGTGCTGTGTGCTTGTTCCGCCTGGAGCTGAACCACAAGTCAGGCTTTCTCCGTGATACCTGCAAGATTGTCGCTGGACCTTTTCCAGAGAAAACGTCCAATGTAGAAAGCCACCAGGTCTTCTTGTCTCGTACAAAATAAGTCTTGGATGTCCTCTGGTTGTCAATGGTGCCACCTGACGTGAAGATGGCGAGAGTTTAGGAGCTGAAGCAGTACATTCGGCTGTATTTCTCAAGGTCGAAAGCAGAGCTGGGCAGACTTTGGGGGAGTGCCACACACCAACCAAGGGCAGCGAGATTCCCTGCCTGCATATCTATTGATCCCATTACCCAGTCAGGTGATAGTTCTCAAGCACCTTTTCCATTGCCGTCTGGGTAAAGTGCAGAATTTCCTGGGAAAAATGAGGGGAATGTAGTCATGGCAGTGAACAGAAAGACTTTCACAGGCTGTTCTACATGAACACTGAGTCCTAGCACAGAGCCAAGGAGTGCCTGTGCATCGGAAACCCCAAGGCAAGACCTGTGGGAAAAGCTGCTCACTTGGAGAGTGCCAGGAGGAAGCAGCAGGAGGGAGCCCAAAAAGGTAGCAAGGTCTCAGATCTACCCCTGGCACCTTTACCTCTCTCTTCTCCTCTTGGACACCGTGTTCTTCCAGGGCCAAAGTCACTGCCTGCAGGATGTTCCTCTTGGCAGCAGACACCTGATCCTCGGTCTCCTTGAGTTGCCGCATCTGCTCCAGCCAGCCCTGGGCTTTCCTGCAGACACAGGAAAGCAGGTCTTGTCCAGCAGCTGCCCAGTCTCTGCAGGCAGGCTCCAAACCCTGTGCAGAGAGGGGCCCGCTGGGCTTGGTCACCCCCGTCTCTGCGCCTTTCCTTCCTCTGCTGTACTGATTGCTCCTTCCAGCACCACAGCTGGCAGACCGCGAAGGTCAGGAGTCCTGGATGCGAGGCAAGGGAGTGTGGGCAGCACGAAGCCAGCTGAGATGGCTCCACAGGGTGCGTGCCTTGGCGAGAAGGTGCTCTTACCTCAGTGACTCCAGCTCCGCTTCAGAAAGCCCACTCTCATCCTGCAAGATAAAGAACAGGGATGGTGGACCTCTGAAGGAGCTTGTTGGCTGACAAAATTGACCCTTTGGAGAGACAGCCATTGCAACAAGCATGAGGAGCACTGCCAGGGCTTCCCAAAGGAGACTCCCCCAGGCAGAGCTGGCAGAAATTCCAGCTGCTTGGATTCCCTTTGGGAGACCCCGACCCCAGGGCTGGGGTCTGTTACAGCCGTGTTCAGCAGAGCATCTTTCAGGTCTCCATCTGACCCCCCAGGCTCTCTGAGAGCCACGCAGGCAGCCAAGGCACCTTCTGCCAAAGTGCTCCGTGCTTCAGCCTGGCACCCTGCAGAGCTCACTCAGGAAGATCCCTCTCCGTGTTGAGCCCCATGCAGGCGCTAAGGAGATTGAAGGACAAGTGGCAGTGCCCCAACACATCCCATGTTCTCCTTTGGCACCGATGGGCATCTGGGACCAGGTGCCCCATCTTCCCAGGCCAGCCAGGAGGGCAGAGCCACGGCCTTGGCAGGTGTTGGCTTTATGCTGCAAGAGACACTTACATTCAGCATTCCATGTCCCGAACCTCGTGAGTCCAAGTAGTAAAAACCAGCAGCTGTGGGTCACGTTGGCAGGAGAGGGTTATTTTCCTCAGGAGCTTGTTCCTCTCCCCAGCACTGATGGGGCCAGTTTTGGTCGGGGATACTTACAAAACACAATTAAAATGCAAAGGGCAAAGAGCCCCAGCACTCTTGTGGCCAACATGGCTGGCACCTCTTCAGGCCCAGCACAGTGGCCACGCAGAAGGAAAATGTTGATCTACTGACGAGATGCAAACAGCGCTTCTCGAGCCGATCACCAGCCGCTCAAAGCACTCTGCTTTGTGCTGCTGCCCACCTCTGAGCGTGGGCTTTTATAGAGGGCAGCGACTATGACCTCACCACAGCCGACTGGTGACG
This sequence comes from Columba livia, assembly GCF_036013475.1. NCBI lineage: Eukaryota > Metazoa > Chordata > Aves > Columbiformes > Columbidae > Columba > Columba livia. The sequence goes on from NC_088642.1 coordinate 76,423,575, forward strand.
TCCATTGTGACCTCAGAGCGGCTACCCTGGAGGGGGCTGCTGTGCCTTTTTGGAGAGCGGGACCCTGTGGGTTCACCCACACCTGCAGCTCCCAGAGACAAGGGCCCAGCAGAAAATAATCGCTTGCTTAGTTTGGGATCAGGCTCACATAAGAATAAATCCAGAAGAGTCGTCTCTCACCAAAGAGGAGGCAAGGGCACTCAGTGCCAGGAAGGCTCCTTCGACAGTGTTCCAATCTAAGGGAGGGCTCCGTTCACAGACCTCCTGCTCTGACCACTGAAAGGGGGTTTTTTGGTGGGGTCCCCATTTTATGACCTGGTAGGATCTGGCTCTGGTGATTACAAGCCCTACAAAATTATGGCTCGAGTAAAGTGTCAGCTGCCTGGAGACACCACCCCCACCAAAGCCACTATGACACTGGAACTCCTGCAAATACTCTGGGGTTGGATTTGTTAAAGCGAAAGCCTCGATGGATTCAGCAGGAAGGGAATGGAAGGTCATGTCTCCAGCTGTCCTGGTTTCACAAGTCCTCTGATTATATTTTATACATAAGATTGTAATATTCTTTGCAATTCCATCTGAAGTTATTCAAAGACAATTAAATAAATAACACAATTAAATGCCTATCTCTAATCCTATTCTGCATACACTGATGAAGTTATCATCATTCCCTAGCAGAGCTCTACTTAAGGAGTGTCCTGTCAATTAAAATCTGTTGAGAGAAACAGACGAGAAATTGCCGGGATTAGGTTTGCAATTGTTAATGACACCTAATTCCTGGAACTGATCCCACACTTTCTAAATCAAAAGACAAAATGCCCTTTAAATTTTAGGAGCCACAAATCTGTTGCATAAGCACCTCGTATGATAAAGAGGTTGTACAGAATTTATTTGAGGAACGGGCTTATAACCACCTGAAAGACCCTCCACGATCACCTCCCACAATGCAGAAGATCAATAATCAGGTAAGCATCACATAAGTCCTTGAGGGGCAGCACGGAGCAGCCCTGACAAGGGCCATGACTGGCATAATTAAGAGGCAGGAACTGGACTACAAAGGCACCACTCCAAGAAGCCAGGTGCATGTCCATCACTGGAGGATTGCCACGTCTGTCGTCATCATTGTGGGAGCCAAGGGTGGTGATATTTCTCTTTTCCTTTTCCTGCCTATCCTCTTCTTATAAAACTTTCATTAGAAGCCACACCACCCACCATTACGTTCTCCACGTTCAGGTTGCTTCCACGATGAATACAACTCCTCATTGGTTGTTTAGTGTCGTTTCACCTTTTTTTAGTCCAAGGGAATCTCAAAACTGCTACGACCCCAGTGTTACTTGTTCCGCGTTGTAACAGCAGGAAAATAGTTTCCACTACACAGGGAAAGGTCCCTTCCCCACTGGTGGCTCAGGCTGTTAGAAGCTCCCTTGAAGAGCATTTGCAAGGAAGATACACAAGATGAGCTGACACAAAACTTCTTTATTACTCTTCCAAAAGGAGCTGTAGCACCTGCCGGTCATCATCGTGTCCCAGCCTCTTCCCATGCACCTATACTCGGTATACACAGCTGTACTCTGGGTTTCCCCAGTTGCTCTCCACCTGGAATTTGATGTAACGAAAGGTCCTGGGAAGCTCCTTCTGGAAAGAAATGGGGGGAGCTGCCATTACACAGGTGGCAACAGCCACATCACATTGCCAGAGCCCCCTCTGCCTGCTCTCCCCCTGCTGTGGAGCAAATAGCGATCCTCTACGTGGGCTTGGCAGCTCTGAAGGCCCTGTGCCCCAACTTGGGACACACCAGCCCAGACCACGAGGTGCAGACACGCAGCACAGGACCCAGGAGTGGGTTAGGAATCCCAGTGCGGTAATCACAGCTGGGCTGGACAGGCAAGGACAGCCTGGTCCAACTGCCCCTACTAAGGCCAGGCCACCTGGAGCGCAGGACCACAGCCAGGTGGCTTTTGACAGCAGGATCTGCCCAGACGCCCAGCCCCGTGCCGCTTTCTTCCCCTGCATCTCTCAGGAGATGCAGAGTGGTGAGCGGGTGAAGGGCCCCGGGGTGCCTCTCCCACCTGCAACAACGAGGAGCCCAGAGAAGGAGGTTTGAATCCAGCATCTAACTTATTATTTGGTGCTACTTCACCTTGATTTAGCTCAAGGGAATCATGAAACTACTACGGGCCCCTGTGTTACACGCTCCTGGTCGTAACAGCAGGAAAATGTCTTCTCACCAGACAGGGAAAGGTCCCTTCCCCACTGGCAGCTCCACCTGTCAGAAGGTCCCTGGAAGAACATTTGCAATGATGTCACACAAGCAGAGCTGCCATAGAACTTCTGTATTACTCTTCCTAAAGGAGCTGTAGCGCCTGCAGGTGGTCCTAATGTCTCACCCTCTTCCTATACACTTGTACTCGGTACACACAGGTGTACTCTGGGTTTCCCCGGTCTCTCTCCACCTGGAATTTGAAGTACCAGACGGCATCAAAGAGCTCTGAACAGTGATGCAGGTTCCCTATCTGACCATGCCATGATTGCTGTGTGGTGAGGCTAAATCCATGCACGAACCGGCCTTCTGAAGGGAATTCTATGGGCCTGTTAGTCCTGTGCCATCACACTGCTTTGCATTTCCAACCAAGTGAACAGGAAGTTAACCTCTGAATATTCACTCACCACTTTTATTCTTCCCTCCCAACACCCTGTACTTTTTGCTGTGATTTTTAGTTTTGGGAGCAGTGTGTCCATGTTTTTATGTATTGATGCTGGATTAGATCTGAGTTGATGGTTTCTGGGGGCAGGCAGCACAGCAGCAGTGCCTGGCCACGGTTTGAAGAGCACTCTTACAGAACACAGGCTGCAACATGTGCCACACTGTGGGAGGGAAGGTCTACCAAGAACACCAGTTCCCACTTTTTGCTTTCCCCTTCCACTAGGTTAAAGCCTCTCGCCCGTTCCCAGCAACAGGCATAGTCACTCATTACGCCTCCCCCAGGCTTCGGGATGTTGGCAACTGCGGAAGTGTTTGTGAGCCTGAGGAAAGCAAATAAAGAGCTGTGGTGCAAGGCATCAGGAGGGCCTCTGTGGAGCTTAGCAGGTCCTCTGTACTTGGGAGGGCTGTTTGCAAGCTCTGCCTGCAACAAGATCCTTTCCTCAACTCCTCTCTCCTTCTCCGCCTGCCTCCCAGCCCCACCACTGTGGTCGCTTACAAGATCTCTGGTGCTGACAGCACCTACAATCACATACGCACTCGTTCTTTCCCGCCAGCGTTCTGGCAGGCAGGCAGACCTCGCATGTTCCTTGTCCCTGATGCTGGCTCGGTGGCTATGTGGCCAGATTTGGGGTGTCCAGTGTGGGCAGCCAAGGGCTGTAGGGGACTCGCTGCACGTCTGACCCATTCTCTGCCCACCTGGACTGCCTACCCTGCTGAGCGCTTTCAGTGCCTTGGATTTAGTGTAAAGGAGATTTCGGGGATAACTGAAGGAGCACCTTTGGGACAGTTTCCCCAGGCATTATGGACAACTACTGTGGGACGTGACACTGTTGCTCAAGGCACAACACTTGCTCAGAGCACATTGCTCTTTGCCCCTTAGCACTCCTGAATATCCTCCTTGCTGCTCTGATCACAGACAACATAACAGTTGGGTGGATCTAGGACTTAACAAATCCCACTCAGTCACTGTTTTTCAGTCTGTCCTTATATACAGATGAACTTTCAAGCTACTTTAAAAACGTTCCACTGTGCCAATTGGAAACCGTCAGAGACTGAAAAGAATTACACATGAAACATTGTACCAAAACCAGTTCTTCCAGGCTCAGGAGCTGGGACATTGTCAGACTGAAACCTCAACTGCCTAGTAGCAGGAGATGGAACACTCAGGATAAGGAGAACTGCAATTTTCAACACCAACAACAGGCTAAGGAGCAACAGACAAAGGCCTCCAGCCTTTCACTTTATTGGAGCTTTTGAGGGCTGCCGGTTCTCTCCAGGGAATCTTAAATCTTAAATCCAACTGTGAACAGGAACTAATAATGCTGCTAAGCCACTTCTGTAAAAATACAAAGACCAACGGCGCTTGCTCTGGGGAGAGGTGCACTCGCAGAGCACAGGACTGTCCCCATGATGGTCCAAGCAGGGCAAAGGTGCAAGAGCAGAGGGAATATCCCTGTGGTACTCTGCAAGTTGAACGAGAGGAAACGGTGGAGACCGCCCCAGGAAAAGGGGAGGAAGCAGCACAGGCGGGGACAGCAACGCCACCTGCACCGCTAGGAGCACCCAGACTTGCTCTGCAGTTTTCAGGCCTTTATTACCGCTCCCCGGCAGCACGGCCGTCCTCCAGGCCCAGCACACGGCGGGGCTCCCTGCTGCAGAGTTGCACGACGACATCAATAAACTGGTGCCCAAATGTCACCAGCGTTTTTGGATGTGGCTGCAGCAGCTGCACCAGGAGATCTACATCCAGCCTCAAGAAGACCAGGAGAGCCTGCCCAGATCCTTCACTGTGGCTGCCCGTGAAGACAAGTACCCAAAGAGCTGTCCCAGCAAGGAAGATACACACGACAAGCTGCCACAGAACTTTTTTATTGATCGTCCTAAATGATCTGTAGTGCCTGCCGGTCACCATCCTGTCCGGCTCTCTTCCCGTGCACCTGTACTCGGTACACACAGGTGTACTCTGGATTTCCCCAGTTGCTCTCCACCTGGAATTTGATGTACCGGAAGGTCTTGGGAAGCTGCCTCTGGAAAGAAACGGGGGAGCTACCGTTACACAGGTGGCAACAGCCACATCACGTCGCCAGAGCCCCCTCTGCCCGCTCTCCCCCTGCTGAGGACCAAACTGCAGCACTGACCAAGGAGGAGTGAGGGCAACCAGACTCGTCTTGGCCAGGGCCCCGCAGGAGCCCTCTGTGCCTGGAAAGCCAAGGCCTGGCCTCAGAGGCTGCTGAGGGAGCTGTGGAACCCGGAGGCGCTTGGCTGCCCTGTGTGCCGTGGCAGGCGGGGACAGTCCTGCTGAGGGGGAACACGTCTGCCGTCCTCCCTCCCGCCATCACCCTGACGGGGACTGCTTCCCTTCCCGGCCCTGTTCCCACTGCTGCTGTCTCTGTGACGGCCCAAGCAAAAAGAATGGCCTGGCAAAGGTGGGGCAGCTGCCTCGGCCAGCACAACAAAGCACCATTTTCTGCCTCTTGCCCTCTTCCCCACAGACAATGCTGCCTTCTCCCTGGGCATTCTGCCACAGCTCTTGCTGTACCTGCACATGGAACGTCTGAGCAATCATCTTGTTCACGTCATAGGTGAACGTCCCCAGGAGAGTTTCTGCCCCAGCCTCATCCACTCCCTCAAAGACAAGAGACAGAGGGAGCAGGTCAGGCCCAAGCAGGGTGTCAGGAAAAGGGCACGTCGAGGACCAAGCCAGGAACCCCTCCCCACCTCCCTGGGCTAAAAGGGGTACTATACAGAGGTTAGGGTGCCTCTGGGTCAGGCTGCTTTGAGCACGTGCTCCAGGATCCTTGGCCATGAGGCAAACAAGCCCCAGAGGCACAGATCCCCACGTGCCCCCCAGCAGTGCCCAGGGGACGCTGTGCTCTGCAGCAGCCAGACCCAGGGAGATGTCAGAGGAAGGCGCCGTAAGCTGCAGAGCTCTGGAGCAGCTTTTCCCTGGGGCCAGGCACACCTGAGAAGGGCAAGGCAAAGACTTACAAAGACGGCAAAATCTTTTGGGGCATCGCTGACTTCCCCAGAAGTCGACACTGCCTCAGAGATATGCCAGACGCTGAAAGCCGTTGGCCAGACCTCTACGGGCAACCGGATGACCACGTGGCCTTGAGATCCTTGGAAAGCCCAGCAGTTCCCAGGGGCAATACGGTGCTGAAAGTACAAAGCCATGACCATCAGCAGCAAGGCAACCAAGGACCCAACAGAGCTGCCTGTTGGACCAGAAGCAGAGACCTTGCCTGGCCTGTGGGTGGCAATCCTGCTCCTAAATGATTACAAGCCCATGGGCAGCATAGCAATATGGAGGTGTTTCTAGAAAACTTCGGGGCTCCACTGCCTTTCCAGAGCCTGCTCTGCTTCCTCAGAGCCTGCAGAGACAGGGCAGGTCTCGTAGTGCACCTCACCCCATCGCCCTTCGAAAACTACTCTGCACTGCAGGGCCCATGCAATGTCTCTCCCTGCTCCCATGGCTCAGCACCCCCCACCACTCCCACCCGCTCCGCAAAGGCGCCTTCAGAGAGAGATGGGATGTGGCAGGGGGGCTGCCAAGGACCAGCTCCCTCGGCAAAATGCAGCCCAGGGTGCTGGGCAGGTCACAGAAGCTGGGTTCAGCTCGGTCCCCCTCCTGACGGCAGGGCAGCGCTGCCAGGGAGCAGGGGTCAGGACTGCCATGCAGATCGCAGGGCTGAGTGACACGGCCGGGCTGAAGGGAAGTGCTGTGTGCTTGTTCCGCCTGGAGCTGAACCACAAGTCAGGCTTTCTCCGTGATACCTGCAAGATTGTCGCTGGACCTTTTCCAGAGAAAACGTCCAATGTGGAAAGCCACCAGGTCTTCTTGTCTCGTACAAAATAAGTCTTGGATGTCCTCTGGTTGTCAATGGTGCCACCTGACGTGAAGATGGCCAGAGTTTAGGAGCTGAAGCAGTGCATTCGGCTGTATTTCTCAAGGTCGAAAGCAGAGCTGGGCAGACTTTGGGGGAGTGCCACACACCAACCAAGGGCAGCGAGATTCCCTGTCTGCGTACCTATTGATCCCATTGCCCAGTCAGGCATCCGGTGGTAGTTTTCAAGCACCTTTTCCATTGCCGTCTGGGTAAAGTGCAGAATTTCCTGGGAAAAATGAGGGGAATGTAGTCATGGCAGTGAACAGAAAGACTTTCACAGGCTGTTCTACATGAACACTGAGTCCTAGCACAGAGCCAAGGAGTGCCTCTGCATCGGACACCCCAAGGCAAGACCTGTGGGAAAAGCTGCCGACTTGGAGAATGCTAAGAGGAAGCAGCAGGAGGGAGCCCAAAAAGGTAGCAAGGTCTCCGATCTACCCCTGGCACCTTTACCTCTCTCTTCTCCTCTTGGACACCATGTTCTTCCAGGGCCAAAGTCACTGCCTGCAGGATGTTCCTCTTGGCAGCAGACACCTGATCCTCGGTCTCCTTGAGCTGCCGCATCTGCTCCAGCCAGCCCTGGGCTTTCCTGCAGACACAGGAAAGCAGGTCTTGTCCAGCAGCTGCCCAGTCTCTGCAGGCAGGCTCCAAACCCTGTGCAGAGAGGGGCCCGCTGGGCTTGGCCACCCCCGTCTCTCAGCCCCTTTCCTTCCTCTGCTGTACCAATGGCTCCTTCCAGCACCACAGCTGGCAGACCGCGAAGGTCAGGAGTCCTGGATGCGAGGCGAGTGAGTGTGGGCAGCACGAAGCCAGCTGAGATGGCTCCACAGGGTGCGTGCCTTGTCGAGAAGGTGCTCTTACCTCAGTGACTCCAGCTCCGCTTCAGAAAGCCCACTCTCATCCTGCAAGATAAAGAACAGGGATGGTGGACCTCTGAAGAAGCTTGTTGGCTGACAAAATTGACCCTTTGGAGAGACAGCCATTGCAACAAGAATGAGGAGCACTGCCAGGGCTTCCCAAAGGAGACTCCCCCAGGCAGAGCTGGCAGAAATTCCAGCTGCTTGGATTCCCTTTGGGAGACCCCGACCCCAGGGCTGGGGTCTGTAACAGCCGTGTTCAGCAGAGCATATTTCAGGTCTCCATCTGACCCCCAGGCTCTCTGAGAGCCACGCAGGCAGCCAAGGCACCTTCTGCCAAAGTGCTCCGTGCTTCAGCCTGGCACCCTGCAGAGCTCACTCGGGAAGATCCCTCTCCATGTTGAACCCCATGCAGGCGCTAAGGAGATTGAAGGACAAGTGGCAGTGCCCCAACACATCCCATGTTCTCCTTTGGCACCGATGGGCATCTGGGACCAGGTGCCCCATCTTCCCAGGCCAACCAGGAGGGCAGAGCCACGGCCTTGGCAGGTGTTGGCTTTATACTGCAAGAGACACTTACATTCAGCGTTCCATGTCCCGAACCTCGTGAGTCCAAGTAGTAAAAACCAGCAGCTGTGGGTCACGTTGGCAGGAGAGGGTTATTTTCCTCAGGAGCTTGTTCCTCTCCCCAGCACTGATGGGGCCAGTTTTGGTCGGGGATACTTACAAAACACGATTAAAATGCAAAGGGCAAAGAGCCCCAGCACTCTTGTGGCCAACATGGCTGGCACCTCTTCAGGCCCAGCACAGTGGCCACGCAGAAGGAAAATGTTGATCTGCTGACGAGATGCAAACAGCGCTTCTCGAGCCGATCACCAGCCGCTCAAAGCACTCTGCTTTGTGCTGCTGCCCACCTCTGAGCGTGGGCTTTTATAGAGGGCAGCGACTATGACCTCACCACAGCCGACTGGTGACGTCCATTGTGACCTCAGAGGGGCTACCCTGGAGGGGGCTGCTGTGCCTTTTTGGAGAGCGGGACCCTGTGGGTTCACCCACACCTGCAGCTCCCAGAGACAAGGGCCCAGCAGAAAATAATCGCTTGCTTAGTTTGGGATCAGGCTCACATAAGAATAAATCCAGAAGAGTCGTCTCTCACCAAAGAGGAGGCAAGGGCACTCAGTGCCAGGAAGGCTCCTTCGACAGTGTTCCAATCTAAGGGAGGGCTCCGTTCACAGACCTCCTGCTCTGACCACTGAAAGGGGGTCTTTGGTGGGGTCCCCGTTTTATGACCTGGTAGGATCTGGCTCTGGTGATTACAAGCCCTACAAAATCACATATGGGTTAACCAATGTGTTCAGATATTCCAAGCCTCAGCCCGTGCTCGAGTAAAGTGTTGGCTGCCTGTGAACATCACCCCCACCAAAACCACTGTGACACTGGAACTCCTGCAAATATTCTGGGGTTGGATTTGTTAAAGCGAAAGCCTCGATGGATTCAGCAGGAAGGGAATGGAAGTTCATATCTCCAGCTGCCAGGCTTTAATAATTAAACTACCTCAGGTCATCTGTTTATTGTCATCTGGTGGCAATTACAGAAACATGGTGGGACAGTTCACATGACTGGAATGTGGTCATGGATGGCTATGCCCTTTTTAGGAAAGACAGGCCAGCCAGGCGTGGTGGTGGAGTTGCTTTCTATGTGAGAGAGCAACTACAATGTACTAAATTCTGCCCAGGAGTGGATGAGGAGAGAGTTGAGAGTGTACAGGTCAGAATTAAGGAGCAGGCTGGCAGGGGTGATACAGTAGGTGTCTATTACAGACGACCAGATCAGGCTGAGGAAGTTGACGAGGCCTTCTATGGGCAGCTGAGAGTGGCCTCAGAGTCACAGGCCTTGGTTGTTGTGGGGGATTTTAACTTCCCTGATGTTTGCTGGAAGGACCATTCAGCCAGCCAGCCACAGTCCAGGAGATTCCTCCAGTGCATTGATGATAACTTCCTCCTGCAGATGGTGGAGGAGCCGACTAGGAGAGGTGCACCGCTCCAACTAACAAGGATGGTCTGGTTGAAGCAGTAAACGTTGAGGGCTGCCTGGGTTGCAGTGACCACGAGATGGTGGAGTTCAGCATCTTGTGTGGCCGGAACAGAACAGCAAGTAGAATTGCAACCCTGGACTTTAGCAGGGCTAACTTTGGCCTTTTCAAGCAATTGCTGGGGGAAATCCCATGGGCAAGACTGCTTGAAGGAAAAGGGGCCCAAGATAGCTGGATTGCATTCAGAGATTGCTTCTTCCACGCTCAGGATCAGAGCATCCCCACACGTAGGAAGTCAAGGAAGGCAGCCAGGAGGCCTGCGTGGTTGAATAGGGATCTGTTGGGTATGCTCAAGCAGAAGAGGAGAGTTTACAGGTCATGGAAGCAGGGGCTGGCCACTTGGGAGGAATATAAGGCTGCTGTTAGAGGATGTAGGAAGGCAGCAAGGATAGCCAAGGCCTCCTTAGAATTACAGCTGGCGAGAGGGGTCAAGGACAGCAAAAAGAACTTTTTCAAATACCTAGCAGGTAAAACTAATACCAGAGGCAATGTAGGCCCACTGATGAATGGGGTGGGTGCCCTGGTGGCAGAAGATACAGAGAAGCCAGAATTACTGAATGCCTTCTTTGTCTCTGTCTACTCTGCTGGGGGCTGTCCTGGGGAGCGCTGTACCCCTGAGACCCCAGATGAAGCCAGGTCAATAGAAGAGTTTGCTTTAGTTGATGAGGACTGGGTTAGGGAGCAATTAAATAGTCTGGACATCCATAAATCCATGGGCCGAACACTCAACTAGACGAGGCACTGCCGGGTGCTGATGGCAGTGAAGTGCGGTGCTTCAGAACAGGCTGCGGAGCCACACGGGTTAGTCCAGAGGCAGAACTGGTTTAAGCACCCCCCCAAACTTGGTGTGCAGGTGTGTCTCGGAGGCAAACGAAAAGTCCCTTTAGGCAGGAAACAGACTTGATTCTAGCCAGAACTGTTTAGCCAATAAACCACCTAGGAACAGGGTTTCTCCAGATCATTCATCTCTCTGACCACATTCTAAAACAGAGGTTCAGATACCAGTTGAGAATATTATTATTGTACAACCACATAAGAATGAAGATCCACAGCAAGCATTCACACCCAAAAAACAGAACAAGAGGCCTCTTGCACTCAAAAACACCCAGCAGAAAACAATCGCTTGCCTCATTTGGGATGAGGCTCACATAAGAATAAATCCAGAAGAGTCGTCTCTCACCAAAGAGGAGGCAAGGGCACTCAGTGCCAGGAAGGCTCCTTCGACAGTGTTCCAATCTAAGGGAGGGCTCCGTTCACAGACCTCCTGCTCTGACCACTGAAAGGGGGTCTTTGGTGGGGTCCCCATTTTATGACCTGGTGGGATCTGGCTCTGGTGATTACAAGCCCTACAAAATTATGGCTCGAGTAAAGTGTCAGCTGCCTGGAGACACCACCCCCACCAAAGCCACTATGACACTGGAACTCCTGCAAATACTCTGGGGTTGGATTTGTTAAAGCGAAAGCCTCGATGGATTCAGCAGGAAGGGAATGGAAGGTCATGTCTCCAGCTGTCCTGGTTTCACAAGTCCTCTGATTATATTTTATACATAAGATTGTAATATTCTTTGCAATTCCATCTGAAGTTATTCAAAGACAATTAAATAAATAACACAATTAAATGCCTATCTCTAATCCTATTCTGCATACACTGATGAAGTTATCATCATTCCCTAGCAGAGCTCTACTTAAGGAGTGTCCTGTCAATTAAAATCTGTTGAGAGAAACAGACGAGAAATTGCCGGGATTAGGTTTGCAATTGTTAATGACACCTAATTCCTGGAACTGATCCCACACTTTCTAAATCAAAAGACAAAATGCCCTTTAAATTTTAGGAGCCACAAATCTGTTGCATAAGCACCTCGTATGATAAAGAGGTTGTACAGAATTTATTTGAGGAACGGGCTTATAACCACCTGAAAGACCCTCCACGATCACCTCCCACAATGCAGAAGATCAATAATCAGGTAAGCATCACATAAGTCCTTGAGGGGCAGCACGGAGCAGCCCTGACAAGGGCCATGACTGGCATAATTAAGAGGCAGGAACTGGACTACAAAGGCACCACTCCAAGAAGCCAGGTGCATGTCCATCACTGGAGGATTGCCACGTCTGTCGTCATCATTGTGGGAGCCAAGGGTGGTGATATTTCTCTTTTCCTTTTCCTGCCTATCCTCTTCTTATAAAACTTTCATTAGAAGCCACACCACCCACCATTACGTTCTCCACGTTCAGGTTGCTTCCACGATGAATACAACTCCTCATTGGTTGTTTAGTGTCGTTTCACCTTTTTTTAGTCCAAGGGAATCTCAAAACTGCTACGACCCCAGTGTTACTTGTTCCGCGTTGTAACAGCAGGAAAATAGTTTCCACTACACAGGGAAAGGTCCCTTCCCCACTGGTGGCTCAGGCTGTTAGAAGCTCCCTTGAAGAGCATTTGCAAGGAAGATACACAAGATGAGCTGACACAAAACTTCTTTATTACTCTTCCAAAAGGAGCTGTAGCACCTGCCGGTCATCATCGTGTCCCAGCCTCTTCCCATGCACCTATACTCGGTATACACAGCTGTACTCTGGGTTTCCCCAGTTGCTCTCCACCTGGAATTTGATGTAACGAAAGGTCCTGGGAAGCTCCTTCTGGAAAGAAATGGGGGGAGCTGCCATTACACAGGTGGCAACAGCCACATCACATTGCCAGAGCCCCCTCTGCCTGCTCTCCCCCTGCTGTGGAGCAAATAGCGATCCTCTACGTGGGCTTGGCAGCTCTGAAGGCCCTGTCCCCCAACTTGGGACACACCAGCCCAGACCACGAGGTGCAGACACGCAGCACAGGACCCAGGAGTGGGTTAGGAATCCCAGTGCGGTAATCACAGCTGGGCTGGACAGGCAAGGACAGCCTGGTCCAACTGCCCCTACTAAGGCCAGGCCACCTGGAGCGCAGGACCACAGCCAGGTGGCTTTTGACAGCAGGATCTGCCCAGACGCCCAGCCCCGTGCCGCTTTCTTCCCCTGCATCTCTCAGGAGATGCAGAGTGGTGAGCGGGTGAAGGGCCCCGGGGTGCCTCTCCCACCTGCAACAACGAGGAGCCCAGAGAAGGAGGTTTGAATCCAGCATCTAACTTATTATTTGGTGCTACTTCACCTTGATTTAGCTCAAGGGAATCATGAAACTACTACGGGCCCCTGTGTTACACGCTCCTGGTCGTAACAGCAGGAAAATGTCTTCTCACCAGACAGGGAAAGGTCCCTTCCCCACTGGCAGCTCCACCTGTCAGAAGGTCCCTGGAAGAACATTTGCAATGATGTCACACAAGCAGAGCTGCCATAGAACTTCTGTATTACTCTTCCTAAAGGAGCTGTAGCGCCTGCAGGTGGTCCTAATGTCTCACCCTCTTCCTATACACTTGTACTCGGTACACACAGGTGTACTCTGGGTTTCCCCGGTCTCTCTCCACCTGGAATTTGAAGTACCAGACGGCATCAAAGAGCTCTGAACAGTGATGCAGGTTCCCTATCTGACCATGCCATGATTGCTGTGTGGTGAGGCTAAATCCATGCACGAACCGGCCTTCTGAAGGGAATTCTATGGGCCTGTTAGTCCTGTGCCATCACACTGCTTTGCATTTCCAACCAAGTGAACAGGAAGTTAACCTCTGAATATTCACTCACCACTTTTATTCTTCCCTCCCAACACCCTGTACTTTTTGCTGTGATTTTTAGTTTTGGGAGCAGTGTGTCCATGTTTTTATGTATTGATGCTGGATTAGATCTGAGTTGATGGTTTCTGGGGGCAGGCAGCACAGCAGCAGTGCCTGGCCACGGTTTGAAGAGCACTCTTACAGAACACAGGCTGCAACATGTGCCACACTGTGGGAGGGAAGGTCTACCAAGAACACCAGTTCCCACTTTTTGCTTTCCCCTTCCACTAGGTTAAAGCCTCTCGCCCGTTCCCAGCAACAGGCATAGTCACTCATTACGCCTCCCCCAGGCTTCGGGATGTTGGCAACTGCGGAAGTGTTTGTGAGCCTGAGGAAAGCAAATAAAGAGCTGTGGTGCAAGGCATCAGGAGGGCCTCTGTGGAGCTTAGCAGGTCCTCTGTACTTGGGAGGGCTGTTTGCAAGCTCTGCCTGCAACAAGATCCTTTCCTCAACTCCTCTCTCCTTCTCCGCCTGCCTCCCAGCCCCACCACTGTGGTCGCTTACAAGATCTCTGGTGCTGACAGCACCTACAATCACATACGCACTCGTTCTTTCCCGCCAGCGTTCTGGCAGGCAGGCAGACCTCGCATGTTCCTTGTCCCTGATGCTGGCTCGGTGGCTATGTGGCCAGATTTGGGGTGTCCAGTGTGGGCAGCCAAGGGCTGTAGGGGACTCGCTGCACGTCTGACCCATTCTCTGCCCACCTGGACTGCCTACCCTGCTGAGCGCTTTCAGTGCCTTGGATTTAGTGTAAAGGAGATTTCGGGGATAACTGAAGGAGCACCTTTGGGACAGTTTCCCCAGGCATTATGGACAACTACTGTGGGACGTGACACTGTTGCTCAAGGCACAACACTTGCTCAGAGCACATTGCTCTTTGCCCCTTAGCACTCCTGAATATCCTCCTTGCTGCTCTGATCACAGACAACATAACAGTTGGGTGGATCTAGGACTTAACAAATCCCACTCAGTCACTGTTTTTCAGTCTGTCCTTATATACAGATGAACTTTCAAGCTACTTTAAAAACGTTCCACTGTGCCAATTGGAAACCGTCAGAGACTGAAAAGAATTACACATGAAACATTGTACCAAAACCAGTTCTTCCAGGCTCAGGAGCTGGGACATTGTCAGACTGAAACCTCAACTGCCTAGTAGCAGGAGATGGAACACTCAGGATAAGGAGAACTGCAATTTTCAACACCAACAACAGGCTAAGGAGCAACAGACAAAGGCCTCCAGCCTTTCACTTTATCGGAGCTTTTGAGGGCTGCCGGTTCTCTCCAGGGAATCTTAAATCTTAAATCCAACTGTGAACAGGAACTAATAATGCTGCTAAGCCACTTCTGTAAAAATACAAAGACCAACGGCGCTTGCTCTGGGGAGAGGTGCACTCGCAGAGCACAGGACTGTCCCCATGATGGTCCAAGCAGGGCAAAGGTGCAAGAGCAGAGGGAATATCCCTGTGGTACTCTGCAAGTTGAACGAGAGGAAACGGTGGAGACCGCCCCAGGAAAAGGGGAGGAAGCAGCACAGGCGGGGACAGCAACGCCACCTGCACCGCTAGGAGCACCCAGACTTGCTCTGCAGTTTTCAGGCCTTTATTACCGCTCCCCGGCAGCACGGCCGTCCTCCAGGCCCAGCACACGGCGGGGCTCCCTGCTGCAGAGTTGCACGACGACATCAATAAACTGGTGCCCAAATGTCACCAGCGTTTTTGGATGTGGCTGCAGCAGCTGCACCAGGAGATCTACATCCAGCCTCAAGAAGACCAGGAGAGCCTGCCCAGATCCTTCACTGTGGCTGCCCGTGAAGACAAGTACCCAAAGAGCTGTCCCAGCAAGGAAGATACACACGACAAGCTGCCACAGAACTTTTTTATTGATCGTCCTAAATGATCTGTAGTGCCTGCCGGTCACCATCCTGTCCGGCTCTCTTCCCGTGCACCTGTACTCGGTACACACAGGTGTACTCTGGATTTCCCCAGTTGCTCTCCACCTGGAATTTGATGTACCGGAAGGTCTTGGGAAGCTGCCTCTGGAAAGAAACGGGGGAGCTACCGTTACACAGGTGGCAACAGCCACATCACGTCGCCAGAGCCCCCTCTGCCCGCTCTCCCCCTGCTGAGGACCAAACTGCAGCACTGACCAAGGAGGAGTGAGGGCAACCAGACTCGTCTTGGCCAGGGCCCCGCAGGAGCCCTCTGTGCCTGGAAAGCCAAGGCCTGGCCTCAGAGGCTGCTGAGGGAGCTGTGGAACCCGGAGGCGCTTGGCTGCCCTGTGTGCCGTGGCAGGCGGGGACAGTCCTGCTGAGGGGGAACACGTCTGCCGTCCTCCCTCCCGCCATCACCCTGACGGGGACTGCTTCCCTTCCCGGCCCTGTTCCCACTGCTGCTGTCTCTGTGACGGCCCAAGCAAAAAGAATGGCCTGGCAAAGGTGGGGCAGCTGCCTCGGCCAGCACAACAAAGCACCATTTTCTGCCTCTTGCCCTCTTCCCCACAGACAATGCTGCCTTCTCCCTGGGCATTCTGCCACAGCTCTTGCTGTACCTGCACATGGAACGTCTGAGCAATCATCTTGTTCACGTCATAGGTGAACGTCCCCAGGAGAGTTTCTGCCCCAGCCTCATCCACTCCCTCAAAGACAAGAGACAGAGGGAGCAGGTCAGGCCCAAGCAGGGTGTCAGGAAAAGGGCACGTCGAGGACCAAGCCAGGAACCCCTCCCCACCTCCCTGGGCTAAAAGGGGTACTATACAGAGGTTAGGGTGCCTCTGGGTCAGGCTGCTTTGAGCACGTGCTCCAGGATCCTTGGCCATGAGGCAAACAAGCCCCAGAGGCACAGATCCCCACGTGCCCCCCAGCAGTGCCCAGGGGACGCTGTGCTCTGCAGCAGCCAGACCCAGGGAGATGTCAGAGGAAGGCGCCGTAAGCTGCAGAGCTCTGGAGCAGCTTTTCCCTGGGGCCAGGCACACCTGAGAAGGGCAAGGCAAAGACTTACAAAGACGGCAAAATCTTTTGGGGCATCGCTGACTTCCCCAGAAGTCGACACTGCCTCAGAGATATGCCAGACGCTGAAAGCCGTTGGCCAGACCTCTACGGGCAACCGGATGACCACGTGGCCTTGAGATCCTTGGAAAGCCCAGCAGTTCCCAGGGGCAATACGGTGCTGAAAGTACAAAGCCATGACCATCAGCAGCAAGGCAACCAAGGACCCAACAGAGCTGCCTGTTGGACCAGAAGCAGAGACCTTGCCTGGCCTGTGGGTGGCAATCCTGCTCCTAAATGATTACAAGCCCATGGGCAGCATAGCAATATGGAGGTGTTTCTAGAAAACTTCGGGGCTCCACTGCCTTTCCAGAGCCTGCTCTGCTTCCTCAGAGCCTGCAGAGACAGGGCAGGTCTCGTAGTGCACCTCACCCCATCGCCCTTCGAAAACTACTCTGCACTGCAGGGCCCATGCAATGTCTCTCCCTGCTCCCATGGCTCAGCACCCCCCACCACTCCCACCCGCTCCGCAAAGGCGCCTTCAGAGAGAGATGGGATGTGGCAGGGGGGCTGCCAAGGACCAGCTCCCTCGGCAAAATGCAGCCCAGGGTGCTGGGCAGGTCACAGAAGCTGGGTTCAGCTCGGTCCCCCTCCTGACGGCAGGGCAGCGCTGCCAGGGAGCAGGGGTCAGGACTGCCATGCAGATCGCAGGGCTGAGTGACACGGCCGGGCTGAAGGGAAGTGCTGTGTGCTTGTTCCGCCTGGAGCTGAACCACAAGTCAGGCTTTCTCCGTGATACCTGCAAGATTGTCGCTGGACCTTTTCCAGAGAAAACGTCCAATGTGGAAAGCCACCAGGTCTTCTTGTCTCGTACAAAATAAGTCTTGGATGTCCTCTGGTTGTCAATGGTGCCACCTGACGTGAAGATGGCCAGAGTTTAGGAGCTGAAGCAGTGCATTCGGCTGTATTTCTCAAGGTCGAAAGCAGAGCTGGGCAGACTTTGGGGGAGTGCCACACACCAACCAAGGGCAGCGAGATTCCCTGTCTGCGTACCTATTGATCCCATTGCCCAGTCAGGCATCCGGTGGTAGTTTTCAAGCACCTTTTCCATTGCCGTCTGGGTAAAGTGCAGAATTTCCTGGGAAAAATGAGGGGAATGTAGTCATGGCAGTGAACAGAAAGACTTTCACAGGCTGTTCTACATGAACACTGAGTCCTAGCACAGAGCCAAGGAGTGCCTCTGCATCGGACACCCCAAGGCAAGACCTGTGGGAAAAGCTGCCGACTTGGAGAATGCTAAGAGGAAGCAGCAGGAGGGAGCCCAAAAAGGTAGCAAGGTCTCCGATCTACCCCTGGCACCTTTACCTCTCTCTTCTCCTCTTGGACACCATGTTCTTCCAGGGCCAAAGTCACTGCCTGCAGGATGTTCCTCTTGGCAGCAGACACCTGATCCTCGGTCTCCTTGAGCTGCCGCATCTGCTCCAGCCAGCCCTGGGCTTTCCTGCAGACACAGGAAAGCAGGTCTTGTCCAGCAGCTGCCCAGTCTCTGCAGGCAGGCTCCAAACCCTGTGCAGAGAGGGGCCCGCTGGGCTTGGCCACCCCCGTCTCTCAGCCCCTTTCCTTCCTCTGCTGTACCAATGGCTCCTTCCAGCACCACAGCTGGCAGACCGCGAAGGTCAGGAGTCCTGGATGCGAGGCGAGTGAGTGTGGGCAGCACGAAGCCAGCTGAGATGGCTCCACAGGGTGCGTGCCTTGTCGAGAAGGTGCTCTTACCTCAGTGACTCCAGCTCCGCTTCAGAAAGCCCACTCTCATCCTGCAAGATAAAGAACAGGGATGGTGGACCTCTGAAGAAGCTTGTTGGCTGACAAAATTGACCCTTTGGAGAGACAGCCATTGCAACAAGAATGAGGAGCACTGTCAGGGCTTCCCAAAGGAGACTCCCCCAGGCAGAGCTGGCAGAAATTCCAGCTCCTTCGATTCCCTTTGGGAGACCCCGACCCCAGGGCTGGGGTCTGTAACAGCCGTGTTCAGCAGAGCATATTTCAGGTCTCCATCTGACCCCCAGGCTCTCTGAGAGCCACGCAGGCAGCCAAGGCACCTTCTGCCAAAGTGCTCCGTGCTTCAGCCTGGCACCCTGCAGAGCTCACTCGGGAAGATCCCTCTCCATGTTGAACCCCATGCAGGCGCTAAGGAGATTGAAGGACAAGTGGCAGTGCCCCAACACATCCCATGTTCTCCTTTGGCACCGATGGGCATCTGGGACCAGGTGCCCCATCTTCCCAGGCCAACCAGGAGGGCAGAGCCACGGCCTTGGCAGGTGTTGGCTTTATACTGCAAGAGACACTTACATTCAGCGTTCCATGTCCCGAACCTCGTGAGTCCAAGTAGTAAAAACCAGCAGCTGTGGGTCACGTTGGCAGGAGAGGGTTATTTTCCTCAGGAGCTTGTTCCTCTCCCCAGCACTGATGGGGCCAGTTTTGGTCGGGGATACTTACAAAACACGATTAAAATGCAAAGGGCAAAGAGCCCCAGCACTCTTGTGGCCAACATGGCTGGCACCTCTTCAGGCCCAGCACAGTGGCCACGCAGAAGGAAAATGTTGATCTGCTGACGAGATGCAAACAGCGCTTCTCGAGCCGATCACCAGCCGCTCAAAGCACTCTGCTTTGTGCTGCTGCCCACCTCTGAGCATGGGCTTTTATAGAGGGCAGCGACTATGACCTCACCACAGCCGACTGGTGACGTCCATTGTGACCTCAGAGGGGCTACCCTGGAGGGGGCTGCTGTGCCTTTTTGGAGAGCGGGACCCTGTGGGTTCACCCACACCTGCAGCTCCCAGAGACAAGGGCCCAGCAGAAAATAATCGCTTGCTTAGTTTGGGATCAGGCTCACATAAGAATAAATCCAGAAGAGTCGTCTCTCACCAAAGAGGAGGCAAGGGCACTCAGTGCCAGGAAGGCTCCTTCGACAGTGTTCCAATCTAAGGGAGGGCTCCGTTCACAGACCTCCTGCTCTGACCACTGAAAGGGGGTCTTTGGTGGGGTCCCCGTTTTATGACCTGGTAGGATCTGGCTCTGGTGATTACAAGCCCTACAAAATCACATA
This sequence comes from Columba livia, assembly GCF_036013475.1. Classification (NCBI taxonomy): domain Eukaryota; kingdom Metazoa; phylum Chordata; class Aves; order Columbiformes; family Columbidae; genus Columba; species Columba livia. The sequence continues at coordinate 76,442,899 of NC_088642.1, forward strand.
TGGGTTAACCAATGTGTTCAGATATTCCAAGCCTCAGCCCGTGCTCGAGTAAAGTGTTGGCTGCCTGTGAACATCACCCCCACCAAAACCACTGTGACACTGGAACTCCTGCAAATATTCTGGGGTTGGATTTGTTAAAGCGAAAGCCTCGATGGATTCAGCAGGAAGGGAATGGAAGTTCATATCTCCAGCTGCCAGGCTTTAATAATTAAACTACCTCAGGTCATCTGTTTATTGTCATCTGGTGGCAATTACAGAAACATGGTGGGACAGTTCACATGACTGGAATGTGGTCATGGATGGCTATGCCCTTTTTAGGAAAGACAGGCCAGCCAGGCGTGGTGGTGGAGTTGCTTTCTATGTGAGAGAGCAACTACAATGTACTAAATTCTGCCCAGGAGTGGATGAGGAGAGAGTTGAGAGTGTACAGGTCAGAATTAAGGAGCAGGCTGGCAGGGGTGATACAGTAGGTGTCTATTACAGACGACCAGATCAGGCTGAGGAAGTTGACGAGGCCTTCTATGGGCAGCTGAGAGTGGCCTCAGAGTCACAGGCCTTGGTTGTTGTGGGGGATTTTAACTTCCCTGATGTTTGCTGGAAGGACCATTCAGCCAGCCAGCCACAGTCCAGGAGATTCCTCCAGTGCATTGATGATAACTTCCTCCTGCAGATGGTGGAGGAGCCGACTAGGAGAGGTGCACCGCTCCAACTAACAAGGAGGGTCTGGTTGAAGCAGTAAACGTTGAGGGCTGCCTGGGTTGCAGTGACCACGAGATGGTGGAGTTCAGCATCTTGTGTGGCCGGAACAGAACAGCAAGTAGAATTGCAACCCTGGACTTTAGCAGGGCTAACTTTGGCCTTTTCAAGCAATTGCTGGGGGAAATCCCATGGGCAAGACTGCTTGAAGGAAAAGGGGCCCAAGATAGCTGGATTGCATTCAGAGATTGCTTCTTCCACGCTCAGGATCAGAGCATCCCCACACGTAGGAAGTCAAGGAAGGCAGCCAGGAGGCCTGCGTGGTTGAATAGGGATCTGTTGGGTATGCTCAAGCAGAAGAGGAGAGTTTACAGGTCATGGAAGCAGGGGCTGGCCACTTGGGAGGAATATAAGGCTGCTGTTAGAGGATGTAGGAAGGCAGCAAGGATAGCCAAGGCCTCCTTAGAATTACAGCTGGCGAGAGGGGTCAAGGACAGCAAAAAGAACTTTTTCAAATACCTAGCAGGTAAAACTAATACCAGAGGCAATGTAGGCCCACTGATGAATGGGGTGGGTGCCCTGGTGGCAGAAGATACAGAGAAGCCAGAATTACTGAATGCCTTCTTTGTCTCTGTCTACTCTGCTGGGGGCTGTCCTGGGGAGCGCTGTACCCCTGAGACCCCAGATGAAGCCAGGTCAATAGAAGAGTTTGCTTTAGTTGATGAGGACTGGGTTAGGGAGCAATTAAATAGTCTGGACATCCATAAATCCATGGGCCGAACACTCAACTAGACGAGGCACTGCCGGGTGCTGATGGCAGTGAAGTGCGGTGCTTCAGAACAGGCTGCGGAGCCACACGGGTTAGTCCAGAGGCAGAACTGGTTTAAGCACCCCCCCAAACTTGGTGTGCAGGTGTGTCTCGGAGGCAAACGAAAAGTCCCTTTAGGCAGGAAACAGACTTGATTCTAGCCAGAACTGTTTAGCCAATAAACCACCTAGGAACAGGGTTTCTCCAGATCATTCATCTCTCTGACCACATTCTAAAACAGAGGTTCAGATACCAGTTGAGAATATTATTATTGTACAACCACATAAGAATGAAGATCCACAGCAAGCATTCACACCCAAAAAACAGAACAAGAGGCCTCTTGCACTCAAAAACACCCAGCAGAAAACAATCGCTTGCCTCATTTGGGATGAGGCTCACATAAGAATAAATCCAGAAGAGTCGTCTCTCACCAAAGAGGAGGCAAGGGCACTCAGTGCCAGGAAGGCTCCTTCGACAGTGTTCCAATCTAAGGGAGGGCTCCGTTCACAGACCTCCTGCTCTGACCACTGAAAGGGGGTCTTTGGTGGGGTCCCCATTTTATGACCTGGTGGGATCTGGCTCTGGTGATTACAAGCCCTACAAAATTATGGCTCGAGTAAAGTGTCGGCTGCCTGGAGACACCACCCCCACCAAAGCCACTATGACACTGGAACTCCTGCAAATACTCTGGGGTTGGATTTGTTAAAGCGAAAGCCTCGATGGATTCAGCAGGAAGGGAATGGAAGGTCATGTCTCCAGCTGTCCTGGTTTCACAAGTCCTCTGATTATATTTTATACATAAGATTGTAATATTCTTTGCAATTCCATCTGAAGTTATTCAAAGACAATAAAATAAATAACACAATTAAATGCCTATCTCTAATCCTATTCTGCATACACTGATGAAGTTATCATCATTCCCTAGCAGAGCTCTACTTAAGGAGTGTCCTGTCAATTAAAATCTGTTGAGAGAAACAGAGGAGAAATTGCCGGGATTAGGTTTGCAATTGTTAATGACACCTAATTCCTGGAACTGATCCCACACTTTCTAAATCAAAAGACAAAATGCCCTTTGAATTTTAGGAGCCACAAATCTGTTGCATAAGCACCACGTATGATAAAGAGGTTGTACAGAATTTATTTGAGGAACGGGCTTATAACCACCTGAAAGACCCTTCACAATCACCTCCCACAATGCAGAAGATCAATAATCAGGTAAGCATCACATAAGTCCTTGAGGGGCAGCACGGAGCGGCCCTGACAAGGGCCATGACTGGCATAATTAAGAGGCAGGAACTGGACTACAAAGGCACCACTCCAAGAAGCCAGGTGCATGTCCATCACTGGAGGATTGCCACGTCTGTCATCATCATTGTGGGAGCCAAGGGTGGTGATATTTCTCTTTTCCTTTTCCTGCCTATCCTCTTCTTATAAAACTTTCATTAGAAGCCACACCACCCACCATTACGTTCTCCACGTTCAGGTTGCTTCCACGATGAATACAACTCCTCATTGGTTGTTTAGTGTCGTTTCACCTTTTTTTAGTCCAAGGGAATCTCAAAACTGCTACGACCCCAGTGTTACTTGTTCCGCGTTGTAACAGCAGGAAAATAGTTTCCACTACACAGGGAAAGGTCCCTTCCCCACTGGTGGCTCAGGCTGTTAGAAGCTCCCTTGAAGAGCATTTGCAAGGAAGATACACAAGATGAGCTGACACAAAACTTCTTTATTACTCTTCCAAAAGGAGCTGTAGCACCTGCCGGTCATCATCGTGTCCCAGCCTCTTCCCATGCACCTATACTCGGTATACACAGCTGTACTCTGGGTTTCCCCAGTTGCTCTCCACCTGGAATTTGATGTAACGAAAGGTCCTGGGAAGCTCCTTCTGGAAAGAAATGGGGGGAGCTGCCATTACACAGGTGGCAACAGCCACATCACATTGCCAGAGCCCCCTCTGCCTGCTCTCCCCCTGCTGTGGAGCAAATAGCGATCCTCTACGTGGGCTTGGCAGCTCTGAAGGCCCTGTCCCCCAACTTGGGACACACCAGCCCAGACCACGAGGTGCAGACACGCAGCACAGGACCCAGGAGTGGGTTAGGAATCCCAGTGCGGTAATCACAGCTGGGCTGGACAGGCAAGGACAGCCTGGTCCAACTGCCCCTACTAAGGCCAGGCCACCTGGAGCGCAGGACCACAGCCAGGTGGCTTTTGACAGGAGGATCTGCCCAGACGCCCAGCCCCGTGCCGCTTTCTTCCCCTGCATCTCTCAGGAGATGCCGAGTGGTGAGAAGGTGAAGGGCCCCTGGGTGCCTCTCCCACCTGCAACAACGAGGAGCCCAGAGAAGGAGGTTTGAATCCAGCATCTAACTTATTATTTGGTGCTACTTCACCTTGATTTAGCTCAAGGGAATCATGAAACTACTACGGGCCCCTGTGTTACACGCTCCTGGTCGTAACAGCAGGAAAATGTCTTCTCACCAGACAGGGAAAGGTCCCTTCCCCACTGGCAGCTCCACCTGTCAGAAGGTCCCTGGAAGAACATTTGCAATGATGTCACACAAGCAGAGCTGCCATAGAACTTCTGTATTACTCTTCCTAAAGGAGCTGTAGCGCCTGCAGGTGGTCCTAATGTCTCACCCTCTTCCTATACTCTTGTACTCGGTACACACAGGTGTACTCTGGGTTTCCCCGGTCTCTCTCCACCTGGAATTTGAAGTACCAGACGGCATCAAAGAGCTCTGAACAGTGATGCAGGTTCCCTATCTGACCATGCCATGATTGCTGTGTGGTGAGGCTAAATCCATGCACGAACCGGCCTTCTGAAGGGAATTCTATGGGCCTGTTAGTCCTGTGCCATCACACTGCTTTGCATTTCCAACCAAGTGAACAGGAAGTTAACCTCTGAATATTCACTCACCACTTTTATTCTTCCCTCCCAACACCCTGTACTTTTTGCTGTGATTTTTAGTTTTGGGAGCAGTGTGTCCATGTTTTTATGTATTGATGCTGGATTAGATCTGAGTTGATGGTTTCTGGGGGCAGGCAGCACAGCAGCAGTGCCTGGCCACGGTTTGAAGAGCACTCTTACAGAACACAGGCTGCAACATGTGCCACACTGTGGGAGGGAAGGTCTACCAAGAACACCAGTTCCCACTTTTTGCTTTCCCCTTCCACTAGGTTAAAGCCTCTCGCCCGTTCCCAGCAACAGGCATAGTCACTCATTACGCCTCCCCCAGGCTTCGGGATGTTGGCAACTGCGGAAGTGTTTGTGAGCCTGAGGAAAGCAAATAAAGAGCTGTGGTGCAAGGCATCAGGAGGGCCTCTGTGGAGCTTAGCAGGTCCTCTGTACTTGGGAGGGCTGTTTGCAAGCTCTGCCTGCAACAAGATCCTTTCCTCAACTCCTCTCTCCTTCTCCGCCTGCCTCCCAGCCCCACCACTGTGGTCGCTTACAAGATCTCTGGTGCTGACAGCACCTACAATCACATATGCACTCGTTCTTTCCCGCCAGCGTTCTGGCAGGCAGGCAGACCTCGCATGTTCCTTGTCCCTGATGCTGGCTCGGTGGCTATGTGGCCAGATTTGGGGTGTCCAGTGTGGGCAGCCAAGGGCTGTAGGGGACTCGCTGCACGTCTGACCCATTCTCTGCCCACCTGGACTGCCTACCCTGCTGAGCGCTTTCAGTGCCTTGGATTTAGTGTAAAGGAGATTTCGGGGATAACTGAAGGAGCGCCTTTGGGACAGTTTCCCCAGGCATTATGGACAACTACTGTGGGACGTGACACTGTTGCTCAAGGCACAACACTTGCTCAGAGCACATTGCTCTTTGCCCCTTAGCACTCCTGAATATCCTCCTTGCTGCTCTGATCACAGACAACATAACAGTTGGGTGGATCTAGGACTTAACAAATCCCACTCAGTCACTGTTTTTCAGTCTGTCCTTATATACAGATGAACTTTCAAGCTACTTTAAAAACGTTCCACTGTGCCAATTGGAAACCGTCAGAGACTGAAAAGAATTACACATGAAACATTGTACCAAAACCAGTTCTTCCAGGCTCAGGAGCTGGGACATTGTCAGACTGAAACCTCAACTGCCTAGTAGCAGGAGATGGAACACTCAGGATAAGGAGAACTGCAATTTTCAACACCAACAACAGGCTAAGGAGCAACAGACAAAGGCCTCCAGCCTTTCACTTTATTGGAGCTTTTGAGGGCTGCCGGTTCTCTCCAGGGAATCTTAAATCTTAAATCCAACTGTGAACAGGAACTAATAATGCTGCTAAGCCACTTCTGTAAAATTACAAAGACCAACGGCGCTTGCTCTGGGGAGAGGTGCACTCGCAGAGCACAGGACTGTCCCCATGATGGTCCAAGCAGGGCAAAGGTGCAAGAGCAGAGGGAATATCCCTGTGGTACTCTGCAAGTTGAACGAGAGGAAACGGTGGAGACCGCCCCAGGAAAAGGGGAGGAAGCAGCACAGGCGGGGACAGCAACGCCACCTGCACCGCTAGGAGCACCCAGACTTGCTCTGCAGTTTTCAGGCCTTTATTACCGCTCCCCGGCAGCACGGCCGTCCTCCAGGCCCAGCACACGGCGGGGCTCCCTGCTGCAGAGTTGCACGACGACATCAATAAACTGGTGCCCAAATGTCACCAGCGTTTTTGGATGTGGCTGCAGCAGCTGCACCAGGAGATCTACATCCAGCCTCAAGAAGACCAGGAGAGCCTGCCCAGATCCTTCACTGTGGCTGCCCGTGAAGACAAGTACCCAAAGAGCTGTCCCAGCAAGGAAGATACACACGACAAGCTGCCACAGAACTTTTTTATTGATCGTCCTAAATGATCTGTAGTGCCTGCCGGTCGCCATCCTGTCCGGCTCTCTTCCCGTGCACCTGTACTCGGTACACACAGGTGTACTCTGGATTTCCCCAGTTGCTCTCCACCTGGAATTTGATGTACCGGAAGGTCTTGGGAAGCTGCCTCTGGAAAGAAACGGGGGAGCTACCGTTACACAGGTGGCAACAGCCACATCACGTCGCCAGAGCCCCCTCTGCCCGCTCTCCCCCTGCTGAGGACCAAACGGCAGCACTGACCAAGGAGGACCGAGGGCAACCAGACTCGTCTTGGCCAGGGCCCCGCAGGAGCCCTCTGTGCCTGGAAAGCCAAGGCCTGGCCTCAGAGGCAGCTGAGGGAGCTGTGGAACCCGGAGGCGCTTGGCTGCCCTGTGTGCCGTGGCAGGCGGGGACAGTCCTGCTGAGGGGGAACACGTCTGCCGTCCTCCCTCCCGCCATCACCCTGACGGGGACTGCTTCCCTTCCCGGCCCTGTTCCCACTGCTGCTGTCTCTGTGACGGCCCAAGCAAAAAGAATGGCCTGGCAAAGGTGGGGCAGCTGCCTCGGCCAGCACAACAAAGCACCATTTTCTGCCTCTTGCCCTCTTCCCCACAGACAATGCTGCCTTCTCCCTGGGCATTCTGCCACAGCTCTTGCTGTACCTGCACATGGAACGTCTGAGCAATCATCTTGTTCACGTCATAGGTGAACGTCCCCAGGAGAGTTTCTGCCCCAGCCTCATCCACTCCCTCAAAGACAAGAGACAGAGGGAGCAGGTCAGGCCCAAGCAGGGTGTCAGGAAAAGGGCACGTCGAGGACCAAGCCAGGAACCCCTCCCCACCTCCCTGGGCTAAAAGGGGTACTATACAGAGGTTAGGGTGCCTCTGGGTCAGGCTGCTTTGAGCACGTGCTCCAGGATCCTTGGCCATGAGGCAAACAAGCCCCAGAGGCACAGATCCCCACGTGCCCCCCAGCAGTGCCCAGGGGACGCTGTGCTCTGCAGCAGCCAGACCCAGGGAGATGTCAGAGGAAGGCGCCGTAAGCTGCAGAGCTCTGGAGCAGCTTTTCCCTGGGGCCAGGCACACCTGAGAAGGGCAAGGCAAAGACTAACAAAGACGGCAAAATCTTTTGGGGCATCGCTGACTTCCCCAGAAGTCGACACTGCCTCAGAGATATGCCAGACGCTGAAAGCCGTTGGCCAGACCTCTACGGGCAACCGGATGACCACGTGGCCTTGAGATCCTTGGAAAGCCCAGCAGTTCCCAGGGGCGATACGGTGCTGAAAGTACAAAGCCATGACCATCAGCAGCAAGGCAACCAAGGACCCAACAGAGCTGCCTGTTGGACCAGAAGCAGAGACCTTGCCTGGCCTGTGGGTGGCAATCCTGCTCCTAAATGATTACAAGCCCATGGGCAGCATAGCAATATGGAGGTGTTTCTAGAAAACTTCGGGGCTCCACTGCCTTTCCAGAGCCTGCTCTGCTTCCTCAGAGCCTGCAGAGACAGGGCAGGTCTCCTAGTGCACCTCACCCCATCGCCCTTCGAAAACTACTCTGCACTGCAGGGCCCATGCAATGTCTCTCCCTGCTCCCATGGCTCAGCACCCCCCACCACTCCCACCCGCTCCGCAAAGGCGCCTTCAGAGAGAGATGGGATGTGGCAGGGGGGCTGCCAAGGACCAGCTCCCTCGGCAAAATGCAGCCCAGGGTGCTGGGCAGGTCACAGAAGCTGGGTTCAGCTCGGTCCCCCTCCTGACGGCAGGGCAGCGCTGCCAGGGAGCAGGGGTCAGGACTGCCATGCAGATCGCAGGGCTGAGTGACACGGCCGGGCTGAAGGGAAGTGCTGTGTGCTTGTTCCGCCTGGAGCTGAACCACAAGTCAGGCTTTCTCCGTGATACCTGCAAGATTGTCGCTGGACCTTTTCCAGAGAAAACGTCCAATGTGGAAAGCCACCAGGTCTTCTTGTCTCGTACAAAATAAGTCTTGGATGTCCTCTGGTTGTCAATGGTGCCACCTGACGTGAAGATGGCCAGAGTTTAGGAGCTGAAGCAGTGCATTCGGCTGTATTTCTCAAGGTCGAAAGCAGAGCTGGGCAGACTTTGGGGGAGTGCCACACACCAACCAAGGGCAGCGAGATTCCCTGTCTGCGTACCTATTGATCCCATTGCCCAGTCAGGCATCCGGTGGTAGTTTTCAAGCACCTTTTCCATTGCCGTCTGGGTAAAGTGCAGAATTTCCTGGGAAAAATGAGGGGAATGTAGTCATGGCAGTGAACAGAAAGACTTTCACAGGCTGTTCTACATGAACACTGAGTCCTAGCACAGAGCCAAGGAGTGCCTCTGCATCGGACACCCCAAGGCAAGACCTGTGGGAAAAGCTGCCGACTTGGAGAATGCTAAGAGGAAGCAGCAGGAGGGAGCCCAAAAAGGTAGCAAGGTCTCCGATCTACCCCTGGCACCTTTACCTCTCTCTTCTCCTCTTGGACACCATGTTCTTCCAGGGCCAAAGTCACTGCCTGCAGGATGTTCCTCTTGGCAGCAGACACCTGATCCTCGGTCTCCTTGAGCTGCCGCATCTGCTCCAGCCAGCCCTGGGCTTTCCTGCAGACACAGGAAAGCAGGTCTTGTCCAGCAGCTGCCCAGTCTCTGCAGGCAGGCTCCAAACCCTGTGCAGAGAGGGGCCCGCTGGGCTTGGCCACCCCCGTCTCTCAGCCCCTTTCCTTCCTCTGCTGTACCAATGGCTCCTTCCAGCACCACAGCTGGCAGACCGCGAAGGTCAGGAGTCCTGGATGCGAGGCGAGGGAGTGTGGGCAGCACGAAGCCAGCTGAGATGGCTCCACAGGGTGCGTGCCTTGGCGAGAAGGTGCTCTTACCTCAGTGACTCCAGCTCCGCTTCAGAAAGCCCACTCTCATCCTGCAAGATAAAGAACAGGGATGGTGGACCTCTGAAGGAGCTTGTTGGCTGACAAAATTGACCCTTTGGAGAGACAGCCATTGCAACAAGAATGAGGAGCACTGCCAGGGCTTCCCAAAGGAGACTCCCCCAGGCAGAGCTGGCAGAAATTCCAGCTGCTTGGATTCCCTTTGGGAGACCCCGACCCCAGGGCTGGGGTCTGTACAGCCGCGTTCAGCAGAGCATCTTTCAGGTCTCCATCTGACCCCCAGGCTCTCTGAGAGCCACGCAGGCAGCCAAGGCACCTTCTGCCAAAGTGCTCCGTGCTTCAGCCTGGCACCCTGCAGAGCTCACTCGGGAAGATCCCTCTCCATGTTGAACCCCATGCAGGCGCTAAGGAGATTGAAGGACAAGTGGCAGTGCCCCAACACATCCCATGTTCTCCTTTGGCACCGATGGGCATCTGGGACCAGGTGCCCCATCTTCCCAGGCCAACCAGGAGGGCAGAGCCACGGCCTTGGCAGGTGTTGGCTTTATACTGCAAGAGACACTTACATTCAGCGTTCCATGTCCCGAACCTCGTGAGTCCAAGTAGTAAAAACCAGCAGCTGTGGGTCACGTTGGCAGGAGAGGGTTATTTTCCTCAGGAGCTTGTTCCTCTCCCCAGCACTGATGGGGCCAGTTTTGGTCGGGGATACTTACAAAACACGATTAAAATGCAAAGGGCAAAGAGCCCCAGCACTCTTGTGGCCAACATGGCTGGCACCTCTTCAGGCCCAGCACAGTGGCCACGCAGAAGGAAAATGTTGATCTGCTGACGAGATGCAAACAGCGCTTCTCGAGCCGATCACCAGCCGCTCAAAGCACTCTGCTTTGTGCTGCTGCCCACCTCTGAGCGTGGGCTTTTATAGAGGGCAGCGACTATGACCTCACCACAGCCGACTGGTGACGTCCATTGTGACCTCAGAGGGGCTACCCTGGAGGGGGCTGCTGTGCCTTTTTGGAGAGCGGGACCCTGTGGGTTCACCCACACCTGCAGCTCCCAGAGACAAGGGCCCAGCTGAAAGAAATCGCTTGCTTAGTTTGGGATCAGGCTCACATAAGAATAAATCCAGAAGAGTCGTCTCTCACCAAAGAGGAGGCAAGGGCACTCAGTGCCAGGAAGGCTCCTTCGACAGTGTTCCAATCTAAGGGAGGGCTCCGTTCACAGACCTCCTGCTCTGACCACTGAAAGGGGGTCTTTGGTGGGGTCCCCGTTTTATGACCTGGTAGGATCTGGCTCTGGTGATTACAAGCCCTACAAAATCACATATGGGTTAACCAATGTGTTCAGATATTCCAAGCCTCAGCCCGTGCTCGAGTAAAGTGTTGGCTGCCTGTGAACATCACCCCCACCAAAACCACTGTGACACTGGAACTCCTGCAAATATTCTGGGGTTGGATTTGTTAAAGCGAAAGCCTCGATGGATTCAGCAGGAAGGGAATGGAAGTTCATATCTCCAGCTGCCAGGCTTTAATAATTAAACTACCTCAGGTCATCTGTTTATTGTCATCTGGTGGCAATTACAGAAACATGGTGGGACAGTTCACATGACTGGAATGTGGTCATGGATGGCTATGCCCTTTTTAGGAAAGACAGGCCAGCCAGGCGTGGTGGTGGAGTTGCTTTCTATGTGAGAGAGCAACTACAATGTACTAAATTCTGCCCAGGAGTGGATGAGGAGAGAGTTGAGAGTGTACGGGTCAGAATTAAGGAGCAGGCTGGCAGGGGTGATACAGTAGGTGTCTATTACAGACGACCAGATCAGGCTGAGGAAGTTGACGAGGCCTTCTATGGGCAGCTGAGAGTGGCCTCAGAGTCACAGGCCTTGGTTGTTGTGGGGGATTTTAACTTCCCTGATGTTTGCTGGAAGGACCATTCAGCCAGCCAGCCACAGTCCAGGAGGTTCCTCCAGTGCATTGATGATAACTTCCTCCTGCAGATGGTGGAGGAGCCGACTAGGAGAGGTGCACCGCTCCAACTAACAAGGATGGTCTGGTTGAAGCAGTAAACGTTGAGGGCTGCCTGGGTTGCAGTGACCACGAGATGGTGGAGTTCAGCATCTTGTGTGGCCGGAACAGAACAGCAAGTAGAATTGCAACCCTGGACTTTAGCAGGGCTAACTTTGGCCTTTTCAAGCAATTGCTGGGGGAAATCCCATGGGCAAGACTGCTTGAAGGAAAAGGGGCCCAAGATAGCTGGATTGCATTCAGAGATTGCTTCTTCCACGCTCAGGATCAGAGCATCCCCACACGTAGGAAGTCAAGGAAGGCAGCCAGGAGGCCTGCGTGGTTGAATAGGGATCTGTTGGGTATGCTCAAGCAGAAGAGGAGAGTTTACAGGTCATGGAAGCAGGGGCTGGCCACTTGGGAGGAATATAAGGCTGCTGTTAGAGGATGTAGGAAGGCAGCAAGGATAGCCAAGGCCTCCTTAGAATTACAGCTGGCGAGAGGGGTCAAGGACAGCAAAAAGAACTTTTTCAAATACCTAGCAGGTAAAACTAATACCAGAGGCAATGTAGGCCCACTGATGAATGGGGTGGGTGCCCTGGTGGCAGAAGATACAGAGAAGCCAGAATTACTGAATGCCTTCTTTGTCTCTGTCTACTCTGCTGGGGGCTGTCCTGGGGAGCGCTGTACCCCTGAGACCCCAGATGAAGCCAGATCAATAGAAGAGTTTGCTTTAGTTGATGAGGACTGGGTTAGGGAGCAATTAAATAGTCTGGACATCCATAAATCCATGGGCCGAACACTCAACTAGACGAGGCACTGCCGGGTGCTGATGGCAGTGAAGTGCGGTGCTTCAGAACAGGCTGCGGAGCCACACGGGTTAGTCCAGAGGCAGAACTGGTTTAAGCACCCCCCCAAACTTGGTGTGCAGGTGTGTCTCGGAGGCAAACGAAAAGTCCCTTTAGGCAGGAAACAGACTTGATTCTAGCCAGAACTGTTTAGCCAATAAACCACCTAGGAACAGGGTTTCTCCAGATCATTCATCTCTCTGACCACATTCTAAAACAGAGGTTCAGATACCAGTTGAGAATATTATTATTGTACAACCACATAAGAATGAAGATCCACAGCAAGCATTCACACCCAAAAAACAGAACAAGAGGCCTCTTGCACTCAAAAACACCCAGCAGAAAACAATCGCTTGCCTCATTTGGGATGAGGCTCACATAAGAATAAATCCAGAAGAGTCGTCTCTCACCAAAGAGGAGGCAAGGGCACTCAGTGCCAGGAAGGCTCCTTCGACAGTGTTCCAATCTAAGGGAGGGCTCCGTTCACAGACCTCCTGCTCTGACCACTGAAAGGGGGTCTTTGGTGGGGTCCCCGTTTTATGACCTGGTGGGATCTGGCTCTGGTGATTACAAGCCCTACAAAATTATGGCTCGAGTAAAGTGTCAGCTGCCTGGAGACACCACCCCCACCAAAGCCACTATGACACTGGAACTCCTGCAAATACTCTGGGGTTGGATTTGTTAAAGCGAAAGCCTCGATGGATTCAGCAGGAAGGGAATGGAAGGTCATGTCTCCAGCTGTCCTGGTTTCACAAGTCCTCTGATTATATTTTATACATAAGATTGTAATATTCTTTGCAATTCCATCTGAAGTTATTCAAAGACAATAAAATAAATAACACAATTAAATGCCTATCTCTAATCCTATTCTGCATACACTGATGAAGTTATCATCATTCCCTAGCAGAGCTCTACTTAAGGAGTGTCCTGTCAATTAAAATCTGTTGAGAGAAACAGAGGAGAAATTGCCGGGATTAGGTTTGCAATTGTTAATGACACCTAATTCCTGGAACTGATCCCACACTTTCTAAATCAAAAGACAAAATGCCCTTTGAATTTTAGGAGCCACAAATCTGTTGCATAAGCACCACGTATGATAAAGAGGTTGTACAGAATTTATTTGAGGAACGGGCTTATAACCACCTGAAAGACCCTTCACAATCACCTCCCACAATGCAGAAGATCAATAATCAGGTAAGCATCACATAAGTCCTTGAGGGGCAGCAGGGAGCGGCCCTGACAAGGGCCATGACTGGCATAATTAAGAGGCAGGAACTGGACTACAAAGGCACCACTCCAAGAAGCCAGGTGCATGTCCATCACTGGAGGATTGCCACGTCTGTCATCATCATTGTGGGAGCCAAGGGTGGTGATATTTCTCTTTTCCTTTTCCTGCCTATCCTCTTCTTATAAAACTTTCATTAGAAGCCACACCACCCACCATTACGTTCTCCACGTTCAGGTTGCTTCCACGATGAATACAACTCCTCATTGGTTGTTTAGTGTCGTTTCACCTTTTTTTAGTCCAAGGGAATCTCAAAACTGCTACGACCCCAGTGTTACTTGTTCCGCGTTGTAACAGCAGGAAAATAGTTTCCACTACACAGGGAAAGGTCCCTTCCCCACTGGTGGCTCAGGCTGTTAGAAGCTCCCTTGAAGAGCATTTGCAAGGAAGATACACAAGATGAGCTGACACAAAACTTCTTTATTACTCTTCCAAAAGGAGCTGTAGCACCTGCCGGTCATCATCGTGTCCCAGCCTCTTCCCATGCACCTATACTCGGTATACACAGCTGTACTCTGGGTTTCCCCAGTTGCTCTCCACCTGGAATTTGATGTAACGAAAGGTCCTGGGAAGCTCCTTCTGGAAAGAAATGGGGGGAGCTGCCATTACACAGGTGGCAACAGCCACATCACATTGCCAGAGCCCCCTCTGCCTGCTCTCCCCCTGCTGTGGAGCAAATAGCGATCCTCTACGTGGGCTTGGCAGCTCTGAAGGCCCTGTCCCCCAACTTGGGACACACCAGCCCAGACCACGAGGTGCAGACACGCAGCACAGGACCCAGGAGTGGGTTAGGAATCCCAGTGCGGTAATCACAGCTGGGCTGGACAGGCAAGGACAGCCTGGTCCAACTGCCCCTACTAAGGCCAGGCCACCTGGAGCGCAGGACCACAGCCAGGTGGCTTTTGACAGGAGGATCTGCCCAGACGCCCAGCCCCGTGCCGCTTTCTTCCCCTGCATCTCTCAGGAGATGCCGAGTGGTGAGAAGGTGAAGGGCCCCTGGGTGCCTCTCCCACCTGCAACAACGAGGAGCCCAGAGAAGGAGGTTTGAATCCAGCATCTAACTTATTATTTGGTGCTACTTCACCTTGATTTAGCTCAAGGGAATCATGAAACTACTACGGGCCCCTGTGTTACACGCTCCTGGTCGTAACAGCAGGAAAATGTCTTCTCACCAGACAGGGAAAGGTCCCTTCCCCACTGGCAGCTCCACCTGTCAGAAGGTCCCTGGAAGAACATTTGCAATGATGTCACACAAGCAGAGCTGCCATAGAACTTCTGTATTACTCTTCCTAAAGGAGCTGTAGCGCCTGCAGGTGGTCCTAATGTCTCACCCTCTTCCTATACTCTTGTACTCGGTACACACAGGTGTACTCTGGGTTTCCCCGGTCTCTCTCCACCTGGAATTTGAAGTACCAGACGGCATCAAAGAGCTCTGAACAGTGATGCAGGTTCCCTATCTGACCATGCCATGATTGCTGTGTGGTGAGGCTAAATCCATGCACGAACCGGCCTTCTGAAGGGAATTCTATGGGCCTGTTAGTCCTGTGCCATCACACTGCTTTGCATTTCCAACCAAGTGAACAGGAAGTTAACCTCTGAATATTCACTCACCACTTTTATTCTTCCCTCCCAACACCCTGTACTTTTTGCTGTGATTTTTAGTTTTGGGAGCAGTGTGTCCATGTTTTTATGTATTGATGCTGGATTAGATCTGAGTTGATGGTTTCTGGGGGCAGGCAGCACAGCAGCAGTGCCTGGCCACGGTTTGAAGAGCACTCTTACAGAACACAGGCTGCAACATGTGCCACACTGTGGGAGGGAAGGTCTACCAAGAACACCAGTTCCCACTTTTTGCTTTCCCCTTCCACTAGGTTAAAGCCTCTCGCCCGTTCCCAGCAACAGGCATAGTCACTCATTACGCCTCCCCCAGGCTTCGGGATGTTGGCAACTGCGGAAGTGTTTGTGAGCCTGAGGAAAGCAAATAAAGAGCTGTGGTGCAAGGCATCAGGAGGGCCTCTGTGGAGCTTAGCAGGTCCTCTGTACTTGGGAGGGCTGTTTGCAAGCTCTGCCTGCAACAAGATCCTTTCCTCAACTCCTCTCTCCTTCTCCGCCTGCCTCCCAGCCCCACCACTGTGGTCGCTTACAAGATCTCTGGTGCTGACAGCACCTACAATCACATACGCACTCGTTCTTTCCCGCCAGCGTTCTGGCAGGCAGGCAGACCTCGCATGTTCCTTGTCCCTGATGCTGGCTCGGTGGCTATGTGGCCAGATTTGGGGTGTCCAGTGTGGGCAGCCAAGGGCTGTAGGGGACTCGCTGCACGTCTGACCCATTCTCTGCCCACCTGGACTGCCTACCCTGCTGAGCGCTTTCAGTGCCTTGGATTTAGTGTAAAGGAGATTTCGGGGATAACTGAAGGAGCACCTTTGGGACAGTTTCCCCAGGCATTATGGACAACTACTGTGGGACGTGACACTGTTGCTCAAGGCACAACACTTGCTCAGAGCACATTGCTCTTTGCCCCTTAGCACTCCTGAATATCCTCCTTGCTGCTCTGATCACAGACAACATAACAGTTGGGTGGATCTAGGACTTAACAAATCCCACTCAGTCACTGTTTTTCAGTCTGTCCTTATATACAGATGAACTTTCAAGCTACTTTAAAAACGTTCCACTGTGCCAATTGGAAACCGTCAGAGACTGAAAAGAATTACACATGAAACATTGTACCAAAACCAGTTCTTCCAGGCTCAGGAGCTGGGACATTGTCAGACTGAAACCTCAACTGCCTAGTAGCAGGAGATGGAACACTCAGGATAAGGAGAACTGCAATTTTCAACACCAACAACAGGCTAAGGAGCAACAGACAAAGGCCTCCAGCCTTTCACTTTATTGGAGCTTTTGAGGGCTGCCGGTTCTCTCCAGGGAATCTTAAATCTTAAATCCAACTGTGAACAGGAACTAATAATGCTGCTAAGCCACTTCTGTAAAATTACAAAGACCAACGGCGCTTGCTCTGGGGAGAGGTGCACTCGCAGAGCACAGGACTGTCCCCATGATGGTCCAAGCAGGGCAAAGGTGCAAGAGCAGAGGGAATATCCCTGTGGTACTCTGCAAGTTGAACGAGAGGAAACGGTGGAGACCGCCCCAGGAAAAGGGGAGGAAGCAGCACAGGCGGGGACAGCAACGCCACCTGCACCGCTAGGAGCACCCAGACTTGCTCTGCAGTTTTCAGGCCTTTATTACCGCTCCCCGGCAGCACGGCCGTCCTCCAGGCCCAGCACACGGCGGGGCTCCCTGCTGCAGAGTTGCACGACGACATCAATAAACTGGTGCCCAAATGTCACCAGCGTTTTTGGATGTGGCTGCAGCAGCTGCACCAGGAGATCTACATCCAGCCTCAAGAAGACCAGGAGAGCCTGCCCAGATCCTTCACTGTGGCTGCCCGTGAAGACAAGAACCCAAAGAGCTGTCCCAGCAAGGAAGATACACACGACAAGCTGCCACAGAACTTTTTTATTGATCGTCCTAAATGATCTGTAGTGCCTGCCGGTCGCCATCCTGTCCGGCTCTCTTCCCGTGCACCTGTACTCGGTACACACAGGTGTACTCTGGATTTCCCCAGTTGCTCTCCACCTGGAATTTGATGTACCGGAAGGTCTTGGGAAGCTGCCTCTGGAAAGAAACGGGGGAGCTACCGTTACACAGGTGGCAACAGCCACATCACGTCGCCAGAGCCCCCTCTGCCCGCTCTCCCCCTGCTGAGGACCAAACGGCAGCACTGACCAAGGAGGACCGAGGGCAACCAGACTCGTCTTGGCCAGGGCCCCGCAGGAGCCCTCTGTGCCTGGAAAGCCAAGGCCTGGCCTCAGAGGCTGCTGAGGGAGCTGTGGAACCCGGAGGCGCTTGGCTGCCCTGTGTGCCGTGGCAGGCGGGGACAGTCCTGCTGAGGGGGAACACGTCTGCTGTCCTCCCTCCCGCCATCACCCTGACGGGGACTGCTTCCCTTCCCGGCCCTGTTCCCACTGCTGCTGTCTCTGTGACGGCCCAAGCAAAAAGAATGGCCTGGCAAAGGTGGGGCAGCTGCCTCGGCCAGCACAACAAAGCACCATTTTCTGCCTCTTGCCCTCTTCCCCACAGACAATGCTGCCTTCTCCCTGGGCATTCTGCCACAGCTCTTGCTGTACCTGCACATGGAACGTCTGAGCAACCATCTTGTTCACGTCATAGGTGAACGTCCCCAGGAGAGTTTCTGCCCCAGCCTCATCCACTCCCTCAAAGACAAGAGACAGAGGGAGCAGGTCAGGCCCAAGCAGGGTGTCAGGAAAAGGGCACGTCGAGGACCAAGCCAGGAACCCCTCCCCACCTCCCTGGGCTAAAAGGGGTAGTATACAGAGGTTAGGGTGCCTCTGGGTCAGGCTGCTTTGAGCACGTGCTCCAGGATCCTTGGCCATGAGGCAAACAAGCCCCAGAGGCACAGATCCCCACGTGCCCCCCAGCAGTGCCCAGGGGACGCTGTGCTCTGCAGCAGCCAGACCCAGGGAGATGTCAGAGGAAGGCGCCGTAAGCTGCAGAGCTCTGGAGCAGCTTTTCCCTGGGGCCAGGCACACCTGAGAAGGGCAAGGCAAAGACTTACAAAGACGGCAAAATCTTTTGGGGCATCGCTGACTTCCCCAGAAGTCGACACTGCCTCAGAGATATGCCAGACGCTGAAAGCCGTTGGCCAGACCTCTACGGGCAACCGGATGACCACGTGGCCTTGAGATCCTTGGAAAGCCCAGCAGTTCCCAGGGGCGATACGGTGCTGAAAGTACAAAGCCATGACCATCAGCAGCAAGGCAACCAAGGACCCAACAGAGCTGCCTGTTGGACCAGAAGCAGAGACCTTGCCTGGCCTGTGGGTGGCAATCCTGCTCCTAAATGATTACAAGCCCATGGGCAGCATAGCAATATGGAGGTGTTTCTAGAAAACTTCGGGGCTCCACTGCCTTTCCAGAGCCTGCTCTGCTTCCTCAGAGCCTGCAGAGACAGGGCAGGTCTCGTAGTGCACCTCACCCCATCGCCCTTCGAAAACTACTCTGCACTGCAGGGCCCATGCAATGTCTCTCCCTGCTCCCATGGCTCAGCACCCCCCACCACTCCCACCCGCTCCGCAAAGGCGCCTTCAGAGAGAGATGGGATGTGGCAGGGGGGCTGCCAAGGACCAGCTCCCTCGGCAAAATGCAGCCCAGGGTGCTGGGCAGGTCACAGAAGCTGGGTTCAGCTCGGTCCCCCTCCTGACGGCAGGGCAGCGCTGCCAGGGAGCAGGGGTCAGGACTGCCATGCAGATCGCAGGGCTGAGTGACACGGCCGGGCTGAAGGGAAGTGCTGTGTGCTTGTTCCGCCTGGAGCTGAACCACAAGTCAGGCTTTCTCTGTGATACCTGCAAGATTGTCGCTGGACCTTTTCCAGAGAAAACGTCCAATGTGGAAAGCCACCAGGTCTTCTTGTCTCGTACAAAATAAGTCTTGGATGTCCTCTGGTTGTCAATGGTGCCACCTGACGTGAAGATGGCCAGAGTTTAGGAGCTGAAGCAGTGCATTCGGCTGTATTTCTCAAGGTCGAAAGCAGAGCTGGGCAGACTTTGGGGGAGTGCCACACACCAACCAAGGGCAGCGAGATTCCCTGTCTGCGTACCTATTGATCCCATTGCCCAGTCAGGCATCCGGTGGTAGTTTTCAAGCACCTTTTCCATTGCCGTCTGGGTAAAGTGCAGAATTTCCTGGGAAAAATGAGGGGAATGTAGTCATGGCAGTGAACAGAAAGACTTTCACAGGCTGTTCTACATGAACACTGAGTCCTGGCACAGAGCCAAGGAGTGCCTCTGCATCGGACACCCCAAGGCAAGACCTGTGGGAAAAGCTGCCGACTTGGAGAATGCTAAGAGGAAGCAGCAGGAGGGAGCCCAAAAAGGTAGCAAGGTCTCAGATCTACCCCTGGCACCTTTACCTCTCTCTTCTCCTCTTGGACACCATGTTCTTCCAGGGCCAAAGTCACTGCCTGCAGGATGTTCCTCTTGGCAGCAGACACCTGATCCTCGGTCTCCTTGAGTTGCCGCATCTGCTCCAGCCAGCCCTGGGCTTTCCTGCAGACACAGGAAAGCAGGTCTTGTCCAGCAGCTGCCCAGTCTCTGCAGGCAGGCTCCAAACCCTGTGCAGAGAGGGGCCCGCTGGGCTTGGCCACCCCCGTCTCTCAGCCCCTTTCCTTCCTCTGCTGTACCAATGGCTCCTTCCAGCACCACAGCTGGCAGACCGCGAAGGTCAGGAGTCCTGGATGCGAGGCGAGGGAGTGTGGGCAGCACGAAGCCAGCTGAGATGGCTCCACAGGGTGCGTGCCTTGGCGAGAAGGTGCTCTTACCTCAGTGACTCCAGCTCCGCTTCAGAAAGCCCACTCTCATCCTGCAAGATAAAGAACAGGGATGGTGGACCTCTGAAGGAGCTTGTTGGCTGACAAAATTGACCCTTTGGAGAGACAGCCATTGCAACAAGAATGAGGAGCACTGCCAGGGCTTCCCAAAGGAGACTCCCCCAGGCAGAGCTGGCAGAAATTCCAGCTGCTTGGATTCCCTTTGGGAGACCCCGACCCCAGGGCTGGGGTCTGTAACAGCCGTGTTCAGCAGAGCATCTTTCAGGTCTCCATCTGACCCCCAGGCTCTCTGAGAGCCACGCAGGCAGCCAAGGCACCTTCTGCCAAAGTGCTCCGTGCTTCAGCCTGGCACCCTGCAGAGCTCACTCGGGAAGATCCCTCTCCATGTTGAACCCCATGCAGGCGCTAAGGAGATTGAAGGACAAGTGGCAGTGCCCCAACACATCCCATGTTCTCCTTTGGCACCGATGGGCATCTGGGACCAGGTGCCCCATCTTCCCAGGCCAACCAGGAGGGCAGAGCCACGGCCTTGGCAGGTGTTGGCTTTATACTGCAAGAGACACTTACATTCAGCGTTCCATGTCCCGAACCTCGTGAGTCCAAGTAGTAAAAACCAGCAGCTGTGGGTCACGTTGGCAGGAGAGGGTTATTTTCCTCAGGAGCTTGTTCCTCTCCCCAGCACTGATGGGGCCAGTTTTGGTCGGGGATACTTACAAAACACGATTAAAATGCAAAGGGCAAAGAGCCCCAGCACTCTTGTGGCCAACATGGCTGGCACCTCTTCAGGCCCAGCACAGTGGCCACGCAGAAGGAAAATGTTGATCTGCTGACGAGATGCAAACAGCGCTTCTCGAGCCGATCACCAGCCGCTCAAAGCACTCTGCTTTGTGCTGCTGCCCACCTCTGAGCGTGGGCTTTTATAGAGGGCAGCGAC
The DNA here is from genome assembly GCF_036013475.1 of Columba livia. Lineage (NCBI taxonomy): Eukaryota > Metazoa > Chordata > Aves > Columbiformes > Columbidae > Columba > Columba livia. The sequence goes on from NC_088642.1 coordinate 76,463,586, forward strand.
TATGACCTCACCACAGCCGACTGGTGACGTCCATTGTGACCTCAGAGGGGCTACCCTGGAGGGGGCTGCTGTGCCTTTTTGGAGAGCGGGACCCTGTGGGTTCACCCACACCTGCAGCTCCCAGAGACAAGGGCCCAGCAGAAAATAATCGCTTGCTTAGTTTGGGATCAGGCTCACATAAGAATAAATCCAGAAGAGTCGTCTCTCACCAAAGAGGAGGCAAGGGCACTCAGTGCCAGGAAGGCTCCTTCGACAGTGTTCCAATCTAAGGGAGGGCTCCGTTCACAGACCTCCTGCTCTGACCACTGAAAGGGGGTCTTTGGTGGGGTCCCCGTTTTATGACCTGGTAGGATCTGGCTCTGGTGATTACAAGCCCTACAAAATCACATATGGGTTAACCAATGTGTTCAGATATTCCAAGCCTCAGCCCGTGCTCGAGTAAAGTGTTGGCTGCCTGTGAACATCACCCCCACCAAAACCACTGTGACACTGGAACTCCTGCAAATATTCTGGGGTTGGATTTGTTAAAGCGAAAGCCTCGATGGATTCAGCAGGAAGGGAATGGAAGTTCATATCTCCAGCTGCCAGGCTTTAATAATTAAACTACCTCAGGTCATCTGTTTATTGTCATCTGGTGGCAATTACAGAAACATGGTGGGACAGTTCACATGACTGGAATGTGGTCATGGATGGCTATGCCCTTTTTAGGAAAGACAGGCCAGCCAGGCGTGGTGGTGGAGTTGCTTTCTATGTGAGAGAGCAACTACAATGTACTAAATTCTGCCCAGGAGTGGATGAGGAGAGAGTTGAGAGTGTACGGGTCAGAATTAAGGAGCAGGCTGGCAGGGGTGATACAGTAGGTGTCTATTACAGACGACCAGATCAGGCTGAGGAAGTTGACGAGGCCTTCTATGGGCAGCTGAGAGTGGCCTCAGAGTCACAGGCCTTGGTTGTTGTGGGGGATTTTAACTTCCCTGATGTTTGCTGGAAGGACCATTCAGCCAGCCAGCCACAGTCCAGGAGGTTCCTCCAGTGCATTGATGATAACTTCCTCCTGCAGATGGTGGAGGAGCCGACTAGGAGAGGTGCACCGCTCCAACTAACAAGGATGGTCTGGTTGAAGCAGTAAACGTTGAGGGCTGCCTGGGTTGCAGTGACCACGAGATGGTGGAGTTCAGCATCTTGTGTGGCCGGAACAGAACAGCAAGTAGAATTGCAACCCTGGACTTTAGCAGGGCTAACTTTGGCCTTTTCAAGCAATTGCTGGGGGAAATCCCATGGGCAAGACTGCTTGAAGGAAAAGGGGCCCAAGATAGCTGGATTGCATTCAGAGATTGCTTCTTCCACGCTCAGGATCAGAGCATCCCCACACGTAGGAAGTCAAGGAAGGCAGCCAGGAGGCCTGCGTGGTTGAATAGGGATCTGTTGGGTATGCTCAAGCAGAAGAGGAGAGTTTACAGGTCATGGAAGCAGGGGCTGGCCACTTGGGAGGAATATAAGGCTGCTGTTAGAGGATGTAGGAAGGCAGCTAGGATAGCCAAGGCCTCCTTAGAATTACAGCTGGCGAGAGGGGTCAAGGACAGCAAAAAGAACTTTTTCAAATACCTAGCAGATAAAACTAATACCAGAGGCAATGTAGGCCCACTGATGAATGGGGTGGGTGCCCTGGTGGCAGAAGATACAGAGAAGCCAGAATTACTGAATGCCTTCTTTGTCTCTGTCTACTCTGCTGGGGGCTGTCCTGGGGAGCGCTGTACCCCTGAGACCCCAGATGAAGCCAGATCAATAGAAGAGTTTGCTTTAGTTGATGAGGACTGGGTTAGGGAGCAATTAAATAGTCTGGACATCCATAAATCCATGGGCCGAACACTCAACTAGACGAGGCACTGCCGGGTGCTGATGGCAGTGAAGTGCGGTGCTTCAGAACAGGCTGCGGAGCCACACGGGTTAGTCCAGAGGCAGAACTGGTTTAAGCACCCCCCCAAACTTGGTGTGCAGGTGTGTCTCGGAGGCAAACGAAAAGTCCCTTTAGGCAGGAAACAGACTTGATTCTAGCCAGAACTGTTTAGCCAATAAACCACCTAGGAACAGGGTTTCTCCAGATCATTCATCTCTCTGACCACATTCTAAAACAGAGGTTCAGATACCAGTTGAGAATATTATTATTGTACAACCACATAAGAATGAAGATCCACAGCAAGCATTCACACCCAAAAAACAGAACAAGAGACCTCTTGCACTCAAAAACACCCAGCAGAAAACAATCGCTTGCCTCATTTGGGATGAGGCTCACATAAGAATAAATCCAGAAGAGTCGTCTCTCACCAAAGAGGAGGCAAGGGCACTCAGTGCCAGGAAGGCTCCTTCGACAGTGTTCCAATCTAAGGGAGGGCTCCGTTCACAGACCTCCTGCTCTGACCACTGAAAGGGGGTCTTTGGTGGGGTCCCCGTTTTATGACCTGGTGGGATCTGGCTCTGGTGATTACAAGCCCTACAAAATTATGGCTCGAGTAAAGTGTCAGCTGCCTGGAGACACCACCCCCACCAAAGCCACTATGACACTGGAACTCCTGCAAATACTCTGGGGTTGGATTTGTTAAAGCGAAAGCCTCGATGGATTCAGCAGGAAGGGAATGGAAGGTCATGTCTCCAGCTGTCCTGGTTTCACAAGTCCTCTGATTATATTTTATACATAAGATTGTAATATTCTTTGCAATTCCATCTGAAGTTATTCAAAGACAATAAAATAAATAACACAATTAAATGCCTATCTCTAATCCTATTCTGCATACACTGATGAAGTTATCATCATTCCCTAGCAGAGCTCTACTTAAGGAGTGTCCTGTCAATTAAAATCTGTTGAGAGAAACAGAGGAGAAATTGCCGGGATTAGGTTTGCAATTGTTAATGACACCTAATTCCTGGAACTGATCCCACACTTTCTAAATCAAAAGACAAAATGCCCTTTGAATTTTAGGAGCCACAAATCTGTTGCATAAGCACCACGTATGATAAAGAGGTTGTACAGAATTTATTTGAGGAACGGGCTTATAACCACCTGAAAGACCCTTCACAATCACCTCCCACAATGCAGAAGATCAATAATCAGGTAAGCATCACATAAGTCCTTGAGGGGCAGCAGGGAGCGGCCCTGACAAGGGCCATGACTGGCATAATTAAGAGGCAGGAACTGGACTACAAAGGCACCACTCCAAGAAGCCAGGTGCATGTCCATCACTGGAGGATTGCCACGTCTGTCATCATCATTGTGGGAGCCAAGGGTGGTGATATTTCTCTTTTCCTTTTCCTGCCTATCCTCTTCTTATAAAACTTTCATTAGAAGCCACACCACCCACCATTACGTTCTCCACGTTCAGGTTGCTTCCACGATGAATACAACTCCTCATTGGTTGTTTAGTGTCGTTTCACCTTTTTTTAGTCCAAGGGAATCTCAAAACTGCTACGACCCCAGTGTTACTTGTTCCGCGTTGTAACAGCAGGAAAATAGTTTCCACTACACAGGGAAAGGTCCCTTCCCCACTGGTGGCTCAGGCTGTTAGAAGCTCCCTTGAAGAGCATTTGCAAGGAAGATACACAAGATGAGCTGACACAAAACTTCTTTATTACTCTTCCAAAAGGAGCTGTAGCACCTGCCGGTCATCATCGTGTCCCAGCCTCTTCCCATGCACCTATACTCGGTATACACAGCTGTACTCTGGGTTTCCCCAGTTGCTCTCCACCTGGAATTTGATGTAACGAAAGGTCCTGGGAAGCTCCTTCTGGAAAGAAATGGGGGGAGCTGCCATTACACAGGTGGCAACAGCCACATCACATTGCCAGAGCCCCCTCTGCCTGCTCTCCCCCTGCTGTGGAGCAAATAGCGATCCTCTACGTGGGCTTGGCAGCTCTGAAGGCCCTGTCCCCCAACTTGGGACACACCAGCCCAGACCACGAGGTGCAGACACGCAGCACAGGACCCAGGAGTGGGTTAGGAATCCCAGTGCGGTAATCACAGCTGGGCTGGACAGGCAAGGACAGCCTGGTCCAACTGCCCCTACTAAGGCCAGGCCACCTGGAGCGCAGGACCACAGCCAGGTGGCTTTTGACAGGAGGATCTGCCCAGACGCCCAGCCCCGTGCCGCTTTCTTCCCCTGCATCTCTCAGGAGATGCCGAGTGGTGAGAAGGTGAAGGGCCCCTGGGTGCCTCTCCCACCTGCAACAACGAGGAGCCCAGAGAAGGAGGTTTGAATCCAGCATCTAACTTATTATTTGGTGCTACTTCACCTTGATTTAGCTCAAGGGAATCATGAAACTACTACGGGCCCCTGTGTTACACGCTCCTGGTCGTAACAGCAGGAAAATGTCTTCTCACCAGACAGGGAAAGGTCCCTTCCCCACTGGCAGCTCCACCTGTCAGAAGGTCCCTGGAAGAACATTTGCAATGATGTCACACAAGCAGAGCTGCCATAGAACTTCTGTATTACTCTTCCTAAAGGAGCTGTAGCGCCTGCAGGTGGTCCTAATGTCTCACCCTCTTCCTATACTCTTGTACTCGGTACACACAGGTGTACTCTGGGTTTCCCCGGTCTCTCTCCACCTGGAATTTGAAGTACCAGACGGCATCAAAGAGCTCTGAACAGTGATGCAGGTTCCCTATCTGACCATGCCATGATTGCTGTGTGGTGAGGCTAAATCCATGCACGAACCGGCCTTCTGAAGGGAATTCTATGGGCCTGTTAGTCCTGTGCCATCACACTGCTTTGCATTTCCAACCAAGTGAACAGGAAGTTAACCTCTGAATATTCACTCACCACTTTTATTCTTCCCTCCCAACACCCTGTACTTTTTGCTGTGATTTTTAGTTTTGGGAGCAGTGTGTCCATGTTTTTATGTATTGATGCTGGATTAGATCTGAGTTGATGGTTTCTGGGGGCAGGCAGCACAGCAGCAGTGCCTGGCCACGGTTTGAAGAGCACTCTTACAGAACACAGGCTGCAACATGTGCCACACTGTGGGAGGGAAGGTCTACCAAGAACACCAGTTCCCACTTTTTGCTTTCCCCTTCCACTAGGTTAAAGCCTCTCGCCCGTTCCCAGCAACAGGCATAGTCACTCATTACGCCTCCCCCAGGCTTCGGGATGTTGGCAACTGCGGAAGTGTTTGTGAGCCTGAGGAAAGCAAATAAAGAGCTGTGGTGCAAGGCATCAGGAGGGCCTCTGTGGAGCTTAGCAGGTCCTCTGTACTTGGGAGGGCTGTTTGCAAGCTCTGCCTGCAACAAGATCCTTTCCTCAACTCCTCTCTCCTTCTCCGCCTGCCTCCCAGCCCCACCACTGTGGTCGCTTACAAGATCTCTGGTGCTGACAGCACCTACAATCACATACGCACTCGTTCTTTCCCGCCAGCGTTCTGGCAGGCAGGCAGACCTCGCATGTTCCTTGTCCCTGATGCTGGCTCGGTGGCTATGTGGCCAGATTTGGGGTGTCCAGTGTGGGCAGCCAAGGGCTGTAGGGGACTCGCTGCACGTCTGACCCATTCTCTGCCCACCTGGACTGCCTACCCTGCTGAGCGCTTTCAGTGCCTTGGATTTAGTGTAAAGGAGATTTCGGGGATAACTGAAGGAGCACCTTTGGGACAGTTTCCCCAGGCATTATGGACAACTACTGTGGGACGTGACACTGTTGCTCAAGGCACAACACTTGCTCAGAGCACATTGCTCTTTGCCCCTTAGCACTCCTGAATATCCTCCTTGCTGCTCTGATCACAGACAACATAACAGTTGGGTGGATCTAGGACTTAACAAATCCCACTCAGTCACTGTTTTTCAGTCTGTCCTTATATACAGATGAACTTTCAAGCTACTTTAAAAACGTTCCACTGTGCCAATTGGAAACCGTCAGAGACTGAAAAGAATTACACATGAAACATTGTACCAAAACCAGTTCTTCCAGGCTCAGGAGCTGGGACATTGTCAGACTGAAACCTCAACTGCCTAGTAGCAGGAGATGGAACACTCAGGATAAGGAGAACTGCAATTTTCAACACCAACAACAGGCTAAGGAGCAACAGACAAAGGCCTCCAGCCTTTCACTTTATTGGAGCTTTTGAGGGCTGCCGGTTCTCTCCAGGGAATCTTAAATCTTAAATCCAACTGTGAACAGGAACTAATAATGCTGCTAAGCCACTTCTGTAAAATTACAAAGACCAACGGCGCTTGCTCTGGGGAGAGGTGCACTCGCAGAGCACAGGACTGTCCCCATGATGGTCCAAGCAGGGCAAAGGTGCAAGAGCAGAGGGAATATCCCTGTGGTACTCTGCAAGTTGAACGAGAGGAAACGGTGGAGACCGCCCCAGGAAAAGGGGAGGAAGCAGCACAGGCGGGGACAGCAACGCCACCTGCACCGCTAGGAGCACCCAGACTTGCTCTGCAGTTTTCAGGCCTTTATTACCGCTCCCCGGCAGCACGGCCGTCCTCCAGGCCCAGCACACGGCGGGGCTCCCTGCTGCAGAGTTGCACGACGACATCAATAAACTGGTGCCCAAATGTCACCAGCGTTTTTGGATGTGGCTGCAGCAGCTGCACCAGGAGATCTACATCCAGCCTCAAGAAGACCAGGAGAGCCTGCCCAGATCCTTCACTGTGGCTGCCCGTGAAGACAAGTACCCAAAGAGCTGTCCCAGCAAGGAAGATACACACGACAAGCTGCCACAGAACTTTTTTATTGATCGTCCTAAATGATCTGTAGTGCCTGCCGGTCGCCATCCTGTCCGGCTCTCTTCCCGTGCACCTGTACTCGGTACACACAGGTGTACTCTGGATTTCCCCAGTTGCTCTCCACCTGGAATTTGATGTACCGGAAGGTCTTGGGAAGCTGCCTCTGGAAAGAAACGGGGGAGCTACCGTTACACAGGTGGCAACAGCCACATCACGTCGCCAGAGCCCCCTCTGCCCGCTCTCCCCCTGCTGAGGACCAAACGGCAGCACTGACCAAGGAGGACCGAGGGCAACCAGACTCGTCTTGGCCAGGGCCCCGCAGGAGCCCTCTGTGCCTGGAAAGCCAAGGCCTGGCCTCAGAGGCAGCTGAGGGAGCTGTGGAACCCGGAGGCGCTTGGCTGCCCTGTGTGCCGTGGCAGGCGGGGACAGTCCTGCTGAGGGGGAACACGTCTGCCGTCCTCCCTCCCGCCATCACCCTGACGGGGACTGCTTCCCTTCCTGGCCCTGTTCCCACTGCTGCTGTCTCTGTGACGGCCCAAGCAAAAAGAATGGCCTGGCAAAGGTGGGGCAGCTGCCTCGGCCAGCACAACAAAGCACCATTTTCTGCCTCTTGCCCTCTTCCCCACAGACAATGCTGCCTTCTCCCTGGGCATTCTGCCACAGCTCTTGCTGTACCTGCACATGGAACGTCTGAGCAATCATCTTGTTCACGTCATAGGTGAACGTCCCCAGGAGAGTTTCTGCCCCAGCCTCATCCACTCCCTCAAAGACAAGAGACAGAGGGAGCAGGTCAGGCCCAAGCAGGGTGTCAGGAAAAGGGCACGTCGAGGACCAAGCCAGGAACCCCTCCCCACCTCCCTGGGCTAAAAGGGGTAGTATACAGAGGTTAGGGTGCCTCTGGGTCAGGCTGCTTTGAGCACATGCTCCAGGATCCTTGGCCATGAGGCAAACAAGCCCCAGAGGCACAGATCCCCACGTGCCCCCCAGCAGTGCCCAGGGGACGCTGTGCTCTGCAGCAGCCAGACCCAGGGAGATGTCAGAGGAAGGCGCCGTGAGCAGCAGAGCTCTGGAGCAGCTTTTCCCTGGGGCCAGGCACACCTGAGAAGGGCAAGGCAAAGACTTACAAAGACGGCAAAATCTTTTGGGGCATCGCTGACTTCCCCAGAAGTCGACACTGCCTCAGAGATATGCCAGACGCTGAAAGCCGTTGGCCAAACCTCTACGGGCAACCGGATGACCACGTGGCCTTGAGATCCTTGGAAAGCCCAGCAGTTCCCAGGGGCAATACGGTGCTGAAAGTACAAAGCCATGACCATCAGCAGCAAGGCAACCAAGGACCCAACAGAGCTGCCTGTTGGACCAGAAGCAGAGACCTTGCCTGGCCTGTGGGTGGCAATCCTGCTCCTAAATGATTACAAGCCCATGGGCAGCATAGCAATATGGAGGTGTTTCTAGAAAACTTCGGGGCTCCACTGCCTTTCCAGAGCCTGCTCTGCTTCCTCAGAGCCTGCAGAGACAGGGCAGGTCTCGTAGTGCACCTCACCCCATCGCCCTTCGAAAACTACTCTGCACTGCAGGGCCCATGCAATGTCTCTCCCTGCTCCCATGGCTCAGCACCCCCCACCACTCCCACCCGCTCCGCAAAGGCGCCTTCAGAGAGAGATGGGATGTGGCAGGGGGGCTGCCAAGGACCAGCTCCCTCGGCAAAATGCAGCCCAGGGTGCTGGGCAGGTCACAGAAGCTGGGTTCAGCTCGGTCCCCCTCCTGACGGCAGGGCAGCGCTGCCAGGGAGCAGGGGTCAGGACTGCCATGCAGATCGCAGGGCTGAGTGACACGGCCGGGCTGAAGGGAAGTGCTGTGTGCTTGTTCCGCCTGGAGCTGAACCACAAGTCAGGCTTTCTCTGTGATACCTGCAAGATTGTCGCTGGACCTTTTCCAGAGAAAACGTCCAATGTGGAAAGCCACCAGGTCTTCTTGTCTCGTACAAAATAAGTCTTGGATGTCCTCTGGTTGTCAATGGTGCCACCTGACGTGAAGATGGCGAGAGTTTAGGAGCTGAAGCAGTGCATTCGGCTGTATTTCTCAAGGTCGAAAGCAGAGCTGGGCAGACTTTGGGGGAGTGCCACACACCAACCAAGGGCAGCGAGATTCCCTGTCTGCGTACCTATTGATCCCATTGCCCAGTCAGGCATCCGGTGGTAGTTTTCAAGCACCTTTTCCATTGCCGTCTGGGTAAAGTGCAGAATTTCCTGGGAAAAATGAGGGGAATGTAGTCATGGCAGTGAACAGAAAGACTTTCACAGGCTGTTCTACATGAACACTGAGTCCTAGCACAGAGCCAAGGAGTGCCTCTGCATCGGACACCCCAAGGCAAGACCTGTGGGAAAAGCTGCCGACTTGGAGAATGCTAAGAGGAAGCAGCAGGAGGGAGCCCAAAAAGGTAGCAAGGTCTCAGATCTACCCCTGGCACCTTTACCTCTCTCTTCTCCTCTTGGACACCATGTTCTTCCAGGGCCAAAGTCACTGCCTGCAGGATGTTCCTCTTGGCAGCAGACACCTGATCCTCGGTCTCCTTGAGCTGCCGCATCTGCTCCAGCCAGCCCTGGGCTTTCCTGCAGACACAGGAAAGCAGGTCTTGTCCAGCAGCTGCCCAGTCTCTGCAGGCAAGCTCCAAACCCTGTGCAGAGAGGGGCCCGCTGGGCTTGGCCACCCCCGTCTCTCAGCCCCTTTCCTTCCTCTGCTGTACCAATGGCTCCTTCCAGCACCACAGCTGGCAGACCGCGAAGGTCAGGAGTCCTGGATGCGAGGCGAGTGAGTGTGGGCAGCACGAAGCCAGCTGAGATGGCTCCACAGGGTGCGTGCCTTGGCGAGAAGGTGCTCTTACCTCAGTGACTCCAGCTCCGCTTCAGAAAGCCCACTCTCATCCTGCAAGATAAAGAACAGGGATGGTGGACCTCTGAAGGAGCTTGTTGGCTGACAAAATTGACCCTTTGGAGAGACAGCCATTGCAACAAGCATGAGGAGCACTGCCAGGGCTTCCCAAAGGAGACTCCCCCAGGCAGAGCTGGCAGAAATTCCAGCTGCTTGGATTCCCTTTGGGAGACCCCGACCCCAGGGCTGGGGTCTGTAACAGCCGTGTTCAGCAGAGCATATTTCAGGTCTCCATCTGACCCCCAGGCTCTCTGAGAGCCACGCAGGCAGCCAAGGCACCTTCTGCCAAAGTGCTCCGTGCTTCAGCCTGGCACCCTGCAGAGCTCACTCGGGAAGATCCCTCTCCATGTTGAACCCCATGCAGGCGCTAAGGAGATTGAAGGACAAGTGGCAGTGCCCCAACACATCCCATGTTCTCCTTTGGCACCGATGGGCATCTGGGACCAGGTGCCCCATCTTCCCAGGCCAACCAGGAGGGCAGAGCCACGGCCTTGGCAGGTGTTGGCTTTATACTGCAAGAGACACTTACATTCAGCGTTCCATGTCCCGAACCTCGTGAGTCCAAGTAGTAAAAACCAGCAGCTGTGGGTCACGTTGGCAGGAGAGGGTTATTTTCCTCAGGAGCTTGTTCCTCTCCCCAGCACTGATGGGGCCAGTTTTGGTCGGGGATACTTACAAAACACGATTAAAATGCAAAGGGCAAAGAGCCCCAGCACTCTTGTGGCCAACATGGCTGGCACCTCTTCAGGCCCAGCACAGTGGCCACGCAGAAGGAAAATGTTGATCTGCTGACGAGATGCAAACAGCGCTTCTCGAGCCGATCACCAGCCGCTCAAAGCACTCTGCTTTGTGCTGCTGCCCACCTCTGAGCGTGGGCTTTTATAGAGGGCAGCGACTATGACCTCACCACAGCCGACTGGTGACGTCCATTGTGACCTCAGAGGGGCTACCCTGGAGGGGGCTGCTGTGCCTTTTTGGAGAGCGGGACCCTGTGGGTTCACCCACACCTGCAGCTCCCAGAGACAAGGGCCCAGCAGAAAATAATCGCTTGCTTAGTTTGGGATCAGGCTCACATAAGAATAAATCCAGAAGAGTCGTCTCTCACCAAAGAGGAGGCAAGGGCACTCAGTGCCAGGAAGGCTCCTTCGACAGTGTTCCAATCTAAGGGAGGGCTCCGTTCACAGACCTCCTGCTCTGACCACTGAAAGGGGGTCTTTGGTGGGGTCCCCGTTTTATGACCTGGTAGGATCTGGCTCTGGTGATTACAAGCCCTACAAAATCACATATGGGTTAACCAATGTGTTCAGATATTCCAAGCCTCAGCCCGTGCTCGAGTAAAGTGTTGGCTGCCTGTGAACATCACCCCCACCAAAACCACTGTGACACTGGAACTCCTGCAAATATTCTGGGGTTGGATTTGTTAAAGCGAAAGCCTCGATGGATTCAGCAGGAAGGGAATGGAAGTTCATATCTCCAGCTGCCAGGCTTTAATAATTAAACTACCTCAGGTCATCTGTTTATTGTCATCTGGTGGCAATTACAGAAACATGGTGGGACAGTTCACATGACTGGAATGTGGTCATGGATGGCTATGCCCTTTTTAGGAAAGACAGGCCAGCCAGGCGTGGTGGTGGAGTTGCTTTCTATGTGAGAGAGCAACTACAATGTACTAAATTCTGCCCAGGAGTGGATGAGGAGAGAGTTGAGAGTGTACGGGTCAGAATTAAGGAGCAGGCTGGCAGGGGTGATACAGTAGGTGTCTATTACAGACGACCAGATCAGGCTGAGGAAGTTGACGAGGCCTTCTATGGGCAGCTGAGAGTGGCCTCAGAGTCACAGGCCTTGGTTGTTGTGGGGGATTTTAACTTCCCTGATGTTTGCTGGAAGGACCATTCAGCCAGCCAGCCACAGTCCAGGAGATTCCTCCAGTGCATTGATGATAACTTCCTCCTGCAGATGGTGGAGGAGCCGACTAGGAGAGGTGCACCGCTCCAACTAACAAGGATGGTCTGGTTGAAGCAGTAAACGTTGAGGGCTGCCTGGGTTGCAGTGACCACGAGATGGTGGAGTTCAGCATCTTGTGTGGCCGGAACAGAACAGCAAGTAGAATTGCAACCCTGGACTTTAGCAGGGCTAACTTTGGCCTTTTCAAGCAATTGCTGGGGGAAATCCCATGGGCAAGACTGCTTGAAGGAAAAGGGGCCCAAGATAGCTGGATTGCATTCAGAGATTGCTTCTTCCACGCTCAGGATCAGAGCATCCCCACACGTAGGAAGTCAAGGAAGGCAGCCAGGAGGCCTGCGTGGTTGAATAGGGATCTGTTGGGTATGCTCAAGCAGAAGAGGAGAGTTTACAGGTCATGGAAGCAGGGGCTGGCCACTTGGGAGGAATATAAGGCTGCTGTTAGAGGATGTAGGAAGGCAGCAAGGATAGCCAAGGCCTCCTTAGAATTACAGCTGGCGAGAGGGGTCAAGGACAGCAAAAAGAACTTTTTCAAATACCTAGCAGATAAAACTAATACCAGAGGCAATGTAGGCCCACTGATGAATGGGGTGGGTGCCCTGGTGGCAGAAGATACAGAGAAGCCAGAATTACTGAATGCCTTCTTTGTCTCTGTCTACTCTGCTGGGGGCTGTCCTGGGGAGCGCTGTACCCCTGAGACCCCAGATGAAGCCAGGTCAATAGAAGAGTTTGCTTTAGTTGATGAGGACTGGGTTAGGGAGCAATTAAATAGTCTGGACATCCATAAATCCATGGGCCGAACACTCAACTAGACGAGGCACTGCCGGGTGCTGATGGCAGTGAAGTGCGGTGCTTCAGAACAGGCTGCGGAGCCACACGGGTTAGTCCAGAGGCAGAACTGGTTTAAGCACCCCCCCAAACTTGGTGTGCAGGTGTGTCTCGGAGGCAAACGAAAAGTCCCTTTAGGCAGGAAACAGACTTGATTCTAGCCAGAACTGTTTAGCCAATAAACCACCTAGGAACAGGGTTTCTCCAGATCATTCATCTCTCTGACCACATTCTAAAACAGAGGTTCAGATACCAGTTGAGAATATTATTATTGTACAACCACATAAGAATGAAGATCCACAGCAAGCATTCACACCCAAAAAACAGAACAAGAGGCCTCTTGCACTCAAAAACACCCAGCAGAAAACAATCGCTTGCCTCATTTGGGATGAGGCTCACATAAGAATAAATCCAGAAGAGTCGTCTCTCACCAAAGAGGAGGCAAGGGCACTCAGTGCCAGGAAGGCTCCTTCGACAGTGTTCCAATCTAAGGGAGGGCTCCGTTCACAGACCTCCTGCTCTGACCACTGAAAGGGGGTCTTTGGTGGGGTCCCCATTTTATGACCTGGTGGGATCTGGCTCTGGTGATTACAAGCCCTACAAAATTATGGCTCGAGTAAAGTGTCAGCTGCCTGGAGACACCACCCCCACCAAAGCCACTATGACACTGGAACTCCTGCAAATACTCTGGGGTTGGATTTGTTAAAGCGAAAGCCTCGATGGATTCAGCAGGAAGGGAATGGAAGGTCATGTCTCCAGCTGTCCTGGTTTCACAAGTCCTCTGATTATATTTTATACATAAGATTGTAATATTCTTTGCAATTCCATCTGAAGTTATTCAAAGACAATAAAATAAATAACACAATTAAATGCCTATCTCTAATCCTATTCTGCATACACTGATGAAGTTATCATCATTCCCTAGCAGAGCTCTACTTAAGGAGTGTCCTGTCAATTAAAATCTGTTGAGAGAAACAGAGGAGAAATTGCCGGGATTAGGTTTGCAATTGTTAATGACACCTAATTCCTGGAACTGATCCCACACTTTCTAAATCAAAAGACAAAATGCCCTTTGAATTTTAGGAGCCACAAATCTGTTGCATAAGCACCACGTATGATAAAGAGGTTGTACAGAATTTATTTGAGGAACGGGCTTATAACCACCTGAAAGACCCTTCACAATCACCTCCCACAATGCAGAAGATCAATAATCAGGTAAGCATCACATAAGTCCTTGAGGGGCAGCAGGGAGCGGCCCTGACAAGGGCCATGACTGGCATAATTAAGAGGCAGGAACTGGACTACAAAGGCACCACTCCAAGAAGCCAGGTGCATGTCCATCACTGGAGGATTGCCACGTCTGTCATCATCATTGTGGGAGCCAAGGGTGGTGATATTTCTCTTTTCCTTTTCCTGCCTATCCTCTTCTTATAAAACTTTCATTAGAAGCCACACCACCCACCATTACGTTCTCCACGTTCAGGTTGCTTCCACGATGAATACAACTCCTCATTGGTTGTTTAGTGTCGTTTCACCTTTTTTTAGTCCAAGGGAATCTCAAAACTGCTACGACCCCAGTGTTACTTGTTCCGCGTTGTAACAGCAGGAAAATAGTTTCCACTACACAGGGAAAGGTCCCTTCCCCACTGGTGGCTCAGGCTGTTAGAAGCTCCCTTGAAGAGCATTTGCAAGGAAGATACACAAGATGAGCTGACACAAAACTTCTTTATTACTCTTCCAAAAGGAGCTGTAGCACCTGCCGGTCATCATCGTGTCCCAGCCTCTTCCCATGCACCTATACTCGGTATACACAGCTGTACTCTGGGTTTCCCCAGTTGCTCTCCACCTGGAATTTGATGTAACGAAAGGTCCTGGGAAGCTCCTTCTGGAAAGAAATGGGGGGAGCTGCCATTACACAGGTGGCAACAGCCACATCACATTGCCAGAGCCCCCTCTGCCTGCTCTCCCCCTGCTGTGGAGCAAATAGCGATCCTCTACGTGGGCTTGGCAGCTCTGAAGGCCCTGTCCCCCAACTTGGGACACACCAGCCCAGACCACGAGGTGCAGACACGCAGCACAGGACCCAGGAGTGGGTTAGGAATCCCAGTGCGGTAATCACAGCTGGGCTGGACAGGCAAGGACAGCCTGGTCCAACTGCCCCTACTAAGGCCAGGCCACCTGGAGCGCAGGACCACAGCCAGGTGGCTTTTGACAGGAGGATCTGCCCAGACGCCCAGCCCCGTGCCGCTTTCTTCCCCTGCATCTCTCAGGAGATGCCGAGTGGTGAGAAGGTGAAGGGCCCCTGGGTGCCTCTCCCACCTGCAACAACGAGGAGCCCAGAGAAGGAGGTTTGAATCCAGCATCTAACTTATTATTTGGTGCTACTTCACCTTGATTTAGCTCAAGGGAATCATGAAACTACTACGGGCCCCTGTGTTACACGCTCCTGGTCGTAACAGCAGGAAAATGTCTTCTCACCAGACAGGGAAAGGTCCCTTCCCCACTGGCAGCTCCACCTGTCAGAAGGTCCCTGGAAGAACATTTGCAATGATGTCACACAAGCAGAGCTGCCATAGAACTTCTGTATTACTCTTCCTAAAGGAGCTGTAGCGCCTGCAGGTGGTCCTAATGTCTCACCCTCTTCCTATACTCTTGTACTCGGTACACACAGGTGTACTCTGGGTTTCCCCGGTCTCTCTCCACCTGGAATTTGAAGTACCAGACGGCATCAAAGAGCTCTGAACAGTGATGCAGGTTCCCTATCTGACCATGCCATGATTGCTGTGTGGTGAGGCTAAATCCATGCACGAACCGGCCTTCTGAAGGGAATTCTATGGGCCTGTTAGTCCTGTGCCATCACACTGCTTTGCATTTCCAACCAAGTGAACAGGAAGTTAACCTCTGAATATTCACTCACCACTTTTATTCTTCCCTCCCAACACCCTGTACTTTTTGCTGTGATTTTTAGTTTTGGGAGCAGTGTGTCCATGTTTTTATGTATTGATGCTGGATTAGATCTGAGTTGATGGTTTCTGGGGGCAGGCAGCACAGCAGCAGTGCCTGGCCACGGTTTGAAGAGCACTCTTACAGAACACAGGCTGCAACATGTGCCACACTGTGGGAGGGAAGGTCTACCAAGAACACCAGTTCCCACTTTTTGCTTTCCCCTTCCACTAGGTTAAAGCCTCTCGCCCGTTCCCAGCAACAGGCATAGTCACTCATTACGCCTCCCCCAGGCTTCGGGATGTTGGCAACTGCGGAAGTGTTTGTGAGCCTGAGGAAAGCAAATAAAGAGCTGTGGTGCAAGGCATCAGGAGGGCCTCTGTGGAGCTTAGCAGGTCCTCTGTACTTGGGAGGGCTGTTTGCAAGCTCTGCCTGCAACAAGATCCTTTCCTCAACTCCTCTCTCCTTCTCCGCCTGCCTCCCAGCCCCACCACTGTGGTCGCTTACAAGATCTCTGGTGCTGACAGCACCTACAATCACATACGCACTCGTTCTTTCCCGCCAGCGTTCTGGCAGGCAGGCAGACCTCGCATGTTCCTTGTCCCTGATGCTGGCTCGGTGGCTATGTGGCCAGATTTGGGGTGTCCAGTGTGGGCAGCCAAGGGCTGTAGGGGACTCGCTGCACGTCTGACCCATTCTCTGCCCACCTGGACTGCCTACCCTGCTGAGCGCTTTCAGTGCCTTGGATTTAGTGTAAAGGAGATTTCGGGGATAACTGAAGGAGCGCCTTTGGGACAGTTTCCCCAGGCATTATGGACAACTACTGTGGGACGTGACACTGTTGCTCAAGGCACAACACTTGCTCAGAGCACATTGCTCTTTGCCCCTTAGCACTCCTGAATATCCTCCTTGCTGCTCTGATCACAGACAACATAACAGTTGGGTGGATCTAGGACTTAACAAATCCCACTCAGTCACTGTTTTTCAGTCTGTCCTTATATACAGATGAACTTTCAAGCTACTTTAAAAACGTTCCACTGTGCCAATTGGAAACCGTCAGAGACTGAAAAGAATTACACATGAAACATTGTACCAAAACCAGTTCTTCCAGGCTCAGGAGCTGGGACATTGTCAGACTGAAACCTCAACTGCCTAGTAGCAGGAGATGGAACACTCAGGATAAGGAGAACTGCAATTTTCAACACCAACAACAGGCTAAGGAGCAACAGACAAAGGCCTCCAGCCTTTCACTTTATTGGAGCTTTTGAGGGCTGCCGGTTCTCTCCAGGGAATCTTAAATCTTAAATCCAACTGTGAACAGGAACTAATAATGCTGCTAAGCCACTTCTGTAAAATTACAAAGACCAACGGCGCTTGCTCTGGGGAGAGGTGCACTCGCAGAGCACAGGACTGTCCCCATGATGGTCCAAGCAGGGCAAAGGTGCAAGAGCAGAGGGAATATCCCTGTGGTACTCTGCAAGTTGAACGAGAGGAAACGGTGGAGACCGCCCCAGGAAAAGGGGAGGAAGCAGCACAGGCGGGGACAGCAACGCCACCTGCACCGCTAGGAGCACCCAGACTTGCTCTGCAGTTTTCAGGCCTTTATTACCGCTCCCCGGCAGCACGGCCGTCCTCCAGGCCCAGCACACGGCGGGGCTCCCTGCTGCAGAGTTGCACGACGACATCAATAAACTGGTGCCCAAATGTCACCAGCGTTTTTGGATGTGGCTGCAGCAGCTGCACCAGGAGATCTACATCCAGCCTCAAGAAGACCAGGAGAGCCTGCCCAGATCCTTCACTGTGGCTGCCCGTGAAGACAAGTACCCAAAGAGCTGTCCCAGCAAGGAAGATACACACGACAAGCTGCCACAGAACTTTTTTATTGATCGTCCTAAATGATCTGTAGTGCCTGCCGGTCGCCATCCTGTCCGGCTCTCTTCCCGTGCACCTGTACTCGGTACACACAGGTGTACTCTGGATTTCCCCAGTTGCTCTCCACCTGGAATTTGATGTACCGGAAGGTCTTGGGAAGCTGCCTCTGGAAAGAAACGGGGGAGCTACCGTTACACAGGTGGCAACAGCCACATCACGTCGCCAGAGCCCCCTCTGCCCGCTCTCCCCCTGCTGAGGACCAAATGGCAGCACTGACCAAGGAGGACCGAGGGCAACCAGACTCGTCTTGGCCAGGGCCCCGCAGGAGCCCTCTGTGCCTGGAAAGCCAAGGCCTGGCCTCAGAGGCTGCTGAGGGAGCTGTGGAACCCGGAGGCGCTTGGCTGCCCTGTGTGCCGTGGCAGGCGGGGACAGTCCTGCTGAGGGGGAACACGTCTGCCGTCCTCCCTCCCGCCATCACCCTGACGGGGACTGCTTCCCTTCCCGGCCCTGTTCCCACTGCTGCTGTCTCTGTGACGGCCCAAGCAAAAAGAATGGCCTGGCAAAGGTGGGGCAGCTGCCTCGGCCAGCACAACAAAGCACCATTTTCTGCCTCTTGCCCTCTTCCCCACAGACAATGCTGCCTTCTCCCTGGGCATTCTGCCACAGCTCTTGCTGTACCTGCACATGGAACGTCTGAGCAATCATCTTGTTCACGTCATAGGTGAACGTCCCCAGGAGAGTTTCTGCCCCAGCCTCATCCACTCCCTCAAAGACAAGAGACAGAGGGAGCAGGTCAGGCCCAAGCAGGGTGTCAGGAAAAGGGCACGTCGAGGACCAAGCCAGGAACCCCTCCCCACCTCCCTGGGCTAAAAGGGGTAGTATACAGAGGTTAGGGTGCCTCTGGGTCAGGCTACGTTGAGCACATGCTCCAGGATCCTTGGCCATGAGGCAAACAAGCCCCAGAGGCACAGATCCCCACGTGCCCCCCAGCAGTGCCCAGGGGACGCTGTGCTCTGCAGCAGCCAGACCCAGGGAGATGTCAGAGGAAGGCGCCGTAAGCTGCAGAGCTCTGGAGCAGCTTTTCCCTGGGGCCAGGCACACCTGAGAAGGGCAAGGCAAAGACTTACAAAGACGGCAAAATCTTTTGGGGCATCGCTGACTTCCCCAGAAGTCGACACTGCCTCAGAGATATGCCAGACGCTGAAAGCCGTTGGCCAGACCTCTACGGGCAACCGGATGACCACGTGGCCTTGAGATCCTTGGAAAGCCCAGCAGTTCCCAGGGGCGATACGGTGCTGAAAGTACAAAGCCATGACCATCAGCAGCAAGGCAACCAAGGACCCAACAGAGCTGCCTGTTGGACCAGAAGCAGAGACCTTGCCTGGCCTGTGGGTGGCAATCCTGCTCCTAAATGATTACAAGCCCATGGGCAGCATAGCAATATGGAGGTGTTTCTAGAAAACTTCGGGGCTCCACTGCCTTTCCAGAGCCTGCTCTGCTTCCTCAGAGCCTGCAGAGACAGGGCAGGTCTCGTAGTGCACCTCACCCCATCGCCCTTCGAAAACTACTCTGCACTGCAGGGCCCATGCAATGTCTCTCCCTGCTCCCATGGCTCAGCACCCCCCACCACTCCCACCCGCTCCGCAAAGGCGCCTTCAGAGAGAGATGGGATGTGGCAGGGGGGCTGCCAAGGACCAGCTCCCTCGGCAAAATGCAGCCCAGGGTGCTGGGCAGGTCACAGAAGCTGGGTTCAGCTCGGTCCCCCTCCTGACGGCAGGGCAGCGCTGCCAGGGAGCAGGGGTCAGGACTGCCATGCAGATCGCAGGGCTGAGTGACACGGCCGGGCTGAAGGGAAGTGCTGTGTGCTTGTTCCGCCTGGAGCTGAACCACAAGTCAGGCTTTCTCTGTGATACCTGCAAGATTGTCGCTGGACCTTTTCCAGAGAAAACGTCCAATGTGGAAAGCCACCAGGTCTTCTTGTCTCGTACAAAATAAGTCTTGGATGTCCTCTGGTTGTCAATGGTGCCACCTGACGTGAAGATGGCGAGAGTTTAGGAGCTGAAGCAGTGCATTCGGCTGTATTTCTCAAGGTCGAAAGCAGAGCTGGGCAGACTTTGGGGGAGTGCCACACACCAACCAAGGGCAGCGAGATTCCCTGTCTGCGTACCTATTGATCCCATTGCCCAGTCAGGCATCCGGTGGTAGTTTTCAAGCACCTTTTCCATTGCCGTCTGGGTAAAGTACAGAATTTCCTGGGAAAAATGAGGGGAATGTAGTCATGGCAGTGAACAGAAAGACTTTCACAGGCTGTTCTACATGAACACTGAGTCCTAGCACAGAGCCAAGGAGTGCCTCTGCATCGGACACCCCAAGGCAAGACCTGTGGGAAAAGCTGCCGACTTGGAGAATGCTAAGAGGAAGCAGCAGGAGGGAGCCCAAAAAGGTAGCAAGGTCTCAGATCTACCCCTGGCACCTTTACCTCTCTCTTCTCCTCTTGGACACCATGTTCTTCCAGGGCCAAAGTCACTGCCTGCAGGATGTTCCTCTTGGCAGCAGACACCTGATCCTCGGTCTCCTTGAGTTGCCGCATCTGCTCCAGCCAGCCCTGGGCTTTCCTGCAGACACAGGAAAGCAGGTCTTGTCCAGCAGCTGCCCAGTCTCTGCAGGCAGGCTCCAAACCCTGTGCAGAGAGGGGCCCGCTGGGCTTGGTCACCCCCGTCTCCCAGCCCCTTTCCTTCCTCTGCTGTACCAATGGCTCCTTCCAGCACCACAGCTGGCAGACCGCGAAGGTCAGGAGTCCTGGATGCGATGCGAGTGAGTGTGGGCAGCACGAAGCCAGCTGAGATGGCTCCACAGGGTGCGTGCCTTGGCGAGAAGGTGCTCTTACCTCAGTGACTCCAGCTCCGCTTCAGAAAGCCCACTCTCATCCTGCAAGATAAAGAACAGGGATGGTGGACCTCTGAAGGAGCTTGTTGGCTGACAAAATTGACCCTTTGGAGAGACAGCCATTGCAACAAGAATGAGGAGCACTGCCAGGGCTTCCCAAAGGAGACTCCCCCAGGCAGAGCTGGCAGAAATTCCAGCTGCTTGGATTCCCTTTGGGAGACCCCGACCCCAGGGCTGGGGTCTGTAACAGCCGTGTTCAGCAGAGCATATTTCAGGTCTCCATCTGACCCCCAGGCTCTCTGAGAGCCACGCAGGCAGCCAAGGCACCTTCTGCCAAAGTGCTCCGTGCTTCAGCCTGGCACCCTGCAGAGCTCACTCGGGAAGATCCCTCTCCATGTTGAACCCCATGCAGGCGCTAAGGAGATTGAAGGACAAGTGGCAGTGCCCCAACACATCCCATGTTCTCCTTTGGCACCGATGGGCATCTGGGACCAGGTGCCCCATCTTCCCAGGCCAACCAGGAGGGCAGAGCCACGGCCTTGGCAGGTGTTGGCTTTATACTGCAAGAGACACTTACATTCAGCGTTCCATGTCCCGAACCTCGTGAGTCCAAGTAGTAAAAACCAGCAGCTGTGGGTCACGTTGGCAGGAGAGGGTTATTTTCCTCAGGAGCTTGTTCCTCTCCCCAGCACTGATGGGGCCAGTTTTGGTCGGGGATACTTACAAAACACGATTAAAATGCAAAGGGCAAAGAGCCCCAGCACTCTTGTGGCCAACATGGCTGGCACCTCTTCAGGCCCAGCACAGTGGCCACGCAGAAGGAAAATGTTGATCTGCTGACGAGATGCAAACAGCGCTTCTCGAGCCGATCACCAGCCGCTCAAAGCACTCTGCTTTGTGCTGCTGCCCACCTCTGAGCGTGGGCTTTTATAGAGGGCAGCGACTATGACCTCACCACAGCCGACTGTTGACGTCCATTGTGACCTCAGAGGGGCTACCCTGGAGGGGGCTGCTGTGCCTTTTTGGAGAGCGGGACCCTGTGGGTTCACCCACACCTGCAGCTCCCAGAGACAAGGGCCCAGCTGAAAGAAATCGCTTGCTTAGTTTGGGATCAGGCTCACATAAGAATAAATCCAGAAGAGTCGTCTCTCACCAAAGAGGAGGCAAGGGCACTCAGTGCCAGGAAGGCTCCTTCGACAGTGTTCCAATCTAAGAGAGGGCTCCGTTCACAGACCTCCTGCTCTGACCACTGAAAGGGGGTCTTTGGTGGGGTCCCCGTTTTATGACCTGGTAGGATCTGGCTCTGGTGATTACAAGCCCTACAAAATTACATATGGGTTAACCAATGTGTTCAGATATTCCAAGCCTCAGCCCGTGCTCGAGTAAAGTGTTGGCTGCCTGTGAACATCACCCCCACCAAAACCACTGTGACACTGGAACTCCTGCAAATATTCTGGGGTTGGATTTGTTAAAGCGAAAGCCTCGATGGATTCAGCAGGAAGGGAATGGAAGTTCATATCTCCAGCTGCCAGGCTTTAATAATTAAACTACCTCAGGTCATCTGTTTATTGTCATCTGGTGGCAATTACAGAAACATGGTGGGACAGTTCACATGACTGGAATGTGGTCATGGATGGCTATGCCCTTTTTAGGAAAGACAGGCCAGCCAGGCGTGGTGGTGGAGTTGCTTTCTATGTGAGAGAGCAACTACAATGTACTAAATTCTGCCCAGGAGTGGATGAGGAGAGAGTTGAGAGTGTACGGGTCAGAATTAAGGAGCAGGCTGGCAGGGGTGATACAGTAGGTGTCTATTACAGACGACCAGATCAGGCTGAGGAAGTTGACGAGGCCTTCTATGGGCAGCTGAGAGTGGCCTCAGAGTCACAGGCCTTGGTTGTTGTGGGGGATTTTAACTTCCCTGATGTTTGCTGGAAGGACCATTCAGCCAGCCAGCCACAGTCCAGGAGGTTCCTCCAGTGCATTGATGATAACTTCCTCCTGCAGATGGTGGAGGAGCCGACTAGGAGAGGTGCACCGCTCCAACTAACAAGGATGGTCTGGTTGAAGCAGTAAACGTTGAGGGCTGCCTGGGTTGCAGTGACCACGAGATGGTGGAGTTCAGCATCTTGTGTGGCCGGAACAGAACAGCAAGTAGAATTGCAACCCTGGACTTTAGCAGGGCTAACTTTGGCCTTTTCAAGCAATTGCTGGGGGAAATCCCATGGGCAAGACTGCTTGAAGGAAAAGGGGCCCAAGATAGCTGGATTGCATTCAGAGATTGCTTCTTCCACGCTCAGGATCAGAGCATCCCCACACGTAGGAAGTCAAGGAAGGCAGCCAGGAGGCCTGCGTGGTTGAATAGGGATCTGTTGGGTATGCTCAAGCAGAAGAGGAGAGTTTACAGGTCATGGAAGCAGGGGCTGGCCACTTGGGAGGAATATAAGGCTGCTGTTAGAGGATGTAGGAAGGCAGCTAGGATAGCCAAGGCCTCCTTAGAATTACAGCTGGCGAGAGGGGTCAAGGACAGCAAAAAGAACTTTTTCAAATACCTAGCAGATAAAACTAATACCAGAGGCAATGTAGGCCCACTGATGAATGGGGTGGGTGCCCTGGTGGCAGAAGATACAGAGAAGCCAGAATTACTGAATGCCTTCTTTGTCTCTGTCTACTCTGCTGGGGGCTGTCCTGGGGAGCGCTGTACCCCTGAGACCCCAGATGAAGCCAGATCAATAGAAGAGTTTGCTTTAGTTGATGAGGACTGGGTTAGGGAGCAATTAAATAGTCTGGACATCCATAAATCCATGGGCCGAACACTCAACTAGACGAGGCACTGCCGGGTGCTGATGGCAGTGAAGTGCGGTGCTTCAGAACAGGCTGCGGAGCCACACGGGTTAGTCCAGAGGCAGAACTGGTTTAAGCACCCCCCCAAACTTGGTGTGCAGGTGTGTCTCGGAGGCAAACGAAAAGTCCCTTTAGGCAGGAAACAGACTTGATTCTAGCCAGAACTGTTTAGCCAATAAACCACCTAGGAACAGGGTTTCTCCAGATCATTCATCTCTCTGACCACATTCTAAAACAGAGGTTCAGATACCAGTTGAGAATATTATTATTGTACAACCACATAAGAATGAAGATCCACAGCAAGCATTCACACCCAAAAAACAGAACAAGAGGCCTCTTGCACTCAAAAACACCCAGCAGAAAACAATCGCTTGCCTCATTTGGGATGAGGCTCACGTAAGAATAAATCCAGAAGAGTCGTCTCTCACCAAAGAGGAGGCAAGGGCACTCAGTGCCAGGAAGGCTCCTTCGACAGTGTTCCAATCTAAGGGAGGGCTCCGTTCACAGACCTCCTGCTCTGACCACTGAAAGGGGGTCTTTGGTGGGGTCCCCGTTTTATGACCTGGTGGGATCTGGCTCTGGTGATTACAAGCCCTACAAAATTATGGCTCGAGTAAAGTGTCAGCTGCCTGGAGACACCACCCCCACCAAAGCCACTATGACACTGGAACTCCTGCAAATACTCTGGGGTTGGATTTGTTAAAGCGAAAGCCTCGATGGATTCAGCAGGAAGGGAATGGAAGGTCATGTCTCCAGCTGTCCTGGTTTCACAAGTCCTCTGATTATATTTTATACATAAGATTGTAATATTCTTTGCAATTCCATCTGAAGTTATTCAAAGACAATAAAATAAATAACACAATTAAATGCCTATCTCTAATCCTATTCTGCATACACTGATGAAGTTATCATCATTCCCTAGCAGAGCTCTACTTAAGGAGTGTCCTGTCAATTAAAATCTGTTGAGAGAAACAGAGGAGAAATTGCCGGGATTAGGTTTGCAATTGTTAATGACACCTAATTCCTGGAACTGATCCCACACTTTCTAAATCAAAAGACAAAATGCCCTTTGAATTTTAGGAGCCACAAATCTGTTGCATAAGCACCACGTATGATAAAGAGGTTGTACAGAATTTATTTGAGGAACGGGCTTATAACCACCTGAAAGACCCTTCACAATCACCTCCCACAATGCAGAAGATCAATAATCAGGTAAGCATCACATAAGTCCTTGAGGGGCAGCAGGGAGCGGCCCTGACAAGGGCCATGACTGGCATAATTAAGAGGCAGGAACTGGACTACAAAGGCACCACTCCAAGAAGCCAGGTGCATGTCCATCACTGGAGGATTGCCACGTCTGTCATCATCATTGTGGGAGCCAAGGGTGGTGATATTTCTCTTTTCCTTTTCCTGCCTATCCTCTTCTTATAAAACTTTCATTAGAAGCCACACCACCCACCATTACGTTCTCCACGTTCAGGTTGCTTCCACGATGAATACAACTCCTCATTGGTTGTTTAGTGTCGTTTCACCTTTTTTTAGTCCAAGGGAATCTCAAAACTGCTACGACCCCAGTGTTACTTGTTCCGCGTTGTAACAGCAGGAAAATAGTTTCCACTACACAGGGAAAGGTCCCTTCCCCACTGGTGGCTCAGGCTGTTAGAAGCTCCCTTGAAGAGCATTTGCAAGGAAGATACACAAGATGAGCTGACACAAAACTTCTTTATTACTCTTCCAAAAGGAGCTGTAGCACCTGCCGGTCATCATCGTGTCCCAGCCTCTTCCCATGCACCTATACTCGGTATACACAGCTGTACTCTGGGTTTCCCCAGTTGCTCTCCACCTGGAATTTGATGTAACGAAAGGTCCTGGGAAGCTCCTTCTGGAAAGAAATGGGGGGAGCTGCCATTACACAGGTGGCAACAGCCACATCACATTGCCAGAGCCCCCTCTGCCTGCTCTCCCCCTGCTGTGGAGCAAATAGCGATCCTCTACGTGGGCTTGGCAGCTCTGAAGGCCCTGTCCCCCAACTTGGGACACACCAGCCCAGACCACGAGGTGCAGACACGCAGCACAGGACCCAGGAGTGGGTTAGGAATCCCAGTGCGGTAATCACAGCTGGGCTGGACAGGCAAGGACAGCCTGGTCCAACTGCCCCTACTAAGGCCAGGCCACCTGGAGCGCAGGACCACAGCCAGGTGGCTTTTGACAGGAGGATCTGCCCAGACGCCCAGCCCCGTGCCGCTTTCTTCCCCTGCATCTCTCAGGAGATGCCGAGTGGTGAGAAGGTGAAGGGCCCCTGGGTGCCTCTCCCACCTGCAACAACGAGGAGCCCAGAGAAGGAGGTTTGAATCCAGCATCTAACTTATTATTTGGTGCTACTTCACCTTGATTTAGCTCAAGGGAATCATGAAACTACTACGGGCCCCTGTGTTACACGCTCCTGGTCGTAACAGCAGGAAAATGTCTTCTCACCAGACAGGGAAAGGTCCCTTCCCCACTGGCAGCTCCACCTGTCAGAAGGTCCCTGGAAGAACATTTGCAATGATGTCACACAAGCAGAGCTGCCATAGAACTTCTGTATTACTCTTCCTAAAGGAGCTGTAGCGCCTGCAGGTGGTCCTAATGTCTCACCCTCTTCCTATACTCTTGTACTCGGTACACACAGGTGTACTCTGGGTTTCCCCGGTCTCTCTCCACCTGGAATTTGAAGTACCAGACGGCATCAAAGAGCTCTGAACAGTGATGCAGGTTCCCTATCTGACCATGCCATGATTGCTGTGTGGTGAGGCTAAATCCATGCACGAACCGGCCTTCTGAAGGGAATTCTATGGGCCTGTTAGTCCTGTGCCATCACACTGCTTTGCATTTCCAACCAAGTGAACAGGAAGTTAACCTCTGAATATTCACTCACCACTTTTATTCTTCCCTCCCAACACCCTGTACTTTTTGCTGTGATTTTTAGTTTTGGGAGCAGTGTGTCCATGTTTTTATGTATTGATGCTGGATTAGATCTGAGTTGATGGTTTCTGGGGGCAGGCAGCACAGCAGCAGTGCCTGGCCACGGTTTGAAGAGCACTCTTACAGAACACAGGCTGCAACATGTGCCACACTGTGGGAGGGAAGGTCTACCAAGAACACCAGTTCCCACTTTTTGCTTTCCCCTTCCACTAGGTTAAAGCCTCTCGCCCGTTCCCAGCAACAGGCATAGTCACTCATTACGCCTCCCCCAGGCTTCGGGATGTTGGCAACTGCGGAAGTGTTTGTGAGCCTGAGGAAAGCAAATAAAGAGCTGTGGTGCAAGGCATCAGGAGGGCCTCTGTGGAGCTTAGCAGGTCCTCTGTACTTGGGAGGGCTGTTTGCAAGCTCTGCC
The DNA here is from genome assembly GCF_036013475.1 of Columba livia. Taxonomy (NCBI): domain Eukaryota; kingdom Metazoa; phylum Chordata; class Aves; order Columbiformes; family Columbidae; genus Columba; species Columba livia. The sequence goes on from NC_088642.1 coordinate 76,489,934, forward strand.
TGCAACAAGATCCTTTCCTCAACTCCTCTCTCCTTCTCCGCCTGCCTCCCAGCCCCACCACTGTGGTCGCTTACAAGATCTCTGGTGCTGACAGCACCTACAATCACATACGCACTCGTTCTTTCCCGCCAGCGTTCTGGCAGGCAGGCAGACCTCGCATGTTCCTTGTCCCTGATGCTGGCTCGGTGGCTATGTGGCCAGATTTGGGGTGTCCAGTGTGGGCAGCCAAGGGCTGTAGGGGACTCGCTGCACGTCTGACCCATTCTCTGCCCACCTGGACTGCCTACCCTGCTGAGCGCTTTCAGTGCCTTGGATTTAGTGTAAAGGAGATTTCGGGGATAACTGAAGGAGCACCTTTGGGACAGTTTCCCCAGGCATTATGGACAACTACTGTGGGACGTGACACTGTTGCTCAAGGCACAACACTTGCTCAGAGCACATTGCTCTTTGCCCCTTAGCACTCCTGAATATCCTCCTTGCTGCTCTGATCACAGACAACATAACAGTTGGGTGGATCTAGGACTTAACAAATCCCACTCAGTCACTGTTTTTCAGTCTGTCCTTATATACAGATGAACTTTCAAGCTACTTTAAAAACGTTCCACTGTGCCAATTGGAAACCGTCAGAGACTGAAAAGAATTACACATGAAACATTGTACCAAAACCAGTTCTTCCAGGCTCAGGAGCTGGGACATTGTCAGACTGAAACCTCAACTGCCTAGTAGCAGGAGATGGAACACTCAGGATAAGGAGAACTGCAATTTTCAACACCAACAACAGGCTAAGGAGCAACAGACAAAGGCCTCCAGCCTTTCACTTTATTGGAGCTTTTGAGGGCTGCCGGTTCTCTCCAGGGAATCTTAAATCTTAAATCCAACTGTGAACAGGAACTAATAATGCTGCTAAGCCACTTCTGTAAAATTACAAAGACCAACGGCGCTTGCTCTGGGGAGAGGTGCACTCGCAGAGCACAGGACTGTCCCCATGATGGTCCAAGCAGGGCAAAGGTGCAAGAGCAGAGGGAATATCCCTGTGGTACTCTGCAAGTTGAACGAGAGGAAACGGTGGAGACCGCCCCAGGAAAAGGGGAGGAAGCAGCACAGGCGGGGACAGCAACGCCACCTGCACCGCTAGGAGCACCCAGACTTGCTCTGCAGTTTTCAGGCCTTTATTACCGCTCCCCGGCAGCACGGCCGTCCTCCAGGCCCAGCACACGGCGGGGCTCCCTGCTGCAGAGTTGCACGACGACATCAATAAACTGGTGCCCAAATGTCACCAGCGTTTTTGGATGTGGCTGCAGCAGCTGCACCAGGAGATCTACATCCAGCCTCAAGAAGACCAGGAGAGCCTGCCCAGATCCTTCACTGTGGCTGCCCGTGAAGACAAGTACCCAAAGAGCTGTCCCAGCAAGGAAGATACACACGACAAGCTGCCACAGAACTTTTTTATTGATCGTCCTAAATGATCTGTAGTGCCTGCCGGTCACCATCCTGTCCGGCTCTCTTCCCGTGCACCTGTACTCGGTACACACAGGTGTACTCTGGATTTCCCCAGTTGCTCTCCACCTGGAATTTGATGTACCGGAAGGTCTTGGGAAGCTGCCTCTGGAAAGAAACGGGGGAGCTACCGTTACACAGGTGGCAACAGCCACATCACGTCGCCAGAGCCCCCTCTGCCCGCTCTCCCCCTGCTGAGGACCAAACGGCAGCACTGACCAAGGAGGACCGAGGGCAACCAGACTCGTCTTGGCCAGGGCCCCGCAGGAGCCCTCTGTGCCTGGAAAGCCAAGGCCTGGCCTCAGAGGCTGCTGAGGGAGCTGTGGAACCCGGAGGCGCTTGGCTGCCCTGTGTGCCGTGGCAGGCGGGGACAGTCCTGCTGAGGGGGAACACGTCTGCTGTCCTCCCTCCCGCCATCACCCTGACGGGGACTGCTTCCCTTCCCGGCCCTGTTCCCACTGCTGCTGTCTCTGTGACGGCCCAAGCAAAAAGAATGGCCTGGCAAAGGTGGGGCAGCTGCCTCGGCCAGCACAACAAAGCACCATTTTCTGCCTCTTGCCCTCTTCCCCACAGACAATGCTGCCTTCTCCCTGGGCATTCTGCCACAGCTCTTGCTGTACCTGCACATGGAACGTCTGAGCAACCATCTTGTTCACGTCATAGGTGAACGTCCCCAGGAGAGTTTCTGCCCCAGCCTCATCCACTCCCTCAAAGACAAGAGACAGAGGGAGCAGGTCAGGCCCAAGCAGGGTGTCAGGAAAAGGGCACGTCGAGGACCAAGCCAGGAACCCCTCCCCACCTCCCTGGGCTAAAAGGGGTAGTATACAGAGGTTAGGGTGCCTCTGGGTCAGGCTGCTTTGAGCACGTGCTCCAGGATCCTTGGCCATGAGGCAAACAAGCCCCAGAGGCACAGATCCCCACGTGCCCCCAGCAGTGCCCAGGGGACGCTGTGCTCTGCAGCAGCCAGACCCAGGGAGATGTCAGAGGAAGGCGCCGTAAGCTGCAGAGCTCTGGAGCAGCTTTTCCCTGGGGCCAGGCACACCTGAGAAGGGCAAGGCAAAGACTTACAAAGACGGCAAAATCTTTTGGGGCATCGCTGACTTCCCCAGAAGTCGACACTGCCTCAGAGATATGCCAGACGCTGAAAGCCGTTGGCCAGACCTCTACGGGCAACCGGATGACCACGTGGCCTTGAGATCCTTGGAAAGCCCAGCAGTTCCCAGGGGCGATACGGTGCTGAAAGTACAAAGCCATGACCATCAGCAGCAAGGCAACCAAGGACCCAACAGAGCTGCCTGTTGGACCAGAAGCAGAGACCTTGCCTGGCCTGTGGGTGGCAATCCTGCTCCTAAATGATTACAAGCCCATGGGCAGCATAGCAATATGGAGGTGTTTCTAGAAAACTTCGGGGCTCCACTGCCTTTCCAGAGCCTGCTCTGCTTCCTCAGAGCCTGCAGAGACAGGGCAGGTCTCGTAGTGCACCTCACCCCATCGCCCTTCGAAAACTACTCTGCACTGCAGGGCCCATGCAATGTCTCTCCCTGCTCCCATGGCTCAGCACCCCCCACCACTCCCACCCGCTCCGCAAAGGCGCCTTCAGAGAGAGATGGGATGTGGCAGGGGGGCTGCCAAGGACCAGCTCCCTCGGCAAAATGCAGCCCAGGGTGCTGGGCAGGTCACAGAAGCTGGGTTCAGCTCGGTCCCCCTCCTGACGGCAGGGCAGCGCTGCCAGGGAGCAGGGGTCAGGACTGCCATGCAGATCGCAGGGCTGAGTGACACGGCCGGGCTGAAGGGAAGTGCTGTGTGCTTGTTCCGCCTGGAGCTGAACCACAAGTCAGGCTTTCTCTGTGATACCTGCAAGATTGTCGCTGGACCTTTTCCAGAGAAAACGTCCAATGTGGAAAGCCACCAGGTCTTCTTGTCTCGTACAAAATAAGTCTTGGATGTCCTCTGGTTGTCAATGGTGCCACCTGACGTGAAGATGGCCAGAGTTTAGGAGCTGAAGCAGTGCATTCGGCTGTATTTCTCAAGGTCGAAAGCAGAGCTGGGCAGACTTTGGGGGAGTGCCACACACCAACCAAGGGCAGCGAGATTCCCTGTCTGCGTACCTATTGATCCCATTGCCCAGTCAGGCATCCGGTGGTAGTTTTCAAGCACCTTTTCCATTGCCGTCTGGGTAAAGTGCAGAATTTCCTGGGAAAAATGAGGGGAATGTAGTCATGGCAGTGAACAGAAAGACTTTCACAGGCTGTTCTACATGAACACTGAGTCCTGGCACAGAGCCAAGGAGTGCCTCTGCATCGGACACCCCAAGGCAAGACCTGTGGGAAAAGCTGCCGACTTGGAGAATGCTAAGAGGAAGCAGCAGGAGGGAGCCCAAAAAGGTAGCAAGGTCTCAGATCTACCCCTGGCACCTTTACCTCTCTCTTCTCCTCTTGGACACCATGTTCTTCCAGGGCCAAAGTCACTGCCTGCAGGATGTTCCTCTTGGCAGCAGACACCTGATCCTCGGTCTCCTTGAGCTGCCGCATCTGCTCCAGCCAGCCCTGGGCTTTCCTGCAGACACAGGAAAGCAGGTCTTGTCCAGCAGCTGCCCAGTCTCTGCAGGCAGGCTCCAAACCCTGTGCAGAGAGGGGCCCGCTGGGCTTGGCCACCCCCGTCTCTCAGCCCCTTTCCTTCCTCTGCTGTACCAATGGCTCCTTCCAGCACCACAGCTGGCAGACCGCGAAGGTCAGGAGTCCTGGATGCGAGGCGAGGGAGTGTGGGCAGCACGAAGCCAGCTGAGATGGCTCCACAGGGTGCGTGCCTTGGCGAGAAGGTGCTCTTACCTCAGTGACTCCAGCTCCGCTTCAGAAAGCCCACTCTCATCCTGCAAGATAAAGAACAGGGATGGTGGACCTCTGAAGGAGCTTGTTGGCTGACAAAATTGACCCTTTGGAGAGACAGCCATTGCAACAAGAATGAGGAGCACTGCCAGGGCTTCCCAAAGGAGACTCCCCCAGGCAGAGCTGGCAGAAATTCCAGCTGCTTGGATTCCCTTTGGGAGACCCCGACCCCAGGGCTGGGGTCTGTAACAGCCGTGTTCAGCAGAGCATCTTTCAGGTCTCCATCTGACCCCCAGGCTCTCTGAGAGCCACGCAGGCAGCCAAGGCACCTTCTGCCAAAGTGCTCCGTGCTTCAGCCTGGCACCCTGCAGAGCTCACTCGGGAAGATCCCTCTCCATGTTGAACCCCATGCAGGCGCTAAGGAGATTGAAGGACAAGTGGCAGTGCCCCAACACATCCCATGTTCTCCTTTGGCACCGATGGGCATCTGGGACCAGGTGCCCCATCTTCCCAGGCCAACCAGGAGGGCAGAGCCACGGCCTTGGCAGGTGTTGGCTTTATACTGCAAGAGACACTTACATTCAGCGTTCCATGTCCCGAACCTCGTGAGTCCAAGTAGTAAAAACCAGCAGCTGTGGGTCACGTTGGCAGGAGAGGGTTATTTTCCTCAGGAGCTTGTTCCTCTCCCCAGCACTGATGGGGCCAGTTTTGGTCGGGGATACTTACAAAACACGATTAAAATGCAAAGGGCAAAGAGCCCCAGCACTCTTGTGGCCAACATGGCTGGCACCTCTTCAGGCCCAGCACAGTGGCCACGCAGAAGGAAAATGTTGATCTGCTGACGAGATGCAAACAGCGCTTCTCGAGCCGATCACCAGCCGCTCAAAGCACTCTGCTTTGTGCTGCTGCCCACCTCTGAGCGTGGGCTTTTATAGAGGGCAGCGACTATGACCTCACCACAGCCGACTGGTGACGTCCATTGTGACCTCAGAGGGGCTACCCTGGAGGGGGCTGCTGTGCCTTTTTGGAGAGCGGGACCCTGTGGGTTCACCCACACCTGCAGCTCCCAGAGACAAGGGCCCAGCAGAAAATAATCGCTTGCTTAGTTTGGGATCAGGCTCACATAAGAATAAATCCAGAAGAGTCGTCTCTCACCAAAGAGGAGGCAAGGGCACTCAGTGCCAGGAAGGCTCCTTCGACAGTGTTCCAATCTAAGGGAGGGCTCCGTTCACAGACCTCCTGCTCTGACCACTGAAAGGGGGTCTTTGGTGGGGTCCCCGTTTTATGACCTGGTAGGATCTGGCTCTGGTGATTACAAGCCCTACAAAATCACATATGGGTTAACCAATGTGTTCAGATATTCCAAGCCTCAGCCCGTGCTCGAGTAAAGTGTTGGCTGCCTGTGAACATCACCCCCACCAAAACCACTGTGACACTGGAACTCCTGCAAATATTCTGGGGTTGGATTTGTTAAAGCGAAAGCCTCGATGGATTCAGCAGGAAGGGAATGGAAGTTCATATCTCCAGCTGCCAGGCTTTAATAATTAAACTACCTCAGGTCATCTGTTTATTGTCATCTGGTGGCAATTACAGAAACATGGTGGGACAGTTCACATGACTGGAATGTGGTCATGGATGGCTATGCCCTTTTTAGGAAAGACAGGCCAGCCAGGCGTGGTGGTGGAGTTGCTTTCTATGTGAGAGAGCAACTACAATGTACTAAATTCTGCCCAGGAGTGGATGAGGAGAGAGTTGAGAGTGTACGGGTCAGAATTAAGGAGCAGGCTGGCAGGGGTGATACAGTAGGTGTCTATTACAGACGACCAGATCAGGCTGAGGAAGTTGACGAGGCCTTCTATGGGCAGCTGAGAGTGGCCTCAGAGTCACAGGCCTTGGTTGTTGTGGGTGATTTTAACTTCCCTGATGTTTGCTGGAAGGACCATTCAGCCAGCCAGCCACAGTCCAGGAGGTTCCTCCAGTGCATTGATGATAACTTCCTCCTGCAGATGGTGGAGGAGCCGACTAGGAGAGGTGCACCGCTCCAACTAACAAGGATGGTCTGGTTGAAGCAGTAAACGTTGAGGGCTGCCTGGGTTGCAGTGACCACGAGATGGTGGAGTTCAGCATCTTGTGTGGCCGGAACAGAACAGCAAGTAGAATTGCAACCCTGGACTTTAGCAGGGCTAACTTTGGCCTTTTCAAGCAATTGCTGGGGGAAATCCCATGGGCAAGACTGCTTGAAGGAAAAGGGGCCCAAGATAGCTGGATTGCATTCAGAGATTGCTTCTTCCACGCTCAGGATCAGAGCATCCCCACACGTAGGAAGTCAAGGAAGGCAGCCAGGAGGCCTGCGTGGTTGAATAGGGATCTGTTGGGTATGCTCAAGCAGAAGAGGAGAGTTTACAGGTCATGGAAGCAGGGGCTGGCCACTTGGGAGGAATATAAGGCTGCTGTTAGAGGATGTAGGAAGGCAGCTAGGATAGCCAAGGCCTCCTTAGAATTACAGCTGGCGAGAGGGGTCAAGGACAGCAAAAAGAACTTTTTCAAATACCTAGCAGATAAAACTAATACCAGAGGCAATGTAGGCCCACTGATGAATGGGGTGGGTGCCCTGGTGGCAGAAGATACAGAGAAGCCAGAATTACTGAATGCCTTCTTTGTCTCTGTCTACTCTGCTGGGGGCTGTCCTGGGGAGCGCTGTACCCCTGAGACCCCAGATGAAGCCAGATCAATAGAAGAGTTTGCTTTAGTTGATGAGGACTGGGTTAGGGAGCAATTAAATAGTCTGGACATCCATAAATCCATGGGCCGAACACTCAACTAGACGAGGCACTGCCGGGTGCTGATGGCAGTGAAGTGCGGTGCTTCAGAACAGGCTGCGGAGCCACACGGGTTAGTCCAGAGGCAGAACTGGTTTAAGCACCCCCCCAAACTTGGTGTGCAGGTGTGTCTCGGAGGCAAACGAAAAGTCCCTTTAGGCAGGAAACAGACTTGATTCTAGCCAGAACTGTTTAGCCAATAAACCACCTAGGAACAGGGTTTCTCCAGATCATTCATCTCTCTGACCACATTCTAAAACAGAGGTTCAGATACCAGTTGAGAATATTATTATTGTACAACCACATAAGAATGAAGATCCACAGCAAGCATTCACACCCAAAAAACAGAACAAGAGGCCTCTTGCACTCAAAAACACCCAGCAGAAAACAATCGCTTGCCTCATTTGGGATGAGGCTCACATAAGAATAAATCCAGAAGAGTCGTCTCTCACCAAAGAGGAGGCAAGGGCACTCAGTGCCAGGAAGGCTCCTTCGACAGTGTTCCAATCTAAGGGAGGGCTCCGTTCACAGACCTCCTGCTCTGACCACTGAAAGGGGGTCTTTGGTGGGGTCCCCGTTTTATGACCTGGTGGGATCTGGCTCTGGTGATTACAAGCCCTACAAAATTATGGCTCGAGTAAAGTGTCAGCTGCCTGGAGACACCACCCCCACCAAAGCCACTATGACACTGGAACTCCTGCAAATACTCTGGGGTTGGATTTGTTAAAGCGAAAGCCTCGATGGATTCAGCAGGAAGGGAATGGAAGGTCATGTCTCCAGCTGTCCTGGTTTCACAAGTCCTCTGATTATATTTTATACATAAGATTGTAATATTCTTTGCAATTCCATCTGAAGTTATTCAAAGACAATAAAATAAATAACACAATTAAATGCCTATCTCTAATCCTATTCTGCATACACTGATGAAGTTATCATCATTCCCTAGCAGAGCTCTACTTAAGGAGTGTCCTGTCAATTAAAATCTGTTGAGAGAAACAGAGGAGAAATTGCCGGGATTAGGTTTGCAATTGTTAATGACACCTAATTCCTGGAACTGATCCCACACTTTCTAAATCAAAAGACAAAATGCCCTTTGAATTTTAGGAGCCACAAATCTGTTGCATAAGCACCACGTATGATAAAGAGGTTGTACAGAATTTATTTGAGGAACGGGCTTATAACCACCTGAAAGACCCTTCACAATCACCTCCCACAATGCAGAAGATCAATAATCAGGTAAGCATCACATAAGTCCTTGAGGGGCAGCACGGAGCGGCCCTGACAAGGGCCATGACTGGCATAATTAAGAGGCAGGAACTGGACTACAAAGGCACCACTCCAAGAAGCCAGGTGCATGTCCATCACTGGAGGATTGCCACGTCTGTCATCATCATTGTGGGAGCCAAGGGTGGTGATATTTCTCTTTTCCTTTTCCTGCCTATCCTCTTCTTATAAAACTTTCATTAGAAGCCACACCACCCACCATTACGTTCTCCACGTTCAGGTTGCTTCCACGATGAATACAACTCCTCATTGGTTGTTTAGTGTCGTTTCACCTTTTTTTAGTCCAAGGGAATCTCAAAACTGCTACGACCCCAGTGTTACTTGTTCCGCGTTGTAACAGCAGGAAAATAGTTTCCACTACACAGGGAAAGGTCCCTTCCCCACTGGTGGCTCAGGCTGTTAGAAGCTCCCTTGAAGAGCATTTGCAAGGAAGATACACAAGATGAGCTGACACAAAACTTCTTTATTACTCTTCCAAAAGGAGCTGTAGCACCTGCCGGTCATCATCGTGTCCCAGCCTCTTCCCATGCACCTATACTCGGTATACACAGCTGTACTCTGGGTTTCCCCAGTTGCTCTCCACCTGGAATTTGATGTAACGAAAGGTCCTGGGAAGCTCCTTCTGGAAAGAAATGGGGGGAGCTGCCATTACACAGGTGGCAACAGCCACATCACATTGCCAGAGCCCCCTCTGCCTGCTCTCCCCCTGCTGTGGAGCAAATAGCGATCCTCTACGTGGGCTTGGCAGCTCTGAAGGCCCTGTCCCCCAACTTGGGACACACCAGCCCAGACCACGAGGTGCAGACACGCAGCACAGGACCCAGGAGTGGGTTAGGAATCCCAGTGCGGTAATCACAGCTGGGCTGGACAGGCAAGGACAGCCTGGTCCAACTGCCCCTACTAAGGCCAGGCCACCTGGAGCGCAGGACCACAGCCAGGTGGCTTTTGACAGGAGGATCTGCCCAGACGCCCAGCCCCGTGCCGCTTTCTTCCCCTGCATCTCTCAGGAGATGCCGAGTGGTGAGAAGGTGAAGGGCCCCTGGGTGCCTCTCCCACCTGCAACAACGAGGAGCCCAGAGAAGGAGGTTTGAATCCAGCATCTAACTTATTATTTGGTGCTACTTCACCTTGATTTAGCTCAAGGAAATCATGAAACTACTACGGGCCCCTGTGTTACACGCTCCTGGTCGTAACAGCAGGAAAATGTCTTCTCACCAGACAGGGAAAGGTCCCTTCCCCACTGGCAGCTCCACCTGTCAGAAGGTCCCTGGAAGAACATTTGCAATGATGTCACACAAGCAGAGCTGCCATAGAACTTCTGTATTACTCTTCCTAAAGGAGCTGTAGCGCCTGCAGGTGGTCCTAATGTCTCACCCTCTTCCTATACTCTTGTACTCGGTACACACAGGTGTACTCTGGGTTTCCCCGGTCTCTCTCCACCTGGAATTTGAAGTACCAGACGGCATCAAAGAGCTCTGAACAGTGATGCAGGTTCCCTATCTGACCATGCCATGATTGCTGTGTGGTGAGGCTAAATCCATGCACGAACCGGCCTTCTGAAGGGAATTCTATGGGCCTGTTAGTCCTGTGCCATCACACTGCTTTGCATTTCCAACCAAGTGAACAGGAAGTTAACCTCTGAATATTCACTCACCACTTTTATTCTTCCCTCCCAACACCCTGTACTTTTTGCTGTGATTTTTAGTTTTGGGAGCAGTGTGTCCATGTTTTTATGTATTGATGCTGGATTAGATCTGAGTTGATGGTTTCTGGGGGCAGGCAGCACAGCAGCAGTGCCTGGCCACGGTTTGAAGAGCACTCTTACAGAACACAGGCTGCAACATGTGCCACACTGTGGGAGGGAAGGTCTACCAAGAACACCAGTTCCCACTTTTTGCTTTCCCCTTCCACTAGGTTAAAGCCTCTCGCCCGTTCCCAGCAACAGGCATAGTCACTCATTACGCCTCCCCCAGGCTTCGGGATGTTGGCAACTGCGGAAGTGTTTGTGAGCCTGAGGAAAGCAAATAAAGAGCTGTGGTGCAAGGCATCAGGAGGGCCTCTGTGGAGCTTAGCAGGTCCTCTGTACTTGGGAGGGCTGTTTGCAAGCTCTGCCTGCAACAAGATCCTTTCCTCAACTCCTCTCTCCTTCTCCGCCTGCCTCCCAGCCCCACCACTGTGGTCGCTTACAAGATCTCTGGTGCTGACAGCACCTACAATCACATACGCACTCGTTCTTTCCCGCCAGCGTTCTGGCAGGCAGGCAGACCTCGCATGTTCCTTGTCCCTGATGCTGGCTCAGTGGCTACGTGGCCAGATTTGGGGTGTCCAGTGTGGGCAGCCAAGGGCTGTAGGGGACTCGCTGCACGTCTGACCCATTCTCTGCCCACCTGGACTGCCTACCCTGCTGAGCGCTTTCAGTGCCTTGGATTTAGTGTAAAGGAGATTTCGGGGATAACTGAAGGAGCGCCTTTGGGACAGTTTCCCCAGGCATTATGGACAACTACTGTGGGACGTGACACTGTTGCTCAAGGCACAACACTTGCTCAGAGCACATTGCTCTTTGCCCCTTAGCACTCCTGAATATCCTCCTTGCTGCTCTGATCACAGACAACATAACAGTTGGGTGGATCTAGGACTTAACAAATCCCACTCAGTCACTGTTTTTCAGTCTGTCCTTATATACAGATGAACTTTCAAGCTACTTTAAAAACGTTCCACTGTGCCAATTGGAAACCGTCAGAGACTGAAAAGAATTACACATGAAACATTGTACCAAAACCAGTTCTTCCAGGCTCAGGAGCTGGGACATTGTCAGACTGAAACCTCAACTGCCTAGTAGCAGGAGATGGAACACTCAGGATAAGGAGAACTGCAATTTTCAACACCAACAACAGGCTAAGGAGCAACAGACAAAGGCCTCCAGCCTTTCACTTTATTGGAGCTTTTGAGGGCTGCCGGTTCTCTCCAGGGAATCTTAAATCTTAAATCCAACTGTGAACAGGAACTAATAATGCTGCTAAGCCACTTCTGTAAAATTACAAAGACCAACGGCGCTTGCTCTGGGGAGAGGTGCACTCGCAGAGCACAGGACTGTCCCCATGATGGTCCAAGCAGGGCAAAGGTGCAAGAGCAGAGGGAATATCCCTGTGGTACTCTGCAAGTTGAATGAGAGGAAACGGTGGAGACCGCCCCAGGAAAAGGGGAGGAAGCAGCACAGGCGGGGACAGCAACGCCACCTGCACCGCTAGGAGCACCCAGACTTGCTCTGCAGTTTTCAGGCCTTTATTACCGCTCCCCGGCAGCACGGCCGTCCTCCAGGCCCAGCACACGGCGGGGCTCCCTGCTGCAGAGTTGCACGACGACATCAATAAACTGGTGCCCAAATGTCACCAGCGTTTTTGGATGTGGCTGCAGCAGCTGCACCAGGAGATCTACATCCAGCCTCAAGAAGACCAGGAGAGCCTGCCCAGATCCTTCACTGTGGCTGCCCGTGAAGACAAGAACCCAAAGAGCTGTCCCAGCAAGGAAGATACACACGACAAGCTGCCACAGAACTTTTTTATTGATCGTCCTAAATGATCTGTAGTGCCTGCCGGTCGCCATCCTGTCCGGCTCTCTTCCCGTGCACCTGTACTCGGTACACACAGGTGTACTCTGGATTTCCCCAGTTGCTCTCCACCTGGAATTTGATGTACCGGAAGGTCTTGGGAAGCTGCCTCTGGAAAGAAACGGGGGAGCTACCGTTACACAGGTGGCAACAGCCACATCACGTCGCCAGAGCCCCCTCTGCCCGCTCTCCCCCTGCTGAGGACCAAACGGCAGCACTGACCAAGGAGGACCGAGGGCAACCAGACTCGTCTTGGCCAGGGCCCCGCAGGAGCCCTCTGTGCCTGGAAAGCCAAGGCCTGGCCTCAGAGGCTGCTGAGGGAGCTGTGGAACCCGGAGGCGCTTGGCTGCCCTGTGTGCCGTGGCAGGCGGGGACAGTCCTGCTGAGGGGGAACACGTCTGCTGTCCTCCCTCCCGCCATCACCCTGACGGGGACTGCTTCCCTTCCCGGCCCTGTTCCCACTGCTGCTGTCTCTGTGACGGCCCAAGCAAAAAGAATGGCCTGGCAAAGGTGGGGCAGCTGCCTCGGCCAGCACAACAAAGCACCATTTTCTGCCTCTTGCCCTCTTCCCCACAGACAATGCTGCCTTCTCCCTGGGCATTCTGCCACAGCTCTTGCTGTACCTGCACATGGAACGTCTGAGCAATCATCTTGTTCACGTCATAGGTGAACGTCCCCAGGAGAGTTTCTGCCCCAGCCTCATCCACTCCCTCAAAGACAAGAGACAGAGGGAGCAGGTCAGGCCCAAGCAGGGTGTCAGGAAAAGGGCACGTCGAGGACCAAGCCAGGAACCCCTCCCCACCTCCCTGGGCTAAAAGGGGTACTATACAGAGGTTAGGGTGCCTCTGGGTCAGGCTGCTTTGAGCACGTGCTCCAGGATCCTTGGCCATGAGGCAAACAAGCCCCAGAGGCACAGATCCCCACGTGCCCCCCAGCAGTGCCCAGGGGACGCTGTGCTCTGCAGCAGCCAGACCCAGGGAGATGTCAGAGGAAGGCGCCGTAAGCTGCAGAGCTCTGGAGCAGCTTTTCCCTGGGGCCAGGCACACCTGAGAAGGGCAAGGCAAAGACTTACAAAGACGGCAAAATCTTTTGGGGCATCGCTGACTTCCCCAGAAGTCGACACTGCCTCAGAGATATGCCAGACGCTGAAAGCCGTTGGCCAGACCTCTACGGGCAACCGGATGACCACGTGGCCTTGAGATCCTTGGAAAGCCCAGCAGTTCCCAGGGGCAATACGGTGCTGAAAGTACAAAGCCATGACCATCAGCAGCAAGGCAACCAAGGACCCAACAGAGCTGCCTGTTGGACCAGAAGCAGAGACCTTGCCTGGCCTGTGGGTGGCAATCCTGCTCCTAAATGATTACAAGCCCATGGGCAGCATAGCAATATGGAGGTGTTTCTAGAAAACTTCGGGGCTCCACTGCCTTTCCAGAGCCTGCTCTGCTTCCTCAGAGCCTGCAGAGACAGGGCAGGTCTCGTAGTGCACCTCACCCCATCGCCCTTCGAAAACTACTCTGCACTGCAGGGCCCATGCAATGTCTCTCCCTGCTCCCATGGCTCAGCACCCCCCACCACTCCCACCCGCTCCGCAAAGGCGCCTTCAGAGAGAGATGGGATGTGGCAGGGGGGCTGCCAAGGACCAGCTCCCTCGGCAAAATGCAGCCCAGGGTGCTGGGCAGGTCACAGAAGCTGGGTTCAGCTCGGTCCCCCTCCTGACGGCAGGGCAGCGCTGCCAGGGAGCAGGGGTCAGGACTGCCATGCAGATCGCAGGGCTGAGTGACACGGCCGGGCTGAAGGGAAGTGCTGTGTGCTTGTTCCGCCTGGAGCTGAACCACAAGTCAGGCTTTCTCTGTGATACCTGCAAGATTGTCGCTGGACCTTTTCCAGAGAAAACGTCCAATGTGGAAAGCCACCAGGTCTTCTTGTCTCGTACAAAATAAGTCTTGGATGTCCTCTGGTTGTCAATGGTGCCACCTGACGTGAAGATGGCCAGAGTTTAGGAGCTGAAGCAGTGCATTCGGCTGTATTTCTCAAGGTCGAAAGCAGAGCTGGGCAGACTTTGGGGGAGTGCCACACACCAACCAAGGGCAGCGAGATTCCCTGTCTGCGTACCTATTGATCCCATTGCCCAGTCAGGCATCCGGTGGTAGTTTTCAAGCACCTTTTCCATTGCCGTCTGGGTAAAGTGCAGAATTTCCTGGGAAAAATGAGGGGAATGTAGTCATGGCAGTGAACAGAAAGACTTTCACAGGCTGTTCTACATGAACACTGAGTCCTGGCACAGAGCCAAGGAGTGCCTCTGCATCGGACACCCCAAGGCAAGACCTGTGGGAAAAGCTGCCGACTTGGAGAATGCTAAGAGGAAGCAGCAGGAGGGAGCCCAAAAAGGTAGCAAGGTCTCAGATCTACCCCTGGCACCTTTACCTCTCTCTTCTCCTCTTGGACACCATGTTCTTCCAGGGCCAAAGTCACTGCCTGCAGGATGTTCCTCTTGGCAGCAGACACCTGATCCTCGGTCTCCTTGAGCTGCCGCATCTGCTCCAGCCAGCCCTGGGCTTTCCTGCAGACACAGGAAAGCAGGTCTTGTCCAGCAGCTGCCCAGTCTCTGCAGGCAGGCTCCAAACCCTGTGCAGAGAGGGGCCCGCTGGGCTTGGCCACCCCCGTCTCTCAGCCCCTTTCCTTCCTCTGCTGTACCAATGGCTCCTTCCAGCACCACAGCTGGCAGACCGCGAAGGTCAGGAGTCCTGGATGCGAGGCGAGGGAGTGTGGGCAGCACGAAGCCAGCTGAGATGGCTCCACAGGGTGCGTGCCTTGGCGAGAAGGTGCTCTTACCTCAGTGACTCCAGCTCCGCTTCAGAAAGCCCACTCTCATCCTGCAAGATAAAGAACAGGGATGGTGGACCTCTGAAGGAGCTTGTTGGCTGACAAAATTGACCCTTTGGAGAGACAGCCATTGCAACAAGAATGAGGAGCACTGCCAGGGCTTCCCAAAGGAGACTCCCCCAGGCAGAGCTGGCAGAAATTCCAGCTGCTTGGATTCCCTTTGGGAGACCCCGACCCCAGGGCTGGGGTCTGTAACAGCCGTGTTCAGCAGAGCATCTTTCAGGTCTCCATCTGACCCCCAGGCTCTCTGAGAGCCACGCAGGCAGCCAAGGCACCTTCTGCCAAAGTGCTCCGTGCTTCAGCCTGGCACCCTGCAGAGCTCACTCGGGAAGATCCCTCTCCATGTTGAACCCCATGCAGGCGCTAAGGAGATTGAAGGACAAGTGGCAGTGCCCCAACACATCCCATGTTCTCCTTTGGCACCGATGGGCATCTGGGACCAGGTGCCCCATCTTCCCAGGCCAACCAGGAGGGCAGAGCCACGGCCTTGGCAGGTGTTGGCTTTATACTGCAAGAGACACTTACATTCAGCGTTCCATGTCCCGAACCTCGTGAGTCCAAGTAGTAAAAACCAGCAGCTGTGGGTCACGTTGGCAGGAGAGGGTTATTTTCCTCAGGAGCTTGTTCCTCTCCCCAGCACTGATGGGGCCAGTTTTGGTCGGGGATACTTACAAAACACGATTAAAATGCAAAGGGCAAAGAGCCCCAGCACTCTTGTGGCCAACATGGCTGGCACCTCTTCAGGCCCAGCACAGTGGCCACGCAGAAGGAAAATGTTGATCTGCTGACGAGATGCAAACAGCGCTTCTCGAGCCGATCACCAGCCGCTCAAAGCACTCTGCTTTGTGCTGCTGCCCACCTCTGAGCGTGGGCTTTTATAGAGGGCAGCGACTATGACCTCACCACAGCCGACTGGTGACGTCCATTGTGACCTCAGAGGGGCTACCCTGGAGGGGGCTGCTGTGCCTTTTTGGAGAGCGGGACCCTGTGGGTTCACCCACACCTGCAGCTCCCAGAGACAAGGGCCCAGCAGAAAATAATCGCTTGCTTAGTTTGGGATCAGGCTCACATAAGAATAAATCCAGAAGAGTCGTCTCTCACCAAAGAGGAGGCAAGGGCACTCAGTGCCAGGAAGGCTCCTTCGACAGTGTTCCAATCTAAGGGAGGGCTCCGTTCACAGACCTCCTGCTCTGACCACTGAAAGGGGGTCTTTGGTGGGGTCCCCGTTTTATGACCTGGTAGGATCTGGCTCTGGTGATTACAAGCCCTACAAAATCACATATGGGTTAACCAATGTGTTCAGATATTCCAAGCCTCAGCCCGTGCTCGAGTAAAGTGTTGGCTGCCTGTGAACATCACCCCCACCAAAACCACTGTGACACTGGAACTCCTGCAAATATTCTGGGGTTGGATTTGTTAAAGCGAAAGCCTCGATGGATTCAGCAGGAAGGGAATGGAAGTTCATATCTCCAGCTGCCAGGCTTTAATAATTAAACTACCTCAGGTCATCTGTTTATTGTCATCTGGTGGCAATTACAGAAACATGGTGGGACAGTTCACATGACTGGAATGTGGTCATGGATGGCTATGCCCTTTTTAGGAAAGACAGGCCAGCCAGGCGTGGTGGTGGAGTTGCTTTCTATGTGAGAGAGCAACTACAATGTACTAAATTCTGCCCAGGAGTGGATGAGGAGAGAGTTGAGAGTGTACGGGTCAGAATTAAGGAGCAGGCTGGCAGGGGTGATACAGTAGGTGTCTATTACAGACGACCAGATCAGGCTGAGGAAGTTGACGAGGCCTTCTATGGGCAGCTGAGAGTGGCCTCAGAGTCACAGGCCTTGGTTGTTGTGGGGGATTTTAACTTCCCTGATGTTTGCTGGAAGGACCATTCAGCCAGCCAGCCACAGTCCAGGAGATTCCTCCAGTGCATTGATGATAACTTCCTCCTGCAGATGGTGGAGGAGCCGACTAGGAGAGGTGCACCGCTCCAACTAACAAGGATGGTCTGGTTGAAGCAGTAAACGTTGAGGGCTGCCTGGGTTGCAGTGACCACGAGATGGTGGAGTTCAGCATCTTGTGCGGCCGGAACAGAACAGCAAGTAGAATTGCAACCCTGGACTTTAGCAGGGCTAACTTTGGCCTTTTCAAGCAATTGCTGGGGGAAATCCCATGGGCAAGACTGCTTGAAGGAAAAGGGGCCCAAGATAGCTGGATTGCATTCAGAGATTGCTTCTTCCACGCTCAGGATCAGAGCATCCCCACACGTAGGAAGTCAAGGAAGGCAGCCAGGAGGCCTGCGTGGTTGAATAGGGATCTGTTGGGTATGCTCAAGCAGAAGAGGAGAGTTTACAGGTCATGGAAGCAGGGGCTGGCCACTTGGGAGGAATATAAGGCTGCTGTTAGAGGATGTAGGAAGGCAGCAAGGATAGCCAAGGCCTCCTTAGAATTACAGCTGGCGAGAGGGGTCAAGGACAGCAAAAAGAACTTTTTCAAATACCTAGCAGGTAAAACTAATACCAGAGGCAATGTAGGCCCACTGATGAATGGGGTGGGTGCCCTGGTGGCAGAAGATACAGAGAAGCCAGAATTACTGAATGCCTTCTTTGTCTCTGTCTACTCTGCTGGGGGCTGTCCTGGGGAGCGCTGTACCCCTGAGACCCCAGATGAAGCCAGGTCAATAGAAGAGTTTGCTTTAGTTGATGAGGACTGGGTTAGGGAGCAATTAAATAGTCTGGACATCCATAAATCCATGGGCCGAACACTCAACTAGACGAGGCACTGCCGGGTGCTGATGGCAGTGAAGTGCGGTGCTTCAGAACAGGCTGCGGAGCCACACGGGTTAGTCCAGAGGCAGAACTGGTTTAAGCACCCCCCCAAACTTGGTGTGCAGGTGTGTCTCGGAGGCAAACGAAAAGTCCCTTTAGGCAGGAAACAGACTTGATTCTAGCCAGAACTGTTTAGCCAATAAACCACCTAGGAACAGGGTTTCTCCAGATCATTCATCTCTCTGACCACATTCTAAAACAGAGGTTCAGATACCAGTTGAGAATATTATTATTGTACAACCACATAAGAATGAAGATCCACAGCAAGCATTCACACCCAAAAAACAGAACAAGAGGCCTCTTGCACTCAAAAACACCCAGCAGAAAACAATCGCTTGCCTCATTTGGGATGAGGCTCACATAAGAATAAATCCAGAAGAGTCGTCTCTCACCAAAGAGGAGGCAAGGGCACTCAGTGCCAGGAAGGCTCCTTCGACAGTGTTCCAATCTAAGGGAGGGCTCCGTTCACAGACCTCCTGCTCTGACCACTGAAAGGGGGTCTTTGGTGGGGTCCCCATTTTATGACCTGGTGGGATCTGGCTCTGGTGATTACAAGCCCTACAAAATTATGGCTCGAGTAAAGTGTCAGCTGCCTGGAGACACCACCCCCACCAAAGCCACTATGACACTGGAACTCCTGCAAATACTCTGGGGTTGGATTTGTTAAAGCGAAAGCCTCGATGGATTCAGCAGGAAGGGAATGGAAGGTCATGTCTCCAGCTGTCCTGGTTTCACAAGTCCTCTGATTATATTTTATACATAAGATTGTAATATTCTTTGCAATTCCATCTGAAGTTATTCAAAGACAATAAAATAAATAACACAATTAAATGCCTATCTCTAATCCTATTCTGCATACACTGATGAAGTTATCATCATTCCCTAGCAGAGCTCTACTTAAGGAGTGTCCTGTCAATTAAAATCTGTTGAGAGAAACAGAGGAGAAATTGCCGGGATTAGGTTTGCAATTGTTAATGACACCTAATTCCTGGAACTGATCCCACACTTTCTAAATCAAAAGACAAAATGCCCTTTGAATTTTAGGAGCCACAAATCTGTTGCATAAGCACCACGTATGATAAAGAGGTTGTACAGAATTTATTTGAGGAACGGGCTTATAACCACCTGAAAGACCCTTCACAATCACCTCCCACAATGCAGAAGATCAATAATCAGGTAAGCATCACATAAGTCCTTGAGGGGCAGCACGGAGCGGCCCTGACAAGGGCCATGACTGGCATAATTAAGAGGCAGGAACTGGACTACAAAGGCACCACTCCAAGAAGCCAGGTGCATGTCCATCACTGGAGGATTGCCACGTCTGTCATCATCATTGTGGGAGCCAAGGGTGGTGATATTTCTCTTTTCCTTTTCCTGCCTATCCTCTTCTTATAAAACTTTCATTAGAAGCCACACCACCCACCATTACGTTCTCCACGTTCAGGTTGCTTCCACGATGAATACAACTCCTCATTGGTTGTTTAGTGTCGTTTCACCTTTTTTTAGTCCAAGGGAATCTCAAAACTGCTACGACCCCAGTGTTACTTGTTCCGCGTTGTAACAGCAGGAAAATAGTTTCCACTACACAGGGAAAGGTCCCTTCCCCACTGGTGGCTCAGGCTGTTAGAAGCTCCCTTGAAGAGCATTTGCAAGGAAGATACACAAGATGAGCTGACACAAAACTTCTTTATTACTCTTCCAAAAGGAGCTGTAGCACCTGCCGGTCATCATCGTGTCCCAGCCTCTTCCCATGCACCTATACTCGGTATACACAGCTGTACTCTGGGTTTCCCCAGTTGCTCTCCACCTGGAATTTGATGTAACGAAAGGTCCTGGGAAGCTCCTTCTGGAAAGAAATGGGGGGAGCTGCCATTACACAGGTGGCAACAGCCACATCACATTGCCAGAGCCCCCTCTGCCTGCTCTCCCCCTGCTGTGGAGCAAATAGCGATCCTCTACGTGGGCTTGGCAGCTCTGAAGGCCCTGTCCCCCAACTTGGGACACACCAGCCCAGACCACGAGGTGCAGACACGCAGCACAGGACCCAGGAGTGGGTTAGGAATCCCAGTGCGGTAATCACAGCTGGGCTGGACAGGCAAGGACAGCCTGGTCCAACTGCCCCTACTAAGGCCAGGCCACCTGGAGCGCAGGACCACAGCCAGGTGGCTTTTGACAGGAGGATCTGCCCAGACGCCCAGCCCCGTGCCGCTTTCTTCCCCTGCATCTCTCAGGAGATGCCGAGTGGTGAGAAGGTGAAGGGCCCCTGGGTGCCTCTCCCACCTGCAACAACGAGGAGCCCAGAGAAGGAGGTTTGAATCCAGCATCTAACTTATTATTTGGTGCTACTTCACCTTGATTTAGCTCAAGGAAATCATGAAACTACTACGGGCCCCTGTGTTACACGCTCCTGGTCGTAACAGCAGGAAAATGTCTTCTCACCAGACAGGGAAAGGTCCCTTCCCCACTGGCAGCTCCACCTGTCAGAAGGTCCCTGGAAGAACATTTGCAATGATGTCACACAAGCAGAGCTGCCATAGAACTTCTGTATTACTCTTCCTAAAGGAGCTGTAGCGCCTGCAGGTGGTCCTAATGTCTCACCCTCTTCCTATACTCTTGTACTCGGTACACACAGGTGTACTCTGGGTTTCCCCGGTCTCTCTCCACCTGGAATTTGAAGTACCAGACGGCATCAAAGAGCTCTGAACAGTGATGCAGGTTCCCTATCTGACCATGCCATGATTGCTGTGTGGTGAGGCTAAATCCATGCACGAACCGGCCTTCTGAAGGGAATTCTATGGGCCTGTTAGTCCTGTGCCATCACACTGCTTTGCATTTCCAACCAAGTGAACAGGAAGTTAACCTCTGAATATTCACTCACCACTTTTATTCTTCCCTCCCAACACCCTGTACTTTTTGCTGTGATTTTTAGTTTTGGGAGCAGTGTGTCCATGTTTTTATGTATTGATGCTGGATTAGATCTGAGTTGATGGTTTCTGGGGGCAGGCAGCACAGCAGCAGTGCCTGGCCACGGTTTGAAGAGCACTCTTACAGAACACAGGCTGCAACATGTGCCACACTGTGGGAGGGAAGGTCTACCAAGAACACCAGTTCCCACTTTTTGCTTTCCCCTTCCACTAGGTTAAAGCCTCTCGCCCGTTCCCAGCAACAGGCATAGTCACTCATTACGCCTCCCCCAGGCTTCGGGATGTTGGCAACTGCGGAAGTGTTTGTGAGCCTGAGGAAAGCAAATAAAGAGCTGTGGTGCAAGGCATCAGGAGGGCCTCTGTGGAGCTTAGCAGGTCCTCTGTACTTGGGAGGGCTGTTTGCAAGCTCTGCCTGCAACAAGATCCTTTCCTCAACTCCTCTCTCCTTCTCCGCCTGCCTCCCAGCCCCACCACTGTGGTCGCTTACAAGATCTCTGGTGCTGACAGCACCTACAATCACATACGCACTCGTTCTTTCCCGCCAGCGTTCTGGCAGGCAGGCAGACCTCGCATGTTCCTTGTCCCTGATGCTGGCTCGGTGGCTACGTGGCCAGATTTGGGGTGTCCAGTGTGGGCAGCCAAGGGCTGTAGGGGACTCGCTGCACGTCTGACCCATTCTCTGCCCACCTGGACTGCCTACCCTGCTGAGCGCTTTCAGTGCCTTGGATTTAGTGTAAAGGAGATTTCGGGGATAACTGAAGGAGCGCCTTTGGGACAGTTTCCCCAGGCATTATGGACAACTACTGTGGGACGTGACACTGTTGCTCAAGGCACAACACTTGCTCAGAGCACATTGCTCTTTGCCCCTTAGCACTCCTGAATATCCTCCTTGCTGCTCTGATCACAGACAACATAACAGTTGGGTGGATCTAGGACTTAACAAATCCCACTCAGTCACTGTTTTTCAGTCTGTCCTTATATACAGATGAACTTTCAAGCTACTTTAAAAACGTTCCACTGTGCCAATTGGAAACCGTCAGAGACTGAAAAGAATTACACATGAAACATTGTACCAAAACCAGTTCTTCCAGGCTCAGGAGCTGGGACATTGTCAGACTGAAACCTCAACTGCCTAGTAGCAGGAGATGGAACACTCAGGATAAGGAGAACTGCAATTTTCAACACCAACAACAGGCTAAGGAGCAACAGACAAAGGCCTCCAGCCTTTCACTTTATTGGAGCTTTTGAGGGCTGCCAGTTCTCTCCAGGGAATCTTAAATCTTAAATCCAACTGTGAACAGGAACTAATAATGCTGCTAAGCCACTTCTGTAAAATTACAAAGACCAACGGCGCTTGCTCTGGGGAGAGGTGCACTCGCAGAGCACAGGACTGTCCCCATGATGGTCCAAGCAGGGCAAAGGTGCAAGAGCAGAGGGAATATCCCTGTGGTACTCTGCAAGTTGAACGAGAGGAAACGGTGGAGACCGCCCCAGGAAAAGGGGAGGAAGCAGCACAGGCGGGGACAGCAACGCCACCTGCACCGCTAGGAGCACCCAGACTTGCTCTGCAGTTTTCAGGCCTTTATTACCGCTCCCCGGCAGCACGGCCGTCCTCCAGGCCCAGCACACGGCGGGGCTCCCTGCTGCAGAGTTGCACGACGACATCAATAAACTGGTGCCCAAATGTCACCAGCGTTTTTGGATGTGGCTGCAGCAGCTGCACCAGGAGATCTACATCCAGCCTCAAGAAGACCAGGAGAGCCTGCCCAGATCCTTCACTGTGGCTGCCCGTGAAGACAAGTACCCAAAGAGCTGTCCCAGCAAGGAAGATACACACGACAAGCTGCCACAGAACTTTTTTATTGATCGTCCTAAATGATCTGTAGTGCCTGCCGGTCACCATCCTGTCCGGCTCTCTTCCCGTGCACCTGTACTCGGTACACACAGGTGTACTCTGGGTTTCCCCAGTTGCTCTCCACCTGGAATTTGATGTACCGGAAGGTCTTGGGAAGCTGCCTCTGGAAAGAAACGGGGGAGCTACCGTTACACAGGTGGCAACAGCCACATCACGTCGCCAGAGCCCCCTCTGCCCGCTCTCCCCCTGCTGAGGACCAAACGGCAGCACTGACCAAGGAGGACCGAGGGCAACCAGACTCGTCTTGGCCAGGGCCCCGCAGGAGCCCTCTGTGCCTGGAAAGCCAAGGCCTGGCCTCAGAGGCTGCTGAGGGAGCTGTGGAACCCGGAGGCGCTTGGCTGCCCTGTGTGCCGTGGCAGGCGGGGACAGTCCTGCTGAGGGGGAACACGTCTGCCGTCCTCCCTCCCGCCATCACCCTGACGGGGACTGCTTCCCTTCCCGGCCCTGTTCCCACTGCTGCTGTCTCTGTGACGGCCCAAGCAAAAAGAATGGCCTGGCAAAGGTGGGGCAGCTGCCTCGGCCAGCACAACAAAGCACCATTTTCTGCCTCTTGCCCTCTTCCCCACAGACAATGCTGCCTTCTCCCTGGGCATTCTGCCACAGCTCTTGCTGTACCTGCACATGGAACGTCTGAGCAATCATCTTGTTCACGTCATAGGTGAACGTCCCCAGGAGAGTTTCTGCCCCAGCCTCATCCACTCCCTCAAAGACAAGAGACAGAGGGAGCAGGTCAGGCCCAAGCAGGGTGTCAGGAAAAGGGCACGTCGAGGACCAAGCCAGGAACCCCTCCCCACCTCCCTGGGCTAAAAGGGGTAGTATACAGAGGTTAGGGTGCCTCTGGGTCAGGCTGCTTTGAGCACGTGCTCCAGGATCCTTGGCCATGAGGCAAACAAGCCCCAGAGGCACAGACCCCCACGTGCCCCCCAGCAGTGCCCAGGGGACGCTGTGCTCTGCAGCAGCCAGACCCAGGGAGATGTCAGAGGAAGGCGCCGTAAGCTGCAGAGCTCTGGAGCAGCTTTTCCCTGGGGCCAGGCACACCTGAGAAGGGCAAGGCAAAGACTTACAAAGACGGCAAAATCTTTTGGGGCATCGCTGACTTCCCCAGAAGTCGACACTGCCTCAGAGATATGCCAGACGCTGAAAGCCGTTGGCCAGACCTCTACGGGCAACCGGATGACCACGTGGCCTTGAGATCCTTGGAAAGCCCAGCAGTTCCCAGGGGCGATACGGTGCTGAAAGTACAAAGCCATGACCATCAGCAGCAAGGCAACCAAGGACCCAACAGAGCTGCCTGTTGGACCAGAAGCAGAGACCTTGCCTGGCCTGTGGGTGGCAATCCTGCTCCTAAATGATTACAAGCCCATGGGCAGCATAGCAATATGGAGGTGTTTCTAGAAAACTTCGGGGCTCCACTGCCTTTCCAGAGCCTGCTCTGCTTCCTCAGAGCCTGCAGAGACAGGGCAGGTCTCGTAGTGCACCTCACCCCATCGCCCTTCGAAAACTACTCTGCACTGCAGGGCCCATGCAATGTCTATCCCTGCTCCCATGGCTCAGCACCCCCCACCACTCCCACCCGCTCCGCAAAGGCGCCTTCAGAGAGAGATGGGATGTGGCAGGGGGGCTGCCAAGGACCAGCTCCCTCGGCAAAATGCAGCCCAGGGTGCTGGGCAGGTCACAGAAGCTGGGTTCAGCTCGGTCCCCCTCCTGACGGCAGGGCAGCGCTGCCAGGGAGCAGGGGTCAGGACTGCCATGCAGATCGCAGGGCTGAGTGACACGGCCGGGCTGAAGGGAAGTGCTGTGTGCTTGTTCCGCCTGGAGCTGAACCACAAGTCAGGCTTTCTCTGTGATACCTGCAAGATTGTCGCTGGACCTTTTCCAGAGAAAACGTCCAATGTGGAAAGCCACCAGGTCTTCTTGTCTCGTACAAAATAAGTCTTGGATGTCCTCTGGTTGTCAATGGTGCCACCTGACGTGAAGATGGCCAGAGTTTAGGAGCTGAAGCAGTGCATTCGGCTGTATTTCTCAAGGTCGAAAGCAGAGCTGGGCAGACTTTGGGGGAGTGCCACACACCAACCAAGGGCAGCGAGATTCCCTGTCTGCGTACCTATTGATCCCATTGCCCAGTCAGGCATCCGGTGGTAGTTTTCAAGCACCTTTTCCATTGCCGTCTGGGTAAAGTGCAGAATTTCCTGGGAAAAATGAGGGGAATGTAGTCATGGCAGTGAACAGAAAGACTTTCACAGGCTGTTCTACATGAACACTGAGTCCTAGCACAGAGCCAAGGAGTGCCTCTGCATCGGACACCCCAAGGCAAGACCTGTGGGAAAAGCTGCCGACTTGGAGAATGCTAAGAGGAAGCAGCAGGAGGGAGCCCAAAAAGGTAGCAAGGTCTCAGATCTACCCCTGGCACCTTTACCTCTCTCTTCTCCTCTTGGACACCATGTTCTTCCAGGGCCAAAGTCACTGCCTGCAGGATGTTCCTCTTGGCAGCAGACACCTGATCCTCGGTCTCCTTGAGCTGCCGCATCTGCTCCAGCCAGCCCTGGGCTTTCCTGCAGACACAGGAAAGCAGGTCTTGTCCAGCAGCTGCCCAGTCTCTGCAGGCAGGCTCCAAACCCTGTGCAGAGAGGGGCCCGCTGGGCTTGGCCACCCCCGTCTCTCAGCCCCTTTCCTTCCTCTGCTGTACCAATGGCTCCTTCCAGCACCACAGCTGGCAGACCGCGAAGGTCAGGAGTCCTGGATGCGAGGCGAGGGAGTGTGGGCAGCACGAAGCCAGCTGAGATGGCTCCACAGGGTGCGTGCCTTGGCGAGAAGGTGCTCTTACCTCAGTGACTCCAGCTCCGCTTCAGAAAGCCCACTCTCATCCTGCAAGATAAAGAACAGGGATGGTGGACCTCTGAAGGAGCTTGCTGGCTGACAAAATTGACCCTTTGGAGAGACAGCCATTGCAACAAGAATGAGGAGCACTGCCAGGGCTTCCCAAAGGAGACTCCCCCAGGCAGAGCTGGCAGAAATTCCAGCTGCTTGGATTCCCTTTGGGAGACCCCGACCCCAGGGCTGGGGTCTGTAACAGCCGTGTTCAGCAGAGCATCTTTCAGGTCTCCATCTGACCCCCAGGCTCTCTGAGAGCCACGCAGGCAGCCAAGGCACCTTCTGCCAAAGTGCTCCGTGCTTCAGCCTGGCACCCTGCAGAGCTCACTCGGGAAGATCCCTCTCCATGTTGAACCCCATGCAGGCGCTAAGGAGATTGAAGGACAAGTGGCAGTGCCCCAACACATCCCATGTTCTCCTTTGGCACCGATGGGCATCTGGGACCAGGTGCCCCATCTTCCCAGGCCAACCAGGAGGGCAGAGCCACGGCCTTGGCAGGTGTTGGCTTTATACTGCAAGAGACACTTACATTCAGCGTTCCATGTCCCGAACCTCGTGAGTCCAAGTAGTAAAAACCAGCAGCTGTGGGTCACGTTGGCAGGAGAGGGTTATTTTCCTCAGGAGCTTGTTCCTCTCCCCAGCACTGATGGGGCCAGTTTTGGTCGGGGATACTTACAAAACACGATTAAAATGCAAAGGGCAAAGAGCCCCAGCACTCTTGTGGCCAACATGGCTGGCACCTCTTCAGGCCCAGCACAGTGGCCACGCAGAAGGAAAATGTTGATCTGCTGACGAGATGCAAACAGCGCTTCTCGAGCCGATCACCAGCCGCTCAAAGCACTCTGCTTTGTGCTGCTGCCCACCTCTGAGCGTGGGCTTTTATAGAGGGCAGCGACTATGACCTCACCACAGCCGACTGGTGACGTCCATTGTGACCTCAGAGGGGCTACCCTGGAGGGGGCTGCTGTGCCTTTTTGGAGAGCGGGACCCTGTGGGTTCACCCACACCTGCAGCTCCCAGAGACAAGGGCCCAGCAGAAAATAATCGCTTGCTTAGTTTGGGATCAGGCTCACATAAGAATAAATCCAGAAGAGTCGTCTCTCACCAAAGAGGAGGCAAGGGCACTCAGTGCCAGGAAGGCTCCTTCGACAGTGTTCCAATCTAAGGGAGGGCTCCGTTCACAGACCTCCTGCTCTGACCACTGAAAGGGGGTCTTTGGTGGGGTCCCCGTTTTATGACCTGGTAGGATCTGGCTCTGGTGATTACAAGCCCTACAAAATCACATATGGGTTAACCAATGTGTTCAGATATTCCAAGCCTCAGCCCGTGCTCGAGTAAAGTGTTGGCTGCCTGTGAACATCACCCCCACCAAAACCACTGTGACACTGGAACTCCTGCAAATATTCTGGGGTTGGATTTGTTAAAGCGAAAGCCTCGATGGATTCAGCAGGAAGGGAATGGAAGTTCATATCTCCAGCTGCCAGGCTTTAATAATTAAACTACCTCAGGTCATCTGTTTATTGTCATCTGGTGGCAATTACAGAAACATGGTGGGACAGTTCACATGACTGGAATGTGGTCATGGATGGCTATGCCCTTTTTAGGAAAGACAGGCCAGCCAGGCATGGTGGTGGAGTTGCTTTCTATGTGAGAGAGCAACTACAATGTACTAAATTCTGCCCAGGAGTGGATGAGGAGAGAGTTGAGAGTGTACGGGTCAGAATTAAGGAGCAGGCTGGCAGGGGTGATACAGTAGGTGTCTATTACAGACGACCAGATCAGGCTGAGGAAGTTGACGAGGCCTTCTATGGGCAGCTGAGAGTGGCCTCAGAGTCACAGGCCTTGGTTGTTGTGGGGGATTTTAACTTCCCTGATGTTTGCTGGAAGGACCATTCAGCCAGCCAGCCACAGTCCAGGAGATTCCTCCAGCGCATTGATGATAACTTCCTCCTGCAGATGGTGGAGGAGCCGACTAGGAGAGGTGCACCGCTCCAACTAACAAGGAGGGTCTGGTTGAAGCAGTAAACGTTGAGGGCTGCCTGGGTTGCAGTGACCACGAGATGGTGGAGTTCAGCATCTTGTGTGGCAGGAACAGAACAGCAAGTAGAATTGCAACCCTGGACTTTAGCAGGGCTAACTTTGGCCTTTTCAAGCAATTGCTGGGGGAAATCCCATGGGCAAGACTGCTTGAAGGAAAAGGGGCCCAAGATAGCTGGATTGCATTCAGAGATTGCTTCTTCCACGCTCAGGATCAGAGCATCCCCACACGTAGGAAGTCAAGGAAGGCAGCCAGGAGGCCTGCGTGGTTGAATAGGGATCTGTTGGGTATGCTCAAGCAGAAGAGGAGAGTTTACAGGTCATGGAAGCAGGGGCTGGCCACTTGGGAGGAATATAAGGCTGCTGTTAGAGGATGTAGGAAGGCAGCAAGGATAGCCAAGGCCTCCTTAGAATTACAGCTGGCGAGAGGGGTCAAGGACAGCAAAAAGAACTTTTTCAAATACCTAGCAGGTAAAACTAATACCAGAGGCAATGTAGGCCCACTGATGAATGGGGTGGGTGCCCTGGTGGCAGAAGATACAGAGAAGCCAGAATTACTGAATGCCTTCTTTGTCTCTGTCTACTCTGCTGGGGGCTGTCCTGGGGAGCGCTGTACCCCTGAGACCCCAGATGAAGCCAGGTCAATAGAAGAGTTTGCTTTAGTTGATGAGGACTGGGTTAGGGAGCAATTAAATAGTCTGGACATCCATAAATCCATGGGCCGAACACTCAACTAGACGAGGCACTGCCGGGTGCTGATGGCAGTGAACTGCGGTGCTTCAGAACAGGCTGCGGAGCCACACGGGTTAGTCCAGAGGCAGAACTGGTTTAAGCACCCCCCCAAACTTGGTGTGCAGGTGTGTCTCGGAGGCAAACGAAAAGTCCCTTTAGGCAGGAAACAGACTTGATTCTAGCCAGAACTGTTTAGCCAATAAACCACCTAGGAACAGGGTTTCTCCAGATCATTCATCTCTCTGACCACATTCTAAAACAGAGGTTCAGATACCAGTTGAGAATATTATTATTGTACAACCACATAAGAATGAAGATCCACAGCAAGCATTCACACCCAAAAAACAGAACAAGAGGCCTCTTGCACTCAAAAACACCCAGCAGAAAACAATCGCTTGCCTCATTTGGGATGAGGCTCACGTAAGAATAAATCCAGAAGAGTCGTCTCTCACCAAAGAGGAGGCAAGGGCACTCAGTGCCAGGAAGGCTCCTTCGACAGTGTTCCAATCTAAGGGAGGGCTCCGTTCACAGACCTCCTGCTCTGACCACTGAAAGGGGGTCTTTGGTGGGGTCCCCATTTTATGACCTGGTGGGATCTGGCTCTGGTGATTACAAGCCCTACAAAATTATGGCTCGAGTAAAGTGTCAGCTGCCTGGAGACACCACCCCCACCAAAGCCACTATGACACTGGAACTCCTGCAAATACTCTGGGGTTGGATTTGTTAAAGCGAAAGCCTCGATGGATTCAGCAGGAAGGGAATGGAAGGTCATGTCTCCAGCTGTCCTGGTTTCACAAGTCCTCTGATTATATTTTATACATAAGATTGTAATATTCTTTGCAATTCCATCTGAAGTTATTCAAAGACAATAAAATAAATAACACAATTAAATGCCTATCTCTAATCCTATTCTGCATACACTGATGAAGTTATCATCATTCCCTAGCAGAGCTCTACTTAAGGAGTGTCCTGTCAATTAAAATCTGTTGAGAGAAACAGAGGAGAAATTGCCGGGATTAGGTTTGCAATTGTTAATGACACCTAATTCCTGGAACTGATCCCACACTTTCTAAATCAAAAGACAAAATGCCCTTTGAATTTTAGGAGCCACAAATCTGTTGCATAAGCACCACGTATGATAAAGAGGTTGTACAGAATTTATTTGAGGAACGGGCTTATAACCACCTGAAAGACCCTTCACAATCACCTCCCACAATGCAGAAGATCAATAATCAGGTAAGCATCACATAAGTCCTTGAGGGGCAGCACGGAGCGGCCCTGACAAGGGCCATGACTGGCATAATTAAGAGGCAGGAACTGGACTACAAAGGCACCACTCCAAGAAGCCAGGTGCATGTCCATCACTGGAGGATTGCCACGTCTGTCATCATCATTGTGGGAGCCAAGGGTGGTGATATTTCTCTTTTCCTTTTCCTGCCTATCCTCTTCTTATAAAACTTTCATTAGAAGCCACACCACCCACCATTACGTTCTCCACGTTCAGGTTGCTTCCACGATGAATACAACTCCTCATTGGTTGTTTAGTGTCGTTTCACCTTTTTTTAGTCCAAGGGAATCTCAAAACTGCTACGACCCCAGTGTTACTTGTTCCGCGTTGTAACAGCAGGAAAATAGTTTCCACTACACAGGGAAAGGTCCCTTCCCCACTGGTGGCTCAGGCTGTTAGAAGCTCCCTTGAAGAGCATTTGCAAGGAAGATACACAAGATGAGCTGACACAAAACTTCTTTATTACTCTTCCAAAAGGAGCTGTAGCACCTGCCGGTCATCATCGTGTCCCAGCCTCTTCCCATGCACCTATACTCGGTATACACAGCTGTACTCTGGGTTTCCCCAGTTGCTCTCCACCTGGAATTTGATGTAACGAAAGGTCCTGGGAAGCTCCTTCTGGAAAGAAATGGGGGGAGCTGCCATTACACAGGTGGCAACAGCCACATCACATTGCCAGAGCCCCCTCTGCCTGCTCTCCCCCTGCTGTGGAGCAAATAGCGATCCTCTACGTGGGCTTGGCAGCTCTGAAGGCCCTGTCCCCCAACTTGGGACACACCAGCCCAGACCACGAGGTGCAGACACGCAGCACAGGACCCAGGAGTGGGTTAGGAATCCCAGTGCGGTAATCACAGCTGGGCTGGACAGGCAAGGACAGCCTGGTCCAACTGCCCCTACTAAGGCCAGGCCACCTGGAGCGCAGGACCACAGCCAGGTGGCTTTTGACAGGAGGATCTGCCCAGACGCCCAGCCCCGTGCCGCTTTCTTCCCCTGCATCTCTCAGGAGATGCCGAGTGGTGAGAAGGTGAAGGGCCCCTGGGTGCCTCTCCCACCTGCAACAACGAGGAGCCCAGAGAAGGAGGTTTGAATCCAGCATCTAACTTATTATTTGGTGCTACTTCACCTTGATTTAGCTCAAGGGAATCATGAAACTACTACGGGCCCCTGTGTTACACGCTCCTGGTCGTAACAGCAGGAAAATGTCTTCTCACCAGACAGGGAAAGGTCCCTTCCCCACTGGCAGCTCCACCTGTCAGAAGGTCCCTGGAAGAACATTTGCAATGATGTCACACAAGCAGAGCTGCCATAGAACTTCTGTATTACTCTTCCTAAAGGAGCTGTAGCGCCTGCAGGTGGTCCTAATGTCTCACCCTCTTCCTATACTCTTGTACTCGGTACACACAGGTGTACTCTGGGTTTCCCCGGTCTCTCTCCACCTGGAATTTGAAGTACCAGACGGCATCAAAGAGCTCTGAACAGTGATGCAGGTTCCCTATCTGACCATGCCATGATTGCTGTGTGGTGAGGCTAAATCCATGCACGAACCGGCCTTCTGAAGGGAATTCTATGGGCCTGTTAGTCCTGTGCCATCACACTGCTTTGCATTTCCAACCAAGTGAACAGGAAGTTAACCTCTGAATATTCACTCACCACTTTTATTCTTCCCTCCCAACACCCTGTACTTTTTGCTGTGATTTTTAGTTTTGGGAGCAGTGTGTCCATGTTTTTATGTATTGATGCTGGATTAGATCTGAGTTGATGGTTTCTGGGGGCAGGCAGCACAGCAGCAGTGCCTGGCCACGGTTTGAAGAGCACTCTTACAGAACACAGGCTGCAACATGTGCCACACTGTGGGAGGGAAGGTCTACCAAGAACACCAGTTCCCACTTTTTGCTTTCCCCTTCCACTAGGTTAAAGCCTCTCGCCCGTTCCCAGCAACAGGCATAGTCACTCATTACGCCTCCCCCAGGCTTCGGGATGTTGGCAACTGCGGAAGTGTTTGTGAGCCTGAGGAAAGCAAATAAAGAGCTGTGGTGCAAGGCATCAGGAGGGCCTCTGTGGAGCTTAGCAGGTCCTCTGTACTTGGGAGGGCTGTTTGCAAGCTCTGCCTGCAACAAGATCCTTTCCTCAACTCCTCTCTCCTTCTCCGCCTGCCTCCCAGCCCCACCACTGTGGTCGCTTACAAGATCTCTGGTGCTGACAGCACCTACAATCACATACGCACTCGTTCTTTCCCGCCAGCGTTCTGGCAGGCAGGCAGACCTCGCATGTTCCTTGTCCCTGATGCTGGCTCGGTGGCTATGTGGCCAGATTTGGGGTGTCCAGTGTGGGCAGCCAAGGGCTGTAGGGGACTCGCTGCACGTCTGACCCATTCTCTGCCCACCTGGACTGCCTACCCTGCTGAGCGCTTTCAGTGCCTTGGATTTAGTGTAAAGGAGATTTCGGGGATAACTGAAGGAGCACCTTTGGGACAGTTTCCCCAGGCATTATGGACAACTACTGTGGGACGTGACACTGTTGCTCAAGGCACAACACTTGCTCAGAGCACATTGCTCTTTGCCCCTTAGCACTCCTGAATATCCTCCTTGCTGCTCTGATCACAGACAACATAACAGTTGGGTGGATCTAGGACTTAACAAATCCCACTCAGTCACTGTTTTTCAGTCTGTCCTTATATACAGATGAACTTTCAAGCTACTTTAAAAACGTTCCACTGTGCCAATTGGAAACCGTCAGAGACTGAAAAGAATTACACATGAAACATTGTACCAAAACCAGTTCTTCCAGGCTCAGGAGCTGGGACATTGTCAGACTGAAACCTCAACTGCCTAGTAGCAGGAGATGGAACACTCAGGATAAGGAGAACTGCAATTTTCAACACCAACAACAGGCTAAGGAGCAACAGACAAAGGCCTCCAGCCTTTCACTTTATTGGAGCTTTTGAGGGCTGCCGGTTCTCTCCAGGGAATCTTAAATCTTAAATCCAACTGTGAACAGGAACTAATAATGCTGCTAAGCCACTTCTGTAAAAATACAAAGACCAACGGCGCTTGCTCTGGGGAGAGGTGCACTCGCAGAGCACAGGACTGTCCCCATGATGGTCCAAGCAGGGCAAAGGTGCAAGAGCAGAGGGAATATCCCTGTGGTACTCTGCAAGTTGAACGAGAGGAAA
Organism: Columba livia; assembly: GCF_036013475.1. Taxonomy (NCBI): domain Eukaryota; kingdom Metazoa; phylum Chordata; class Aves; order Columbiformes; family Columbidae; genus Columba; species Columba livia. Next base: position 76,522,613 of record NC_088642.1, read on the forward strand.
CGGTGGAGACCGCCCCAGGAAAAGGGGAGGAAGCAGCACAGGCGGGGACAGCAACGCCACCTGCACCGCTAGGAGCACCCAGACTTGCTCTGCAGTTTTCAGGCCTTTATTACCGCTCCCCGGCAGCACGGCCGTCCTCCAGGCCCAGCACACGGCGGGGCTCCCTGCTGCAGAGTTGCACGACGACATCAATAAACTGGTGCCCAAATGTCACCAGCGTTTTTGGATGTGGCTGCAGCAGCTGCACCAGGAGATCTACATCCAGCCTCAAGAAGACCAGGAGAGCCTGCCCAGATCCTTCACTGTGGCTGCCCGTGAAGACAAGTACCCAAAGAGCTGTCCCAGCAAGGAAGATACACACGACAAGCTGCCACAGAACTTTTTTATTGATCGTCCTAAATGATCTGTAGTGCCTGCCGGTCGCCATCCTGTCCGGCTCTCTTCCCGTGCACCTGTACTCGGTACACACAGGTGTACTCTGGATTTCCCCAGTTGCTCTCCACCTGGAATTTGATGTACCGGAAGGTCTTGGGAAGCTGCCTCTGGAAAGAAACGGGGGAGCTACCGTTACACAGGTGGCAACAGCCACATCACGTCGCCAGAGCCCCCTCTGCCCGCTCTCCCCCTGCTGAGGACCAAACGGCAGCACTGACCAAGGAGGACCGAGGGCAACCAGACTCGTCTTGGCCAGGGCCCCGCAGGAGCCCTCTGTGCCTGGAAAGCCAAGGCCTGGCCTCAGAGGCAGCTGAGGGAGCTGTGGAACCCGGAGGCGCTTGGCTGCCCTGTGTGCCGTGGCAGGCGGGGACAGTCCTGCTGAGGGGGAACACGTCTGCCGTCCTCCCTCCCGCCATCACCCTGACGGGGACTGCTTCCCTTCCCGGCCCTGTTCCCACTGCTGCTGTCTCTGTGACGGCCCAAGCAAAAAGAATGGCCTGGCAAAGGTGGGGCAGCTGCCTCGGCCAGCACAACAAAGCACCATTTTCTGCCTCTTGCCCTCTTCCCCACAGACAATGCTGCCTTCTCCCTGGGCATTCTGCCACAGCTCTTGCTGTACCTGCACATGGAACGTCTGAGCAATCATCTTGTTCACGTCATAGGTGAACGTCCCCAGGAGAGTTTCTGCCCCAGCCTCATCCACTCCCTCAAAGACAAGAGACAGAGGGAGCAGGTCAGGCCCAAGCAGGGTGTCAGGAAAAGGGCACGTCGAGGACCAAGCCAGGAACCCCTCCCCACCTCCCTGGGCTAAAAGGGGTAGTATACAGAGGTTAGGGTGCCTCTGGGTCAGGCTGCTTTGAGCACGTGCTCCAGGATCCTTGGCCATGAGGCAAACAAGCCCCAGAGGCACAGATCCCCACGTGCCCCCCAGCAGTGCCCAGGGGACGCTGTGCTCTGCAGCAGCCAGACCCAGGGAGATGTCAGAGGAAGGCGCCGTAAGCTGCAGAGCTCTGGAGCAGCTTTTCCCTGGGGCCAGGCACACCTGAGAAGGGCAAGGCAAAGACTAACAAAGACGGCAAAATCTTTTGGGGCATCGCTGACTTCCCCAGAAGTCGACACTGCCTCAGAGATATGCCAGACGCTGAAAGCCGTTGGCCAGACCTCTACGGGCAACCGGATGACCACGTGGCCTTGAGATCCTTGGAAAGCCCAGCAGTTCCCAGGGGCGATACGGTGCTGAAAGTACAAAGCCATGACCATCAGCAGCAAGGCAACCAAGGACCCAACAGAGCTGCCTGTTGGACCAGAAGCAGAGACCTTGCCTGGCCTGTGGGTGGCAATCCTGCTCCTAAATGATTACAAGCCCATGGGCAGCATAGCAATATGGAGGTGTTTCTAGAAAACTTCGGGGCTCCACTGCCTTTCCAGAGCCTGCTCTGCTTCCTCAGAGCCTGCAGAGACAGGGCAGGTCTCGTAGTGCACCTCACCCCATCGCCCTTCGAAAACTACTCTGCACTGCAGGGCCCATGCAATGTCTCTCCCTGCTCCCATGGCTCAGCACCCCCCACCACTCCCACCCGCTCCGCAAAGGCGCCTTCAGAGAGAGATGGGATGTGGCAGGGGGGCTGCCAAGGACCAGCTCCCCCGGCAAACTGCAGCCCAGGGTGCTGGGCAGGTCACAGAAGCTGGGTTCAGCTCGGTCCCCCTCCTGACGGCAGGGCAGCGCTGCCAGGGAGCAGGGGTCAGGACTGCCATGCAGACCGCAGGGCTGAGTGACACGGCCGGGCTGAAGGGAAGTGCTGTGTGCTTGTTCCGCCTGGAGCTGAACCACAAGTCAGGCTTTCTCCGTGATACCTGCAAGATTGTCGCTGGACCTTTTCCAGAGAAAACGTCCAATGTGGAAAGCCACCAGGTCTTCTTGTCTCGTACAAAATAAGTCTTGGATGTCCTCTGGTTGTCAATGGTGCCACCTGACGTGAAGATGGCCAGAGTTTAGGAGCTGAAGCAGTGCATTCGGCTGTATTTCTCAAGGTCGAAAGCAGAGCTGGGCAGACTTTGGGGGAGTGCCACACACCAACCAAGGGCAGCGAGATTCCCTGTCTGCGTACCTATTGATCCCATTGCCCAGTCAGGCATCCGGTGGTAGTTTTCAAGCACCTTTTCCATTGCCGTCTGGGTAAAGTGCAGAATTTCCTGGGAAAAATGAGGGGAATGTAGTCATGGCAGTGAACAGAAAGACTTTCACAGGCTGTTCTACATGAACACTGAGTCCTAGCACAGAGCCAAGGAGTGCCTCTGCATCGGACACCCCAAGGCAAGACCTGTGGGAAAAGCTGCCGACTTGGAGAATGCTAAGAGGAAGCAGCAGGAGGGAGCCCAAAAAGGTAGCAAGGTCTCAGATCTACCCCTGGCACCTTTACCTCTCTCTTCTCCTCTTGGACACCATGTTCTTCCAGGGCCAAAGTCACTGCCTGCAGGATGTTCCTCTTGGCAGCAGACACCTGATCCTCGGTCTCCTTGAGCTGCCGCATCTGCTCCAGCCAGCCCTGGGCTTTCCTGCAGACACAGGAAAGCAGGTCTTGTCCAGCAGCTGCCCAGTCTCTGCAGGCAGGCTCCAAACCCTGTGCAGAGAGGGGCCCGCTGGGCTTGGCCACCCCCGTCTCTCAGCCCCTTTCCTTCCTCTGCTGTACCAATGGCTCCTTCCAGCACCACAGCTGGCAGACCGCGAAGGTCAGGAGTCCTGGATGCGAGGCGAGGGAGTGTGGGCAGCACGAAGCCAGCTGAGATGGCTCCACAGGGTGCGTGCCTTGGCGAGAAGGTGCTCTTACCTCAGTGACTCCAGCTCCGCTTCAGAAAGCCCACTCTCATCCTGCAAGATAAAGAACAGGGATGGTGGACCTCTGAAGGAGCTTGTTGGCTGACAAAATTGACCCTTTGGAGAGACAGCCATTGCAACAAGAATGAGGAGCACTGCCAGGGCTTCCCAAAGGAGACTCCCCCAGGCAGAGCTGGCAGAAATTCCAGCTGCTTGGATTCCCTTTGGGAGACCCCGACCCCAGGGCTGGGGTCTGTAACAGCCGTGTTCAGCAGAGCATCTTTCAGGTCTCCATCTGACCCCCAGGCTCTCTGAGAGCCACGCAGGCAGCCAAGGCACCTTCTGCCAAAGTGCTCCGTGCTTCAGCCTGGCACCCTGCAGAGCTCACTCGGGAAGATCCCTCTCCATGTTGAACCCCATGCAGGCGCTAAGGAGATTGAAGGACAAGTGGCAGTGCCCCAACACATCCCATGTTCTCCTTTGGCACCGATGGGCATCTGGGACCAGGTGCCCCATCTTCCCAGGCCAACCAGGAGGGCAGAGCCACGGCCTTGGCAGGTGTTGGCTTTATACTGCAAGAGACACTTACATTCAGCGTTCCATGTCCCGAACCTCGTGAGTCCAAGTAGTAAAAACCAGCAGCTGTGGGTCACGTTGGCAGGAGAGGGTTATTTTCCTCAGGAGCTTGTTCCTCTCCCCAGCACTGATGGGGCCAGTTTTGGTCGGGGATACTTACAAAACACGATTAAAATGCAAAGGGCAAAGAGCCCCAGCACTCTTGTGGCCAACATGGCTGGCACCTCTTCAGGCCCAGCACAGTGGCCACGCAGAAGGAAAATGTTGATCTGCTGACGAGATGCAAACAGCGCTTCTCGAGCCGATCACCAGCCGCTCAAAGCACTCTGCTTTGTGCTGCTGCCCACCTCTGAGCGTGGGCTTTTATAGAGGGCAGCGACTATGACCTCACCACAGCCGACTGGTGACGTCCATTGTGACCTCAGAGGGGCTACCCTGGAGGGGGCTGCTGTGCCTTTTTGGAGAGCGGGACCCTGTGGGTTCACCCACACCTGCAGCTCCCAGAGACAAGGGCCCAGCAGAAAATAATCGCTTGCTTAGTTTGGGATCAGGCTCACATAAGAATAAATCCAGAAGAGTCGTCTCTCACCAAAGAGGAGGCAAGGGCACTCAGTGCCAGGAAGGCTCCTTCGACAGTGTTCCAATCTAAGGGAGGGCTCCGTTCACAGACCTCCTGCTCTGACCACTGAAAGGGGGTCTTTGGTGGGGTCCCCGTTTTATGACCTGGTAGGATCTGGCTCTGGTGATTACAAGCCCTACAAAATCACATATGGGTTAACCAATGTGTTCAGATATTCCAAGCCTCAGCCCGTGCTCGAGTAAAGTGTTGGCTGCCTGTGAACATCACCCCCACCAAAACCACTGTGACACTGGAACTCCTGCAAATATTCTGGGGTTGGATTTGTTAAAGCGAAAGCCTCGATGGATTCAGCAGGAAGGGAATGGAAGTTCATATCTCCAGCTGCCAGGCTTTAATAATTAAACTACCTCAGGTCATCTGTTTATTGTCATCTGGTGGCAATTACAGAAACATGGTGGGACAGTTCACATGACTGGAATGTGGTCATGGATGGCTATGCCCTTTTTAGGAAAGACAGGCCAGCCAGGCGTGGTGGTGGAGTTGCTTTCTATGTGAGAGAGCAACTACAATGTACTAAATTCTGCCCAGGAGTGGATGAGGAGAGAGTTGAGAGTGTACAGGTCAGAATTAAGGAGCAGGCTGGCAGGGGTGATACAGTAGGTGTCTATTACAGACGACCAGATCAGGCTGAGGAAGTTGACGAGGCCTTCTATGGGCAGCTGAGAGTGGCCTCAGAGTCACAGGCCTTGGTTGTTGTGGGGGATTTTAACTTCCCTGATGTTTGCTGGAAGGACCATTCAGCCAGCCAGCCACAGTCCAGGAGATTCCTCCAGTGCATTGATGATAACTTCCTCCTGCAGATGGTGGAGGAGCCGACTAGGAGAGGTGCACCGCTCCAACTAACAAGGATGGTCTGGTTGAAGCAGTAAACGTTGAGGGCTGCCTGGGTTGCAGTGACCACGAGATGGTGGAGTTCAGCATCTTGTGTGGCCGGAACAGAACAGCAAGTAGAATTGCAACCCTGGACTTTAGCAGGGCTAACTTTGGCCTTTTCAAGCAATTGCTGGGGGAAATCCCATGGGCAAGACTGCTTGAAGGAAAAGGGGCCCAAGATAGCTGGATTGCATTCAGAGATTGCTTCTTCCACGCTCAGGATCAGAGCATCCCCACACGTAGGAAGTCAAGGAAGGCAGCCAGGAGGCCTGCGTGGTTGAATAGGGATCTGTTGGGTATGCTCAAGCAGAAGAGGAGAGTTTACAGGTCATGGAAGCAGGGGCTGGCCACTTGGGAGGAATATAAGGCTGCTGTTAGAGGATGTAGGAAGGCAGCAAGGATAGCCAAGGCCTCCTTAGAATTACAGCTGGCGAGAGGGGTCAAGGACAGCAAAAAGAACTTTTTCAAATACCTAGCAGGTAAAACTAATACCAGAGGCAATGTAGGCCCACTGATGAATGGGGTGGGTGCCCTGGTGGCAGAAGATACAGAGAAGCCAGAATTACTGAATGCCTTCTTTGTCTCTGTCTACTCTGCTGGGGGCTGTCCTGGGGAGCGCTGTACCCCTGAGACCCCAGATGAAGCCAGGTCAATAGAAGAGTTTGCTTTAGTTGATGAGGACTGGGTTAGGGAGCAATTAAATAGTCTGGACATCCATAAATCCATGGGCCGAACACTCAACTAGACGAGGCACTGCCGGGTGCTGATGGCAGTGAAGTGCGGTGCTTCAGAACAGGCTGCGGAGCCACACGGGTTAGTCCAGAGGCAGAACTGGTTTAAGCACCCCCCCAAACTTGGTGTGCAGGTGTGTCTCGGAGGCAAACGAAAAGTCCCTTTAGGCAGGAAACAGACTTGATTCTAGCCAGAACTGTTTAGCCAATAAACCACCTAGGAACAGGGTTTCTCCAGATCATTCATCTCTCTGACCACATTCTAAAACAGAGGTTCAGATACCAGTTGAGAATATTATTATTGTACAACCACATAAGAATGAAGATCCACAGCAAGCATTCACACCCAAAAAACAGAACAAGAGGCCTCTTGCACTCAAAAACACCCAGCAGAAAACAATCGCTTGCCTCATTTGGGATGAGGCTCACGTAAGAATAAAACCAGAAGAGTCGTCTCTCACCAAAGAGAAGGCAAGGGCACTCAGTGCCAGGAAGGCTCCTTCGACAGTGTTCCAATCTAAGGGAGGGCTCCGTTCACAGACCTCCTGCTCTGACCACTGAAAGGGGGTCTTTGGTGGGGTCCCCATTTTATGACCTGGTGGGATCTGGCTCTGGTGATTACAAGCCCTACAAAATTATGGCTCGAGTAAAGTGTCAGCTGCCTGGAGACACCACCCCCACCAAAGCCACTATGACACTGGAACTCCTGCAAATACTCTGGGGTTGGATTTGTTAAAGCGAAAGCCTCGATGGATTCAGCAGGAAGGGAATGGAAGGTCATGTCTCCAGCTGTCCTGGTTTCACAAGTCCTCTGATTATATTTTATACATAAGATTGTAATATTCTTTGCAATTCCATCTGAAGTTATTCAAAGACAATAAAATAAATAACACAATTAAATGCCTATCTCTAATCCTATTCTGCATACACTGATGAAGTTATCATCATTCCCTAGCAGAGCTCTACTTAAGGAGTGTCCTGTCAATTAAAATCTGTTGAGAGAAACAGAGGAGAAATTGCCGGGATTAGGTTTGCAATTGTTAATGACACCTAATTCCTGGAACTGATCCCACACTTTCTAAATCAAAAGACAAAATGCCCTTTGAATTTTAGGAGCCACAAATCTGTTGCATAAGCACCACGTATGATAAAGAGGTTGTACAGAATTTATTTGAGGAACGGGCTTATAACCACCTGAAAGACCCTTCACAATCACCTCCCACAATGCAGAAGATCAATAATCAGGTAAGCATCACATAAGTCCTTGAGGGGCAGCAGGGAGCGGCCCTGACAAGGGCCATGACTGGCATAATTAAGAGGCAGGAACTGGACTACAAAGGCACCACTCCAAGAAGCCAGGTGCATGTCCATCACTGGAGGATTGCCACGTCTGTCATCATCATTGTGGGAGCCAAGGGTGGTGATATTTCTCTTTTCCTTTTCCTGCCTATCCTCTTCTTATAAAACTTTCATTAGAAGCCACACCACCCACCATTACGTTCTCCACGTTCAGGTTGCTTCCACGATGAATACAACTCCTCATTGGTTGTTTAGTGTCGTTTCACCTTTTTTTAGTCCAAGGGAATCTCAAAACTGCTACGACCCCAGTGTTACTTGTTCCGCGTTGTAACAGCAGGAAAATAGTTTCCACTACACAGGGAAAGGTCCCTTCCCCACTGGTGGCTCAGGCTGTTAGAAGCTCCCTTGAAGAGCATTTGCAAGGAAGATACACAAGATGAGCTGACACAAAACTTCTTTATTACTCTTCCAAAAGGAGCTGTAGCACCTGCCGGTCATCATCGTGTCCCAGCCTCTTCCCATGCACCTATACTCGGTATACACAGCTGTACTCTGGGTTTCCCCAGTTGCTCTCCACCTGGAATTTGATGTAACGAAAGGTCCTGGGAAGCTCCTTCTGGAAAGAAATGGGGGGAGCTGCCATTACACAGGTGGCAACAGCCACATCACATTGCCAGAGCCCCCTCTGCCTGCTCTCCCCCTGCTGTGGAGCAAATAGCGATCCTCTACGTGGGCTTGGCAGCTCTGAAGGCCCTGTCCCCCAACTTGGGACACACCAGCCCAGACCACGAGGTGCAGACACGCAGCACAGGACCCAGGAGTGGGTTAGGAATCCCAGTGCGGTAATCACAGCTGGGCTGGACAGGCAAGGACAGCCTGGTCCAACTGCCCCTACTAAGGCCAGGCCACCTGGAGCGCAGGACCACAGCCAGGTGGCTTTTGACAGGAGGATCTGCCCAGACGCCCAGCCCCGTGCCGCTTTCTTCCCCTGCATCTCTCAGGAGATGCCGAGTGGTGAGAAGGTGAAGGGCCCCTGGGTGCCTCTCCCACCTGCAACAACGAGGAGCCCAGAGAAGGAGGTTTGAATCCAGCATCTAACTTATTATTTGGTGCTACTTCACCTTGATTTAGCTCAAGGAAATCATGAAACTACTACGGGCCCCTGTGTTACACGCTCCTGGTCGTAACAGCAGGAAAATGTCTTCTCACCAGACAGGGAAAGGTCCCTTCCCCACTGGCAGCTCCACCTGTCAGAAGGTCCCTGGAAGAACATTTGCAATGATGTCACACAAGCAGAGCTGCCATAGAACTTCTGTATTACTCTTCCTAAAGGAGCTGTAGCGCCTGCAGGTGGTCCTAATGTCTCACCCTCTTCCTATACTCTTGTACTCGGTACACACAGGTGTACTCTGGGTTTCCCCGGTCTCTCTCCACCTGGAATTTGAAGTACCAGACGGCATCAAAGAGCTCTGAACAGTGATGCAGGTTCCCTATCTGACCATGCCATGATTGCTGTGTGGTGAGGCTAAATCCATGCACGAACCGGCCTTCTGAAGGGAATTCTATGGGCCTGTTAGTCCTGTGCCATCACACTGCTTTGCATTTCCAACCAAGTGAACAGGAAGTTAACCTCTGAATATTCACTCACCACTTTTATTCTTCCCTCCCAACACCCTGTACTTTTTGCTGTGATTTTTAGTTTTGGGAGCAGTGTGTCCATGTTTTTATGTATTGATGCTGGATTAGATCTGAGTTGATGGTTTCTGGGGGCAGGCAGCACAGCAGCAGTGCCTGGCCACGGTTTGAAGAGCACTCTTACAGAACACAGGCTGCAACATGTGCCACACTGTGGGAGGGAAGGTCTACCAAGAACACCAGTTCCCACTTTTTGCTTTCCCCTTCCACTAGGTTAAAGCCTCTCGCCCGTTCCCAGCAACAGGCATAGTCACTCATTACGCCTCCCCCAGGCTTCGGGATGTTGGCAACTGCGGAAGTGTTTGTGAGCCTGAGGAAAGCAAATAAAGAGCTGTGGTGCAAGGCATCAGGAGGGCCTCTGTGGAGCTTAGCAGGTCCTCTGTACTTGGGAGGGCTGTTTGCAAGCTCTGCCTGCAACAAGATCCTTTCCTCAACTCCTCTCTCCTTCTCCGCCTGCCTCCCAGCCCCACCACTGTGGTCGCTTACAAGATCTCTGGTGCTGACAGCACCTACAATCACATACGCACTCGTTCTTTCCCGCCAGCGTTCTGGCAGGCAGGCAGACCTCGCATGTTCCTTTTCCCTGATGCTGGCTCGGTGGCTATGTGGCCAGATTTGGGGTGTCCAGTGTGGGCAGCCAAGGGCTGTAGGGGACTCGCTGCACGTCTGACCCATTCTCTGCCCACCTGGACTGCCTACCCTGCTGAGCGCTTTCAGTGCCTTGGATTTAGTGTAAAGGAGATTTCGGGGATAACTGAAGGAGCACCTTTGGGACAGTTTCCCCAGGCATTATGGACAACTACTGTGGGACGTGACACTGTTGCTCAAGGCACAACACTTGCTCAGAGCACATTGCTCTTTGCCCCTTAGCACTCCTGAATATCCTCCTTGCTGCTCTGATCACAGACAACATAACAGTTGGGTGGATCTAGGACTTAACAAATCCCACTCAGTCACTGTTTTTCAGTCTGTCCTTATATACAGATGAACTTTCAAGCTACTTTAAAAACGTTCCACTGTGCCAATTGGAAACCGTCAGAGACTGAAAAGAATTACACATGAAACATTGTACCAAAACCAGTTCTTCCAGGCTCAGGAGCTGGGACATTGTCAGACTGAAACCTCAACTGCCTAGTAGCAGGAGATGGAACACTCAGGATAAGGAGAACTGCAATTTTCAACACCAACAACAGGCTAAGGAGCAACAGACAAAGGCCTCCAGCCTTTCACTTTATCGGAGCTTTTGAGGGCTGCCGGTTCTCTCCAGGGAATCTTAAATCTTAAATCCAACTGTGAACAGGAACTAATAATGCTGCTAAGCCACTTCTGTAAAATTACAAAGACCAACGGCGCTTGCTCTGGGGACAGGTGCACTCGCAGAGCACAGGACTGTCCCCATGATGGTCCAAGCAGGGCAAAGGTGCAAGAGCAGAGGGAATATCCCTGTGGTACTCTGCAAGTTGAACGAGAGGAAACGGTGGAGACCGCCCCAGGAAAAGGGGAGGAAGCAGCACAGGCGGGGACAGCAATGCCACCTGCACCGCTAGGAGCACCCAGACTTGCTCTGCAGTTTTCAGGCCTTTATTACCGCTCCCCGGCAGCACGGCCGTCCTCCAGGCCCAGCACACGGCGGGGCTCCCTGCTGCAGAGTTGCACGACGACATCAATAAACTGGTGCCCAAATGTCACCAGCGTTTTTGGATGTGGCTGCAGCAGCTGCACCAGGAGATCTACATCCAGCCTCAAGAAGACCAGGAGAGCCTGCCCAGATCCTTCACTGTGGCTGCCCGTGAAGACAAGTACCCAAAGAGCTGTCCCAGCAAGGAAGATACACACGACAAGCTGCCACAGAACTTTTTTATTGATCGTCCTAAATGATCTGTAGTGCCTGCCGGTCGCCATCCTGTCCGGCTCTCTTCCCGTGCACCTGTACTCGGTACACACAGGTGTACTCTGGATTTCCCCAGTTGCTCTCCACCTGGAATTTGATGTACCGGAAGGTCTTGGGAAGCTGCCTCTGGAAAGAAACGGGGGAGCTACCGTTACACAGGTGGCAACAGCCACATCACGTCGCCAGAGCCCCCTCTGCCCGCTCTCCCCCTGCTGAGGACCAAACGGCAGCACTGACCAAGGAGGACCGAGGGCAACCAGACTCGTCTTGGCCAGGGCCCCGCAGGAGCCCTCTGTGCCTGGAAAGCCAAGGCCTGGCCTCAGAGGCAGCTGAGGGAGCTGTGGAACCCGGAGGCGCTTGGCTGCCCTGTGTGCCGTGGCAGGCGGGGACAGTCCTGCTGAGGGGGAACACGTCTGCCGTCCTCCCTCCCGCCATCACCCTGACGGGGACTGCTTCCCTTCCCGGCCCTGTTCCCACTGCTGCTGTCTCTGTGACGGCCCAAGCAAAAAGAATGGCCTGGCAAAGGTGGGGCAGCTGCCTCGGCCAGCACAACAAAGCACCATTTTCTGCCTCTTGCCCTCTTCCCCACAGACAATGCTGCCTTCTCCCTGGGCATTCTGCCACAGCTCTTGCTGTACCTGCACATGGAACGTCTGAGCAATCATCTTGTTCACGTCATAGGTGAACGTCCCCAGGAGAGTTTCTGCCCCAGCCTCATCCACTCCCTCAAAGACAAGAGACAGAGGGAGCAGGTCAGGCCCAAGCAGGGTGTCAGGAAAAGGGCATGTCGAGGACCAAGCCAGGAACCCCTCCCCACCTCCCTGGGCTAAAAGGGGTAGTATACAGAGGTTAGGGTGCCTCTGGGTCAGGCTGCTTTGAGCACATGCTCCAGGATCCTTGGCCATGAGGCAAACAAGCCCCAGAGGCACAGATCCCCACGTGCCCCCCAGCAGTGCCCAGGGGACGCTGTGCTCTGCAGCAGCCAGACCCAGGGAGATGTCAGAGGAAGGCGCCGTAAGCTGCAGAGCTCTGGAGCAGCTTTTCCCTGGGGCCAGGCACACCTGAGAAGGGCAAGGCAAAGACTTACAAAGACGGCAAAATCTTTTGGGGCATCGCTGACTTCCCCAGAAGTCGACACTGCCTCAGAGATATGCCAGACGCTGAAAGCCGTTGGCCAGACCTCTACGGGCAACCGGATGACCACGTGGCCTTGAGATCCTTGGAAAGCCCAGCAGTTCCCAGGGGCAATACGGTGCTGAAAGTACAAAGCCATGACCATCAGCAGCAAGGCAACCAAGGACCCAACAGAGCTGCCTGTTGGACCAGAAGCAGAGACCTTGCCTGGCCTGTGGGTGGCAATCCTGCTCCTAAATGATTACAAGCCCATGGGCAGCATAGCAATATGGAGGTGTTTCTAGAAAACTTCGGGGCTCCACTGCCTTTCCAGAGCCTGCTCTGCTTCCTCAGAGCCTGCAGAGACAGGGCAGGTCTCGTAGTGCACCTCACCCCATCGCCCTTCGAAAACTACTCTGCACTGCAGGGCCCATGCAATGTCTCTCCCTGCTCCCATGGCTCAGCACCCCCCACCACTCCCACCCGCTCCGCAAAGGCGCCTTCAGAGAGAGATGGGATGTGGCAGGGGGGCTGCCAAGGACCAGCTCCCCCAGCAAACTGCAGCCCAGGGTGCTGGGCAGGTCACAGAAGCTGGGTTCAGCTCGGTCCCCCTCCTGACGGCAGGGCAGCGCTGCCAGGGAGCAGGGGCCAGGAATGCCATGCAGATCGCAGGGCTGAGTGACACGGCCGGGCTGAAGGGAAGTGCTGTGTGCTTGTTCCGCCTGGAGCTGAACCACAAGTCAGGCTTTCTCTGTGATACCTGCAAGATTGTCGCTGGACCTTTTCCAGAGAAAACGTCCAATGTGGAAAGCCACCAGGTCTTCTTGTCTCGTACAAAATAAGTCTTGGATGTCCTCTGGTTGTCAATGGTGCCACCTGACGTGAAGATGGCCAGAGTTTAGGAGCTGAAGCAGTGCATTCGGCTGTATTTCTCAAGGTCGAAAGCAGAGCTGGGCAGACTTTGGGGGAGTGCCACACACCAACCAAGGGCAGCGAGATTCCCTGTCTGCGTACCTATTGATCCCATTGCCCAGTCAGGCATCCGGTGGTAGTTTTCAAGCACCTTTTCCATTGCCGTCTGGGTAAAGTGCAGAATTTCCTGGGAAAAATGAGGGGAATGTAGTCATGGCAGTGAACAGAAAGACTTTCACAGGCTGTTCTACATGAACACTGAGTCCTAGCACAGAGCCAAGGAGTGCCTCTGCATCGGACACCCCAAGGCAAGACCTGTGGGAAAAGCTGCCGACTTGGAGAATGCTAAGAGGAAGCAGCAGGAGGGAGCCCAAAAAGGTAGCAAGGTCTCAGATCTACCCCTGGCACCTTTACCTCTCTCTTCTCCTCTTGGACACCATGTTCTTCCAGGGCCAAAGTCACTGCCTGCAGGATGTTCCTCTTGGCAGCAGACACCTGATCCTCGGTCTCCTTGAGCTGCCGCATCTGCTCCAGCCAGCCCTGGGCTTTCCTGCAGACACAGGAAAGCAGGTCTTGTCCAGCAGCTGCCCAGTCTCTGCAGGCAGGCTCCAAACCCTGTGCAGAGAGGGGCCCGCTGGGCTTGGCCACCCCCGTCTCTCAGCCCCTTTCCTTCCTCTGCTGTACCAATGGCTCCTTCCAGCACCACAGCTGGCAGACCGCGAAGGTCAGTTGTCCTGGATGCGAGGCGAGTGAGTGTGGGCAGCACGAAGCCAGCTGAGATGGCTCCACAGGGTGCGTGCCTTGTCGAGAAGGTGCTCTTACCTCAGTGACTCCAGCTCCGCTTCAGAAAGCCCACTCTCATCCTGCAAGATAAAGAACAGGGATGGTGGACCTCTGAAGGAGCTTGTTGGCTGACAAAATTGACCCTTTGGAGAGACAGCCATTGCAACAAGAATGAGGAGCACTGCCAGGGCTTCCCAAAGGAGACTCCCCCAGGCAGAGCTGGCAGAAATTCCAGCTGCTTGGATTCCCTTTGGGAGACCCCGACCCCAGGGCTGGGGTCTGTAACAGCCGTGTTCAGCAGAGCATCTTTCAGGTCTCCATCTGACCCCCAGGCTCTCTGAGAGCCACGCAGGCAGCCAAGGCACCTTCTGCCAAAGCGCTCCATGCTTCAGCCTGGCACCCTGCAGAGCTCACTCGGGAAGATCCCTCTCCATGTTGAACCCCATGCAGGCGCTAAGGAGATTGAAGGACAAGTGGCAGTGCCCCAACACATCCCATGTTCTCCTTTGGCACCGATGGGCATCTGGGACCAGGTGCCCCATCTTCCCAGGCCAACCAGGAGGGCAGAGCCACGGCCTTGGCAGGTGTTGGCTTTATACTGCAAGAGACACTTACATTCAGCGTTCCATGTCCCGAACCTCGTGAGTCCAAGTAGTAAAAACCAGCAGCTGTGGGTCACGTTGGCAGGAGAGGGTTATTTTCCTCAGGAGCTTGTTCCTCTCCCCAGCACTGATGGGGCCAGTTTTGGTCGGGGATACTTACAAAACACGATTAAAATGCAAAGGGCAAAGAGCCCCAGCACTCTTGTGGCCAACATGGCTGGCACCTCTTCAGGCCCAGCACAGTGGCCACGCAGAAGGAAAATGTTGATCTGCTGACGAGATGCAAACAGCGCTTCTCGAGCCGATCACCAGCCGCTCAAAGCACTCTGCTTTGTGCTGCTGCCCACCTCTGAGCGTGGGCTTTTATAGAGGGCAGCGACTATGACCTCACCACAGCCGACTGGTGACGTCCATTGTGACCTCAGAGGGGCTACCCTGGAGGGGGCTGCTGTGCCTTTTTGGAGAGCGGGACCCTGTGGGTTCACCCACACCTGCAGCTCCCAGAGACAAGGGCCCAGCAGAAAATAATCGCTTGCTTAGTTTGGGATCAGGCTCACATAAGAATAAATCCAGAAGAGTCGTCTCTCACCAAAGAGGAGGCAAGGGCACTCAGTGCCAGGAAGGCTCCTTCGACAGTGTTCCAATCTAAGGGAGGGCTCCGTTCACAGACCTCCTGCTCTGACCACTGAAAGGGGGTCTTTGGTGGGGTCCCCGTTTTATGACCTGGTAGGATCTGGCTCTGGTGATTACAAGCCCTACAAAACCACATATGGGTTAACCAATGTGTTCAGATATTCCAAGCCTCAGCCCGTGCTCGAGTAAAGTGTTGGCTGCCTGTGAACATCACCCCCACCAAAACCACTGTGACACTGGAACTCCTGCAAATATTCTGGGGTTGGATTTGTTAAAGCGAAAGCCTCGATGGATTCAGCAGGAAGGGAATGGAAGTTCATATCTCCAGCTGCCAGGCTTTAATAATTAAACTACCTCAGGTCATCTGTTTATTGTCATCTGGTGGCAATTACAGAAACATGGTGGGACAGTTCACATGACTGGAATGTGGTCATGGATGGCTATGCCCTTTTTAGGAAAGACAGGCCAGCCAGGCGTGGTGGTGGAGTTGCTTTCTATGTGAGAGAGCAACTACAATGTACTAAATTCTGCCCAGGAGTGGATGAGGAGAGAGTTGAGAGTGTACGGGTCAGAATTAAGGAGCAGGCTGGCAGGGGTGATACAGTAGGTGTCTATTACAGACGACCAGATCAGGCTGAGGAAGTTGACGAGGCCTTCTATGGGCAGCTGAGAGTGGCCTCAGAGTCACAGGCCTTGGTTGTTGTGGGGGATTTTAACTTCCCTGATGTTTGCTGGAAGGACCATTCAGCCAGCCAGCCACAGTCCAGGAGATTCCTCCAGCGCATTGATGATAACTTCCTCCTGCAGATGGTGGAGGAGCCGACTAGGAGAGGTGCACCGCTCCAACTAACAAGGAGGGTCTGGTTGAAGCAGTAAACGTTGAGGGCTGCCTGGGTTGCAGTGACCACGAGATGGTGGAGTTCAGCATCTTGTGTGGCCGGAACAGAACAGCAAGTAGAATTGCAACCCTGGACTTTAGCAGGGCTAACTTTGGCCTTTTCAAGCAATTGCTGGGGGAAATCCCATGGGCAAGACTGCTTGAAGGAAAAGGGGCCCAAGATAGCTGGATTGCATTCAGAGATTGCTTCTTCCACGCTCAGGATCAGAGCATCCCCACACGTAGGAAGTCAAGGAAGGCAGCCAGGAGGCCTGCGTGGTTGAATAGGGATCTGTTGGGTATGCTCAAGCAGAAGAGGAGAGTTTACAGGTCATGGAAGCAGGGGCTGGCCACTTGGGAGGAATATAAGGCTGCTGTTAGAGGATGTAGGAAGGCAGCAAGGATAGCCAAGGCCTCCTTAGAATTACAGCTGGCGAGAGGGGTCAAGGACAGCAAAAAGAACTTTTTCAAATACCTAGCAGGTAAAACTAATACCAGAGGCAATGTAGGCCCACTGATGAATGGGGTGGGTGCCCTGGTGGCAGAAGATACAGAGAAGCCAGAATTACTGAATGCCTTCTTTGTCTCTGTCTACTCTGCTGGGGGCTGTCCTGGGGAGCGCTGTACCCCTGAGACCCCAGATGAAGCCAGGTCAATAGAAGAGTTTGCTTTAGTTGATGAGGACTGGGTTAGGGAGCAATTAAATAGTCTGGACATCCATAAATCCATGGGCCAAACACTCAACTAGACGAGGCACTGCCGGGTGCTGATGGCAGTGAACTGCGGTGCTTCAGAACAGGCTGCGGAGCCACACGGGTTAGTCCAGAGGCAGAACTGGTTTAAGCACCCCCCCAAACTTGGTGTGCAGGTGTGTCTCGGAGGCAAACGAAAAGTCCCTTTAGGCAGGAAACAGACTTGATTCTAGCCAGAACTGTTTAGCCAATAAACCACCTAGGAACAGGGTTTCTCCAGATCATTCATCTCTCTGACCACATTCTAAAACAGAGGTTCAGATACCAGTTGAGAATATTATTATTGTACAACCACATAAGAATGAAGATCCACAGCAAGCATTCACACCCAAAAAACAGAACAAGAGGCCTCTTGCACTCAAAAACACCCAGCAGAAAACAATCGCTTGCCTCATTTGGGATGAGGCTCACATAAGAATAAATCCAGAAGAGTCGTCTCTCACCAAAGAGGAGGCAAGGGCACTCAGTGCCAGGAAGGCTCCTTCGACAGTGTTCCAATCTAAGGGAGGGCTCCGTTCACAGACCTCCTGCTCTGACCACTGAAAGGGGGTCTTTGGTGGGGTCCCCATTTTATGACCTGGTGGGATCTGGCTCTGGTGATTACAAGCCCTACAAAATTATGGCTCGAGTAAAGTGTCAGCTGCCTGGAGACACCACCCCCACCAAAGCCACTATGACACTGGAACTCCTGCAAATACTCTGGGGTTGGATTTGTTGAAGCGAAAGCCTCGATGGATTCAGCAGGAAGGGAATGGAAGGTCATGTCTCCAGCTGTCCTGGTTTCACAAGTCCTCTGATTATATTTTATACATAAGATTGTAATATTCTTTGCAATTCCATCTGAAGTTATTCAAAGACAATAAAATAAATAACACAATTAAATGCCTATCTCTAATCCTATTCTGCATACACTGATGAAGTTATCATCATTCCCTAGCAGAGCTCTACTTAAGGAGTGTCCTGTCAATTAAAATCTGTTGAGAGAAACAGAGGAGAAATTGCCGGGATTAGGTTTGCAATTGTTAATGACACCTAATTCCTGGAACTGATCCCACACTTTCTAAATCAAAAGACAAAATGCCCTTTGAATTTTAGGAGCCACAAATCTGTTGTATAAGCACCACGTATGATAAAGAGGTTGTACAGAATTTATTTGAGGAACGGGCTTATAACCACCTGAAAGACCCTTCACAATCACCTCCCACAATGCAGAAGATCAATAATCAGGTAAGCATCACATAAGTCCTTGAGGGGCAGCACGGAGCGGCCCTGACAAGGGCCATGACTGGCATAATTAAGAGGCAGGAACTGGACTACAAAGGCACCACTCCAAGAAGCCAGGTGCATGTCCATCACTGGAGGATTGCCACGTCTGTCATCATCATTGTGGGAGCCAAGGGTGGTGATATTTCTCTTTTCCTTTTCCTGCCTATCCTCTTCTTATAAAACTTTCATTAGAAGCCACACCACCCACCATTACGTTCTCCACGTTCAGGTTGCTTCCACGATGAATACAACTCCTCATTGGTTGTTTAGTGTCGTTTCACCTTTTTTTAGTCCAAGGGAATCTCAAAACTGCTACGACCCCAGTGTTACTTGTTCCGCGTTGTAACAGCAGGAAAATAGTTTCCACTACACAGGGAAAGGTCCCTTCCCCACTGGTGGCTCAGGCTGTTAGAAGCTCCCTTGAAGAGCATTTGCAAGGAAGATACACAAGATGAGCTGACACAAAACTTCTTTATTACTCTTCCAAAAGGAGCTGTAGCACCTGCCGGTCATCATCGTGTCCCAGCCTCTTCCCATGCACCTATACTCGGTATACACAGCTGTACTCTGGGTTTCCCCAGTTGCTCTCCACCTGGAATTTGATGTAACGAAAGGTCCTGGGAAGCTCCTTCTGGAAAGAAATGGGGGGAGCTGCCATTACACAGGTGGCAACAGCCACATCACATTGCCAGAGCCCCCTCTGCCTGCTCTCCCCCTGCTGTGGAGCAAATAGCGATCCTCTACGTGGGCTTGGCAGCTCTGAAGGCCCTGTCCCCCAACTTGGGACACACCAGCCCAGACCACGAGGTGCAGACACGCAGCACAGGACCCAGGAGTGGGTTAGGAATCCCAGTGCGGTAATCACAGCTGGGCTGGACAGGCAAGGACAGCCTGGTCCAACTGCCCCTACTAAGGCCAGGCCACCTGGAGCGCAGGACCACAGCCAGGTGGCTTTTGACAGGAGGATCTGCCCAGACGCCCAGCCCCGTGCCGCTTTCTTCCCCTGCATCTCTCAGGAGATGCCGAGTGGTGAGAAGGTGAAGGGCCCCTGGGTGCCTCTCCCACCTGCAACAACGAGGAGCCCAGAGAAGGAGGTTTGAATCCAGCATCTAACTTATTATTTGGTGCTACTTCACCTTGATTTAGCTCAAGGAAATCATGAAACTACTACGGGCCCCTGTGTTACACGCTCCTGGTCGTAACAGCAGGAAAATGTCTTCTCACCAGACAGGGAAAGGTCCCTTCCCCACTGGCAGCTCCACCTGTCAGAAGGTCCCTGGAAGAACATTTGCAATGATGTCACACAAGCAGAGCTGCCATAGAACTTCTGTATTACTCTTCCTAAAGGAGCTGTAGCGCCTGCAGGTGGTCCTAATGTCTCACCCTCTTCCTATACTCTTGTACTCGGTACACACAGGTGTACTCTGGGTTTCCCCGGTCTCTCTCCACCTGGAATTTGAAGTACCAGACGGCATCAAAGAGCTCTGAACAGTGATGCAGGTTCCCTATCTGACCATGCCATGATTGCTGTGTGGTGAGGCTAAATCCATGCACGAACCGGCCTTCTGAAGGGAATTCTATGGGCCTGTTAGTCCTGTGCCATCACACTGCTTTGCATTTCCAACCAAGTGAACAGGAAGTTAACCTCTGAATATTCACTCACCACTTTTATTCTTCCCTCCCAACACCCTGTACTTTTTGCTGTGATTTTTAGTTTTGGGAGCAGTGTGTCCATGTTTTTATGTATTGATGCTGGATTAGATCTGAGTTGATGGTTTCTGGGGGCAGGCAGCACAGCAGCAGTGCCTGGCCACGGTTTGAAGAGCACTCTTACAGAACACAGGCTGCAACATGTGCCACACTGTGGGAGGGAAGGTCTACCAAGAACACCAGTTCCCACTTTTTGCTTTCCCCTTCCACTAGGTTAAAGCCTCTCGCCCGTTCCCAGCAACAGGCATAGTCACTCATTACGCCTCCCCCAGGCTTCGGGATGTTGGCAACTGCGGAAGTGTTTGTGAGCCTGAGGAAAGCAAATAAAGAGCTGTGGTGCAAGGCATCAGGAGGGCCTCTGTGGAGCTTAGCAGGTCCTCTGTACTTGGGAGGGCTGTTTGCAAGCTCTGCCTGCAACAAGATCCTTTCCTCAACTCCTCTCTCCTTCTCCGCCTGCCTCCCAGCCCCACCACTGTGGTCGCTTACAAGATCTCTGGTGCTGACAGCACCTACAATCACATACGCACTCGTTCTTTCCCGCCAGCGTTCTGGCAGGCAGGCAGACCTCGCATGTTCCTTTTCCCTGATGCTGGCTCGGTGGCTATGTGGCCAGATTTGGGGTGTCCAGTGTGGGCAGCCAAGGGCTGTAGGGGACTCGCTGCACGTCTGACCCATTCTCTGCCCACCTGGACTGCCTACCCTGCTGAGCGCTTTCAGTGCCTTGGATTTAGTGTAAAGGAGATTTCGGGGATAACTGAAGGAGCACCTTTGGGACAGTTTCCCCAGGCATTATGGACAACTGCTGTGGGACGTGACACTGTTGCTCAAGGCACAACACTTGCTCAGAGCACATTGCTCTTTGCCCCTTAGCACTCCTGAATATCCTCCTTGCTGCTCTGATCACAGACAACATAACAGTTGGGTGGATCTAGGACTTAACAAATCCCACTCAGTCACTGTTTTTCAGTCTGTCCTTATATACAGATGAACTTTCAAGCTACTTTAAAAACGTTCCACTGTGCCAATTGGAAACCGTCAGAGACTGAAAAGAATTACACATGAAACATTGTACCAAAACCAGTTCTTCCAGGCTCAGGAGCTGGGACATTGTCAGACTGAAACCTCAACTGCCTAGTAGCAGGAGATGGAACACTCAGGATAAGGAGAACTGCAATTTTCAACACCAACAACAGGCTAAGGAGCAACAGACAAAGGCCTCCAGCCTTTCACTTTATTGGAGCTTTTGAGGGCTGCCGGTTCTCTCCAGGGAATCTTAAATCTTAAATCCAACTGTGAACAGGAACTAATAATGCTGCTAAGCCACTTCTGTAAAATTACAAAGACCAACGGCGCTTGCTCTGGGGAGAGGTGCACTCGCAGAGCACAGGACTGTCCCCATGATGGTCCAAGCAGGGCAAAGGTGCAAGAGCAGAGGGAATATCCCTGTGGTACTCTGCAAGTTGAACGAGAGGAAACGGTGGAGACCGCCCCAGAAAAAGGGGAGGAAGCAGCACAGGCGGGGACAGCAACGCCACCTGCACCGCTAGGAGCACCCAGACTTGCTCTGCAGTTTTCAGGCCTTTATTACCGCTCCCCGGCAGCACGGCCGTCCTCCAGGCCCAGCACACGGCGGGGCTCCCTGCTGCAGAGTTGCACGACGACATCAATAAACTGGTGCCCAAATGTCACCAGCGTTTTTGGATGTGGCTGCAGCAGCTGCACCAGGAGATCTACATCCAGCCTCAAGAAGACCAGGAGAGCCTGCCCAGATCCTTCACTGTGGCTGCCCGTGAAGACAAGTACCCAAAGAGCTGTCCCAGCAAGGAAGATACACACGACAAGCTGCCACAGAACTTTTTTATTGATCGTCCTAAATGATCTGTAGTGCCTGCCGGTCGCCATCCTGTCCGGCTCTCTTCCCGTGCACCTGTACTCGGTACACACAGGTGTACTCTGGATTTCCCCAGTTGCTCTCCACCTGGAATTTGATGTACCGGAAGGTCTTGGGAAGCTGCCTCTGGAAAGAAACGGGGGAGCTACCGTTACACAGGTGGCAACAGCCACATCACGTCGCCAGAGCCCCCTCTGCCCGCTCTCCCCCTGCTGAGGACCAAACGGCAGCACTGACCAAGGAGGACCGAGGGCAACCAGACTCGTCTTGGCCAGGGCCCCGCAGGAGCCCTCTGTGCCTGGAAAGCCAAGGCCTGGCCTCAGAGGCAGCTGAGGGAGCTGTGGAACCCGGAGGCGCTTGGCTGCCCTGTGTGCCGTGGCAGGCGGGGACAGTCCTGCTGAGGGGGAACACGTCTGCCGTCCTCCCTCCCGCCATCACCCTGACGGGGACTGCTTCCCTTCCCGGCCCTGTTCCCACTGCTGCTGTCTCTGTGACGGCCCAAGCAAAAAGAATGGCCTGGCAAAGGTGGGGCAGCTGCCTCGGCCAGCACAACAAAGCACCATTTTCTGCCTCTTGCCCTCTTCCCCACAGACAATGCTGCCTTCTCCCTGGGCATTCTGCCACAGCTCTTGCTGTACCTGCACATGGAACGTCTGAGCAATCATCTTGTTCACGTCATAGGTGAACGTCCCCAGGAGAGTTTCTGCCCCAGCCTCATCCACTCCCTCAAAGACAAGAGACAGAGGGAGCAGGTCAGGCCCAAGCAGGGTGTCAGGAAAAGGGCACGTCGAGGACCAAGCCAGGAACCCCTCCCCACCTCCCTGGGCTAAAAGGGGTAGTATACAGAGGTTAGGGTGCCTCTGGGTCAGGCTGCTTTGAGCACGTGCTCCAGGATCCTTGGCCATGAGGCAAACAAGCCCCAGAGGCACAGATCCCCACGTGCCCCCCAGCAGTGCCCAGGGGACGCTGTGCTCTGCAGCAGCCAGACCCAGGGAGATGTCAGAGGAAGGCGCCGTGAGCAGCAGAGCTCTGGAGCAGCTTTTCCCTGGGGCCAGGCACACCTGAGAAGGGCAAGGCAAAGACTTACAAAGACGGCAAAATCTTTTGGGGCATCGCTGACTTCCCCAGAAGTCGACACTGCCTCAGAGATATGCCAGACGCTGAAAGCCGTTGGCCAGACCTCTACGGGCAACCGGATGACCACGTGGCCTTGAGATCCTTGGAAAGCCCAGCAGTTCCCAGGGGCAATACGGTGCTGAAAGTACAAAGCCATGACCATCAGCAGCAAGGCAACCAAGGACCCAACAGAGCTGCCTGTTGGACCAGAAGCAGAGACCTTGCCTGGCCTGTGGGTGGCAATCCTGCTCCTAAATGATTACAAGCCCATGGGCAGCATAGCAATATGGAGGTGTTTCTAGAAAACTTCGGGGCTCCACTGCCTTTCCAGAGCCTGCTCTGCTTCCTCAGAGCCTGCAGAGACAGGGCAGGTCTCGTAGTGCACCTCACCCCATCGCCCTTCGAAAACTACTCTGCACTGCAGGGCCCATGCAATGTCTCTCCCTGCTCCCATGGCTCAGCACCCCCCACCACTCCCACCCGCTCCGCAAAGGCGCCTTCAGAGAGAGATGGGATGTGGCAGGGGGGCTGCCAAGGACCAGCTCCCCCGGCAAACTGCAGCCCAGGGTGCTGGGCAGGTCACAGAAGCTGGGTTCAGCTCGGTCCCCCTCCTGACGGCAGGGCAGCGCTGCCAGGGAGCAGGGGTCAGGACTGCCATGCAGACCGCAGGGCTGAGTGACACGGCCGGGCTGAAGGGAAGTGCTGTGTGCTTGTTCCGCCTGGAGCTGAACCACAAGTCAGGCTTTCTCCGTGATACCTGCAAGATTGTCGCTGGACCTTTTCCAGAGAAAACGTCCAATGTGGAAAGCCACCAGGTCTTCTTGTCTCGTACAAAATAAGTCTTGGATGTCCTCTGGTTGTCAATGGTGCCACCTGACGTGAAGATGGCCAGAGTTTAGGAGCTGAAGCAGTGCATTCGGCTGTATTTCTCAAGGTCGAAAGCAGAGCTGGGCAGACTTTGGGGGAGTGCCACACACCAACCAAGGGCAGCGAGATTCCCTGTCTGCGTACCTATTGATCCCATTGCCCAGTCAGGCATCCGGTGGTAGTTTTCAAGCACCTTTTCCATTGCCGTCTGGGTAAAGTGCAGAATTTCCTGGGAAAAATGAGGGGAATGTAGTCATGGCAGTGAACAGAAAGACTTTCACAGGCTGTTCTACATGAACACTGAGTCCTAGCACAGAGCCAAGGAGTGCCTCTGCATCGGACACCCCAAGGCAAGACCTGTGGGAAAAGCTGCCGACTTGGAGAATGCTAAGAGGAAGCAGCAGGAGGGAGCCCAAAAAGGTAGCAAGGTCTCAGATCTACCCCTGGCACCTTTACCTCTCTCTTCTCCTCTTGGACACCATGTTCTTCCAGGGCCAAAGTCACTGCCTGCAGGATGTTCCTCTTGGCAGCAGACACCTGATCCTCGGTCTCCTTGAGCTGCCGCATCTGCTCCAGCCAGCCCTGGGCTTTCCTGCAGACACAGGAAAGCAGGTCTTGTCCAGCAGCTGCCCAGTCTCTGCAGGCAAGCTCCAAACCCTGTGCAGAGAGGGGCCCGCTGGGCTTGGCCACCCCCGTCTCTCAGCCCCTTTCCTTCCTCTGCTGTACCAATGGCTCCTTCCAGCACCACAGCTGGCAGACCGCGAAGGTCAGGAGTCCTGGATGCGAGGCGAGTGAGTGTGGGCAGCACGAAGACAGCTGAGATGGCTCCACAGGGTGCGTGCCTTGGCGAGAAGGTGCTCTTACCTCAGTGACTCCAGCTCCGCTTCAGAAAGCCCACTCTCATCCTGCAAGATAAAGAACAGGGATGGTGGACCTCTGAAGGAGCTTGTTGGCTGACAAAATTGACCCTTTGGAGAGACAGCCATTGCAACAAGAATGAGGAGCACTGCCAGGGCTTCCCAAAGGAGACTCCCCCAGGCAGAGCTGGCAGAAATTCCAGCTGCTTGGATTCCCTTTGGGAGACCCCGACCCCAGGGCTGGGGTCTGTAACAGCCGTGTTCAGCAGAGCATCTTTCAGGTCTCCATCTGACCCCCAGGCTCTCTGAGAGCCACGCAGGCAGCCAAGGCACCTTCTGCCAAAGTGCTCCGTGCTTCAGCCTGGCACCCTGCAGAGCTCACTCGGGAAGATCCCTCTCCATGTTGAACCCCATGCAGGCGCTAAGGAGATTGAAGGACAAGTGGCAGTGCCCCAACACATCCCATGTTCTCCTTTGGCACCGATGGGCATCTGGGACCAGGTGCCCCATCTTCCCAGGCCAACCAGGAGGGCAGAGCCACGGCCTTGGCAGGTGTTGGCTTTATACTGCAAGAGACACTTACATTCAGCGTTCCATGTCCCGAACCTCGTGAGTCCAAGTAGTAAAAACCAGCAGCTGTGGGTCACGTTGGCAGGAGAGGGTTATTTTCCTCAGGAGCTTGTTCCTCTCCCCAGCACTGATGGGGCCAGTTTTGGTCGGGGATACTTACAAAACACGATTAAAATGCAAAGGGCAAAGAGCCCCAGCACTCTTGTGGCCAACATGGCTGGCACCTCTTCAGGCCCAGCACAGTGGCCACGCAGAAGGAAAATGTTGATCTGCTGACGAGATGCAAACAGCGCTTCTCGAGCCGATCACCAGCCGCTCAAAGCACTCTGCTTTGTGCTGCTGCCCACCTCTGAGCGTGGGCTTTTATAGAGGGCAGCGACTATGACCTCACCACAGCCGACTGGTGACGTCCATTGTGACCTCAGAGGGGCTACCCTGGAGGGGGCTGCTGTGCCTTTTTGGAGAGCGGGACCCTGTGGGTTCACCCACACCTGCAGCTCCCAGAGACAAGGGCCCAGCAGAAAATAATCGCTTGCTTAGTTTGGGATCAGGCTCACATAAGAATAAATCCAGAAGAGTCGTCTCTCACCAAAGAGGAGGCAAGGGCACTCAGTGCCAGGAAGGCTCCTTCGACAGTGTTCCAATCTAAGGGAGGGCTCCGTTCACAGACCTCCTGCTCTGACCACTGAAAGGGGGTCTTTGGTGGGGTCCCCGTTTTATGACCTGGTAGGATCTGGCTCTGGTGATTACAAGCCCTACAAAATCACATATGGGTTAACCAATGTGTTCAGATATTCCAAGCCTCAGCCCGTGCTCGAGTGAAGTGTTGGCTGCCTGTGAACATCACCCCCACCAAAACCACTGTGACACTGGAACTCCTGCAAATATTCTGGGGTTGGATTTGTTAAAGCGAAAGCCTCGATGGATTCAGCAGGAAGGGAATGGAAGTTCATATCTCCAGCTGCCAGGCTTTAATAATTAAACTACCTCAGGTCATCTGTTTATTGTCATCTGGTGGCAATTACAGAAACATGGTGGGACAGTTCACATGACTGGAATGTGGTCATGGATGGCTATGCCCTTTTCAGGAAAGACAGGCCAGCCAGGCGTGGTGGTGGAGTTGCTTTCTATGTGAGAGAGCAACTACAATGTACTAAATTCTGCCCAGGAGTGGATGAGGAGAGAGTTGAGAGTGTACGGGTCAGAATTAAGGAGCAGGCTGGCAGGGGTGATACAGTAGGTGTCTATTACAGACGACCAGATCAGGCTGAGGAAGTTGACGAGGCCTTCTATGGGCAGCTGAGAGTGGCCTCAGAGTCACAGGCCTTGGTTGTTGTGGGGGATTTTAACTTCCCTGATGTTTGCTGGAAGGACCATCCAGCCAGCCAGCCACAGTCCAGGAGATTCCTCCAGTGCATTGATGATAACTTCCTCCTGCAGATGGTGGAGGAGCCGACTAGGAGAGGTGCACCGCTCCAACTAACAAGGAGGGTCTGGTTGAAGCAGTAAACGTTGAGGGCTGCCTGGGTTGCAGTGACCACGAGATGGTGGAGTTCAGCATCTTGTGTGGCCGGAACAGAACAGCAAGTAGAATTGCAACCCTGGACTTTAGCAGGGCTAACTTTGGCCTTTTCAAGCAATTGCTGGGGGAAATCCCATGGGCAAGACTGCTTGAAGGAAAAGGGGCCCAAGATAGCTGGATTGCATTCAGAGATTGCTTCTTCCACGCTCAGGATCAGAGCATCCCCACACGTAGGAAGTCAAGGAAGGCAGCCAGGAGGCCTGCGTGGTTGAATAGGGATCTGTTGGGTATGCTCAAGCAGAAGAGGAGAGTTTACAGGTCATGGAAGCAGGGGCTGGCCACTTGGGAGGAATATAAGGCTGCTGTTAGAGGATGTAGGAAGGCAGCTAGGATAGCCAAGGCCTCCTTAGAATTACAGCTGGCGAGAGGGGTCAAGGACAGCAAAAAGAACTTTTTCAAATACCTAGCAGATAAAACTAATACCAGAGGCAATGTAGGCCCACTGATGAATGGGGTGGGTGCCCTGGTGGCAGAAGATACAGAGAAGCCAGAATTACTGAATGCCTTCTTTGTCTCTGTCTACTCTGCTGGGGGCTGTCCTGGGGAGCGCTGTACCCCTGAGACCCCAGATGAAGCCAGATCAATAGAAGAGTTTGCTTTAGTTGATGAGGACTGGGTTAGGGAGCAATTAAATAGTCTGGACATCCATAAATCCATGGGCCGAACACTCAACTAGACGAGGCACTGCCGGGTGCTGATGGCAGTGAAGTGCGGTGCTTCAGAACAGGCTGCGGAGCCACACGGGTTAGTCCAGAGGCAGAACTGGTTTAAGCACCCCCCCAAACTTGGTGTGCAGGTGTGTCTCGGAGGCAAACGAAAAGTCCCTTTAGGCAGGAAACAGACTTGATTCTAGCCAGAACTGTTTAGCCAATAAACCACCTAGGAACAGGGTTTCTCCAGATCATTCATCTCTCTGACCACATTCTAAAACAGAGGTTCAGATACCAGTTGAGAATATTATTATTGTACAACCACATAAGAATGAAGATCCACAGCAAGCATTCACACCCAAAAAACAGAACAAGAGGCCTCTTGCACTCAAAAACACCCAGCAGAAAACAATCGCTTGCCTCATTTGGGATGAGGCTCACGTAAGAATAAATCCAGAAGAGTCGTCTCTCACCAAAGAGGAGGCAAGGGCACTCAGTGCCAGGAAGGCTCCTTCGACAGTGTTCCAATCTAAGGGAGGGCTCCGTTCACAGACCTCCTGCTCTGACCACTGAAAGGGGGTCTTTGGTGGGGTCCCCGTTTTATGACCTGGTGGGATCTGGCTCTGGTGATTACAAGCCCTACAAAATTATGGCTCGAGTAAAGTGTCAGCTGCCTGGAGACACCACCCCCACCAAAGCCACTATGACACTGGAACTCCTGCAAATACTCTGGGGTTGGATTTGTTAAAGCGAAAGCCTCGATGGATTCAGCAGGAAGGGAATGGAAGGTCATGTCTCCAGCTGTCCTGGTTTCACAAGTCCTCTGATTATATTTTATACATAAGATTGTAATATTCTTTGCAATTCCATCTGAAGTTATTCAAAGACAATAAAATAAATAACACAATTAAATGCCTATCTCTAATCCTATTCTGCATACACTGATGAAGTTATCATCATTCCCTAGCAGAGCTCTACTTAAGGAGTGTCCTGTCAATTAAAATCTGTTGAGAGAAACAGAGGAGAAATTGCCGGGATTAGGTTTGCAATTGTTAATGACACCTAATTCCTGGAACTGATCCCACACTTTCTAAATCAAAAGACAAAATGCCCTTTGAATTTTAGGAGCCACAAATCTGTTGCATAAGCACCACGTATGATAAAGAGGTTGTACAGAATTTATTTGAGGAACGGGCTTATAACCACCTGAAAGACCCTTCACAATCACCTCCCACAATGCAGAAGATCAATAATCAGGTAAGCATCACATAAGTCCTTGAGGGGCAGCAGGGAGCGGCCCTGACAAGGGCCATGACTGGCATAATTAAGAGGCAGGAACTGGACTACAAAGGCACCACTCCAAGAAGCCAGGTGCATGTCCATCACTGGAGGATTGCCACGTCTGTCATCATCATTGTGGGAGCCAAGGGTGGTGATATTTCTCTTTTCCTTTTCCTGCCTATCCTCTTCTTATAAAACTTTCATTAGAAGCCACACCACCCACCATTACGTTCTCCACGTTCAGGTTGCTTCCACGATGAATACAACTCCTCATTGGTTGTTTAGTGTCGTTTCACCTTTTTTTAGTCCAAGGGAATCTCAAAACTGCTACGACCCCAGTGTTACTTGTTCCGGGTTGTAACAGCAGGAAAATAGTTTCCACTACACAGGGAAAGGTCCCTTCCCCACTGGCAGCTCCACCTGTCAGAAGGTCCCTGGAAGAACATTTGCAATGATGTCACACAAGCAGAGCTGCCATAGAACTTCTGTATTACTCTTCCTAAAGGAGCTGTAGCGCCTGCAGGTGGTCCTAATGTCTCACCCTCTTCCTATACTCTTGTACTCGGTACACACAGGTGTACTCTGGGTTTCCCCGGTCTCTCTCCACCTGGAATTTGAAGTACCAGACGGCATCAAAGAGCTCTGAACAGTGATGCAGGTTCCCTATCTGACCATGCCATGATTGCTGTGTGGTGAGGCTAAATCCATGCACGAACCGGCCTTCTGAAGGGAATTCTATGGGCCTGTTAGTCCTGTGCCATCACACTGCTTTGCATTTCCAACCAAGTGAACAGGAAGTTAACCTCTGAATATTCACTCACCACTTTTATTCTTCCCTCCCAACACCCTGTACTTTTTGCTGTGATTTTTAGTTTTGGGAGCAGTGTGTCCATGTTTTTATGTATTGATGCTGGATTAGATCTGAGTTGATGGTTTCTGGGGGCAGGCAGCACAGCAGCAGTGCCTGGCCACGGTTTGAAGAGCACTCTTACAGAACACAGGCTGCAACATGTGCCACACTGTGGGAGGGAAGGTCTACCAAGAACACCAGTTCCCACTTTTTGCTTTCCCCTTCCACTAGGTTAAAGCCTCTCGCCCGTTCCCAGCAACAGGCATAGTCACTCATTACGCCTCCCCCAGGCTTCGGGATGTTGGCAACTGCGGAAGTGTTTGTGAGCCTGAGGAAAGCAAATAAAGAGCTGTGGTGCAAGGCATCAGGAGGGCCTCTGTGGAGCTTAGCAGGTCCTCTGTACTTGGGAGGGCTGTTTGCAAGCTCTGCCTGCAACAAGATCCTTTCCTCAACTCCTCTCTCCTTCTCCGCCTGCCTCCCAGCCCCACCACTGTGGTCGCTTACAAGATCTCTGGTGCTGACAGCACCTACAATCACATACGCACTCGTTCTTTCCCGCCAGCGTTCTGGCAGGCAGGCAGACCTCGCATGTTCCTTGTCCCTGATGCTGGCTCGGTGGCTATGTGGCCAGATTTGGGGTGTCCAGTGTGGGCAGCCAAGGGCTGTAGGGGACTCGCTGCACGTCTGACCCATTCTCTGCCCACCTGGACTGCCTACCCTGCTGAGCGCTTTCAGTGCCTTGGATTTAGTGTAAAGGAGATTTCGGGGATAACTGAAGGAGCGCCTTTGGGACAGTTTCCCCAGGCATTATGGACAACTACTGTGGGACGTGACACTGTTGCTCAAGGCACAACACTTGCTCAGAGCACATTGCTCTTTGCCCCTTAGCACTCCTGAATATCCTCCTTGCTGCTCTGATCACAGACAACATAACAGTTGGGTGGATCTAGGACTTAACAAATCCCACTCAGTCACTGTTTTTCAGTCTGTCCTTATATACAGATGAACTTTCAAGCTACTTTAAAAACGTTCCACTGTGCCAATTGGAAACCGTCAGAGACTGAAAAGAATTACACATGAAACATTGTACCAAAACCAGTTCTTCCAGGCTCAGGAGCTGGGACATTGTCAGACTGAAACCTCAACTGCCTAGTAGCAGGAGATGGAACACTCAGGATAAGGAGAACTGCAATTTTCAACACCAACAACAGGCTAAGGAGCAACAGACAAAGGCCTCCAGCCTTTCACTTTATCGGAGCTTTTGAGGGCTGCCGGTTCTCTCCAGGGAATCTTAAATCTTAAATCCAACTGTGAACAGGAACTAATAATGCTGCTAAGCCACTTCTGTAAAATTACAAAGACCAACGGCGCTTGCTCTGGGGAGAGGTGCACTCGCAGAGCACAGGACGGTCCCCATGATGGTCCAAGCAGGGCAAAGGTGCAAGAGCAGAGGGAATATCCCTGTGGTACTCTGCAAGTTGAACGAGAGGAAACGGTGGAGACCGCCCCAGGAAAAGGGGAGGAAGCAGCACAGGCGGGGACAGCAACGCCACCTGCACCGCTAGGAGCACCCAGACTTGCTCTGCAGTTTTCAGGCCTTTATTACCGCTCCCCGGCAGCACGGCCGTCCTCCAGGCCCAGCACACGGCGGGGCTCCCTGCTGCAGAGTTGCACGACGACATCAATAAACTGGTGCCCAAATGTCACCAGCGTTTTTGGATGTGGCTGCAGCAGCTGCACCAGGAGATCTACATCCAGCCTCAAGAAGACCAGGAGAGCCTGCCCAGATCCTTCACTGTGGCTGCCCGTGAAGACAAGTACCCAAAGAGCTGTCCCAGCAAGGAAGATACACACGACAAGCTGCCACAGAACTTTTTTATTGATCGTCCTAAATGATCTGTAGTGCCTGCCGGTCGCCATCCTGTCCGGCTCTCTTCCCGTGCACCTGTACTCGGTACACACAGGTGTACTCTGGATTTCCCCAGTTGCTCTCCACCTGGAATTTGATGTACCGGAAGGTCTTGGGAAGCTGCCTCTGGAAAGAAACGGGGGAGCTACCGTTACACAGGTGGCAACAGCCACATCACGTCGCCAGAGCCCCCTCTGCCCGCTCTCCCCCTGCTGAGGACCAAACGGCAGCACTGACCAAGGAGGACCGAGGGCAACCAGACTCGTCTTGGCCAGGGCCCCGCAGGAGCCCTCTGTGCCTGGAAAGCCAAGGCCTGGCCTCAGAGGCTGCTGAGGGAGCTGTGGAACCCGGAGGCGCTTGGCTGCCCTGTGTGCCGTGGCAGGCGGGGACAGTCCTGCTGAGGGGGAACACGTCTGCTGTCCTCCCTCCCGCCATCACCCTGACGGGGACTGCTTCCCTTCCCGGCCCTGTTCCCACTGCTGCTGTCTCTGTGACGGCCCAAGCAAAAAGAATGGCCTGGCAAAGGTGGGGCAGCTGCCTCGGCCAGCACAACAAAGCACCATTTTCTGCCTCTTGCCCTCTTCCCCACAGACAATGCTGCCTTCTCCCTGGGCATTCTGCCACAGCTCTTGCTGTACCTGCACATGGAACGTCTGAGCAACCATCTTGTTCACGTCATAGGTGAACGTCCCCAGGAGAGTTTCTGCCCCAGCCTCATCCACTCCCTCAAAGACAAGAGACAGAGGGAGCAGGTCAGGCCCAAGCAGGGTGTCAGGAAAAGGGCACGTCGAGGACCAAGCCAGGAACCCCTCCCCACCTCCCTGGGCTAAAAGGGGTAGTATACAGAGGTTAGGGTGCCTCTGGGTCAGGCTGCTTTGAGCACGTGCTCCAGGATCCTTGGCCATGAGGCAAACAAGCCCCAGAGGCACAGACCCCCACGTGCCCCCAGCAGTGCCCAGGGGACGCTGTGCTCTGCAGCAGCCAGACCCAGGGAGATGTCAGAGGAAGGCGCCGTAAGCTGCAGAGCTCTGGAGCAGCTTTTCCCTGGGGCCAGGCACACCTGAGAAGGGCAAGGCAAAGACTTACAAAGACGGCAAAATCTTTTGGGGCATCGCTGACTTCCCCAGAAGTCGACACTGCCTCAGAGATATGCCAGACGCTGAAAGCCGTTGGCCAGACCTCTACGGGCAACCGGATGACCACGTGGCCTTGAGATCCTTGGAAAGCCCAGCAGTTCCCAGGGGCGATACGGTGCTGAAAGTACAAAGCCATGACCATCAGCAGCAAGGCAACCAAGGACCCAACAGAGCTGCCTGTTGGACCAGAAGCAGAGACCTTGCCTGGCCTGTGGGTGGCAATCCTGCTCCTAAATGATTACAAGCCCATGGGCAGCATAGCAATATGGAGGTGTTTCTAGAAAACTTCGGGGCTCCACTGCCTTTCCAGAGCCTGCTCTGCTTCCTCAGAGCCTGCAGAGACAGGGCAGGTCTCGTAGTGCACCTCACCCCATCGCCCTTCGAAAACTACTCTGCACTGCAGGGCCCATGCAATGTCTCTCCCTGCTCCCATGGCTCAGCACCCCCCACCACTCCCACCCGCTCCGCAAAGGCGCCTTCAGAGAGAGATGGGATGTGGCAGGGGGGCTGCCAAGGACCAGCTCCCTCGGCAAAATGCAGCCCAGGGTGCTGGGCAGGTCACAGAAGCTGGGTTCAGCTCGGTCCCCCTCCTGACGGCAGGGCAGCGCTGCCAGGGAGCAGGGGTCAGGACTGCCATGCAGACCGCAGGGCTGAGTGACACGGCCGGGCTGAAGGGAAGTGCTGTGTGCTTGTTCCGCCTGGAGCTGAACCACAAGTCAGGCTTTCTCCGTGATACCTGCAAGATTGTCGCTGGACCTTTTCCAGAGAAAACGTCCAATGTGGAAAGCCACCAGGTCTTCTTGTCTCGTACAAAATAAGTCTTGGATGTCCTCTGGTTGTCAATGGTGCCACCTGACGTGAAGATGGCCAGAGTTTAGGAGCTGAAGCAGTGCATTCGGCTGTATTTCTCAAGGTCGAAAGCAGAGCTGGGCAGACTTTGGGGGAGTGCCACACACCAACCAAGGGCAGCGAGATTCCCTGTCTGCGTACCTATTGATCCCATTGCCCAGTCAGGCATCCGGTGGTAGTTTTCAAGCACCTTTTCCATTGCCGTCTGGGTAAAGTGCAGAATTTCCTGGGAAAAATGAGGGGAATGTAGTCATGGCAGTGAACAGAAAGACTTTCACAGGCTGTTCTACATGAACACTGAGTCCTAGCACAGAGCCAAGGAGTGCCTCTGCATCGGACACCCCAAGGCAAGACCTGTGGGAAAAGCTGCCGACTTGGAGAATGCTAAGAGGAAGCAGCAGGAGGGAGCCCAAAAAGGTAGCAAGGTCTCAGATCTACCCCTGGCACCTTTACCTCTCTCTTCTCCTCTTGGACACCATGTTCTTCCAGGGCCAAAGTCACTGCCTGCAGGATGTTCCTCTTGGCAGCAGACACCTGATCCTCGGTCTCCTTGAGCTGCCGCATCTGCTCCAGCCAGCCCTGGGCTTTCCTGCAGACACAGGAAAGCAGGTCTTGTCCAGCAGCTGCCCAGTCTCTGCAGGCAAGCTCCAAACCCTGTGCAGAGAGGGGCCCGCTGGGCTTGGCCACCCCCGTCTCTCAGCCCCTTTCCTTCCTCTGCTGTACCAATGGCTCCTTCCAGCACCACAGCTGGCAGACCGCGAAGGTCAGGAGTCCTGGATGCGAGGCGAGTGAGTGTGGGCAGCACGAAGCCAGCTGAGATGGCTCCACAGGGTGCGTGCCTTGGCGAGAAGGTGCTCTTACCTCAGTGACTCCAGCTCCGCTTCAGAAAGCCCACTCTCATCCTGCAAGATAAAGAACAGGGATGGTGGACCTCTGAAGGAGCTTGTTGGCTGACAAAATTGACCCTTTGGAGAGACAGCCATTGCAACAAGAATGAG
Organism: Columba livia; assembly: GCF_036013475.1. Taxonomy (NCBI): domain Eukaryota; kingdom Metazoa; phylum Chordata; class Aves; order Columbiformes; family Columbidae; genus Columba; species Columba livia. Next base: position 76,556,772 of record NC_088642.1, read on the forward strand.
GAGCACTGCCAGGGCTTCCCAAAGGAGACTCCCCCAGGCAGAGCTGGCAGAAATTCCAGCTGCTTGGATTCCCTTTGGGAGACCCCGACCCCAGGGCTGGGGTCTGTAACAGCCGTGTTCAGCAGAGCATATTTCAGGTCTCCATCTGACCCCCAGGCTCTCTGAGAGCCACGCAGGCAGCCAAGGCACCTTCTGCCAAAGTGCTCCGTGCTTCAGCCTGGCACCCTGCAGAGCTCACTCGGGAAGATCCCTCTCCATGTTGAACCTCATGCAGGCGCTAAGGAGATTGAAGGACAAGTGGCAGTGCCCCAACACATCCCATGTTCTCCTTTGGCACCGATGGGCATCTGGGACCAGGTGCCCCATCTTCCCAGGCCAACCAGGAGGGCAGAGCCACGGCCTTGGCAGGTGTTGGCTTTATACTGCAAGAGACACTTACATTCAGCGTTCCATGTCCCGAACCTCGTGAGTCCAAGTAGTAAAAACCAGCAGCTGTGGGTCACGTTGGCAGGAGAGGGTTATTTTCCTCAGGAGCTTGTTCCTCTCCCCAGCACTGATGGGGCCAGTTTTGGTCGGGGATACTTACAAAACACGATTAAAATGCAAAGGGCAAAGAGCCCCAGCACTCTTGTGGCCAACATGGCTGGCACCTCTTCAGGCCCAGCACAGTGGCCACGCAGAAGGAAAATGTTGATCTGCTGACGAGATGCAAACAGCGCTTCTCGAGCCGATCACCAGCCGCTCAAAGCACTCTGCTTTGTGCTGCTGCCCACCTCTGAGCGTGGGCTTTTATAGAGGGCAGCGACTATGACCTCACCACAGCCGACTGGTGACGTCCATTGTGACCTCAGAGGGGCTACCCTGGAGGGGGCTGCTGTGCCTTTTTGGAGAGCGGGACCCTGTGGGTTCACCCACACCTGCAGCTCCCAGAGACAAGGGCCCAGCAGAAAATAATCGCTTGCTTAGTTTGGGATCAGGCTCACATAAGAATAAATCCAGAAGAGTCGTCTCTCACCAAAGAGGAGGCAAGGGCACTCAGTGCCAGGAAGGCTCCTTCGACAGTGTTCCAATCTAAGGGAGGGCTCCGTTCACAGACCTCCTGCTCTGACCACTGAAAGGGGGTCTTTGGTGGGGTCCCCGTTTTATGACCTGGTAGGATCTGGCTCTGGTGATTACAAGCCCTACAAAATCACATATGGGTTAACCAATGTGTTCAGATATTCCAAGCCTCAGCCCGTGCTCGAGTAAAGTGTTGGCTGCCTGTGAACATCACCCCCACCAAAACCACTGTGACACTGGAACTCCTGCAAATATTCTGGGGTTGGATTTGTTAAAGCGAAAGCCTCGATGGATTCAGCAGGAAGGGAATGGAAGTTCATATCTCCAGCTGCCAGGCTTTAATAATTAAACTACCTCAGGTCATCTGTTTATTGTCATCTGGTGGCAATTACAGAAACATGGTGGGACAGTTCACATGACTGGAATGTGGTCATGGATGGCTATGCCCTTTTTAGGAAAGACAGGCCAGCCAGGCGTGGTGGTGGAGTTGCTTTCTATGTGAGAGAGCAACTACAATGTACTAAATTCTGCCCAGGAGTGGATGAGGAGAGAGTTGAGAGTGTACGGGTCAGAATTAAGGAGCAGGCTGGCAGGGGTGATAGAGTAGGTGTCTATTACAGACGACCAGATCAGGCTGAGGAAGTTGACGAGGCCTTCTATGGGCAGCTGAGAGTGGCCTCAGAGTCACAGGCCTTGGTTGTTGTGGGGGATTTTAACTTCCCTGATGTTTGCTGGAAGGACCATTCAGCCAGCCAGCCACAGTCCAGGAGATTCCTCCAGTGCATTGATGATAACTTCCTCCTGCAGATGGTGGAGGAGCCGACTAGGAGAGGTGCACCGCTCCAACTAACAAGGAGGGTCTGGTTGAAGCAGTAAACGTTGAGGGCTGCCTGGGTTGCAGTGACCACGAGATGGTGGAGTTCAGCATCTTGTGTGGCCGGAACAGAACAGCAAGTAGAATTGCAACCCTGGACTTTAGCAGGGCTAACTTTGGCCTTTTCAAGCAATTGCTGGGGGAAATCCCATGGGCAAGACTGCTTGAAGGAAAAGGGGCCCAAGATAGCTGGATTGCATTCAGAGATTGCTTCTTCCACGCTCAGGATCAGAGCATCCCCACACGTAGGAAGTCAAGGAAGGCAGCCAGGAGGCCTGCGTGGTTGAATAGGGATCTGTTGGGTATGCTCAAGCAGAAGAGGAGAGTTTACAGGTCATGGAAGCAGGGGCTGGCCACTTGGGAGGAATATAAGGCTGCTGTTAGAGGATGTAGGAAGGCAGCAAGGATAGCCAAGGCCTCCTTAGAATTACAGCTGGCGAGAGGGGTCAAGGACAGCAAAAAGAACTTTTTCAAATACCTAGCAGATAAAACTAATACCAGAGGCAATGTAGGCCCACTGATGAATGGGGTGGGTACCCTGGTGGCAGAAGATACAGAGAAGCCAGAATTACTGAATGCCTTCTTTGTCTCTGTCTACTCTGCTGGGGGCTGTCCTGGGGAGCGCTGTACCCCTGAGACCCCAGATGAAGCCAGGTCAATAGAAGAGTTTGCTTTAGTTGATGAGGACTGGGTTAGGGAGCAATTAAATAGTCTGGACATCCATAAATCCATGGGCCGAACACTCAACTAGACGAGGCACTGCCGGGTGCTGATGGCAGTGAACTGCGGTGCTTCAGAACAGGCTGCGGAGCCACACGGGTTAGTCCAGAGGCAGAACTGGTTTAAGCACCCCCCCAAACTTGGTGTGCAGGTGTGTCTCGGAGGCAAACGAAAAGTCCCTTTAGGCAGGAAACAGACTTGATTCTAGCCAGAACTGTTTAGCCAATAAACCACCTAGGAACAGGGTTTCTCCAGATCATTCATCTCTCTGACCACATTCTAAAACAGAGGTTCAGATACCAGTTGAGAATATTATTATTGTACAACCACATAAGAATGAAGATCCACAGCAAGCATTCACACCCAAAAAACAGAACAAGAGGCCTCTTGCACTCAAAAACACCCAGCAGAAAACAATCGCTTGCCTCATTTGGGATGAGGCTCACATAAGAATAAATCCAGAAGAGTCGTCTCTCACCAAAGAGGAGGCAAGGGCACTCAGTGCCAGGAAGGCTCCTTCGACAGTGTTCCAATCTAAGGGAGGGCTCCGTTCACAGACCTCCTGCTCTGACCACTGAAAGGGGGTCTTTGGTGGGGTCCCCGTTTTATGACCTGGTGGGATCTGGCTCTGGTGATTACAAGCCCTACAAAATTATGGCTCGAGTAAAGTGTCAGCTGCCTGGAGACACCACCCCCACCAAAGCCACTATGACACTGGAACTCCTGCAAATACTCTGGGGTTGGATTTGTTAAAGCGAAAGCCTCGATGGATTCAGCAGGAAGGGAATGGAAGGTCATGTCTCCAGCTGTCCTGGTTTCACAAGTCCTCTGATTATATTTTATACATAAGATTGTAATATTCTTTGCAATTCCATCTGAAGTTATTCAAAGACAATAAAATAAATAACACAATTAAATGCCTATCTCTAATCCTATTCTGCATACACTGATGAAGTTATCATCATTCCCTAGCAGAGCTCTACTTAAGGAGTGTCCTGTCAATTAAAATCTGTTGAGAGAAACAGAGGAGAAATTGCCGGGATTAGGTTTGCAATTGTTAATGACACCTAATTCCTGGAACTGATCCCACACTTTCTAAATCAAAAGACAAAATGCCCTTTGAATTTTAGGAGCCACAAATCTGTTGTATAAGCACCACGCATGATAAAGAGGTTGTACAGAATTTATTTGAGGAACGGGCTTATAACCACCTGAAAGACCCTTCACAATCACCTCCCACAATGCAGAAGATCAATAATCAGGTAAGCATCACATAAGTCCTTGAGGGGCAGCACGGAGCGGCCCTGACAAGGGCCATGACTGGCATAATTAAGAGGCAGGAACTGGACTACAAAGGCACCACTCCAAGAAGCCAGGTGCATGTCCATCACTGGAGGATTGCCACGTCTGTCATCATCATTGTGGGAGCCAAGGGTGGTGATATTTCTTTTTTCCTTTTCCTGCCTATCCTCTTCTTATAAAACTTTCATTAGAAGCCACACCACCCGCCATTACGTTCTCCACGTTCAGGTTGCTTCCACGATGAATACAACTCCTCATTGGTTGTTTAGTGTCGTTTCACCTTTTTTTAGTCCAAGGGAATCTCAAAACTGCTACGACCCCAGTGTTACTTGTTCCGCGTTGTAACAGCAGGAAAATAGTTTCCACTACACAGGGAAAGGTCCCTTCCCCACTGGTGGCTCAGGCTGTTAGAAGCTCCCTTGAAGAGCATTTGCAAGGAAGATACACAAGGTGAGCTGACACAAAACTTCTTTATTACTCTTCCAAAAGGAGCTGTAGCACCTGCCGGTCATCATCGTGTCCCAGCCTCTTCCCATGCACCTATACTCGGTATACACAGCTGTACTCTGGGTTTCCCCAGTTGCTCTCCACCTGGAATTTGATGTAACGAAAGGTCCTGGGAAGCTCCTTCTGGAAAGAAATGGGGGGAGCTGCCATTACACAGGTGGCAACAGCCACATCACATTGCCAGAGCCCCCTCTGCCTGCTCTCCCCCTGCTGTGGAGCAAATAGCGATCCTCTACGTGGGCTTGGCAGCTCTGAAGGCCCTGTCCCCCAACTTGGGACACACCAGCCCAGACCACGAGGTGCAGACACGCAGCACAGGACCCAGGAGTGGGTTAGGAATCCCAGTGCGGTAATCACAGCTGGGCTGGACAGGCAAGGACAGCCTGGTCCAACTGCCCCTACTAAGGCCAGGCCACCTGGAGCGCAGGACCACAGCCAGGTGGCTTTTGACAGGAGGATCTGCCCAGACGCCCAGCCCCGTGCCGCTTTCTTCCCCTGCATCTCTCAGGAGATGCCGAGTGGTGAGAAGGTGAAGGGCCCCTGGGTGCCTCTCCCACCTGCAACAACGAGGAGCCCAGAGAAGGAGGTTTGAATCCAGCATCTAACTTATTATTTGGTGCTACTTCACCTTGATTTAGCTCAAGGAAATCATGAAACTACTACGGGCCCCTGTGTTACACGCTCCTGGTCGTAACAGCAGGAAAATGTCTTCTCACCAGACAGGGAAAGGTCCCTTCCCCACTGGCAGCTCCACCTGTCAGAAGGTCCCTGGAAGAACATTTGCAATGATGTCACACAAGCAGAGCTGCCATAGAACTTCTGTATTACTCTTCCTAAAGGAGCTGTAGCGCCTGCAGGTGGTCCTAATGTCTCACCCTCTTCCTATACTCTTGTACTCGGTACACACAGGTGTACTCTGGGTTTCCCCAGTCTCTCTCCACCTGGAATTTGAAGTACCAGACGGCATCAAAGAGCTCTGAACAGTGATGCAGGTTCCCTATCTGACCATGCCATGATTGCTGTGTGGTGAGGCTAAATCCATGCACGAACCGGCCTTCTGAAGGGAATTCTATGGGCCTGTTAGTCCTGTGCCATCACACTGCTTTGCATTTCCAACCAAGTGAACAGGAAGTTAACCTCTGAATATTCACTCACCACTTTTATTCTTCCCTCCCAACACCCTGTACTTTTTGCTGTGATTTTTAGTTTTGGGAGCAGTGTGTCCATGTTTTTATGTATTGATGCTGGATTAGATCTGAGTTGATGGTTTCTGGGGGCAGGCAGCACAGCAGCAGTGCCTGGCCACGGTTTGAAGAGCACTCTTACAGAACACAGGCTGCAACATGTGCCACACTGTGGGAGGGAAGGTCTACCAAGAACACCAGTTCCCACTTTTTGCTTTCCCCTTCCACTAGGTTAAAGCCTCTCGCCCGTTCCCAGCAACAGGCATAGTCACTCATTACGCCTCCCCCAGGCTTCGGGATGTTGGCAACTGCGGAAGTGTTTGTGAGCCTGAGGAAAGCAAATAAAGAGCTGTGGTGCAAGGCATCAGGAGGGCCTCTGTGGAGCTTAGCAGGTCCTCTGTACTTGGGAGGGCTGTTTGCAAGCTCTGCCTGCAACAAGATCCTTTCCTCAACTCCTCTCTCCTTCTCCGCCTGCCTCCCAGCCCCACCACTGTGGTCGCTTACAAGATCTCTGGTGCTGACAGCACCTACAATCACATATGCACTCGTTCTTTCCCGCCAGCGTTCTGGCAGGCAGGCAGACCTCGCATGTTCCTTGTCCCTGATGCTGGCTCGGTGGCTATGTGGCCAGATTTGGGGTGTCCAGTGTGGGCAGCCAAGGGCTGTAGGGGACTCGCTGCACGTCTGACCCATTCTCTGCCCACCTGGACTGCCTACCCTGCTGAGCGCTTTCAGTGCCTTGGATTTAGTGTAAAGGAGATTTCGGGGATAACTGAAGGAGCGCCTTTGGGACAGTTTCCCCAGGCATTATGGACAACTACTGTGGGACGTGACACTGTTGCTCAAGGCACAACACTTGCTCAGAGCACATTGCTCTTTGCCCCTTAGCACTCCTGAATATCCTCCTTGCTGCTCTGATCACAGACAACATAACAGTTGGGTGGATCTAGGACTTAACAAATCCCACTCAGTCACTGTTTTTCAGTCTGTCCTTATATACAGATGAACTTTCAAGCTACTTTAAAAACGTTCCACTGTGCCAATTGGAAACCGTCAGAGACTGAAAAGAATTACACATGAAACATTGTACCAAAACCAGTTCTTCCAGGCTCAGGAGCTGGGACATTGTCAGACTGAAACCTCAACTGCCTAGTAGCAGGAGATGGAACACTCAGGATAAGGAGAACTGCAATTTTCAACACCAACAACAGGCTAAGGAGCAACAGACAAAGGCCTCCAGCCTTTCACTTTATCGGAGCTTTTGAGGGCTGCCGGTTCTCTCCAGGGAATCTTAAATCTTAAATCCAACTGTGAACAGGAACTAATAATGCTGCTAAGCCACTTCTGTAAAATTACAAAGACCAACGGCGCTTGCTCTGGGGAGAGGTGCACTCGCAGAGCACAGGACGGTCCCCATGATGGTCCAAGCAGGGCAAAGGTGCAAGAGCAGAGGGAATATCCCTGTGGTACTCTGCAAGTTGAACGAGAGGAAACGGTGGAGACCGCCCCAGGAAAAGGGGAGGAAGCAGCACAGGCGGGGACAGCAACGCCACCTGCACCGCTAGGAGCACCCAGACTTGCTCTGCAGTTTTCAGGCCTTTATTACCGCTCCCCGGCAGCACGGCCGTCCTCCAGGCCCAGCACACGGCGGGGCTCCCTGCTGCAGAGTTGCACGACGACATCAATAAACTGGTGCCCAAATGTCACCAGCGTTTTTGGATGTGGCTGCAGCAGCTGCACCAGGAGATCTACATCCAGCCTCAAGAAGACCAGGAGAGCCTGCCCAGATCCTTCACTGTGGCTGCCCGTGAAGACAAGAACCCAAAGAGCTGTCCCAGCAAGGAAGATACACACGACAAGCTGCCACAGAACTTTTTTATTGATCGTCCTAAATGATCTGTAGTGCCTGCCGGTCGCCATCCTGTCCGGCTCTCTTTCCGTGCACCTGTACTCGGTACACACAGGTGTACTCTGGATTTCCCCAGTTGCTCTCCACCTGGAATTTGATGTACCGGAAGGTCTTGGGAAGCTGCCTCTGGAAAGAAACGGGGGAGCTACCGTTACACAGGTGGCAACAGCCACATCACGTCGCCAGAGCCCCCTCTGCCCGCTCTCCCCCTGCTGAGGACCAAACGGCAGCACTGACCAAGGAGGACCGAGGGCAACCAGACTCGTCTTGGCCAGGGCCCCGCAGGAGCCCTCTGTGCCTGGAAAGCCAAGGCCTGGCCTCAGAGGCTGCTGAGGGAGCTGTGGAACCCGGAGGCGCTTGGCTGCCCTGTGTGCCGTGGCAGGCGGGGACAGTCCTGCTGAGGGGGAACACGTCTGCTGTCCTCCCTCCCGCCATCACCCTGACGGGGACTGCTTCCCTTCCCGGCCCTGTTCCCACTGCTGCTGTCTCTGTGACGGCCCAAGCAAAAAGAATGGCCTGGCAAAGGTGGGGCAGCTGCCTCGGCCAGCACAACAAAGCACCATTTTCTGCCTCTTGCCCTCTTCCCCACAGACAATGCTGCCTTCTCCCTGGGCATTCTGCCACAGCTCTTGCTGTACCTGCACATGGAACGTCTGAGCAACCATCTTGTTCACGTCATAGGTGAACGTCCCCAGGAGAGTTTCTGCCCCAGCCTCATCCACTCCCTCAAAGACAAGAGACAGAGGGAGCAGGTCAGGCCCAAGCAGGGTGTCAGGAAAAGGGCACGTCGAGGACCAAGCCAGGAACCCCTCCCCACCTCCCTGGGCTAAAAGGGGTAGTATACAGAGGTTAGGGTGCCTCTGGGTCAGGCTGCTTTGAGCACGTGCTCCAGGATCCTTGGCCATGAGGCAAACAAGCCCCAGAGGCACAGACCCCCACGTGCCCCCAGCAGTGCCCAGGGGACGCTGTGCTCTGCAGCAGCCAGACCCAGGGAGATGTCAGAGGAAGGCGCCGTAAGCTGCAGAGCTCTGGAGCAGCTTTTCCCTGGGGCCAGGCACACCTGAGAAGGGCAAGGCAAAGACTTACAAAGACGGCAAAATCTTTTGGGGCATCGCTGACTTCCCCAGAAGTCGACACTGCCTCAGAGATATGCCAGACGCTGAAAGCCGTTGGCCAGACCTCTACGGGCAACCGGATGACCACGTGGCCTTGAGATCCTTGGAAAGCCCAGCAGTTCCCAGGGGCGATACGGTGCTGAAAGTACAAAGCCATGACCATCAGCAGCAAGGCAACCAAGGACCCAACAGAGCTGCCTGTTGGACCAGAAGCAGAGACCTTGCCTGGCCTGTGGGTGGCAATCCTGCTCCTAAATGATTACAAGCCCATGGGCAGCATAGCAATATGGAGGTGTTTCTAGAAAACTTCGGGGCTCCACTGCCTTTCCAGAGCCTGCTCTGCTTCCTCAGAGCCTGCAGAGACAGGGCAGGTCTCGTAGTGCACCTCACCCCATCGCCCTTCGAAAACTACTCTGCACTGCAGGGCCCATGCAATGTCTCTCCCTGCTCCCATGGCTCAGCACCCCCCACCACTCCCACCCGCTCCGCAAAGGCGCCTTCAGAGAGAGATGGGATGTGGCAGGGGGGCTGCCAAGGACCAGCTCCCTCGGCAAAATGCAGCCCAGGGTGCTGGGCAGGTCACAGAAGCTGGGTTCAGCTCGGTCCCCCTCCTGACGGCAGGGCAGCGCTGCCAGGGAGCAGGGGTCAGGACTGCCATGCAGACCGCAGGGCTGAGTGACACGGCCGGGCTGAAGGGAAGTGCTGTGTGCTTGTTCCGCCTGGAGCTGAACCACAAGTCAGGCTTTCTCCGTGATACCTGCAAGATTGTCGCTGGACCTTTTCCAGAGAAAACGTCCAATGTGGAAAGCCACCAGGTCTTCTTGTCTCGTACAAAATAAGTCTTGGATGTCCTCTGGTTGTCAATGGTGCCACCTGACGTGAAGATGGCCAGAGTTTAGGAGCTGAAGCAGTGCATTCGGCTGTATTTCTCAAGGTCGAAAGCAGAGCTGGGCAGACTTTGGGGGAGTGCCACACACCAACCAAGGGCAGCGAGATTCCCTGTCTGCGTACCTATTGATCCCATTGCCCAGTCAGGCATCCGGTGGTAGTTTTCAAGCACCTTTTCCATTGCCGTCTGGGTAAAGTGCAGAATTTCCTGGGAAAAATGAGGGGAATGTAGTCATGGCAGTGAACAGAAAGACTTTCACAGGCTGTTCTACATGAACACTGAGTCCTAGCACAGAGCCAAGGAGTGCCTCTGCATCGGACACCCCAAGGCAAGACCTGTGGGAAAAGCTGCCGACTTGGAGAATGCTAAGAGGAAGCAGCAGGAGGGAGCCCAAAAAGGTAGCAAGGTCTCAGATCTACCCCTGGCACCTTTACCTCTCTCTTCTCCTCTTGGACACCATGTTCTTCCAGGGCCAAAGTCACTGCCTGCAGGATGTTCCTCTTGGCAGCAGACACCTGATCCTCGGTCTCCTTGAGCTGCCGCATCTGCTCCAGCCAGCCCTGGGCTTTCCTGCAGACACAGGAAAGCAGGTCTTGTCCAGCAGCTGCCCAGTCTCTGCAGGCAAGCTCCAAACCCTGTGCAGAGAGGGGCCCGCTGGGCTTGGCCACCCCCGTCTCTCAGCCCCTTTCCTTCCTCTGCTGTACCAATGGCTCCTTCCAGCACCACAGCTGGCAGACCGCGAAGGTCAGGAGTCCTGGATGCGAGGCGAGTGAGTGTGGGCAGCACGAAGCCAGCTGAGATGGCTCCACAGGGTGCGTGCCTTGGCGAGAAGGTGCTCTTACCTCAGTGACTCCAGCTCCGCTTCAGAAAGCCCACTCTCATCCTGCAAGATAAAGAACAGGGATGGTGGACCTCTGAAGGAGCTTGTTGGCTGACAAAATTGACCCTTTGGAGAGACAGCCATTGCAACAAGAATGAGGAGCACTGCCAGGGCTTCCCAAAGGAGACTCCCCCAGGCAGAGCTGGCAGAAATTCCAGCTGCTTGGATTCCCTTTGGGAGACCCCGACCCCAGGGCTGGGGTCTGTAACAGCCGTGTTCAGCAGAGCATATTTCAGGTCTCCATCTGACCCCCAGGCTCTCTGAGAGCCACGCAGGCAGCCAAGGCACCTTCTGCCAAAGTGCTCCGTGCTTCAGCCTGGCACCCTGCAGAGCTCACTCGGGAAGATCCCTCTCCATGTTGAACCCCATGCAGGCGCTAAGGAGATTGAAGGACAAGTGGCAGTGCCCCAACACATCCCATGTTCTCCTTTGGCACCGATGGGCATCTGGGACCAGGTGCCCCATCTTCCCAGGCCAACCAGGAGGGCAGAGCCACGGCCTTGGCAGGTGTTGGCTTTATACTGCAAGAGACACTTACATTCAGCGTTCCATGTCCCGAACCTCGTGAGTCCAAGTAGTAAAAACCAGCAGCTGTGGGTCACGTTGGCAGGAGAGGGTTATTTTCCTCAGGAGCTTGTTCCTCTCCCCAGCACTGATGGGGCCAGTTTTGGTCGGGGATACTTACAAAACACGATTAAAATGCAAAGGGCAAAGAGCCCCAGCACTCTTGTGGCCAACATGGCTGGCACCTCTTCAGGCCCAGCACAGTGGCCACGCAGAAGGAAAATGTTGATCTGCTGACGAGATGCAAACAGCGCTTCTCGAGCCGATCACCAGCCGCTCAAAGCACTCTGCTTTGTGCTGCTGCCCACCTCTGAGCGTGGGCTTTTATAGAGGGCAGCGACTATGACCTCACCACAGCCGACTGGTGACGTCCATTGTGACCTCAGAGGGGCTACCCTGGAGGGGGCTGCTGTGCATTTTTGGAGAGCGGGACCCTGTGGGTTCACCCACACCTGCAGCTCCCAGAGACAAGGGCCCAGCAGAAAATAATCGCTTGCTTAGTTTGGGATCAGGCTCACATAAGAATAAATCCAGAAGAGTCGTCTCTCACCAAAGAGGAGGCAAGGGCACTCAGTGCCAGGAAGGCTCCTTCGACAGTGTTCCAATCTAAGGGAGGGCTCCGTTCACAGACCTCCTGCTCTGACCACTGAAAGGGGGTCTTTGGTGGGGTCCCCGTTTTATGACCTGGTAGGATCTGGCTCTGGTGATTACAAGCCCTACAAAATCACATATGGGTTAACCAATGTGTTCAGATATTCCAAGCCTCAGCCCGTGCTCGAGTAAAGTGTTGGCTGCCTGTGAACATCACCCCCACCAAAACCACTGTGACACTGGAACTCCTGCAAATATTCTGGGGTTGGATTTGTTAAAGCGAAAGCCTCGATGGATTCAGCAGGAAGGGAATGGAAGTTCATATCTCCAGCTGCCAGGCTTTAATAATTAAACTACCTCAGGTCATCTGTTTATTGTCATCTGGTGGCAATTACAGAAACATGGTGGGACAGTTCACATGACTGGAATGTGGTCATGGATGGCTATGCCCTTTTTAGGAAAGACAGGCCAGCCAGGCGTGGTGGTGGAGTTGCTTTCTATGTGAGAGAGCAACTACAATGTACTAAATTCTGCCCAGGAGTGGATGAGGAGAGAGTTGAGAGTGTACGGGTCAGAATTAAGGAGCAGGCTGGCAGGGGTGATACAGTAGGTGTCTATTACAGACGACCAGATCAGGCTGAGGAAGTTGACGAGGCCTTCTATGGGCAGCTGAGAGTGGCCTCAGAGTCACAGGCCTTGGTTGTTGTGGGGGATTTTAACTTCCCTGATGTTTGCTGGAAGGACCATTCAGCCAGCCAGCCACAGTCCAGGAGATTCCTCCAGTGCATTGATGATAACTTCCTCCTGCAGATGGTGGAGGAGCCGACTAGGAGAGGTGCACCGCTCCAACTAACAAGGAGGGTCTGGTTGAAGCAGTAAAGGTTGAGGGCTGCCTGGGTTGCAGTGACCACGAGATGGTGGAGTTCAGCATCTTGTGTGGCCGGAACAGAACAGCAAGTAGAATTGCAACCCTGGACTTTAGCAGGGCTAACTTTGGCCTTTTCAAGCAATTGCTGGGGGAAATCCCATGGGCAAGACTGCTTGAAGGAAAAGGGGCCCAAGATAGCTGGATTGCATTCAGAGATTGCTTCTTCCACGCTCAGGATCAGAGCATCCCCACACGTAGGAAGTCAAGGAAGGCAGCCAGGAGGCCTGCGTGGTTGAATAGGGATCTGTTGGGTATGCTCAAGCAGAAGAGGAGAGTTTACAGGTCATGGAAGCAGGGGCTGGCCACTTGGGAGGAATATAAGGCTGCTGTTAGAGGATGTAGGAAGGCAGCAAGGATAGCCAAGGCCTCCTTAGAATTACAGCTGGCGAGAGGGGTCAAGGACAGCAAAAAGAACTTTTTCAAATACCTAGCAGATAAAACTAATACCAGAGGCAATGTAGGCCCACTGATGAATGGGGTGGGTGCCCTGGTGGCAGAAGATACAGAGAAGCCAGAATAACTGAATACCTTCTTTGTCTCTGTCTACTCTGCCGGAGGCTGTCCTGGGGAGCGCTGTACCCCTGAGACCCCGGATGAAGCCAGGTCAATAGAAGAGTTTGCTTTAGTTGATGAGGACTGGGTTAGGGAGCAATTAAATAGTCTGGACATCCATAAATCCATGGGCCAAACACTCAACTAGACGAGGCACTGCCGGGTGCTGATGGCAGTGAAGTGCGGTGCTTCAGAACAGGCTGCGGAGCCACACGGGTTAGTCCAGAGGCAGAACTGGTTTAAGCACCCCCCCAAACTTGGTGTGCAGGTGTGTCTCGGAGGCAAACGAAAAGTCCCTTTAGGCAGGAAACAGACTTGATTCTAGCCAGAACTGTTTAGCCAATAAACCACCTAGGAACAGGGTTTCTCCAGATCATTCATCTCTCTGACCACATTCTAAAACAGAGGTTCAGATACCAGTTGAGAATATTATTATTGTACAACCACATAAGAATGAAGATCCACAGCAAGCATTCACACCCAAAAAACAGAACAAGAGGCCTCTTGCACTCAAAAACACCCAGCAGAAAACAATCGCTTGCCTCATTTGGGATGAGGCTCACATAAGAATAAATCCAGAAGAGTCGTCTCTCACCAAAGAGGAGGCAAGGGCACTCAGTGCCAGGAAGGCTCCTTCGACAGTGTTCCAATCTAAGGGAGGGCTCCATTCACAGACCTCCTGCTCTGACCACTGAAAGGGGGTCTTTGGTGGGGTCCCCGTTTTATGACCTGGTAGGATCTGGCTCTGGTGATTACAAGCCCTACAAAATCACATATGGGTTAACCAATGTGTTCAGATATTCCAAGCCTCAGCCCGTGCTCGAGTAAAGTGTTGGCTGCCTGTGAACATCACCCCCACCAAAACCACTGTGACACTGGAACTCCTGCAAATATTCTGGGGTTGGATTTGTTAAAGCGAAAGCCTCGATGGATTCAGCAGGAAGGGAATGGAAGTTCATATCTCCAGCTGCCAGGCTTTAATAATTAAACTACCTCAGGTCATCTGTTTATTGTCATCTGGTGGCAATTACAGAAACATGGTGGGACAGTTCACATGACTGGAATGTGGTCATGGATGGCTATGCCCTTTTTAGGAAAGACAGGCCAGCCAGGCGTGGTGGTGGAGTTGCTTTCTATGTGAGAGAGCAACTACAATGTACTAAATTCTGCCCAGGAGTGGATGAGGAGAGAGTTGAGAGTGTACGGGTCAGAATTAAGGAGCAGGCTGGCAGGGGTGATACAGTAGGTGTCTATTACAGACGACCAGATCAGGCTGAGGAAGTTGACGAGGCCTTCTATGGGCAGCTGAGAGTGACCTCAGAGTCACAGGCCTTGGTTGTTGTGGGGGATTTTAACTTCCCTGATGTTTGCTGGAAGGACCATTCAGCCAGCCAGCCACAGTCCAGGAGATTCCTCCAGTGCATTGATGATAACTTCCTCCTGCAGATGGTGGAGGAGCCGACTAGGAGAGGTGCACCGCTCCAACTAACAAGGATGGTCTGGTTGAAGCAGTAAACGTTGAGGGCTGCCTGGGTTGCAGTGACCACGAGATGGTGGAGTTCAGCATCTTGTGTGGCCGGAACAGAACAGCAAGTAGAATTGCAACCCTGGACTTTAGCAGGGCTAACTTTGGCCTTTTCAAGCAATTGCTGGGGGAAATCCCATGGGCAAGACTGCTTGAAGGAAAAGGGGCCCAAGATAGCTGGATTGCATTCAGAGATTGCTTCTTCCACGCTCAGGATCAGAGCATCCCCACACGTAGGAAGTCAAGGAAGGCAGCCAGGAGGCCTGCGTGGTTGAATAGGGATCTGTTGGGTATGCTCAAGCAGAAGAGGAGAGTTTACAGGTCATGGAAGCAGGGGCTGGCCACTTGGGAGGAATATAAGGCTGCTGTTAGAGGATGTAGGAAGGCAGCAAGGATAGCCAAGGCCTCCTTAGAATTACAGCTGGCGAGAGGGGTCAAGGACAGCAAAAAGAACTTTTTCAAATACCTAGCAGATAAAACTAATACCAGAGGCAATGTAGGCCCACTGATGAATGGGGTGGGTGCCCTGGTGGCAGAAGATACAGAGAAGGCAGAATTACTGAATGCCTTCTTTGTCTCTGTCTACTCTGCCGGAGGCTGTCCTGGGGAGCGCTGTACCCCTGAGACCCCGGATGAAGCCAGGTCAATAGAAGAGTTTGCTTTAGTTGATGAGGACTGGGTTAGGGAGCAATTAAATAGTCTGGACATCCATAAATCCATGGGCCAAACACTCAACTAGACGAGGCACTGCCGGGTGCTGATGGCAGTGAACTGCGGTGCTTCAGAACAGGCTGCGGAGCCACACGGGTTAGTCCAGAGGCAGAACTGGTTTAAGCACCCCCCCAAACTTGGTGTGCAGGTGTGTCTCGGAGGCAAACGAAAAGTCCCTTTAGGCAGGAAACAGACTTGATTCTAGCCAGAACTGTTTAGCCAATAAACCACCTAGGAACAGGGTTTCTCCAGATCATTCATCTCTCTGACCACATTCTAAAACAGAGGTTCAGATACCAGTTGAGAATATTATTATTGTACAACCACATAAGAATGAAGATCCACAGCAAGCATTCACACCCAAAAAACAGAACAAGAGGCCTCTTGCACTCAAAAACACCCAGCAGAAAACAATCGCTTGCCTCATTTGGGATGAGGCTCACGTAAGAATAAAACCAGAAGAGTCGTCTCTCACCAAAGAGGAGGCAAGGGCACTCAGTGCCAGGAAGGCTCCTTCGACAGTGTTCCAATCTAAGGGAGGGCTCCGTTCACAGACCTCCTGCTCTGACCACTGAAAGGGGGTCTTTGGTGGGGTCCCCGTTTTATGACCTGGTGGGATCTGGCTCTGGTGATTACAAGCCCTACAAAATTATGGCTCGAGTAAAGTGTCAGCTGCCTGGAGACACCACCCCCACCAAAGCCACTATGACACTGGAACTCCTGCAAATACTCTGGGGTTGGATTTGTTAAAGCGAAAGCCTCGATGGATTCAGCAGGAAGGGAATGGAAGGTCATGTCTCCAGCTGTCCTGGTTTCACAAGTCCTCTGATTATATTTTATACATAAGATTGTAATATTCTTTGCAATTCCATCTGAAGTTATTCAAAGACAATAAAATAAATAACACAATTAAATGCCTATCTCTAATCCTATTCTGCATACACTGATGAAGTTATCATCATTCCCTAGCAGAGCTCTACTTAAGGAGTGTCCTGTCAATTAAAATCTGTTGAGAGAAACAGAGGAGAAATTGCCGGGATTAGGTTTGCAATTGTTAATGACACCTAATTCCTGGAACTGATCCCACACTTTCTAAATCAAAAGACAAAATGCCCTTTGAATTTTAGGAGCCACAAATCTGTTGTATAAGCACCACGCATGATAAAGAGGTTGTACAGAATTTATTTGAGGAACGGGCTTATAACCACCTGAAAGACCCTTCACAATCACCTCCCACAATGCAGAAGATCAATAATCAGGTAAGCATCACATAAGTCCTTGAGGGGCAGCACGGAGCGGCCCTGACAAGGGCCATGACTGGCATAATTAAGAGGCAGGAACTGGACTACAAAGGCACCACTCCAAGAAGCCAGGTGCATGTCCATCACTGGAGGATTGCCACGTCTGTCATCATCATTGTGGGAGCCAAGGGTGGTGATATTTCTCTTTTCCTTTTCCTGCCTATCCTCTTCTTATAAAACTTTCATTAGAAGCCACACCACCCGCCATTACGTTCTCCACGTTCAGGTTGCTTCCACGATGAATACAACTCCTCATTGGCTGTTTAGTGTCGTTTCACCTTTTTTTAGTCCAAGGGAATCTCAAAACTGCTACGACCCCAGTGTTACTTGTTCCGCGTTGTAACAGCAGGAAAATAGTTTCCACTACACAGGGAAAGGTCCCTTCCCCACTGGTGGCTCAGGCTGTTAGAAGCTCCCTTGAAGAGCATTTGCAAGGAAGATACACAAGATGAGCTGACACAAAACTTCTTTATTACTCTTCCAAAAGGAGCTGTAGCACCTGCCGGTCATCATCGTGTCCCAGCCTCTTCCCATGCACCTATACTCGGTATACACAGCTGTACTCTGGGTTTCCCCAGTTGCTCTCCACCTGGAATTTGATGTAACGAAAGGTCCTGGGAAGCTCCTTCTGGAAAGAAATGGGGGGAGCTGCCATTACACAGGTGGCAACAGCCACATCACATTGCCAGAGCCCCCTCTGCCTGCTCTCCCCCTGCTGTGGAGCAAATAGCGATCCTCTACGTGGGCTTGGCAGCTCTGAAGGCCCTGTCCCCCAACTTGGGACACACCAGCCCAGACCACGAGGTGCAGACACGCAGCACAGGACCCAGGAGTGGGTTAGGAATCCCAGTGCGGTAATCACAGCTGGGCTGGACAGGCAAGGACAGCCTGGTCCAACTGCCCCTACTAAGGCCAGGCCACCTGGAGCGCAGGACCACAGCCAGGTGGCTTTTGACAGGAGGATCTGCCCAGACGCCCAGCCCTGTGCCGCTTTCTTCCCCTGCATCTCTCAGGAGATGCCAAGTGGTGAGAGGGTGAAGGGCCCCTGGGTGCCTCTCCCACCTGCAACAACGAGGAGCCCAGAGAAGGAGGTTTGAATCCAGCATCTAACTTATTATTTGGTGCTACTTCACCTTGATTTAGCTCAAGGGAATCATGAAACTACTACGGGCCCCTGTGTTACACGCTCCTGGTCGTAACAGCAGGAAAATGTCTTCTCACCAGACAGGGAAAGGTCCCTTCCCCACTGGCAGCTCCACCTGTCAGAAGGTCCCTGGAAGAACATTTGCAATGATGTCACACAAGCAGAGCTGCCATAGAACTTCTGTATTACTCTTCCTAAAGGAGCTGTAGCGCCTGCAGGTGGTCCTAATGTCTCA
This sequence comes from Columba livia, assembly GCF_036013475.1. Lineage (NCBI taxonomy): Eukaryota > Metazoa > Chordata > Aves > Columbiformes > Columbidae > Columba > Columba livia. The sequence continues at coordinate 76,574,762 of NC_088642.1, forward strand.
CCCTCTTCCTATACTCTTGTACTCGGTACACACAGGTGTACTCTGGGTTTCCCCGGTCTCTCTTCACCTGGAATTTGAAGTACCAGAAGGCATCAAAGAGCTCTGAACAGTGATGCAGGTTCCCTATCTGACCATGCCATGATTGCTGTGTGGTGAGGCTAAATCCATGCACGAACCGGCCTTCTGAAGGGAATTCTATGGGCCTGTTAGTCCTGTGCCATCACACTGCTTTGCATTTCCAACCAAGTGAACAGGAAGTTAACCTCTGAATATTCACTCACCACTTTTATTCTTCCCTCCCAACACCCTGTACTTTTTGCTGTGATTTTTAGTTTTGGGAGCAGTGTGTCCATGTTTTTATGTATTGATGCTGGATTAGATCTGAGTTGATGGTTTCTGGGGGCAGGCAGCACAGCAGCAGTGCCTGGCCACGGTTTGAAGAGCACTCTTACAGAACACAGGCTGCAACATGTGCCACACTGTGGGAGGGAAGGTCTACCAAGAACACCAGTTCCCACTTTTTGCTTTCCCCTTCCACTAGGTTAAAGCCTCTCGCCCGTTCCCAGCAACAGGCATAGTCACTCATTACGCCTCCCCCAGGCTTCGGGATGTTGGCAACTGCGGAAGTGTTTGTGAGCCTGAGGAAAGCAAATAAAGAGCTGTGGTGCAAGGCATCAGGAGGGCCTCTGTGGAGCTTAGCAGGTCCTCTGTACTTGGGAGGGCTGTTTGCAAGCTCTGCCTGCAACAAGATCCTTTCCTCAACTCCTCTCTCCTTCTCCGCCTGCCTCCCAGCCCCACCACTGTGGTCGCTTACAAGATCTCTGGTGCTGACAGCACCTACAATCACATATGCACTCGTTCTTTCCCGCCAGCGTTCTGGCAGGCAGGCAGACCTCGCATGTTCCTTGTCCCTGATGCTGGCTCGGTGGCTATGTGGCCAGATTTGGGGTGTCCAGCGTGGGCAGCCGAGGGCTGTAGGGGACTCGCTGCACGTCTGACCCATTCTCTGCCCACCTGGACTGCCTACCCTGCTGAGCGCTTTCAGTGCCTTGGATTTAGTGTAAAGGAGATTTCGGGGATAACTGAAGGAGCGCCTTTGGGACAGTTTCCCCAGGCATTATGGACAACTACTGTGGGACGTGACACTGTTGCTCAAGGCACAACACTTGCTCAGAGCACATTGCTCTTTGCCCCTTAGCACTCCTGAATATCCTCCTTGCTGCTCTGATCACAGACAACATAACAGTTGGGTGGATCTAGGACTTAACAAATCCCACTCAGTCACTGTTTTTCAGTCTGTCCTTATATACAGATGAACTTTCAAGCTACTTTAAAAACGTTCCACTGTGCCAATTGGAAACCGTCAGAGACTGAAAAGAATTACACATGAAACATTGTACCAAAACCAGTTCTTCCAGGCTCAGGAGCTGGGACATTGTCAGACTGAAACCTCAACTGCCTAGTAGCAGGAGATGGAACACTCAGGATAAGGAGAACTGCAATTTTCAACACCAACAACAGGCTAAGGAGCAACAGACAAAGGCCTCCAGCCTTTCACTTTATTGGAGCTTTTGAGGGCTGCCGGTTCTCTCCAGGGAATCTTAAATCTTAAATCCAACTGTGAACAGGAACTAATAATGCTGCTAAGCCACTTCTGTAAAATTACAAAGACCAACGGCGCTTGCTCTGGGGAGAGGTGCACTCGCAGAGCACAGGACTGTCCCCATGATGGTCCAAGCAGGGCAAAGGTGCAAGAGCAGAGGGAATATCCCTGTGGTACTCTGCAAGTTGAACGAGAGGAAACGGTGGAGACCGCCCCAGGAAAAGGGGAGGAAGCAGCACAGGCGGGGACAGCAACGCCACCTGCACCGCTAGGAGCACCCAGACTTGCTCTGCAGTTTTCAGGCCTTTATTACCGCTCCCCGGCAGCACGGCCGTCCTCCAGGCCCAGCACACGGCGGGGCTCCCTGCTGCAGAGTTGCACGACGACATCAATAAACTGGTGCCCAAATGTCACCAGCGTTTTTGGATGTGGCTGCAGCAGCTGCACCAGGAGATCTACATCCAGCCTCAAGAAGACCAGGAGAGCCTGCCCAGATCCTTCACTGTGGCTGCCCGTGAAGACAAGTACCCAAAGAGCTGTCCCAGCAAGGAAGATACACACGACAAGCTGCCACAGAACTTTTTTATTGATCGTCCTAAATGATCTGTAGTGCCTGCCGGTCGCCATCCTGTCCGGCTCTCTTCCCGTGCACCTGTACTCGGTACACACAGGTGTACTCTGGATTTCCCCAGTTGCTCTCCACCTGGAATTTGATGTACCGGAAGGTCTTGGGAAGCTGCCTCTGGAAAGAAACGGGGGAGCTACCGTTACACAGGTGGCAACAGCCACATCACGTCGCCAGAGCCCCCTCTGCCCGCTCTCCCCCTGCTGAGGACCAAACGGCAGCACTGACCAAGGAGGACCGAGGGCAACCAGACTCGTCTTGGCCAGGGCCCCGCAGGAGCCCTCTGTGCCTGGAAAGCCAAGGCCTGGCCTCAGAGGCTGCTGAGGGAGCTGTGGAACCCGGAGGCGCTTGGCTGCCCTGTGTGCCGTGGCAGGCGGGGACAGTCCTGCTGAGGGGGAACACGTCTGCCGTCCTCCCTCCCGCCATCACCCTGACGGGGACTGCTTCCCTTCCCGGCCCTGTTCCCACTGCTGCTGTCTCTGTGACGGCCCAAGCAAAAAGAATGGCCTGGCAAAGGTGGGGCAGCTGCCTCGGCCAGCACAACAAAGCACCATTTTCTGCCTCTTGCCCTCTTCCCCACAGACAATGCTGCCTTCTCCCTGGGCATTCTGCCACAGCTCTTGCTGTACCTGCACATGGAACGTCTGAGCAACCATCTTGTTCACGTCATAGGTGAACGTCCCCAGGAGAGTTTCTGCCCCAGCCTCATCCACTCCCTCAAAGACAAGAGACAGAGGGAGCAGGTCAGGCCCAAGCAGGGTGTCAGGAAAAGGGCACGTCGAGGACCAAGCCAGGAACCCCTCCCCACCTCCCTGGGCTAAAAGGGGTAGTATACAGAGGTTAGGGTGCCTCTGGGTCAGGCTGCTTTGAGCACGTGCTCCAGGATCCTTGGCCATGAGGCAAACAAGCCCCAGAGGCACAGATCCCCACGTGCCCCCCAGCAGTGCCCAGGGGACGCTGTGCTCTGCAGCAGCCAGACCCAGGGAGATGTCAGAGGAAGGCGCCGTAAGCTGCAGAGCTCTGGAGCAGCTTTTCCCTGGGGCCAGGCACACCTGAGAAGTGCAGGGCAAAGACTTACAAAGACGGCAAAATCTTTTGGGGCATCGCTGACTTCCCCAGAAGTCGACACTGCCTCAGAGATATGCCAGACGCTGAAAGCCGTTGGCCAGACCTCTACGGGCAACCGGATGACCACGTGGCCTTGAGATCCTTGGAAAGCCCAGCAGTTCCCAGGGGCAATACGGTGCTGAAAGTACAAAGCCATGACCATCAGCAGCAAGGCAACCAAGGACCCAACAGAGCTGCCTGTTGGACCAGAAGCAGAGACCTTGCCTGGCCTGTGGGTGGCAATCCTGCTCCTAAATGATTACAAGCCCATGGGCAGCATAGCAATATGGAGGTGTTTCTAGAAAACTTCGGGGCTCCACTGCCTTTCCAGAGCCTGCTCTGCTTCCTCAGAGCCTGCAGAGACAGGGCAGGTCTCGTAGTGCACCTCACCCCATCGCCCTTCGAAAACTACTCTGCACTGCAGGGCCCATGCAATGTCTATCCCTGATCCCATGGCTCAGCACCCCCCACCACTCCCACCCGCTCCGCAAAGGCGCCTTCAGAGAGAGATGGGATGTGGCAGGGGGGCCGCCAAGGACCAGCTCCCTCGGCAAAATGCAGCCCAGGGTGCTGGGCAGGTCACAGAAGCTGGGTTCAGCTCGGTCCCCCTCCTGACGGCAGGGCAGCGCTGCCAGGGAGCAGGGGTCAGGACTGCCATGCAGATCGCAGGGCTGAGTGACACGGCCGGGCTGAAGGGAAGTGCTGTGTGCTTGTTCCGCCTGGAGCTGAACCACAAGTCAGGCTTTCTCTGTGATACCTGCAAGATTGTCGCTGGACCTTTTCCAGAGAAAACGTCCAATGTGGAAAGCCACCAGGTCTTCTTGTCTCGTACAAAATAAGTCTTGGATGTCCTCTGGTTGTCAATGGTGCCACCTGACGTGAAGATGGCCAGAGTTTAGGAGCTGAAGCAGTGCATTCGGCTGTATTTCTCAAGGTCGAAAGCAGAGCTGGGCAGACTTTGGGGGAGTGCCACACACCAACCAAGGGCAGCGAGATTCCCTGTCTGCGTACCTATTGATCCCATTGCCCAGTCAGGCATCCGGTGGTAGTTTTCAAGCACCTTTTCCATTGCCGTCTGGGTAAAGTGCAGAATTTCCTGGGAAAAATGAGGGGAATGTAGTCATGGCAGTGAACAGAAAGACTTTCACAGGCTGTTCTACATGAACACTGAGTCCTAGCACAGAGCCAAGGAGTGCCTCTGCATCGGACACCCCAAGGCAAGACCTGTGGGAAAAGCTGCCGACTTGGAGAATGCTAAGAGGAAGCAGCAGGAGGGAGCCCAAAAAGGTAGCAAGGTCTCAGATCTACCCCTGGCACCTTTACCTCTCTCTTCTCCTCTTGGACACCATGTTCTTCCAGGGCCAAAGTCACTGCCTGCAGGATGTTCCTCTTGGCAGCAGACACCTGATCCTCGGTCTCCTTGAGCTGCCGCATCTGCTCCAGCCAGTCCTGGGCTTTCCTGCAGACACAGGAAAGCAGGTCTTGTCCAGCAGCTGCCCAGTCTCTGCAGGCAGGCTCCAAACCCTGTGCAGAGAGGGGCCCGCTGGGCTTGGCCACCCCCGTCTCTCAGCCCCTTTCCTTCCTCTGCTGTACCAATGGCTCCTTCCAGCACCACAGCTGGCAGACCGCGGAGGTCAGGAGTCCTGGATGCGAGGCGAGGGAGTGTGGGCAGCACGAAGCCAGCTGAGATGGCTCCACAGGGTGCGTGCCTTGGCGAGAAGGTGCTCTTACCTCAGTGACTCCAGCTCCGCTTCAGAAAGCCCACTCTCATCCTGCAAGATAAAGAACAGGGATGGTGGACCTCTGAAGGAGCTTGTTGGCTGACAAAATTGACCCTTTGGAGAGACAGCCATTGCAACAAGAATGAGGAGCACTGCCAGGGCTTCCCAAAGGAGACTCCCCCAGGCAGAGCTGGCAGAAATTCCAGCTGCTTGGATTCCCTTTGGGAGACCCCGACCCCAGGGCTGGGGTCTGTAACAGCCGTGTTCAGCAGAGCATATTTCAGGTCTCCATCTGACCCCCAGGCTCTCTGAGAGCCACGCAGGCAGCCAAGGCACCTTCTGCCAAAGTGCTCCGTGCTTCAGCCTGGCACCCTGCAGAGCTCACTCGGGAAGATCCCTCTCCATGTTGAACCCCATGCAGGCGCTAAGGAGATTGAAGGACAAGTGGCAGTGCCCCAACACATCCCATGTTCTCCTTTGGCACCGATGGGCATCTGGGACCAGGTGCCCCATCTTCCCAGGCCAACCAGGAGGGCAGAGCCACGGCCTTGGCAGGTGTTGGCTTTATACTGCAAGAGACACTTACATTCAGCGTTCCATGTCCCGAATCTCGTGAGTCCAAGTAGTAAAAACCAGCAGCTGTGGGTCACGTTGGCAGGAGAGGGTTATTTTCCTCAGGAGCTTGTTCCTCTCCCCAGCACTGATGGGGCCAGTTTTGGTCGGGGATACTTACAAAACACGATTAAAATGCAAAGGGCAAAGAGCCCCAGCACTCTTGTGGCCAACATGGCTGGCACCTCTTCAGGCCCAGCACAGTGGCCACGCAGAAGGAAAATGTTGATCTGCTGACGAGATGCAAACAGCGCTTCTCGAGCCGATCACCAGCCGCTCAAAGCACTCTGCTTTGTGCTGCTGCCCACCTCTGAGCGTGGGCTTTTATAGAGGGCAGCGACTATGACCTCACCACAGCCGACTGTTGACGTCCATTGTGACCTCAGAGGGGCTACCCTGGAGGGGGCTGCTGTGCCTTTTTGGAGAGCGGGACCCTGTGGGTTCACCCACACCTGCAGCTCCCAGAGACAAGGGCCCAGCTGAAAGAAATCGCTTGCTTAGTTTGGGATCAGGCTCACATAAGAATAAATCCAGAAGAGTCGTCTCTCACCAAAGAGGAGGCAAGGGCACTCAGTGCCAGGAAGGCTCCTTCGACAGTGTTCCAATCTAAGAGAGGGCTCCGTTCACAGACCTCCTGCTCTGACCACTGAAAGGGGGTCTTTGGTGGGGTCCCCGTTTTATGACCTGGTAGGATCTGGCTCTGGTGATTACAAGCCCTACAAAACCACATATGGGTTAACCAATGTGTTCAGATATTCCAAGCCTCAGCCCGTGCTCAAGTAAAGTGTTGGCTGCCTGTGAACATCACCCCCACCAAAACCACTGTGACACTGGAACTCCTGCAAATATTCTGGGGTTGGATTTGTTAAAGCCAAAGTCTGGATGGATTCAGCAGGAAGGGAATGGAAGTTCATATCTCCAGCTGCCAGGCTTTAATAATTAAACTACCTCAGGTCATCTGTTTATTGTCATCTGGTGGCAATTACAGAAACATGGTGGGACAGTTCACATGACTGGAATGTGGTCATGGATGGCTATGCCCTTTTCAGGAAAGACAGGCCAGCCAGGCGTGGTGGTGGAGTTGCTTTCTATGTGAGAGAGCAACTACAATGTACTAAATTCTGCCCAGGAGTGGATGAGGAGAGAGTTGAGAGTGTACGGGTCAGAATTAAGGAGCAGGCTGGCAGGGGTGATACAGTAGGTGTCTATTACAGACGACCAGATCAGGCTGAGGAAGTTGACGAGGCCTTCTATGGGCAGCTGAGAGTGGCCTCAGAGTCACAGGCCTTGGTTGTTGTGGGGGATTTTAACTTCCCTGATGTTTGCTGGAAGGACCATTCAGCCAGCCAGCCACAGTCCAGGAGATTCCTCCAGTGCATTGATGATAACTTCCTCCTGCAGATGGTGGAGGAGCCGACTAGGAGAGGTGCACCGCTCCAACTAACAAGGAGGGTCTGGTTGAAGCAGTAAACGTTGAGGGCTGCCTGGGTTGCAGTGACCACGAGATGGTGGAGTTCAGCATCTTGTGTGGCCGGAACAGAACAGCAAGTAGAATTGCAACCCTGGACTTTAGCAGGGCTAACTTTGGCCTTTTCAAGCAATTGCTGGGGGAAATCCCATGGGCAAGACTGCTTGAAGGAAAAGGGGCCCAAGATAGCTGGATTGCATTCAGAGATTGCTTCTTCCACGCTCAGGATCAGAGCATCCCCACACGTAGGAAGTCAAGGAAGGCAGCCAGGAGGCCTGCGTGGTTGAATAGGGATCTGTTGGGTATGCTCAAGCAGAAGAGGAGAGTTTACAGGTCATGGAAGCAGGGGCTGGCCACTTGGGAGGAATATAAGGCTGCTTTAGAGGATGTAGGAAGGCAGCTAGGATAGCCAAGGCCTCCTTAGAATTACAGCTGGCGAGAGGGGTCAAGGACAGCAAAAAGAACTTTTTCAAATACCTAGCAGATAAAACTAATACCAGAGGCAATGTAGGCCCACTGATGAATGGGGTGGGTGCCCTGGTGGCAGAAGATACAGAGAAGCCAGAATTACTGAATGCCTTCTTTGTCTCTGTCTACTCTGACGGAGGCTGTCCTGGGGAGCCCTGTTCCCCTGAGACCCCGGATGAAGCCAGGTAAATGGAAGAGTTTGCTTTAGTCGATGAGGACTGGGTTAGGGAGCAATTAAATAGTCTGGACATCCATAAATCCATGGGTCCAGATGGGATGGATCCGCGGGTGCTGAGGGAGCTGGCTGAAGTCATTGCTGGACCCCTCTCCATCATCTTTGCCAAGTCTTGGGAAACAGGAGAGGTGCCCGAGGATTGGAGGAAAACAAATGTCACTCCAATCTTCAAAAAGGGCAAGAAGGAGGACCCAGGTAATTATAGACCACACAGCCTCACCTCCATCCCTGGGAAAGTAATGGAATGGCTTGTCCTTGGTGCCATCTCAAGGCATATCAAGGATAAGAGTGTTATTGTGGGCAGTCAGCATGACTTTACTGAGGGTACGTCATGCTTGACCAACCTCATAGGCTTTTATGAGAATGTAACAAGGTGGATGGATGATGGCAGAGTGGTGGATGTGGTCTACCTTGACTTCAGTAAAGCCTTTGACACAGTCTCCCACAGCATCCTCACAGCTAAGTTGAGGAGGTGTGGTCTAGACAACAGAGTAGTGAGGTGGGTTGCAAACTGGCTTAAGGAGAGAAGCCAGAGAGTGGTAGTCAATGGTGCGGAGTCTAATTGGAGGCCAGTGGAGTGGAGTGCCTCAGTGGAGTGCCTCAGGGGTCGATATTATTCAATATATTCATTAACGATTTAGACGAGGGAATAGAGTGTACTATCAGCAAGTTTGCTGATGACACTAAGCTGGGAGGTGTGGCTGACACACCAGAAGGCTGTGCTGCCATCCAGCGGGACCTGGACAGGCTGGAGAGTTGGGCGGGGAATAACCTAATGAAATTTAACAAGGGAAAGTGTAGAGTCCCGCATCTGGGCAGGAACAACCCCAGGTTCTAGTATAGGTTGGGAAATTACATATTAGAGAGCAGTGTAGGGGAAAGGGACCTGGGGGTCCTGGTGGACAACAGGATGTCCACGAGCCAGCACTGTGTCCTTGTGGCCAGGAAGGCCAATGGCATCCTCGACTGTTAGTAGATCGAGAGAGATCCTGCTTCCCCTCTATTACGCCCTGGTGAGACCTCATCTAGAATATTAGAATATTGTGTTCAGTTCTGGGCCTCTCAGTTCAAAAAGGACAGAGAACTGCTGGAGAGGGTCCAGCGTAGGGCAACAAAGATGATTAAGGGAGTGGAGCGCCTCCCTTACGAAGAGAGGCTGAGGGAGCTGGGGCTCTTTAGTTTGGAGAAGAGGAGACTAAGGGGGGACCTTATTAATGTTTATAAATACATAAGGGGTGAATGCCACGAGGATGGAGCCAGGCTCTTCTCTGTGGCAAACAATGATAGGACAAGGGGTAATGGGATCAAACTGGAACACAAGAGGTTCCACTTAAATTTGAGAAAAAACTTCTTCTCAGTGCGGGTGACAGACACTGGAACAGGCTGCCCAGGGAGGTTGTGGAGTCTCCTACTCTGGAGACATTCAAAACCCGCCTGGACATGTTCCTGTGTAACCTCACCTACGCGTTCCTGCTCCAGCAGGGGGATTGGACTAGATGATCTTTTGAGGTCCCTTCCAATCCCAAACATACTGTGATACTGTGTGATACTGTGATAATGATGTTTGTGATGGTGTGAGTTTCAGTTCCCTGACTGGCTGCTTGGCTTCCAGAAAGATTCGAGTGCTATAGAGAAAGCTCACGTTTTCCCAAGGGACTCAGTGTAGGAACATTTCACATGATGTGATTCAGTCCATGACTATACAAAGATCTGAACAGGAAAAAAATAACCCTCTATCTAGGACAATAAAATAAAAGTAGCAGTAAACCAACATTCCATGCTGAGGATGACAAATATTTAACTCCATCCTCAACAGATGACTATTTTCTCCATTGTTTTTTGATCTTCCCCAGTGTGAAGGCTTTCAGTTTTCCTGGGGCCATGCATAAAAATGTTCTAAAAACGTGTCATTGTTTACATTCAGTGATTATTTTCCTCAATCAGGTCCTTCCAGCAAAACCACTGAGAAGATAAAAATATCAAAAGTTACTTACTTCCCTGCTATATGGCAGTGGTGAACTAGGTAATGTATTTGCAACTTTCCTTATGGAACAGGACCTTGTAAATTTTTTTACTGCTTATGAAGCTTATTAAAATCAGACAATGACAAGATGACGAGAAATTAAATGCAATAATTTCCTGGTTTGTGGTATTGATATAAACAACTATAACTTTCAGGACACCACATTTTAACTCCTTTGTCATCTCATTATTTCATATTCAACTATCAATTTCATATGTCATACTTTTTTAGAAAGGTTTTATAACATTTGTGTTTATCACGAATCACCTTTTTATATCATTCATCAAATGGAAGCAATTACCTTTAGTAAACCAAACCAAACTAACCTTGGAGAAAAGAAAAAAAAACAACAAATCACAACTCCAAACATAATTGTCCTCTGTCAGTCTTTCTTTCCTACATATAATTAACATGGCTGAATTTTTAACAATGTTGAGGATAACCAGTGTTTAACTCCATCCTCAACATATTACCATTTTCTCCATTTTTCTTAGATCTTCCCCAGTCTAAAGGTTTTCAGTTTTCCTGGGCTCAGATGTTAAATCTGGATCACTGACTGTTTCTTCTTCATGTGCATATTTAACCTATCATTATTGCCACAGTTTTATCAATGATTAATTAAGCGAACCTCCACAGCCTACAAAGCTTTTGTGTCCCTGTGTGCATCCCATTTTTCTTACATCCCTCCACTGTGTGGTCTTTTTTGTTTGTATGTATTTTCTGTTTCTGAAAAACAAAGTTCTTCTGTGCTAGTTGCAAGTTCAGTAATTTATACCTGTCTTTCTAGCTCCAGCTCTCCTTTTCTCAGTTTATTTAGATTACTTCAACAAACTTAAAATTTACTGAGGTCAAACAACAGCCCTCAAAAAGCTGAGAACTCTTAAACTGCAGGCTCCAGTGCCATTAATTTCATGTCTTCATTGGTTTTGACAGTAGGTGCAGATTTGTCCATATGGCTCCAAAGGGGAAAGCCTGTGCATTGCTCTAAGTTTGAAGATATTAATACTAATTACCTTTCAACACAGAGGATGTTACTCATTTGGATGTTCTTCCTAGGTGATTTTGGTTCATTTGAACCCTTTAGAACAGAATGCGGTTGTTATAACTGCAGTTGACCAACTGCAAATTGTTATGAAATAAATGACTTTTTCACTACCAAATTTGTGATGTTCAATGTCAGTGAACTGTTTACATCCTCTCAAAACTACAGTTCTTCGTTGCAACACTGAATGAGTAACCTGTAAAAGGAGGATTCCCCATGCAACTATCTCATGTCTTTAAGGGGAAATCCACTGAAAATTCAAAGTTTAGTCGTTAAGTTCTGACAGAGTCACACACAATTGTGGAGGCAGAGGGCATCCAAACCTTTGGTTAAGTAACAACAATTTTTTCAACCTGTTTAATGTCTTATCTCCAGAATGGATGGTTGTAAAAAGCCACAGCTAACCATAAGAGGTTAGTGAGAGTGTAATTCATACAGCCAGGAAAAAAAAGGAAAACTTTTTTAGTGTGTTCAAAGTGAAAGAACAGCTTTTCACTGTGGTCATCCACATTGCACAGCAACAGATGATCATGACACAAAGTGTCACGGTGCTCTGATAACCGAGTGCCAGCAGAACTCTGGAGAGGAAGAACAAGCTGATGAGCTCTTGGAAGCAGCTTCCCTATCTTGTCATCACTGTGTGTTTGTCTCCAGTGAGACTAGTTCACCTGCTCTTTAGGAACAGGAAAGGACAGAGAACTCAGTGCTGTCTATACTGTGGATGCATTTACACAGCATTGGGATTTAGCTAGAGAAACATGGTGGAACCGTCTGCTGCTGTGGTCCTGTGACATCAGGTCAATATTCTGGGTGCTCCAAAAGAGAGAGCACTTAATTATGGTCTCTCTTGATTGCTACAGGAGGAATTTACAAACCCTGAAAGAATCGGAGAAACAATAAAAGGACACAGTGTTTTCATCTGTCTTTAAAAGTACTGGGAAAATAAAAGAATTATCACCTGCCACAGCCATTAATAACCAGCTGTGTTATTGTCCGTGTGTGGATTTGGAATGGGGATTAGGAAGTGGGACAGAGGAGGGCCCAGGACTCCCCTTGCTATCAGTCAATGCTGTAAATGTTCCTCACTGTGCTACAGTCAGGACCTACCAGCCATATTTTCTGTTTTCCTTAAGGGGCTGAACCTGCTTCAGGCTGGAATATCTCATGGCAATGAAACCATCCACTGCATGTTTACTTCATTAAAGACTGATACAATTTATGTTAAAGAATGGCTTGGTGTAAACCTTTATACTACACACTCTGGGACTTTTTCCAAAACATATGCTGGAGAGAACCAAATGCACATGTGATTTTCCCCTCTTCAGCATTTTCTCCCTAATTTCTAGAACTCCTACCTGAAGTTTGTGAAAATCTTTTTTCCTTTATTTTTTTAAACAGAAAAAAATGGCTGATAAAAATATGGTGAGTAGAAACCCTTAAAATTCATTGTGAATTTTTGCCTGCCTCAGAGGTTAATTGTGCTGCAGAGAGCCAGAAAATGAGGATATCACTTTTGCAAATTGAATCCCAGTAATATAGATCTAAACAACTTTATTTTTAAATGAAAGATTGTTGTAATTATCCCCAGAACACTTTTAACTACATTATTAGCCATATTTTTATATTCTTTTAATCAGAAAATGCTCCACTCCTAAAATTACTCTCATGATTTTGTGAGATTTTAGATCACTGTGCCAGCAAATTCAATGGACTGACTGCTCAACCCACAGGGAGGGATTCTCATGCTCCACCAGCATCCTTGGTAGTTTAGTCATCATCCCAGAGTTAAGCTGTGGTTTTCCACCTTATGCAGTTAACCAGAACTTTCCCTCAAAAGGCATTAGGGAATGTGTGCTCCTGAACTGTTTGAAGGAGCTACGGATAAAGCAACTGGCACAAGCAGCAGTTTGTTCACATCTGGCTCCACAATTCTTTGTTTGCCCTGAAGACAGGGCGTTCTTCAGCTGGGAGGGTCTTTTTGCATTTATAACAGACAAGCTGGGCAAGTTGTTAGCCTAATCGTAGTATACCAAGTCCCAGGAGATGCTTGTTCTACGCTGTACTGTTAATTGCTGCTGCACTGTTAATTGCTGTACAGAGTGAGAGTTAAAAACCAAAACAAACAATCAAACAAAACACCTCCCACACCTATGGTTAATTAACAAGTTCCAGTGAGTAAGGAGCTGCCAGTTTTCTGCAACTCAGTCTCCACAGAGATGTTTTGGGCAGAAAGTCTCACAGAACATCCTTTTCAAATGCTCTTAGACTTAAGAACATCTCTTAAAGACATATCATAATGAAAGTAGTCAATTTTTTACCCCAGTGACATTACTGGAATGTCATTGCATGAAGCATTACATGAAGAAGGGAGCATAATTTGATATTTTTAAAGATTTACATATTTTTAAGTATTTTCAGCATTATCAAATATTAGAGGCTGTGCAATTTTTCTTATAGGGCTTGTCAAAGTAGGTGATGAGAACATTTCACTAGGCATTATTTAGATACTGTGTGTTGGGATTTATTCTCTAATTAATTCTGAGCAAATCAATACACCAGCCTCCTATTACTATACAAACCCATGAATACTGCATTTCATTAGCTTTGTAAATTGGTTGTTTTCCATTAAAATAGTCTGGATGACTTAGAACATAGTTGGAACACATTTGTTGAGTAAGAAAGTGTTTTTCCTTTGTTGTTGTTGTTGTTTGGGTTTAGGTGTTTGTTTGTTTGTTTGTGGTTTTCTGTTTGTTTGTTTTGGCTTTGTTTTTTCCCTAATTGGTACTATGCTTTACAACCACCATGATTTTTTTGATGAAGGAGATGAAAATATTAGAATTATAGACTCAATTAGGTTGGAAAAGACCTTTTAGATCATCAAGACCAACCGTCAACCTAACACTGCCAAATCTCTAAACCATTTCTCTAAAAACCTCATCTGCTCATCTTTTAAACCCCTGAAGGGATGATCACTCCACCACTGCCCTGGGCAGCCTGTTCCAATGCTTGATAACCCTTTCCATGAAGAATTTTTTCCTAATCTCCAATCTAAATGTCCCCAGGTGCAACCTGAGGCCATTTCCTCTTCTCCTATCACTTGTTACCTGGAAGAAGAGACCAACACCCTCCATGCTACAACCTCGTTTCAGGTAGTTGCAGACAGCAATAAGGTCTCCCCTCGGCCTCCTTTTCTCCAGGCTGAACAGCCCCAGTTCCCTCAGCTGTTCCTCCAGACCCTTCACCAGCTCCATTATTCTTTAGATGTGCTCCAGCACCTCAATGTCTTTCTTGTACTGAGAGGCACAAAACTCATGTTTAAGTCAGTATATTTTTGGGAATTTAATGAGTGCTTCTGATTGTCCAGGTCTGACCCAATGTGCTGTGCTGAGTTTAATAATATGTAACATTGGACATTTTTTTTCTAGCATCAGTATATTCCTCTCCATCCTCAGTTTTGCCTGAGGATTGGGACATTTTTTTCCAGTCAAAAAACCCAGTAGTGTGTGATTTGGATAGTAACTAAATGCAGCCTGCTTTATATATGATTCTTTACCAGCCCTGAAATTGAATGATCAAGCAGGAGTTCAATCATTACCTTCCTCTGGAGCCTCGGTTCCTGTCCAGAGTCTCCAGAGCACTAGATTAATACCAGTGCAGCTCCTTGAGAGATGAGACTGCTCTCACACTGTTGACATTACTTTGAAAACCATGAGTTATCTGTTCATGTGCTGATGTCTTCAGCAGATGTGCTTTCTACAGTTGTGTAAACATTGGAAAACTCGCTTGGGTTTACCAGTTGGATAAGCTGTATATTCAACAGGCATCCTGTCACCTATTATACAAAACCCAGTCACCATGCTGGATACTACAATGCCCTTCTAGCAAGTGCATGCCTCCATCATGAGCTTTCTTGTGGCACTTTTGCAAAATGACAGTTTGTCACAGTAACACCACTCTGGCCAATAAATAACAAAATTTCAGTTGTTTACCTTCACCCACCAAGTATAATCTTCTTCATCTGTGCTGGTGTTTTCTCTCAATGTTCCCATCATTTTTATTCTTGAAGAACTGCCATTTTGCAAAGAAAATGACAGTGTGAGTCCAGACTCCCTAACTTGTAGTCTTCACATGTACAGCCAAGCTTTTGATGGCTTCTTGGATCTGCTGACTTTGCTGCCTAGTGGATATAGAACAGGAACTTGAATGTGCTGACCTGCTAGATCAGAAAATACAAATATGTTGAGCTCGCAGGTCTAGTAACTTAACGGAATCTTCCTGCCTGTTGAGCAGAGCTGAGCACCTTATTCTCAGTATCGTGTTGCACTGACTGGCACACACAAACCTTTACCCAAAACTGGGGATCCTAAAAACTGCTCAGGACCCTGGGGTAACCTCAGTGCTGGTTACACCCCTCGAGCGAGTCAGTCACCACACCATGGACAGTAGAATATTTTCCTTTCCCAGTCAATCTTGATTTCAAGATCTGTTATTCTGAAATGCTTCGTGGCTGTTGTGTTTGCTATGGAGGATCTCATTGCATTCTCCTGTATCTGATGTACTTAAAATACAACCTGTTCCTCAGAATGCTGATCTTGCTGATTTTTCATCCTTGCATGTTGCAGCTTGCCTTGTGCATTTACTTAGTATTTCATCAATGAAACTTTAAGCCAAGCAACCCATCAATATCTTTTCACCATGCAGTCCATCTTTGCTCTGTTGAGACAGGAAAATACAGCATAAATGGGTTAACTAAAAGTAACACATAAACTTTAATTTTTTTTTTTTTTACATAAGAAAGCAATTCATCTTCTGAGTTTCTATAGCTGTACTTTTTTTCTTGTAAGTACAATCTCAGTGGGGCTTCTTTTACCAATGAAGTTTTGCATATGGGTAGTGTCATTCTGCAGTGGAAAGTGAATAGCTTTTATTCACCCCAATAGCACTTCTAAGATTTTACTCTTAATCAGTCCCTACTGAATGCTAGATGAGCAAGAAAACAGAAAGTTAGGATTTATTTCCTGGATTTGTTAGTAGATAACAACCAGAAAGCACTTACCAGGTCTTACAGAGTGCCAGTCACAGTCCAAGCCAACCTTCCAGCCACAGTGAAATGCCTCTGGTGATTCATAGTGTTATTTTATATTAGGAAAAAAACAAAGCAAAACAAAACAACAATTAAAAAAACCCACACACACACAAAAAAAAAACCAAAGTTCTTCAGACAAGAGGCTATTTGGATATATGTAGCTTTCAGTGGTGTGATGTTATAGATTATTTTGAACATATTTATTTTTTCTTGTATTATGCCTCCAGCACTTCATTAAATCTTATACTGTAATCATCAACATAAACTGCTTTCATTGCTGTACGTGATGCTGAGCGCAAAATTCTAGCATTATAACGAATGTCGGCTTCAAAGAGAGTGAAATTTGAGTGAGCAAAGGTTGGGTTTTGCTGTACAATTGATCTTTTCTGTACTTAACATGGGAAATGTTTTCTTTTCCTCCTTTAGATATGCAATCAGCAAACTAATTATCATGGATATTTTATGAGAAATATTTGCGATTAGGAGGGAGAAAGAGGAAATGGCAAAAAAGGTTCTAGTATCTGACTGTCAAAAATACAAAGTCCCAAAACAAAGAAAAAGAATATAATTTATTCAGTTGTGACACTTTCAGACATTCCACTTTTGCTTTTCTGATGTGTTTCTGACAGCAGTGTGGTAATGAAATCATGCAAGTTGTCTTCTTAGGATGGGCAAGTAGAGACAAGAAGTTGTTTCTCATAAAATGACATAAAAGCATTTGTAAAGTTTCTTTTCCGTGGAAGGGACCTTGTTTCCATTTCTCTTTGCTTGAATATTTAATACCATTTCATTTTCTTGTGCACAGACAGAAGGATATCATTATTAAGCAAATCTGAATTGGAAGTGTTTTAAATCACCACTTAAATTAATAGTTTTAAATTATTGTAAACCATATAGATTTCCACAGTGGTCTCCAGTTAGCTTTCCCGTGTTCCACTGCTGCCTTAAAACCACTCAAAATAATTTTGCTACTAAAATTGTGTTGTTGGTTTTCTTATTTAATAGTGGTGGTTTTTGTTGTACTGCTTTGTTTTGTGTGTGTGTCTGTTTCATTTTGTTTGTTTATTGTTTCATTTTTTTTTACCACTGTCTAGAGCCCTCACATCCCAGTGAGTGAGTATGTCCAGTGATGTTAACAAGTCGCACCTGCTGTCGTGTTTGTCAATGCTCAGCTTCCTGGTCAGACATCTTCATTTTTTCTGACCTTCCCTAAAATTTTTCATGTAGTTATTCAAATTCCCAACAGAGGTTTTCTTTAGGGATTCTTTTTCTTCTAAGACGTGCCTTTAAAACCATCACCTGTCAAAAGCTGTCTTCTGGTACAGTGAGATAAGATTTTATTTGAAGAATGTTCATTACGGCTGCCTTTCAAATATATGACAAATGGATCAAAAATTTTACTTTTGTTTCCAAGCCACTAAGTACCTTTGACATTGTCCCCTTAACTAGTTATTTCATTAAACAGGCATCTAGTAGAGTTTCATTTCTCCTTCAATCATGTATTTCTAGCCAAAGTAGAAGACAGAAAGAGTGCTGCTGTATATATTAAAGATGTGAAGAAACACAAGAACCTACATTATGCTTTTCAGACATGACTGAGACTCTTTGAAGATGGGATGCCTAGTGTGCCATCGTGGACATGGATAGAGAAAGCTGGTGTGATCCTGAGCCACTAAGCCTTGCAGAGAGATGAGGTGTGTAAGATAAGCTCAATGTTCTCCTGCGTGCACATGCCCTGAGTCACTTTAGAATATGGGCAAAGTGATTCCACATCTGTCTGGAAAATACTAATTACTAAAAGTGTCCACCCTGCTACCTGACCCAAAGCAATGTGCTGCTTGGTGGAGAGCTCTGTGTTCAGTCAACCCAGGTTGTTTCCTGCCATTTTAATCATTTCAAACCACAAGGTGCAGGACCCAGCAAGGCCCATAACTGAGGAAGGGACTGGAGTGATATTTTAATGCAGGAACAAGGACAGAGAGAAGGAGCAGCAAGGCTGGGGAGGAGGCAGAAATTGGGGAAAGGACACATAGACCAGATCTTCCCTCTTTTCACAGCAATGAGATGCCTTGTCCACACTGCAGCCCAAGGGTTAAAGGATATTTGGAGATTTGGAAACAGTGTTTGTATCTGAACAGAAAGATTAAAATTCCCACTGAGAAATAAATCATCAGAACTACTTTTTTTTAATACATCTAAATGTATCCTAAGGCCTCAGCACAGAAGTAAAGAATATTTGAACTTTTGGCAATCTCCAGTGATGTTTGCCACATTGCTGTTTAGACTTCACGGAACACCACTTTGTTCAGCTGGAATGTTTTAAACTTCTTGGAAAACTTTTGGTGCTTCAACGTATTCAGGCATCAGCTATAATAAAAATCAAAACAATTTTCGAAGTGTGTTTTCAGTGAGATGTGGTGCCTACTTCAAGCTATCACTGTTCATTGTAGTTGGTATCTTTTTTATTCTGTACATCTGGGTTTAAGAACTAACTAAGAAAATTGGAATTGATTTGCTTGGAAGTTGACACACCAGTCCACCCCTGCATATCCTGTAGGAATCCTGCACCTGAGACTGAGACAGCAGCACAACAAGCCAAAGCCTGACTGCCTGAAGATCAGTTGTAAGGGAAAATTCTGTATGTCCTTTGCAGACCCCTTGTCTTACAGTGAGCTGAGCAGGAGCCATCAGTGACCACCATCAGCACCCTGGGCTGAACTGGTACAGAGAGAGCCAGCGGTCCAAAGGATGTGATTATTTCACTCCACTCACCACTTTCCAGGCCACACCAGGAATATTGTGCCCATTTTTGATTCTCTAGTTTCAAAATGTTTATCTGGATATAGGAAGAAAGTTCCACAACATTAGAGCAATTGTTTAACTACGTTGCTTTTTTAGTTTCTCATTCATGTAGGGAGGATATATGCCAAATAATCACAAAAGCAGTACTGTAAGGATATTTCTGTAGTAGTAATGTAAAGGTATTTATGAAATTGCTTGAATATGAAGCATGGCAAATATTTTGATAGTTGACCCAATTTGGTAAGGACAAAAGAGTCAATGAGCTTCTGGATTTTCCTATTATATCTGCTATTTATTTATTTATTATTCATTGTTCAGTTTCACAGACATTTAAATCACAATAAGAGAAAGGTACTCAGCCATTTTTTCTTTCATGTGGAAATCTTATCAAGGCAGGTGCTCTTGGCAGAGCTTAAATTCCTATTCTAAAGGGACAGTGGAAGAAAGCAAAATGTTTCTACTCTTGCTGATTGCAAACTCAGTCTACAGGCTCCAGAGGTATATGAATTTCATAAACATTTTTTATATGTTTGGGCTGAGTGATAAACAAACCTGGTAGGAACCAGATAAAAATGTATATTTAGAGTTTTATCTAGTTTCCATCAGGTTGATTCAACATCTGTTGTGGGGAGATTTTTGTGTTTGCTCGAACATAAAATTCCATGCAGAACTTGCTATCTTTGAACCTGCAGGAGATAGCTTTACTTTCACAGCCAAAAGTAGGATACCCTGCTAAGTGAAATGCCAGACTGAGCCGTCTTTGAGCGGTGTGCTGGTGCAATATGCGTTCAGAGGGGTTTACATTCCTTTTGGACCTTAGCGGGATCAAAGCACTGAACCTCATGGTGAGACTTTGACGGTTCTCTCTGTTATGACTCAGTGACCAGATGGAGCAAAAATCTGTTTTCCTAAGTTTTTATGAAATGTAAATGTTCAGTCACACAGTCGTTACTTCTAGGTTTTTGGAACACTGAATGGCTGACAAGGCAGAAGAGTGTGAAGTATTTCTGTGTGCATTAAGAGCAAGAAGACACAAAATGCTCTTCACTTTTCCAACAGCACTACTATAGTATTTTTAGCCTCAAGGTACTTGAAGCTTTTGGTATTTGAGCACACTCAGGTCTGCACCCTTCAGACAATCTGGTCTCAAAGCCACTAGAAGCAAAAGGTTGTTGCAAGCAGCTTGTACCACTGTTGATATGAGATCCTTGGTTGATACCCAGATATCTGGGTACAGATGGGGTAACAGCAAAGTTCAGCTCTTCTGTTTAGTCTGACAGTGCATTGCATGGTCCCAGCCATCACGTGCTAGGACCACGGTTGTTACTAATCTAGCTACACGAGAGACCCTTACAGAACAAAAATTAAAAATATGGGATTCTTAAAGGGACTTAAAGGTCCTCAGTGTTGTTGCAATTCAAAAAGTCTTCAGAGTGTAATACTCTCAGGCCTTTTAAAAACTGAAGCATTAAAAATGTCATTGCTGCTGCCCACTGACAGTCATTGAAATTAATGAGCCTGTAAATAGAAAATATACTGTACAGTGTGGTTAGGAATGCAGAAGTGAGTTTAAATGAATGATAAACCATTAACAATTGCAGCAACTGAACTCTTGCATGTTTTCCTTTGTACTGCTTTTTGTAGTCATTCTTATGAGTTGATGGTCATAAGTTGTATTTCAGGAGACAAAGCAGAGCAATATGGTATTCTTTATATGCTCAGTGCAAGTGGGTGACTATTTTTCATCAAATATATACAATTATATCAGCATGGATTTGGAAACAGGTTATTCTGAAATATTTATGATAGGAAGTGGAATGTGGGAATTATTTTCCAATGCAAAACTTGGAGGGAAGTATACCTGATTTTAATTTTTTTTTTCAAAACTGTTTTCAGGAAGTCTTTTGTTTCTGAAATGCGTTGACCTTTTCAAATGAATATATTACAATAGAAAAGGAAAAAAAAATATATAATAACTGAAAAAAATAAGCAGAAGACTTTGTATGAACTAGAAACCCTGTGTTTTAGCTTTACCTGATAATTTCATCTGGTTGTTCAATCTCACTTTTTAATCTCATGCGCAGTACACTCATTCCAATAAGGCCCAGAGCTTTCAACATGACAGCTGATGGCACCGTTTGTTCCCCAACTATGGCAGTTTTCACGTACACAACTTGATTGAAGCTGACGGCGACGTTCCCCCCCACACTGGAGCACAGTGACTCCAGTCACAAATACCTCCCCCCTGGCTGGGGGAGCAGGAGGAGCAACACCTTTGGTAAAACTGACAAGGTCCTCAGCAAATGAGGCATCTCAGGCTCAAGAGAAGCATATATATATATATATATATATTTATATTTATATTTATATTTATATATTTATATATTTATATATATATATGTATATTTCCATTCTTCCACCCTCCTGAAGAAATGCACCTGCTATCCAAGATGACCTTCTCCAGTCCAAGCATGTCCTTTATTTCTGCCATGAGATTCTCCTCTCTGACTCGGCTTCTGTCCAGATTCTGCAGAGCAAATTCAATCTGGAGATTAGAAATAACCAGCATGGCCTCACACAGGCTTATGCATCCTTAACAGATACATCCCTTTGTACAGCAGGACAACATGTGGCTTTTTGTACATTCTGCTCCTTGTACGAGCAGGAATAACTCTGCTCAAGGGGAGGGCATTAGCAGTTTCACATTTACAAATGTACTGTCTCTCTTTTAGAAGGGCGTCCTTTCCTATTCTGCTACATCCTGTAATTTTGGCTGGAAATATTCACTTGTTTTAGATGGAACATCATTCATAGTTTTCCTACTTACTTACGTACTGGTCGAAGTTGGAAGGACAATCATGGGTCTAGGAGGAGTGCTTGCATTTATTATGCCATAGAAACAGATGTTCGGGTTTTTTATACACAAACAAAATCACATTCATATAGACTGGTAGTATGTATTTTAATGAATGTAAGCCTTTTTTTGCATGGACATGAGAAAAATGCATAGTATCTTGTTCAAGACATAACGCAGAGTAATAGAGGTAATAGAAGGGCATTGCTGTGAGAACCTCTGCCAATTTTATCTCCCTTCCAGACTTAATCTCACAGCCTTTTTGAAGCTTTCTGTGGCCAGACCCTTAGGTTGTGAGCACTGGCTTTAGCTACACAGATATGGGCTCTTTTATTGAAAAGAAGTGCAGGGTCTTATCACATCGGGTTCTCTTGAAACTTATACCACATCCAACAATATCCAGAATTCTGAAAATACGTTGTATTCCTCCATTTTAACCCAGCTTATATGTCCTGATGCTGTTGCTTAATGGTGTTTGTTTAAAGACAATTATAAGAGCAAGTGTTATGAAATTGCTATTTGCATTATTTATTATTGCCAAACAAAAAAACTTGGAAAGGTGTCTCCCTCTTACTGGCAAGAAGCGGAACTATATATCACTGCTTTTCTCTTGAAAAAGAAACACCAGCCATTTTAGAAAACAATTTCGCAGATCTGCCCATGTAAGTCCATTATCCCGTGCATTTGTAGAGCTGCCCACAAACAAGAACGGAGCTTTAGAGCAGGGTTGTTTTCAGCACCCCGAAGCTCTGGTGTTTGTCTTGGGCCCCGGGGCACTGCAGACAAAGGCTTTTCCCGGCAGCCGTCGATCGCCCGTCTGCACCAGCACTGCGCTGCTGGGATTTCCACAGACATACCCACGTTTTCCGAGGGCTGGGGCAGCCTTTCTTAAACAGACTGTGCGGTTTTCCTCTTGGAATTGTGGGGCTGAATTGCTGTCTGGGGAAGCCCCTGCAGAGCCCTGGCCCAGCAGACGTGCAGGGGCAGGAGGAAGCTCTGTGAGGAGTCTGGGCAGCAAACACAACCAGCTGTGCAAGGACCGCACAGCAATGCTCCAGTTTTCACCTGGAGGGTTTGCATTAGTTGGAGTGAAGTACTGATGGCTACAGATGAAACCTGCTCCTACTTGATCTTCTGTATACGCATTTACTGCAGAGAACAGATAGAGCCCTTGGTGCCAATTTATTCATCAATTTTAGACCCAGCTTTGTATGTCGTCTTTCCCAGAGCGTTAGTAATAGGGTTTGGAGGAGTCAAAATGATCCCTCAGTGGCTGGTTCTCTTTGGGACTGAGGGCACAGGGGCCGCCTACACTTTGGTACCACAGTGATCACTGTTTTAAAATTGATGGTGTTGCACCTGCAGAGAGTAATGAAGATGGTTCTTTGTAGCTTGCATGCCCAAAAAGCACCCACGCATGCAGAGAACTGAGTCTTATTGGGAGTACATTGTCTCATGTAGAAATTCTTCTATTTTCCCTGCCTACATAGTTAATATAAAATTGTACATCTTTTTTTATTTATCTGTACTATTTTAGCTAGTGAATTATTTTATGTAAAGAAGTATGGAAGTGTATTATATCTATCTACAATCCAATGAATTTATTATACCTGAGGGTTTCAGCCACTTTCAATAATCTCTACATAAAACTTTTCAAAAGAAGTTTTTTTGTCAGTGTGCCAACTGCTAACCTGTTCAGCAATGTTGTCGCATTTCCTCAGTCATGTCCTCATCAGGAGTGATGAGAAAAACACAGCATCATCAGACTCTGTGTGTCCTCTGCTTAGTTGATTATTTATTCATATTATGTGACAAAACATTCTCAACAACAGTTTATTGGTGACAACTTGGCATTTACTGAAGAGCAGGTCTCTGAGGGATCAGGGACAAACAGTAAGTGGGAGACATATGCTGTGGCTACCGAAGGGAGAGTGTTACTGGTGACTCCATAGGACTGGATTGTCACCAGCATTGCTAAACTAACTGGGCTGACTGGTGTGGATAAGGCTCGTCTCATACACAATGTCATCACAGCACTGGTCTGGCAGCTGGAGGTGAACTGAGATCTCTTGGAGTCCTGCAGAGCCTGAGGACAGTTTTTGGCAGAGACTTGATAAAATTCATATGCCAAATCTGCTGGAAATCAGAAAATTTTCCATCTTGACTCAAATCCTGCCAGTTCATTTTGCTTCCTTACACAGATCAATTGGGTTCTGTGCATTTGGTGTTAAGAAATCAAATGCCAAACACAAATCTCTGGTTTGCATGAGCATTGTAACCCCTGGAGCTGTTCCTAACCCTGTGCAGGGCTGTGCGTGCCATGGGAAAGTGTGTAAAGGGATGGACGCGTTTTCCTACGTAGCTCTGGTGGTTCAGACTGGGGGTGGCTTGAGATGCCTACAGGTGCGGCACCATAACTGGCAGTATTTTTCACGGTAGCATGCACTCCATATATGCCATTCCAACCCTGCAAAACACCAGAAGTATCCCCATAACCAATAAGTTAATGAGATCTGGACATTTTTACATAAGTTTTCTTATAAACATAGTTGTGCTAACAGAAAAAGCCCCTTTTTGGATGTAGTTACAGATTTTTATTGTAAGGCTTTTTATTGAATAATTTAACCACCTAAAAATATTTTTCTTGTGGCATTGCTATTTATAATTATTAGGTGTTTCCATTGAACAAAAATGTTCCATTTCCCTTTATTATTATTTTTTAATATATATTTAGAGACAGAAAGTTGAGTGATGTTCCTCAGCTTCTATGGCATTTAAAGTAATACAGGCCTTTTACTGACTGGTTTCATATCCAGCCTCAGAAATGAATCCCACCTCCCACATCCTGCTCATAGTAGTCCCTTATCAATACAGCACTTGAAAATCTGCTCTGTTGAACACGTAAGCTCCCCATAAAGAAAGAAACTATTTATTTCTATGTATCTTGTATAATCAGGCAGTTAAATATTATGAAATTGTATCTGCTTTTGTAACTTTCATAGTGTTCTTAGTTTTCCACCAAATTTAGTGGGAAGCTGGATTTCAACACTGACACAGACTCTATCTGGTATTAACTGACCTACTCTAAACTTTATTCTTTGAAAAATAAGTGGTGTCTTATTTGTTCCTGTCACCATCTGTCACTAATGGTTTGGTAAAGACAATTTTTTTTATATAGCCTGCCTTTTAAAGGAATACCTGACATTGTACCCCTAAGGCACAACTGACCTACCCAGAGGTGTTTACCCTTCTTCTGCATAAAATTCAGCTCCTAACTTTCAGTCTGATGTGAGACAGCTTCAAGTAAGAAAGAAGAAGTTTTCCAGCCTCAGAGGCTTTTCGGAGAGTGGCAGTTACGTCAAAACTTCTATATTTATAGGAAAAAGCTGATCTTGGGTAGAGACTTGGGTATTTCATTGGCTACTTAAAAGCAAGCATAGTTTAAACACACTGTATTAAACTCCTTTTAAAAAATAAACATATCTAAGACTAAATAGTCCAACACTGTTTTTGGTGTAATTACAGCAAAATGGAAGCATAAAGAAGTCAGAAACAAAACCTTATTTTCTGTTAGAGCACCTAGAATCTGTCCATTTCACTATGAAAGGCAATATTATTCTTATTAGTGATACTTTACAGATTTGAATTGCATTACACAATAAAATAGGCAGGATGCACATTATCCCTTGTGGGAGTTTTCAGATAAAACTCCCTGGGGACATTTTGCCTTGTTCCGTGCAATGAGCTGACAGTCAGTGGGGTGAACTACAACATGAAGCCCATCGCAGCTTCTGCAGAATGTGGGAAACAGGGAAGAATTCTAGGGAAGATGGATGTGCAGTCCAACCCAATGACTATGACAAGATGAGAAACATGAGGAATATGAGCTGTAATGTTCCAGCCTGTATCCAATGCGATTCAGGATCAGAGCAGAGAAGCAGGAAGAAGAAGGAGAGAGAGAAAAGGATGGGATGCACAGAGCTCTGTGCTGCTCACAACTAGTCCTCTCTTGGTATGTTCTCCACATCATCCCAATTATCAACAAAAACCCACAGACATATTTCTGTTTAGCTTCTTAATGATACACACCCTGCAAATCTGCGGTCAGAACAAAAGCCTATTTCCTGATCAAATTGCAGAACTGGTCCAAGATCTGACCAGGTACAGAAGTTTTGTAGGACGGGTCGGGGTACAGGAGCTGCTCAGGTATTGATCAAGGAGAGCTGCACAGGTATTGATCAGGGAGAGCTGCACAGGACGGAGCAGGACACCAGCCCTGACACTGAATTTTCAGCATGGTTATTCTGGGCACTACCTCGTCCAAGCATCCAGAGAAAATATAAATGGCAACACTGGAACTTCCATAGTGGTGGCTTTTTGAGGTGCTCAGAAATAGCCTGAAAGTGATGTGAACATGCCATGGACAAAAACAAATAGGATGCAGGGAGAGCTGCTGTCTGCACTGGCTTTTTGGATCCACAAACCACAACGAAGCTCAGTTATTAAGTCTGCTCTGTTGTATCCTTGAAGGATTGTATTACTCCAATATGAAGGTGACCTCTGTGCCTTTCATATTCTCTGGACTCAAAATAGCAATAATAATGACAATCTGGAATGTACTACCAAGGAAATACCTCCAGCACCTGATTTTTGGTGTAGTTGTTTGGTCAGTGTGACCCGTTTGGTTGAGGGGACGGACAGAGGTTCATCTGACCTACTGATAGTCCTACTGTGGTCCCAAAAAGCTGGGGTGACTGGTACTGTGCTCCAGAGCTGGTGACAGGCAGCAAGTGCTCCAGATACCACAAAAATTGGACAGAAGACTTGAAAACTGATCACGAAGCAGCCCTGCAGTGTGCAGTTCACCTTCATCCTGCAAAACGTCAGGGACATCCCTGTCTGCAGCCCAAAGCCTCAAAGCCAAGGGAACCAGCTTTGCAAGGACACGTGATATTCTACTGCACTGCAGAGCCAGCGTGAATGTTTCCTAACTAAGTTTAAATTAATCTTAATATTTCTCTCAAAATTCTCCTGAGGCAGAAGGAAAAAAACTGTTGGTAGGCAGAGAGCCTCATGCCTAATTGCTTTGCAATTATATTTCCCAAGGAGATATATTAATATGTATTACAAAATCTCTTGCTCTTGCTGCTATAGTTAAAGGTCTGTCACAGTTTCCATTATTAAATCATAATTTTAGAGATTTATAACTTTTTCTAAACCATGAAAATCCGCTTCAGGCTGCAATTCAGCATAACAGGGTCCTGAGCTAAGAACAAATTTATTGACAAAAACTTATGAGTGTGCAATTTCCCTGCTTTTGATTTATTTTTCTGAAATGGAAAAAATAATGCACATATATATGTGTGCGTGCATATCTATGTGTGTGCTGACGTATTTTTGCAATTCATGAATTCAAATATTGGTAGCTGCACTGGGTTGTGCGGACAGGTTTGTGTAGTGACAGGTGGGCTACAGGGGTGGCTTTGGTGAGAAGCTGCTAGAAGTTTCCCCTGTGTCTGATAGAGCCAACGCCAGCGGGCTCCAAGATGGACCCACCACTGGCCAAGGCCAATCAGTGATGGTGAAAGCACCTCTGGGTTAATAGAGGTAAGACAGGGAAAAAGTCACTGTGCAACAGCAGCCAGAGAGAGGAGTGAGAATATGTGGGAGAAAAAGCTCTGCAGACACCCAGGTCAGTGCAGAAGGAGGGCAGGAGGTGCTCCAAGTGCTGGAGCACAGATTCCCCTCAGTCCGTGGTGCAGACCATGGTGAGACTGGCTGTACCCTGCAGCCCAGGGAGGTCCATGGTGGAGCAGATTTCCACCTGCAGCCCAGGGAGGACGACATGCTCATGCAGGTGGATGCCCAAAGGAGTGTGACCCCATGGACAGCCCACGCTGGAGCAGGCTCCTGGCAGGACCTGTGTCCCCATGCAAAGAGGAGAACAGGCTGGAGCAGGTTTGCTGGTAGGACTTGTGACCCCGTGGAGGAGCCACACCAGAGCAGTCTGTTCCTGAAGTACGGCACCCCGTGGAAGGGGTGCACGCTGGAGCAGTTCATGAAGAATTGTAGCCCATGAGAAGGACTAATGTTGGAGAATTCGTGGAGGCCTGTCTCCCATGGGAAGAACCCCATGCTGGAGCAGGAGAAGAGTGTGAGGAGTCCTTCACCTGAGGAGGAAGGAGAAGCAGAGACAACGTGTGATGAACTGACCACAGCCCCTGTTCCCAGTCCCCCTGCATCACTGTGCAGGGAGGAGGTAGAGAAATTGGGAGTGAAGCTGAGCCCTGGAAGGGAGGGGAAGAAATTTTAAGATATTTTTATTTCTCATTACCCTACCGTGATGTCATTGGTAATAAATTAAATTCATTTTCCCCGAGCCAAAGATGTTTTGCCCATGAGGATAACTGGTGGGTGATATCTCTCTGTGCTTATTTCAAGCCATGAGCCATTATGTTTTCTCTCCTCTGTCCATCTGAGGAGCAGGAGACATATTGCAGCTCTGGTGGCCACCTGGCATCCAGACATGGTCAAACCCACCACAGTAGCATATTAATACATAATGGAGTCCAAATGAGCTTTCTAGCTGAGATTCATTGACTCTTTTGTTTTTTGTGAGAATAACAGGAACTTAGTAACTGAAAGTATCCTATGTTTTTTACACAGTCATTGTCATACTTTGTTGCTTCTAAAGCTCTAGAAAGAAAATGTAAGTTCACTTAAAAGCATGTAATACTAAAGGTATTGCAGATCTGTAGTTCTCTGGGCATGTAATAACACAAATTTCATTATTAAATTTATTTGTATGGGTTTTAGTTCAGCACATGTTGAAGCTGAGGTGGGATATCTCTCTGTCTCTTACAGAGACATGGTGGTTTGTTTTTATTGCTTTTCTCTTAGCTGGAATTCACTAGTTCCCCAAAAAAAAGCTGCTGAGGTTGAAAGATCAGAACCCTCACACTAAACCTTGCTGCTGAAGGCTAAAATGGTTATTTGCTCTAGGACGCTGTTACTTTCTAGTGTTGTGTACTCATTCATGCTAAACAAAAAGAACAGTCTTTGGAGCTCACTGACTTTCTACCCGCTGTGCACATGTAGTCTGGACCTCTCCACTCTTCCTCTCTTAAAACTATTTGTTCCCAATTAAAATTATGCTATTGACTCTTTTTCTTCCTTTTACAACTGATAATTTTGAAGTTTGTTTCATAGTTCGCTATTTGCTTTATGAAACTCCATGAAAAATCTTAGGGATGGAGATTGTTTTAGGATTATTGCCAGCTGAAATAGAATCTATATTATTAAGTTGCTTAGCAAAATAAATTGTGATTGTGGTTCACCAAGCAGTGAACTGATTGTGAAGGGAAAGGATCTACTTGATCTAGGTATCATCAGCATTAAACTTCACAGAGAAGCAGAAAATATATATATATATATATGCACAAAATTAATAGTGTGATCTGTAAGAGTAGTAAAACTTAATATTCAATTTAGCACTTTTATATTTATTTAAGATTTGCATTCAAAGTAAAACTCAATGCATTGCTCTTTCTTCCATGTTCATTACAGCATGAGCAAACATTCATTAGCACTCTTAAGTTGCCAAAAAGATGGCTAATCGTCCCTTTCTTCATTCTTTCCACCCATCTTGGTACGCAGCTAGAAATAAACTCTTAAAATTATGAAGTGGAAATTTATGTGAACTGGAAGCTTAACAGCCAGCAAAAGAACTGCAGTGTAAATTTTTTTCAAAGGGAAACTGATGTCTGACAGGAAAAGGCATGATAAGTGATGCACCTTTGCAGGAAGATCCTCCATCCTCCGAGTCGTGGGAGGTGTCTGGTTTGTTTTCATTCATTCCTCAGGGTGTTCACAAAGACCTTCAGGTGTCAGTTCCCAAATTGTGTGCCAGACCTGAAGGACCAAATTCATTCTGAGGGCAGAGCCCCAGGGGTCCTGGCCCAACGGTGCGAGCATCCCTGCATCCCTGGGTGCTGGGCAGCTGTGGGGAGCGGTCCAGGCCCTGGCATAGGTGGGTGCAGCTTCAGGGCTCAGGTCACCCCAGCAGTCGGAACATCTGGACTAGCACATCATTTTCCTCCAGAGACCAAACTAAACCACCGCATTAAGTACTCGTTCACTTGCTGTTTTAGCAGAGTTTTTATGAAAGTGGAGGGAACAGCAGTTTTTTATGTTAACTGCTACACTTGCTGCCCTGTTGCAGTTGTTGTTGAAGGCTATGAGTTACTTTGCAACATAAAGTCTGATTATAGACATAGTGATTTGTTTTAAAAATATGTAGATTAAAGAGTAACGATGAAACGGTATAAAATAATACCTGACAACGCAACATCTAAGCAAATAGTTGCTTTGTTGACGTGGCTTTTTTCTGGAATCAAGTGCTCCCCTGAGCTCCAAGTTGATGCTGGAAAAGCTGCCAATGGACAGGCCAACAAATGAGATTAAAGAAATATGTTATTGCCTTGAACTACAGTTCCTGGGGAAACAACATTGCAAGTAAATTGACAGGGGCTAGGGAAATGTTCGGGAAAACACACCTCAGAGCATTAGGCTTCAAGTGCTGAGGGCTTTTTCCTAACAATCTTGTATCACACATTCAGAATGATCACACTTAACTCTGCAGATAAATTTTGGAATCATTCACCTCTATGACTTGACAGTGTGGTTGACACGGGTGAGTTCATACTCCTCAGGTCACTACGGGAGAGGTCCTTATGTTTTACAGCTGAGGAGCTCGGTCGGTCCTTGGTCCACCTGTCAGTGTCACCAGCTGATGAAGCTGCTGGCAGCTCCTCTGCCTCCGTGTCTCAGAGCACAGGACAAGCTGCAGCGTGGGGGTGAGGACCTGAGTCTCTGTGTGTCAGCTGCTCCTCAGGGACCCCTGTTACTGCCGTGACTCCACGCGGGGTGGCCGGGAGCTGAGCCTGGCAGGAGAATGGATGAACTTCTGCAGCTTTGCTGGGGCAGACAACTGGCACAGCAAGGGGAGAGTGAGTGTGAGACACACACACATCCCACTGTGCCCGTGGTGCAACGTTCCTGCTCCGTCGCCAGCCCTGCACACCACTACGAACCAGAGCCCTTCCTTCTCCCAGCTCCCTGTTCTCCCTGCATGGGCTGTTTGGTGAGGACTCGATCAGCCCTCCTGGTGGCACGCAGGACACCTCACTCCAAACCACCCATCGCAACTGGTGTCATTTCTCTTAGGGAAATGAGTGAGTAGGGAACAGAGGATTAGTGAGAGGTGTTTCCATAATTAAGAAAAGTCTTTGATTTATTCCCCTATTTCTTCTTGTTCTTTTCTTTCATTCAACTACCTTTTTTTTAACTTATTTATTGTCTTGCATGTTCTACTTTTGCCAATTAACAAAAGACAAATAATAGTCAGACTGGTTTCCTTTTGCAGTTCTGCTTTTTTTCCAGCTGAGAAAGAAAACATAGAACATTCACTTCCCAGACAAATCCTCTTTACTTATTCTTTTGCAGTTAATAGCAAAAAATCAAGGTCAAAAGACTAGAAAATACAATTTATAGAGCATTTTAAAAAAATGTAGGTGAACATATTTGTATTAAAATATATAATATAGACATATTTAAAATATAATTTTACTTATGCAAGTGTGAGAGGCACACTGCCTGTGCTCATGATGATACCAAACGTCACATAGTTTTTTTATGGTGCCTATTTATTTTATAATATGCATGTCTGTGTACATTTACACCAATATAGAGACAGATCTGTGCACTGCTCAGTAACACATAAATATCTACAGAGATACACACATGCATTTATCTTTGGGTTTATGGTATCTTGTTTTTTTCATAAATGATACACTTCCTTACTACTTATAGAACTGAGCTCTTGTTTCAATTTTCTCATGATTTAAGTGTCTCTTCTTCCAGTTTCTGTCTCCCGTGCAGCATAAAATTACTCTCCAGAGGATACTCTCCTTAAAACAGATGAATGTGCAGCAAGAAGAACAAAGCTATTTAATAAATTAATAATAAAAACCTGGTTAATAGTCAGGCACTGTTAGACAATATGTTTGATTTGGAACAGTTCTTCCATGAGATTGCCAGATTTTTTCATTAAATATTTAAATCCACCCAAAAGAAACAGAAGTTCAAGGTCAGATTTAAAATTATTTCATTCAAAATAGAGATGCTGTTTGACATTTCTGTGAACTTGGTTCATATCAGTGTAATTTTA
Organism: Columba livia; assembly: GCF_036013475.1. NCBI lineage: Eukaryota > Metazoa > Chordata > Aves > Columbiformes > Columbidae > Columba > Columba livia. Next base: position 76,606,636 of record NC_088642.1, read on the forward strand.
CTGGTTCAGTTTTATATTTTTTTATATTTTTTTCAGAATGAAGACACTGAAAGCTTGGATTATCCAGCTTGTGGAATATCTTTCAATTGTATCTTTCTTCCCCTTCTCCATTTTTTTTAATAAGTTTTAAATTAAAATATATATATTAAGGGATTATCCAAATGCATGTTAAAGAAATTAATGTTATGTATTTCCTACATTGAAATTAGAACTATAGGAATTATTTTACTTCACAAACTGTGGTGACTTGCGCTGTCAACTTTGGACTTAGCCACCAACTGGTAATTGCATTTGTGATGCATATTCAAGAATGCTGAAAATTACCTACTGTGAGCTCTCTAAGATTATTAGAAGTAGCTGTCTCATCGCTCAAAAATGACAACTAATTCTATATTTTATAGATTGCAGTCTACAGCTTTAACAATTTTTACAGAGCAGTGTTTCCAAGCTATCTTTTATTTTCTGGTTTTAAATCACAGCACCACCCATTCGTGTATTACTGAATATCGATATCCAGTTACAACTCTCCTTGTTGTTTCTTTAGATGACAAGATAGCATCTTAAGAATCTTTGCTTTCAGAGAGGCCAGAGAGGTGTGAATGCCTGAATTCCCAGACAGTGCAACCAGGGCTGGCAGCATTCGGCTGGGGGGGCAGGGGGATCCAACTGTTGTGACCAATGTGTCTTGTCATCAGTTTCTGTTGGTCTGTAGATGACTGATGGCAAAGACAATACCAGAAACATGCATGAATCTTACCATTTTAACAAACTGTTCTAACATGCTGAGTTGACTGGGATATTTAGGTCCTTTTCTTTGATTTGCCTTGTTTTCTACCTGCCCTGCATCTCATCATGGACATTTCTGCAGTAGATTTTTCATGTTCTTTCTTTTGTTTCACCAACACCCAGTATTGCCAGCCCCCAATTTTCTCCAAATCAAAGTCCCATCACCAGCTGGGTCCTTTAATTTTCACTCTCCCCTGATGCAGAAAGTCATAACAACACTTTGTCAGGTCTATTTTGGGGAAAAGGGAAATTTTGAGGGGAGTAGTATCACCTTGTTTGTTGAACAGTTGGCAGGGACAGCAACAGGAGCGTGGACAGAAAGGCTAAAGAGAAGAGACTTTTTGTTTACTGAGCAGAGGAGAAGACCAGCTACACAATTGTTTGTGAAATAGTGCGGCAGTGGTTCCCTGTATCCTGGGGTTTTGGTTGTTGAGAAAGCCCACCTTTGTGGCATTGCGGTAGTGTCATGACTCCGCATTGCAAAAAAAAAACTGGCAGCCCAAGTGTGTTCTGAGAAATTACAGTTTTCTTGGGGAAACCAGGATCCCACTGCTGTGTCATCTCACTCAGCATGAGAGGAGGTTCAAAGGATGCTTAAGTTACTGGCAATTGCTGGAAACCCACAGGGGATTTTAGGGATGCTTCTTTACCTTTCCCATCTCACAAAAAATTCTTTCATACCTGCACAATTGCCAAATAATGTGACACAATGATACACACTGAGAGCTTTCAAAGTATGGTGTCAACAAGCGTGATTTACAGTAACCACTTAATAAGAAATGGTGGGGCTGAGCTCTTTCATTTTTAAACATACTTATCCTGCTGTGTTTATGTGGAAGAAATTGAGCATAAATATGGAATTCAGCTCTAAATATTCCATATTATACTAGTGAGGAGAAATTGTTAGTCTTTGTTCTTAACTTGCTTTAATTTCAAAGTAAATTTTTAACCTAAAAATACTACTGAAACCAGGACTATAAGTCTTTTTAAATACCAGAAGGAAATATTGAAGCTTATTTTTTCATTATTTTCCATCTTTACAGGTACGTGTGCAGAATTCCTGTTCCGTCTTCTTAGCTGGCTTTTTATTCCAGCAATTTTTAATGATAAAATATTGTCCCATCCATCCACATGGATGACTACCATCCAACGATCAAAATGCAGTGCTGAGATGCTCAGTTTCTCATGGCAGTGCTTGAGGTGCTTATGTAACCAAGAATTCTTCCTCTGCGTACCAGTTTACAATTAACTCTTGCTGCTCTGCTGTGCCACTAAAGCCTGTGATTTCAGAGGCTCCCAGCTGGTATTTGGGGGATGTGTTGGAGCCCATGTCCGTTGCTGCACTGCTACTGCACTGACACCCAAGCTGGTCTGATTAAGCTCTCATGTGGTTATTTTTATACATTTATGATATATTGAAATATTTACAATAAAATTTTAGTGTTTTCTGGTCTAGAAGAATGCCATGTACCCTTTAGATCCTTTTGTATACACAACTCAGAGAAATATGTTTTAAACTCCGTGCAGGAGTTATTTCTCAGTCACTTCAGGGCAGTATGTTCTGAACGAAAGTTCTGTCATATCTGGCATACGTGGGCTACAAAGCACTTTTCAGATCTTAAAAGAAAGGTCTGGTGTGGTTTTATTTTGTTGGTTTTGCTGTTGTTTTATTTTGGGTTTTTTTTGTCGTTTTAATTTTGTTTTGTTTTAAACCAAATGTGAATATAACAAGTCTTCGCAGCTATTCTGCTTTTTTCTTTTATTTTACTGAGCCATATTACACACCCAGCATTGTTTCCATATGCTGTTAAATTTCAAGTAGGGATGAGGGGTAGTGGTGGATAAAGTGTGAGATCTCTGGCAGAATGCTTAGCATCTGTTAAAATAAAACCAGCAGCATTCCGAGATGCATACATGCATTTATCAGCTACGAGATCTGGAAATGGGCTTCGCTCAAGCTGGTGAGGTCGCATTCGGGAGACTGTTTGCAGTTCTTCACACCCAGCATGGGAAGGGCTCACACAGCCAGGAGGAAGATAAAGCATACGGCAATGAGAGAGAGATGGAGGGACCGGAGGTAATGGATCTTTGCAAAAGCCAGACTAAGTACAGTGACTTGGCATTTCCTGAGAAAGCAGGAAATGCAGCAGAATCCCAATGAGGTAACGATATGCAGACGCCTGAGTAGGTACAAAGTTGGAATAAACGAGTGCTAAATAAAGAAGCAGAGAAGTTAGACAGCATTTCCTTATGGGACAGTGAATACAGCGTGAGAGATTAAGCTGTTAAAATCAGAAGCAGAAATGACATTCAAAAAGTTTGACAATTGGTAGAAGGGCATAGACGTTAGGAAAAAAATAGAACATGAGAAGGTAAACTCAAAGGGTTTGTTGTGTTTTCCCCTTATCCATTAAAATTCCCTTCCTTCTGTGGACAGCCCATATGCAAAATATATTTAAAAATATTTGGATGCTAGCTGACATGCACATTGATTTAAAACAAAATAAACAAACAAACAAAAACCACCAAACTACAAGTTACTTAGTTGTTAACTAGTTATGTTCTGATTTCAAGCAAAAATTTTCCCCGTACTCTAAAATCTGCTGTGCCAGTATTTCCTCTCAGTTATTATTCACAGTCTTCTGACTTTGTATGTTTTTTCCTACCACTTCTTTTTAAATCTTTTTAAACTATCTTTTAAATCTTTTTAAACTAAATCTGCTGCCTCTTTGCTTCCTTATGGTTTAGGTGCCTGTGCAATGCTGTTGACAGAGCTATTAGCTCCCTGATATAATTTTCAGTGATTGTATAAATGTATCATGTTACTTTTGAAAACCTGAACTAGCTCGAACACTTGTACTTTAAGAGGTCCAACAGCAGAAAATACAGTGTTATTTCCAGGTATGGATCAGGCACGGTAAGCCATGATCCTGTGGTAATTAATATCTGCAGAAGTTATTTATGTTCACGTTTTTTCTGGAAATCACACTGTGGAAGTGCTGTGGCCTCAGCATCAGGCGTTTTGATGTCCCCTTTCCTGTCTTTCTGGAACAGCTGCTGTCGCTGCTCCGTTCGTTTGTCAGAAGTCTGATAATTCCTTCTCACTAAGCCTGGGTCACAGCCCATGTGCCAGCAGTTCGTCACCCTGAAAACTCAAACGTATCTCAGGTGGCGCGAGCGGTGAGCGCTGAACGTGCCGCTGCTCCCGCGGTGACCGCGCGGGTGGCGGCAGCAGCAGGGCCAGGGAGGCAGCTGCACCCGTCCCAGCCCACGCTGTGTGTCCCCTGCGCTGTGGGACTGTGTGGCCGGGCTGGGGCCCCAGCTGAGCCCTGCCCGCTGCTGGCCCTGCGCTGAGCCCTGCTCCTCAGGGACCTGCTCCCATCGCTTCCCTTTGCTGGGGTTTTATCACACAAAAACCTGGGGAGGAAGCAACAAAAAGGGATCTTTTCAAATCCCTTTGGTTATATCAAGTGCAACACTGCACATTGAGCATGTTTTGCCCTGACTAGCAGTCTGTCTGCCCATCTCACCAGGACTTTCTGTCTTCCTCTGTTACATCAAGGACCTGGCGTGGGCGAGCACAGATCTGCACTGGAGCCTCTGCCACTACAGCATCCAGCGATGGAGAGGGAGAGAGAGGTGAGACAGTGATGAAAATCAACTGGAGAGCCACCAAGAGAACTAAATGCTCCAGAATTCATCTTTTAGAAGCCTTTAGAATTTTTCTCTGCAGTTATGGCAACAAAGTCCAGCTGCATCAAAACGGTCTGAGACAGATGTCACTAAGCAGATTAGGTGAGAAAGATAAAGGGCTTTTCACAGTAATGACAATGTACACCCATAAGTAATGTTCACCATGATGTGTACATTACTTTGTACACTTAGACTATGTAACTAATATATACCTTAAGTAATGTACATCCTTAAGTACACATTATTATGCACCACAGCATGTCCCCTGGATGGACCAGTTCTTCTGTGGAGTCACGACCATGAACAGAAAGCCCAGCTGGATGGACAGCAATCATTTCAGATCCATCTGTGCTTTAGGTAGTTGCTAATGGGACCCACAGAGACCCACAGTACAGACTTGGGATACAGCTTTGTTCCCACAGCCATTCCAACAGAAGAGGCTGTTCAGGAGGCAATTTAGTTATCAAAAAACAAAAACATTTAAAAAACAAAACCAAAAACAAATGAAACAAAACAAAACCAACCAAACAAAACCACAACAAAACAAAACAAAACAAAAAAAAAACAAAACATGAACTCTTTAAGATGAAAGTGTAGTGCCATGCAAGTTGTCAAAAAGACAGAATCAATACTTCCCCCTCAATCTTGTGAATATAAGACAGTTATCCAACAAGTAGGGATTTTGTTGCAAGTGGTTTCTGGGGCTTATGAAAGTTCTGATGCCAATTGTCCTTTTTTTTTCTTACACTGGTGTCTGCACAGTTTTGAGCTCTTTATTTGCAAAAAGAATGACTTCGAGTCTGGTAAGTTAAACGTGTCATGCAAATGTCCAGTGATACACAGTTTATCTGGCTCCCTGGCCATGCAGAAAAAGAGAAGTGTTTATCATCTCTGTTTGTGGCCTGACAGACAAATTAAACCTCACTGTCCTTTGGGGTATAGCTTTAGTTTAGGATAGTTATCACAAACAGCTTTCTGGGCTCAAGGCATTCTCCAAACAAATCAAATCAAATCCTGACTGTGCTAGAACACAGCCTGAGGTCAGGCACTCGTTTCTGCATTATGAGCTTGCATGAGGTGAGACTCAGCTCTATTTTGGAAGACATGGACAGTCAAAACTAGCAAGCTGCAGAAACTGCTGCAGTCTCAGGAATGGAGCAGAGACCCAGCTGTCCCTGGTACTGCCATGGCCAAAGACTGGAGTTTTATTTCTCCCTGCAAAAAATTACTGCTCTAGTGCACAGAACTTCATAGGTACAAAGCCCAACTTTAATTTCTGTCAAGGCCTGGGGAGGCAGAATGACCTTTTTTAAAAACCTCCCTATGACTGAACTCTTCAAAGGATAATAGCTAAGAAACTGTAGAACAGACTCTTCAAAAAGCCCCAATTTAGAGTTGCTCACTTCTTTCTCACATAAATGACTGTGCAGAGCAGCAGAGAATTGAGCTTGTATTGAAGCCAATGTGAAAGAACTTCAAAGATGTTTTCACTGTTTCACTGGACTAAGAAACACTTTTTGTCGTCGTTACAACTGTGTAATGAAGCAGGTTTGGCAAGAGAAATCAATGAAGCAAGGTTTCCCGTGCACCTGTGCCCTGTGGCTGAGTGAGTCTGACAAGAGATGAGCTGTGAGCTTGCCTGTGAGGGAGCACTAATGAAGCTTTTCTCCTCTGCCTGACCTCCTGCTTTCACAACCATTTAGAAAGCTGAATCTGTGTGAGAGCTCTGTCATTTGGTCACACTTGACTCAACAGGTTTCAAACTCATTAAGAAGAACAGGTACAAACATAGGAATGAGACTCCATGGCATTAGCGAACAGCCCGGGCTCCTCACTCCTGTGCAGGCGGGTGCTGTGCAAGCCCTGAGAGTTTGTGCTGACATTACTGTGTCAATGCTGAACTTCTCTGAGGACAGAATGGAATAGCAACAATAGGTTCAATGTCAGTCTTTCTATGACAAGCAAGACAAACAAAGAAATAAATTTTCCTTGTTCTAAGACCTTAGTCTTGCTGATGCAGGCGGCTCTGGGAGGCTAATCGGGATTTCATCCTCCGTGATCCCTCTGCCCTGCTCCTCCCCACGTCTGCTGCAGCTGCCTCTGGGTCTTCACTCTCAAGCACCAGGCAGCAAACCCCACACAGGAGCTGCCGGTGACACCAGGTAAAATAATATATTGTTGTTCAGGCCCACTAATGAGAAAAAGAAAACAACACAAAAAACCCTGCAGTGCAACTGGTAACAGTTTTCAGAGACGCATTCCATGTCAGTTCTTCAACCTATCACATGTGTAGGACACACAGAAGTTTATTTGTACATTTCCACAAGGACTTACAGGCATTGCAAGCCCTGTATGCTTAAATTTTAAGGGTGAGGGGTTTTTTTAGCATGAGCACGGCTATGTTTTGCAGAAAATTACCCTTGTTTTGGCTTGGGTAAAGTTGATTTTCTTTCTAGCAGCTGGTATAGTGCTGTGTTTTGGATAAAGTATGAGAATATGTTGATAATGCACTGATGTTAGCAGTTGTTAAGCAGTCAAGAACTTTTCAGCTGTGGTGTTCTGCTGCCTGCTGGATTAAACCACAACAGAAGTCCTAAATAATTATTAGGATGCCTTGTTTTGATATTGTCTCACATGAGCATTATGCTATTCTGTACTGGCAGAAACAGAAATAATTAAACAGTGGAGTTACACAGTTGTTTTATCCCCAATTGTTGTGAAACCCTCTCATCTGTTCTTTCTTCAGATGACATAAGTGTCTTACATGCAGCCAAACAGAAACAAATGGACTCTGATCTATATAATGCATCAGATTTTTATCCCTCCTTTTATCTAATTTCTATGATGAAAATGTCTTTGGCATAGCAGTGACTGTGAAATAATGTACAAACAGAGTATGTTTTGCCAGAGCACCCCAAATAGAAAGTGTCAGCTCTGGGGTTATGGATGAGGGTTTATGGCCCTGGAGGCCCGTTCCTGTGGCATTAGAAACCCTAAATGTTAAGCAACATTTAAATTGTAAAATACTTATAAACCAGGTTTTTTTTTAAGAGACTGATTTGAAGACTGATGAGTAAATGAGATTTTATGGCCAAACTGTGCCATGGGAGATTTGACATAGAGGAAAGGACAATTCCGGCCTTTGCTCCTTGTGAATCTCTGATCCCTTTCCCTCCCTTCAGGTCTCTGCCAGTGCAGCCTATGTCACAAATTTGTCCCCTGGCACATCTTCAATTTTTTTATGTAGGATGTTGGACTCTTCTCCCAAGTAGCAAGTGATAGGACAAGAGGAAATGGCCTCAAGTTGCAGCAGGGAAGGTTTAGATTGGATGTTAGGGAAAACTTCTTCCCAGAAAGGGTTGTCAGGCATTGGAACAGGCTGCCTAGAGAAGTGGTGGAGTCACTATCCCTGGAGGGGTTTATAAGGCGTTTAGACAAGGTTCTTAGGGACATGGTTTAGTGTTATAGTTGAGGTTGTGGTTGGACTCGATGATCCTGAGGGTCTCTTCCAACCCAAATGATTCTATGATTCTTGTGAGGTGGAAGGGAGTAGGTATTGTTTGTTTAATTTTTTTTCCTGGTGTTGCATAAAGGATTTTCAACAAGGGCTGGGATAGACCTAGACCTCTGTAAAAAGGCTCTGACATTTCTGGAAGCATTGGAAGTACCATGATGGGGCCGCTATCCGTGGGGGTTGACAGGGGGAACTACCACAGACCAAAAAAAACAACCAGGGAAAGAAAACAAAATAAAAACATTTAATTCAGATATATCTCAGAAGCCATCAGGCAGAGAGGAATAAAAAGTAACAGTAGGAAATTGTCTTTATACATAAGCTCCCCACAGGTGTGGAGATTACCTTGGCGTGTCCGATGCCTGAATGGTTATGTCACAGCACTTCTTTCTGGTGTGAAATCCTGTTGCACATAGTCTTTGCTGTTTCAAAGGTAGGGATGCTTTTTTGTGAATTTTGCTTATTTACTCTCTCAGAGCTTCTCAATTAGGTTGAACAACCCAAAGCAAAACAACTGTGCTTTCTGTGCTTCGATTTCTCTCTTTTTATTTTCTTTTTTTCTTCCTCACATAAGTGGGATGATACCACTAAAAGCCAAGGATTTTTAGGAACAGTGTTGTGGCAAATTTATCTTTGTTTTTAAAGTAATTAAGTACCTTGTAACTGGGAGAGAATATACCATTTTAGATAGATAGTAGCTATTAGACCTAACGCTAGGGAAATGAAAGAGCAAAAATGTAAATATGTGTTTATTGTTTGAGGCTTTATTTTAAAAAAAGAACTTATGATTTCCATTTTAAGAAGAATTTGGTCAAATATGACACTTCCCAAGCTACATAGCTTAATTAAAATAAGTCACCCATTGCAGTAAATACAGTTACGACAACAAGAATAAAAAACTGAAAAATCTTAACCGCAAAAGTGTACTGTTCAGGTCCATGATATATTTTTTTAATTAATTGAAAATCAGAGCATGACTGCCTTAGTTCTACAATTTTCTATCCTGTTTGTTAGTCTGGACAGACATAAGAGCTGCCAAATACTATGATCTGGAATGAATGGGAAAGAACGTTGCTGATACTGCTCAAAAGGACAGGCAAATCAGCTTGTGAATTTGGTATCTCTCCATTGTGGGTCTCATTAGGTAAGTATTCCAGGTAGTAAAAGAAAAGGACAACATTTCAGTGTGAGGTTGCTCCGAGATGAATGCTGGACTATTAAGCCAAAACTAAATTGACTGCAGTTTTGTTTGTTTGGTTTTTTAACATGTCGAATAGTGTCCCAGGCAAATAGTAAAAATTCTTGGAGAAAATGTCAGCTTTGATCAAACTGTCTGTAAGTATCCCTATTGTAAAAAACACCTCTGTCCTTGTATTCAAGCAGATTCTACCTTCCGTTCACCGCTGCTCCCTTCCACCACCCACCACCTGTTCAGGCAAAGGAAAATTGCGGCTGACAGAGAGTTATCAATTTAGGTCTCAGGAGTATTAATACTTCCCTTTCATAAAGCACTAAGGTATGTTACTGTTTTGCTAGTTCCATTAGTAATTTCAAAGCGATTTTCCAGAAAACTGGTGATCTTCACATGTGGGACTCTTCCTCATATAAAGAAATGAATATAAGGAAAACAAAGGGTTTTTCTTTGTAACAATGGAAAGTTGTTTAAGGCTTCTTATTCCTCCCTCTTCAAAAGCGAAGTTTTGGCAATAGTCAGACCCACTTTCATAGAGCACAGCACAAACGTTAATGAAGAATTTATAAGCCATAAGTATTATATGCTTTTGTTTTATTGAAAAATGTGGTTTCCTGGGAAATCATATTGTGGCTTTTGTTTCAATATTTGTCAGAATGGCTAATTTCTCTCCGTTGTTCATCACTGTATTAAATGTATGCTCATGATCAACAGAGCTCATGCAGTCTTCAGTCAGACCTAATTCCTCCCAGCTTTTTCTCCTCTCTAGGAGAGTTTTCTGCATTGAGAGAAACCATCACCTTTTCCTACCTAGGCAAGTTTTCTACATTACTCTTTTGACAAAAGTATGACTCTCCTCCTAGTGCAGAACTTCCTTTTTTACCACTTCTCTCATTATCTACAGGCTTTAGGACAGTTTTCATTTTCAAGTCTGGCAGAATTTTTAAAGCTATTTGGAGGATATAGATACTTCACGATTTTGCAATTTTTTCCATCCCAATTTCTAGGCCCTATTCCAAGATACGCCATTTTCTGGGGATCTTCACCATTCATTTCCATTTCCAGACTCAATCAGGAGGATCAAGCAGGAGATAAATCTGGCTCTCACCCAGAGCACTTTTGTATTCTGATCAGTTCAGGAGAAGTTTCCTCTATGAAATTCATGATCAAAGCTGTCTCTTTTATCAGCCTCTTATTTTAAATATGTGGACTTATGGATATATATTTTTTTTCACCTCACATTCATGTAACCAGAAATAAAAGTAGTTTCTGTTAGTTGCTGTTGGATCCAGTACCCCAAGAAACATGAGGCTGCTGCAGCTCCATGTCTCCAGGTCCAACCAGCTGTGAGGCTGAAGGTGTATTCACAAAAAAATTTATTTAAATTTATATTTTATTTTCTATGTTGAAAATAATTCCTTTACTGGTTTAAAACACAGATAATATGCTAATAATATATATTTGCTTTACTCATCTGTGAGGATAAAAGAATGAAGAGGAAGAACAGAAAAGAGAGGAAGAATAGAAAGCCAAAGTAACTTGACAATGAGACCAGGATTAAGAATGAGTCACAGTGAGGCAGGAGGCAGAAGGCATATAGAGAGTAATTAATCACAAGAGTTTTTGGTAGTTTCTGAAACTGTTGATATATTTGGTGCAAAAAAGTATTTAAAAGCATCTTCATTAATGTCTTGGTTTAATCCAAGCTAGCAATACAACCACAACAGCCGCCCACTCACCCCATCCCCACCTCTACCACTCCCAAATATGGGAGAGAATTGAAAGGAAAAGGAGAAACTTGGATTGAGATAAATAGTTTAATAAAACAACAAAATACTAATATACTACTAGGGTGTATATATATATACACACACATATATATAAAAAAAATAGAAATAGAATATAAAATAAAAGCCACTCAATGCAATTCCTCACAAACTCTGTCCATGCCAAGCAGCCAGTACCAGGAAGCAGCACCTGGTCCCAACAGCCAATCCCAGATAAAGAAAATAAGTCAAAAAAAGGCAGAAAAGGCCCAGAGGCCTCTGCAAAACGGCATGATGGCAAAGACCAATCTAAGCATCCCTAACAAAACTCCCCTGGCTCCAACAAAAAGAGCAAAGAAGAATGCAAGAGAGAGAGAACACAGAAGACCGGAAGATCCTGACTTTCCTAAAATATGAAGCATGACGCTAATGGGATGGAATACTCTTATTGGTCAGTCTGGATGTCAGTCAAGCTCTGCCCCATCCATGTCCCCCTTCCTCGATGCCTCACACCTGTGGGCAGAGCTCAGAGTATCCCTGGCTCTCAGACCACAGCAATTAAAAGCATTAACTGTGCTGGGTATTATCTCTTGATCTCAAACTAAGTCCAAATAATGACCATGCTAACTATGAAAAATAAAGATTTCTGACTGCATGAAGAAAATTAACTCATTTTCAGTCAAACCAGCACAATCAACTAATGAGATCATTCTCTGACCGGATCAGCTTCATTCTTGCATAAGGTGTTTCTAAGGGTCAACCAGTCCAGGAGACCAGCAGCACCTGCAGATTTAATTTCTTCAATTTTTCTGTATAGTGCAAGAGCAGTTGTTTCATTTATGCATGTGTGAATACTAAGCCAGTTTTACTAGCTACCTGATTAGGTTCCCATTAAGAACAAAGCCCATTTTTTTGTATTCAAAATGCAATGTGTTTTCTTAGCAGATTATACAACCTGCATTTCTTCCACGGCTATTTGCAATTATTCCATTCAGATTAGTATTTTTTTTTTTTTACCTTCTCAAACTTTCACCATTTTGACAGCTCAGATTGAGCCCTATGAGCCATGAAAATGCCAAGGGACATATTGCTGTTTCCTCTTTCTGAGAGCAATCTGGTCTCACCCAGAAAAAAAACAATTTGTCTATTAAGGAGCTATGGGAAACATGCAGTTTCTGGAAGATTGCTTTTAAAAATTTTGCTTGTGGTTTCATGCTAAATATCTTATCCAGTATACAGAGGCAGGGTTCATTAGAAGAAGAATTTCTAACACAAAAAAGCAACCTTCAGTGTATAATGTTTCACCACAAAGAGCCCCACAATATCTATTTGCAGAAAATAGGTGTGGGAGCTGCTGTCAGTTTGGGGTAGTTTCTTCATTTATTCATGATGATTAGAGAGAACCTGGGGCAAGTATACAGAGCAATCAAATATATGGCAATGTTTTATTTTCGCATGAAACAGATGACCTTTAAAGGTTCCTTCCAACCAAATCCATTCTGTGATTCTCTGAAACATCATTCTTAGCACAAATTAATTTTCTGATGTGTTCATTGAAGCTGTGGTAGCAATGCGGATCCTGCTCACAGGCCAGTCTTGTGCCGGGAGCTGTCTAATCACGGTGCAGAGATCACCCCACCATACAGGCACCCCAAATATTGTGCCTGTTTAATCCATTTTCCACGTTCTACTGAAAAAAAGTCCTCACAGAGGAAAATTTCAAAATCAGGTGTTCAAGCTGTCATGGAAACCACCTTTAAATTTTTATGCACAATTATTGATGATGGAGGCATATGCTAATCCAGTCAGAGCAGAGCAAGAACGTTGTGAGGCCTGTCTGGCTGCCACAGGCCGTTAGTCTCAGAGCTTGAACACGCAATGAACCCACAGGGGGCAAAGGAATGAAACCACTGTTCAGAAAAGAGCTGTTTGTACGGTTAACTGACTGCCAGACCCGTCTGGGTGCAGAAGCTGTTCTGACGTCCTCCAGTGTGACCTTGTTCTGCTGATGAAGTCCCAGCGCAGTGATGTCAGTGACAACAGCCTCTCGTGACGGCGAGTCACCTTGGTCCCCAGGGCCGTGAGCAGCTTCATCCCCAGAACACCAGTGAAGTGACTCCTGTGAAGTTGTCCAGTGGCTCAGGGACAGAGCAGGCAGTGGGACCCCTGCCTTCCCAGCCACACACCAATGGTGCATCTTCTTCTTCAGTGGGGGCCAGATGACGTCGTAAAGGTCCCCTGATTTCCCTGATTTGATTATTCCTCATTGATCTTTCCATAAGTTTGACTAAAATTGGGACCATTAAAACCATGACAATCACAAACAGTGAGCTGGTTTCCACTTATAATTTTGAGAGGTTCTTGCCTTGCTGTGTCTGTTGTAGTGTGGTTTGGCCAACACTTGGGTCAGGTCTTTGGTGGATCAGCAGGGGCAGAAGAACATACAGATGAGGAGGGGTTCGAGAAAAACAGATGCACACTTTTAGGACCACTGTAAATCACAGATGTCTTTTCAAAGGGTCCTACCTCCAGATTCTCGTTCATGTTCTCTGCTTTCTTTTTACAAATGACTCTTCAGATTTACCACCTCCAAGAACTGTGTGGCAACAGCCTAAAGGGACAGAAATGGATTTTAGTTTTGGTTTTGTTTTTTGTTTTGTTGTTGTTGTTATTTTAACTTTTTTCACACTGTTATGGATGCTAGTTTTCTGCTGTGGCTCCAAACACAGACACAGTATTGAGAACATCAGAAGTATTTTTTCTGTACTTTACTTCAACTGAAGCTTTAAGACCATCCTTGGAGAAAAAAGTTGTATTGCTAAGCCATGCTTCTTTCCACTATAATAAACGTGGGGCATCTCAGCTTCTGTACGTTATGCTATTGAGGTTAGAGCCTATCAGATAAACTGATTAGCTGGCCTCTGCTCTTCTGGAGTCTGGTGGTGAAGTTCTACAGCCTTTGGATTTTGGCTTAAATTCTGTCTGTGGTCACAACTTTTTAATCGTAACTCATTCTGTGTGGCATACATATGCTGACTGTAACTTTCCTATTCCCTTTCTCCCAACAACTTATTTTCTACGCTCCCATACCATTGCTGTCACTGACTGCATTCTCATTCTTAAGGGAACTGATCCGACTCTATGGCAAGCCATGGAAAAGCACAGCGGACTTCTATTACTTCATGAATATAAATGGAAATTTCTCCTAGAAGAAAGAGAATGAAATCTTTGTGTGATTTGATGACCATTCTCATATTTTTATTGATTTCTATTAGAACTTATTAAAAAAATTAATTCTGCGGTATAGGTAGGTAAACATCATGGCAACTCAAATGACTTCTGTCTGGTGGGGATACATCCATATATAGCAGAATGGAAGTTTAAAAGAATTGTATCATGAATCAAAACCAGTATATGTCATTCGGTACCAAGATGATGTCAATAAGATGAGAAAAATGAGGTTTACATTGGAAAGAAAGATAAATAAATTGGAAACCACCTTGCAATGGACCTCGTAAACCTCTCCAGTGTGCCCCTTCATGCTGTCAGCCTGAGAGCCCAGGCTCCCACCGCTGCCAGCTTGGGGACAGCTGGTGAAAACTCCTTTAGAGGCTTTTGAACAGATGCACAAGTGCATGAGAAACCTGCAGCATATTTTGTGATGTGGTCTTTCAAACACAAAATACTTATTTTATTCAACTTCACCACAGACAGAAGCCCATAATTATATAGTCCTCCCATGAATGAAATCCCAGGACAGGCTGTGGGTTGGGATCTTGTCGCTGTCCCCTGTGAGCTGTTTCCCTGACCAGCCCAAGGGGCCACTCGCCCATCACTGGGATTTCAAGGAGAACCATGAAATCCCTGCTGAGCGCTGCGGCCCCGGCACAGGGTGAGTCCTGAACAGGGATGCTCGGGCAGCAGGGCTGGTGCTGGCACGCATGGTGTCCGTGCTGAGGGCAGGGGGATGCAAGTAAAAGTTGCCCTCAGGGATATAAATTCTAGTGCAGGTTAACCCCACTGTTCCCAAGGTAAATAGTGTCCCTGAATGAACTTTTGTCTTCAGTCTGTTTAATTCAGCACACTTCAGAGAGTCTGATGTAAATCTGTTACATCTGGTGGTTGGGTTTGGATTATTTGTTTCCATTTTAGCCTGTGTAGAGGACAGGGAAGGGAAGGATTCTATATTAGTACAGAGAACCCAGATTTTGTGATTTAAACTAAGAAATAATTAAAGAAAACTTGATGTCCAAATCAGACTTTCCTAAGACTGGGGATGAGGGTTGTTGGAGGGCAAAGAGGGGAAGGTGTTAAGAAAGCATTTGGGTTTATGTAAAAATTTTTTAGGGGACTGCCTAAGAAAGAATAAACAATCATGCTCAAATTTAATTAAACTGGAGTTTTACAGATTACAAGGCCACATCATTTACATTTTTATGTGAATGTGCATAAACTTTGCAACACATAGCTAAGAAACTAAACAGAGTCAAAGAGAGAAAGAAATTTGGAAGTTCGAAGAGCAGAAACTTTTAGAAACAGGAACAAATCCTGACCAGGACAAAGGAACGAGTTCAGTCAGACTTGGAAGGAGATCAGACACAGATTAATTAATTGCTGAAAAAAACAAACCATGTGGCAATACAGGGGTGGTGAAATCAGTGATCCAGAAGTTAAAAAGACCAGGGCAAACCAAGGGGAAGCCGGTCAGAGCTGAGGAGGAGGGTGGCACTGAGGAGCAGCTGCTGCCGCTCCAGACCACGCAAGGTCCATCTGCACTGGGTGGCACATTCGTATGTGCAGCGTGCTCATCAGTTCACTTGGGGTGGGCTTCCATATCAAATAAACCCACTCAGATGACAAATAAATTGCTTGACTGATGCCTCTTTAGAAGCTACTCCACCTACACTTAAATTCAGAAAACGGGAGAAAAAGAAGAATTATCTCTAACTGGGCTTTTGTCTTCCTTTCCTTTCCTGTAATTGCATTTTCAGCCATTCATAATGTGGTCTTAAAGAGAATTCTTTCATAGTTTTATCTGATTCCCACATAAATCACAGGAAAAATAATGCCTTCAACAATGTATTATATCTCAGGCAACATTGATTTGGGGGGAAGAGATATATCCCTCTGTTAGTGGTTAGGTCAAGTGCATTTTAGTTGTGATTGTTCTTAATTTTTGTGCTATTATGTCCTTGTAGCTCCTAAACCTCCATCAGACATAGAAATTCACTGTATGTACAACAATGAACTGAAACATTAATTTGTTTTTCTAGCTTCTCTACATTTATTGGTGAGATTTTTCTTTTCTTTTGTGCTGAATTCTGACCAAGAATTACTTCAAGGACTCCTGCAGCCTGGCTGGAGGCAGGTCAGCTCTGGCTGAGCAGGCAGGAGAGGAGCTGTGAGCTGGTGCTTGAGTCTGTCCCGGACACCCCATCCTTCCCAACGCCGGATGGGAGGGAAGGATGGCACTGACTGAGTTGAGTGATTCCCAGGTTTTGCCTCTTGTACCCCTGGGAAGGGGACAATAAACTATGAAGTGAACACCAGTTCTCAGAAAGTCTTCCCTGCTTGTCCCTGCTGTGAGTGGAGTAGACATGGGGACGTGATAACCCCTGTCCAGCTGTCCCAAATGACACCCCGTGTGTCCCATGGGTGGTTGTTCTTCAGTTACCTCTCTTCCTATGCCACAAGTAGAGAGGTTAAACTTCACCTTTGCAGGCCACAAATGTGCACAATAAGTGCTCAACGATACTTTAATAATCCCAACTTTTTTAAAAAGTCAGTCATTTTGAGATTCTTAAATAGAGGAGATTTTTATTGAATAAATGCTCAAAGTCAAAATACGTAAAATCGTCAGCGATTTTTGAAAATGTAATACACATTGCTGATTTTTTCCTGTATAAATATGGTGACTGAAGTCGAACAGTTCATTAGTTAAGTAGTGGAAAGATACATGGAGGGAGCAACATGAGAGCATTCATCTCTCCATGCACTGGAGACACAAGGCTCAGCTAAACTCCACACTGGGCATCATTTTCTCAAACAAGGTGACATGCTTCATTTTTTCCCAGTGAAGGAGGACACCAGTGTGTAATCAATCCTCAATACTGTATCTAATTGCATGAGCAAACAAAGCCCTGGAGAGCAGTAGGCATGCTCTGGAAGTCTCTAAATCACTGTAGCAAACAGAAGAAATGAATGCAGAATGGTTTTGACTCAGAGAACTTGTTGAATATACCAGCTTTAAAGTGCTCCAACGTGTCATCAAACCCTGCCCTAGTGAGATCCACTAGACCCTGCTCAATTAATCTAACTTCAGTGTAAAATTCATAATAGAGGGTCTGAAAGCAAAATCTCTCAAAATTTCTACACTCAGTGTATGAACAGTGGTCTTGTTTTGAGCTTGATGGACGTTACTCACTGTGAGGTCTCTCCTGGCAGCAACATTCTGTGCCCTCCTCATAAAACATGAATTTGTGGCCACTGGGAATAACTTAGTGACTTTATTGATGTTTTCACAAATTTGCCTATGGCCAAAAAAGGTTCAAACTTAGAATAAAAGAGCCATACACTGTAATAAATTGTAGATTTATAATACTCAATGAGATATTTTTTAGGCTCAGCATTCGTTTATTCAGTTTTATTTATTTACTTGTTGTTTGGAATTGGAATACAATAGGATTCATGCCAAAGCATAAATCAGTTCATTATCATGTTTTATGGGACAGAAAGATAAACTATATTTTTTGAAGCAAATACGAAGTTCAACAAAATGTACATTTCTACACAGACTACAACACCTATACACAGTTAATTTCCACTTTAAGTGGCAAGCAATTTGTAACACCCTGATATGTTAATTTTCTTTGCATTAATTCAGGTGAGGCTATACAACATAACTCATCTTTTTATATTTTTCATTGTTGGCTGAGAATTGAGGCTTGGTAATTCAGGGAGTGCACTGCCAAAAAAACTCTGAAATTAAGACAAATTGAGTTGAACATAATTGCTTAAGCCTGAAACAAAAAATTATCTCAAGCCTTTTTAAATGTCAGTTGCTTTAAATCAGCACAAGCTTGCCTTCACAGACTTGTCATATATTAAATAACAGAGTTCTCCTCTATTGTGTTCTGGGTGAAAATATCTAGTGTCCCTGATCTTCCTGTATCCTAAAAATATTCCTTCTTTTCAGAGTTACATGGTTAAAAGGTATCCTTCTGAAAGCTGCCATAATACAAGGATATAAACAGAAATGCTGCCTCTGAGGAACAAACAAGAGTATTCTACTTTCTATCTCCATCTTCTGTGACAATTACAGACTTTCCCCATGTTTTTGAGATTACTTGCTTTAACATCTCCTTTTTGATCTTCAGCCCCAGACCCACAGGACTGTTTGGGTCCTGTCATTGTGTGACCAGGTAACTGGTAATTACTCTTTTACTAAGAGAATGTGAGCATGTGGGAGGGATTGCATTTCCTGAACGCTTCTCAGGAGACTTTTGTAGAGGTAATTTTAATTACAAGTGAGCTCCAGCCTTACCAATACTGACAGTGCTCTGAGTTCGTGGGTGCCTGAGATGCGGCAGAGCCCCCCGGTTTCAGCAGGTGAGCTGTGGCTCCCACAGCTGCAGACGAGATGTCTGTGTCCCCCCAGCACGTGATGGGGGTGTGAGGCAAAGAGCTCTGAGGGAGCTGCACCTCAGCACCACGGACCTTCCATCGTCCTTCAGACTGGCCGCAGTCCAGACCTGCGGGCTGGAAGTCTGCTGGCAGGTGAAGGCTTGTTGGAACATTCCTGGAGGCTGAAATCATCAGGAAGCCGGTTCACACACCCAGAGACTGTGATGTGAGTGGACATGATCCAGAGATTTTCTGCAGAAGTGCTTTTCCCACCCAAACAAACGTGCTGTTACCATCACAGTCCAGATCTCCGCACTGGTCTTGCCAATGAAGCAACAAACAGACGTGCATGTGAGGGTAAAGCTGAACAGCCACTTGAGGATTTCATTCCTGTGTCAGTGCCTTGTAAAAATGACAAATTAACTCTGGGTTGTTGGCATCAGAAGAAACAAAAAAGCCCTCTGTAGGAAGTAAGAGGTGTATATCTTCGTGGAGATAAGTCTGGAACAGGACAGCTGCACAGGGACTCCATTTGTCACAAACCAGGTTGCCAGTTCTCCTTCAAATTTCAAGTTATTTTACATTCATTCCTTTCAAATATAGTTATACACTATATCCCTGCTCATTTAGTTTCCCCTCTGAAATGCAGGAATTGCAACATGTTAGGAATTGGTTATCTATGCACATATCAAATAATATTAATGCAGTCAGAAGGAAAAGAGAGAAGTAAAATAAATAAATAGAATCCATACTGAACTAAATTCCGTCCCAAGGTTTGCAAACTGGAAATGAAGACGGGTTAACTAATGTGGAGTAAATAAATAGAATTCAGATTTCTATGCTTTACCACTTACACTGCTTTTTAAATATTGTGCAGGAAAACTCTTAATAGTTGTACAGTGAAAATATAAGAATAACTAAACTTGCTTTTGTTAGTCTAGATCTGCTGAAAGCCATGATTTTAAATTGTGTGGAAATACAGATACTTAGTTTAATGGGTTTCACTTCCAGTTTATGTCTTGTCTTAGAAGTTCGTAGTATTCAAGTGCCGTGAAAAACCTTCTTCCAGCTTTATTAAGAACATAATCTTAATGTAGAAATATGTATCAAACACATTCAGATTGTCACATTAATAGGAAGAGCCACCTGGAAGGATGAGTTTTGTCTCAGGGTTTCTATGCCGACTGGTTTCCTCGCAAAATCTCACGTGCTTTGGAGGTACAAATTAACCAAGGAAGCAGCACTTCCTCTCTTCATGCTCATGGCAAGATACAGAATGAACACTTAAGCATTGCCCTGGATTTTGCACCTAACTTCCAGGAACTCTTGTCTCACATAATTAATCTATTCTTTGCAGTAGAAATGGAAAAGTATATAAGTAAATAACAACAATAATGATACCGTGTTCAAAATCTGGGATGATTTCTGCTTCCAAGTAAACTACCACAAGAAAAGTCTTGTACCAAAAGATTTTTGAAGTCTAATCTCACTCATAGAATTAAAGTGGTGTTCTTTTACTAGGGGGTTCACATATGTCCAGACTTGGAAACTATATAGTATGGAATGGATCAGGCCACCATAGCTGGTCAGAGGAACAACCATGTATCTTGGAATTACCAGCATTTTACTGGAGCCTTTTTTGTTCTCCAAAGTCATAAGTTCACTCTTTCAAGAGATCCTGTGCTTGAGGTTCAACAAAATGCAGTTTATCTCTGCCCTTTTAAATAATTTTACCTTTTTTTTTCCTGTAACAATGACAGTTTCACGGGGCTGCATGCACATAGAGAGGGCTCTTGAATGTATTATAACAAAATAATATACTCAGTAGCTCAGACAGAATCCACGATGGTGTGGCAGTTGTCTGCCTGGTGGAATTATCAGGAAAACCTGATAATAAATACCCTCTAAATTCCAATGAAAATTCCTACTCCTTAACCACTCGCTTAATTTAGTAATATCACTGTGTGGAGGTAGCATTGAAGAAGGTTTAAAAATTTAGGAATTATAGACTTCTTTGAACATAACTCAGCAAAAGTAGTAAAATTGTTTGGTAAAGGTTCAATACATACTTAACATAATTTGTTGGGAAAAAAAAGTTAATGATAAAATGCAAATGTCAAGAAAAAAAAAAAAAAGTGAATAGTGGTAAAGGAATTGCATTTCCTTCTTTTTGCAATTGTATTTATTCCAGTGAATGCAGGTTTAAGGAAAGAGTCTTCTGAATCAATCAGTTCCTGATGAAGTTCTCAACATTAGTCTAAAGTAGCAGATGAGAGGTTTTATTTTATTTTTCCTATGAGAGACATCTGGTCCCATTGCACAGGGCCAATGGGAAATTTGCTGCATCACCTTCATTCAGATCTTTAAAACAGAACTAAAACAAGACTTAAGGGCTCAGTAATAGATCTGCTTCCAAGTTCTAAGTAGGAAAAGTGACTTGATGATTTATGGAAAGACAAAAGATGATGAATAAGTTTTAGATATAAAAAATATGTCTCACTTAAAATAATTGTGCTAACCATAAGTAGAAAATTGTAGGAAGGCTTAACAGTACAGGGGTAAAAAAAAAAGGAGAAAAGCTGTTTGCCTATGTATTACTGGTATTGTCATGGCTTCAACGAATCAGTTTGGTGATGTCTTCACTGGATAGTAAGTATATTAAAATATTAATATGGAAGCTGCCTTTTATTGTGAGCTCAAAGCTCCTGTTTGCTTTGACAAAACGTAACTCAGGACACCTGTTTGTGACTGCCAAAATCATGCAGTTGAAGGGGAAAAGAGCACAAAATATTCACATCATTTTTAAACCAGCTCTGATGTGGCTTCAGTAATTGGTGTCTTCCAAAGACAAGGGTAATATAATGAAAGGATGCTCTGCTTACTAGGATCTTGGACATGTTTGGACATCTTGACAGATAAATTAAGACTTGTAAATATTTAGATTTTCTTCTTATTTCTTACTTAAACTAGCCATTTAGCTTATAGCACTTCGATAATCTAAAAATGGTTAAACTCCCAATCACTTAAGTAAACATTTAAAAATTAAATCCAGTTTATGGGTGTGTTTTAAGTTTAAAGAACTGAAAACAAAATCCAATTCCCACTATTTTAGATTACTTCATTTTGTGACTGAGAAGAGTGAAAAGCTAATTACAGATAAACATTGCACTGAATAGCATAGATTATCTTGTCTGTTTTCCTCATTTACCTGGAGTGGCAGTTCTAGCACAAATTTGACACATGATAATAACGTGCAAGCATTCAGTCATGGAAGCAGTGAATGCCTGTTTATAGTAGTGTCTCTTAAAATAATTCATTGGTTTCAGATATAATCAAATCCTGCTTTTTTCCCTCAGGTGTCTCTAGAGATCAGTGTGATTGCACATGTGAATAAAGATAATTGGCCTCAGCCTGCTGTAAGGTTTTGTCTCGTGGTGTTGGCAGAGATGAGGAGGCTGCCCTGCTCACAGCTCTGTGCCATCCATCACGCGTCTGTGGTTCTGTTCACAATCAGCTTCATTTGAGCCAGTTTTCTGAGCTTCAGATTTCAGTGATGAAAGGCTTCCTACTGCGATTTAAGCCAATTATATACAATTCTGAGGCCACTTTCTCTTTATCTCTCCTTCTTCCAACCTGTGGAGGATGGAGCATTCAGAATCTGTAAACACAAGGTGGTTTTAAAGGACAGTGTTGCTACAAGACAATATTTTCATTGAGATATATAGGACTAAAGACTCCTGTGGTGGTCCACATCATGTTTCAGGCAATTTGGAAGGTGCAGCTGTACTTCTAATTGTTCCTGTTGGAGTCACCCTGAATCTTGTTCTAATGTTGGTCCTCCAGGTCAGGAGGCAGGATGCTGTGAAAGGATTTTTCTTCCTCAGGTCTCCAGACTCCCTATAAATATTTATTTCCAAGGAGGGTTCCGCCATTCTACCTCTTCTCACATTTTAAGCAGTGAACTTGTTCATCCTTCTAAGAAGGATGATGCAATCATGACAGATTTATCAAAAATATTCCCATTCTTTCCAAACAGAATCCTAGAAGTAGTCTTCTTCCAAAGCTGATGTTTGCATCTTTCCACACAAAAGTAGTCAGGACTTGAGAAGATTCATTGAGAAACACTAGAGTCATTGGTTCCACCTGTAAGTATTTGATATGTTTCGACCAAAGCATTTGTTTCCCTCTCTGTGTGATGTTACTTGAAATAGCTAAGTTAAAGTTATAGACTTTGATGTGAGTAATTTTCAATAGAATTGCCTTGCTATCATTTTTGTTTCATTTTTTCCATCATGTTAAATTCTTTTGTCACATAACACAGTGTCACCTCAATTGAAGAAAGCATTTTTTTATGCATTATGCTCTTAACAGGTTCAAAACCTCAAATGAATAGTAAGCACTGCTAATGCTTACTGCTAACTTATTGAAATAAGGTGAGGTCTAGAACACTCGAGGCAGGTAACATATTCTGCTTCACTTGTCTTATTCTATTTTTCCATCTGAATGCAGAATGTATTTCACAGGACCAGAGCTCTTGTGAGGACAGAAAGCTGAAAGTGTTACTATTTTTTGCACTCCTCATCTCTGTCTTGCACATTTTTAGCTACTATAATTGTCTTCAGCCCTTCTGCAACTGGATTTTTTTTGAAATGTATGAAAAATTGCTTTTTGAGTTGTTTGGAGAAGCCTCTAACACATCTTCATTTACTTCCTTAATGTTTTCCTTGCACCTGCTTGCATACATATGTATGTATCTTTGTATATATATATATATAGACCAAGTCCTCAGCAAACACAGATGTTTATGAAAATCCCATGCTGAAACTTTAAGGAAAACTAAAAAGAATGAAAAAAAAAAATACCCAAACAAAAAAAATCTTTAAAAATGTGAGGAAACACAAACGAATCAGTTCTGGGATTTGTACATAGCTATTAATTGCTGACTGGACAGAACGTGTACATGCAACGGAGCACTGCAAGGTGCAGGAAAGTCTGAGCCATTGCATAAGAAACAAGAAAGGCTGTGAAGAGCAGAGCATGTTCTCCAGTGGCTAAAAATACACAGCGGAGCTTTTCCTTCAAGAGTGAAGGTCTATTTGGACATTTTTCCTGCAGCTTGTCTTCAGAAATTCTGCAGGTAATGTGCAACTTCTATGTCTCTGAATGTTTGAATGTTAGTGGCCAAGCAGTTCAGGAAATTTATATGAAAGAGAGGGGAATAGACAGACTGTGCCACTGATCACAAAAGCTTTGTCTCCTTAGACCCAGAGGATGGCAATTCTGACAGTGTTTGGGCTTTTTCCCTTCCTTGCGTATTTCAAGGTGTTAATTTCAAAGTTCTGAAATTTCTGGGTATGCTGCCTCAAGTTTGTTTCTTTGGAAAAGGGACCACTGTAAGCTACAGTGAAACCTGGCAGCATTCATTCAGACCAGACAGGCAAGATCTCCAGCTGTCAGACAGATGCCAGATATTATGCAAATCATGACAAAATCAGCAAGAGATTACAAAACTGTAGGATGGAAATGGAAAGTCACAGATACAGGTAACCAGGAAGAAAGCAGATGAGAGTGGCTGGAAGAGATTTCCAAGGGCAGAAGAGCACCTTCCTTTACAGTTTCCTGTAGGCTCAATGGCAACTCACTATCCAAGGACTTTGTTTTGACACAGTGACGGTGCATGTGCTGGACAAATGAGTATTAATGACATTCATGGACAAGATTAGTGCCAACACATTAAGAATACAATCTCTTGAAATAGGGAGGATTAAAAAGAGTTTCTCACTCCAGCTGATGCCCATTAGGAAGCACAGACTTCTGCTGCGCTTGGGCTGCTGCCCGGGAAAGCCGTCTCGTAGGAATAAGATACCTGTGCCCCTGGGAAAGCAGGGTGAGAAATGACTGCAGTTCCCTCTGTTAGGGATTAATGAAATAATAGCCTAATTGATATCGGCAGCTGGGTGCCACTGTGGTGGTTCCAAGCTGGGCTTGGCAATAATTAGACCTTTCCATGGCACAGATGCTGTTGGGTTTGCACAGGCAGCCTGAGCCCCAACAGCTGCCCCTGAGCCCTGTCCTGCCACCATGAGGGACCACAGAAAGACACAGGTTGCCCTGAAAACTGATGGCTGAGGTACCAGTTCTTTGCTTAAATCAGACACATCAACACTCTTTGCCATTTTTGTGACATGTCTTGTGAAAATGTATGTTTTTCAAGGGAATTTTTCAGCCAGAGAAGAAGAAATTACACTGAGAAAGGAATATTCCCCACACAACTAGGAGGCCAGCTAATTCATATATAGCAGCCACTTGTGGTTTATAAACATGTGGAGCCTGAAATGTTGCTTAAACCCATGCCAGCTAGTATAGAACAACAATTTTGGGTACCATCCGGCTGGTATAGCAGGATGTTTGAGGCAGGATGACCTGCTGAGTTTGTGTACTCTGTGCTGGTCACTCTTTGCAGACCCTGCAGTCAATGCACCAATTACCTACATGACATTGCCTTTGAGTAATGAATGTAAAGGATACACTTATTTTATGCTTCTCAATTTTGTTCTATGATATGCACAGAGCATAAAGAACCTGAGATGCTAAGGGATGAGGAAAGGAGCAAGGAAACAAGTTTCTTTTTTTCTACTTTGGGCCCTAAAACACAACAGACACTGACCTTTTAGTGACTATTTAACTCTTTTTCCTACTGAAAGTCTGAAATAATTTAGCGTAAGGGGTGAAGTAAGTGCTTGTGACAACTTGGTACAAAATACTGAGACTGCACATTTCAGTATGACCTGGACTGAAGCCACAGTAATTTCTGATCCCTAATGGAAAAAGCAGTAAAATGTAAAACCAGCAACTATTGAAATGTTGCTTTCCAGGTCCTGCATCTACACAGCTACATGTATGTTGCAGGAGTTATTACATGGAACTGTGCAATGATGCTTGGGTGCCTGTGTCTAGGTGCACATGGGCCATGTCCCTGTCGCTCAAACACTGACCCCTGTACAGACGAGTTGGCAGAGACCAGTCTGACACACTTCTGGTCTGCAAGGAGCAAAGTCTGTGCTCTTAACCCACCTCATGTGGGTCTGGAAGGAGAATAAGAGCCATTTGGCCTCCACGCTGCTGGGCAATCAGAACAAAGCATTTGGCACAAACATTTGTAGCTTGGCATGTCCAGCCCCACAGGTTTCCTTGATGTCCCTTGTATCTGAGGTGGACCTCCAAGCCTCATTGTGAGCTGCTGGATGGGTGCCCTTCTGCACTGGAACAGCTTCCAGTGGCATAAACGACTTATTCACATTCACATGTAATCCTGACTTCTGATCTCCTCTTGTAACTGTACCCATACTCCTCTCTCCGTTATAAAGCCACTTTCCTCCTTTTCCCTCGTACTGATCACTCATACTGTGTGATCAGCAAGTACTTTTTGTTGACACTTGATTCCATTAGAAACCTTGGCAATATTCTGGCTGTATGTAACTTTACACTACAAATAAGCAGGTGAGTTTCATACTGGACTCAAATAAATCTATTTCTTTCCTCACACCACAGGCTGCCATGTCCCTTTTCTCTCCCCTGTGCAAGACAGCATTTATGATACAGCAAATAACGCCTGAGACACAGCAAAAATGTTTGTTATGCAACTGTCCTGCATATTTCCTCACATGTGGCAAATGAAGATCATGTTTTCTGTTTCAAACACTCCTTTCTTGGGTTATTTGGGAGGACGCCTGGGTGTAAATCACTGAGGTTCCAACGCAAACTGAAGGCCAGCCCTGAGTCCACCCCAGGCTGCTCACTCTGGGTTCTAGGAGACCTTCGCTTACAAAACTCTTAAACTTCTGTGCCTGTGGGTGAGATGGAAACCAAGAGAGCATCTGAAACAGCTTCCACATCCTGGGTATCTACTTTGTTTCCTTTTTTCCTTCCTTTATTCTATTTATGCCTCTAGCACTAAGAATGTGGTCTTGGCTTTAGAAGATGTTACAATTATACTGTAAAAAAAAAAAAAATCTTCAGCTCTGGAAGATATTTTACAGACCTAGGGATGATAAATGAATTTCCAGGGTTCTCATATATATATATATATATATATATATATATATATATAATGTCCTTGCAACGTTTGTGAGACCTTAATTCAGTGACCTGTATGCTATTGCTATTCACTTATGTATTTTGATCTTGTGTGTCATCAATATATATTCAGCCTAAATGTCAGTCTGAGCTT
Organism: Columba livia; assembly: GCF_036013475.1. NCBI lineage: Eukaryota > Metazoa > Chordata > Aves > Columbiformes > Columbidae > Columba > Columba livia. Next base: position 76,633,440 of record NC_088642.1, read on the forward strand.
CTAAAACCCCAGGGACAAAGTTGTACCACATGGTGATGCATGGATATATTATGGTTAACCAATACACAAAGCAAATATTGGAGAAATTGCCACTTCTCCACTCTGTATTTATGCAAAAGAAATTAATTATATCTGCTAAAGGAATTATTACAGTGTTTTTTCTGACATTTATAGGTTTCAGTTATGAATTACCACACAATATTAACATAGATTTCTCAACTAACCATATTATAAAGTATTTCTTTGGCCTACTAATCTCAAAATACTTTTTTAAAAGGCAGGGGAAATTCTGATATGGTTATTTTGCTCCCATAAATGTACCCAATTTCTTTTGACAGTTGCTGCAACTGCATATAGTGATTGGGTTTTGAATTCCCAGTATGTCTATATAGTCAAATAGCAGCTGGATTTTAATGCCCTTATCACAAAAATTATGGTGGTTTGTATATGAGCTGAACAAGAAATTTGAATCTCATTTTTGAGAAAATATGCTACCTCTAGCATAATATGTTGCCCACTTCAGTGTTTCCCAGCTTGTTTTGTCCCTTTTGGCACAACCAGGTAGGTCACACCTACCTTACACCCACTAGTACCTGGGCGAGGAGGAAACTTCTGCTACATCAGCTCTGATCAAGGAATGAGATTGTGTGAGACATCAAGAGAAAGTTAAAATAGTGACGATTGCTACCCAGTGCAAAGCAAGCAATGAAAATGAGATGTTCAGAAGCCAACCTTGATATGTTCTTGGGCACTGCATAAGTAATAGTAAATGCACATATTCTGGGCTTTAGTTCACATTTTTTAATGTATCATAACCATTACAGTATAACCTAGTCATTTGCATTTAATGATTTTTCTGCTCTGAGAAAATTGCCTTAATGTAATTTCTGTCATAAAAGGTAGTTCTCTCATTCTGGAAATTATGTAGAATAATTTAATTTTTTATTTTCCATCGGTGATATCATGACACTGTTTTTTACAGCATCTGTTGAGGCTGCAGTGTGATTTGTACTTAAAATGGTATCTTTTCAAGTGGTTAGCATTTGCACGCTGTGTTGTTTGTTACGAAGAATCCACATTGGGTGAAAACAAAAAGGTTTTTCTATAGCTGTAGGTGCACAAAACAAGGGAGATGGAGGATTTTCAATAGACAGTGTCACCAGTAAAGAGACAAGTTATAACTCTACAAGTACTCAGCTTTTCAGATGTTGGGTTGCTTGTAAATATACACTTCACTTGGGGTTCTCATATTTTTATACTTTTAGGGAAAAAGTCAGTGAAATAGGAGAGAAACATCCCTATGTGTTGGGAGACATTGATGGTTTGTTTGTGTGGGTTTTTTTCTCTGGTTAAAAACTCCTCCGATGTCTTTGCTGTATAACAAAGAACTGTTTATTTCTGTGCATCTAGAGTTAACAAGGAAAAAAAGTATTTATGTCTTGTTTAGACCATTACTGAATTCTGAGAATAACACTAACTGATTTTTTTTCAGTGATTGCTATCTGCCAGGGAAAACATGATGACATAATGGCAACCTGCAGCATTGCTAAGGGAGGCTCCTGGTTCTATTCTACACTTCTCCTTCAGACAACCCTGATTTTCAGTAATTCTGAGGGAAGTCCTGAAATTTTCACAGCCTGCAGCCGAAGTTCAGTTCAGTGCTGTGGAAAGCACAGAAATCCCGGATCAGAGAATAAGCAGGAGATTGAATCTTCCTGTACAAATGAGTGATTGCAGCCCTGGCTTCCTGCCAGGACAAGGAAAGTTGAGAGAATATAGTTTGGGAGACTTGCTCTTTCACATTTCCAATATGAATAAAAACCACCACACACAGCAAAGCTGGAAAGACTCTAGGATTTGAAAGAGAAGACATTGCTTTTTCAGTACTCAGCCATCTTTGCTATTCTAAGGACACACAGCATCCGCTCTTTGTTTTATAATTGGAGGTATTATGCAGAAAACATCAGAGCAGTATATTTATCAGATGGCTTTCAATAAGTGATATAAATATTCATTCTCTTGAATCCACAAAATTATAAAGTATTTACTTTTCTAGTGCAGTTGCTAGGCCCACAAAAGGGTCCATCATGCTTCAGGGTCAAGCATCTTAGCCTCGCTTACTATCATAATGAATGAGATCTTGAAAACATAACTTTCATTCAAATTCTCCAAGGGTTTCACCATCTCAATTTATAATAAACGTGTAGGCCGGTGCTTTGTATATTGAATTTTGTAGACTTTTCAGTTTCTATTGCCAGCAGACAATTTCGGTCTCCCCAGGATAAAGGAAATACTGCCTTTTTTACAACCTTCCAACAAACAAAAAAAATATTTCTACTTAGATTGAAGGCTGTATTTCCATTTTCCTCACAAAAGGAAACATAACAACTCAGAGTATATTGAACATTTTACTTGAAAATAAATATTCCATTTTATAGAATAACAACGAAACACTTTCATTTTTAACAGAAGTAGAGCTGTAGAAATAAGTGGCGTGGGTTTTAGCATTATTTCTCAAAGCAACTGAGGCAGCAGCAGCAGGAGAAAGTGGGCAGGATACTCACTTAGGACCTTCATATCATTACTCCCTGTGCTTGAAGGCACATTACAGCAAATCATTTTGGGTGCCTAAGAACATCATGTTTTAAAATATTTTAAACTCAAGTTCAAGAATTGAAAGCACATCCAAGCTGGAAATGATGAAAAAGTTGTGCCCAACAAGTGTTTGAAATTACTCCTGCTCTTCAGAAACATCTTTGGTGCAGCATCTGAACATTACCACCAGGTAATTAGTAAGAGGGACCCAGGAAATGGAGCAGTTCTTCAGGCAGCAGCAGACTGTGCAATTCAATCTCCTCCCTTTGCCTTGTTGGACATAAAGTTCATTAACAGAACAGTGGATTTTGATCAGCTTTTCTGTTGCTACTGTTGCTGGAGTCTCCCTGCAGTCCTCAAAAGGATAATTTTAATGACTGAAACCCCTACAACAGCTGCAAGAGGAATTTAGTGCAGGGCATATTTGGAACTATGAGCCAGTGATGATGTTTTCTTCTCCTAGGAGCAGCAGGCCCAGTACAGAGAGATGTTTGTCCTGCAGCCCCCCCCTGAGCATGGGGAGCTGGTTCTGCTGCCCATGGCCACCTCTGCCTGGTGACCTTGGCTGACCAATGAAACACGCACAACGGCAGGGAAAGCTGAGTTACACTGAACACAATGTTTGATTTCTGCAGCTGAAGGCACTTTCCAGCCACTCTTCCCCAAGCCTGTAGTGCTGCCTGGGGTTGTTGTGAGCCAAGTGCAGGACCTGGCATTGGGCCTTGTTAAACCTTATGCAACTGGCCTCAGCCCAATGATCCAGATGGTCCAGATCCCTCTGTGTGGCTGTCCTACTCTCCAGAAGATCAACACTCACACCCTATTTGTTGTCATCTACAAACTAGATAGGGTGTACTCAATCCCCTCATCCAGATCATTGATAAAGAGATTAAACAGAACTAGCCCCATTACTGAGCCCTAGGAAACACCACTCATGACCACCACCAACTGGATTTGGCTCTGTTCACCACAACTCTTTGGGCCTGGCCCTCCAGCCAGTTCTTTATCCATCGCAGAGTCCACCCATCCAGGCCATGAGCTGCAGCTTCTCCAGGAGATGCTGTGGGATATGGTGTCAAAGGCCTTACTGAAGTCTAAGTGCACAACAGCCACAGCCTTTCCCTCATCCACTAAGCGGGTTACCTTGTCATAGAAGGAGATCAGGTTGGTCAAACAGGACCTGTCTTTCATAAACCCATGTTAACTGGGCCTGATCACATGGTTCTCTTGTATGTGCCATGTGATGTCACTCAGGATGATCTGCTCCATGTCCTTCCCTGGCATCGAGGTTAAACTGACAGGTTTGTAGTTCCCTGGATCATCCTTCCGGCCCTTCTTGTAGATGTGTGTCATGTTAGCCAACTTCCAGTCAACTGGGACCTCCCCAGTTAGCCAAGATTGCTGATAGACAATGGAAAGTGACTCAGTGATCACCTCCGCCAGCTCCCTCAGCACCCTTGGGTGTATACTGTCTGGCCCCATAGACTTGTGGGTGTCCAAGTGGTGAGGCAGGTCACCTTCCCCTTGGATTATTTGGGCTTCATTCTGCTCCCCATCCCTGCCTTCTGACTCATGGGGCTGGGGACCTGCAATACAACTGTTCTGACTATTAAAGACTGAGGCAAAGAAGGCGTTTAGTACCTCAGCCTTTCCCTCACCCTCTGTCACTGTGGTTCTCTCCGCATCCATCAGTGGATGGAAATTCTCCTTAGCTCTCCTTTGTTGCTGATTTATTTACAGAAACATTTCTTGTTGCCTTTTACAACAGTAGCTAGGCTCAGCTTTAGTTGGGCTTTGGCCCTTCTAATTTTCTCCCTGTAATCCATTACTCTGGTTTAGACTCTCAAATTAATTATCTCCTGCATGGGAAAAATGTTGCAATGTCATCCCCAATGCTCACATCCTTCTTAGCCTCCTGACTGCCAGGACTTGGAATAAAACCGTCCCCTCGCAGGTTTTCCGGCTTGCCTGGCCCAGCGGCCATTCTGTCAGATTTGCAACTCTTCACTCAGGTAGTGCTACAAGCCATTTAGGCATTTAGTTATTCCCCAGATCGTCAGAGGAACACTGAGTTTGTGGATGTGGCAATAGTTGGGACCTGTAACAGGCAGACATTGAGGAGATTTGGTGTCTAAAAATACAGGTATCATAACTTGATTCCTGGTGTACAAGATAAAGCAGCATTGCCCCATAGTCCAGTGAGCTCAGACTGCTCTGCCTCCTTTCTTTTAAGAAAAATGACTCCATGAGACCCACTATAAAAAGGATATTTTATAGGTTCCAATTACTTAATTGTATTCATAAACTCATAAACTGCTTCTATCTATTTTTTTTTTCTTTATGCTTAACCTACACAAGACCGCAGCTGCTCCTTTCAGCATGTGCCAGCTCCATGGGAAAGGTTGGCAGGTTTTGTACAAGTCTTTTAGTTGCATTGTTAGAACAGGTGTTAATGAATTTTTTTGTAAAGCTACATCATGTTATAGAAGCAAGTTATCAACATCTGTTCAATATTGCAATGTCTGTACCACAGTTTGATTTCATTTTGACAAGTGTATATGATAAAAAAGGTAGTCATTGGAGCACACTCAACATTTTTGGTGCCAATTGATGATCTTGCTAGCAGTCATTTCAGAAAGTCCAAAATATGTCAGAAAATATCTCTTTGTGCTGACTAAATGACATTTGTCTTTTGGCAAAATTGAGATAGGTATTCATTGGCCTGTAGTAGGTGGTAGATGGTCGGAAGAGAGAAGGCAGTGTGATTCTTTCATGCTTATCTAGCTTTTGGCTTGGTTTCCCCAAGTAGTGCCTGATTCAGCTTCCAAAACAGTTTAGGCTTTTCAAATTTGCTGGGATTCCTCTTTCCTTGGAGAAGCATTCGAATAATCTTCTAATGACTGATAGTGGATTTCTGCTCTAACTACCCCGTTACTGCAATTTTGTTTCTTGCTTTACTAACTGTTCCAGGGTTCTTTGTAAAGAAATAAAAACAAAGCAAAACAAAACAAAAAACCTCTACCAGTTGATAAATCATTGTTGCACACATCTTGTTTTATCAGCCTGTGTCTGCTGTTTGGTTTTCTTTTGCCACATGGCTTCATTGAGGAATTCTCTAGCTCATCTTTGGGTAGCATCTTTTCATTTTATTACTGCCTGGAGCAGGCTACCTGTTTTCAGAATAGGCAAATTTTTTGTGGCAACAAAATTAATGTTTATTTATTTTTACCAAGCCATGACAGCATTAAGCAGGCTCCTAAAGCATTTCTGCAAGGACTTACAGGACAATGGTTCATTTTCTGTATCTACTAAGGCTGTCAGCAAGCGCAGTGATCAGGGTCACCTGTGTTCTTACATTGATTTATCCTCTCACATCACTTCTAACACCATTAAATATGATACGAATACAATTTGCTACATGGATTTAACATAAACATCATTATCTCTGAAATTAAAAACCAAGGAAGCATTTCCTTTCTCCATTTTAGAAGATTTAATCCTTCAGTTCTCATTAACTGTACCCTTTCTGGGAAAATGGAGCACACAATTTTTCTGTAATTCGCTTTCATTCATCGTTTCTTCATCGTTTTCAGATTCAAAGGAAATCTTTATGTTCAAAAGTTCATTTATTTCCTTACACAACCATAGCAATCACAGTGCTACTTCGGCAGAGAACAGTGGCTGAAAGGCAACAGGACAAAGTTTGTTACTCACAAGTTTCTGGAAATGTATTCTGGTTAATATGAGATAATAATATGTATGGTTTTTAAACTAAGCTGGCTTCACATTCTGAACAGAGTTGCACTGCCAAACAGGTACCTTTAAACTGTGTGTATTCTTCAACGAGAACAGCTGTATGGTGTGAGCACCCTGTAGCGCTGTAATGTCTCTTTGCTATCAGCTAATTGTTTTAATTGTATTCAGTTTTAATTATATCGGCATGTGCTTTACAACTATATGGCTTTTGTGTTTTTGTTAAGTCATAATATGTATGTGAATCCCTCTCTTCATCAGGCAAACAGACAGATCCTCATTTTGTTTATCTGGAAGAAGCAATAAACGTGTGGACTGGCATAGAAACATAACCGTCTCAGCTCTTCCTTTTCATTCCCAGCCAAAATAATGAAGCACAGTTTAATGCTCAGAGAAATAATAGTAAACAAGCAAATAAAATTCTCAGTACACATTTATTTAGCTATTGTACACGTTTATTTAGCTATAGTCAGGAAAGAGAGAGAATAACACGAGATTATTGCTGCAAGCTCCTGTCTAAATGGTCTCAAATTTCAGGAAGATTTACCTCTATAGGTTTTAGGTTTGTGACTAGATCAAGTTCTATATGAGACATCATGGACCCAAGACTATTAAAATAATTCTGAGATTGTTTCAGAATCAATTTGTAGGAAAAAAAGTGTAGAAATCTTTTCTTCTCTTAGTGATTCTTAACTACTGTCACCGAGGAAAAGGGGAAGCACAGAAAAGACCCTGTTGTATCTCCCCAGAAGTGTGCAGGGCACTGTAAAGAGAAGCTGGTCTGATCTGCAAGGTGTTCAGTGCTACAAGCGTCTCTCTTTGTAGATATTGGTACCTGAACTAGCAAGCAGAATGTTTCATTTGGTTCATGTGAATTTAAGCCCATATTTTCAGGGGACTACACACATACAAATATTTTTTGTATGTATGTTTTGTGTTTGCTTTCGAACACAAAATGGGTTAGCAGTACAGAAGTCTGAGGTTTTAGGTGTAATCTGCTCTCTGGGGATATTTAAGGAAAAAAAAAATCAGACCACTGTCAAGAGCTGACAAGCAGCGTGCACTTCTGGAAGCATTTCAGTTTTGTTTGTTTGTTCAGCCATGTGCCTGCGACAGACTCATGGCAGGGTTGTAACTCAGCTAATAATGCAGCCTAGCCGTAAGTGTACATTTACCCTAAAAATGGTGTAAATGTGCTCCACTTATAGTAAAAACAGTTAGTCTAAGCATATGTTACAAACTACAGATTTTCACAACTCATAGAATGGCATGTTTCTACCTCAGTTCTTGTTTACAGCAAAACACCTCACTGCAAAGGCAAGGATGGAATGAATAACTGGTATTCCTGAGCATCCCTCAAGTCCGTACACCTGCCTTGGACAAATGCCTCTTGAGGCCAGTGGAGTCTGTTGTCATCATGTCACTCACTGAGTTCTCTTCAGGGTTAAAGTATATAGTCAGAAGTGTGAAAGGTTTTGATCCTATGATAACGGTGGACATCTACATATAGGACAGAAATTACAAAAATCAACAATAATTTCCTGATGTTAGCTCTACTTCTACTAAAAGCATAGGCTTTCCATATCTGCTGTATATTTGTTTGCTGTCATATATTTCTACTAACAACTATCTTCATGTCACTAGTGTTATCACAGAAGGTCCTTCCAGTCCTTCTCCTCCTGGAGAAGGTAGATGCCTTCTCTAAGGTACAGGAACCTTTTCATTTTAGCAACAAAAAGAAGGAGAATATGTGTACAATTAATTTTCATGCTTTTACTTTAAGAACACTTATGACTAATTCTGTAAACATAGTTAGAAATGTGAATCCTGTGCCTCCAGACATAAAAACTGAAGGTTCAGATGTTTTTCTCACCTCCTCTGACATTTGGGATTTCCCATGAGTAAGTGTTGATATTCTCAGTTTCAGATCTAACAGACCATTCTGAGAAATTTTGCCTTCTGCCACCAAGCACCAGGAACTCAGCTGTCCACCGGAAGAATGAAACCGTGTTCGCATAGCTTCTCACAGGACAAAGAGTGTCATTACCATGAAACGGACTGGTGAAAGCCTCCAAAGTGACTTTGAGAACCTCACTCCAAACAGCACAAGTGCAAGCACGACCTGCCAAAGGAGCTGCTGTTGTTGAATGGCCCATTAAATTGCTACCCACTTATCCAGTGATGTAAAACAAGTCCGTGTTAATTCATTTCTTGGCTCTGGTGGAGCTGAGAATTTAATCGTACTATAAATACTTTGCCAGGAGCATCTGTGGCAAATGATGCTTTTCTAGTCTGGAAATCCCTTCAAAATCAGCTGAGTGCAGAAGGAAAAGTGAAGAAAAAAAATCTTTTAAAAATAAATTATTCCAGTAAGTCATTCGTAAAACATTAAATATCAGACTTTGACCTTGACTCTTCCCACCTCCCTTTTGTTATGCAGATTCATGCTCAGCACAGAGACCAGTTGCAGCAGCAGCCGGTGCCTCGAGTGCTAATTAGTGACTTTTCCTTCATCAATATGGATGGACAGGCAGCGGAGCCGCTGCTGCCATTGTCTGGAGGGTGGCTGGGACACTGCTGCTTGCAGAACACACCATCCTCTCAGACCTTGTGCTCCTCATGCCATGTGAGATTAATCCAGTCTCTATGGCCTTGCGTCGTCACTTACACAAACGCAGGAAAGTCAGGATGGGATTTACTGTTCACATTTACAGCCGTGAGTGCAAGATCAGAGAGGATGTGGACCACACCTCTCCTGAACATTGTCCAGGGTGACCGAGAGGGACAGGCAGAGCTTTACCAGCCAAACATCCCCCCTCTGCAGTAAAAATAGACACTGAGCACTGAGCTGTGCCACTATCAGTCCCTCTGCTGTTATGAGGCCAGACCTTCCAGTGATGTTCTAGCTATGTTTGATCCTATTTCATTACATGAGGGTGGACTGTAAATGGTCTCTTGAGAACCTCTCCACCGGTGCTCCCCGCAGAGGCAGTAAAAGATTGGTATTTATTGCCATGTGTAGCCTGACTGCGCTCTGTATCAGTCTGCAAACTGTATTATTTTAGGTGGCTGTCTGATATACTCACCTAAAGGAAGACATTGAAAAATTAACAATTACTATTACTTTTTTTCCCCAGTCTTTTCTGCAGGAATACAAGCTGAGATATTTCTAAGCTTCCATCTGCTTCAGCAAACACAACAGAGCACCTTAAATCACCACTGAAATTAGCCCCAACACAGCTCCCTGTGCCTTCCTTGTCAGCAGAGACACAAAGTGTTGTTCTGCACAAAATACAGAGAGAGCTTTTTCCATTAGAGAACATAAAAACATTGATTCAGCAGTTTCAGAGGATATCTTTGCTGCACTAAAAGCCAAGATAAAAGTGTGGTTCATTTTTTTATCAAGAGGTATTTTCTCTTTTCTCACCCCTCTTTGCTCCATTTGGAGCCTAAGAAGCTGCAGTGCTCAATTTTTAACCCATTTTAACACAAAATACGTGTAAGCTCATCAGCACTTCTTAACTACTTTGTTTCAATGTAGGGATCAATCTAGGACTAAGAAAATTACTCTAAGCAGCCAGCCCATGTATAGTTTTAGTTCTGTGGTGGTGTCTTAGTGTAGAGCTGACATCCAGATATACACCAGCTATGCCTTTGCTTTGAAATGGTATTAACGACTACAGTGAATGAGACAGAAGCAGCTCAGCCTCTCCTCTGTGACACCATTGTGTCAGTGGTGTAACAGCATCCTGGGCTTGGCATCTCCAGCATGAGCTGCAGACGTTCTCCTGGGCTCTCACCTCCTGATCACTCCTGTGAGACCTGAGAGGTCACTGGCAGCACATCAGGGTCTCTTATGAATGCTCTTGTCCACTTAGATTTGTATTTCTTCCTTTCTTTATGCCTTCCCTTTGCTATATTCTACACCATGTTTCCATCTTCTTCTGCACATTTCATAAACAGAAAGGGACACATTTAGTTTGGTGATTTGTTTCATTTTTAAATAATTAAAAGACATAACTTTCTCCTTTCACAACACAAGTGCATGCCAGCTCTATTTCTGCTTCATCAAATCCAGATAGCAATTCGTTTAATTTTCTCTGCATTGACTGCATTGCCTAGTGCTAGATTTATAATTCCCAGTTCTGGTATCTGAGCACGTTATTGAACAACTTAAACAAAGAGCTTGAAAATACTGTTTGAAAGTGCGTGACTTTGTAAAATAAAATAGGATTATATTCTCAGCCTCAATCACTGCTTTGCCAGGTGCCTGTCATGCCAGGATTGGAGCAGAGTTACAAGACAAAAGTTTACTTACAGTAGCAGGAAGATCTATATCTCATATGGAAATAGAAGGAAAGCAGATGTTTTTGGCAAGTGTTCAAACCCTGGTTGTGCAGCATATACTTCCATCACAGTTTCATTGGAGTAAAAGCTTCCTCTCTCGTGTTTCTAGCTCAGCTGGCATAACCACCTGTTCCCACTTTTTATAGTTATTTATAATATTAGCACTGGGCAACATACCAGGAACATAATTGTATCTCAATTCTAAGTGAATGTGAAGCCCAGCAATGCCAATATTACAGTGTTATATTGGATGGTACCATCATTTTCACCTTTTTTCACGGTCTAGCCTTGCCTTGCTCCATCCAGCTCTGTTACACCTTTATACCATCTCTTTCCCAGAGCTGGGTCAGACCAAGCTCCTTGTGTGGCTTCTTGGCTTCAAGAATAAGCAGGAGGACGTGGTGGTGGGCTGTGCTGGTGGCCACCATCAAGACTGTCTCTGCTTGGCTGTTGTTACCCAAATTAAGAAGGACTAAAGCCAGCACCAGTGGGATGACACCTGCACTGTGCAGTGCAGGCATTACAAGTGGAAGGCATATCTCATAACTTTCAGAGGTTTTGTCCCATGAACAACAAGAAATAGTTATTTACAGAAAACTGGCTTTCTCCAGGTCACCAATAGCTTAGCAGTGGCAGAGCTCAGAACAGATTTCAGCTTTTCACTGTCTGTCTTTAAGCACAAGTCCACCGCAATGAATGTGTCTTATAGATACTACATACACTTTAGGGAAATTTTGGATAGGAAAAACCTGTTGTTTTCATCATGGGGATATAGAGTACCTATCTGGAGAGATTTATATATTAACACAAACTGATACACAATTTAGAGTTGAGCTGATTATAGTTCTGTTTTGTTTGGTTTGGCTTTGTTTTTATGTTCTTACTTAAGAAAAATCTAGGAAATAACTGGGCCATGTTAGCAGTATCATGCAATCTTCTAGATTATTTCCACTTTGATAGCCAGGCAATTTACAAAAGCCTTTCTAAAGATATGATTTTATTTTGTAGAAAGCAAATAACTGTAGAGGTGACTACGTCTCCAAGTCTGAGGTTTCTCCTAGCTTAAGATAGAAAACATGTGGCAGTGTAACTATACACGTGAGACTGTGGTATCTAAGAGAGAAGAACTGTACCCATAAAAAAAACAGAAACAGGTTATGGAAGCGAGCAAGGGTGTACCACTGTTGAATAACCAACATCGATGGTCTGGATCTGTATTCTGGAAGATGCAGATATAAATACCTACTTTCGTGTTAGACAGCAGCATTCAGAATTTTTATAACCCCTTGAGAACTTCCTACAGATTGACATAAACTGATGCTTGTCTCTCATTAACCAAGAATGCTTTCCTAGACCTTCGTTGAAGCTGATATATTCTTTCAGCACACCAGTTTAAAGGAATTTAAACTTTTCATTGGGGAAAAAACAAACAAACAAAGAAAAAACGCCAAACACTTTCTCGGCAGTGGCTCAAAAGTAACCTTCATTGGTTTTCTTTGTAGAAATATTCTCAAAGAAGAACACTTGCCTTCCATCATACCACAAGGATACAAACTGGAAGAACTGTGCTTCTGTTTGACCTCTCTTCTCCTGCAAAGGGAGTCTGTGTGAAGCCACCTGTTACTTCACTACAGTCTCCTTCAGGCAGATGAATGTACAAGGTCATTCAAAAATTAAGTTCCAAGCCAAGAATCCTGGATACCGTAGCAAAACACAGGCCCGTAACTTGTTAAAAGTCCATTAATCATGGTAGATCTTGGACCCATAAAAGCATTGTCCATCTAGCTTCAAACCCAAATATAGGCATACTAAAATTGTGTAACCAGCAACAGTATGTATTTTGCAACACTGTCATGACATAGCTAGTAAAATGTGTGAGCATTTTGAATAAACAAGAGAGCAAGGTGTGAACTAAGATGTATGGCAGATTTTGGGAAGCTTCCAAGTGATAGTAAAGAGCAACATAAGCACAAGGGACCACAAATAGGCAGGACATCCCGCTAAATACAAATGGAGGGTGACAAAACCCAAAACAAGATACGTGTTATTGGGAACAGATGAGATCCCTTTTGGGAGTGAAAGTGCCCAGGAGTGAAAAACAGCAAGTGAAAGCAAAGCAAGATGGTGCTGAAAGAAGTTTTCCCTACCCTCACCAAGGAGTTCTTGAGCCTGAACACCTTGACTGCAGTGGCCAAGGCCACTGAGGACCATGGTCAGCAACACTGGCTGATTTGTGTCCCCTACTGATTGGAAGACCAGCAGCTGGGTTTGTGTAGTGAAGAGTTGTGAGAAGATGGACATAAACCATCAGCAATAATGTTTCTTGTTAATGAAAACATGCTGTCTTCTTCTAGAGCTTGAAACGTGGCCTGATGTGTCTGACTTCTGATCACTCCCATCACTGCCACCCTCAGTCCCCTGACTGATGGATATATGGTTATATATACTTCAGAGAATCACAGAATGTCGGGAATTAGAAGGGACTTTAAAAGACCATCTAGTCCAATCCCCCCGCCGGAGCAGGAACACCCAGATGAGGTTACACAGGAAGGCGTCCAGGCGGGTTTGAATGTCTGCACAGAAGGAGACTCCACAACCTCCCTGGGCAGCCTGGGCCAGGCTCTGGCACCATCACTGAGAAGAAGTTTCTTCTCAAATTTAAGTGGAACCTCCTGTGTTCCAGTTTGTACCCATTACCCATTGGTTGTCACCAAGAAGAGCCTGGCTCCATCCTCGTGACACTCACCCTTTACATATTTATAAACATTAATGAAGTCTCTTCTTCTCCAAGCTCCAGAGCCCCAGCTCCCTCAGCCTTTCCTCACACGGGAGATGCTCCACTCCCTTCAGCATCTTTGTTGCCCTGTGCTGGACTCTCTCCAGCAGTTCCCTGCCCTTCTGGAACTGAGGGGCCACAACTGGACACAATATTCCAGATGTGGTCTCACCAGGGCAGAGTAGAGGGGCAGGAGAACCTCTCTGACCTACTGACCACCCTCTTCTAACCCACCCCAGGTGCCATTGGCCTTCCTGGCCACAAGGGCACAGTGCTGGCTCATGGTCATCCTGCTGTCTACCAGGACCCCCAGGTCCCTTTCCCCTACGCTGCTCTCTAATAGGTCATTCCCCAACTTATACTGGAACCCGGGGTTGTTCCTGCCCACTTGAAAGACTCTACACTTGCCCTTTCAGCCAGTTCACAGTCCACCTCACTACCTGATCATCCAGTCCACACTTCCCCAGTTTAGCTTCAAGGATGTTACTTACATAAGTACAAATATATATAGAAAGAGCGTTATCCATCTGCAACAATCAGTTGTAAAATCCCATCTTCTTCCAGGTAAGCTTACCTTACAAGTAGATAGACTACTCGAGGTTTAATATTTTCTAGATCCTCCATAAAAAATGAGATTCACACCCTTTGCTTTATATTTCTACATTTGGTTAACAAAGTTGCACTTCATACTCTCCCATGCAGTTTTAAGTGGAAGTTTAACGTGGCATTTTTTAGTATTTTGCTGAATGCTTGAATGATTTGGCAGCATCCAAGGAGTAAATTAAATTGTGGCCTGGCAGGCAAATCTAGTACACGGTCTTTAAAAGAAGGATTAAAATGCTGATACCTGAAGCCAAAAGGATAAAAAGACACATAATGGATATTTTTCTTTTTTTTTTTTGTATTTTTTTAATCAAATACATTTCCTCAAACAGCTCAGTGCAAGTCAGCCTCCTAAAAAACTACAGCCTAATATTTGGCTTGAACAGACTGCAAAATACTACATGAAATTTGCATGCACTGCCTGATTTTATTTTCAGTGATTTTTTTTCTAAGTAAGCATTTTAATTTATTCTTCTAAAGCATTTTAAGCAACAGCTTTTATCTTTCATGAGACTTAGGTATCTCTTGTGACCTTATTATGAAAATAGTACTTGAAATTAAATAAATTTTCAAATAATGATAATTTAAAATAGTGACAAAATTCACAGGTTAGGCCATGATAGCACATAAGGAAGCTGAACCTACACTGGTGATTGTGTACACAGCTTCTAGTAATTATGGATTAATTGGTAACTGTTGTGAATTGGAGAAAGATGATGTTGGAAGATGGGAGGAAATTTATTGTCAACAACACTGAATTTCATTTTTCATCCAATTTTAACTTTTTCTCCTGTTCCTCATGAGAAAATAATCCGGGGAAAAAGACCTTCTTTCACACTGCGTAACTTCACTCAGCTGAGCCATCAAACTCCAGTGAACTGTGAGCGGCTGAAATGAGCTGCTGGAAAGCAACAACAACATTTCATGCTGAGTGTGGAGGTGACGAGGTGTTTCTGCTGGGGACTCAGGTCCCATGTCCCCACTGTCTCTGGGAAGGCCTCTGTCTGCCCCTGCTCCGCAGAAGGAGCCGGTGATGGGCGGCAAAAGCCTTAATTCAAACACCACAGTGAAATGCCTGAAGGTACAGAGGATGAGTCTGGACCCAAGTGTCCTGATAACTGTGAAACAGAAGCACTGTGGGCTGGTCAGGAGCTGAGCCGAGATCTCCTGGTGGACAAAAGCAAAGGGACTCGGTGACGCTCCTCTGCAGCGCTGGCTTTGCAGCTGGGATTGCGGGTCAGGGTCATCACCTGGCGATTATGGGGTTAGATATTGGCATGTGGGGCACAGAGTCATTTTTGTCAGTGATGAAACCATAGAGACTGGAAGGTGGGCAATCTGAGTGACTTATGGTTCCTCTAACTCTTTGCAATGCCGTCATGTTCTCAAAGTACAAATACAAACCAGAATTCTCTATTCAGTTTTCTTCAGTCTGACTGCAAGTATTAATAATTTGTTCTGTTTTGCTGCTTGTTTTGTTCTGTTTGGGTTTTTTTTGAGAAACTAATATGGAAATACTGCGCCAGCTGCTGATATCTCTAAATCTGTCACATCTCATGCATATCAATGTAAGTGAAGTTAAAATCCATGGTGCAAAATCAATACAAAGGATCAGGGAGTCAAACTCAAAAAAGCATAAGCAATTTATAGCGGGTGATAACACAACCTGTGTTTTTACCTACTTAGAGAAATTCAGGCTGTTTTCTGAGTCCCTGTGAGCTCCTGCGCTGGTTTTATATACAAGATCAACACTGGGGAGAGAAACATTTTCTCCTGGTGGGTGTTTCCTGATGTATATACGGCAGCTGGGGGAGATCACAAGGTTGTAAAGTCTCTTTCTGCTTCTCCATGAATTGTGGCATTCTCGGATTTACAACTTCCAGCAATAGATTTCTATCCTGTGATTTTAGTTCTGTGATTTTAATCTTCTTGTCTTTTCTTAATATCTTTGCCTCTTACTTGCAAGAGTTATCCTTCTGTACGGTAAATGGACTAGAAATTTATTTATGATCTCCCACTTACCTCTTTCTTATAGGTATTGCTAATCTTGCTAACTGAGCATACTTCTTTTTTTCTTTTTTTTTTTTTTTTTAATGAGGAGACAAACTAACATTTTATTTTCAAATTCCTTCTGAAGTGGAAGTTATTTTTCTCTAATATCATTCACTGAGACAGTCTCATTACACAGTGCTCCATTTGTTTTACTCATTTGATCTCATGTGCAATTTTTGCACTTTATGCACAACTGTGTGCTTTAAGGATCTGGTCAATGTAATAATATCTGATACGATACTAGCGCTGTATCACTGTCAACCTTCTTAATGTGTTCAAAACACATTAAAAGCAAGTGGGGTTGATACCAAATTATATCATTAGCAAGACTAACCTCTGTGTTTTGGTAGAGCATTAAAACACAAAACAAAGCTAAACACATTTTTCTCAAAGAAAAACATTAAATATTTATCAACCTTTTATTTATTGTGATTGATATTTTATGACACAACAACCTAAAAAGCCTTCCAATACATGCTCTGCACTAAAGACTTTCCAAGACTGAAAATGTATGTTAATTAGGTGAACATATATCTTTTAATATTTGAAAAAGTTAAGACAAAAAAAAAATACAAGTAATATATTTTAAGTATACATACCAGTTTCAGAATTCTCTATCTTTTAGATCATGACGAGGATGACCAAAACTTTCTTTACAATATGTCATTATGTTAATTCTTGACTCAAAATAAAATACCTTATATTTTACATTAAATACTACACACCATTAATCTTGCAAAAAATAATGTCTTTCTGTTAACTTCTAATGTCCACCTTTCCTTCTGTCATGAACTTCTGCTTACTTTCTTGCTTATTTGAATCAACTTGCAAGAAGATTAAATTCAGAGTTTGAATTCAAGGTGAATGTTAATAGCAACTGTAACTTTACAAGAATGAAACAACCTTTGGCCTCTCATAAGCAAATCTGCTTAATGGTATCGGTGCTAGCACTTTCCACGATCCAAAAATTTTATGGGAAAATTATTTGAAACAAGCACACTGAGTTCTTTTCTCCAAATAAGCTAGTTAGAAGAATCTCATTCAAGTCTGTATCAAATACAATGTTACTGTTGATTTGTTTGATTGCATTTCCCTTATTCACATAATCACAGAATCACAGAATGTCAGGAATTGGAAGGGACCTCAAAAGCTCATCCAGTCCAATGCCCCTTTCGGAGCAGGAACACCCAGATGAGGTTACACAGAAAGGTGTCCAGGCAGGTTTGAATGTCTGCAGAGAAGGAGACTCCACAACCTCTCTGGCACCATCACTGAGAAGAAGTTTCTTCTCAAATTTAAGTGGAACCTTTTGTGTTCCAGTTTGAACCCATTACCTCTTGTTCTATCATTGGTTGTCACCGAGAAGAGCCTGGCTCCATTCTCGTGACACTCATCCTTTATATATCTGTAAACATTAATGAGGTCACCCCTCAGTCTCTTCTTCTCCAAGCTAAAGATAATTCCTTGGTATTTCTTCAAATTTTTAGATATTGCTTCTACTCAGCTAGAAAACATCAACAAGAACAAGAATGAATTAAAAGAAAAAAGTATGTGGACTATTAAGAAACTAAGCTAATCTGTTACAGTAACTTATAATACAATACATGACCCTTTGTTCCCTGTTTTTCTCTGTAGTCTTTGATGATAAAACAAATTGGGAAGCAGATTGCTACTGTGATAATACAGAATTTGTGGAGTGTTTTTTATTAAAGAGATTTACATTTTACGACATAACAAAATGTGTTTTCTCTGTAATTATTTTTAGACTGTACTCAGAATTAGGGCTCACCTACCAAGATTTTGTGTCATTGAATGGTTGCCTGGTGAATTATACTGATGACTACTTAAACATGGTTTCCAAACAGTCAATTTTACTGCAGTGATTTAATCTTTCATATCAGATGATTTTAATCTGTGCTGCATTGCCAGCCTGTTAAGCCTGCAAAAATCAACAACTTTTGAAAACTTATGCAAACCAGTGGGAAACTGAAGAACTGACAGAAGTGTTGGAGGACATAACACTTAGAATAAATAGTTATCATGGACGTTCATGAAATTCATGATCTTTTGCTGTCATTCAAACTGAAGATGCACATACTTATTTAGAGACACTGGAGGAGGTAAAGTATGATGGCACCTTGATGCATGGTTGTTTTCAAAGATGTATGTGGAAGAAAACTGAAGATGGACATATGTGTAGTATTTATCTGGAACAAGTTAAAGTGAAATATTCACAGATGACAGAAAAGTAGGAACAGAGAGCCTGCTAGGTTTTACTTTTTTGCTCTTTTCTTTTTGATATTATTAATATATCCCACTGCAAAGTTTAGATTTCTGTTACTTGTGTGACATTTTACCTGGGATATTGTTTGGTCCCAGTAAGTGACCTGGATGAACTGCATTAGACTGAGACATGAGTAAGTCTGCTTCCTCTTGTGGATGGACTAAACATCAGACAACCCCGAAATAGGCTCTTCTGGGTTTATTAACAAAAACTCTGTACAGTTGTCCACGAGATCTGGAATCACATATGAAGCAGTTCACAAGGGAGATCTCATTTAACTGCTCTTCATCATAGTCCAGAGAAGCTTGTCTCTTTGTACAGATCGTAGATGGAGCCTGGAGAGCACGGCCTCCCTGGGGTGGAGTGAGGCACTATCAATGCTCAACCCATTATCTTCCTCTCCTGATGAACTGCAGTGGTACAGCTGCAATGCTGTTGTACCACATGTTCACTGGTCAGAGCAGGTCTGCCTGCTGCACTGGAGCCACCAGAGCCCCAAACACTGCTCGGTGACGTGAAACATGAGTCCCGCTGTTGCTGGGGAACGTATGTACATGAATCACCTCTGTCTTGTTATGTAAAGAGAAATATCACTGATGGCATGCAACAAGCAGAGAAAAAAGCTGATGAGATCAAGGAAAAACATTAAAAATGCCTAAATTTAAGCATCTGTGCTAGCTAGGTAATGTAGTGTGACAGACTCTCCCTTCTCTGCCTCTTCCCACTCTTACTGATCGCACAACACAGATGTTCACAAGGAATTGAACCTCGCTGTCTTCTGCTTCAGTAACTGTTACCCTAAACCCAGGTGTGTTCCTTATTTTACTGATTGAGAGAGGTAGTTGAAACACCAGCCACATTTTCCTTGTGGAAGAGTCACTCCTCAGCTTTCCAACAGCATGATTTCTTCCACCTCCCTCTGAACCAGCTGGAATGGGATATTGACAGGGACATGACAC
This sequence comes from Columba livia, assembly GCF_036013475.1. Lineage (NCBI taxonomy): Eukaryota > Metazoa > Chordata > Aves > Columbiformes > Columbidae > Columba > Columba livia. The sequence continues at coordinate 76,652,809 of NC_088642.1, forward strand.
TGGACTTCATGAAACACTGGTCTGATCTGATATGGCAGTTACTATATTTTGTTTTCTGCCTTGGTAATGATCTCTATCATGCAGCTGGCAAAGCACTGTTTAAACTATTGTCTGTGACATGCAAGGTCAGCCCCAATCAAGTGGAGAAAGCAAACATGGCATTTTTTTAAATCAGGGACCTCAGACCATAGCAAGGAGACTCTGAGCCAATTAGAGATGACATGCTGTTCTCCAAATGCACTGAAAGTCACTTCTACAGACACCTGCATGATGCAGATGTTTTTGTCATCCATGTCTGGCTCAACTGAGTCAGATTATCCATCTGATGGCTGAATGTTGTTTATATCCTTTTGACTTCTTCAGAAAATCTCTTGGGGATACTAACAGGCTTTCTATTCGACTGTGTTACCTCAGCACCAGGCATAGTGATGCAACACACCTCCCACTTGCTCCTCTGCAGCAACAGGGGGTCAGTAATGTTTAGTCTTACACAAAGTTTATTACAATAATATTTATCAAATGTAGATTTGTAGTGAAAGTACCTGTACCTGCACTCGTTAGTGATTTCTCTGTTTGATTTTAAGCCCCTGTGCATTACATTTCTGATGCCAGCCCATTAGGAGAGAGAGAAAGAGATGTGAGGAACACGTCTCCACTTGACATCTGGGCTTTGTGTTTATTATTAGTTGCTTTAAATCTGCCCGCAATGAACTTTTGAAAAGAGAAGGAAATGCCCTGAGATACACAAAGATGCTCATTTACGGCTTTGTAATAAAAATCTTAGCACACTTTATTAAATTTGTTTTTCAACCAGCTTGTCATAACTCCTTAGAAAACAGCAAAGAAAAACAAGAAGTAATCTTGAAGTAATCAAGAAGTAATTTAAAACAGGCTTGTCCGTGACTCTGCTCCATCAAAAGTAGCATCCATTTGTTCTATAAAGACTCGTTTCAAAAAATTCAATCTAAAGGGAGGCAGGGTGCACCTTTATTGCTGCAACTTTTCTAGAGCTAAAGCCTTGGATTTAGGAAAAACATAAGATTTCATAAACACTACTTCATTTCTTTATTTATTTCAATAAAAAACACCTTTTCAGTGCCTAAAATATTTTTCTAAATTTTCTTCAGAAGTTTTTTATAAAGTTTTTAATAAAATGAGAGTAATATTATTTACAGTAACTTTCAGTTTATTTTTACCTATATAGAATTTGAGAGTTTTAATATTTTCAGGTAAAACTCTAGAATTTTTTAAACAACTCTTTGAAAAAAAAAAATACAAACCAAATAATTCTTATTTGGCCAAGAGATTTTAAGGGTATAAAACCATTTTACTCACAACTCAGTTTTATGTTACCTAGAACAGAGAGGCTTCATGTTTAGAAGGCTTGAAGTTTTCTGTACATCGTGATATATCAGCAGTTCTACTTTCCATGCTAGATGTGGCTTTACATGAAACCTTATCATCTCTGTCCTTGATCTAGTAATATGAAACAAACGGATCACACACATAAACCAGGCATAAGACAAAGCTGGCCTATCAAAATAGTATTTTAGGGTATCAATTTCAAGTGTTTACCAAGCATTTATTTGTGACTCAGTTACATTTGTGTTAGAGGGACACACCTGTGCACCATCCTGACAATGATCTGCCAAGACGACAACTACTTCGTTGACTGAAAAGTTGACCCACGCTACATTAGAACATAACTTTATGTTTATCTGTTGGCAGGAATTTCCACATACAAATTGAGATTGAGAAGCAGAAATTGCACAGCTAACTAATTCTGAGTTTACTAACTAATTCTATCTATTTTGATCAATCTGTATTTTCTCTTTGTGATGATTTCGAACACTGCACAGCGTACTCAGACTTTCTACAGCATGGAAAGACCTAAGAGCAGCCAGGTAGAGTAAATTCTTATATGGTGTGAAAGACCACACGTGTTACATAGAATCATAGAAAGGCTGGAAAGGACCTTTACAGATCACCTAGTCCAAACCCATGTTGTGGGCAGGGACATCTTTCACTAGGCCAGGTTGCTCGAAGCCACATCCAACCTACACCTTGAACACTTCCAGAGATGGAGACTCTACAACGTCTCTGGGAAACCTGTTCCTGTGCCTCACCACCCTCATCATAAAATATTTCTTCCTTATGTCCAATTTAAATCTACCCTCTTTCAGCTAAAACCAGAGGTGACCTCATCACTCTCTATAACTACCTGAAGGGCAGTTCTAGTCAGGTGGGGATTGGTCTCTTCTCCCAGGCAGTCAGCAATAGGACAAGGAGGCATGGGCTTAAACTCTGCCAGGGGAAATTTAGGCTGGAAATGAGAAAGAAATTCTTTGCAAGGAGAGTGGTCAGGCATTGGAATGGCTGCCCAGGGAGGTGGTGGACTCACCGGACCTGGAGGTTTTTAAACTGAGATTGGACATGGCACTTAGTGCCATGATCTAGTAAATGGACTGAAGATGGACCAAGGGTTGGACTTGATGATCTCTGAGGTCTTTTCAAACCCAGCTGATTCTGTGATTCTGTGATTATCTTTTGTCTTGTCTCTACAGACCTTAGCAAAAAGTTTCCATGTTTCTTGTAATCCACATTCACATATTGAAAGGCCACAGTAAAATCCTCCTGGAAACTTTTGCTCTCCAGTCTGAACAAGCCCACCTCTCTGAGCCGTTCTTCATAGGAGAGCTGTTCCAACCCTCTGATCATTTTCATTTCCCTCCTCTGGACCTGCTTTAGCAGGTCTATCTGTTTCTTGCACTTGGGGACCCAGAACGGGGTGCAGTGCTCTAGGGGGGGGTCTCATAAGAGCAGAGTTTACGGGGAAAAATCACCTCCCTCAACCTTTCACTTTGCTTTTTATCAAAATTATCACATTGTCCATCTAATAATATTCACAGGGGGTTAAAATAGTATTTTCAGAAGCTGTAACAATTTTTTACTCTATGTATCAGTGAGACCCAACTGAAAAAATTTCCCACTGGAAAATTATTTTTGAACAGAACCATCATGTTCTCCATGAAAGAGATGGGGAAGGCAGTGAACATTGTGTATCTATCTTCCTTTGTGGGTTTTATTGTGTGTTTTGTTCTTTTCCATCCTATTAGGCAGTCGGATCCCTCTGTCTCCTTCGCTATGACTCACACGACCTTCTCATTGCTGCTTTATCCATTGTTCATCCTAACTGTTCACTTCACACTCAGACTATGAGTACTTTGGTTCGAGTTTTAATTGTACAAGGACAAGCAGGTTCACATTTTTTATTAGAGAGACGTGCATAGCAGCCATGGCATCAAGCCATTATGGTTTACAATTATATCAACCCTAATGTTCAATAGCTCAAGTTTTAGAAAGCCAGCTTTCATAAGATACATGCAGAGGTTTTACAGAATTTAGAAGAGTATATGTCATGGAGTGTGTGTTTTTGAACTTGAACCTTTTTCTGACTAATCGTTTAATACAAATGGGCTGACTAAAATTGGCATCTAACATCTCTGGTGGAGCAGAGAAATTAACGAGTTCTCTGTATTGAGTTCATGAAAATGAGGAAAGAAGAGGGCAAGAGGACTGAATATTTTCTGTCACCTCAAGTGACAAGAACACCGATGAAAAGGATTAAGTGCTTCTTATGTTTCCTTACAAGCAGCATGCCTGTCAGAAGCAGTCGATGCCCATCCTGCGGTGGCCACGGATTTAAAACAGAATTCAGTCACAGATGCATACATTTCTTTGTCCTCTATGAAATGTTAAAGACCAACTCTAATTTTAACATCAACACAACTGATATCTCATGCATCATTTATCATGCATCCTTTTACATCTGGTGTCTTCCTTTACTCCTACTGACAGCTGCCCATGTCCAGCACAGTGTTGGGCTTTGCCTTATCATAACTACAGTTAAATGATTCCAGATGAGTGCTGCTGTTTTCTTTCTTCAAAATAGCCTCTGCTTTTTCCAGATAATTACTGTTGTCTTCTTTTGAAATGCACTGAAAGCTCAGGTGCCTGACAATTCCTTGGCTCAGTAAAAAACAGTGTCTATCTGTATTGGCAGAAGTGGTTTGTCTGTGTATGACTGAACCAAAAGCAGTAAAGATGAGTCAGAAATGCAAGCAACAAGCTCACTGAGAGATTACAATTCTTGATACATTTTAAAAACACCTAGTTAAAAACTTCTGTACCATTCCAGAGTGCTAACACAAAAATTAAGGTTCCTATACTGGGTTGGACTGAGATGGAGTTTTCTAAGAGTCCACACAGGGCTGTGTGCCACATCTGTGACCAAAACAGCAGTGATAACACACCCATGTTTTAGCTGTTGCTGAATGGTGCTTGCACAGCGTCAACATCTCTGTTTCTCTCTGCTCCCTCAGTAAGTAGGTGGCAGTTGGGAAAGATGTTGGGATTCCTTCATGTCTATGTAAGATCCAGCAGATTTTGGCCTTCTGTTTGCAACATGACAAGGCAACTGGAGGAAATCCTGGAGCCACTCACAGTGGTACCAGGCTTTGTAAATGTGGGTTCCATGTAGGACTGGCAGATACAAGAGAGGACCTAGAGGAGACCCATGTCCACCTACGCACCACTGCAGGATGAGTGGGTTGTCCCACCCTCCCGAGATGGCAGTATGGTTTTGTATAGCTGTGTTGTACGCCCTTTGGAGAGCCAGAAACAGGGCACTCCAGCCTCACCATCTGCTTATGGTTGTGTATTTTCACAGTGACTAGTCTAATAAGTATTAATTATGTCGATGTACTATTCTTTTTATAGTGACAATGGAGTTTTTCCATTTTACACACGGCAGAGAAGGTTAATGATGTGAAATGTCACAAGCACTGTATCATAATTATATCAGCCATTAAATCTCTTGTGGTACTTTTATAAAATGGAGAAGACAAAAGCTTGTCTCACTGTTCTCTCATGCTCCAAGTTGCTCTGCACATTTTGTATTTGCTGAACTCAGTGGAAACTATGGATGTTAAACTTCATGCAGAAATTAGGTCGGCAGATCAGTGATGTGTTTCATCTAATATCCTGCCTCTGAAATAAGCTACATTTACAGGGAGAATTGGGGTGGCACCTAAAGACAGGCCTGGGTGGCAACTGAGGACACATTGGGCTCCATTCTTCTTGGTCAATGGTTTGTTTCATACCTGTGGAAATGCCACTCCAGTCTTTATTTCATCCCCTATTTAGCTTCATCAGTTACTGCAATTGAACAGACTTCAGCATAAAACCTTTATGTTCAGGATAATAGGCCCAAAGTTTGATGATGTTATAAAAAAAACCTGCAAAGCTACAGAGCCCACCATTTAATGGCCACCTGTAATGCTCCTGGCAGTGAAAACTGTTGTGGTGTGGCTATCTGGATATATTTTTCATTTTATGACCATCCTAGGGCTACTGAAGACATGAATAAGTTTTGTCTGATTATTGTGTCCAGTGGCAGTTCAAATTGTTTCTGAAAGCTACTAAGAAAACAGCAATTTTTTTTACATTTTTTCCAGTCAACTAAATGTTTTGGGGTCATCATATTTTTTCTTTTTGAAGCATTAATTTAAGGAAACCAAAACTCAAAGACTATACATTTTGACTGAAAAGTTTTAAGCTTCAGGCATAAAAAGAGAAAAATCTTGAAAACATGTATCAATTACCAACATATGGGAAGATGCTTAGCTGTAAAAGAACGATAAAATGTTACTTAAAAAAAAAAAAGCCTTGCACACTTGCTTTTAACATTGTGTTTTTAATTTAATTAAGTTTGTACTGAATATTTTTTTAAAATGAAAACCCTTCTCCTCCCAGCTCAGCCCACAGTTCCTCAGAGGAAACTCCTGGTATTCCTGTTTCTATACTTGCCCCTTAGAAATGGCAGGTTTTGTAGCGGACATAATTTAGCCCATTTTTCTCTTTTTCCCTGGCTTTGTGCTTGTTACTGCCATGAAAAACCTGTATGAAAGGTATCAGAGTTGAGAGAAACTGTGTCTTACCCCATGTAGTCTCTTGGGACCATTGGAAATGAAATACATCAACATTGCCACTGGAGAGAACATCAATACAAAGAACTGAAGTATCTGATGATCCACAGCTCTAAGTAGTGGGTTTCCTGTGCATTAAAGCGTTTGGTCATAAAGGAGCTGGTACAGCAACAACGAGCAGCAGCTCTTTTTCTAACAGTTTGTACTTTGGGTGCAGCAACAGAGGCAGGACACGTCTTCAAAACATTTAAAAATGCATGAGGTGTGCTGCTGCACTGGCAAACCAGTGCTGCTGAACCGCCTGAAATGTCGTCCCTAAGACTGAAGAAAACCCGAGGCAATTACTGTCAGAAAAGTGTAAACTCTTCACTGGTGCGTGGCCGTAGTGTTTGGTTTTCAGGTTTTCTCCTCGCTCGGTTCTTCTTCCAAAGGAGATCCATGGTTTGTGCCCTGTTGGGGGCATCACGGCTGCGAGGTCCACGTGTTCCCCGTGAGCCCCTCAGGTCCCAAGCGGAGCACGAGCTGTGACACCTGGTCCTGCTGAAGGGGATGCCCAGGGTCAGCGCATCAGCCAGGAACCTCTCGGCTGGGGAGGCAACGGCAGGGTGGATATTCCCTTTTAGGAACCTGGGAGAGATCTTTACGAGATACAACGTGAAAACAACATTGAAAGGTAGAAATTATTTGATAATTACTTTTTCATGATAAAAAACATGAAAACAACTAGCTTTTGGGGAAGTGTTAATCACCAAAAAATTAAATTTCTATAAAGCACCATCAAATGTAGTTAAAATACTGTGTGAGGTGAGGGACATTAAAACCCTTGTCATGGTAACCACATACTTTTCTGGAATAAACATGCATCCTTTTTTAATTCACAGTGGTGATGAAACTGCTGTTCTAAATTAAAAGTTTATACTAAAAAAGGATATGAATTTTGAGCACAAGTTGTTTCAAACAGTGTGTCTGCTTGACTATCTCAGCCTAAAAATGTAAAAAAAATATTATAGCTACAAAAAAATACTTTTATGTCTGAACTAAACTTATTAGCAGCTATTTTCAATAAGTTTAAAGTGATCAAAAGTTTCTGAAAGTGTTTGGGATAAAACCTCAAAGATTTTTAGGGGGAAACCATATACTTTTTAAAGAAAAAATACTGAATTCCCCAAAATATTATGTCAATCTTCTTATATACAAAATGCAATGTGTGATGTTTTCCAATATCTCCTGTTTTTCAATTCAGTTATTAGCAGGAGGTTAAAATCACTATTTCAAAGTACAGTGCAGTACAGAGCTGTAAGGGTCAGTGAGCTGGCAGTTCACTGGACTATGTCCAGGGTTACTTTGTCTACATCTTTAGCAAACCACAGTGAACACATTATTCTATTCAAATTTATATCACAGCTTGTTCTGACATGTGATCAGCTTCAAAAGTTAAGAAGGAAAAGCTAAGGACCACAATGCATTCATAAGTTAACAGCACTGAAACACTTAAAATTATACTTATTATTCTTGCTAACAAGATATAAAATAACTTTTAACAAATGGTAATAATTTCTGTTTTCATTTAAACATTTAAATTTAATATCTTGATTTTTTTTAATAGCCTATCGCAAACCAGCCACTGCTGTTTTTCTCAGGAAAACATAATTTTTAAAGACAAAAACTGTGAACTGAGGCTGTCAAAAAACTTAGTAATTTATCTACTTTACCCTTGTGATTTCCTTCTTGAACAATTACACACTCTGTGGTTTTATGTTGATTTAAAATGAAAAAAAAAAAAAAAAAAAAACTTGGAGAAAATCAGTATAACATCCTTTATCCAGATTTATTTATTAGTTTTTACACAACCTGATTTCTGTGCCCCAAAATCCTTAGATAACAAATGCTCATTTGCTGACAGCTTGTATTAGCTCACTGATTGGAGCGTTTGTTCTTCAGCTTTGTTGTTTATTGTCAGGTGTTGTTAGTATTTTATTTAATTAATATAACAGTTATGTAGCGAAGACATAACGACAACATAGTGGACTGGATAAATACAATGATTAACAGATGAAAAGAATAACTGTCTGACAAATATGATGGTGCTTTTTTTTATAATGTGTTTGTTTTGGTTTTAGTTACATTAACTATTTAGGAAATGCATTTTAACAAGGAGGAAAGTCAAATTATCTGCTCTGAAATGAGAAGATACAAGCTCTCAAATGATAAGGTATAACCTGCTCTGAAATGATAATGTACGACAAAATACAGACATAGAGAAGAAATTCTTCCCCATGTGTGTGGTGAGTCCCTGGCACAGGCTGCCCAGAGCAGCTGTGGATGCCCCATCCCTGGCAGCGACCTGGCTCTGAGCAACCTGGTCTAGTGGAAGGTGCCTCTGACCATGGCAGGGGGTCAGACTAAATGATCTTTAAGGTACCTTCCAACCTAAAATACGTTACAATTTGACAACAAGTTGCTTTTTCTTTGGTGAAAAGCCAATCTTGGAGGTCAGAGATGCAGTTTCAGATCCTGTTTAACCTGTCTTATGTTTCCTGTAAAACAGTGAAATATTTTACTCTGTTTTGTTACACTAATCAGTTACACCAAGCATGTGCCACTGCATTTCCATTGGTATTTATGCTACATATAAATCTGCAAAAATACAATGGTAAATCACATCCTCTTTATCCAAATAACAGCAATGTAATATTGCTACTTCGATTTTGCTGGAGTTAAACATCCTTATCTTGTTTCTTGCATAGTGTTATCAATAAAAGTGGGGCCTTTTGTAATTTATTAATCTACATGATCAATAGTCTGCATCTTTCAGTACATAATAAACTGTGAAGTCCTTGAATGAGATATGTCCCTTGCTTGTGATACTGTGTGATATTACAGACTTTTAACCAAAAATGATACTGCTAGAATGAGTAGTGTGTTGTTATTCTTTCCCATATGTATATTTATGATATTTTTATTATTTGTACATTTTTCACCTTCATTTAAATGTTGCAGAGGCACACAAAATTAAACCACGCAGATGGCAAACTCTAAGGGGAATTTATTTTTAACTGGTGATAAATCAAGAATAAAAAGTGTTCTTAATCAAAATCACTTTACGCTCTGACAAACATTAAGCAAAGCACAGGTTCAGGATACCAAGGGGAATCCAATTACTACGCAGCTAACTCAGGGGATCCCCAGATTTCAGAATGATGAGTCAAAACACGCAATCACTCACCTGTGAGGACTCTCACCCTCGAGGAGTCTCCTCAGGTCATGTCACAACCCAAGGGGAGAGCTCCTGACTGCAGACCTGTTGCTCTGAGAGGACCAACTCAAAATGGGGTCTCTGGTGGGGCTCCATTTATACCCGTGTCAAATCTGATCTGCGGTCACATATCATCAGTGGTCTAGAAACTTCTCCCATCTGGGGTGTTCCATTGTGAAAGGGCCCGGTCTGTCCACCAAGGCACTGGTACATGGCCATGGACACCATGTGTGATCCACAGTCTGGTGCTGTCAAGAGGAGGAAGGTGCACACTTGCCACAATTATCAGGGTGGTTTAGTCCCTGTAATTCTTTCTGCTTCTGGTGCCACATTTCTTCTACCCCTAAGGAGTCATTTTTGTCTAACAAAATCAACTTCCATTTTCCTTGCCCTCCTCAGCTTCAGTATTTCAACTTAGTCCTCTGAGATAACTTCCTCTGTATTTATCTTCTCTTTACCTTCTGCTTCCACAACTGTAGTGCTGATTCAGTTTTCTAGTGGAAAAAACAGAATAATTTTTTCCAAGTATAGAAGGAGTCCTCAGGCTTTCTTTTAAGATATTTTCCTGAAAAGTAATCTGGGTGATTTAATAGTACAACTGGCACTACGTTATGGCTAGATTAGAAAGCAGAACAAGAAAGCTATGATAGAAATATTAGAGTGGTGTTTCTTCTCCAAGATTTCTTATTTCTTTCAGAACTATGAGCAGTGTATATTTTTCAAGAGGGAAGAAACTGCTGAAATTTCTGACAATTTCTCATTTTATTAATAACTGAGTGCTTTAGACCCACTAGAGAAAAATCTGTTTATTTTCTCAGATTCTTGTCTTAGAGCACTGTGAAATTACAACTATTTCAGCTATCTGAGGAAATGGACATGCAATTTGCAATTAATAATTTGTTTGCAAGACATTATTATTTTTATTTTATGCTTTTAAAAACTCTGGGAGTTTTCAATTATATTTTAACCTCCATTTTTCTTTTAGTGTATGGTTATCTCTGAAGTTCATTGGAAAAAGTGTAAATATTTGTCAACAGGCAATTTACATTGCATAAGTTTATTATTCACACTCATTAATTTATTTGTAAAACTTTAATTTACTGAATTTAATTATTTCATTATTTATTACTTTATATCTGTTTTTATTATTCATTATTTTATTATTATTTAATCAATTTACTCTATACAACTAATTAATGTCCTTCTTTAATTACTAAAACCTTTTAAAGGAATTTTTAACTCTGTAGTCACTATTTCGTTTAACTATATCACCCAATACAAAAGAGAAATCATGTCACCCATTTCTGTCGTCTTTAGTTCAGACAAAATTATTTCTGCTTTCTTTTATGTGACCAATTGTGTTACTGAGCTTCAGGTGTTTAAATCCCATTTGTTTAAGTTTCATTTCAGTAGCATTAAAGAGGCTTCTTCTAAAGCAAATTCTAAAAATAAGACAATGTTCAAGCGTTTTCTACATTGGCCATGAAGAAAACCTAGTAATGCTACTAGCCCTCTATGCTGAGCATGTGTGTTATGTCTCTGAGGTTAAGAACTGTGATTGCCATTTTACGTTACCACAAAATACAGAAAGGAAGGTAATCTCATGATGCATCTGATCCAAAACACACACCAGGTGAAGAAAAAATCCCCTGTACTAAATGTATGTCTAAATGAACACAAAACTTGTTCTTTCCTGGTGAATGCCAGATTGTAGTTCAGTTCTGAAGCTGTGCTGTTTCATAGGGTGATGCAGCTCCTCCATTACACTACAGAGAAAGGAAAATAAAATGTCCCTTTTGGAGGTGAGCATTAAAACCAACAAGACAAGACTCCTGTGCAGACATGGCAGTTTGTATGTGCAGCTTAGTTGAGTTGTAGTGAGCAGAAAGAATTACCTGCAGTGCACTGTGTAACTATTCTGATGGACTTCCATTCCTGAACTAAGATTTTTTTCATTTCTTAAAGCTTTAGCCTTGTGGTAGGGCATTTTTCCACTCAGTCTCATTGGAAGAAGAGTAATTACCTTTCCATACATGTTTTGATGACATGTCCACTCTAAATACCAGATTTTCCTCTTAGTTTTGATAATCTGACATGGTTTTGATATCAAAGTCATTCTGCTGGATATTTAATTAGAAGACCTGTAACAGGCCTATTCACATTAATTATGGGGTTAATATTTGGCATTCTCACTGCTTTATGTCAGACTCACAGTACGAGCTCTATCTGCTGTCTAAAAGTAATTTAACTTATAAATAATTTACCTCATTAATTTACCTGATAAGCCTCCCTGTCTCCTTTTATGACTTCATTTTCCACCACGCTGGGAAAATCTAGTAACACTGAGAACATGCTCAGCAATATTAAAAGCCTTTGAAAGTTGTATCCGTGCCGCAAGGTGTCCGATGGACGGTAACGTATCACATGTGTCATAACGTTTACCTGCTTGCAGATAAAGTGGTAACCTTAAGCATCACTATGAAAACAAGTTATAGGCTTGAACTGTTCAGCCTGTGGTGTATGATCCTGGATTTACTGGCCCTTAGACTCGAGCTGGCACGGCCAGTTCTATGTTGCCATGTTCCCTTGGGCCTCTCAATGTGTTGCAGGCTTGGTCTAAAGAAGAACTATGTCATGTATGTCACTACCAGGGCCATAACAGTCTACACCATCATGAAGCAGAAAGTCAGAGAAAACAGTGGAGAGGAAATTCAGGAAAACAGTTCAGTGAATATGAAAGAAGAAAATAAAAAGTTTTTTATTTTAGGCAGACAGCTTCTATCCTGATTTTGAAAATTATCCTTAAGAGCACTTCTTGGACTAGCTGTCCTTTCATTTGATACAAAGGCTGGTGGATTTTTGTTTGTTTATCAGGCATGACTATTTTAAAATACTTTCATGACAAACTTTTTTTTTCCTTCAGTCATTTGCTGGAAAGCAACATCCAGACTTTGTGAAAACAGCCAAAGAGGATACTTGGAGAAAATTCTGCCTTTTCATAGGAATATTTCCTGTCTCACTCTTGCTTCCAGCTCTGTGCTGGCTCATACTGGCAGTGCATTCTGGACTTCATTACTCAACAGAAGGGACGGTTTCTGTGCCGAGCTGGTGCACCGGATGACTGCAGGGTTAGCAGCACCTGTGGCAAAGGGATATCCAAAAACATTTTCATTGTGTCAAGGAATCTCTGAATTCACAGTATTTCCTCTGCTTAATGCACAATCAGCTGATAAATCCCTGGTCTCCTACCCAGCCCTTTCCCTGCTGCCTTCCCAGGCTCCCTGACACTTTGACTTCCCTGATGGATGAGTCCAGCTGAAGAATATCAATCTTTTAGGAGAAAGGCTCAATGAAAGCAAGACATTTCAAACCACTCTGGTGTATGTTCAGCCTTATTTTCAAAGGGCTTTGCAGTTTACGCCTATTGAAGTGTCAGAAGGAGAACATTTTTGCAGGAGAAGAGGGGAGGAAGGAAAGTTACACATGAGGCATCAACAAATCAGTTGTGTTCACACAGCTGCAATGGGAACAAGCATCACAACATACATAAAAGCAGATTTCAGTAAACAGCTGCCTTGTTTAAAACTTGGGAAGCAGTGTGGCACATAGAATTGTGAACAATAGAGGGAAATAATGAAAATAATAATCACTTACCCAAACAGACTGAAAACAACAAACTGGGTTAGATGTCACGTGGTTGAAGCATTTGTGTTGGGAAGAAAAAATGAGTTTGAATCCCTGAGCTGATTTAGAATACGTGTTTTGAAAATATCTAGAAAGGAAAACAAAAGGAAAGACTGAGAAAGCCTCACCCATGACTAGACAGTTTTGCCAGTGTGTGTATTTTTTCCAACATGACAGAATTGGAACAAGCCCCTCACCTTGGATCAGGCTGAGGGAAACACCTGAAAACAAATGTGCCATCATTCTAAAGGAATCTATTGCTCTCACTGCCACAAGATATGACAGGATACACAGCCACACACTAACCAATGGTCTTTCTTTTGTTACCAGCACACCGCTAAACACACTCTGTGACATGTCTGTGAGAACAAGGGGACAGAGGGAAGTCACCTCTGCAGCGGACGATGCTCCTGCCCTGGCTCCGAGCAGCAGGTGTGATGGGGACCTGGGGAAGCACCGGCACAGAGCGCAGCCGCCTGCGCAGGTACCGAGCAAATAAACTGATCCTGCAGGTCCCTAAAAGCAAGGCAAGGCTGTATAAAGAAGGCATAGCTTCGCATTTCACTTAATCTTGCAGCGGTTTTCTGGTTGCTTTGTTCAGTCTGTTCCATTATCAAAAACAAAAGCTCACGTATTACTGTTTTTATTATTATTGTACAGATGATGTTTTATGAGTGTAATGAGCAGAACTATCACACCTTGCTAAATTTAATGTAAGAAGTGAAGCAGGAACTTGGAAGCAGAAACTTTGGGTTGGATGGGATTCTAACAGCCCCTTTTCACTAAATTCGGTATAAAAATTTTCTAAAGCATTTCTTCTACAGGGTGGAAGTGCTGAGTCCATTCATTACATTTATTACCTTGTATAAATGTTATTCAGTTATTTAGACAAACAGAAAATGGACCTCACAATCTAGTCATTAAACCATTGAATTTGGGTAGGAAAGAGTGTGTTCCAGATCATTAATTCACAGACTTGTTTATTTTCAATTTATTCTCAAAGTGGGACAAAACCCGAATTGGGATTATTCAGAGTGATCTTGAAAGTAAATACATGTTTCTCAACCTCTTTGAAAACATATGCCTCTTCTTGTCCCTGCTCCGGAGTCCTTCACATTGGTCAGAAAGCTGAACAAAAACAGCATTTAGATGTTCTGTGAAGAAGCTTTTCTTGAGAGATGCAGAAGGAAATGCTTTCTGCTCACCTAACTATGGATACTCTGAACATAGTCAAAGCAATTACCAAATTCATCCTGAGAGATATTTATGTTTTTTATGAAGGGAATAAATTTTTACAATGTGTTGACAGCAAATTATTGGACACTTGAGAGACAATCAACTGCATTGACTGCAAAGGAAAAACTGATTACCTCTATCACAAGATGGGGAGGATCGCAGGTTTTTCAAATATTACTTTGAATTGGCTCAGTAGATTCACTCTTTTTAAACTGTTACTAATGGAAATTTAGATTCCAACTGTGCAAAATTAATCCATCAGCTTCTTTCTAATATCCAAGCTTTGTGCTACTTGGATAATGGTTTCTTATTAAAACTGAGTCTTCACCAAGAATTTTCAGCAGATAAAGAGAAAGAAATAAGAGTTAGTGGGTAGGCAGAAGGGGGATGTTTTAGCTGCAGCTGCACAAAAAGAAAAACCAAAGGTACAAGGAAAAGATATTTGGAAATCCAGTTTACTACCCCTGAGACTAAACCAGTTCTCGGCTCATGCTGAGAGCACTGACAGTTCACTGAGTCCAACCATAACCTGACCTAACTCTAGCACTAAACCATGTCCCTAAGAACCTTGTCTAAACAACTTTTAAATGCCTCCAGGGTGTTTAAACAGAAACACCTCCAGGGTGCCAAACAGAAATGTCTGGCAGAGAAACTAACCAGAAACGGCGTTTATCCAAAATTGTTCAGCACTCCAGGATCATTATACAATGGAAGATCAGATACTAGTCAGGAGATCAGTCACTACACAGCCAGTTCACATTCAAGGGATCAGATCCCAAAACTGTAGAGCGGTGATTCCAAATGTTCATCTGGCCACTCCTACAGAATGAGGACTCTTAGGGGTACCCAGGAGATGGCCAGCCAGTTTGGGAAGGTGTCTCAGTCCCTGAGGAATGTCCCTTAGATGGCCAGTGTAAGGAGGAGAGTCTTCCACAGCAGACCTGCTGCTCCAAGAAAGACCAACCCAAAGGGGTGTCTGCTGGGCTCCATTTTTACCCTGTTGGAGCTGAGCTGTGTTTAGTTGCGGTGGTTGTCCAGAACCTTCTCTCAACCAAGGCATTTCATTGGCCAAGGGCCCTGTCTGTCACACAAGGGGTGAGTCCCTGACCACAGGGTCTGTTGTTCTGGCAGTTTCGTTGCTGCGGGTGGGGGAGCGGGAGCCATTAATCTGCCACAGCCACTTGCTGAGTCAGGGGCAGAGGGAAACCAGAGCAGAGCAGGAGTGTCCCTGGCCAGGCATGGGGAGGGACTGGACTGGCTGAGGGTGCTGGACCTGCGGCCAGAGCAGCTTCCCCTCCTGCCCATGCTGCCCTCAGCGCCTGCTGTGAAGCAGCTGCGGCTGCAGACGGATTTCTTGGGGAGGAGGTGCCGCCGACATGTCCCTGGGGCTGTGGGAACCCATGGCCGTGCCCCCCAGCAGGCTGGTGCCCCCACGGTGGGGCCAGGGCAGGGAAAGGCACCAGGAGAAGGGGGAGAAAGTGGAACCCAGAGACTGTGTCAGGAAACAGGAATTTATTTGGTTTTTCTACAGTAAATAGTTGCTGGAGCCCTGCTAGTGCTGCTGGTGGGGCGGGCTCTTGCAGGGCTGGGGAGGGTCCTCCCCATCCCAGCAAAGGGCTGCAGGGCTGTAACACCTGCCACCAGACGGGCCCCATCGCCCGCAGGGTGCAGCAGAGTCATGAGGGGAAGGTGTGCACAGCGCCAGGAGAAGGAGGAAAAACCACGATGGGTGGCAGCAATAGCAATGCCAGCTGTGCTGCCTGGAGTGACAGACTCAGCCTCTTCCTGCAGTTTTCATAGTTCTGTTCTTTCATAACAAGTTAATTAACAGTTGTCTCCTTGGGGGCCAGAACAGGCCCCAACTGCCAGCCCAGCCCTGGTTTCACCCGTGTCTTGGCCACCCCAGTGCTGCTGGCGGCGTCGCCTCTTGCGAGCTGAAGAGGCCTGTCGGCTGCTGGCCCTCCTCTTCGGGGGGCGCCGGGGCCCCCCAGCTGAGCGGTCCATGCCCTGGCCAGCAGTGGAGGGACCTGCCACCGCCTGCCCCGGCTCCTCATGTGGCTCCTCCTGCACTCTGGGGCTGGGGGCAGGAGGGCCCCCTGGGGAGCTGGTGGGGCCAGAGCTGGCCGTGTGGCCATCCTGCTGCTCCTGGGCAGCACGGGGCTCCAGGAGCTTCAGCTGCCGCAGGATCTGCTCGCTGCACCGCTCTGCGGCGACGTCGATGAGCTGGCGCACGAACGTCTCCGTCTGGTGTTGCAGGAAGGGCTGCAGCTCCCGCACCAAGGCCTCCTCGTCCAGCCCATAGCGGCACAGAGTGGCTATGATGGTGCCCTGTGCCACAGCCACCTCCCACCAGAAAGGCCCCTGCAGCACCTCGTTCACCCAGGACACCAGGGGCTCCAGGATCTCCCCGGAGTCCTGGAAAAGGCCAGCCCAGACCTGGGGCTGCAAGCCGGCCACGTAGGCAGAACTGGTGCATACAGGAGGTCACATAAGCAACCTCATATTGAGTGTTACAGCAGATGGGACAGCTCCACTCTGGCTCTATGGCCATGTTTGCTTCTTGCAGCAGATGGGGAGAGTCAAGGACAAGAAGCTTGTCCTCCTTTCTGGCATCACTTCTTCAATGCACCACTGCTCCATGATGTTGACGAGGCCATGGACCAGCGGTGCTGACTGTTCCTCGAAGGCGGGCTGCATCCACTGGACCACAGCCTCCTCGTCCAGCCCGCAGCAGCACAGGGCATACAGTATCATCTTTTCTGCTGCCCTTGCCAGCCACCACTGCTCCTCATAGATGGCCTCCAGCTGTTGTCACAGCCAGGGCAGCACAGCCTGTATTGCCGGAATAGTACAGCCCAGACCAAGAGTGGGAGGCCACCCACAGTAGCCGTGGCCTCTGTCCCCAGAGCCCCCTTCTCTCCCAAGAACAGCATCCCCTGCAGAGAAGACGGAGGGGACGCCGTGGGGCCATGGGGGCTGCTGTTGGCTGGAGGGCTGGGAGCTCTGTCTGCCTGGCTGCTGGCAACTGACAGCTCTTCAGGGGGCGTGATGACGTGCTCCAGGTAGTCATCTTCTGCCCTCACAGAAAATCTGATCTTTTCCATCAGTCCTCTGCGGAGTGGGCAATCTGATGTTGTGTTTGCCCACCGCAGGATACAGCCCAGGCAGAACTGATGCTGGCACGGCTGCACAAGGGCGATGTCCTTCTGATCTTCATGGCAGATGGGGCAGTTCTGCTTTTCCTCCATGGCCATGTTTGTGCTGCACGTGGGGTTGGGAGGAGCTGCTCCTCTTCGCTGGTACCGGCGCTGCCAAAGGGTTTTGTACGCTGTGAAATGGAGAGAGGCCACAGTCACTTGCTTTCCTTGGGAGGGTAGGGAAGAAAGAAATTCCCAGGTCCCACGAGAAGGACGCACTCCTGTCTCCCAGAGCCCCATAACCCACCCCTGGCCACCCCAGGGGGACGTTTCCCCACACAGCTCACCTCTGCTGCTGCAAGCGTGTCTGCAGTGCCCGGCTGCCTGAACCAGGCAGGGCTGGGGAAACACAAGGGATGGCTCTGCAATGGGCACCGAGAGCTGCTGACAGCAGCCCCCAAAGCACCACCCAGCACCACGAGAAGCCTCGCTCAGAGCTCCAGACCTCGCAAGCTGCTCGGCAGGAGTCCAGGAACGAGCCAGGCTGGGCCAGGCTCTGCTGACGCCCCAAGATAAGCAGCAAGAGATATGAGGTTCACTGCTTGGTTAAATAAGTCTCCACAAGTAGGTGATGTCACCACGAGTGTTCCACCACTGCAAGGCATGTGGCATCAGGACAAAAAATAAAATAACTTTTTTTGGTTTTCTCTTCTCTTTTTCCTTGCCACTCCAGCATGGTTAACTTCACACGTGCTCATGACTGTGTGTCTCATCCCCTCTCCCAACGCTGTACAGAGGTCTCATTGGAGCATGAGCATGGTGGGACCAGTCAGTGTGTACTAACAATAGCATCTGGAATCCGGTGCCGCACATGGGAAAGGCACCAGGAGAAGGGGGAGAAAGCAGCACCCAGAGACCGTGTCAGGGGAATAGTTGCTTATTGGAGCCCTGCTAGTGCCACTGTTGGAGCGGTCTCTTGCAGGGCTGGGGAGAGTCCTGGGGGCTAGGGTTCCTCCCCTTTGGGGGGCACCAGGGTCCCCTGGGTGAGCGGTCTCTGTCACGGCCGGGAGCGGAGGGGCTGCAGCTGCAGGCCTGGGCAGAGGGACCTGCTGCCACCGCCTGCCCCGGCTCCTCCTGGAGCTGCTCCTGCTCTGCAGGGACGGGAACAGATGGGAGGCAGCCGGGAACCCCACGCAGGGTGACCTCTGACGTGCTGGGCTGCTCCTCCACGTCAGAGCCTGCAGAGCTGCTGGAGGAGGCCAGGCTGGAGTTGGGAGTCCCCTCCCAGGAGCTGCTGGGACTGGCTGCAGGGCTGTTCTCCTCCTCCTGTCAGCGTAGGACCACAGCAACCTCCAGGCCCCCTTGTGCTGCTGCTCAATGATGTTGACGAGGCCATGGACCAGCAGTGCTGCCTGTTCCTCAAGGCCGGGCTGAATCTACTGGACCACGGCCTCCTCGTCCAGCCCGCAGCAGCACAGGGCATACAGGTTCATCTTTTCTGCTGCCCTTGCCAGCCACCACTCTTCCTCATAGATGGCCTGCAGCTGCTGTCGCAGCCAGGGCAGCACAGGATAGAGGAGATACTGGCATCTCTGGAAAAGTGCTGCTCAGATCTCAGGTGGGAGGCCACCCACAGTAGCCCTGGCCTGTGTCCCCGCAGCCCCCTGCTCTCCCAAGAACGGCATCCCCTGCGGAGGGGACACCGTGGGGCCATGGGGACTGCTGTTGGCTGGGGGGCTGGGAGCTCTGTCTGCCTGGCTGCTCACGACTGATGGCTCTTGAAGGGGCATGATGACGTGCTCCAGGTAGTCATCTTCGGCCCGCACAGAAAACTTGATCTTCTGCATCTGTCATCTGCAGAGCAGGCAATTTGATGTTGTATTTGCCTATTGCATGATGCAGCCCAGGCAGAACTGGTGTTGGCACAGCTGCATGAAGGCGATGTCCTTCTGAGCTTTGCAACAGATGGGGCAGCTCTGGTCCATCTCTGTGGCCATGTGTGTGCTTCATGGTGGGGTGGGGAGAGCTGAGGATGAGGAGCTGCTCCTATTTGCTGGTGCTAACACTGCCAGGGCATTGCACATGCTGCAAAATGGAGAGAGGCCACAGTCACTCACTGTCCCAGGGAAGGAGTGAGGAGGAAGAAATACCCAGGCCCCTCACCCACCTCATGGCCACAGCAGGGTGACCTTTCCCTGCACAGCTCACTTCTGCTGCAAACATGTCCCATGGTACCCGATTGCTGTAACCTAGAAAAAAAAAAAAAAAGAGAGAGAGAGAAAAAGAGATAAGAAGAAAAAGAAAAAGCTTGATAGTGTACAAACTGGAATGTCAAAACATGAGACACTGAAATAACTCCTCCTTCACTCTTTAAAAAAGTGTTTTGATGAACAAAATCCTTTGGCGTGTGAAGTAGTTCGGAATTGTCTCTCTGCCTGACAGGAAGGGCAATATTTTTTTATTTCATAGTGCTTATTACAACTTCCCTATGAAACCTATGGTTGACTGACAACAACTCCTTCAGTACTCTTTCTTACCAAGCTGCATGGTTGTGTCCCAAGTAATTAAAGAGTGGCAAAATTAAAAATTAAAGAGGGACGTGAGGTCACAGTCCATCGCTCGCTGATGTCAAAGTCCAACCATCCCTGATGTCACGGTCCAGCACTCCCTCATAGATACAGACTTTTCCATAGGAAAAAAAGAGGAATTACTTACTCAGACCCTGAAAGGTCTCTGAGATTACAACAGAGAAGTGCACAGTTGGGGTCTATATGTCATTTGTTTGGCATCTTCTAATTTACCTGCCTGATGGAAAAGGCTGCTCTCTAGAGCAAATGAGTGAATTTAAGGTCCTCCAGAGGTTGATTCAGGACATCTGAACTAGACAGTTCTAAGCATGTTGTTGGCCTGAACTTTTCACTGTTTACCTGCTAAATATCAACTGTTTAAAGGTCCAGTCCTGCTGTTCCCTCCTGTATATCTATACTTGCCACCATTGATTTGTACTCATGCATGTCTTCAGTCTACACTGATTTTTATTTTTTTTTCTGTTCCAACATGTTCAGGCACAAGGTAGAGGGGTCTAAGTGTCCTTTTTTGGCATTTAGAGGCCCTGGTATATGTATTCTTACTCTTTATTACCCTCCTCAAGTTCTATGATTACTCAATGTTTTACATTCTTGGAAATTACATAGAGAATGAAGAAATAGAATCTGATATTTGAGGGAATTTAAACTATCCCCCATTAGTTCTGCCTTAGTATGTATCTCAGCCCTGCCCAAGTAGCCACCTTCCAAACCACATCTTTGCTTCATCCAGCTCTGGGAGATACAGCTGGCCCCATGCAGGCCTGTTTTGATCTGACCTCATGTTTTTTTTTGCCAGACCACTTCTGCAACACTCTTCTCTTTTCATATCCTATTATTTCTTTCTTTTAATAAATGGTCGTGATTGCTTTTCTAATATTCTTCACTTAGATTGTGACCAAGTTCTGACTAAAGGCTAATCAGTCATCCCAATTTCTCCTCAGGTCCTTTATTTTAAAGCAAAATAAAGCTGAGAAACACAGCTTTAAAGGTACCTGGCCAGTTTCTTGGTTGTCTCATGTATGTTTGGATAACTTAAAAGTATCTTGTCCCTTTTTTCCTCACGATAAGATCTGAGGTGGTTGCTAAATTGGTTTCCCATCTCCTTCTGCACATCAGGACATGGAGGAAGGAAACAAACTTTCAAATTTGCTAAAACTTTTGTTGTTGTTGTTGTTGTTGTTGTTGTTAAAAGGGTACATTACATCATCTTGGAACTGTCACAGAATTTGTGGCAACAATAAGAAAAAGTTTCAAAACAGAAACACACTAAGATTTTTTTAAAATACTTTGTGACATTTCTGTTTGCCTTATTTAGGACAGGAAAATTAACTAAACAAAAGAAACAATCTCATGGCCTAACCTTTTTCTGTGTTATTTAGAAACAAAATATGAACAAAATGGTTCAACTGTCATTTTCATTTTCTGGGAGAAAATGCAGACCCTCTAGAGTTAATACTGTTTATTTAGTTAATTTCATTGGACTACCGAACAGTTTACACTTGTTTCTCGAGGTATAGCAGATGCTGTGTGTTGGACTGTCATTTCAGTTACAGCCAACAAGATCTTCTCTGTGATGACCAAATTCTAATTTTCTTAGCTTTCCTTTTACAAAGTCAAAGGAGGACCAAGAAGGTGGATTTCCTCTGACTGTGTTGAATATCAGCTAGTTTGTGGGCGTGTACAAAAGGTATATGTATGTTATAAAACATTATGCTTCACAGTTACTTGAATTCCTGTGGGCTCAACAGTTAAGGAATCTGTGCGATACCAGAAGTTAGTGTTTAATCTAATTGACAATTTATATCTCATGTATAATACAACATTTCAGTTTTGTTGTTTCGGTGAACTGACCTGAAGATTGCATCAACTAAGGGGAAGATGCTGTATTCATATTGATCTAGAAATAATCTCTGCTCATGCTGAGATTAAACCTTTCTTTGTTTCAAATGTCAGTCTAGCACTGAGAGTACCTGAAGAACAACTGAAGAGCCTTCATATGCTGAGTTAATAAATAATTTCCTGCAAGATCTCTGTCTCCCCTTTTCTCTCTGCCCTAAGATCAACAGAAGTGGTTTAATGCAATTAACAATTTTCGCATAAAATTCAGCTGTTTCTGCTCAGGCCTAAGCCAGCTTTTGGGTGGGTGAAGAGGAGAAGGTTTTCCTTATTTGTGGAGCTGCAGTTCTGCCAGGATGTGGAATACAGGCCATGCTCTGCTCTCTGGACAGCACACAAAACATCTTCTTTTGTTCTTTCCCACCATTTGTTTGCCAGTCAGTGGATGCTCTTGTCTATGTTTGAGCTCCTACCAGAGAAGAGCAGGGAAGGCCAGGCCAGGAAGATTTCTCAGCAATTAATAACCTCAGAGACAAGTGTTTACGCTGGGAATGCAGACAGAGCCAGAGATACAGCAGCATCCCGCTGCATCAGCATCCATCTGCCTGCAGTTAAAGGGCAAAAATGTTCTTAAGCATTGGTGTCAAATGAGACAAAGGAATTAATACTGATTAAACCTACTTATGGGAAAATGTCATCTTCTCTTCAAGTCAAAGAGGTAATAAAAGTAGTAGCAATATCTAAAAGCCATGAGCAATTTTGGTGTTTCTTTTTTTGTTTTTCCTTTGTAAGGTACCATCACATACTGAAGGGACTTTTCCCTCTCATCTGTTTGTTGATCTAACGTGGGACATATTTCTCTGGGAAGACATTATTCTGACAGAGCTGTCTTGGCTGCCCATGCTCACAAACACAATTGAGAGATGGGGACAGGCTGCTCTTTGTGAAAGGAGCCTCTTTGTCATCTCAGTAAGTCACTTGTCACAGCTGTGGGACTCTGGCCCTGTGAGGATGAGACCATCTCTCCTTCTGCCATTGTCACAGTGTGGCTGGATCACTGTGCTCAGGAACATGCAAACACTTGAGATTTCCAGGATAAGTTCAGTACAGGCCATGTCAGCTCATTTCCCTTCCCATGTTCCTTGATGCCTCCTGCTCTGGTCACTGGGAGTGCCAGTCACCACTGAGTCAGGCCCTTTTCAAGCAGTTGCTAGGGGAAATCCCATGGGCAGCTCCCTGTTTAACCACGCAGGTCTCCTGGCTCCCTTCCCTGACTTCCTACGTATCAGGATGCTCCAATCTTGAGCTTGGTAGAAGCAGTCCCCGAACACTAACCAACTGTCTTGGGCCCCTTTACCTTCAAGTACCCTTGCCCATAGTGGACAGTGCCCAGAAATGTTCCTTTTTCTCCAATGTCCCTCATAAATACTAATCACATACCAAATGCTTGAAGCATCTAACGAACAAAATCAGTGTTTCACATCTGAACAATACAGGTGATTTACAACTTTAATTACAGTTAATAGACCAAAACATTTGCCTTTTCATTATCCTTCTCTCCAAATCCTATCCATTAGCTTCTGTGTATAAATTCTGTAGAAACATTAACAGCTTCAAAAAAAAGTTAATTGCAAAAAACAGGAGGAATTCCCCTCTCCTAACAACTCTCTACACACCACCTTTAGCTTTCAAGCATCTGTTTCCCCGTAACTGTGTGCTTTCTTACAGGAACAATTTTGTTCTGTGGTGGGAGTTTGCGCCTTGTCTCTGTGAGCCACAGTGTGATCTGCAATCACTAATTCTGTTTAGTGCCTAGGTCTGGGTAAAGGTACAACAGGAGGTTATCCACCAATTCAGTTGTTGAGCAATGTCACTAAAATCCACTCCTTGACAGAGCCCTTCTAGGGCTTATGTCATCCTATGAACACACAATTACAGGCATGTGCAAAACTCTAGTGTCAAACATATTTAAATCTTTCTCTTCAATCTTATTAGGAATATTTGAAAAAATGCCCCTAGAACAAAGTTTGGGTTTTGTCTCCCCACTGTCATAGATTTTTAGCCTTAATAATACCTGTGTAGATAGCTTTTGTATTTGAAGCATGCTCAATGGAATCAACATAAATACTTGCTTTATGCTTTTTTCAAGTCACTTTTCAGGATATGACCTGGGAATATGAGGGCAGGAAAAGTCTCTGGATCTCTGAGAGAAACAAAATAAAAGGTGGAATACTAAATGAGCAGGCTTTAGTAAAGGAATTATTTTTGTCACTAATGAGTTTTACTAGTTAAAAAAAATTATTTTCAGGGCTCTTTTTCATGAAGTTGATTGAGACAAAATTTCAGAAGCTGTGATTTTTGGTGACTAAGGTAGCTAAGAAAAATCCACAAGCAAGGACTTAACATTAACTTTTCATATCACAGTGAGAATATGAGTGGGGAAAATCACTTAAAATTAGAATCAAACTAAGATTATTATCTAGCACTAAATGCAATACTCATGTGTCGTCAAATATGACAAAAGTATCAAGTGGAAAATGCTTTAACATTTCAGAGGAGAAGACAGGGGCTTGTAGGGGTTTCGTTTGGGTTTTGTTTTTCTTTTTCAGAGGAGTGTCACACTGATAAGTTATTTGCTGCCATGCAGCAGGTAACAAATCCGCCAGATAAAGTGCCCTGATTCTGCTGAATATTTTATGCCCAGGGCACCATCCATGAACAACTGACACTGCAGGAGCAGCAGCTGGGCAGTCACGGTGCTGCGGTGCTGACCCCACATCCATCAACACAACAAACGTGTCTGTGACATTGGGGAATGCCTGGTGACACGAGACCTGAGCTGGAGTGACAAAGAGGGCACAGGAAGAACTGGCCCTTTTGGTGTTTTTTTCTGGTGCCTGTCACCAGATCACTGCCAACGCTGCTAATTAACAGACCGCTAATTGGCTCAGCAGTGGGGCCAGGCAGCTTGGCAGCCGCACCCCTGGTGTTGCTGACACCCGCTCGTCTCTGCTCTTGGACAGGAGCTCGTGCTGCTCACACCTGCAGATGTGTCCAGGGCCAGTCCGTGCAGCCGTGGGCAACGTGCCACACCAGGAGCCGTCTGGTGACTCCGTCACAGCAGCAGCTCCTCAAACCTCAAACTTCCTCAAACCAAAGGGAAACACCTTTGTTACCATGCCCTTGGTCATGCACACCCCATTTCCTAATATTCTCACTGTCCTGGTACATATCTTAATATTTGAAGGAACAAGCACCTTCAAATAGTTATTAATGCCTTTAAACAAACAAACTCAGGCAGAACTTTTTACCCTCCGTTGCCTTTTCCCATGTCAATATAGATATTTATCAAAAAACATAGGAATTCTTCCCAGCCTACCAGTACAACTAGGAGCTATCACAGTAGCAGTGACATCTGAAATAATTAATAGGCTGGAATACACGATATTGTCTCCAGCATTAAAACTGGACTACATGCGACAACAGGACATTTGTTTCTGATGAGTAATATTGGTGGAGGCAACGAAGGAAAACATTTATTTTCAATCTCCTTTGCAATACAATCTTTCTTCTTCCCAGGAAGACCTGTGTATTGTACCAGTGTAACCGTCAGAAAGTGCAACGCCTGGTACATGCTCAGTGCTCTCTTTATTGTCAGAAGAGACAAGGCTTATTCTTAGGGGAGTTTATCAAATTTTAAGATAAGCTGGCTCATGCAATAAAAATACCCACATGATCCTCTGAAAATGGAGGGACCATAAACCTCAAGACAAAAGAACACCATTGTAGATAGAGTAAGATAAAGTGGGAGTATATGCTGTGGTAATTAGCACTGACATATAATACCTGCATGAAAAATCAAACACTGATTCTGTTCTCTAATGAAGCAATATTCTTGTTCTCTAAGGCACCTTAAAGAAATGAAATGTAAAAAAAAAAAAAAAAAAAAAAAGAGAAAGAGTGAAAATGTTCTATAAAAAAAGAACATTCATCCTGGAGAATCAGTAAAAGGCAGGAAAACTTCTCTACTGGGAACAAGCTTCTCATCACGTCACAGGCCCTCTACCCAGCGCTGTCAGACGTTGAATATCCACTGCTACTGATAGTCACAGAGCAACAGCTTTCATTTCTGATCCATTCTTTTTGTTTGAAGATGAAAGGGAAGGCATGATGGACTAAAATGAGCAGTAGGTCTTGTGTGGCTATTGACAGACAGAAAACTAATCAAGCAAGAGCTCAAAGAATTTAATTGGTAATGGGTAGGACAGGAGCTCTGCAGAGACTGGGGGCACTAAGAGGAAGGACACGCGGCTGGGATGAGCCATGCAGGGGTGCAGCTCGTTGTGTGACATGAACCTCCCTCCCTGTTTATAGATGTGTAGCTGGTGGTGACAAGGGAGTCCCGGGAAAGCAGGACGTGCTGCTGAGAGGAGCATCCAAGAAGTGTCTCCAGTTGTGTCCTTGTGACAGCTGCTGTCTTGGCTGACACACTGTGGGCTGAAACAAGACACACTTGTCATTCAAAGTGAAGAAATACATAAAAAACAGAGTTTCTGCAGTTTCAGCTAAGGAAACAAGGATGCCTGCTGAGAGTATAACAGTCACACATCATCTGTAGGTTTGTCATGCATACTATTAGGAAAGAAACACATCAAAGGCTTGTATATCAACATCATTTCAGCACAGCTTTTCCAGGTGCTGTTCTCCTTGGATTTATTGGCTCAGTAAGAGAAGCTCTAAATCACAGGTGGTGTATTTTAGAACAATTTTGCAGGTTCCTTGCTGATGGAGGAAAAATCTGGATTTAAGGATATATATATGTGGGGTTTGATCATTACTATGAAGAAATTAGGAGAAAAAATAAACCAACAAAAGAATAAAAATCAGAGAAGAGCTTGTCCTGTCTGAGGTTGACCGCCATCCAAGGCAAACTTCCCATCCACTTTTCTTCGCTCTGTTTCCCTGTTTCAGGCTCTGCACAGTCCAACTCCTTCTGAGTTTTGTTTTCAGGGAACTCCAGTCTGTGAAGTGCATGGTGAGATGGGCTGGGGGTCACACTTGTTCTTGAGCCGAGTGTTGGTGTTTCTGCTGTCTGTGTCACTTCAGCCCAGCTGAATGTGGTAGTAGCACTTGCATTCCTTCGTAGATCACTGGAGAGAAGATAAATTATGCACAAAGCTGTCCCATATTAATCAATCCTGAATAATTCCGAGGGGAGTGTTCTACCCCAGGAAACAGAATGTTGTACACCCACATAACTGAGACTCATCTCTTGCAGAGGAAGTGCGTCTGTTTGTAAAACACTGCAGAACAGCTATAGCAACTCAGATTCACAACCTATTTTAATGTTTAAGTAAAGACAAGTCATTCCATATGTTTTCTCATGTGCTTTCTTGTATAAAATGTTAGTTGTAACATGTTTTAGGCTTTCTGAACAGCTAATGTAAAATTATCTCTGTAATAACACCGCTGAAAAAATATTCCAAATTTATCAGCTCCCTGTGATTTTAGTTCAGGTAGAAGGGATTTATAAAAAATATATATTCAGTGAAATTGCATTTGAAACCTGTATATTTTGCACATCAGGGTGCTGTAAAGAACAAATTCACTTTTAAAAAATAATAGTCTAGTCAGACTGAAAAAATAGGAGAGTAGGCTCTGAGCTAGTGTAAATCATGGTAGATATATGGAAATTGAACTATGCTGATTTACATCAGCTAATGGCTTTGACATAGGATTTATATAACAGAATTATAATACATAAATCTCTTTTATTGTGGACTCATATTCATGTTCTAGAAATTCACCAGATACTACATCAACTCAAAGTACAATTAAGCATCCAGCAGCCTCACAGAGACTTTCTAAGATGTTGCTACAGCTTTAAAACCATGTCACCTCTTTTGCAAAATGTGCCCACAAGCACCCATTCAACCCGTTATTGAGCCTGCTGTGCTCAACAAAGAGCAATCACCAAACGACTACTTGCTGCAGATGAAAATAAGACAGCAGTGATCAGTCCCATAGCAGCCTAGACTGAGCAAAATCACCTGGAGACAAAACAGTAAAGAATTTCAGTTGTTACCCTCCTGTTGTGTCCTGTTCCTCCTAATACTGTTGTGTACAAATAGTCACAAATGAATTTGTGTTCACCTCAGTAGCCTGATTTACTCTTCAGTATGATGTAAGAATAATACATTGAGAATATCAAGGATATAAAATCATAATTCTTGCTCCAACAAAAGCAACTCAAGTTTTATCACTTAGAGCACCCACTGACACAAACCCAGGCCTTTTAAAGGATCTGGTAGGTTCACCATGGTTAAAACCAGTCTGTACTCAGCATCTAGTGGAGGCAAACAATTTTTTATGAGATACCAGCTTCTGCTTATTGATGCTGTAGTTATATATTCCCTTTGACCATGTCTCTGACTTATTTCTCACTCTTTTTTTTCCAACTTACAACAAAAACTGATTGACTAAACAGTCTCCTGCCCCACTGCGCTTTCTCTGTGACATGCAGTTTCAGTTTGGCTCTGCAGTTGTCCTGCTTTTCCTGTAATTTGACCTTAAAGCTTTAATCTCTTGCCTGTGGTGTGATACAATATGTGAGAGGCTCCATGTTTCCTGCATTGGTCTTCTTTAGTAAAAGGAGCTCATTCCTACGTAGAAACAGGAGTTTTTGAACACCCAGGAAGGATGAGGTGGAAAGGGACTGAGATCATCTTTGTCCCCCAGCAGAAGTGTTTCCACCTCCAGAGCTGCTCTCAGCTGGGTCACAGCTGGGGGGCAGAGACAGAGTTTTCCACAGTTCTGCTCCAGCTCTTTGCCTGAGGAAATGGTTTCATGACCTGTTCTCTTATATCTGCCTTAAACTTGAGTTATATTAAAAGGATTTCCCCATGCTGTGCACTGACTCCCCAGACATTGATGTGCATTTGCAGACTATTTGGCTCTGAAGGTCTTTGTAATGATGTTTGAAGACTGTAATGGAAAACGTCACTTTTTACAACACTCTTTAGAGCTATATTTTCCTTTAAAAAACCAAACCAAGCCAAACCAAAAAAATAGGAAAGGTAGATTTCTCTCTCTCACCTCCCTTTTCCCCCCGCCCCCCCATTTAATGCACATCATAAAACACAAAAAAATGTTATTTCAGGAAAAAAAAAAACACACAATTTTTATTACAAATACTTTTCTCATTGCTGTTCATTAGGGATTGCAAAATATGTCCAGACATCTCAGAAGGTTTGTCTAAATCACGCTGTTATTCTCGGCAATGACTGAATATTAGCACTCTCTCCCTGTGTATGAGGAACATAAAGTCCAGAAATGATGAACAGATCCTTCGGAGCCTGAATCCATTGACTTCATTGCCATGGGAAGGCTCAAATATAGAAATACCATGGGATTCAGTCACATTTCCTCTTCCAGGAAAGTCCCCTTTCCTCTTGTGTCACACTTGAATTTCATATTTAGGTGTGCTCCTGTTCTGAGGGGAACACTCCCAACACTTTCAGTAGCAGCCTGAGGCACCTGCTAGAGGATGCAAATAAAGACAATTACATGAGCTGGGGCAGGAATGAGGATGGACACGCATTTGCCTGCGGGACAAGAACCCAGCAGCACCCGCCGTGCATCAGCCGTCCCTTCAGCTGTCCCGGCGCTGAGCTGCTGCTGATCTTCTGTTCGTGCCACCACTGTCCATCACACCACTGGTCTTTACACGTGCGGAACCACCGGGTTTCTTCAGCCCATCAGTCTGGGCTCCAGTACCAGTCACTGCTCAGACACAGAAACACAAAGTATTACTGAGTCCTGAGCCAGTTATAATTCAGCTTCCAAAGAAAAGTGGTGTTTTCTCAAAAAAGTTCCCCCTGTGTTCAACAGCCCTTTATTTTCAGACTAAACAGAAGCAGAATAGGTTGTTCTTGGCTTTCCCTCCGCCTGTGATATAGATGCTGGTTTTTATTCAAGTGCATTTAATGTTACATATCAAGAAATACAAATAGTAAGGAGAGGTAGGAGGGTTTTATTCCGTAGTTAAAAGACGCTCACCATTTGACAGTGAATTCAGTAGAAATCAGCTGTGTAATAAAGTGAATTTATTGAGCAGAAAATGAGTTTCTCGTACAGTAAATCATTTTATGGCTTTCAACATTTTTTTTTTTCTGCTTTGAGTTGAACTATTCCACACTAAATATACAAATAAATATGAATTGTGCCTATGAGGACATTGGGTCTATCACCCCAACAAGTGAGTTTAATATTTTTTTCTAATATATAGGAGGGAAAACTTAATCCTCTACTCTTGTTTACATGTGCTCTATAATAAATATATTCCCTTATTACCCCGATGAGAAATGCATCCACTTAAACAATGGTCCTTCTATTGAAACAACCTTCTGTTGTTTCAGTTTCCCAAGTCCAGCTACTTTACCTTCCCACCGTATTCAAACTTCTTGTTAACACTTCCAGCACTCTGCTTGTTTTATCATTAAACATTATTTTTTCCCGTTGGTTTCAGCTGGTGCCTTCTCTCCCTCCAATACACGTGATGACTGCATCATTTCTACGAGTTCCCTGAGGACCACTGAGATCCCATGGGTATTATTGCACTTACGTGAAGACTCTTGTTCTACTGACAATGACCTGGATTAAGTTATGTGCCAGTTTCTATTATTACTGTGTCTGAGCACTTCTCAATCCTTTGCTTAGTTTTTACGGTTCTCTTCATATTTACCCATATGATACTAAAGTGATGCAGCAAAAATTTCACCTGTCAGCTGTTCAGAAGAGTAATGTTTCAGAAAGGACGAACAGACTCTGCAAGGCTGCACTAGAGAAGGAAGAGCTTGCACTGGGCTCTGATTTCCCAAGCCCTGTCTTCATGTGTTAAATGTTGAAGGACTGTTCTCAAATATTTATCAACTCTCTTAATTTATGACTGAAGTATCAAGACAAAACAGCTATTCTTGACAGTATAAGCTTCTCAGAAAACTAAAACAAAACAAAACAAAACAGGAAAATTTGTTTAAGCTAAATATTCAGATTTTTTTTCAAAACATTGATAGAAGTACCTTTTACATTTGTTCAGAAAGCATTGTAGATGATACGTATTTTTAAATAGAATCTATTTCATGTATTTTTTTTTCATTATTTTGTTAAGAAGAAGTTATTTCAGCTGTTTTTATGCATCATCTGTGTCTCATGTGGTTTGATTTTAGTTCTCCACAAATCACACACCAAGCCCTACAGGAAAACAAGGCGGCTCCAGACCTCTGTATGGCTGGCTGCTGTGGTTTGTAGCCTCCCAAATACTGTCACCTGTGTCGTTCCTTCTCATAACAATCTCTACAGGCCTCCAAGGTCCCATGCATGGAAGTTCTCCATGCTGTTGGTGCTGGAGCAGCCCCGCGGTCATTCTCTCAAGCCACCACCACGTTTCTCTCCACCTTCTTTTCAACATCTTTTTTCCCAGTCCCGCTGCATGGGCTGGAGTTCCTCTTGCTCCTGCCCGTGTTCATAATTCTTCCTGTTTGTCTCTCTGTTACAGTTGGGCTTTGCTTTTTTCCCTGTGGTCTCTCCACCCCCATGTTTCACATCTAGGCTCTAACATTTGGCTCTCTGACATTATACTTATATGTATTTTTCTGCATTTCCTTAACAATAAAAATAAATGCTTTGTTCATATCTGTATCTATTCTTTCAAGTTTCTCTGTCCAATCTAAACAAAAAAGTAAAACTGACACCAGATCTTTTTTGTTATGTTCTATTCATTTAATGTGCAAATGAACAGATAAATTTTACCCTGGCACTCATTTTAGCAGCAAATTGGGGCTGCATTATCCAAAGAGCTCTGCTGCCCTCTAGGAAACTTAGACTTTGGACTGCCTAGTAAATTCATTCCTCAGATACACATATGCAATGTCAGACTTTATTCAGATTTTGCTTCATTTTTGGATTTGAAAAGATAACAATAAAACCAGACAAACAAACAAACAGAAAAGGAGGATTTTAATATTGCATTTTCTGTTTAAAACCAACAGTATGCATGTTAAATCAATGTGAAAAATTTGAAATGTCAGACTCCCACACTCAGATTTCACTGGAGCTCATTCCTCACCAGAAAACAGATTTTCAGAAAGTAATAATATTGGAATGAGCAAAACCAAACATTCAGAAGTCACTTACAAAGTGCACTGAAAATGCATCAATGTTCTCAGAGGAAAAAATTACAAATAAAAGGATTTCTAGTAGGTGCATCTGAAGCCTGTATGTGTTACTTTCTTTAATGTGGGCTGCGCGTCCAAAATATAAGTAGATAACCTATACAACTAGAACAGCTGAAGATCAGATTTACAAGAGCTAAATAAACAGCTGGTTATATGCTGACCTTTTGTTGAAAACCTGTCTGCAAACTGGGAAGCGTGAGGATAAAGGTACTTAATGCTAACACAAGGTTCTTGTGTCTTTCTGTGTCATATGCTGTCCACAAAGCTTGAGAATACTTACAAGCGTCTCTTTTCAAAAGGCAGTTATTTTTTGGAAATTTAGATATCTTAGTTAATATTCTTGTTTTTGCTGTTCCATCATTGTCATCACTGCTGGAAATTAGATTAACCTGTGCAGTTTTAAGTCCGAAGGTTTTGCCTTATTCTGAAGATGATGGAGCATCGGGTGTTCTCTCATAGTCACAGACCATGGTTTGGGGCATGACATATTAAATGAACTACAGAAACCACACAGAGTCCCATGAATTCATGAGGCTGGACTCCGTATAAATGCAGGCATTTTGAAGAATATTCAAAAAAAGGTGAAATAATTTTTTTCAAGCATGCCATGGTGGGCAATGAGATGTAGTATATGCAGTTTTAGTCTCTCAGGGCACAGGAGGGTTTCATATGTCTCAGACAGACTGTCAGTTTAAGCTGAAAAGTGTTTTATTAATGTTTTAATTCCTCTGAGGAACAAAGGGCAAAGGGACATGTTGTTTTCCTAAGGCTTGCTTAACATAAGCATCTCTAGAGGAAATATGAGCAAGGAAGAAATACAGGCTGAACTCTTCAAGAAACCTTAAGATGTTAATCTGAGACAACACAGTGATCAATGAAGCTTAAACATTACTTTGCACATGAAAATGGGAATCAATAGAAGCAGACCAAAATATAAATTTGTAATATTACATATATACACTCAGGCCAACAGTCATAAAGCTCTAAGTGTCCAGACGAATTTCTTGTTTTCCAAAAGCACTGTTCTGAGTTGGAGGAAAATCTGGGATTGATACAGTTTATACAGTTAGCAAATCTAAAATTAAAACAGTTGTTTTCCTGAACATCTCCTGCTTACTGTCTTCTCAGCAGTTCAATTATTTCCAGTTAAAAAAGACAAAGTAATTGCAATTAGCATTGAGTTTTTCCCTCAGGCCATTTGAAACTGCTGCTCTCAAGTGTTTTGGAAGAGTGTTGTGCTAAATAATAAATAAAAGAATAAGATATGCTTTGTAATTTTACGTCTCACATAGACCTTATCCAACCAACGCAAATTCATTAGGAAAAAAAGAAGTTGAATGTGACCAGATATGTGAGGTTTTGAGGACACAGTGCCTTCTGCAAATGTGTAGCTGTTTTCTTGTGGATTTAGTGGTTTATTCCATCAAGTGCCTCCCGTAAGAACTTGAGAGTGAAATCTGTAGCTGACTTTGCATTTTTTGTGAGGTTGTATATGTCTGAGCTAACAATAAATTAAGATACATGGTTAATAGCAAAAAAAACACTGGTTTTGAGAAGGTCTTCATTCTAGGAAGCCATCAGTTCTCTGGCATACAGTAAAATTGGTTTAAATCTTGGTTTGAGTCAAGATACGTAGAACTGAAAATGGCTATCCCTGTACATTGCTACTGCTTGCTTTTGCTATGCCACACTAAGCTGTAAAAATCACGTGTACATTGCGATGAGTGCTTTGCAAATTCTGATGGAATGAGTGCTCCTAAAAATAATCTCTACACTATTACATGTTTAAAAGTGGGGCATTTGAAACACAAAAGCACAGCTAAAGAAAAAAAAAAAAAAAGAAACCAACAGTTACGTTAAAAAGTATAATCAACATTTTAAGTGCATAAATGAGGGGATGGAGACTTACAATTTCTACTGAATTTTTTTATATATTGCTCTGAAATTATTTTCTCGTCTATTCCCAGGGCAATTCTATACATAAACTGCTGATAACACACAAAGCTGATTCACAGCAGAATGGAAATCATGGCTATCTGTAAATATGTGTCCTAATAAAATGCTGAATGAGTTCGTCACAGTTACAGGTCTCTTCACAAATCTATGAATCACATAATTTTGAAGAATAGTATTATATGCTAAAATCAAACACATACATGTAAAAAAATGGAAAACTTCTTGATAATAGATGCTCACCTACCATTTCCCATCATACAGAAAGTCCTGGGTTTTTGTAATCCTCTGTCATTTGTAACAATTTGTGTCATTGTAAACGGAAGATTTTTAGTTGTTTAGGGGTTTTTGAAAGTACATTCCTTTCTCACTGGATTATTGAAATATATATCAAAGTATAGGTGCTTTTAGTATTTTCTTCTACTGGGAGAATGGTTTTTGCTGTCTTTTTATGATAAATGTATATTGTGTTTAGTGAAAAACTCCATGAATCCTGGAGAACTCAGAGGAGCCTGGCAACAGTGATTTATCAAATCTGAAATCTTATGTATCCCCATTTTTTTTGTCTACAATTACCTGTCAAATCCACTATTAGGCTGTATCTTCCTTGTGAAACTCCAGATATCATCCAAACAATACATCTACGAGACTTTTAACCTGTAGAAATGGTATTTGTCTGCAGATCTTTGCTATGGAACAACATGGGTGTCGAAGCCCCTGAAAAGATTTCTGGGATTTTTTTTCAAACATTTTTCTTAAGGCAGAGTCGCATATAAAAAACTCTGTGATCTTAAGGAAAAAAAAATACAAATCTGATTAATTTTCGCTGGTACTTTTGAATATATGCTGGTTTATTTTTAATAGTTTAATACTGGTGTATAAAATGTGTGTGGTCAAAAATTTGAGTGACCTATAGATGGTTGAGTTTGCAAACAACATATTTGAGTGTCATAAAATTTAGACGATTTTTACAAACTGCCTAATCACTAGCAGAAGTTAAATATTAACCTTTAATCAATACGTTATATTCCTCTACAAATAAGCCTTTAACCAATTAATCTGCTTTTTATC
The DNA here is from genome assembly GCF_036013475.1 of Columba livia. Taxonomy (NCBI): domain Eukaryota; kingdom Metazoa; phylum Chordata; class Aves; order Columbiformes; family Columbidae; genus Columba; species Columba livia. The sequence continues at coordinate 76,687,792 of NC_088642.1, forward strand.
CAAACATGGAGAGATCCATTGTCTTTACATTTTAAGCTCTACAAGGGAAAGATGAGACATATGACTACCAATATTACTAGTTTAACTCACAATTGGACTTAAAAAAATATCTTTTCTCAAATCCATTGTTTTCCCTTCCCCATCCTTCCCTCCAGACACCTTGGAGGGGAAAAACAAAAACATAAAAACAACAACAACAACAAAACTATAGTGAGAAAATTCAAATAGCACACCAGACCAAATATTTGGGGTTTTTTTTAGCATTTCTTACACTTTCTGAAATAAGATTCTATGATTTCGAAATGAATATAATATTGTGAATAAAATGTCAGTGTTTGAATCAGAAAATATTAATGGGCTCTTAAAATCTTGATTTTATTTTTTGGTTTTATTTCTTTTCAGTTGAAACTCTAGGAATTTAAATTGGTGGGAGACTTTAAGTTCTCCTTGCACTGGCACAGCATTTTATCCATTTGTAAAGTTCCCTCAGTGCTTTCCATCACCTCTTCCTTCTCAGAAATCAAGGAGATCTTCACAGGGTGAAGTACCCACATTACACTCCCTGTAGTTAAAGTGTTGGGGACGTCCTATCCACATTCTGAAAACATGTCTTCAGAGTTAAGACAAGAACTCTTCTCTACATGATAATGTTGAGAGATATTACTAAGATCCATAATTAACTTAAATGTAAATGCTAGAAAATATCCAAGTCTTTATTCCTTGTCCTCCAGCAATATTTTATGAAAATGTTGCCATTTGACAAGACTTCCCTGGGGAAATGGGAATTTGACCTATAGTACACAGTTTTCTGAACATTCACTAGTTTTTTGTTGACAACAGCGTATGGATCTGGATGGAGCTGTGTTCTGACCCGCTACAGAAGTCTTAAAGCTCTTAGATATCTCTTTTATTGTTGGAGATGATTGTGGACGTGCTAAATGAAACTCTGTGTTTGAAACTGCCATGTTTATCTCTCTTTTTCTTTTAAAGATGATAAATACATTTTTGTTAATTAATATAAACACCCACCAGTGAAATGCTTTAAGTTACTGTTGCTTATTTCAATATGTATTGGGCATGAAGGCAGAAATATTTCTTATTTCATCAATACAGTTCATCTGGAATACCTGGCACCGTAATTCATTTACTTGCTCTCCAACAGATGAAAACAGAAATGTTCTAATTAATGCACAGCCTCCTACACATTTTAGTGTGTAAATTCATATTGAATATGCACACATACAAATCTGGCCTGTGTTGATCAGGTGGAAAGAGTGGATCCTGAATGTACAGGCAGCCTTGGTGTGTGTGTCCTCTGTCACAGGGCGGCTGAAGAGAGAACGGGGGTGCCCGGCATCTGGAGGACGTGAGTCTGACACATCTCTGTTCCTTTCCTCAGTCTGTTCCATTGAAGCAGTTGTCTCACAAAGACATCTGTGGTCTGTCCCTCCTTACCGAGGTCCATAAAGAGCCCATCCCCGGCTCTCTCCATCTCTCCCACCGCCCACGCAGAACAGATTTGTGACCTCAAACTAAATTAGTTCCCAGTCTCACTTTCCCAAACTGCCCAGACACTTGAACTCTTTCTTTCTTCAGGATCTCTGTCACGCCTTTCTTGAGGATTTCTATATAGAAGGGACTAAATCACAGACAGGGTTGTGCTAAGATTGTGATTTATGACTTAAAGCTGTGGCTGTAGAATTACAGCAATTGGAAATGAAAAGATGACTCTGGCATGAGAAGTCAGACTGTTTACCCCTGGTAAAAGCTTTGACCTTGCAACAGCTGTAAAGAATAGGGGAAAAAGAAATGGGTGTCCCCATTATATGGGAATGTGCAAAATTTCAGGTAGTTTTAAAAGTTCATTGAAGACTAAAAGAAAGAATAATGCAATGTCATTGGTGCTAAATCCCTCTAGATATTAAGCAATGGTCTTTTTAAATTCCAATAACAACACTGTAACTTTTTTATTTCTGATGAACAGGAACTGGTCTTTTTTAGAAATCATTATTACTTCATAATGGAAAAAGCAGCAGGTCAAAATCAGCAGTAAAGAAAGTTATTACACAAAATCTTAATATCTTGAATCTAATGGAAAGATTTGCAAAAACCGCAGCACCTTTTGGATTAGAGGTTTGAGATGGAAATGAAGGTACTTTAGCTTAATGGACCTATTTCCAGTCAAATTCATTTACTACATACACTGTAGAAAACTGTGGTTGTGACCTGCAGGTGTGGAAATTATAGATTTGGAGGATTATCCTGAATCATCTAAGGGATACTTTAGGAGGAACAGCTCAGATGTAAAGCTGTTTCAATTATTTCCAAAACAGTGATGAAAATTTTAGAATAACATGCTTTCTCACATTTAAGCCTCTTTACTTAGTAAAGACTTATCCCAATGTCTGGTGGAGCCTTTGGAGAGATTGTGGAGTTTAGTGCATATTCCTACATTCTGGCAGTTATGTGTGTGTTTCAGTGGGATGGTCAGGAACATTAAAAGGCTTTTTCTCTTTTTCTTTAGTTGCAGTAATATCTTGCAGAATGAAGCATAAGTATCTTTTACATGTTCTTAAGTGTGAGTTTGATTAAGATTGTTATTTCTGCTCTTATTTCAAGTTCATGTGCCAGTACACTGGGTTCCAGTGATCTTGTGTTGCACATATGAAATCAGATGCTAGGTGGAAATGTAGATTGAAAGCCTCTTCTCACTTTAATGGTAGAAAATGGTAAAATCTGAGTACACTTTATGTAAAAGATAAAAACATCATATTTTCCATTTCAAGAAGCTTAAGGACAAAATATTAAACAGGGTTAGTGTTATCTTTATTTTTAACTGTTCATTTGGTGCAAGAGAGAACAAAAAGAAGAAATAATGCCAGTTGCTTTAAAAAATACCATTTATTTTTTGTTACTAATTTAGAATTAAGGCTTTTCTAAACCCTTCTGAATTTCTTCTCAGGTGAAGTTCGGGGAATAGTAGAGATTCGGGGAGGATTACAGTTGGCATAAGTGTCTCTGAAAAGCTCCAATGGCAGCACAAAACCATCTTTTAACCTCCCCACAAGCATCAATAAGGCATGATGAGACAAGTACTCTGCTAACAAATCTTTTACAGTCAACATGAGTCTCCCAGGAGGGGAGAAAACTACCCCTCTGAGGAGCATTTCTCATGATAGAGCACTCTTTCATTTACGATGCAGGGTTTGGGCCTCTGGCCAGAAATGCTACAAGTAGCATAGCTTTCAATACCCCAGTTTCACATTTTAAGGAGGCAAACTGCACCCTTCACATATTCTTAGGGTCTTAGATACACCATGAACAACATGTTCATGATTGCATTTAGGATTTGTTAACATTTGCCACGTAGAACATGGTAGGGGATCAACAGATTGATCATCAGAGGTCGCTTTCCTCTTTCTTTCATTGCTATGTTTATACTTGTGAATGATGCCGAAATTTGGTTCAACTCAGTTCAGTAGAGTTCCAACATCTATTTCCAGTGTTTATCTCACATTTCCAGTGCTATAAAAATAATTTTTGTTGTTTTTTTCAATGAGTTTAGGCCAAAAGATGGACTTGCATTTTTTTTCCTTAGATTATCTTTTGTCAGTATTTTTCTTCTCAATTTTAATCTAAAATAAAGAGATGAAGGCTTCAGTGTTGTAAGATCCTGGAGAATCATCGGGAAAATAAAGTAAGGGGACACTTCGTTTTCACATGAACAGCATTCACATAAGTAATTTTTTCAAATGTATCTTACAAACTCTCATTATTTGGAGAAATAAGGGTCCAGAAAATGCCAAACAAATATGGCAGACACCTGAAAATATGAATGAGCAGACCAGAAGACCTCTGAGATAGTTAAATAAAGTCTTACAAGGAGTTACTGGAGCTGTTTCCTACTGCACAGCCTGAGTCCTCCTCAGTCTGGTGTTCTCTAATTACCTGTCTCCAGGTGAAATCCTTCTCAACATCATTAAGTTAAAAAAAAAAAAAAAAAAATAATAATAATAATAATAATAATAATAATAATAATAATAATAATAATAATAATAATAATAATAATAATAATAATAATAATAATAATAATAATAATAATAATAAAATAAATCTATTGTGTCTGGAAACTCTATTTCCTTCCGGTGCCATCAACATAGGTCGCCTGCCTGCCAGCCTGGCACCCAACCTGCTGCACCCTTTTCTCTCACCAGAAACCCCTGGGCATTGGCAAGGAGAAGTGAGGAGGTGTTTCTCTAGGTAAGGAACATGGATGAATTATTTATATTTATATTTATATTCTAAATAAAATATTTATATTTTATATATTTATATATTTTATATATATTTTTATATACCATTTATATTTTTTTTATCTTTTAGGAAGGCTACTGCACATTAAATGTTCCGTGCATTTTTTCCTTGCCTAGTATCTTTGAACAGTTTGTGGTGCATGAAATGTATGTTTTATCTCATAAGAGACATCCCATTCTAAATGACTAAATGTGTCTAAATGACCACAGATGGCAAGTTGACCAAAAAACACAAATGCCATTGTTAAGTGGAGTTGTATATTTGTCTTTTGCAATTATTGATTAACTTCGGCTTTTATATTGAGTTTTGAGAAGTGAAAAAAAGAAAATAAAGAATAAAAAAGGGCATTTATTTGTTATTCATAACAGACACAAGAAACATGACTCATAACAACTACTTTTGTACATGACAGAAGAAATTAAAGTCACACAAAATTCAGCTAAAAAGACACGGCAGAGATTTAAGATTCTAATTAAAAGTAGTGGCATGCATGAGTTTCAACCAGAGCATAACTTTAGGTTTGAATATTTCTTCAGTTTAAAAAGAACTGAAATTTCCATCAGGAAATCTTCTGAAAGCATTGTGAGAGGGATAGGATTGCCTGCAGCATTGGCAGTGGAATACCGAGTCCCTATTTCCATTTCATGTCACAGAGATGACCCTGCTAAGTAGTTATCTTGTCATGTAAAAAGCTAATGTTTTACCATCCTAGTGAAATAACATCTTGTGAGATGTAGACAGAGCAACTTAATTTCTCATGTCTCTTGACGAACTGCTAGCCTGGAGAGTGAAACATGGAATAAATACCACAGGTCACTGCTGTGAGAAAAGCTACTCAATTCACCTGAAATAAAGCCTTGCACAAGAATGAGACATTAAACCCCAGATGGTCAATGCATTTGCTCACGCAAACCAAAAGGTGAGACTTCTCTCTCCAGAAGTCAGTTACCTGAGAGACAGCAGCCAGGAGACTTCCCATCTGTAAACCACACATTGACTTTGGTGAGAACACGATGTAAATCAGAATGAGCAAAAGGTGAGGGTGAAAACAGTCAGTTTGTATACATCTAAAAGAAATGGTTTTCACATTTTTGGCCCAAGGGGAATAAAGAAAATGGATATAACCAAAGAGCCAGAAGAGCTCTGCACACTCACACTTTCATCAAAAGGAGGAAGGGATGTAGCCAGTGCCTTGGAGACAGATCCAGCCCAGGAACTTGGGGAACAGAACAATGCAGCTGTTGTTCCTGACAAAGCTTTCTGCCAGAACCCTCAACCCCATCACAGATTCAAGAACAGCAGGTCATGTTTTCTAGATAATTATCTTACCTAATTTTCGTCAGTGCTCTAAAGTCTCCTAAAAGAAATATCTGCTTGAGAGGAGTTCCAAGGAGAAGCAATAACATTTGGGAATTAAACTTTTTCCTGTACCAAAGGGTAAAAGAAAATATATGTGCTTGTGGCAAGTGTGGTCAAAGGCAAGCAGTTACAGGACCATGCGCAGCCCTGTGGAGAACCCAAGGATCTGACTGTGAATGGTATCAGAAATTCCGCGGAGGTGCTGAAAGCTTTGCCAAAATGCAGGATGGTTCGTCTGTTTTTACCAGAGCTGAAACTAAGATCTAGAGCACCCACAGAAACATCTGTCTTGCGAGACAGCATTTGCTGATGGGAAATGTCATGGTGATGGACCCAGCAAAGCTTAGGTACAAGGAAAACAAATGGTTAAATTCAGAGTTGTGTGTTCATTTCTCTGCTTAACCAATAACTCTCCATGTGACCATGTGTGAACCAGCCAGGCTGTTCACTAAAGCAATTAAGGCTTTCACAGTGGTATCTGCACCTTCACTGCAAATTAAATATTGACCCAAATCTTTGGCAATATCTCAGGTCTGAATTATATTTCAGAACTGAAAATTACAAGCCTTAAGCCTTAAGTATTATGACAGGCTAAAAAATACAGGACAGACTTATAATTTTAAATGACTGTAGGTTTCACTTAACAATCTTTATTTTCCAGAACTGAAAATTCCTGACGGCACTTATCATTTCTGATTTACCTTGCATTTGACCTTTCAGGTCCATTTTTGATACTTTCAAAAGTTTATGGTTGCCGTTATCATCACTGGTCTACTCACTCCCTACTATGGCAGATGCATTTTATTCAATTCTCCTCTATTACTACTTTAAATTTTATGACTTTAATTTGCTTTTGGTTTTGTTGCTAGTTTCTTTGGCACGATTCTGTCTCACCCTGGTTAAAGTGATGATTATTCCTTGGTGTTGAAATCACTTCTGTAAATCTAACTGAAGTTTAAGGTAACTTGAATGTACTTAGACTGAGGCTTGTTCTGTAGCTATTAGAAAACATATTGCTGTCTCAGAGGCTTATTTGGTTGCCAAGCATTGGGGCTAACTACATCTAAAAATAATTGTAGTTAAGGCTGGAATCATTGTGTCACCCAAGGAGGCAACTAACTGAACAGAGTGGTTTCTGTGCACTTACATGCCACTGGTTTCAGAGAATGGCATGGGAATTTTGCAGACTTTCAGTAATTAAAATATATTGAAGGGGAAAAGCCTCATGGAGCAAGACCTATTCCAATAACTGTGTGGTGGATTGTACAGTGAGATGTGACCCAGGAACAGGCAGGGTGCTTCTGTCACTGACGTCCCCCTATGCATTAGACAAGGTGAATTGAGCTGCTCTGGTTTAGACAGACATGGAGTTCAAGATTAACTTGAGGATTTGACTTTGAAACTCCCCCTTAAACTTCAACACCCGTGCAAAGTGCTCAGCACAAGAGCACTCAAGCCTGCCTCACATGCTGGTGCCCTCAGCATTTCCCAATGACCTGTCACCTTCTGGCTTATCGCTCAGTGTGCACATGGCAGTTCACCAGCTCAGGGATTTCGGTCTCAACCCTCGCTCCAGCCGCCCGGACACCTGGCACTGCCATGCTCGGTCGTGCAGCATCGATGACAACTGTTCAGTTCACAGTGTGAGTTTTGACTTCACCTTCTGTCCACGGCTGATGGGAAAACTGTGGCTGCCAGAACGAGGTATGACTCTGGGAAACTGCAGCAAGGTATTCCACAAAATGTGCTCTGAGGTGCAGGATTCTTTATCAGTTCAGCATGGCATTAATCTTTGAACTAAACCTGTCTAAAATCTCAGTGTCCTCTGTGAATACAGAATCATAATGGAAACCTTTATTCTAGAGATGAATGAGACGATTTTGTTCTGGGAATAAAGCAAACATAGTTGACTCTATAAAATGGCATATTAAGACTAAGAAGTGATTTTTTGTGTGACACTTGAATACAGACTAAAACCAGCTTTGAATGTATTGCAAATAAAATAGAGCTTCACATTCACCAGGCGACAATACTTCCAGATAAAAGAAGTGATTGTAAGTGCTGATGTACCTTTCTGTCTTATTTTTCTCAAGGCAAAAAGAGAGACAAGGGGTACTTCCTTACACTATTTCTCTCTTCAGCGGAAACTCTTTTGACACCACCAGATAGTTTATCTCAGGAAGGAAAATCCCTTCATTAAAAAAAAGAGTGGTTTATTTCAACTTGCACGGACCTTGTTCTGCATAAGATGTTCAATAACAATAACATCTTCAGTAATCAGAACAATTTGTCACAGGGCAGCTGGAAATCATTTCCTGCCTCCCACCACCACCTTTGTAGAAATGCTACAAGCACAGCAGAACCTCACCACACTCAAATCTGCAAATACCCGTGAGCGAGCCAGAAATTTCATCTGTTCCATATGTCACTGCAGGAATTTGTGTGTGCTGTGCACAGAAGCCATTCATTTTTCAGTTTTGTCTTCCCCAGAAATATTAATTCTCAGTACAAAAATTAATACTATAGCTGAAGAACACAGGAATACATATTGCAGTGATGTGCAAGGTGCAGCAATGCAATACATCACTAACCCGTACGAACCATAAGTGTGCAGGTTGCTGAATCTAATGCACCTCTAGACTGCAATATGGGCCTGACGGGATGTTACTGCAGGTGTAAACCCCGAGCACACATGGGTGACAGCTTTTGGCTGGACCAAGAGCAGCTCTTCAGTTCTCATGGTGGGATGTCCGTGCCAGACACACGGCAGAGGGTCATGATCTAAGGCTGATGCCGATGGCCTCACCTGCTCTTCAGAGACATTTTGGCAAAGGCCAGAGCACAGGTCTCCGTGTCTGATCCGCACAGTTCTGCACGCTCAGTGCCAGAGCTGCTCCTTCAATTGTCTTCTAACCCCTGTGGGTCCCTTCTTAGAATGTCTGCAATACAACATGTGCAATAAATTCTCTGTCATGGAAACCTTGTGTACCCTCTGCGATCTTGTAACCTGACTGTGTTTTTACTGAGTGTTTGCTCGTGCCCCTGGGTGTAACCCCTGAGTTGCTACTTACGTGTTTGTTGAGATCTTGTGTTGGGGCTGATTCACAGAATCCCAGAGTGTCAGGGATTGGAAGGGACCTCAAAAGCTCATCCAGTCCAATCCCCCCATGGAGCAGGAACACCCAGATGAGGTTACACAGGAAGGTGTCCAGGCGGGTTAGAATGTCTGCACAGAAGGAGACTCCACAACCCCCTGGGCAGCCTGTTCCAGGCTCTGGCACCCTCACTGAGAAGAAGATTCTTCTCAAATTTAAGTGGAACCTCTTCTGTTCCGGTTTGAACCCATTACCCCTTGTCCTATCATTGGTTGTCACCAAGAAGAGCCTGGCTCCATCCTTGTGACACTCACCCTTTACATATCTGTAAACATTAATGAGGTCACCCCTCAGTTTCCTCTTCTCCAAGAAGATTCAAGTGGTCTGGAGCAGCTAGTGCTGTGGGCCGGGGGTGCTGGGCCCTCCCTGGGGAGCCCTTGGCCTCCGACGACCTTCTGCTGCAGGACTCAGACCACGCAGGGATGTTCACGGTTCAACAGCGCGACTCCCAGGAGCTCAACAGTCAGAAAAAGTCAAAGCTACTGTAGAAATCGGTTTTTCAGCTCTCTCTTCTTGTAAACAGAGGTAGTAGCCTTTGGATTCTACCAAAGTCTAGCAAGTGACTTAAAATACCAGGAAATTTTATATTCTGCTTCCAGTTAATATAAGTATTCACAGAGTCCCTGGCTTTTGTGTGCAGCTCTTGCATTGTGGTGAAAAGCATGCAGTAACAAATACTCCATTACTAAGTTTGTTAGAGCTTTACAATAATGATAATTGTTGCTGAAATAGTGTGTTTCATTGATAGGTCTCCATTTACGAAAGAACTCGATCTCTGTGGCTGGGACTTCAAGCACAGCGTGTTTATGCTTCAGGCTTGTGACATTGGCTTAGCTGTAGCTGCCAAGTCCATACACAGTGGAGGAGCTGAATCCTCACAGCCCAGATGACGACCAGCAATTAAAACCCAAGTGTTCATTGCTTTGAAAATTTCAGATCAAGCTAATGACACAGCTTTTGCATTTCCAAACTCAGTGAGATGATATGCATTGCTGTTCAGAGCAAGTGAGGGTTTGGAGCATATCTTGAGCTAATTAAAACTGCTTTTATTGAAACTATTGTAACAGCTGCATAAAATGGTCACTGTTACTTTCTTCAGCAAATGTACCTCTCTTATTGATTGTAATTAGCATCACTTCTCTAGCTGAATACCAAGGAGACCCACTGGAAATTAATTTTGACCTGCCTAATATTCCTTTGGGGCTTGGGGTTTCACTTGTTAGCTTTTCATTTGATGTTAATTATGACCTAGGCTGTTACAGAATGAAAACAAAATACCCAGTGAGGGAGTAAAGGTGTTTAAGTGTTTTATGAATACAGTTTGGTTACATGTAGTGCACTGCTTAGAAACCTACCCTAATTAAAGACTAGAAAATAGCCTGCATATTTTCCACTTTTACAAGCTAAGATCCTGTTACCATATTCAGTTTTCCAAAATATTTGATTCCCAATCACTTATCATAACATTTTCAGAAGTACTCTATACTGTCCGTTTCAAAAAATGGTCACTCATCCGACAGAGAGAGTGAAAGCAAAATATACAGCACATCCAAGAATCCTGCCCATAGGAGAAGTTAACATACGCCTGTGATTACGGCTCCAGAATTCAAGTTGGAGTAGCATAGAACATTTTCGGAGTCCTGGAGTGATTAATGCTCTCAGCTGGTCTGAAGTCACAATCCCTCTGCAGTCCACACAACTAACATATAGCTCTCTATGGGTATAAAAAAATGGTTCGTTCATTATATATCACATTAACAATTATCATTGATACAAATAACATTTGACAGGGCCATGTAACTATTTTCCCTTGAGATAAAATAAAATATCAAGCTATGTCTAATTGTTCTCCTAAATTTAGCATAGTGACAGATTTTATGGTTTAAAGTATACCTCTCATCTGAACTTTGAGAACTTTAATATTAATCTCATTTTCATGTCTATACACAATATGATTTTAATGAAGCTGGGCAGCAACACAAGAGTTGTTCTCCAGTTAATTTAAAATCTGAACATTTCTCTAGTTTAAAACCAAAGACTGTGCAGCCACCTGGATTAAAATTGTCTGTACTGCATTTCAATGCTGATGATTTCAAATTCTGTTAAGGCTGATGGGTCTGCTTTTTATCTGCTTCAACCCCTCTCTCAGCACTTTCATAACAGATTATTCATTTTTAGATATATATCAGAATCCTGCTCTCTGAGTTTAACAGTTTCTCTCACATGTCACTCAGTGAAAAACCCTCTTGTGGCAGATGAGATAGAGATGTATGCAGAAGGATAGAGCTGGTGTTGCAATTAGCAGTTTTCTGAGCTAGTGCCAGATTCAAAGGAACCTGACTGTTACGAATATCTCTAAGTGTCATCATGTGCTTAATTATGTATTTGTTTTGAGAAAGTAACTGAAACATAGACATTTTTTTATCAGAAATATAAACACAATATAATGCAGACTGGCTTAAGGGGCTTTAAATGGATAAAGACTAAAGCTTATAAACTCAAATACATTAATTTCATTGTCTAAAGATACCATACCTGCAGATGTCTTGGAAACTGACCACATGTTCAGTTTTAACCCTTTTCTCTTTGTCAATGTCAGCTTCTTTTATCTTTCCAAGAACATGAAGTTTAACTCCTGTAGAACTCAGAAAAACTATCCATGTCTTAATTTAAAACACAAAAATGCAGATTTTTTAACTTCCTAATTATAGTCATATACATATTTTTTTTTTAATCTCCTACATTAAAATGTTTTCTGATTAATTTTGGGTGCTACTTAAACATGCTTCGTCCTTCCCTGCTGCTGTCAAAGTAATATTGAATCAGGAGATTGCTGTTTCTAGATATTTTTAGTTGTGGGCAGCCAGATAGGAACCAAACTTTATAGGAAACACGAACGTCCTTTACTGTAGCAGATAATGTAAATTGGATGGACAGAGAAAACATTGTGTTTTCAGACTTACCTCATTAAAAAAACAGGTTAATATGAAGAGTACTTTATTAACTTCTAATGAAACTGAAATCCATGAATGGTATACATGTAATTGTTCAGCTCGGGGTAGCGTGAATCTTTTTTCGTAGTGCAAGAGAAATCTAGACCTCATTTTGTCCCTGTCAAACTGCAAAACAGCTCTTTTTTGTTGCTTATTAATTGTAGTACTTTAGTTAAATTCTGCAGTTCACAAATATGAAGGCAGTTCCTATACATGTATATGCTGTAAATATCTCAGTGTCTTCGGCTTGTTTGTTTATGGTTTGATTGTTTGTTTCCGTTGTGATTGGTTCATTCCTGATTATCTTAATTTTCATTAGGGTTTGTTAGCTCCTAACATGCTGCTTTGCATAAGTCTAATCTGTAGTACCATTTTGACGTTTATCTGTCTCAAGACTATCATTTTGAACTTCATCCAGAGAGAATACTTGCATGCACCTTTAAAAAGACATAATCTCTAAACTGCCTTGGAAGAGACTAGCTTTTTCTGCATGAGACAGCAGTTGCTTAAACTCACTAGTGATTCAGGCCACTGATTTCCAAATTTTGTATATACATACATTAGAGCAAGTTATTATCATACGTTCACCAGCTCTAACATTTCTGACTTCACCATGTTTGGATATTTAATAGTTTATTCCAGTATTATGAAAATTGGCACTGAAGGTGCTTGGAGGGCATTTTTACAGACATTTTGAATTTAAGAATTAGGCATTTGAGAATTTAAAGCATTTAAGAATTAAACAATGACAGTATTTTCAGAATAAGCTTGAAATACAGAAAGCAGCTGAGCTACCTGTGTTTTCCTGAAAGTCTCTGTGTGTGAAGTATGTGTGTAAGGGTCTTACAGTTCCCTAGCATACACAACAAGAGGAAGCTCAAAAGGAGTTTATGGTGTTAAGTTAAGGTGTCTGCTACATGTCACTAACCATTCCTGAAGTGTGTTGCTAGAGATGAAACTCTTCCCCACATTGAGCTTGCCCACGATAGTGGGATTTTGAACTTCAGCTTTTGATAATTAATTAATTGGACACATGTTCTTTTTAGTGCAAATTATCAATAAACACAATACCTATTTCTAGGACACCTAACATCTGCTACACAAATTATTAGATACTTTATATAAAACACGAAGCACAGTAGGGGCTGCTCAAGTAAGTCTTCCGAACTCCGCACATGGTAGAAGAGTCTATCAAGGAGCCCAGAAGGTGCAAAATCCTCACTGAAGCTGCCTCTGCAAACACTAATTCATAGCAAACTCAATGTAACTTGTCCTCAATGCTCTGACATCCACTAACGTGTAGGAATTGCCTTGACCTGAACATTTTAGTGTGTAACATAACTGAGATCAAACCTTGCAGTTTCTCCAAAGATATTGTAAGTGAAAGCATCCAAATATTAACAGGCTACAGTAAATTTTTAAAAACACAATGTATTTTGTTTGTTTTTGTTTTTTCCACAGGTATTTGTTGTAAAATTTGCCATCACTACTGGGTTTATCTTGCACAGTTTGAGTCTCAGTGGGATTTTGGCTCAGGTCATAATCTGCTATTGACTCTGTAGAACACGTCAGAAAAAAAATATGGCTTTTCTGGGTCTTGTTCACTGGGAATTCACTCTTTAAAGTGTTGGAGTTTTTTAACTCTTTTGAGATATGAGAAAAATGCATATGACTGAATACCTTTGTTAGAAGCAAAATGGATGTCATCCCACAGAATCTTGAGACCACAATTCAGCTCTCATGAACCTGAAGCAAGGTGATACATCTCCTGTGCCTAGGGATAATAACGCTTCATCTACATCTCAGAGGTATTTATGATGGAAAACAATCAAGACTGAGTAACTCTCAGAGATTATGCGGATTGAAGTGAAAAACTAGCCTGATGCGCAAGATGAGGATACTAGCAGGTGAAAACTTCTGATACAGCTTTCATGCATGGCGTTAAATCAAATCCCATATAGGCTGGTCTGATGAGCCAAAAGTCTTCAGAGGAAATACGGTTATATATCTCTTTTAAATATTGTAGAAGAACCAAGCATCTATGCAAAATGTTACAGCCTGTGATAAACTGTGATAAACTTCATCAATTTTCAAGGCTTTTTTTTCTGTGTTATTGAGATCTGATGAGACTACCTACAGTAAAATAAAATAGATGTTGTGACACATCTTATCATCCAGAGACATTCAGAGTCAAAACAGCTGCAAATGATATAGAAGTGCAGTTATCCACCTAAAAAATATTTATCTGCCTTCGTAACATCCAGGTAATAATTAACGCCATTGTTGTCTAGACTGTGTTAGGAGCTTTTCCTTCACTAAATGCTCCAAGGATGGGTGCTGCTGCTGTTACTAGAGCTGTGACAGTAAAAGAGCCACATTACCACTCTGCTTGCTAACTGATTCAGCCCAAATATAGACTTGAAACCAATTTTATTTTTGGCAACAAACTTCATGGGTTTTTTCCTTTTCTATAAGTACTTAAAATCTTCTCTTTCAAAAACGCAAGCATTTCTGCTCATAAGCGTGCATAATATTAGGCAAATAAAACATAAGTGGCTTCCACTTCTAAACAGTTTGTTCCCAGCTCAAACTACATAGGAGGGCTGTTAAGCACAGAACAGAATTTACTCTGTACCATTGAGCATCACTTGCAGAGATTTAAGATCTTCTCCAGTCTGTACAGAAGGCTGATAGCTGCTACATGTGTATCCTCCATTAAAATTCTGAATATGAGTTGTTATTTTTGATCTTTCATCTATCGCCTACAAAAGGTCACATTCCATTGGTCTCCTCTTTTTCACTCATTAGAGGAATCTAGCCCACAAGCACTTACAGCTTCTTAACAATGTCTCTTTAGATGTGTCTCATACTTTCGTTCGCCGGTCGCAGCAGCTGAAGAGAAAAGAGTCAATAACTCCTGCCATATTCTGAAAGGCATTTTGAACAGCGATGGCAGATAAACCACCACCTGAGGCTGCTGGAATTGTTCACACCAACGTCACTGCAGAAGGGTCAGGGCCTCCAAAACTAAGCCACCTTTCACGTTATTTAAGGTGACTGATGTGACAATGCTTTTGCTTGATAGATTCTTCAAAAGCTGAAAGCATCCAGTGGGCTTATTTGACACTTTCAAATGATCGTAATGAAAAATAGTATTTCAGCTCTCATTATTGCTTGAGAAAGTGAACAGTAACATAAGTGAAGGGAGCAGTTTAGACTGCTGCAAAGAGAAGCAAATAAATGACACAGTGCATTGCAAGAGTCCTCTGGGGTGCTTTTGCCAATATTCACTTTCAATTCTTTATTTCTCTTCCCATTGTCAGGATTGGATTAGATAATGCTACTTTCTCTCCTTGCTTCAATCTCAAATTACTGAATAATGAACAAAAAAAATTCCTAAAATTCCTAAAAAAAACCCACAATTTTTGTTCTTCATTTCAGAATATTTATCTTCAAGAATTCAAAATTTGAAAGATTAAAGTTGTGAACGTATTTTTGTGTGTGGCAAAAGTAACAAGTACTGCTATGAAGCACTGAGTTTTTTCCAGTAACAGCTCACACTTAGAGCTCTGCTCTTGATGTTTCTCCTGCGTCTAAACATAGGAAGCACTGTCCAGTCTGTCCTGCACTGTCAATGCAGCATCCAGACAGCACACTGTTAGAAATGCTTGGCATCAAAATATATTATTCACAGTAGAGACAAGTGTTTTCTTTCAAACTCCGCAGCTCCAGCAGTAGAAGGTGACTGATGGCCTGTGGAGGAGGAGCCCACACTGAGACCAAGCCACATCAGGTCTGCTGGTGGCCAAATTTCCACTGAATACACAATCATACGTGGTGAAAAAGGGGCCCAGGGGGGAATAAATCTCTGTATATCTGGCTTATTTGCTTGGAAAGTTCAGACCACACTTGAGATGCTGCAGTTCCTGTTTACATGCTTCTCTCTTTTGTCTCCATGTTTATGTTGAGTTCCAAAATACCGGAGCTTTCCCTTTGTCAAGTCACAAATTCATACTTTAATCTCCTAATGCTACTTGGTATCATTAGCTGAAGTTAAATAAAAGACGTAGACTTGAGCACTGATGTTTAATGAAGGGAAAACAATCTTCAAAGTAATTTAACAATGCGGTAAAAAGAATATAAAATGTGATATATTTGCAATAAATTGATCTTATTATAATACTATGCTTTAGTGCAGCTAACAGATGGAAAATTAACAGGAAGATCTATGTTTCTGTTACAATAAAGAGAAATTGAGAGAGGTCTATCAAGGGAAAAAATAATACATGCAAGTTCACACAAACTATGAAAATTAAAATAAAATGTTTATAGCCCCAGAATATTAATATGCATAAAACTACTAAACTTGATAGACTGCAATGTGTGAAAATTGCAAAGTTTTAATTAGCACTGCTGTGATTGAAGAACCTGGATATAGTTTTATTATGCAGCAGCATTTGATTTTTTTAATGTGTGCTGTTTTCATGTATATTACTAAAATGACTGGCTTTCCCTTTTTGCCATTTATAAAAACATTTGTTTGAAATATTGCACCAAATGTGATGCACATAGTAGCTGACTCTCAAAAGGCTTGTAATGTTTATGGAATGGCTTTGCAGTTTATAAATTTATTTATCCCCAAACTTGTTTATAGTTAAGATGAAATGATCAAATGGCACAGAAATGCACGCTCAACAGTCTGAGCCATTTCAGCGCAGCAGTGAAAGAATTTAGTGAGGGTAAAGCACCCAGTTCTGTCAGAGCAGAGTATCAGGTGCGTGTTCTCCACTGCTCATTGCTCACCCATCACTGCCGTAGTTCTGTCTGTCCTGCTGCTCACGCTGCAGCAGCGTCTGGAGGCACCTCTGGAAGTGGATGCTCCACAGTGGATTTGGAAACCACTGGACCAACCCAAAGCAGAGAAATCCACAGCAGGCTGCTAAATACAAAGGCACCAACTCCAGCTCTGAAAGTTCATGACTGTCATTTCCTCACCCTCACATTTTCCTCTCTGCATCTGCTGTAACGTATGTGCAGAGCCCGCTGGTCTGACCCCGTGTGTCTGCTCTTAGATGAACAGTCCTTGGGGGGAAAAAGTCCCTCAAGGTTACATGCCCAGGTACAGAAGGAGACGGGGCTCCCAGTCTGTGGCAGCTCTGTTTGCTGGTCCACATGGGAGAGGATTCCACTTTTCTTCACACCCATCCTAAAGAAATGTTGTGTCATTGCAAACATTCACAAATGCATCCTCAGATTTTGTGTTGATGACATTTCACGCTGAGAACACCTCCTTGAAACAAGGATTGACACCCTACCTGGGTGGGATCCCATTTGGATGGGGAACTTCTCAGTCTGTTCTTTCCATCTCTTTATTTCCGTGTAAGGTGCCCTATACTGGGGGCTGGGGACATCGCTATGAAGACAGAGTGCAATGAACCAAAATAATACCTTATAACTCACTGATTATAATATGAGTATGGTGTGTCTTAGCTCCATACACAGCAACTGATTAGTCTTCCAACAGACGGGGTGGACATTTTACTCAGAGTTCTCTGGGAGAATGGGCAGTGCCCGTTCAACCTCCAGTTCAGGCTTACACCTGAATTTTCAAAATATCCTGGAGTCAATAATTTTTCCAGCTGGATGTTATCCTTTTCTTCCTACAAAGAATTACTATGTCTTCTATTTGCTATAAAAACAGTCAGCTGAATAAAATATGTATTCTTGCTTCCTACCCTCTTCCCCCAAATAAAACCCTACTAATACCTCATTAATTCACCCAGGCCTTGGGAAGAAACTCATCTCCTAAATTAAATTGATGAAAATCTAAATAAGACACACTAAATTAACTGAGAGCTGTATACAGATTTCTTTATTAACATTTTCTGTGCTTCAGGGCCATGTAGTGCAAAATGATACGTATTTGTAGAAAAAAATTGACTTTAATCACACGATCTGTGACCACTGTGTGTCCTCTGCTGCGAGTGCAGAGTGCTGCCTTGGTTCCTGGTTACAGAGGATTGTACACGGGGTCAGGCTGAAACTATGGCCTTTCGATTTTGAACAAAGACTTCTCAAAGAAACTTGATTTCCTGAAATAATAGAGCTTGTAAATTAGTATACCCAGGAATCTTCCCTATTCCAGAATATGTCCGCTACAAAGAGTGTCACTTTGGGGAGTCTCAGTCATGTCTTTCACTCCAGGTGTTCTACAGGTACCTTTTCTAACATACTTCTTTCCAGTTTCCCTTTGACCATACTTTGTGGAGTAAACTATTTATTTAAATGTCAGCCTTGGCACCTGCTCAGTTTTCCCATTCATTCTTTAAGAACTTTGTCCTTGTTACTGCTTGTGTTTGATTGTTGGTTATTAAATGCAGCACAACTGCATTAGGCTCTCAGTAGAGATTTTAGGGGGATGTTGTGTTTGTTTTAGCCTCCAGAATGTACCCAGGTGGTTTCATTTGGAATTTCTTGGTTCATTTTTTACTAGTTGCTTCATTTTTATGATAGAAAAGGAACACCCGCATGCAGGATTCATTTGACCTGTTCTCCTGCAATGATAATAAATCTGCCATACTCTGGGTGCTACTACTGAGTGACTCTCCTCTACTGTCCTGAATGCAAACCACCCCAGACCAAACTCAGGATGGCATTTTACAAGGATAAGAAAAAACTGCCTTTCTGAACAGTGTTTAGTGAATGCAAGAATTCTCTCCACGTCTCAACTCAAGGTGCTGATGTGTTCTTTCCATAGATAGCTGAAATCTCCTGCTTCTACTACCTGATTTCATTTAGACTTAATAACGGGCATGATTCTGGTCACAGGATCAATACAATCTTATTACCCAATATGGAGACATCCACCCACAGCGATTGTGTTGTGGGTGGCTGCTATGACATTTTTACACTTAATGTAATTCTTTCATAGGCAGCATCACTGAGCATCTTCATCCCATTACTCATGTAAAGCTCATTACCGGGTAACACTGTCCCACTGACTCTATTTCCATTAAGTATCCCAGGTGTTTATTATGACAGGGTTACCATCTGATGCTAAAAATCGTAGTTCCTCTGCTTTTATTTTTAATCTCAGCAAGTCTGCTGGCTTTGCTGCCAGCAGAAAGTCATCTTGCACTTTTCCCTGCTGTCACCAATCCCAGTGATCATTGATGCTCACTGTTGTCCTCCACTTTTTGCTTTCAAAAGGGCTCGCTCTGTTGCAGGAGCTTCTTTGGACCGTGAGTGTGGTATCCACCAAAGGATGGGACACACCCAAGACACTGGGCTTTTCTTTCCTAGCAGATAGTTCTTCTGCCTAATGACTTACATCCTACCTTGTAGCTCAAGGAGTGCTGCAGCAAGACAACATCTCCATAGTCCTCCTCTCTGAACCCCTGTTTCTCTCTGGTGCTCCATCTCAGCCACTCTCATGTCAGAAGAACAAACCCGTTGTCTCACTGGGTACATGCATATTAGTCCTACTGCCTGCTCATGTTACACTTTGAACCTCATACAACAGTCTGGGTGACCCCCCCCCACTCTCTGGGGGACTGCAAACAGCATTTTGAGCTTAAATAATATGGGGAGTTTTAATAGGTCTAGCTTTTAACTGTCTCCTTTTGAGGGTGGTTAAGATTGTTCTCCTTTTTCTCTGCTCTGTCATTATTGAGAAAATAAGCAACGGATAAGAACTACCCAAAGATGTGGTGGGGGTGGCTGGTGTTCTAACAATCCCTGGTAGAAAATCCTTCATTTGATGACCTACCGCCATTTCTCTTGGTGTTCCTGGTCAGTTTCCATCCCGTACTCAGGACAGCAGGTTCACCTTGCCCATCCCAACCCCTCTGCTGTACTTGACAGCCACAGCAGCTCCCACAGCAGCTTCAGCAGCCCCAGCAAGTTCCCATCCACCCACCCCGGGCAACCAGTCACCATCGATGGACTGGTCACACCAGCCAAACTCTGCACACAGTTCTCTGCTTTACAGGAGCCACACCTTGCTCTTCTTCCTCCCAACCTCCTCAGGAAAACCATTATGCAATTTCTCTTGCTCATTGTCCTCCTAATCTGAGAGAAGTAGAGTGTTTAGTGACGGTTTCTCAGCAACTAGCACACAATTTTTAGTAGTTGCTGTTGGTATTCAGCTTTGAAAGGGGTGGGTCCCCAAATATACTGCCTTTATTTACAGCAGTTCTGTGTTATTTAGAGTTTGGTTCAGATCAACAATTAACTCTTCAACTACTGACTGAATTACTTTGCAAAGTGAAGGCTTTGGGAAGAGGCATCACTGAGACCTAAAAGGCTCTTGCAAAGTAAAGGTCATCTCATAAAACTGAAAGATGGCTAGAGAGTGCTTGATTTACTTTAATAGCTCTACTTTTAAAATAGATGTGTAACTTTACTAGTGCCTTTATAAAAGTCTCCTTTGCCAACATTCGCTGACATTCAGTGACAGATAAAATTTTTCAATGCAATAAATTCAAATGATAAAATACAAGAACTGGCAGCTAAAGCTAGGGGTAGGTTCACATATCAGAGAGTTGCCTATATATTTATGAAATTATCTTTCAATAGTTGCCTAAACAGGATTCTTGGTGAGGGCAATAGAAACAACATACTAATATCAGGAAGGCAGGGGTTATATTGCTGATGTTCTTACAATTAACTCACATTAACTGCGAAAAAGCTTAATTATTAAGACAGAAAATAAGAAAAATCAACTCCTATAGGTCCAAATAGAAACACCTTTTCCCATCGGCTAAGTACAGGGAAGTGGTAAAGCTTTAAAACAGTCTAAAAGAACAGAAAGTTGAGTACTTTATAACCTAGTGCTCTCACACAAATTGGGAAACAATAAAAAGTGAAAAATAGGGATTATCTGTTAATGTGAGAATAATTCATAAAAATGAGGACATTAAAAACTTTAATATTAATAATGTTCTAAGGTACATGATGGAATTGCTATATATTCCTGTGCCATAAAATTTCTTGTTAAATTTAAATAAATCATACTGGCATACAGTTCAGTTTCTTCACTAACAGAAAAGTATAACATAAGACTGAACGAAAAGTAAGTGTTTGAGCTCATCAATAAATGTAGAGGGATGAATTCAGATGGATAAATTTAGGTGGGTTTTGTTTTGATGTAAGTATCCCACAGTAAGAATTATTTCTGTATCATGAATTTTTAGGCCATAACAACATTCTTCAACATTTTTAATAGTTCAAATATCAACACAAGTCAGTTTTCATTCCTTTGTTACTGTATTAATGCCTTGATATCTATTTATAAGGAAAGAAAGAAGAAGAACAGAAGTAAAATTTCACCAACAATCAGTTACAAGAAAATGCTGTTAAAATGAGGAAAAACAGTCAAAAAAGCATGAGTCTCTTAACTTCCTCTCAAGAATGTGTGAAGGAAAATGTCACCTGGCGTCCAGCAGAGCAGCACTGACTTTGTCACTGTGTGTCTCGAGCCGCGGCTGGTCACAACAACCACCTTCTGTCCCTGGACCAGCAGAGCAACAGCAGGCGCACAGAACGTCCAGTGGAGCCGCTTTGAGCAGGTCACTGAACCCACCGACTGTGGGTTAGTTGTTCTTTGCCATCCTTTTGAAAAGGGCAAAAGTCTTGGTTCTCTCCAACAAAACAACATATGGCTTATCATTAGAACACCTGAAGAGTTTTCATGTTGCTCACATATTTGAGGATTCCCAGACTTCCTTCTATTTTTCTTTTGGAGTTTCAGTGGAGAACATAGATAGCACAGACTCAAGAAATGAAAAGCAAAGAGAAAATCCTCACAAACTTGTTTTTGTTATGCTTAAATCTCTCCGCTAGACTCTGTAGAGAATTGATTGCATTTCCTTCTATTTGGTGTTACATAATATTTTATAATTTCTTGTCATATTGCATTAGATTACAGCCAAAACAGCTCTCTGATGTGGGAAAAGAAGCAACCAAGAGATGTGGAGAAAGTTGGTGGCTTTTTTGCTAATGTTGAATTATTTTTAGCCTTCCCTTAGGCAGGTGCAGCAACACCACACGAATTTGTCAACACTTCAGTTAGTCCCAGTAGGGTTATGTGTGTAGGGAACTGAAGAGATCTGATTGTTTTGGTTAATCTCCTTCTGACTTCATTTCAGAGTGAGATATTTAATTTTCTTCTGTTTCTCCAGATCAGCTATACTTTCAATGAAGTATATATATCCTATATGTTTATCAAACTGTCACATTAAAGAGAATATGACCACAGACTGCAGTCTAAAGCAGGTGCACATGTACCATGGAAGCTTGGAGGTCTTCATCCCCTTCTTCCATGGGAACAAGGCACTGCAACTTGCAACCTCTTTTCTCTGCTCAGAATATGACTTTCTAAAAATCCTCTCAATTTCGGGTGAGGTTTTATGTTTTGTAACGGTTTACATTTTATTAGATGTGAGTAAGCCACCATTAACACATAATTAATTCCCCAGATCAAGAATTATCCAGTGCAGCACTTTTCAGGAAAAAACAAACAAACAAACAAACAAACAAACACACATGTTTTTCTAAGGTGGAAAACTCCACTCTCATTGTCAGGAAAGGAGGAAAGTGGAATGAAATCAGAATTATTCCATTTCCTTAATAAACTATATATATTTTTGTAGTAATTTTGGTGGATACCCATTCTATACCCTTTCACACTGCTTCATGAAGCTTATCTAGTCTTTTCTTTTTTAGAAAATAAATCCTGTTGAAATCTAAGGGAGAATACTACCCCCTCATCACGTGCAGTTTCTCTCCATACAGTCGTGTGGCTGGGGGACAGAATGATGCCACCAGCCTTCTACTCTGCAGCTCCCATACCTCCAGTGCAACTCAGATTTGGAATGTTCAAGGACAAACACTGACACAGAACAGTAAAAAATCTAGTATTAGTTAAAAAAATGCAGGAAGGCAATCTGATGAAGGCTAGATAGAAGATAAATTCCTCTTTCAGCAGAAGAAAAATAATGTATGGTATAAACAATTCTTCAGTGGGGTGTTAACAGTCAGCAGAGGTGTCAGGAGTCAGTGCAACAGTTCTCTGCCTGGTAGTTGCCTTGGCAGCAGTTAAAAATAGTTAACTAGATTATTGGGCACTCTTAGAAAGGAACGAACAACACAACAGAAAACATTATTAGACAGCTCCATAAATCTGTGTTGCAACTTTGGATATCGTATGCAGTTCTTGTTCCAACACGTCTGGAAGGTTACAGTAGTAATATAAATGGAAAACAAAAGGATTACAAGAATTTTTAGAGGTATGAAACCATGATGGGAAAAAAAATAGTTAAATTTATTAGGTTACTTCAGACTGGAAAAGAAACGACTGAAGCAATAAATATTAGAAGCCCATGACATTTATAAAAATAGTAGAGAAACTGTATGAAATATGCCTTGTCTTGTAAACAGAAATAAAATAACATCAATTTGTTATTAAGGAGCAGAAAAAAAAAGAATCCATTTGCACATACTGTGTAGTTCAGCTCTGAAATGGACTGCCACAGTGAATTGCTGATGGCAAGACTTGGCAAAGGTTCAAAAGGCAAATAGACAAGTTTCTGAGGGAATGATTCAGTATGACTGTTCACAGCAGTCATTTAGTGTAATTTCCAGGTCAGGATGCCAATGGACTGCAAGAATACTGTGCATATGTTACGCAAACTGCCGTCAGAAAACCTTTTTCTAGTGTGAATACTGTCCACTTTCATGGTCAGGTAGATGAAGGATCTCCAGTTTGGGTGCTGAAAAGGGCAAATTCTCCCATTATCTGAGAAAACGAGGCAAACTTGGAGTGTAAAACTCGGAGACAGATGATATGTATATATCTGTTCTAAAAAGCTGAAGGTTCACTTTATTTGTTTACATTCATTTACCTGTCATGAAACAGCTGGAGCTTGGCTATGAAGGGGACATACACAGAGACTTTATTTCAAAGTGACTTGTTAAAATTTAACAACTTGGGAGCCCTGTGTGGTTTCACTCAGGATACATATAGGGAGATTAATCTGAGGTGGAAGTAAAATATATCTCAGCATACATTTGTCAATAAAGAGATATTCAATTCGTTTCCTGAAGGATGTAAACACACCTTAACTAGAGGCACAACATTTAAGAGATTAAAAGGGGGAAGTTTCCAGGACAGTGTAATTGTTTCTCTGAATTATATTGTCTTCTATAATGAGAAATTGTCATTCCTTAATTGTCAAACCCCCTTCCATGGGCAGGGGCACATTCCACTAGATCAGGTTCCAGCCTGGCCTTGGATGTCTCCAGGGATGGGGCATCCACAGCTGCTCTGGGCAACCTATTCCAGAGTATTAACATCCTCCTCATACAAAATTCCTTCCTCATATCTAGTATAAATCTACCTCTTTTAGTTTAAAGCTATTGTTCTTTGTACTGTCACTATAGGACCTGACAAAAAGTCTCTCTCTCTGTTTCTTGTCAGCCCCCTTTATATCGTGAAAGGCACCAATAAGGTCCCGCTGAGGCTTTCTCTTCTCCAGGTTGAACAACCCCACGTCTCTCAGCCTTTTTCAGAGGAGAGGTGTTCCAGCCCTTTGGTGATTCTCCTGGCCCTTCTCTAACGGGTCCAATGTCCTTCCTGCACCTGGGGACCCAGAACTGGATGCAGAACGGCAGGTGGTGTCTCCTGAGAGCAGCACAGGGGGAACGTCCTTTCGGCTCTGACCTTCCTGTGCCCGTGGTGGTGATCCTGGGGAACGGGTGTGTTTCTAGGAGACCAGTGCTGGGTCAGTGATTCCAGAGTGACCTGGATTTTCGCATCACCTTAGTTTAATTGTTACTGATTTAGTACAGCCAGCCGGAAACCTGTTTTCATTCACTGAGAATTATTTCAAGCTACTGAGCACTTTTACTCTGCAGGAAAAAAAATGGGGATGAGGGAAGAATCCCAAATTTCATCCGTCTTCCTCTGTGAATTATTTCAACTTCTTTTACGTCAAACATTTTTTTTTCTCCTCAGAAAGGATGTAATTTAAGACATTTCTGGTCTGTATCAAAGGTGCACTGAAAACTGCTTGAAATAACCCTTCCTATTGGAGAACTTGTTCTAAGAAATGGATTATAAAACTTTTAAATTAAAAATGCTCCAAACCAGCTCTGAACCAATCACTTTTTATGAGCTTATTATTTCTTATAAATTTATAAAGCTACAAGGTGTTTTGAATTATTTTCCTATGCTTATATGTTGTGATATTATTTCTATGAAAGGAAACTATGTTCAGACCAAACTATTTTATTTAAAAAGAACATCTACATAATCAATTCATGCCTTGTATTCTGATGAGCTATATTCATGTAACTCTGTAGCTGACTTTGAAGGGTCTAATTACTTGTTACACAAATATTGTTCAGAAATCAATGAGGCCTGATTTGGACAAGGTTGTTTTGCTTTGTTTTTTTGTCTTAAAAACAAATAGTTGTTGAGACATTCTGAGAGAGGAAGTTTGTTAAAAGTGCTCATTACTTACGGATAAGACAGGGAAATGCAGGAGAATGAATGAGAGCATTTGTCTGTGCAGTGAAGTTCCCTGATTAGCTTAATTGCACAACAGATTAAGATGGTTACTGATTAGAGATTGGTTCACCCTTATGCGCTGATGCATTTGCCCTGGACTTCAGCCAGGCTGTACAGCAAACAGCGCAATATTCTACTTAACAGATATGGCAAGGATAGATATATGGTAATTAATCAGAGGAGACTGATTTTGTTGTTTTAAGAGTGTGCATTAAGAGGCTGTGAGATAAGGGAGAACTTCGATTTAGGTCCTTGAAGTAAATTAGCAATCTTTATCCTAGTCCAGTTAAAAGTCATTTGGACACAACAAAATCCCCCAGTCCGAATGTTAATAGTGTCACTGAGATTGGTTGGAGTGAACTCATAGGGACATGTGGAAAATCATCCCTTCCACCAGTGTACATCACACTTAGTAACCTGTAAGAAAATATTCCAGTTCAGTGTTCTTTTAATTTAGAGTCTTTAAAAGGATTTGGGTAAATCAGAGAGTTCAGAGGCAATACATTTGTACAGTTACTGCAGGAATATTCAAAATAGGTGTTTTTAGTGTTCTGCTGAATATCAATAAAGGTTCTCTGCATATCACCGAGGCCCCGTAATTTGTACCCTGTAATTAAAAGTGGTTTATTATCTAAACTGGAGTGATGGCTGCTCAGCCCCTTTGGCCAGACTGGTGTTGGTTTGGCACAGGCTCCAAATGAGGCAAAGGCCTGAGCTGCAGCTGGGCCAAGAACTCCTCCAACTAACCCACAACAGAGCAGAGTGACACAGTGAGAACCAATGTGTGTGAGCTTGGAACAGCAGTCGTGTGATAGATGAATGAATACTGGGTGGCTTTTCCAAGAGTCATTTTTGAGGAACAAAGGAAGTTGTGGGTACAAGGAGTTTCACGCATACCTTTCCAGCCACGTTATTTGACTGAGACCCAACTCCGTTATTCCATAAATGTAACAGGCTGGGTGAGCCGCCTTCGAGCTCTCCCTGCATGGTGGTGATCTCCCTTGGCCTGGGAGACCTCTCAAGGGACACATGAAGTTCCTCACAAATCAGAAGGGCTTATATCCCTGGCCGGTTATTCCTTAAATTTAATACTTAGCAATCCATTTGGGCTTTCTACCTCCCTGACCAATGATAAGCCAAATAGGAGAAGAAAGAGGAAAAGGAAAGCCACCTCCAAAGGACCTGAACAACATAATCTTAGCAACGAGAAATCAAGATATTACTAGTTGAAAATCCATATAATTCAATAAACAGAGTTTGCTTTCAGAAATACGAAGTCTTAGGGGTAATAACTTAAAAGATTTTACTGTGTGGATGAACATTAGAAATTCACTTAAGAAAAGAGTAAGAAACTTTGAACTTTTCCAGAACAGTTCCAGAGCCAGAAGAAAAATCCTGTGTTCCTTATAACAGAGCAGTAAGAAAGACATTTAATCACATATTTTCAAGAAAATTTAAAGTCAAATAATGTTTAGCAATTTGTACCAGACCCATTTTTCATATAAATGCTGTACCTTCACTTCTTCTACTCTAAGTATGAGAATTTCCTTCAGCTGAACATTTTCCCTGCAGACAATCACTACTGTAAAGCTTAATAAAACTTTTTCACTTTGTTGTGTGGATGAAAATAAAAATATTTCTTTTATGTCTCTTCCATTTTGATCACTAATGTGAAGTTGGCTTGAATTAAACTTATTTTCAGATTTCCCACTCTTATCTTACTGCTGGCTCAAGAAAAACAGGTCTTGCTCACTTCTTGTGTTGATTTCTATCTAGAAAAACCCAGTTCAGTGCTATCTTAAAAGAAACAAAACCTCTTGGTACCTCACAACAGACTGTGCTACGTACAATGAAGGCAAGAGCACAAAGTGCAATCCAGGGAGCAAAGACAGTTGCGAAGCTATCTTGTTGATTGACTAGGCATTGAAGACCTCTATTCAGACTTCCATGGTCTGCATTTTTGGGACCTGACTCCTGGATGCTTACAAATTATTTAAATTAAAATACATATATATATTTGGAAACCAAGAATATAAACACCTTTTGAACATTCATCAACGATTAACCAAGAAATTCCTCTTTTGATCATATATCTATACTGATCAGTGGTGAACTTGCAGAATTTGTCAATTATTTTGTATAACCATTTCACACCCTTACACTCCTGACTGTGTGTCTTAGTTCTGAAAGTTAACTTATTTTAGGTGAATAGTATAGCAAATTGCTTTGCATCAGCTGGAACTTTGCCAGGATGGGACTTGTTTCCTATCTGATTTTGTTTGAATAGAAATCAAATACTGAGGCAGATATTGCTATGATATAGTTGCTCCTGTATCTCATAGTAAATAAATAAAAATACATCTCTTTCATGAGGCCAAGTTGTATAAGAGGGAATTGAGGGAAATGCTGAGGTGGTTAAAACTCAAATATTCTTGAAGCCGTAAGGCCTTTTTCCTCTAATATGGGAAGAAAGTGCAGGGAAGGCAAACCAGATGCCATATAGAGTGACTGCCTTATCTCTGGCTTGATCTACCAGCTCAGCCGCCCATTGCACATAATCCATGCATCAGCTGCTGAGGCATGAATTTGTTTAACCCCTCAAATGAAGCTAAAATAACTTTGAGAATGTGGTGAACCTGTATATATTTGTGGTGTTAAACATGTTTTATATTCATGTCTATTGATAGAAGTTGTGGTGGCTAGTTAGGCAGCAAGTCCTTGGGTAATGGTGATGCTGCTTCTGATTTGACAATATTCTTCATGGGGGAATATTTTTTTATTTCTCACATGTTTAGCAACTTCTGCTTTTCCGAGAAATTACGCCATTTTATCCACTACGGCATGGATAAACACAAATGTTCCTGGTGACTGAGGAAGGGCTCTAGCTGGGTGCAGAGTTTCACACACAAGGTCTTAATTATTCAAATATACCTGTTGTTCTGGCTTTTGGATATAGTCTGTTCTTCCCTCCCTTAAAGACAAAACTCTTAGACATTTGAATAAAAGCAGGTTTCCTCAACTTTTTCTGGAAGGAAGGAAGGAAGGAAGGAAGGACGGAAGGAAGGAAGGAAGGAAGGAAGGAAGGAGTTGTCAGGTGATCTCTGACAAGCCCAATTTTGTGAAGCATACCACCAGTGCAATTTATTATCCGCTCCCATCTACCCGCAATGCTCATGTATGTAAGCACTTCTATGATGTGGAATTTGAAGGAAGCACCATGCCCAGCCTACAGATTATACTTTAAAGCTACTCAGCAGGTTGTCATTTTAAAGATTGTTCATGGCTCTGATTCAGTAAAATATGTGCCTTCTTCAGGACCGCATTTGAGCACTTTTCCAGGACCTGGGACTTGAGTGATGTAACTGCTAGGATGCTCTTGACTCCTCATTTCTGACAAATGAAAACAAGAGATAGGAACCTTGAGAAAATTAACCCTTCTATAAGAAACATCACGAACACCATAAATAGAAAGCTCGAGGGCTGTTGTGATTGATTTTAAATCGCCAAGAATGTTCTTTAAATCAGAATTAATTTAAAGAAGGTACCTTCTTAATTCCCAGAGGAATTCCTGAAAACTCTTTGCTTAGAACATTCAGGTGCCATTTTTCAAACACTTTGACCTGTTTCACATTACACTGATATGTCTACTATGGTCTGAAGCTAAATAAGTTTTACTCTCCCAGCTTCCTAAGCTGAATCCATTGGTTACACTACTCTAGTGTTGTCTGGCTCTGGGCCCTGCCTCTCTGCCAACCTTCCTTCTTTCCATTTTATTTATTTGAAACTACCATGCTTCAATTACAAACAGAAGTAGAGCTGTAATAAAATGAGTCTTTTTTCTAAACCAGGAAACAGAGAAGAGAGAGACTTCATTGGACTACATTAATTACAAAATTTTTAGTGTATCTTTCACTTTTATCGGAATATTATCTATCAAATGCACTGTAGAGCATAAAACGATTAAAAATAACATCATAAAATAACCATAGCACCATTTAAAATTAATTTGGAAAGAAAATTAGGTCATGTCATGAACTGAAAATAATAATTCTTTTTTATTTCATACTTTACAGAATTCTGCACTGCCGGCAACACTTTATTGATTTGCTTTAGGAAATTATAGCAGAAGGACAGTTCAACAGCTAGGGTGCCTGCGTAAAGTCATATGGCTATTAGTACTCATTTTCCGTGTGTAGAATAGGAATGGAGCAAAGAATTTAACTCGTGAAGAGGCTTAGGGTAGTAAACACAAAAACAACCCGCCCAGGTTTTGTGGTAGTGGTGGCAAATAAAGACTCGTTTAATAAGGAAGGACAAAGATAGTCAGGACATTTTTGGCTAAATGCAGTTTACACAAAAGGGTGATAAATCAAAATAAGAATCACAGTCTTTTTTTTCAACATTCCATGGGAAAATTTTCTGAGATAGGTCAGGGTAATGAATTCAGAATAACTCAGGCTAGTTCCTGTGGTCAGGGGACTCCTTTCGACAGCTGACCATAGGTGTTCAAGTCCCTGCTCTAAGAGACTCTGCTCCCCTCTGTTAAGAAAAAAATATATCTCCTTCTGGTATAGGGAATAAAAACAAGACTGAAAACCCACAAGGTAAAACTGTTGGGGTTTTGGTTTTTTTTTGTTTTTTCTAAAACCTCTGCAAAGCACAGACAAACTGTTTCACCACAAGAGTATTTTTCAACTCAGTTAATCATAAGTATCTGCAGTGTAGGTGTCTGTATGTGAGCTGTTCATTTTAGTTTCATATAGTTGGTGGAGATCTGGTCAGCACAGTCAATGGGGTGTGTAAGATAATTCATAAGAGCAGGTGAAGGTGGCTTCTTTGGGATGAGACGAACTGTTCTTGCAACATCCTTGCCTGTGTTGGCCAGATTATGGCTGACTCAAACGCGGGCTTTGGGCAAATCGGTTGGTCTTTGTCTCCCTTGGAAGAGTCCTAGGTCCTGATGAGCTTCCGTAAGTTCCTTTACAAAGGAGAACGGCTTTCTGAGCAAAGGCTCACCACAAAATGCAGTCTGAATGCAGTACCTAGCAGAAAAAAAGCAGAAGATGACATGTATCTCAAGAAGTTAATTGACCAGCATTACTTTCTAGTGCTTATTGCCCTAATCCTTTAGTTCAGGACCTTCCTCCTGTAAGAGAGACGAGAAACTCCTTTATCAGCAATGTCCTGCCACTGTGAGAAGCGGGGCTTCTCATAACCCTTGTGAGACATCACCAGGAGCACAGGCTGGACCTTCACAGCCCACAGGGAACCTTTCCCCTCCAAAATTTAAAAATATATTCAAATAAAACAGAAAGTAACTAGAAATCACCTCTACCAGGCAGTTTGGGATTTCTATCAAACCTATTTTCACGTTTTCATTTCAATAGCATAGAGCCAATGACTCCTCACACTTTGGAACTTTATGTTCATCTAGGTGCCTTGTGTTGCCTGCACTGATGGAGAAACAAAGAACTTCAGTTGCATGGCAGAGTAAAACTAAACTATAATCTTTTCTTCATGTTATAGAGGAGGAGCTGGGACACAGAATGCCTCAGTCATATTCTTATCTCCTACAGGAGCCTGTAACAGAGCAGGAATCCCAACCCACTTTCCAATCCTCAAAGCCAGTGCCCCCATTTGCTCAGCTGCTTTCACCCTGAATGCTCCATGAACGCCAGCACTGATCCTGCAAGCTCTTCTTGGGCACGTGGGCATCCACAGGTCTCCCTTGGCACACGTGGCCACTGAGCTCTGGACAATCTGGAGCTGAATGCAGCAGTTGTACAAGACTCATCACCTCGTTATGGTGAAAAGACCGAACAAGAACTTCAGAGGGAAAAAAAAAGATATATAAAGACTTCTGTGAAGTATCTGCAGTCCACTTGCACAGAGAAGGTTTGCAGGTTTCCTGCAAATGTTCTACTCTTCTGTTCTTCCCTAACTGTAAAAAACTAAGCATACTTAATTTGTTCTAAAAATGCAAAGACGACAGATTGATTTAAAACTAATTATTGTAGTATAGGATTAATCAAGTTGTCTTGAAAAGCTTTAATTTAACTAGGAAAGTCTAATACATTTTGTTGTAGTTTTTAAATTAAATAATTTATATCAAATCCCTTTAATATATGACAATAATGCACACAGTAGAATTAGATCCTGAAGCCATCTTCAACTCTGGAGGTTTGCCTCAAGTCACAGCACACGAATATTAATTTACTTCATGGAATATCCATGAAGTTGGTGTTTCAAGTAGAACTCAGAACTTTTTAATGAGAATTATAAAAGTATCTTGTGCTAAATATACCTACCTGAAGCTCCTAAATCAGTATGAGATGTACATCAGCATAGTCTTTGTATTTTTACCATGTCTCATTCCCTGATAAAGTAGAAAAGCACAGGATCACAGGTCAGCCTGCAGCTCCTGAAAATCAGGTCTGTTCCAGAGATGCCCAATTACATATCTGGGAGCCTGCTAAAAATTTTAAAACTAAATCATAAAGAATGTTTTTACTGTTAACATCAGACACCTATAACAAAAAATTGTAATAATAATCTGCATAGTTGGATGAGTTCTTAGCCATAGACACACAGGCCAGTAAATGTATTTCAGTGTATGTGTGTCTGAACCTGCACATTTGCATTATAATTCTAACTGCACATTCATCATTTTTGTTTTAATACTTCATTGAATAATGCCATGCTTATTGCGCCTACTTTGTCTGCAAGAACATGAAAGAGCAGATTGAAAGGTTTGTCTGTGACAAATACCTCACTGACTGTGTGGCCTCTCTTCTAACTCGTGATATGCTGACCAGGAGATACACTTGTGGGGAGCAAAGAAAGCATGACACCCAGATTCATGGAACTGCAAATTAGCCTCTTCCAAGATCTCAGCTGAAGTGTAAGGAAAAAAAAGCTGTAGCCATGAATATTATAAATGGTGTGCTGAACTCCACGGCAAACATCACTCTACTGTAGCCTCTTTCCTCATCTCTGCAGACGGCGATTTGCTATGTACTTGGGTCTCACAGTCGCAGCTTCATGCAGTACTGTGTGTCATCTCACAGGCACTCAAAGTCAAGCTCTGGAAAACTCCAGTTTTCCCTTGTTTAACTTTCATAACAGCTTTTCATTCTGAAGCAAGCTAGTAAGCAGACAGAAGGCAAAGCTTCCTACGATGCTGTTGTGGTCCTTTTGACAGCACCTGGAGAGTTGAGTGAACCTCTTTTCTGCTCTTGGGGACTATAAAAAGTCAATACTGGTGGTCAGCAGTTGCTTAGTGAGCATTTGCTACTGCATGTCTTGACAGTCTCAATATATACTGAGCCATGGTTGACAAAAAAATCTTCCCCAGTCACTGCCTGGAAAGCTGAGACACTGTGGTCCATGTCACACCTTAGAGAGGCTTTAAATTCAGGTGTCTCTGTTTGCAAATGTGGTCACTAAATAGCATTTTAATGGAGAAGGATGAGTCTTTCAGCTGAAAACATCAACGATGATCCACTGAGACTGAAGTAGGAAAAACAAAATTGCTTCTTTCATGTTGTTTATGTCTGTTGTTTTATTTTAAATGAACTCCTCTGTGTCTAAGAAACTTGGCACTAATTTCCCTAGGTGGACATTCAAAGCTACTTTTCTCCCAGTTACCTCATTAATAAATGACTGTGAGTCTCTTGTTAGCAAGTGTTGCTTACCTGTGCTGTTATGGGCCTGACAGATCCCACTGCAATCACCATGAAAAGGGCAATACAGCGTTGGTTTGATTATAAGTTTGGGAGTACATTTTTCACCATTTCTACCTCTGTTAGGTTGCCGATTACAACCATTACTTCACTTGTACTGACAAACAGCAAAACTGAAAGAAAATTTGAGATGCTGTGGTTCTCTCTAACAGCTGGAAGCTCATCCTTACCTCATTGTCATACATTCTGCTGGCAACCTCTGACTTTTTTATTAAAAAAACAAAAAATACAACATATTCTGCATTGCAAATACACATGTGTCCTGCATCCTAGCAGCAAATTACCAGCAGCTAAACATCATTGTTCTGAATAATTCCAGCTTGTGTTTGCCCTGATATTTTTCACTTCAAGGCAGGGCAGCCTTGGAAGCTTAGCAATGAGTTTGTAAATGCCAATATCATTAACAGAATTCAGGCTTTACAGAATCCCAGCTGCTGCTCAGCCCTGAAAAGTGCTAGATCCCTTTTGACCTATAGTCTAACCTTAACAATCAAGGAAGTTGTTGCTGTGCTTCACCACAAATCAATCAAAATCATTTAAAAATAGATTTCGGTGAGAGCAATAGCAGAACTAGAAGGGACAGGCTGGGATTCATAGACACGCTCTGTGCCATCTAAACATCGCATTGCCAATGCTACAGATTTCGCAACTCTTTCAGTCATAATCAAAGCATTCTTCTTTTTAGGAGTTAACAGACGTGAACCTGACAAGTAAAAAAAGGTCATAAACCTTATCACAGTGAAAATTAGAAAAGACAGTCTGCATCGCAGCAGACCTGGGCCTTGGTTTTATCACATAACAGTTTAGTATGCAAAAGCCTTTTTACACCCTACCTCACTCACCCTAATTTATCTGAAACAAAGCACTTAATCTTTGCTTTCTCACTATTTCTGTGTCATAACATGGGCAACACCAAAGGAAGTGTACTGAGCTCAGCTATTGTCTGCCTCAATAGCCTTGTCTTTTTTTCCCTTATCCTTGAGGAAAATGTTCCTAATTCAGGAAACAAGCAAACAAACAAAACTGGATTCCTGAGACCACAGTTTGTTCATTTTTCTGTTTTCCAGATGTCTTTTCATGTTTATTGTGCTGAGGCTGCAAGACAAGTAGGCGTTCATGCAAGGTATTATCACAAAGTTTTTCTAAAATTATTTTTATTAATCATACTATTTGAAAGATATGAAAATTTGTTCATACAAACACAAACATCTTTTCTTCCATTCCCTCCTACTCATCTGACATTTCCTAAAAATGTTTTTGTACTTACCTAGGATGGCAGATTTTATACAACACAGCTGCTAAATACCAAGAAGCATATTAAGTCATGCTGTTCTAATGAGGATGGTCTGCTGCAAAGGTTACAGCAGAATAGCTTGTGAAGTAATAAAAACTAGTTATCGGTCTATCCATAGATGCATTGTTAAAGTTTTGTTCTAATATGTTCCATTTGTACCAAACTCTCTTCAAGGAGAACGTTCCTCCTACTTATCTTTTCTAGTGGCTAATTTTTAAATACATAACTTAGGAAGGCTCTGCCTCAAATTCTAAACTAAATTAACTATCTGACTCAGGAAAACAATTTTGCATATCTTTAACACCATGGAAAATGAGAAACTGTTTACCCTTGTGGGTGAAATCAAGTGGATGGAGTTGGGAAGAGAGATTATTTCTTACCTGAAGCACTTTAATTTGTAACAGTTTAATCTTCTGATGTAGAAGCTCCTAAGGATGAAAAAAGTTCAGGACTTTTTTGTGTTCAAGCCAGAACAGTCTACTAAACTTTTAACAGAAGAAAAGTAAATTCCATGTGTTATCCCTTGCCTATTATTTAGCAATTTTTAGAAGAGTTTTCATTTACACTCAATTTTAATAGTGTCCTTTGAGTCCCTATTATTAAAAGCCATTAAGTTTGCAAAATCACATAACTGACATTGGTACAACATTCCAGGCCATTATGATAACAGATGCTGTAATTGTATACATGTGTTATAATGGGAGACTGTGGGAGAGAAGAAATAGAGATGATCTAGTTACACTCTTTATATCACTCCTTTTTACTGAAATGTTGTATTTTTTCCTCCTTAATGACCTGAATCACTTTTGTCTCCTCTATAACAGGTCTCGTGGACAATAAAGCATTAAGCTGAAGTTTGATGGTGGCTGAACAGAAAAACTGAAGTGCCATTTTGGTGACACACGAGAGAGTAAAGCAACTTAGAAAAGAATAGTCTTATTTTCATTGCACAGTGGTGAAATTTATGCTAAAGGCTTTTTACAAAACCTCTGCTGAGGCAAAGCAGTCACTCAGGACTATTAGTAAAGCAAGTCAGAGAGAAAATGAATTGCAGAAATGTTGGGGGAATTAAGTAAAGAGCATGGTATTTAAAAACATGGAAATCTCAGTCATCAGCAGCTAAGCAAACTTTAACATGGTTAAACATGTTAAAAGTTCCACATGACTATGTGGAAGAAGAGTCCAACCTCTCCTGTTCCCACTTCACTGACTTCCAAGTTTCTTGCCCATATTTGCTTCCCATTCTTTTACATTGTCTTTTCTACACTGATTTATAACAGCTGAAGTGCACCCGTGCATTTGCATGGAGACACATGCGACCTGCTCACACATTCTCAGTGGAGAAGTTCTCTCTCCGGCTGCGCTGTCCAAAAGCTCTTTGGGATGGATTTCCATTCCAGGAACTGGTAGCAGTTATCACCAGGAACACCTCAGAGTTTGTCACATCAGCGGGACTGTACAGAGTGCTGGAGAAAATGCTGTTTGCTACCCAAATACTTAGTTGAAGAAATGGGTGGTATAGGAGACCTCTTTATTCTCTGAATGCTCAGTCTAAGAGGCAAAGTGGCCACATGCATGTATGAGAAAGAAAATCATAGTCTGGTTGTTCTACTCCCAAAAGGGCTTCGTAACCTGAAGAAAAATTTGTTCCAATGAAGCAGAAATCCTCACTTCAGAGTTTATTTTCCATGTTTATGTGAAAAGTAGATTATGAAGACAGGAACAGGTGCTTCTCGGCAAGTATCAATGGGATATAAATAAGGGGGACAACACACTAGGATGAGCTTTAAAGAATAGCAGTTTCTTGACCACTGAGCATGAAAACCAGTTAATGGAGAACAATGGCATAACAACAAAAAGACAAAGAACTGGGAAGCAGTGAGAGGATATTATAATCTAGAAACAACAAGAAAAAGGAGGCTGTGTTGGGGCAGTGCTGAGTAGCAGGAGTGGTTTAGTGTTGATGGTGGCAGCTGGTGTGAGCTGTGAGCTTCTTTCTCAGCAGCATCAGTGGTACCACTGCTTTATTGTATGCATTAACAAAAAGGCACCGGGTCATAATTCTCACTGCCATCCTGGGGTCAAAATTAGTGAAGCCCTTAACAAAACTGCCACTAGGAGTGAAATAACAATGAATTTTATCTCCTTGTATTCACACCTCCGTAAAGCTTTTGCATGGCAGTGACAGAGCAAAAGCATCTGCTGGTTTTCCTAGGAAGAAAGGATTAGAAGGACTTATTTTAAAAATCTATGTGGAAAAGCAGATATAAACCACAGTAAATCTCATACTGAAACAGCTCGGTGGCATAGAACAAGAGTGAGAACTGTATGCTCAGTCAAGTTTGGTCAACACAGCTGGAGGTGTTGGGTATTCGCAGATACCCTCCTGACTGTGCAATAAGAAGTGCAGTAGTTACTCAGTGAGTGCTGCCATTCAGGACACATATATATATATATAAAACATATATTTGTTATAGATAATTTCCTTGGAGAGGCAAAATAATTTTCTGAAGTTAGTTATTATGTGCAGATTATTCTTTTCAGGGTTGGTAGGAGTTAGTGACTATAGCAAAGGAATCTTGTAATTCCTTTATGAATCTCAGGAGCCATATTGCTCCTCGCACTTTTAATTTTCTCCTAAAGGTGCTGCAGCTGACTGGAACACTGAAATTTATTGAGCTCAGCAAGTGTCAGAGAGTAACATGAAAGATATTTTTCCCTAAGGTTGACTCTAAATTCTTGAATACCATGATACAGAATATCATCAGTACCAGGAAACTTGCTCTCTTGTGACTTACACAACTATTGAAAGGTTTGATCTCTCACAAAGAAAAAACTCCATCTTTTGCATAAGCCTCAAGCCTACCCAGAACAATATACATCCAGATTCTTTTGAGATTACTTCTCTCACTACCAGCATTAATTGTAATTTATTGAAAGGTTTCGTGCAGCCAGAGAAATGAGGAGAGAAAATCAGTGAACTACAGCCTGATAACCAGATTTCTCAGGATGACACACAAAGTCTATTTGAGTTTCTCTGCAGAAGATTAATTCGGTATAGCATATATCTACAAAACCTTATTTGTAACAAGCCCCAGTGCTTTCCCTTTAAGGAAAGATCTTAGAGATACAAACAAGGAGGCTGCAGTTTGGTTTTGCCCTATTACTATCTGATAGCAGTTAACACTGTGGATTTCATAGCTCTCACTTCTCATATTGGATCCCTTTCCTAGCAGCAGGTGGAAGGCAAATTTTGATATAGAAATTGATTGGCTGAAGAGCTCAGTCTGATTCATAAGTCACTGATATTTTAGGTTTCCCTTGACAGAGGTGGCAATCCATTCCTAAACCCACCACAGTGATACATTTACTTATTTTACAATTATTAAAGTGTTGGTGCTGTGCTTGGACTGCAGGTGTACTTCAAACGACCTTTGGTGTTGGTGAACCAAAGCATATACTCTGGTGACACCAAACCCCTCTACTGCATCTCCTTAGGACAAGAAACTGGTATTTGAAACCACACTGCAGGTATCAGCAGGTGTCAGAGATGATCACACTTCTCTGTGAGAGATGAAGATATGGGAGAAGGATAAG
Source organism: Columba livia (assembly GCF_036013475.1). Lineage (NCBI taxonomy): Eukaryota > Metazoa > Chordata > Aves > Columbiformes > Columbidae > Columba > Columba livia. The sequence goes on from NC_088642.1 coordinate 76,725,816, forward strand.
AGAGCAGGACAAGCTGGCAGAGGAACCGAAAGTACAGAAACCTCAGTGTCTGGAAAGGCCTGACTTCAACTTTCATTTAAACAGCATCGTTGTAATGTGAGTACGGTTCTACTACTGGTAATCAGCACTTTTTTATCAATTAATTGCATCACTTGTTGGACGAAAATGATTGAAGGACTGGAAAATTGGTATCTCTTTTCTGATATTTTGGTTCCTTACCAGTTTTAAAACTGACTTATTTTCCCACTAGTTTCATGGCACTTGTGCCTTTGTCAATACAGAGACATTGTTAGTCTTAGTCTGTTGCTTCAATATATTTTATTGCCCATTATGTCTTTTCACTAATCATTAATCCCTACTTTATGAAACTCACTACAAGTAATTACCTCAAATAGCCTTTAGTCTTTATTTGAAGGCTGTTATTTCAAAGCTCAGTTTGATCACTGGAGATCAACCCCTTTCTTGCTTTTCAGTTTGAAAGAATCTTACAAAAGTAGCCATTTCATTAAAGCAAACATGAAAAATGAGCATGTTTTCCAGGCTGCTGAGCAGGCTTTCCTTTAGAAATGACACGACCAGTACTCTCCCAGAGTATTTTAAGGTTTGTTTTCTGAAGTGTTGCTTTTGATACTTAAGTCTTTCAGATTCTGCCTTCTGAAAGGGTACAGTCTCCCAAATCTCCACAAAAATAAAATTCCCTTAAGTTACCTCTAGAACACTCAGGTTAATGACTGTGATATATTTAATAGCTGCAAGAAATGCAGAACTGGACTACTCATATATAATACGGCTGTTAGTGTAAAGAACATTTCAGTGCCTGTTATTTCAGCCATTTCACACACTTTCTCTCTCTTTCCACTGATTCTATCTTTATTATCTCATGAAACATCCAAATGTTGGAGCTTTCAGAGACCTGTCATGCCACATCCCCACCTGGTCCATTGCCTGGTACTATGAGCAGACACGGTTACTCTGTCAGGCTATGGCTGTAGCCTCCTTTGCCTCCTGAGAAGCCCGTCCATTTCTTGATGCCTATCTGACAGAAGAAAGCTATGCCATTATTTCCTTCAGTGCTCCTTAAAACTCTTTATCTGTGGTGACAGAAAAACATATTAAGCTTTTGAAAACTTGGGGGGTTTTGAATTATAAGATCACATTAACAAGCCAGATCAGTTTGTTGCTCTGTCACTTTGTAGGTATGTGTTTGCCACTTATAGCCATCAGCTCATCAATTAGTTCTTATCCCAGCAGTAACATGTATTGTCCTATAAGTGATTATGACAACACTTCTGTCCTTTTTTTTTCCCTACAACATCTGGAGCCTTTTACAGGACACAAACAATGGTAATAATCTGTCACATACATACATAGCTTTTTCAGAGGCTTGTAAAAAATATTTTCATAGGTAAATCAAAGGGCAGATCTCAAATCTGGCCACTCTCAGCTGTTTTTTAATTTCTGGGTGCAGAAATCATTCTAATTTTTTTTTTTTTTACTATACTGGAAGTATATGGAGATTGGAGAAGCCTTTCATTTCAGATTTAATCTGTAATTATTTTTGCATATTATCACACAAATGCATGTGAGTTCACAATGTAGGAAACAACATATGAGAGTGAAAACCAACATCTTGTTTATGTTTGTAAAGCCTAAATACACAGGTTACAGTGGAGGTTGCTAAGCAGTATTGCTTTAAGCATAATTAGCAACCTTAACCATCAGATGGAACTCTAAATGTGCCCTGATTTTTTGAGAAGTGTTCACCCTACTTGGAAGCCTGGCACTTCAGAAAATCATCCTGTTTCACTATGACCCTAAACAGAGATCTGACAGCTTGAGAATAGCAGTTTACATTTTTTTAACTTTCCAAAGCTATAGAAATAGTTTCATAGAATCATGGAAAGGTTTGGGTTGGAAAGAACCTTTAAAGATCATCTAATTCCAACTTTCCTGCCATGGGCAGGGACATCTTTCAGTAGATCAGGTTGCTCAGAGCCTCATCCAACCTGACCTTGAGCACTGCCAGTGATGGGGCATCCACAAGTTCTCTGGGCAACCTGTTCCACTGTCTCATCATGCTCATTGTAAACAACTTCTTCCTTATGTCTAATCTAAATCTACCCTCTTTCAGTTTAAAACCATTACCCTTGTCCTGTCACTACAGGACCTAGTAAAAGCATCTTTCAATTTTTTTGTAAGCACCCTTTAAGAGTAGAAAGACTGCAATAGGAAGTCCATGTAATTTCTATAATGACATCTTTGAAGTGTCAGAAGTCTTTTATATTTCCTTAAGATCTTTTTTTCTCTACTCACATCACTTGTTAGCACAATTCACTGTACAATTTTTCTAGCCGTCATTCTCAGAGAGCAGAAAAACAGTAATATATGAGGTCTATCATACCAGAGACGAGAGGTGTTAACAAAGCACTGCTCATGGGCATGCTTTTGGAAACTTCTGTGTGACCAATCTCTCTTTTTCCTGCAATCCAGATTCATGATTTACCTGCTTATATGGTTACCCAAGACATTTTTTCTTACACCTTTCAATCCTTGCAAGATTTCTTTATTTTAAAAGGGGGTTTATATTGCAGTTAGTGTGCATATCTTTCTATCTATCTATATTCTCTTTTATGGTAGACTATTGTTCTGCTAGGATTTTTTTTAATCCTTTCATTTCAGCAGCTATTTGAACAATATACTTTTCCCACAACATGATATGAACCTACAACAGATAGTAGAGTGTACACACAGAGTCTCGTGTTTCATTTTTAACAGGAAAGTACATTATACTCGTGTGAAATGAAACCTAGGTTTTAACTCAGTTGCACTTTTTCAAGGATATATGAGACATTCTCCATTCTCTCCCACTGCCTTTATGCCTGTCATATATTACCAGTTAATAGCAGGAAGAATCAGAGCAGGATTTCATCCCACTGCAACACTTACACAACCTCATTCTGCTCACGTGCTTTATGGCAGAGAACACTGAGTCTTTGGGCTTGTCACCTCTGTGTAACCCATCCTTAAGCACTTGGCCTTAAGAGGAACCTTAATATACCCCTCTTGTATCATACCCATAGACAGCCTCTGAAAAACAAAGGTTCACCACTGTCGCAAGTTTTTTTGCCCAAGAAGCTCCTTCTTTCTTGATGTCTCAAAGCAGGCATCTAAAGCCTTGTGACATCCACAACATGTGACACATATATGAGTACATACGGGTGACCCACATATTTTTTGATAACCAGGTAGAAGCCAAGCATGATATGCTATCTAAAACAACACTCAGCATCTATATTTGGGTGACAGAAGACATGGCTTCTTCTCAAGGACATACTCATCCAATACATCTACATCTCTGCCAGCTGTGCAATAGACAGCTTCACTTCCAAACAAAAAATGTTTCAGGTCACCTCTGCTAACATCTCAGATCCAGTCAGGTTTTAATACACAAAATGAAACTGACATAACCTTTTTTTGCCCCAAAAGGGAGAAGAGGTTTTGGCAGAATCCTGGAATAAGAGGTCCAGAGTTAAAATATGTACAGGATTATCATTAACATTACCCTTCAGGACAGTGAAGAAACAAGATCCTGCTTCAGGGATTGGAAAAGAATCCTCCATGCCTTCTACTGACACACATAATTCTCCTTTCCTACCGAGCTTGCAGACCTAGTAAAAAATAGCTTTGCTGCTTGGAATTGCCCCACAGGGCTTCTTCTTGGTCTGCCATAAATCCTAGAAAGTCATGGAAAAACTGCTGACTGCATCATTGCCACTGGCATCCCGACTGAAGGAAAAATATCTCCAGCTCTCCTGACAAACACATTTTATACAGAAAAGAAAAAGCAATGCCTTTTGCGATATGTCTGAGTCTTCCTTGCTGTCCTCAGTCATGGCAGAAGAAAAAATTATAGCTAAGGTGCTTATTGGAAATACGTTGGTGCTTAAAGAAAACCTTGAAAAGTCTGTAGGGGATATCAGAGAAACTAACCAGTGAAAGGCCCTTCTAAGACTATTCTGTAAATAAACACACAAATAGGGATTTCTGTGGAAAAGTAAGCATATAGATATATAGATGTTCCTCCCAACACTGTAATCTTTAACATGGAGCTAGTAAACAGAGGCTGTGTCTAAATTAGAAAATTTACTTGGAAATATTTTTACACATTGAAATTAACTAGTACAAAACAGACCTCGTCTGATCATTATGAGCTCTCTGTTTCTAGAACAAGATGGTTTAAAGCAAATTGCCGATTAGTAATGATCTCTAGGGATTCCTTGCTGTCCTATCAGGCCCAGGAATTACGGATGAACCTGGTGGTTAGCAGAGGCCAAAGCTGTGCCAATGAAGTACCTCATAAAACACTAGTATAGCCAGTTGTTTTTCTGCATCCAGGAATGGTCACAGACAGCATTTAGTGTAATAGTGAGAGTTTAAACTTATTTTTCAAATGACAATCATCACAATAAAAATCTTAGACATATTTCATGATAAATGCTTTGACTCGCAACTCCAGATAAGGTACATGGTTTTGTCTGTTTTTTCACTGAAAACATTAAAAATACTATAAAATGTCACTTATTCAGTTTTACCTGGAACTTTTCACTGTAACATCCATGGAAAAAGTTAACAAGAAAAGTGACAGTGTCTCTCTGCTTCCCCAGACATGGAGGGCTGGGTTTCTGCTTTAGAATAATTTGAGATTATTACTCCATATTTACATTAGCAATTAATTTAATTGCTTTAAGACTCACTTTGCATACACAACAATAGATCTAATCTCTCAAGACAATGAAATGAACTGCTTGAGAACCTGTATTTCTGAATGTTTGGAAAGATTATAGAAGGTAGGAGCATTACAGACTGTGTTTGTGCTGTAGGAGAGATACACAAGCTAGATATTGCCTTTGAGATCATGATGAACTACCCTGTACTGATTTCTCTTTGATCTGTTAAAGCTCCCCAGTGAAAATTAGCTGACTCTGTAAACACTAGCAGGATTCTCACAGAATATACAAACATCATAGAAACTTCACAGTTAATAGCAAAATATAACATGAATTATATTTTCCTGGAGAGGATGACACAACATCTCATGTTTTATTTGAATCATTTTGCGAAAATTTAGCCTGTCTTTCAAATTTCTAACCTCACCTTTCCTGATTTTTTTAATTTAGGCTGCTTAGCTGTCTTACAAAGAAAAGATAAACACTCAGGGGTAGCTACAGCTACTTTTAAAACCAGCTTAAGCAAGTCCTTCCTTATGGTACCTTAGAAATAATAGGACCAATATGGCTGTGAGTCATTTGATATCACCTTTGCCTTTTCAACTTTTGGAATTATACAATTTTTCTTATTTTAGATTAAATCCCACAGACATTATGGGTCTTACACTAAGAAGGAGAAAGCCTGAACTTTCTATTTCGTTCATTATGTGGTCAGAACAACGTGAATATATCTGACTCTTTTGCAAGGCTCTGCAAGCATGTGGTTGGAAAAATCTTTTGGACAAAATGGGGAATTTGCAGAAAATAGCAAAAACAAAGAGGGCAGAATTTTAAGCATAAAATAACCCTGAAAAAAAGAGTTAAGAATAGAAATGATGAGGGTTTTCCCAGTTGTACATAACTTTTTACATATCTATTAAATTTCCATGAACAGTAATTCTAGCTTCCAGAGAAACTTGGGTTCAAGCGCTTTAAAAAGAGGAATATTTTTCAGCTGTAGCTGGAAGTTAAATATGCATTCTTAAATGTTCGGAGAAATTTCTATTCTAAATGGTGGTGAAAATGACATTAACATGACACTGACATTCTGATGAGGTCATTCCCATACTACAGGAGTGAAAGAATGAATGAATCAACAGGAAAAATGTGATGAAGTGAGAGAAAAACTGAACTATATGCCCATGCACTTTCTCCCACACTTACATCTGACACAAACTTCTCATATCTTGTATCTCCTCAGAATTTTACCCAGAGTCTTTCAGTCCACAGTGAGTCTGTAGATCACTGTTCATTTATTTGGCTTAATCTGATTTATGGGCACAAAAAATTATACTGCTGTGGGAGATCTGGGAACCTGGCCTGGTTTGTCCCCTAAATCAGGAAAGGCAAGGCAGAAATCTGTACATGGATTTGTGGGAGAAGAGAGAAAGAGAAGGCACAGTGCAGCCTTTACAGTAACTGTGGTAGTGCAAACAGCATTTCATTATATCCCACTCACTGTTTGCTGTTAATACCTATGAATAAATAAAACACCTTTTCAGAAGGCATATCAATAAGAAAAACATTACTAAAATGCATGTGCATAGTGTGTGTGTGAAATGTTTGTTCATCCTTCTTTTTGCTAGTATCTGTGAGTACTTTATGTCTCCAATGAAGCGCAGGGGAATCTCTTCTGTAAATTGCACTTCTATGAGCCCAGGAGCAGCTTCACAAAAGCTCCACTTTTGCGAGGCACTTGAGACTTCACCAGGTGAGAACAAGTGGTGGGGTGGAGGGGAAACTCATTTCCCTGATTAAGCAATCTAAGATGTGGTGGATAATCCTACCTCCCTATTATCAAAATATAACACATTTTACAAGAGTCTATTACCAAAATGAGACTATGCTTATTGTGCCTCTTGACAGGTTTTAACAAAAACTTTTTTTAATGCCAAGTCAATTTTGGTCCATGTCATATCTAGTAATCTAATCTCACCTCCCCTGAGAGAACCTCTCTCTTCTGAAATAAGTGAGAAGACATAGCTGTAACAACAATGATGTGTTCATCGGGAAACCAAGCTTAAAATACCTCAGAGTTTTCCCAGGCATACTGTAAACAAAACAAAACAAACGAAACTCGGGTATGAATTTAAATATTCAGGTGTAAGAAAGGGAATCAGTAGGTTTGCTCAGTGCTGGGTTCAAGACAAATTAACTGCTCAGTGCTGTGTGTGTCAGCCCTGGCTACTTCACTTTCCTTCTCTTCCTGCATAAACTGTGTCCCCATCCTGGAGGACCAGTTCAGTTTTAGAGGTTTCAGATGAGAAGCACTGATGTACTTCTGCTCCTGTTATAGTGTTATGACTTATGATATCTCCATTCTCATAACATAAATGATGTTTTACCTAACCCATTCAAAGTACAGGCAGAAATAGCTCATAATTATTATTTCCCTCGGAGCATCAACCACTGGACCCCACGCTGTTGCTCCCCAGAGCATCAAATAGCCAAAAGATTCTTTGGGAAATGTCTCTGATTTCCTGCATTTTTCCTGAAAATGGCAGGTTTTTAATTCTCTTAACCTCTTCTATTTGAATCAAGGCATTGCTCAGTATCTACAGTTCAACCAGACACACGCCATCTGAAGCTGACTTTGGATCCTTTTTTTTCCATTGGGAGTGCCTTGCACAAAAGTTGTCCCTGGCTCTGTTGGCTGCTCGGTGTGTGAAGGCCATGGGTACCAGGGTAGGACCGCATTCTGGTGCTCCTCCTGCCACGTTTGGCCAGGATAAAGCCTTCACACCTTGAGTATTCCTGCCTAAGATCACCACACATTTCATTTCCATGTGGCCCTCAGAAATCAAAGGGCTCTTTCAGCACTGGAGGTTCCTGCCCTCTTTCAAGAAAAATGGCAATTTTTCTTCCTATTGGAACTGCCTGAATTCCAGCGTCTCGGAGGTTGAAAGCTTGCACAGCATGTGTGCCAGAGAGATTCCTCCAGCTTGGCTGGTGTACACCAAGAGGTGTGTGTCTTCAGCCACGATGGTCATTTCCAGGGAAAACAGCTTGTTTGATTGACAAGGACACTACGGGGAGAACAGAAGAGCAGGACTGCAGACACGACATTTGCCACAAGTCCAGTGGGCATGCATGATTTATCTTCATAGCTCCTAAAAAACACAGTGTAGCGGTCAACATTGAATGTGCCTTTCTTATGTACCTTTTCATTGTTGAACATGGTGAATTCAATCTGCTGATCCATAGCCTGTGGAGCTCTGGACACCTTTGACTTTTCTCCTTTGGTACAAGAGCTAGATGCAGCCTCCTATCACTGCTGTTTGCACAATTAATGCAGGTATTCCGCTCTCTACCATCTCATAATCTAGGCTGCCTACTGTCTAATGATCTCTGTGAGAGTACAACCCAATCCCATGTTGCACACAACATCAGCAATACGAAGTGATGTGACCTTCCAAAAAAAATGAGACAGTTCAAACAGCTCTAATAGCTTGCAGGAATAAAAAGCAGATGCACTGTATATATAACACAAATGATTATGTGGATTTTCCCCTAGCGTTCTGAAACTTCCATGACAATTTATGCGAGGCCCTGTGCTGTACGCTGCAGCACATTCCAGTGACCAGGATGCTGGGGCAGAAGGCACCTCAGACAGCTGGCACACAAGTGGCATGAGAGGGTTGTGCTGCCACCCAGAAGGACCTGGACAGGCTGGAGAAAGGAGCTGACAGGAATCTCCTGCAGTTCAACCAGAGGAAGAGCAGGCCCTGCACCCAGGGAGGAAAAGCCCTTTTCCCAGTATATACTGGGGGACACCATCTGGACAGCAGCTGTGCAGACTCCTCGGGTCACGGTGGAGCCCCAGATGAATCACAGAATCATGGGACTGAAGGACCAATTTGAATGACCAATGACCAATCTGGAGCTGGCAAACTGCCCTTGGGGCAAAGGCGGCTTCTGGGCTGGAGCAGTCAAACCATGGGCAGCAGGTGGAAGGAGGCGGTCCTTCCCTTGGGCTGTGTCCAGCATGGGGCTTCCCAGTGCAAGGCAGACATGGCCACACTGGAGAGAATTCCCAGGCCAGTGCCCTCCCGAGGTCCCTTCCAGTTTCCATTGGACTGGGACTGTTGGTCAGTCGGAGCCACCAGCCACCAGAAACAGCAGGACGGAGCTGTGCTGGCACCCAGCCGTGCTGTCAGGGGCAGGGTCTGGCCCAAAAGAGCTGCCCTGGCAGCGGCACCAGCACCCACATCCCGTCCTCACTGTGGCCATTTGCGCCGCACAGCCAGGGTCCTCCGGTCCTCGGCGGAATGGGCCAGGCCAACTGCTGCTGTGGCTCCAGGTGAGCTTCCCCCACGGCTCAGGGACACGCGTGCACAGCCAGACCCTGCAGCAGAAGAGTTTATCATGCCCTCTGCTGGGCAGGGAGGCTCTCAGTGACACCAAGCCAGTGCTGAGCAAGGATGTGTGGCTGACCTGGGGCATCAAGAGGAGCAAGAGGTGCCTTCTCCACCCCCAGGAGGAACTGCTCATCACCAAGTCGCAGTAAGAGACTCAGAGTCCAGCTACCTTTCACACCCCATGGCAGGCCCTGGGACCTGGGCAGGGTCACCCTGGCAGCTGCCCCAGGCGCTGGATGCACCAATGTCCATGCCAAGGGCAGAGGGGGACAGGACTGTGCCCAGAGGAACCCCAAGGAGGAGGACACCTCAGCTCACTGCCTACATCTCCTCTGCAGGCGTGGCACCAGCCTGTGCCCAGAGCTCTGCTTGGCCCTGGGCCAGCTGTGGGTGCTGGATGGGAAGGACGCGGTGTGGAAAGAAGAAAAAGAGGAAGAGGAGAAGAATGGCAATGAGGACAGGACCTGACTCATCATCATCTGGCCCACCGGCTCCTGTGCTGCCCATTTTGGGTGAGTCGTGGTGCCACATGCCATGGCCAGGCAGGAGAGGTTCCCAACTCTGCCCACACCAGCCTGGAAATGGCCTCTGCCCTCTGTGCAGAGCCTGGGAAGGGAGGGATGGGGACATGGCCATGTCCTGCATCCCCTGCTCAGCTCTTGGTGCCCAGAAGGGAAGGGCAACAGCAGCTGCTCTGGCAGACACAGGGAACCAGGGCTTGGGCAGCACCTCTGTCCTGCTCCACAGGGCTCCCTCCTGCCCCTGTGTCCCTCTCCATGGGGCAGGGTCATGCAGCCTCCTGACTCTGCCCGCGGGTTGGGAAGCAGTGGGGCCTTACACTCTTTCTCCTCTCTTTCTGCAGCTCCCGAGCACTGAAGGAGCTGTGGCTGGGCACACTGCTCTGGTAAGGTGGGGAATGCTCTAGGCGCAGTGGACAGGGGAAAAGAGTTCCCCAGCCGGGGAGAGGAGCCCCCACCGTTGCGGGCAGCTCTTGGGTAGAGCTACCTGACAAAAGAGAAAATGCAGCTTGGGGCTCACCCAGCTCTCTCCCTCTCTGCTCCGAGTGCACAGGACACCAGAATATGCAGGGAGAGCCCAAGTGACCCGTCTGTCATCACTCAAGCTCCTGGAGAAGGAGCTAAGCCTCCACCATGCCATGAGTGTCTCTCTGGCATGGGCTCTGTCCCCAGCACTGCTCCTCCTCTCCGAGGCATGGCTGCTCACCTGCTTCCCCTCCTCTCTTGCCCAGTGGAGGACGCTCAGTGCCAGGAGCCTGGAGAGGCAGATGGAGCACCAGGCAAAGGTGCAAATGGCTGCCTTTCACTCATCTCTGGCTGTGCCAGGGATGTGTGGCAAGGGGGGTGACGTTGTGCTGGAGGGAGGGAGGGCCCCAAGCAAGGCTGATCCCAAGCAAGGGCCTCCAACAGCCCCCTCTGGAAAGGAGAGGGACCTGGCTGCTCACCGGGTGAGTTTTGGAAAGAAAGGCAACCTCTTGCAAGCAGTGGAGCTGTGCTCCCTTGTTCCCCAAGTGTCACCACACAGGCTGGGCAACCCGAGGAAGGATGTCAAGTGGAGGAGCAAGGACGCCCTCTGGGCAGCAGCCACTGGACATGATTCTGTGGGGACACGCAGCCTCTGCTGCTGCCCACAGCTTGGAGGAGGGCAGGGACAGGGCTGTCCCACTGGCATGCCAGCTTTCAGGAGCCTCTGAACTGGAGCCACTGAGCCAGGGCCGCAGCTCCAGCTGCCGCTCCCTGCCCATCCTGCTGCAGCGCTCAGCCCCCCACGGGCAGACAGGCTCCAGTGGCAGGCTCTTGCTCTGTTTTCCTGTGCAGCAGGAGGCAGCAGCAGCAGCAGCAGGAGGAGGGGCTGCCCTGGCCCTTTGCTCTGCAGCACAACTCGGCCGCTGCCCAGGCGCTGGGGCAGGCGGGCTCCGGCTGCAGCAGGGCGCTCTTTGGCCGGCTCCTGGCAGCCTTCTGCGGGGAGGACATCACTCTGCCTCTGCCCATCCAGGTAACCAGTCTGGACAGGGGGTCCCCCATCCTTCAGATGCTCCACAGAAATGCTGGGTTTCCTCAGGGGCTGCCAAGATGGGGGATTGGGCTCTTCACCCCAGAACACACTTATGGTCACAGCATGTTTTGGGGCCAAGGAGAATGATGTGAGGCAGTGCTCTGGCCACCACTGTTGGAAGGCATCTCCTCAGACTAACATCTGTCCCCCTGCTTCTCCTGCAGGAGCTACTGGCTGTCCTGCAGAGGGAAGGACCATTAACAGAGGGGATATTGCGCAGAGCCGTCAGTGGGGCAGCGGTTCAGGAGCTGCACGAGGCCCTGGACTGTGGCCTGGACTTTGATCTGGTAAGCCAACCTGTGGATCTGCTGGCCATCATCTTGAAGGTGAGCACTTCTGGCCTGTGGATGGAGGAGCTCCTGGCTGGCCTGGCCTGTTCTAGGGCTCCTTCCTCAGAAGCATCCCCTCCAAGTTTCTTGTGAATGACCTCTCCGAGATGTGGATATCAGCCATGCAGAAGACCAGCATGGAGGAGAAGATGGAGCAGGTGAAAGCGTAAGTGCAGGTAGTGACCTGTGTGTTCAGCAGGAGCTGTGACCACTTGCCAAGACTACCTGGAAAACTGTGGGAAGTATCTTCTTTGTTCACCCTGTGTTCCTTTTTCCTCAGAGTGGCCAAGAAGTTGCCAGAGGCCAATCTCCTCCTCTTGAAGAAGCTGCTGTCCCTCCTCCAGCACATCAGCCACAACACAGCCACCAGGAGGATGAGCTCCAACAACCTAGCCATCAGCACTGGGCCCAAACTGCTGAGCCCACCCAACAAGGAGCTGCTCCCTCTGGAGGCCATGCTGGAGGTCATGCAGAAGGCACGCTGCCTGGAGCAGCTGGCTGCAGCTTTCCTGGCCCATCCGAGCTTGGCTGCTCGCAGCTCTCTGGATAACTTCTCTCCCCTGGAGCCAATGCTTGTGGGGTGGCAGCCCCACAGCCACAGCCTTCTGCACATAGGCCAGGCTCAGGAACATGAAAGGCTGCTTGGTGCCTTTTCAGGCAGCTGCATTTAAACAAGGGCTTTTATGTGTGCAGGTGAACATGCTGGTAGAGTTTATGATTGAGAACTATGGCGACATCTTTCAGGAGGAGGTGGCTGGTCCATCAGCCAAGGAGTCATCAGCACCCATGGAAAGATCGACAGGTAAGGGACTGATGGTTGTCGTAGACTGCGGTTGAGATACAAGAAACATCTGCATCAAGAAGACAATTTGTGTACGGCTTTGGCATGGGTTAGCTTTATGTGCTGCTTCATTCCAAGAAGTCACTTTGCTGCATGTGCTTTTGCTTTCTAGACCTTCACTTGGAAGAGAAAAGTGGCTCCGCAGGCAGAACAGATGAGGATCATGAGGTAAAAACCTTTCTGGATGCACGCCCATCTCTGCTGGACAACCTTAAAGAAGCTGGGGGAGACACAGTGGTGGCGGGTGAAACGGCAGAGGTATGGCAGCTCCACAAACACCAGGACAACATGTCTCGGATTAGAGGAACATTTCTGATGAGGCCAAGGAGCTGCTGTGCCTACTGGCAGCAGATACCCCACGCATCTGGGATTTCTGCTCCCCATGGAATTATACATTGTAAGGAAAAGAAACGATACCAACCAGCATCTTCTCTGTAGAGCTAAGGTGATGATTTGGCAGTCTGTCACCTGCAACTCCAAGTCACCTCTTGTTATCTGTTGACTCCCAAATTTCTCATTTAGTCACCTCAAGTTTTGACTCCAATCACACCCAAGAGTGTGGCAGAGTCCCTGGAGCACTTGGAACAGCTGAGGAGTCTTTCAGATCACAGAAGGTAAAATGAGCTCACTTTGCTTAAAGTCAGAACTGACCGACTGTAGCTTTCCCTAACTCATAACACTGTGGGATGGACAGGTTTGCAGGCTCTCCCCAGGACAAGGAAAAGAGAAGAAACCTCAAGAGGAAACTGGTCTGAGAATAGGAGAGTGACAGAAAGATGGAAAAGAAGAGGAGGAAGAGAAACATTTTAGGGGATGGAGCAAGGAAAATGTGCAGGAAGGTGCAGAGGGTCAGGAAACCCAGGTGTGTATCAGGCTCTGCTGCCCATCTTTCCCAGCTTTCAGCACTGCTCTCAGTCCAACTCACTGGCAAGGAATGCCAAGGGATGATGCTGTGTGGGGTTTGTAAATAACTGGGTGTCAGCTCCCCAGGGGCTCCTGATGGAGCTTTGCTGCGTGGCACAGGGGTACTGGGCATCTCTGCACAGGCACAGGTCTCTCACGGCATCACCCACGGGGATAGGGCACCAGAGCTGTATCGGAGGCACTGCAGCCACAGCTCTCTCTGCTGGACTGTCAACAACTCCTTGTAAATGCTGTTCCTCAAGGAAGGGGGAACCAAGTCTTGCCTATTCCTGCCTTTGCAGGTTTATCGGTGCTTTCTGACTCTCTCCTTGCAGGAGCTGTTTTCTAGTTATCAGTTGAAGCCCTGTGACACCTGAAGTTTCTGTTCATAAAAAAGTGTTTTTGAAGTTGCAAGAAAGTGTTTCTAAAATGTTCACTCCCCCATTGTTGATGTTGAAAATAAAGTGGTTTTCTTCTCTGTTGTGACAATGTCTGCTGTATGATTTTTTGGACTGAGGAGATGTTATTTGTTGATGAATCCTCGTGGAGGAGGCTGGGATCATCCCTTGTGCCAGCATCCTTGCCAGCGGGCATCAGCACTGAGTTCAGGCTCCTTAGGAGTCAAACCACAGCACAGTCACTCACGGGGGGTGGAGGTGGGACAGGACCATCGATGCAGGGGGATGCAGTGGGACAGCGATTCAGGAGCTGTGCGAGGCCCTGGACTGTGGCCTGGAAATGCTGGGTTTCCTCAGGGGCTGCCAAGATGGGGGATTGGGCTCTTCACCCCAGAACACACTTATGGTCACAGCATGTTTTGGGGCCAAGGAGAATGATGTGAGGCAGTGCTCTGGCCACCACTGTTGGAAGGCATCTCCTCAGACTAACATCTGTCCCCCTGCTTCTCCTGCAGGAGCCACTGGCTGTCCTGCAGAGGGAAGGACCATTGACAGAGGGGATATTCCGCAGAGCCGTCAGTGGGGAAGCGGTTCAGGAGCTGCACGAGGCCCTGGACTGTGGCCTGGACTTCGATCTGGGAAGCCAATCTGTGGATCTGCTGGCCATCGTCTTGAAGGTGAGCACTTCTGGCCTGTGGCTGGAGGAGCTCCTGGCTGGCCTGGCCTGTTCTAGGGGCTCACCTGCAGCCCTTGGCATTGCAGGACTTCCTCAGAAGCATCCCCTCCAAGTTCCTTGTGAACAACCTCTATGAGGACTGGACGGCAGCCATGAAGAACAGCAGCATGGACAAGAAGATGGAGGATCTGAAAGCATAAGTTTGGCCAGCAGCCTTTGTGTTGAGCAGGAGCCCTGACCACTGGCCAAGAGCACCTGGAATGATGTAGGTACGTTTATTCACCTTGTATTCTCATTCCCTCAGGGTGACTGAGAAGTTGCCCATGGCCAATCTTGTGTTCCTCTAATGGCTATTGTCCCTCCTCCAGCACATCAGCCACAATGCAGCCACCAGGAGAATGAGCTCCAACAACCTGGCCATCTGCTTTGGGCCCAATCTGCTGAGCCCACCCAACAAGAAGCTGCTCCTGCTGGAGGCCATGCTGGAGGTCAAGAGAAGGTACGCTGTCTTGGGCTGCAGCCTTCCCAGCCCATCAGAACTTGGCTGCTGACAGCTTTCTGGATGACTTCTCCTCCCTGAAGCAAACACTGGTGAGGGTGGCAGCCCCACAGCCATAGCCTTCTGTGCAGAGGCCAGGCTCAGAAACATGAAAGGCTGCTTGGTGCCTTTTCAGGCAGCTGCGTTTAAACAAAGGCTTTGATGTGTGCAGGTGAACATGCTGGTGCACTTGCTGATTGAAAACTGCAACGACATCTTGGGGAAGAGCCAAATGACCTCTGCTGTCCAGCAGCCAAGGAGTCACCAGGCCCCACAGAGAGTTCAGAGGGAAGGGGAGGGACTGAGGTTGTCACAGGCCAGGGCTCAGGAAACCAGAAATCTTTGCATTGCTTCTGTGGGGGCTGGGCATCCAGTGTTTTCCTCTCAGCTCCACTTGTCCTGTGGCCTCTCTGTGGCCACTGCCTCTTGGGGCATGAATGCTTTGAAGAGGAGCTGAGGGGTGCAGAAACTGCATCAGAGAGCGGCAAAGAGAAGTAGTGTAGGGCTTTGGGTGGGTCTCGCTTGAGCTGTTTTTTACTGCCAGGAAGTCATGTTGCTACAAGTGCATTTTCTTTCTAGATGTGCTTTTGGGAGAACAGTGTCCTTGAAGTCCCAGCAGGCACTGAGCTTCAGGCAAGAGCCCTTCTACATGCACCCCCATCT
Organism: Columba livia; assembly: GCF_036013475.1. NCBI lineage: Eukaryota > Metazoa > Chordata > Aves > Columbiformes > Columbidae > Columba > Columba livia. The sequence goes on from NC_088642.1 coordinate 76,741,361, forward strand.
CTGCTTAGTGTCCTCAAAGCAGCTGGGGGAGATATGGTGCTGGCATCTGAAACTGGAGGGGTTGGTCAGGTCCCCAAATGCTGTGACAGCATGTCTGGTGTAGGAGGGGAGTTTGTCGTGAGTCCGAGTGGCTGTTGTGCCTCTGCCTGGCTGCAGGGCTGGAGTGGGTTTGGGTTGTTCCTCCCACCCCTGGGAGGAGACAAAGAAAGGAAACCTGGGGAAGCTGTTTCTGAAATGAGCTAGACATGTGCTTAGTCAAACAACAGACATAGAAAATGCCTGTGAAAAGAGACTCAGTGTGACAATCTCATTAGAGTTGGCTCAGCTAAACTGTAATGAGAATATTCAGAGGGGTTTTGCTCAGGTCCTACTTGATCAGAGCTTCATCAAGTCTATTTGAGGGGTGCAGGGGGACTGTGTGAAACATGGCTGATGCCAACTAGCCAAAGCGGTGTCCTCTGCAGAGCTAAAGTAGCAATGTGTCAGACAGTGCTCCAGGTTGTCTCTTGCCATGTGCCAAATCTGACATTTCTGTTGTAGGCACCTCCAGCTTTGTGTCCAACCACCTCTGAGAGGGCAGCAGACTCCCTGGGGCACCCTGAAGATCTGGTGAGCCTTTCAGAGGACAGAAGATAAAATGAGCTCAGTTTAGATAAAATCAGAACTGACTGTGTTTCTCTAACTCATACCACTGTGGGATGGAAAGGTTTAGAGGCTCTCCCCAGGATGAGAAAAAGGGAAGAAGCCACAAGAGAAAACAGGCCTGAGGAGAGGAGAGTGAGAGCTGCACAGGAAAGGAGGAAGAGAAACAATATTTTAGAGGATGGAAAACTGAAAAGACACAGGAAGGTCCAGAGGGTCAGGAAGCCCAGGTGTGCACCAGGCTCTGCTGCCCATCTTTCCCAGCTCCCTGCCATAGTGGGTTTATCAGAGCTTTCTGACTCTCTCATTGCAGGTGCCATTTTCCTGTTACTGGCTGAACCCCTGTGACTCCTGGTGTTGGTGTTCACAATAAAGTGTTTTTAAAGTCAGAAGAAAGTGGGTTTAAGGTGTTCACTCCACCACAGTTGATGTTCACAATAATGTGGGGTTTTGATCTGTTCTGACTATGTCTGCTGCATCATATTTTGGATTGGGGAGATATTATTTGGTGATGAATCCTCAGGCAGGAGGGTGGATCATCCCTTGTGCCAGCATCCTTGCCAGCGGGCATCAGGGCTGAGTTCAGGCTCCTTAGGAGACAAACCACAGCACAGTCACTCACGGGGGGTGGAGGCCGGACAGGACCTCTGGGGGTGTGAGTGTTCCCTCAGCTCCTGTTTGGATTGTGGGCACCACACAGCTCCTGCTGAGGCCTGATGTGTGCTGGGCGCAGCGCCATGAGCTTAGAGCTCAACACATCAGCAGACACGGTGGCCAAGAAGGGCTAAAGGTCCTTGTGCAGCCACCATCATCTGCAGCTTGCTGTCCTCTGCAGCCACCGTCCCTGAACACTGATTGTCGGGTCATTTCTTCACAATCCCCTCCCTCATGGCAATGGGATAAGCCATACTCCTGCTCTGGGCAGCATAAATATGTTGCCTCACCCAAGAAGCTTTTGAAACAGCTCAAACAGCAGCTGGAGTGCTGAGGCTTTTGTGTGTCCTGGTGTGATACAGGGGACATCCAGAGCCTGACAGAGGAGGAAGGACGAGCACTCTCAGCATCGACAAGCAAGCTCTTTTGCTTGCTGAGCACCACATGGCTATTGGCTCCCTCCCCACAGGAGGATGACGAGGAGAATCAGGAGGGTAAAAGGGAGAAAACTCCTGGGTTGCGATAACAACAGTTTAGTAATTTAATTACAAATTATAAATTAAAAAACAGCTGACCAAGGAAGTGAGAAGAAACTAAAGGCCAAGAAAAACAAGTGACGCAAAGGAGAACAAGTGCTCAGTACCAACTGACCCATGCCCAGCCAGGCCCTGAGCAAGGGCAACCACCCCTCAACCTCCACCCCCAGTTTTATTGCTGAACACAAGGCCATGTGCTGCGGGATATCCCTCTGGTCGGTGGGGTCAGCTGTCCCGCCCGTGTCCCCTCCCAGTGCCTTGTGCACCTCAGCCTGCTCACTGGCTTAGCAAGAACTAACACATCCCCGGTTCAGCAACACTGTTCTCAGTGCAAGTGCAAAACACAACCCTGTACAAGCTATCAGGAAGAATTTTAACTTTCCCAGACAAAACGAAGACATGGGGACAGGAGTTATAAGTTATGAGTTAGGAGTGAGAGAACTTTTCAGTCAGAACCCTCAGGAACTGAGTGGCAGATGAGGGAAATCCCGTGTTAGACTGCTCTGTGCAAAGGGAATGGAGCCCTTGCTAGCTATGATGGTTTGTTTTCTTTCCTAATGAGCTCCTAGACTCCAGTTCACTGTACAGATCACATTGTTCTGTAAACGGGAGTACTTCAGGCTGTTCTATGTTCTGCCAGTTGTCCTAGGCCATGATGATGGTAGCAAGACCAGCCTTAAGCCATCCCAGGCCCTGGGGTCCTGGCACAGAGGCCAGAGCAAATAAGAGGTACCCTTAGTACAAGGGGATCTGGTGAAATCAGGTGGAAGAGGATGAGACTAGGCACACTGAAGGAAAATGCAGATGCCCAAGTCCCTGATGTGCCCTGCTGGGGGGCCTTAAGTCCTGAGAGAGCTGGCAGATGGGCCTTTGAGGCCACTGCAAGAAGGGAGTTGTGCCTGAAGAACAGAAGAAAGAAAATGCCGCATGGGCCGATGAACAGTGTAGTGGATGGAAAACTGCCAGAGTGGCCGGGCACAAAGGGTGCTGACCAGTGGCACCATGCGTGGTTGGAGGCCAGGAACCAGTGGTGAAGCCCAAGGCAAGGGACATGGCAGCAGGTAGAGGGAGGTGGTCCTCCCCTTGTCACACAGAGCACCTCATGGGCTGGAAAAGGGGTGCTCTGGAGAGGTTCTGGACAATCTCTGGTGAAGAGCTTCTCCCTCTGACTCTGCTGGGGCCTTTCTCATCTGTGGGGCCTGTGCTGCATTGCACTGTAGAGACGCTCCAGAGAGAACTGGCACAAGCTTGGTGGTTCACACCAGTGTATTATCACAAGGAGACAGTGAAGCTCCAGTGATCGACACAGATGAGCTGGTCTGATTTGTTTATCCTTTCTCTTTGTCAAAACATTCAGATAAAGAGAGCAAAATGTCTGAAATATTAACACTGAAGTGCAGTAGGTCACGGATTCAGAGAGTTCTGAGTTTATATATTTTTTAATTTTGTAAATCAAAAAGACCCAAAGGTGAAAGTTTACTGCAACAAATTTCAAGAGTCACAGCTCTGCAAACTAGTTTTGTAGACCACATTCTAAAAGTCAAACAGTTTCTTTTGTTTTTCGAGTTTCAAAATATCTTACATCTACATAAATGACTGAATTATTGAAAAGACAAAGAAATAAAATAAACGTGCATAATTTCTAGTCAGTTAATTAAAAAACATTTGTCCCTCACAATAACTAGAATATAATATCTTTTTCGATATCATCTATCTTTGTTTTGCATTAGCTCTAGAACTATGAGTTAATGAAAATGCCAGGGTTGTTTGATTTAGTACAGTGTACTGGATCTAAACCTATTAATTTAAACAAAGGCTCTATCAGAAATGATAAAGGGTTTTATGTGGTACATGAGGCCATTCTGTCTGATCCTTTAAAAAAAAAAAAAGCTATTGTGGAATAGAAATTAATTGTGGAATAGAAAATAATGAAACTCAGCACAGTAAAAGGTCTGCAGAAATGCTGTACAAACACTTGTCACTAGCTGTTACAGTGCTTTGCCTCACTTTGTTTACCAATTAAATGGCCTCGGAGCTAGTCCTACCCAGTGTAACCATTTTCTTTTCTCTTCATCTTTAATCACATGGCTATAACAAGCTAACAGACACACAAAATTGTTTAAAAAGAAGCAGCCCTTATTTTCTTAGTAGCTTACAGCTGAATTGAGCAAGAAGCTCAAGAATGAAAGTAAAACAGCAATTGAATGACTTTCCAAAGCAACTCAATGAAATATATGGAAATGCAGTTCATGTCCAGTCTGGTACCTTAATCTTTCGAGTTTGAAACACTTGAGCTTGCCTCAGGATTGTTAGAAAGTCAAAAATTAACATGGCCTGACAGATCAATGGATAGAAAATCCAGGAAGGATTATTAGTTACAAAGGTACCACCTTTAGCTCTGTGTCCTTGAATCAATTATTGTCAGGTGGAAGGTAATTTAGGAGAAATAGAACTGCATCTTACCTTGTTCTTGTATTCTTCCCTGGGCGTGTACCATTGGCTGTTTTTGGAGACAACAACTGACCACCACAGCTGTAAATATCTGAAGTTCATTCATACCCTGCAAACAACAGAATCAGAGGACAATTCAGGTTGGAAGGGAGATCTAGAAGCTATGTGCTCCAACTGCTGCAGGATCATATTTCCAGTTAGATTACACTTGAAAGTCAGATCTGGCTACTCAGGGTCACACCATCCACGTTTTGAAAAACAGGGATGGAGACGTCTCAGTGTCTCTTGCCCCTAGTCCAGGTGGTTGGTCACTCTCATTGTGAACACCTCTTTTCCCAGTCTCTGATCAGAGCTTCTCGTGCCATTACTCCTGCCATTTGTCTTCTATTGTACCACAGTGCACCTCCCACTATGTCTCTCCTCATTCTCCTTGTAGGTAGCTGTAGAAACCAAAGGATCTCCCCTTTACCTTTCATTTCTCCAGATTGAATAGATGCAGCTCTCTCCATCTTTCCCTGGACACCATGTCCTCTAACCCTGTAACCACTTGGTAGTCTCTGCTGGAATTTCTTGTCTTGAGGAGCCCAAAAACAGGTGCAGGACTCTGAAAGCAGGCTCAACAACAGCAGGCAGAAGGGAGTGATCCTTTCCTAATAACAGCTACTGATAACACCAACATTAAAAAAAAAAAAAAGAGAAAAGACAACATATTAAGTTTTATGTATCTTTTATATGGACCTTTTTGTGGTATTTGGGGTTTGCTTTTAGTTGTTTGTGTGGTTTTCTGTTTGTTTGTTTTGGGGATCTTTTTCCTGTGGGAAATTTAAAATCAAAACGAGTAAGTGAAACTTTAAAATAAAATAAAACAAAACAAAATAAAATAATATAAATATGCTACAAGAATTTAAAATATCTTATATGTGAACACCCATCCATTTTGAGTAGGGTGCCTTTCTGGCCAAAATACTTCTGTAGACACAAAATCATTGTATCAAGCTTAGATCATTAATTCCACTTTATGGGTGAGAAAATTGCTACATTCAGATTCAATAATTTCTTTGCAGTCTCTGAAATGCTCTGTATGAGAAGTGTAAAGCTGAATCTCATCTGTTAGTTATCATTTTCTGTATGAATGAACCCTTCCTATTTTCTGCATACATTAAAAGATTTATTTCCTCAGAGTACTTTTGTTACTGGACATCCCTTAAGAATCAAGAAAACAGGTTACCAAGGTGGCTTTTGCTGAAAAGCAGGCAGCATTTAGTCCATTTGATGTGTGTTATTGTTATTTGCTGAGCAGCAAACCACTTGTAGAGTAGGATATATTTTTTTCTTGTCAGCTGGGACACACAACAGTATGAACTGACATCCCTGGAAGGGATTTGCTAGTTGTCCTAAGAAAAAAACAGTCCTCTTAAGAATGCATTTAGCCTGGTGTTCTCTCTTCAACAGGAATCTTGGTTGGTCCACCTGCAAGGCTGTTCTTGGGGAGGGGGCTCCAGGAGAAGGGGGGACATCTCTTTATTTCCCCCCTCCTTTTGTTTCTGTTCTGGCTCACGAGGAGCAAAGCTCACATTTGCTCTCCATGGGCACTCGGGGATGCCAAGGTCACAGGACAGACCCTCTGTCTCCTTTGATTTCATGGTTTGTTGGCTGCTTTTTGCATATGCAAGTGTTCAGGCTGGAACTGCAGAGTAAGAATGGAGAGGGAACAAGAACTAGCACAGTAGTGTTTGTCCTACAGATAGAAACACCTGGGAGATAAGGTGGCTAAATTTACTTCTTACTCCTGGCTACAGGTATGAAATAAACCTTAGAGCATCCAGCTGGTGCTGGTTTCACTTGTGCCGAACACTGTACAAATTTCACACAAAAACCTTATTTCACAGAGTTTTTAGCATGAAGAAAAATGAAGACAGAAGAAGAGGGTGAAGCCAGGGATGGTGCCAAATCCCAAGCACTCGATATAAGTCTGCAGCTCAAAGTCACCAAAAAACCTACAACTTTCTGCTCACATTCTTCATTTTTTCATCACTAAAGTAGATCCTTCAACATGTGCGTTTGAAAAACTCTGCCATGCGGCACAAGCCATATTTTGCCCTAGAAGGAAAAATGAACCTCACATGATACCAGTGAGTTACAACTTTCAATCTGTGGCTGCTGGAAAATATTTTGACACAACAGAGCTACATTTGTACAGCACAGACCACATCTCTTACAGGCTGGTGATGCACTTAGCCTAAGTAGAAACAGAGATGCACAGTGCTGTCCACAGGCATGTCCACATTTAAAAATACTCCCTTCTGGCCTGAACTGCTCCTTTCTTAAGGTCTCCATCCTGTTATACCAAACTGCCTTGAATAACATGGACAGATGAGCAACCTAAAGCAGTTAAATTTGATTTCACTGCATTGGATGCCTGCTTTAACAATTTACAGTTGATTAACAGTCATTGTAATTTGTTGAGGCTGTGACTTGTACAGTCTCCTTAAAGACAATGGAATAAATGTATTTGAAGAATTAATTGTTTCAGTCAGCCATAAGAAACAGAACAGCTATGAGAATAATTCATTAACTTTGTTATTTTTTTTCTTTAGTTCATTGACAAATGGTAGCTATGCTGTTTTCATAGCATTTTTTTTCTCCTGCTCAATGAAGCCTTAATTTTTTTGTCTGTGTTTTTGTGGAAAGTGAGAATTTTTTGGCTGCCTTCATTCAACACAGTGCAATGAAAGTTCATCTCCCTTGCAAAAATATGCAGCTTTATTACTGTGAAAGACAGTTTGTGTTTTTTCTAAGAGAAAAGTTTGTGCCTCATTCTCAATTGCTTTGCTGTTTCCACCAGAAATTACAAAAATGGTTTTCTGTAACACCTGTCACTGTGATTTCTGAATAAAGACTGAATCCCCTGGGGCAAATTCAGAGCCATGAAGTTCAATGGCAAACATACTATTAAGAAGTTTTATTTCTGTATTTTCCTATATTAAATTTGCTTTAACAATCCAGAATTAGTGCTTCTTATTGTGTTACATAATATCACCAAGCAACTGAAATGTTATTTCAACTGCTTTTATGTTATCAGTCCATAAAACCATGAACAAAGAGTATCAAAAGGCTGTGTTTTTTCTTCTGTCACTATATTTGGATCTAAGGAATAGGTCCTTGCTTTCTTCTGGTCGCTGCAGCTCTTCAGGGTCATATGTGATACCTACTAAATCAATATTACAGTTTGAAAAGGTGAGAATCCCTTTTCTCTGACATTATGTGAAAACTGGAAATTCTAAGAGCTTCTTCTGACAGTTGCTTGGAGTTTTGTTTCAGGACACATCCACTGTTAAAATTTGGTGATATAGCCAGTGGTTTTAAATTGATTCACAGGTCTGTGAGTTTATGCAAGGTCATCCATTCCTCTGTACAACTGTTTGGTTGAATGTTGTAGAAAGGGAAGAAATTATGTTCTTACAGCCTAAGAAAGACTCACAGGTTTAGTGGATCTTGGCTCTTGGCAATGAATTTATGTAATTTGTAACCAAAAGCTCAGGGAATTTGTCTCTGTCTTCCACAGGAAACAGAATATGTTCAAACATGAGACCAGAGTGCTGCCTGGTACCACTGAAAATGCTGATACATGTTTATGAGCTTATTATTTATTAAATACTTAGACCTGAAAGTCTGTGATAGAAACTGCTGAATAGTTTTGTCAATGCATTTTTTATTTCTTATAACTCTTACATGGCATATTTTGTGAGAGTGAACTCTCTCCTCCCTATTTTAGGTACTTTGAGAGATATACATCAGAAACTACTAAAACTAGTCCTTGGATTACAAAATGTCTCTCCCAGGAAAGTCTCACAGGGAGGACACCTATGAGCTGCCAACTTTCCCCTGACCTCAGGCCATCTCTGTGGGGGAACCAGCCCCTGTGGCTGCAGGGAACAGGATGATGACAGACAGACCTGGAGGGAACGCTCCCTTCTGCACCAATGATGCTCCTGACAGAAATCACAAAGGCCCCAGAACAGACTTTCAAAAGCTGGGATGTTGTCTTCTGCTCTGTAAATGTCTCTTTCATTGCATTGCTACTAGAATAAAAGGACACTTTCATAGAAATAGCAAGTGCATTGTTGGTTTAGTAATGATAACGGGTGAATTGCACAGCAAAATAATTGCATAATTGGGTTCTAAGACTTCTGGCATTTACTGTCACACTAAAAGAATCTCAGGGGATCTCTTCTCAGGGACTAGAAAATCATTTTTATAAGCGTAACAGTTCTAAATCCCAAATTCACTCCTTACAAGTGCAAATGAGATGTAGCTAATGCTATCATTTTCCATTTCCCTGTTCTGTTGAGAATTCAACACATAAAATCACATTGCCAGACATTTCATAGTACCCTAGGACCGGCTTTAGTAGGCAGCAAAAAAACTGTCATGCAAAGAAGGTAAACAGTGAATAACTGGGTTCTCTGCTTTCAGGCTGGTCAAAAGAATTTGTTTCAAGAATTGAAATGAAATGTGACTATATTGATTGTAGTCCATTTGTTGGCTTCTTTTGAGAATGAAAAGAGAAAATAAGAGCTGAAGAGTTGGCCTGAGTGACCTAATGTCTTTTTCTTCTTTAGAATCACTACTCTCAGAAATAATTGTGGGTCTTCTATATACCGAAAAAAAAAAACCCTCCAAAAAGATGGAAGACTCTGTAATTTAGCTCGAATTGGTGGCAAGTAGCATGCCACTGGGAAGTCATAGAAAACTGTATTTCTAAAATTATTTATTTTTGTTATCACTATGGTACATAGAGCTATAGTCACTCCTCAGAATCACTTTGTGCTAGGTGCTGTACAGAGATTGTCTAGATAAAGAACAAGAGATAAGAAATGCAGAAGGATGAGGTTGTACTGGGTTGTCTTAACCTACAGGAAGAGATAATTCATAGTATTTCAAGTCTGTGCCACTAAGAATATGCAATCTAAAGATTAAAATGAAGTTATCATATTTTTTTTCCAATCTGTAAATGGGGATCTGGGATAGTCAATAAGTGGGACAGACAGAGAGATCAAGGAATTATACTCTCTCATTCACGTTCTACTTCTGTTTTACTCACAGTAAGAATTATATTCTATTAATACCTGCCTTACATGCAGTTATCTCTGGAGACATGTAGTTTCATAAACATGAGTAATACTTTTTTACCTTGTACATACGGTGTAACCACCCTCTGTGTACACCCTGCATTACATACACACACTGAAGAACTCAAGGCATTGAAGTTCTCATCACATCTACCTCATAGGAGGTGTCAGAGCCGTGGTTTATGTGGTGCTGGCCAGTGGGCTGACATTTGCACAGTAACTTCTCTGGTGTAACTCATGAACCAGGTTCTCGCACTGGCAGGTTAGAGCTTGGTGTTTGCTATATTATGCATGTAGCCTCACAATATAGCTTAATACCAGTACAAGTTAGGCTGTTATCATTTGTTGCATCTTAATTTTGTTTTTCAAGATATGTTAAAAGGATTAGGATGGAATATGCAGTTTCTCAAACAACTTATATTACAGTAGCTAAATAAAGAATGCACCATTTTTAAAGTATGAAAGGCTCTTTATCATTCTTATAGTTTAGGAACATCACACAAGAGAGACTTGCAGGTGAACAAAATAATTTCTATGAGTTATAAGAATATTACTTCCACAGTAAAGTGAGAAATAAGTAAGAAGGAATGCAATTTTCCACTGCATGACGTTTGAGTTCTCTCAGAATGCTCAGTCTTATTTCTCAAGTTTATAAATATGCATTTAAGGTTAATCAAATGCCAAAAGATTTTGCTGGGTTGCATCACAAAACTAGTAGCCAGCTTGAGGCACATTTCCTTCCTTCAGGCCCCAGGAGCAGATTATTTCTTCTCAGTTTGCCAAGGGCAATGCAGCATTTCCAGCCTTGCCATTTGACCCCTTACAGAACCTGTTCTTCTTAGGAAAAGCAGGAATGAAGGAAAAACTTAAAGGAAGTTTGCAATGTTTGTTTGTTTTATGCTTTATTTATTAAAACAAGCATCACTTCCAAATTAGGAAAAAAAATATAGCACCTGGGCTAAGAATTTAAATTTACTTTTTGATTTATGGGAAATTTATTTAAGAATCCCAAAAGCACCAATGTGATATAAAGATTTCATTGTAACTGCTATTGGCCATTTTAAGTGAACTCATATTTCTCTCATAGAATATTTCTTCCAAGAGAAAACCAGAGATCAGATGATAACAAGGTAGTCTGGAGGAGAGATGTGAAAGCAATTTAGTGGAAAAAACAGAGATAAAATGCTTTAAGCTGAAAATGCAAGAATCAAACTAGCAGTGGGATGTTGAGTAGAAGTTAAACTGCTTTCATGCACTTTTGGAAATATAACAACTTAGTTGCATTTATTTTGCTGTCATGTTTGTTTATTGATGCTACAGTAATCTGCTCAAACTGGTAAGAGCTGAGGACACTTGCAGCTGGCAGGAGGCATTCATCAAGTGGTGGAGAAGTGCTGCATGGTAGCATCAGGGAGAGGGTTTTCTCTGAAAAAGAGATTTACCTTCTGTTTCCAGCTATGAATCTTCACTCTGAGGAAAGGGGCTGGATCTCACTAAGCCTGGAAGATTATTTACCACAACTTTTTAAAAGATGCTCTGATTTTCTGTTGTCCTGACTCAAATTGGAGTTTCTAAAGTCTCAGCACTGGGCTCTGCTTTTGGTGCCGTAATGTACTGGATCAGTTCATCCCACTTCTCCACCCAGTCTCAGAGGAGGACCAGGGGACACTGTTGTCTCACCTCTCTCTCTCCCCTGTCCTCCTGCTCACCCCTGACCAGTTTGTGGTGCAGATGTAGAGCTGCCACCCGGCACATGGTGTGCACTGACACAAGGGATGACAGCGCCTGGACCCGGGAGATGCTGATCCCAAATAAACAGCAATCGGTGGCTTTAGAGACTCTGCTGGGTTCCCACAGCCAAGGGGTAAAAGGCGATCAATCTCTTTCAGTACCAGAGCAAATGGTGTCTCCATCACCAGGATCAGAACCAGCATCGTGACAGGAGATTGTTAATTTTTATAATGGAGGTTGAGATGCTCCAGGTGCTGTCAATTCAGTCTTGGGAATTACTCATCTTAGCCTTCCTGAGTTTTATACCACTTATGCCTTGGTGGTTGAGTCTTCTGAAAGGCAAGGACTGCCTTTTAGCATAGAGGTGAGGTAAATTACTTCTACTCTTTTTTTACAGGATTTCATTTCCATTTTAAAGTCTCTTCATCAATAAATATTTCATTGTGCATCACTTGAATTTAGAGGGGAAAAGAGAGACACAAACATTACAAAACAATTTTTCATTTGCATTGAATATTCTTTACATTGACAGAGAGTATTCTTACAATTACTGGTAACTTAAGATCCCTTTACTTGGAGAGGTGAATGTTTAAGCAGTTTTTTGTTCCATAATATCTATCACCTGAACAGCAAATTCTTTTACTTAAGTAACACTGCTTTTGTTAACACTCCAGTTGTGAAATCCTCCCACAAAGCAAGATAAGTTACTCTGATAGTTCACATCATATGCGTACCTACAGTTTTCAGTTTTGGCAAGGACAAAAAACCTTTTCTGATTTGTTTTTTTGTTGTTGTTTTTTGTTTTTTTGTTATTTTTTATTAAGTCCACAACACTTTCATATTAATTTGAGAAGTCAGTAAAGAAGTATCAACCATATTCTGTGTTTAGTCTTGTCAAAGTTTTACATATTTTCTTTCTCAGGTGGAACTTGGAAGGTTTTATCCAGGCGTACAGTGCTAAGTAGTAGCACCATAACCCTTTTTTAAAGAAATAGCAACTGGTATGTCTACTTCATAAAAACAGATGGACATCATGCAGAGCAGTTTCACATAAATGACAGGTCAAGCCAATTTTGCAAACAGTGTTATTCAAATTTGGGTAAATACATTTGCTATATCTAACCCAATCTATTTTCAGATAAAGTTGGGGGGATGGTTAAACTTGTTTGCAATAGTGACAGGCATAATCACCCCATTCACTGAAATTCAGTTGCCTACATAATTCCCTTTGACACAGAAGTGTGCAGGTGGTTTGGATGAGTATTCATGGCTTTGCTAGCACAAGGCCTTAGTTAACATTGAGGATTCGGTTTGTGTTTTGGAGAAAGGCAATTCTTTTCACCCACTGTAGTTAAAGACATATCTCAGAGTGGTTCACAGGGACACAGGATAGTACAGCCAGAGCTGGCAGAAGAAAGGCCACCTCATGTTGGGAAAGAGGATGAGGTTGTGTGTGGGACAGGAGGAACTTAACAAGTCAGAGCTGAGGAGTCAGCAGAGGTAGAATTGTGTTCTTTTCTTTTGCTTTGTTTTTAAGAAAATGCTTTGAAAAGAGCTAAAACATGGCCACCACCACAGGTGAGAAGATGATGTTCAGAGGCCAGGCTTTCAGAGAGGCACAGAGTGGGGCTTACGACAAAGGCTGGTATCAGGTTTCGAATGCAGATCCATAGTGAAACAATAGCTTTCCTATACCTACATGTTAAAGTTATTGTTAAATGACAAAAAGGTTTCTACTTCTGAGGGGATCTCATCCATGTTTAAAAGTATCTCAAGGATGTATGTCAAGAGGAGGGACCAGACTCCTTTCAGTGGTGTCCAGCCATAGGGTTAGGGGCAGCGGACACAGAACAAAGCACAGGAGTTTCCATCTGAATACAAGGAAAACTTTCTTTACTTTGAGGATCCCAGAGCCCTGGAACAGGCTGCCCAGAGAGATTATGGAGTCTCCTTCTCTGGAGACATTCAAACCCACCTGCACACATTCCTGTGTGATCTGCCCTGGTGAACCTGCGTTAGCAGGTGGGTTGGACTGGATGATCTCCAGAGGTCCCTTCCAACCCCAAACATTCTGTGATTCTGTGAGTTGTTTTGCCAATAAATGGTCAAAGGCAGGACAATGAAGCAATGTTTGGACTATTATTTTTGCAATGGTCTTATATAAAAAAATAAGGGAGATGTACATGCTCTTTCCAGAGATTTTGATACCATTAGATAATAAAAAGTAGAAGACCTCAGAAGAAAAGTAGTATAAACAAATCTTTGTATAGTGCATAAATTTGAATTGAAACTGGTTATTGCAGCTGGTACAGTGCTTTTCAATTTGATATTCACAGATGAGCACAAAGCGGAAAATAAAAAAATACATTTTTAGTATTCGCAGTGCCAAAAAAAGACTATCAGTCAAGAAGTGGACAGCAATGTCTGTTACTGTAAGCCTTACAGACTTAAAAATGTCTTTATGGTTATCAGTGACGTGTAAGAAATAAACTAGATATCTCATAAAACATTATAAATAATATTGTTGATGTTCAAAGGAAGAGTGGCTTGGCGTAAGTGAGATGTATGTGCAGTCTCCAGTTTAGTTCTTGGCATTCAGACATCAAAAGATCAGCCTTACCAAAGTACCTAACAGGCTGATAATTAATTATGACTGCCTATGTGACTTCTGCTTGGTGACCAGCCTCAGGCAAACGCTGCCCTTCCTACACAGCCACCATGTGCTGTTCACATGCTCCCATCTGAATGGAGTGAGAACAAGGTCTTCTCACCCAGGAGGACTGTTTGGCTCATTACAATAAATAATTACAGTATAGGCGGTATTTGATAACCTACACATCCAGCACAGATGTGAAATCCAGTGAAACTGCTGGAGACCTCTGATTTGTGTCAGTAGTCTCTGGATCACAGTGATGGATCACACCCTTGCACTCACAGCCTCCAATGAGCCTGTACACAAGGAAAAGGAAGCCCTAACTAAACAATGTCTCCATTTCTTGCAATACAATATGTTGCTTTATATGTTTCTCATTAACTCCTGTTGAAGAATTGGCTATTATTGCTAGCCTAAAAATTAGGAAAATAGATGACATTGCTTTCCTTAGTGTTTTTAAACATCACAATTACTTATACCAGAGTTCACAAATTCATCAAAATTTAAGTCCAAAGATATCACACTTCTATTAACCCATTCAAATGGATATAGGAGGGAAGACTGGCATGTGTTTGTGTTGGACAAAGAATTTTATATTTGCAATAATTGCTTGTAAAAATCAATCTTGTTTATAAAAATCAATCTTCCGTTGATTATTAGGTTTTTGAAGACTGTAATAGCATTTTAGATGCAAGGTGTTACGATATAACGCAAACTTTGAAAGCTGTTTCTTTTGATGTTTCAAAGGAAAAAACACAACAATTAATTGAAGCTTCAGGCCCATCCTATCTGAACAAGAACTCACACTCAGTCTGAGGAGCTCACCCAGAGTGAAGAGTCTCTGGAGAGCTCAGAGAAGTGACTGCATGAGAAACAGACACTACAGAAACTTTTGTTCCAGGAGGAATCACTTGCACATGGTTACCTAGATGAGATTAATTCCTCATCTATGGCACAATCCGTGTGCATCCTCAGCAAGCCCAATTCTTGGACATGTTCAGGCAGCCTGTTCTCACAGTTTTCATGAGACCTGTGGTCTCTGTCTAACTTCCCTGATAGACAGGTATGAAAAGGCTCACTCACTCACTTAAATGTCAGGCTTAAACTCCAAAATGTCTCCAGTCTTGCTTGTGTCTTTAAAAAAAATAAAGGTAAATTTAACAGGTTTTGTGGGATTTCAGGATAGGAGACTGTAACAGCAACACAAAGCTCATTGCAAAGTCTAGCCCGTGTTGCAGAAAAACACAAACAAACTGAAACAGAAAAAAAGGCTTCATTTCGAGGATCACTGAACTGTTCAAGTGACTCAGAGGTAATTTTTATTTTTTCTAAGCTTGGTACTGGTTGTACTTTATGTGACAACCATTCTTTCCCCACAAAGAGCTAGATTTCATAAACTTCCCTCTTCTGAAATTAATCTGCTGCATGTGCCTTGTTGGAGCTCTCCTGTACCATCACTTGCATGTTCCCCTTCTCTTTCCGTTGTGAAAGTCACAGAGGTCAGTTGTACTAGTTTGCTGATTGCTAGCTTTGCTTTTTTCTCCTTGGATCTCCAAAGTATGAAAAAATGAAGATTATTTGTATTTAAAATGAATGCTGCAAATCAGTATACTATGGTACAATAAATAGTAAATACTTAAGAATACCTCAGTAGATAGTAGGCAACGTGTAGGATGAGACATCCTGACTCACTAGAACACGATGCCTTATTTGATGAACTTACTGTGTGCAGCCAAGGAGCAATTTGAAGTCACTGACTGACTCTAGGCAATAACAAAAGAAGGGACAAAATTGTCTTAAAGGGGATTTGACATGTTTCTTTTTCTGCATGTGAATTGGAGACTGATGTTAATACCAACACAGGCTGCATTTCTCAGTAAGAGCTATTTGGTATCTTCCACTTTAGGAAAGCAGGAGGCTACAGCTGGTGTGTACAGTTTCACAGTCCTTCGGGCAGTCATGTGGCAGCAAAATCATTAATATGACTCATTTGATATTAACCAGAGCAAGAAAAATAAATGTGGATCTACTTTGAGATATTTAGGGTTATCTCAGTACAATTCTTAATATTGTAATCCATTTTAAGTAAAGCACAAACAACCTTGAAGTAGTTAACACAGTTCTGAGGCTCCAATGTGGAAATTTAAACTAAGTGGATAATATTGTTCTGCTAAAGCTGCAATGTGGTAAAACCGAGATGATTCAGCTCTCACTTCAGCACACCAATGCTTGAGTGTCACTCTGAAGCTCTCTTAATATCATTCTGTCATTATAAATAAGACTTCGGTCTTTGAATTTTATGAGTGCTGGGCAGACTCTCAGCTGCCATGGAATTAGCTCTGCTTACTGGGTTCAGTGGAAACACAGCACTGCAGCTGCTGAGGGTCTGGTCCAAACTGTATTATAAAAAAAGGTTAATGTCAGCTTCATCTCAAAATGTCACCTCAGACCTTTAAACCCTGACACTATTTCTAGCCATTTGTTACTAGTCACACAACGTGACTGACATGAGGAGCTGAGATGAAAGGGGGAGGAGTGAAAGATTAGTACTGGACACCTTGCTGGGAATGCTGATTTATGAAAATATATTAAAATAACTGATTTACCTTAATTGTTCTTTTCTTTTCATTGCAGAGTTTAAATAGTGATCATTTGTACAGTGTATCAAGTACCTGCTTTAGGATTACCAAGGGTGGCAGATATATGTGCAGGATACCAAAGGTGACACTATTGGTCAAGGAAACCACCCAGAAATGGTTGCACGCTGTCTGTGTCTCAGGTGATGCTGACTCCAGGTGAAACTCAGGTGTTGTGCAAAAAGGCAGCATGCAAATCTTCCCAAGACTTCCAGACATTCACACAATGGTGCTAAAAGGATCAATGACAAGAGGATCAAGGCTGGGAGTGCTCAGCTCCTTGGGGCCTGAGGAAGCCACCCAGCATGGCCACATTGACCAACGAGTCCCAGTGGAGGCTGTCGGGACATCAAGTGGAAGTAGCGGGCAGGGTGTTTAAAATAAACAAAACGTTATCCGGTTGGGGTTTTTTTCACAGAACATGCAGTAACACCATGCAAAGACTTGCTGCTGGCTGTTGTGCAGGTTGGATGCTTTTATGGGTTGTATATGTAAAAAACAGAGCCAGGAAGGTTTATGGAAGAAAAATCCCTTGAGGGCTGTGGAAATGCACAAGCCATAATTCAAAGGAGGCTGTGAGTTTGTTCTGCATCATTCCAGTTACAGCTTCCCCCTCTCATGCTGTCCTTAGGTACACAGCACAGCCATGCCTGGAGAGATTTGGCCAGACCGTGCCTTGATCTGTCATAGTTCTGATATTTTTATGGCAGTGTAGCAGCTCTAAACGTGTTCTTGTATTGATACAGCTTCAGATGTGTCTCATTGTCTCCCGATTTCTAATTGTCATTGAGGACTTAGATGTCTGAACTTCGCGCTGTTCGAGTCCCACTGATGAGTGTTTACAGGCCATCAAACATCACAGGTGTCACCAAAAATATCTATTTATTTCAAAATATTTATTTCTCATGTGTATAAACAGTTACCAAATAAAATAGTTCAGAAAAAAAAAAAAAAAGTTTGTTATAAAGCAAAATTAATCTCAACAACTATCTCAAATGCATTCTTTCAAATGAGACTTAATCAGTTTGCCAGCCTGGATGCTTTTGAGGCCACACAAATGAATCATGAAAGAAGAGGATGAGGCTGCAGCATTAACTGAACAGTTCATCTTGCAGAGGTTCAGACCTACTTGGCTGATAGTGGCATCAAATTTGCCAGTCAAGTAGTTAAAGTTACAGCAAAGTAGTGCTGTTACTCACTTTTTTGCTGAATTTGGTTATCTATGAATATCATGTGATTGGCTCTGCAATTAAGCCACAGCTAATACTCAGACATCACTTTGTCTATGTAAGGAACACTTAGGGAAAGATGCATAATACACCACTAATCATAGTTACAAGATACTCAGTTGTTTTCATAAATGTCATGGGTTTTGTTTTTTATTCATTCTTGAAGCACTTCTTTTTTCTCAGGCTCAAAAGAAGCTCAAGAAACAGTAATCCTCCTCTGGACTTCAGCATTTCAGTTGACATTCTACTGCTTCCGGAGCCTGTGTCTCCTTGGAGGAGTTTCAGAGCTTTACTAAATTCCTGATGTCTTGACATAAAACCATTTGTTTTCTGTCATGTCTCACAGGTAACACATCTCAGACAGTGGCAGGGCAGGGCAGGGCAGGGCAGGGCAGGGCAGGGCAGGGCAGGGCAGGGCAGGGCAGGGCAGGGAAGGGAAGGGAAGGGAAGGGAAGGGAAGGGAAGGGAAGGGAAGGGAAGGGAAGGGAAGGGAAGGGAAGGGAAGGGAAGGGAAGGGAAGGGAAGGGAAGGGAAGGGAAGGGAAGGGAAGGGAAGGGAAGGGAAGGGAAGGGAAGGGAAGGGAAGGGAAGGGAAGGGAGGGGAAAGGAAGGGAAAGGAAGAAACAAACAACAAAACACACACACACACACAAAACAACAACAACAAAAGACAAAGGAAGAGATACCTTGTCTTACTGCTAAAGACATTAAAGTCATGCCTCCTTCATGGCAGAGGAGTGTTCTCATCAAAATAAGGAGGAAGACGAGGCTGGTCGCATGACATTGAGACAATGCACAGACATGATTTTTTAACAAAGGTCTGGAATTCATTAACCTTAACTTTTCATCCAACACCCCTTATGTCCTGAAAGAGTGACCAGGGTAGTCAACACAAGACTTGTTTTGCTTCGAGATAATTAATTCCTTTTGTTTTCTAGATCACTGGGAAGGTAAATCTGACTGTGAATGTGTTTGTCTTCTTGATTATTTCAGTCCACCAGTGGCTGTGTTAAAAAGGCTGGTTTCAAATTCTTATGAGGCAGTTGAAGGATCTTCTATATCTGAGCAATGCTACTCTGTGCTGTTACTGACAACCTGTGCTGCTGAGAGATCATCTGTCACCACCTGTCTGCCCTTTGGGGTGCACAGGCACCTGTGGCAGCCTCTCAGAGCTTGATCAGCCAGCTAATGCTTGAGTTATTTTGTCTACTTCTTCTGCAGGCATGAGAGGACACCCTGTTTCTCAATTAGACTCATTCATTTGCTACAAAACACTGCTGGACCAAGACCTCTGCTTTGTCCTTTTCTGACACTTCTATTACCAGTTGCATAGTTGAGCGGGTTTAAGAGCACAGGGAAGAGATCATGCCGGTCATAAAACAGCAAACGCAGAGGGACCAATTAACTTCTAAAAATTGTGTGATACTTTTGGATTTCTTCTTCAAATGCTGTGGGTCAAAGCACTTCCAATTTTAACAGCTGCAATAATTTTCAACTCTGAAATGCAAGGAGTGCAAATGAAAAAAAAAATATATATATATATATAAAAATTTATCTTTACTGCTTAAAAAAAAGTCTAAAGAAGCCTGTAACTGCAGAGGATGACAGACTGGTAAAAAAAATATGAGAGAACAACACTAAGAGAAGCTGTTGCTGAAAATACTGTTTTTGAAAGTGTTTGAGTTGGTATAATCGAGTTCAGGGGCAACACAGGGCCATCAAGGAGACAAATGGCAATGGCTGTAACACAGTATTGAGCTGAAATGTGAGCTCCTGAGATGCTTCACAATGACAAAAGTTCAACAAGGTTCTTTCACGACCGTAAGCTTGATAAAGGAGTACACAGGACCCGTTCCAAGTCCTGCTGAGGTTGAGTGCAGAAAGGCCATGGAAGCCACAAGGTGCTCCAAATCTACAGTGAATCCTAATTAGGGAGGCAAATTCTATGCACATCTTTCCAAGTTGAAACCCCTGTAATGCAGACAATGTGTGGATTAGGACAGTATCCAAATTGGCACATGGTTAAAAGAGCTAAACCTGATTTATCAAGATATACTGTATCACGTAGTGGTTTTCAAGCTCCAGAGCAACTCTTTATTTCCTTCTGATTCTAGCTCCATACCACATCTACCCTTCCATGATGAGGCTTGTAGCAACCAGTGGGGAATTGAAACAGAGGAGCACTTGTTTTTTAAGTGAGGTTCTGGGATTTCACTGCATTTGTGCACGGTGTGATACAAGTAGCAGTAACAGCATTTGTATAAGCCCTTTTCTCTGAGTAGTCAATTTAAGACAAAAAACTCTGAAAAATAAGATGTAATAAACAGAAGGAATTGGGGTTTTTTTTATAGGGTTTCACAGCCGTATATTCATTTCTTCATGTTAAAACTTGTACTATTTCATTCTCTGCTTTGCATTGAAGAATCTCTCTACAACGGCTTTTCACTGTTCACAGGAGCTAAACTGTGTGTGGCCCAACAACTCTGAACTGATTCAGAATTCCTTTATCTCAATAATGCACTGCTGCTAGAATCAGTATTACTAAATAGAGCTATTTTTGACTGTTTTCTCAGGAACAGTTAACAGCATGAGCAACTCTGTGCTATTTGTAATAACATCTCATAATACAATTTACTACATGTTTGGATGATATCAGCACAGTCCTGGTCTTCTGAGTGATATTTACAAGTCTTTGGAGTTGCTTTTGGGGTATCTGAATTTGCTTTGATTTTTAAGAAAAGGAAAAAGAAAAAGAAAAAGAGAAAAAGAAAAAGAAAAAGAAAAAGAAAAAGAAAAAGAAAAAGAAAAAGAAAAAGAAAAAGAAAAAGAAAAAGAAAAAGAAAAAAGGAAGGAGAAGGAAAAAAGGAAAAGGAAAAGGAAAAGGAAAAGGAAAAGGAAAAGAGGAAAAGGAAAAGGAAAAGGAAAAGAGGAAAAGGAAAAAAGGAAAAGGAAAAAGGAAAAGAAAGGAAAAGGGAAAAAGAGGAAAAGGGAAAGGGAAAGGAAAAAAGGAAAAGGAAAAGGAAAAGGAAAAGGAAAAGGAAAAGGAAAAGGAAAAGGAAAAGGAAAAGGAAAAGGAAAAGGAAAAGGAAAAGGCAGCCTAAAGAAATCCAGGAGAATACTGATGAGATTAATCTGGCTGTGACAAGTAGGATATTCAGTGGAAAAAAGAGAACAAGGAAATTCTGTTAGAACTGTAACTTCATTGTTCACTGTGCATTGAATTTATAGTGATATGAGCTGAACAAAACAATAAAGAAACAGAGGATTTAGAAAGTATCTACTTGCACTCTTCTGAACTACATTCTCCTAAACATATGTACACATTATGACCCTGTACAGTGAATCTTGGCATACATATAAGCCTTGACACCTAGGAGAGATTTTGCACTCACTTACTTAGTTGCCCTTTAAGAACATGAAGGATCTGCTAGACATATTGAGTTGTTCAACCTTACTCAAGAAATAAGGTACAACTATGGGGGTTTTGTATGCAAATCCAGGGTTCTTTGGAAAAGCAGGACTAATTGTACTGGGGAACTCTTCCAGGAGAAACCTCTGGTCTGCTATCACCTGCAGTCTTGTCACAGCAGTCAGTGGTCAGGGATCACTTCGGTCACTCTGGCTCCTCTGTAAAGACAGGGTAGCATGTGTAAAAAACTTGTTGCTGTGCTTCAAAAGGTGACATGACAGTCTCACAAATCATGCAGACCATCGGCGAGTGGGCCATGAGCAGCCACATGGAGAAAATGAGGCAATCACAGAGCTAATAAAGGCAAACCTGTTCAGGCACTAAGTTCTCATTATTCTAGTCTGGTTTGCTCAGAAGGTTGATTAAAGTCTCTTTGATCAGAGAACATGGAAGTAATATGGGAACATAGATCCTGCCAAGATGCCCATGAGCAAATGTGCAGATGAGCACATCACTAACAATTTCAGAAACTGACAGTTATGGATGATTTCATAGGCACATCTTAAACAATTATAATGCATAAGCTCTGGCTACATCAAACAGACTGGATGGTTAAGCCACGTGAACTAGAGTAGGTTTCATAGCAAGTATGACATTCAGATGTGGCTCAATGCAAGAATCACTTTAACATTCCTGCAACATAACTGGCAGTAATTGGATGGTGCTTTTCTAGACATTTCTCTCTCTGGTTTTGTAAAGAAGGTGATTTGATGGCTGAGCACCTCAGGAGGTCCTGCAGCCGGCAAGTTTAGCCTTGCTTCAGAACTGTTCAGTCTCACTGCTGCAGAAGTCACTAATGCATAAGCCTTGGATGTTGACTGAACTATGAAAAACTAGGAAAAGGGTTGTGAGAGGACCATGCTGCTATGAGAGCAGCTTGGGGAAAAAAAAGAAGATAGAACCTGACCCTTGGCAGGGTAGGAACTACCCTACTCAGTGTCCACACCCTTGCAAACACAGTGTCTTCCATTCTGAAGTCAGGGTTTCACTTAAACTGTAACGTAAGTGAGCAATGTTTTATACTACCAGAGAAAGATGTGTACAAAATTCTGATTGCTCAAAAGAGTTGGAATACAATGTAATTTCTTCTCTCAAGTGACAGCAATATTTTCTAAGGATACTGCGGATCTGTCTTCTGTGCTGACCATCCCTGGGGAAGTTTCTGGCCACAGAAGCTACCTGGCATTGAACAGATAGAAGATAACCCTTGCTCTAAATCCTAAACTGAATCATGACAATAATCATAGCCCTAAACCCTAGTTCTAATCCTGACCCTAACTGTAAACTATAACCCTCACCCGAATCATAAAACCTAGACCAAAACCCCTAAACCTAGCCCTACATCTTAACTCTAAAACTTTAACCTAATCCTAACCCTCAACCTAATCCTAACCTTTACACTTATTCTAAACCATATCCGTAAACCCTAAGCCTAAACCTGACCATAACCCTAAAATCTAGCCTTAGCCCTAAATCAAAACACTTACCCTAAGCATGAAAATTAAACCCTAACCCTAATCTTAAGTCCTACCCCAAAGCCTCCTCTATATAAATATTGTTTTGTTTACAAAAGATTATCAGATTTCTTTTTTTGCCAGTTCAGTTACAGCAGCTCCTTCTGTTTGATGGAAAAATGTTTTATCCAGAACTATGTAGGAAACTTACTGAAAATTAATACCCACTTAAAAGACCAGATTTTCAAATATTTTAACTGTGCAACTTCCCGCAAAAAATATTGCAGGTGCTGAATGATAAGCCAGACAAAGAAAGTCCACACTGAATATATTTTATCAAAGTGTCAGGTACAACATTAGGACACTAAACACGCTTCATAATTTTCACACAAGCGTGTCACTATTTTTACAGCAGGGATAATATTAAATGATGTAATTTTATTTACCAGTGAAGACTGTCACCTAGATAAAAACATACACATAGTTCCACCAACATTCTTAGGAAGAAATCTATGAAATCGGTGTTGTATATTGTGTAAAACACTTCTGTATTACACGAAGAAGCCATCACCTGCTGTCAAGATGTCTCTTTAGCATTGTTGTAAAATAGCTAAATAACTGAGAAAAATGGAAAATCAAGAGTCCTACCACTTATTTCCATATTACTTCATGAAACAAAAAAGCCATGATCTCCATCTGCTGTTAAGTGAAGGTACTGCGCCTTCCTGGACTTCATTTCAGAGTAACACATTTAGAAAGCACAGCATGGATACGGTCTTTGAATCGGTATTCTTCCAGCACAAGAAAAATAAAACTTCTAGCGAAGGTGGAAACTTAATTCAGAACACCTGCTCTTTTGAAATATTCTGACACTACTAAAAATGATGGGAATTTTTCAAATATATAAGCTTTTTCCTGTAACTTTTAGATCAAAAACCTCAAAAGTATTTCACACTATTGTAAAGATGTTTCCCTTACCTAGCAAATCATGAGATTAGTTGATAATGAATAAATTTATATTTAATGGGCTAACAATTTTTATTACTGCAGCATACCTGAAGAAGTACATAAAATGGTCTAAGAATGTGTAAGACAAGTTAATATTAAGTTATTAATATTACTGAGGTTAAGAAGCAAATGAGACCTCTCATTGCCATGAAATTCAAATAAAGAACAGTTTATCTTACAGTAGTATTTATCATCATGCAGCATGAAATTTTAGCATTATTTACTACAAACTATGTTCTCCTACCCTAGTACAAATTACATAATTCTGAATATTTATGGGATTTATTACACTATTTAGCACTTCAAAACATAATGAAATTCACAGCATCCCTTGCGAAACTGAGTGAAGATGATGTTCCCACACTCAAGCTAGGACAAAGCCACAGGCAAGCTGAATGCGTATCTTGAGTTGCTTTAAGGTCAAACCTTCTGTAAAATATTTTATATTCATATCCTATTATTTAATTAATATTGAGTATTTGCTTCAGTTAATTTTAACCATTAATTTATGTCTTCAAAACTTGACTCCTCTTTGACCGTCTCCATATCCAGGAAACAAGCACTCTCAATTACTGACCATTTGTAAAGAGACGTTCAACGATTTACTCTGCAGGAGTTACAAGGACATTATGTGAAAAGAGAGCTAAGATATCCAATTCTAAAAACTCAAGACAAAATTATACTATTTGAATCATGAATCTGTGGGCTTGATTCCTGTTTTTTTTTATAGAGAGCAGCAGCTACATGGGAATACATGAAAGGTATAAGTCCTTCATTTCCAATTGCTGTAAGCCTAGTAGTCATGAACAAACCATGAAACAATGGGTTTTTCTTTGAGAGTGAATGTCCCATGACAAAACAACAAGACAGCTGATCAATTAGTAGTAGCAAATTATGTCATATAATTAATTAATTAGCAATTAATACATAGCAAATTATGTCTTATACTTGCAACAACTGAAAATACATAAAATGTGAAGTGAGTATGAGGCAATCTTAGCTACAGATGCCGTTTGTAGTGACACATACCATTATTCAACTTGGAAACAGGGTAAATGCCTAAGACAGTAAAATTTTGAGCTGCATTTAAAACCTTTAATTCAAAGAACATAAAGAACAATTAATGTGCACTGCACTATATTGCAACTACCTTATTTCTTCTGGCAAGGCTTGCTGGGCTGGCTTACCCAGAAGTCTCATGTATCAGATCCAAAAGGCAACAATAAAAGAGAGGAAGAAAACTTCTGTTCTTTTCTCCCTTTCAAACTTCTCGGCATGTTTTAGATAAATACAGTGAATATAGAATGATAAGGAAAAAAACAAAGCATTAACACTTTGGTTACCGATAGCCACACTTTGCTAACTCAGAGTTTAGGCATTCCAGTCTTGGTCTCAGAAACATTTAAAGGTGGTCAGTACAAGGTTTTGAGCACAAGGCTGATGTTACAGATCAGCTGTCAAACAAAAACAGTGGGAGCTACACAAAAAGCTTGGTTTGTGGAAGAAATTGTGAGAAGCGGTGCCTGCACTAACAACGAAAACAGGTGTACAATTCATAAGCTTCCTCCAGTCCTGTATCTCCCAAGCATCAGGTAATAAATTGAAAAGCAACGTGATGGAACTTCCAAATAACTAGACTGAATTTAAAATGTTTGAATGTAAGAGGCTCCCAAAGTTATAAAAAGAAACAAATCCCATGTCTTTTCCTCCATGCTTTCTCTCCATTTCTCTTTACTCTTGCTGCAAAAATGAGTACTTGCTGACGAAAAGTCTTTCTGTATATTCAAGTTTAACTGTGAGCCCTTCCTTCTGCCTGGTTCAGAAGGGCAAAATGCAGTCAGAGGGACCAGGGAGAAGCAAAGGAGTAGTAGAAGGAAGCATGATACTGTATTCGTTGATTCCTCTAAATATTTACCTGGCTGGGAAAGTATTTGCTGGAGTGGTTGACTATTTCATCACTAGTCAAATTGCAGCCTGAGTCTAAAGTCTCAGTTTTAGTAAAAATAATCCCTAATTTAAAAAAAAAAAAAAAAAAAAAAAAAAAAAAAGAGAGAAAACAGATGCATAATATTGTGTATTTATCTGACTTATTAGCTCAGATGCTCAATGCTAATATAGAGGTCAGCACTGGTACCTAACTCCTCACAGAAGATCATGTATTTGCAGTCTTGAAGAAGTAAGTTTAATCAAACTAATGTTTGGATCATATCCTATTATTTTAAATATGTTATTTTGTTTGAATAACCTATTTTAGCATGAGTAGCCAAGCTTAGCATGAGTAGCCAGGCTTGCTGGAATTCCAGGCCACATGTCATGAACTTAACCTGGTTCCTTGGGTACAGGGGTCCCTGAAGACCAGTACCAGGAGGCAAAGAGGGAACTGTCTACAGAGGCTGCTAATCATCTAGATAAGAACAGTAAATAAAAAGGTGCCTGGAAGGTAAAGAAAGCGTATCCTATAAGAAACAAAAAAGCCCTAAGACACACAATTACCATAGAACCAAAAGGTACATGAAGGATTTGTGAAGAGCAGGCACACAGATTGTGAGGGTTTAAAAGCCCAAGACTTTCATCTCAGTGTGACCCCCTTGAGAGCCATCCAGTCCAGACTGTTTCTTTGCCATGTTGTTTCATTTCTTTTTGTCAAGGGTTAAGATTGCGGGGTGACAATAAAACCCTGGCAGATGTATTGTTAACCCCCTCTCCCCCCACACTTCCCCCTTTTTGCCCCTCCCTCTCCCCCCTTCCCACTCAGGACAGCCAATCGAGAGGGAAAGAAGGACAGAGAGAAGAGAGTTGGAAAAATTAACAACAGTTTACAAATGCTACTAATAAGAATAGAGAAAATAATACAAAATAAACAAAACCAATCTTGAAAGTCTCAGCAACTGCAGAGCCGGCAACCAAAGTCCTGGATTGGACTCTGCAGCCAACCAGAGCTGGATTCAGTCTCTCACTAGGCCTCAGTTCGCAGGGATGACTAGCAAGGTCCTCTCCTAATGTCGGCCATAAGCAGAAGGGAAAAAGCAAAGGCAAAAGGGCCGAGATCCTCGTGATCTCCCACTTTTATATGAAGTATTCATGTGAATGGAACGTTATACACAGTTGGTCAGTTTCTTGGTCACCGGTTTCTCGTCGCCCCTCTCGCGAGATGTCCATCCATGCTTATCAATAAGTTTGCATTCCATTGCTAGGTTTACCAAAACACATGTCTGGTTCTCCAGGAAAATGCAGTTAATATGAAGGCTTTAGCTGACACGCAAAATTCACTGAAAGAGAAACTTGTTTTTCACAAAACCAGGACACTTTTTTATCTTTTCATTAAATCACTTTTTTAAGCACAGACATATGAGACTATGCCATGGGAAACCTAGGGTCAGGGATATTTCTTTAACAGCAACTTATTATGAATAATACCTGTTTTTCTGACATTATTAACCAGTGTTTTGGAGATATTTTGCTGCAAGTCAGTCAAGGATGCTCAGTGCTCCTTGGGTGTATCTTGACCTTACGAGCTGCTCTAAACTGAAGGCCCAGACACATGCTACAACTTCAGCACTCACACAATCTGTTGTGATTGACATTTCATTTAAGCAGTTTCATATAGGTAGGCACAAGTCACCACAGTTTCTCATTCCACCATCCTAATTAAAATTATTTTTGATCTGTGATTTTATAAGAGCTCTAAGTTCAGAGAGTCAAAAATCAGGGAAAATCAGACTTTCAGGAAAGCCGTACCCATATTTACTAAGTTAGTCTATCCAGCATCTACAAGCCAGAAATACAATTTTGAGTAACACAGGGAAAGCAACATGCATCTAAATGCAAAAATCGTGAAAAATCAACTAAAAATATTTTATTTCCAATATCATAATCTTTTCTGTTCATCTCTTATTTTACTCTTTCCTTTCTGTTCTGTAGTACTTACACACCCTGCAGTACAGGAATTAACACTTACTTGAGGATTTTAAATCCTAATGTCTCTGTAGTTCAGTTTTTAACATTATAATACTAGTAACTGATTAACAGCACTTTGCTTATGAGATAGGGAATATATATTAATTCAATAAGAGTAATTAACATAAGACGATATAGAAGAGAGAATCCTCTGGTATTTAAGGCAGTAGCCAAATTTTAAAAAATAAATAAATAACTAGGTAGATAAAAAACCCACCAAAAACCCTTAAAAAAAAGAGGGGGAGAGAAAAAGAATTAACTTCCAATAGACTGGAAGCGGCTTTTGCTTATAATTCAGAAGTGAGCAGACAAGTTTCCTGGAAATGAAGTATAATTAATATGTCCTCAGATTGTGGGATCTGCCTTTTCTCTTTGAAAGACCAGAGATTGTCCACAACCAGAATCATGAAGCTGGACAGCAGGAAGTCATTCCCAAAGATGTTAATAAAAAGCTTTTTTTTGGGAGGGCCTGGTCAGCAGGTCTTTCTTATGTTCTCACACATAAAACAAATGCAAAAGGAACCTTAAGTAGCTAACTCAGTCACAACATGGTGAACCCCTATGAAGGTGTCGCTACATGTTTCTTCACAACCTGATAAAACATTAAGTCTACAGTGATTCGATGGCAGTAGAGGCATAAAAAACGCCTGCAATTAACAGTTTATACAAGTCTTGTATTATTATTGAGTGACATAAATACCCAAAAAACGCTGTTAAAGCATGGAAAACAGTACTTTGCTTTACCATGCTTTACTTACCAATTTTCTGCCAAGGGAATAAACTTACAGAAATCAAACATTAAAAATTGACACATGCAAGCCATGAACATAAAAACCATAGGCGATATTTGGATATTCAAGTATTCATAGTGCACTCCTGTACACTATAAAGTGAAGATTTAAAGGGGATGAAGTTGCCTTCGCTATATGAGTAGTTGTCATCTTCAAAAGAGTGCTCCTTAAAGTATCGCCCTTAAAATCAGAAAATAACATGGACTACATGACAGATTTTCTAGCACCTTAATGTCATCCAATAATGTATGCCGAGGAATAAGAGAATACTCTTTATCTAAGGAATAAAGATTTATCACTTCAAAGAGAGAAAGAGGAAGGACAGACTGCTATTTAAAATGCATTTGACATAGCTTCCCACTTCCCCTAGTCTCAACAGCTAGTTCACTTCTAAGATCACTTTTCTTTTAAATTAATACTCCCAGAAAATTGTTTTGCTTCCTCTTTGCATGGTGATTAAAAAATAAAATAAAAGCTTATTTGAGGAGTTTTGGGCAGGTGATTTGGTTTTGAAGTTATCTGTACAAGCATATTCACTTCTGCCTCAGTAATCTTTCTCCTCTTCAGCCGCATGATCACATATGCAAACCAAAATAAAGCGTGAAGTAACTGTCCTCTCTTTATATTGTATGCAGGTCAAAAGTCCATACTGGATGAGGAGGAAAAGCGCTGTTGAACCTTTCCCTTGCTGGTCTCTTTGTAGGTATGTTTACCAGTTCTGTTTACCAGCTCACTCATTCTGTAGAGACTAACCATAAAATGACAGAACTCAGCCTGCTGTTTCCCAGTTCAGGAGAAGGTATTTTACTACGCTAACAAGAAACATTTTAGTCATAGATGTGCAGATACCATCAAAGAACATCTCATGCTTTTCTAAGGCTTGACTCTCCTCCACAAAAGCAACAGCAGAGCTTCACAAAATTCTCATTTCAGACGGTCCTGCCTACAGACTCTAAGCTGATATATCTGACAGGACGCATCTATTTTGATGAGTTGTTTTGTTGTTGTTTTTTTTCACTTCTCAGACCAAAATTTCAACTATTTCATTTCTAATGGCAAGAACACCATAAACAATTCTAAAGGGCTGTACCTCCACTGCATTTAACGTGTTTGAGTGCCCCACAGATAACTAAAATCCAGAGCCTCATTAACTGACCTTTTCTTCAGCTGGTGCAGTTTGTTTGTATTACCCTACTTTTGAGCTCAGCCCACTGAATCCAACTGGGCTCAGCTG
Organism: Columba livia; assembly: GCF_036013475.1. NCBI lineage: Eukaryota > Metazoa > Chordata > Aves > Columbiformes > Columbidae > Columba > Columba livia. The sequence continues at coordinate 76,770,937 of NC_088642.1, forward strand.
AGATGCAGAAGAGAAAAGCATCTGAAGAAGAGGAAGAACGAGCCACACAAGACATTTATCTACGTTAGTTGTTAGTTTGCATTGGTAACTTACACTTCAAGCACTCTGGTTAGACAAACTCACTTGAATAAGGAAAATCGTACTAATTATTTTACACTACAAAAATTACTGAGAACAACCAGCAACACAAACAGTTCATTTCTATCATCTATAATTGGTGCTGCAAAGCGGATTAGATTGAGATACTGTGATTTTTTAGAGTGGTTGTGCTGTAATAGTATCAGAAAAATGGTATTTTCATTACTGTTGTCACATCTGGTCAACTGTGCATACTTTTTTGAAACCATTTAAACAGATAGTCTATCAAGAACAATTAGAACTAATACTGCCTGTCACCACTAACTATGCAATAACAGGTTTTAGATACTACAACACATTTGAATCTTTTACTTCTAGACATTCACAAGTGCAAGACAGACAGCCAAAGTGATTTGGTTTTAAGGTATGTTAGTTCTACATTTTTATCTTCATTTATTTGGTGTATTACTTGCACCCTTGTTGAAATTTCTCAAATTACAAAAAATAATGTGCGTTGTATGCTTCTACATTCCCTGCTTATCTATTTGAGAGCATAAACAATTGTCCTAAGAAGATCTCTCACCACTGCCCAGTAATACTGTGATTGATAGTGGGATGTTTGGGGCTACAATACAGGGTAGAGATGTTAAAATAAGGGTAAGCAGTGTAGCAAGCTCTGCCTCGAGATCTCTAATTACTGCTCTTCCTATTTCATCCATTTGTGAGCTGCCTTCCAGGCTATGAGCTTTTTGAGATAACAAAACAAACTTTGCATAACAAGCCTTTGAAGAAATAAAGTTATGTGCAGTACAATTTCAAAAATAGCATTTTGCTCATTTTTGCAAAAACTCCTGATAGAGAAAAACCTAAACAACTCCAAACAGGGTAATTCAGGAACCAAAGGTTCAAATAAATTAATTTAATTCTTCCAAGCTGTATCTGGAGCTCTGTAGAAGTTACTGCTCAACCCCAAAACAGAACTTCAGAAAAACAAAAACCCAAACATTCCCAGCTACTGGCATGTTGTGTAAATTACAGGACGATGTATTAAAAAGTGGCCTTGCTAACAGACAACTTATGTTGTCTAGTTGAACTATTCTTTTAATACCTTTGCATCTTTGTAACAGTTCATTAAAAGCATATAACATGAAAGTTTCACACAATTTCTTAGTCCACATAAGACCTAGCTTTTAATTTTATTTTTTTTAATGCGTAAGTATTTTTCAGAAAAGTAGAACTGATCTTAAGCACCGATGCACAGGCATTCTTAAATGGGCTTTTCATGATATATGTTAAAATAAGTTAAAAATCAAAGTACAGTCACTAAGAGTGTTCCAAAGTTATAGCACAGTAACATGAATGTATAAAATTTACAGGTGAAAAGGATATTTTTAGATTATTTTAATGCTAAAATTATAATGCTGCTAAGTTTCTGCTGTTGTGGGGTTTTCTTTATTTGTTTGTTTTTAAATAAACATGAGCAGGAAAATGTTGTCATTTTTTTACAGAATCCAATGGTTTTCTCCACCTTTTCGGGCATTTACCCTTGTTTTTCCCTAGCCTCTGTTAACAACACAACGCCCATAGTTCTTCAGGGGCATTCCATTTTCAGAAAATTGCTTAGCAGAATTGGTGAAGATCTGAAAGCTGAGGTCCGTATTTATAGCAGTGAAGAAAACAAAAGCATTGTAAATCTGTGATTTGCTTCCAGAATGATGTGCTTCCCATGTGTTCTCACTCATGTGCCACAATACACTTGTTTGCACCTCTTAGTAAACATTTCCATACACCTCAGCTCTCCAAACCCCAGCCCGAGGTACAACCACTTCTCCGCAGAGTATAATCAAGGTGCCTTTCTGCTCAAGCCAACTGAGCAAACTTGTTGACTACAGGACCTTGGCAGCCAATGGACCAGGGATGAAGCCCCTGACTGCCAATGTGCCAAGCATGGTGATGGTTGTACTGTCAGGATCAAGCCCCGGCTGTAATGTTAGTTTCACAGAGTCTTCAAACAAAACTAATTTCTACAATAGGAGCCATAAAAGCCTAATAGGGCTGATATTTGAAAACAAATCTTGCATTTTAAGAATGCAAGCACTTTTTCATTCTAGAACGGTGAGATTATTTTCCTTCTAGGCAATTTTAAAGGCCAAACAATAATTTTGTCGTCATCACTTCAAACAATTAATCCTCTCTGCAATTTCTAACATAAAGATATATAAATCCTTTCAGTTTTTGATCAGTTTGCTCATGTAACAAAGTGACTTGCAAAACAGTTAATTGCAAATTACAGACATGTTGAAGTTCACATAATTAGTTGAGTCTTGCCTTAACACATCTTGAGACTGTTGGATAAAGTGTCCTTTAGCTGATCACTGCTCATTATACACTAAAAGGATTATGTAATGAAATATGCAAATGTGTAACCAATTAGCTCTTTAGGGTATGTGATAAGATTTTGTATATTATGACTTTTACTTTTCTTGCTGGCATGATGACTTTATCCAGGCTTGCACGACTCTATAATAAACACAGTCTTTCATCGATGTGTGCTGAATTTGGTTCATTTGTATGCATACCAGGTAAAGAACACTGGGTTTGGGACAACACATTCAGCATATCAGATTTTACATATGCAAATACACCTGACAGCTGAGGAAGCACCATCCAAACAGCATTGTATAACAGAGCTCTAAGCTACTAAAAACAGGAATAAAAAGCTGTATGAATTGCTGGCAATGTACAGAATATCTCAAATGAAAAACACAATTAATGAAAGACACTGAACCTCAGTTAAATCTTGCAAGACTGTTGTTGTACTTGAAAGCTTAATTTTAAATCACAACCAGAAAGAATAGTTTTGGAGGTAAGCACACCCAACAGAGAAGAACTTGGAACCTGGTATTGCCAAAAGCTCCTGAAGAAACCTGATGAGCAACAAATATTCTCACTCTGATACAAGTTCTCTTCCAGATTAACAACTTTAAAGCAGAAAAACAAAGATAAATCAGATTGTTCTTATTCCAAACACCTAACAGTCAAGTGTCAAGTGGCAAAGAACATAAAGATACTGCTATTTCCCTTGCTATTTAAAGACCTTTGAATTCAGACTACTGTGATTTTACTGGAAAAAATTAAAAACTCTGGCAAAGAACTTGGGACTCACGATCTTCCATATTTATGAAAAGTCCTTTTTTTTGTCTTATTCTTGATTTTCTCAGCAGTATCAGCAAAAGCATGGGGACTTTTAAGTAGCTCATCCATTCCATCTGCATTCCAAAATTCACACGCAGCTCAGCTGAACACAGTGAACAGAAAGATTTAATGTAGTTATGTTTACCCCATAAAGCCTTGTGAAAAGTCACACCCGCCTGCAAACGTAACCACTGAGGATAAGACTTCAGGAAAAAGAATGGCCTTTAAATACCATTTTTAAAAAGGAATTGAATTTTCCTTGGCCCTCGGTTCCAAATCTTGCTTTCTCCAAGCACTTTGCTGTGTGTCCAAGAGTATTTTGTGTCCTGCAAGGTTCCTGAGACAATAACTGTCTCACATGTCACTGAGCACATGCATTGTATCCTTATAATATTGGCAAAGTAATAGAAAACCTTTACTTCTAGGTACTGGTTAGTTTTAATGGACCCAGTATCTGTTAAGAGGGCAAAATAACAATGAAAATAAAGTCTTCCTCTGTAGAAAATAGTTCCCTAAGTGCTTTTGACTTATGCTTTTTGATTCTCAATATATCTTTTGCTTTCTTTCCTTACCTGTGGTAACACTTCCTCATACACAGGCTTCTAGTCTGATAGCAACGTAAAATTTTATTAAATAAGCAGGGGAGCTGAACTGCTGTTGTCAAATAGCTTAACAATTGGTGGTAGCAGTAGAAAAGGAGTTCAAGTAAAATCTGCTTTATGTCACCAGTGTATCCAACAGTGTTGCTTCAATTCACTGCCTTGTTCTTGGCTTCAAAGCATGGTTGTACCAGTAATGATGAGTGTCATAGATCAAAACAGGGGAGACCAAATTAATAAAAATTCTTTTCCCTGAGCTTCACAGGAATAGGTGTTTACCAGTTTGTAGAGAATTAAGTCTTCAGGTGTCTGCTATCTTCTCTATAGTACTGACTTTAATATTGATCCTTATCAGGAAACAGAGCTATGTTTTGTCCAAAGTGTTCTGCAGCACAAAAACTATCAAGTCTTATATATTTCTTCCCAAGTGCCAGTTGTCTACTCTTAGAAACAAGAAACTGGAAGGCTTCAGGATCCATTAAATCAGTGACAACATGAGCTGCTCTACGCAGATGGAATGGATGAGCTACTTAAAAGTCCCCATGCTTTTGCTGATACTGCTAATAAAATCAAAGAATAAGACAAAAAAAGGGAAGTGTATTAAGGAAATAAATACAATATTGAAAAACAGGGATCAGTTCTGGTTTCTCTTTCTTTTACTGTCAGTATATTTACATCATTTAAACTGTGGTTTTGTGTTTCTTCAGACGGTGATATGTATAAGGTGGATCACAGGCAACTATTAGTAAAAGAAATAATTAGCAAAAGTAATAACTTGGCTGCAGGTTACTTTCTTTTCATGCAAGTAATTTATTTCTCTTATTTTAACACTGAGGTGTTGTAATTTGCCTTGCTTGAAGTGGTGGTGTATATGATCAGGTACCTCTACAAAGGCAGATTCTGTATTTGTTCCTGGTAGACTTTTTATGTTTTGTGCTTCAGGATTTTTGGACAAACATTTCACAGAGTTGTCATTTGAAATCTACTAACAGCTAGAATATGAACCAACAGGTGGATAACAACTCACTAAGGTATGCATGAGATTGCAAAGCAAAACTTTCCACCTTTAAGACAAATCTCAGCAAATGCCACGAATGCAAAATAGTTGCAGCAGGTGGCAAATTGCAGGAGCATCACCAGCCCAGGGTGCAGTGAGGAGGAATGGAGCCCTCTGTGTTTTTCCAGGAGTTCACAATCACAGCATCACCCTAGTAAAATGTGTATAAAAAATCAAGGCTGTCAAAGGTATCTCTAAAACTCTATGGGTTGCCCAACAGTTAATGACTAACTTTCTAATACTTTTATGCAACTATGACACTCTTGGGGTTATGTTGTTAATAGAGGCTAGGGAAATATAAGGATGAAGACCCAAGAGGGTGGAGATACTGTGTTTGCTGCTGTTCAGTCCCTCAAGAAACCCATTGTTGTGGATTCTTCCCCAAAAGCAAGAAAGGGCCCACCTATCCCATCAACTTTCTGACTTTGTGAATAACAGAAGTCATAAAGTTTTATGAAGTAGTTCCCATGTCACAACATAAAATTAGGCTGTGGAGGACCAGCTGGTCAAACCTGATTTAATTTAGAAAAAATACTCAGCTATGTGGCATAGAGCTGCTGCTCTGAGTGGACCCATCCAAATCACTGATATGTTGTTCAAGTACTGAATTACCTTTAATGTTTATGTTATACACATCACATTTACTCCGAGGATGTCAAGCTTCAGTTTCTAGCTCTGTTAGAAGGAATCTAAAGGCTCCTTTGATAAATTTTCAGTTCGTTATCAACTCCTTAAGTATTTCAGTTTCAATATATCAAGATCTTGCAGACTTTTTCTAATCTTTTGCTACTCTTGTGGCTTTTAACTACTGTGTTTTAGCCATCTCCTTCTATTTTCAGACTTGGAATAGATGCCTTCTAGAAATGGCCACACTAACTTCCAGGATACAAGCAGAATTATTTTGCTATTCTTACTCATTTTTGTGCTTGTGCCATGCACCATGTTTTCCTTCTCACCACAGAGTTATCTTTGGACAATATGTCCAAACTCACTGAGCACCGGGGAATCCCAGCTCTTCTCAGAGCTACTGATTCTCCAGAGAGATTCCCCCTCGCTCGAGCCATGACCCAAATTCACTTCTTGCTGCCCCCTCCTTCAACATCTCCTCAGTTTTGGTGTCACCTCTACACTATAATTTCACATTTAACTCCCATGTTATATGAAGTATGGCCAAGTGCCAGTTCCTGCAGGACCCAGTTGGCTATCATGCATTTGCAATACAGGTCTAGTACATGAGCTGACCAATCTGCAAGCCCTGGATCAAGTGTATCAAACTCTTAAAAATAAAAGACTGCAAATGACCAGCCACATCAAAGCTAAATGCCTGATGACTGACAAAGACTGTCTGACTGGTAATGAAGACTGGCTGGCCACCAGTGAAGAATCAAACTGGGTTATACATTAAATGGCTTCATTTATTTTATTTTTAAGTCTTAAGTCTTCTTCCCCCATCCTCTCACTAGCCCTCTTTCCAACACGATACAGGGCTGAAGTCTATTTTAATTCAACTGAGCTGGTTAGACCAGAGGGTAGACAAACATAAATACTGAGATAGTTCACCCATTTTGACAATGAGTGGACTTAAACGTGGTATTTTTTCCTCTCCTTTTATTCAGTTGCTTTTGGTTGCATTAGATCCTAGTAAAGGATACCTTTTTATGTAAAACTAGGAGATGTGGTGGAGAGAAAGAAATGCTTCACTGATATGACATTGTATGCTTCCTATATTTTGTTGGTGAGACAATGTGTGGAAGGGATAGTATGTCGATGTGCCAACTTCAGTGCAAATGTGAGAAGGGTTTTTGAAACTACAAGTCTAAATCATAACATTAATTTTATTTTTTAAATCTGAGTAAAAGTAAAGGCATAGTACTTTATAAATTTTCCTAAATTTAAAATTTCAACTAGTATTATTCTCTGGGTTTTCTTTTGGTTTGGTTTTTAATTACCTTTTCTGCACGATGCAATAATAGAGATAAAAGACCGCTTGAGAAAGCAGAAAGCTGATATCCAATTGTTTTTCAATAACTGTAAATAACTAAAATGTCAACTCAAGAGTTGCTTAACCGGAGTTTGACTTCTTCATAGTGTATCACAGTCACGTAATGTGTCTGTATACAGATCCCCAGAGGATTGCTACAACATGTCACCTTGGTGAGGTAAGAACAGTCGCTGCAGTGGGAAAGGCTTTAGGAAGCTATTAGCAGGTCATGATGATGGTGATAATAGTGAAGGTGATGATGATGATCATGAAGATGATAACAATGAAGATGATGACAATAATGACAAAGAGGATTTCTTTTTCTTATAGTCCAAAATCCACTGGTTCAACCTCTTTCTAATAGATCTAATCTGCAAAGGGACCTTTCCCTCACTGTCTCTCCTGGACATCATGATGTGTTACCCACCGTGTCAGGGCCAGCAGAGCGAGAAGCCACACCAAGAGTGACGGCAGCTGCACTCCAGTAACACAGATCAAACCCACCGGGGACAGAAACCCCTTCTCTGACTCAGAGCACCCAGAGCTGAGATCTGCAGCTGGAGGAGCAGACACAGCACTTCAGAAAGCCAGTGTGAGATGAAGAACAAGTCAACTCCTGCTTTGGGATAGCTCAGTGAGAGCTAGACTTAAAAAATCTCTTGAGCAAGTCCCCCTGCAGCTGATATTTGCAGTGTTATTTGGAAAGATAAGCCCTCATGACAGTGTTAGTTACAACCAGGGCCATCAGCTTCATTTATATCCCCCAGAAAACACTGAGTGCAGCTCACAGATAAGTTTTTGGTAAGCTGGTTATGCTGCACTCAAAGATTTCCTTCCTTACCTATTTTAAAAGACTATACCTTACAGATATATATTCTGAACCATTTTTTTTTTCCTTTAGAAAAGTGAGTCCATGCTTCAGACTCCCATCCTGTCTGGATGCATTAATCACCGTCAGAAAAAATGTCTCTGTCACCTGTACTCAAGGGTGAAGCTCGTTTACATAGCATTGTCATTAACGTTAGCCTCTCAAATGTAATACAGCTTGCACATTGCAGACCTTTCCCACCTCTTACTAGCTAACTGCTGTTTTTCTGAGTGTGCCAAAAGCAAAATCTCATTCACAACCAAAGGTGTCATGAATGCCAGCAAAAGCTTTGTCATTGTACCTGAGGTCAGAAGCTAACCCTTCAAGAAGAAGACACTAACCCATTGCCTAAGAAGCATAAGAAAAATTGGAAGTTTTTTCTTTCCATAAGAAACCAGAAATTCTTCATTGCTTGTTATCAGTAGGAAAAACAAAGGGGTTATATTCTTCAGTCATTTAAGTTCTAAGTAAAAACATTGACCTCTGTGACACTGCACTCAGTGAAAAAGCAGAATGCATTTTTCAAGCTGATTTTAACTCAAATTAAGGTAACACAGCAGGAACCCACCTCCAGCTTGCACTAATGTCCCTGTCCTACCTCTAAACTGATTAGCAATCCACCTCTATAATTTGCACTTTGAGACAAAAAAAAAATTTGCTTAATGATGTATTGAAGCACACACATGGAAGAATAACTTAAAAATAAATGATCTGAGTAAGATTTAAAACCTTAGAAAGAGTCAAAACACGATGAGCATTGCAAGCTACAAATGTGTTCACAGCATGGTACCAGCTTCGTGCAGCGAACATAGAGCACACACAATGCATGATTAGGAGTTTAAGTCAATGCATCCAGAGTAGTTTTCCCTTTTGCATTGCACCTAATGCAGCTTTAGAAGCTGATTAAATTGCTGATTAAATTGTATAGATAGAGCTCATTGGGATTATACTTTTCAGTTGTTTCTATTTTTGATCAGCAAGTTCACTGCTGCTTTGGGGAGGTTCCGTCAAGGTTTCAGCTGATGAGCGATACCCCTACTGCTGCACTGAACATTTTTAGACTTGGTCTGCTGGCTGTATGTTGTACTTGAAGGTGTTTCCTTTGTGTTCATTTATCATGGTATTTGATCTTAAGTTGAGGAACTGGAGAAACAGCAAACCAGAGGTGGTATTACTATATCATTCTGGCAATACTTATGACCTCATGGCCAATTCTAGCAAAGAGGACATTTTTAAAGAGTAGTCTGAGTAAATAACCAAGTTAGAAAAGATCATATCCTGATGAGATTGCAGCTTGGCAGTTTTAGGAGCCAATGACTGAATAAGGGCTGTGAATTCCCTGCACAAAGCTGAACATAGATTAGTTTTCCCAACTACCACAGCTACAGCTCATGAAAATATGGATGCATCTCTTTGAGCATCACTGTAAATTGAAATCTAGTTGTTATAATCAGGTTTGTCTTACTTCCTTGTAGGTGACTTAAATTATCTTCTTATTTCCTCTTCCATTCCCTGTCCAGTTGGATCACATATTATAAGCATCAAAGCAAGTACCAGAAGTATCATGGCAAGTAGCAAGGATTGGTTTAGTTGTATAAAGGTATTTGATTTCATCTATAATTCTGTGTATATACAGGTGATCTCCTGCAGTCCCTTCCAAAATGAACTAATATATGGTTCTATATTAAACTATTATTTTGTTATTTCCTGGTTGTTTACGTATTTATAACTTGGCTAAGACTTCGTTGCTCCAGAAATAAAATAAAATATAAAGAATCCTTCAGCTTTATATTTGCCAGACCTGTTTCTCAACTTGTGTTCAAAAATCCAACATGACTATCAACATACAGCATTCATCAGAACAGTCATGGACACACAGAATGCTATTTAGCGTGATGTGAGATTTCTGGAACACTATGAAATGTGAATATTCAATCAGTGGTATACAGATCATATATCAATGCTCTCTCATCTTCTGAATATATTTGCATGTGATAGTTAACGTTCTGTGATAAACTTGTTCTTTATTCATTGTCTTTTGATGCTGAAATTCTAAGTGAAAGGAAACTCTTGGATGACTAGATCTGTATCATCTTTGTCTCCTCATATCTGGCTTGTAAAAGTTGGTGTTTTACAGGATAATCTTGTGAGATATTCAGCTGTGTTCTGCAGTGCAAAAATCAAATATACATCTCCCATGCGGAAAGAGATGCTCCTGGCCTTAAATACTTCTCAAGACGTTCCTCTCATGCTTTTTCAGAGGGGCTCTTCCTGAGCATGCACAGGTGACACTTCTGAGGGCGCAGCTGTGCCATAGCAGGGTGCGATGTGGTTGTCACGGTGGGTGACAGCGGTGTCCCATATGGGATCACTTACTCCAGTGAGTTCCAGTGGTGCTGAACCAACCAATGTGACAGAGTCAAATTCTTACAGACACACACAAGCAAAAGCCCCCTCTTCTGCGGCTGATTCTCCAGAGCTAAAGTAGTTGATAAAAACACCCAGAATCTTTGAAGATATGTTTGCACATGGGGAGAAGAGATGCTCATATGATAAACAGATGTTTGGACCCAAATTTTAGTGGTGTTTGTGTGTATGCTGGAGTACTTAATGTGCTGTGGGAGTGCTGGTGTATGAGACAGATACAAATCTGTATGGGGTTTGGTACGGGGATCACAACAACCAGGTTGGCCTGTGGTCCTGGAGTGTCCGTGCATGTGTGTGGGTTTGCAATCCTACAAATTCACTTTGCCAGACAAAATAACACTTCTTTTGACTGACTTTTGTCTTGTTTAACACCTGGGCCATGATGAGATCCATTTCTATCCGTGTGTTTTCATTCATGCAATCCTCTGGAATAAATCCTATTGCAGAAAGGACATTGTCCTTTCTCATAGCATTATAAACTTTTATTTCAGGGATATCTAGGATAGGTATGTACTTTTCTGTCTGCCTTACTGGTATTGTTACTTATTTTACACTTGCAGTTGATTTCTTTTCCCAATTTGTGGATCAAATTCATTATTCTTCTTTTTCCCCTAAAAGCGAAGATTTTAACTGTCAATTTATTAAGTGCTTCTAATGTGTGCATTGACGTGAGGAATCAAGCAACAGCACTTGTCTTTCCAAAGTCATTTTTTAGATCACTTTTGAATTTTGTTTTGTCAAATTTTTTCCTAGTGCTCTGGAGTCCTGACAAACTTCAAGAATATTTGGTCCAGGCTGCCAGTAAGTGCAGGAGTTCAGGTTCTCAAAGGGAACAGACCTTCAGACACTTGGGTTAGAAGCATAGAGAATGCAGGTGGGTGATGTATTAATCAACACCTCAAGATAAAGGTTTATTGTCCCAGTCAATTCAATTTAAAAGCATTGTCCAGATGTCTGACACATTTCCCATTTCTGTGACAGTGGTGTGACCAATATCCCTTGGGAGCTGCAGCCTGCAGTCGGTGACATGTTCTGCAAACATCGGTGCTGTAGGTCCACAACGTTTCTTTGGAGAGCAGAGGAAATCTTGCTTGCTCCTTCGGAGGCTTTCTTCTACAGAAGGACCCCTGCAGAAAAATAGTTCCATCTGTGGCTTTTCTGTATTTTCTGTTCTCAAATGTCCTGTTCTGTGTTGGCATAAACCATTCATGAGTTCTTTTTCTGGGCAGTCTGTAACTGTGGTAACAGCTTTAAGCATCTGCATGGCAATAGTGTGATTTGAATCCCTACCCGGGCATGCAGGTCAGGATCAAAAAAAAAGGAAGGAATAGCACTGCATAATAAAATGGTGCTTTTGGAAAGGGAAGCAGAGCTAATATCTGTCTGGCTTTGTCTTCTTATTTTGAAGTTGACATTCAGTAATTACTCAGTGTGAGGTAACACTCAGTAGGACCGTGCTGGCTTTCGTGTGCTTCACAAGTGCTGGTAGAAATTTACTATTTGTACAGGTGTGAGCCACAGGCCAAGTGGTAATATGAACTGTCACTATACTGTGATTTAGAACTCCATTATCTTCCATTATACAGTCATCTGGACATGATGAGAAAAACTTGGGAGAACAATCAACATAAAATGAAAGAGTATGCTAGTATTGTAGAATGCATCCAGTAAATTTTAAGAAAAGCTTCAATTCAAATGCAAAGATAATCTAGCATTAAATGGAATTTACACCTTCAGTGAGGTTATATTTTGGACTATCAATCTCAAGCTGACGTTCAGATGGTATTTTTTACCGAGCTCAATATATTGTGTTGCCGTAAGCATGTGAAGAACTCATGAATCTGACGCTTCTGAAGTACCTTCTACCACAAATAACTATATATCATAGGTATTTTCACCTAACATCTTGCCTGAGGTGCTTTCAAATTAGGTAATTGACAAATAATAAAAGTTTATTCTGAGATATTTTACATTCATCTCTCATTGTTCTTTACACATGATGCTGTGGATTCACTAATTTTTATGCATGCAAATGAGTAGTCTGAAGCTTTATCAAGCAGGTCTATTGAAAGGAAAATACTGAGAGTTCTGTTAAGTGTATTTATTTATCATTAATATTAATTAGTCATCCAGTTATTTTTATAAGAATTGCCTTCTTTATTCCTACTCCCTACTTGTTTTGTTTTCTTTATTGAAAGCAGTATAAGGTTTTCTGAGGTCATTTTAAAGATTGAAGCTGATCAGCTGCTCTCTGTAATACTCATATTAGCTTCACATTATTCTCCAGGTTCAGTTAAGGCATGTTTTTCTGTCATTAATTGCCAAGTTATTACCAATCTAAAAGTCGCACCCTTGTCATAAAGTGAAGGTAAGGTTAAGCTAACTGTAATTTGTCTCTAGGTTGCTTGTTTGCTTAGAAATACAACCTGCAGACTCTCTGGTTTGACAGAAAATACCCTACATTTTAAATAAAGGACATGATCATTATTTAGTACAGAGGCATTAGGGAAGCTCTAAGGCCAAAGCCTTCTTGCAAACCAAAGTGTTCAACAGATCTGAAAATGAAGCATAAACTGTCCAAAACCTTTTCTACATCAGAGGAAAAATATCAGCTTGAATACCTTCATAAAGGTGGTTGTATCAGTGGGTCACCTCTTATATTCCGGTCTTTGCACTTCACCTCTGGAGGACAAAGTCCAATAAAACCTCCAAAGAGTCCTAACTCCACTCAGAAGAAACCGAACGTGTCATCCCATTACGATCTTCTGAAAGCACCCCAGGAGAAAGCAAGGAAATAACTTAATTGCCAGATAGAAACCACCACCCAGTAACCAGGGACAGAGACATACCCACCCTGATGTGCAAGAAAGAAGAGAAAGAGGGAAAACAGGGTGGGCTGTTTGGGTTTTTTTTTATGTTAAGGTACTAAAAAGACATCAGAACTGGGAAATGAGAACTGCAACGTTTTCCCATTTTTCAAAAATTTCAGGATTTTCTCTTCAAAATGTCTGCCTGGAGCAAGGAATAAGTTTTTTGTTTTTTTCTTCAAAGGTTAAGTCTAGAAAAAGAAAAATGTGTCTTATGCATTTTGAGGTGTGTGGGTAGTTTTTGAGCATTCATTCTTTCATTTGTTTTTTGGTTTGGGGTTTTTGGGGTTGGTTTTGGTTCAGTTCATTTTCTTAAGCATTAAAATGACAGAATTTTAAGGAAGAAAATTAGTATCCTTCATTTTAAAAGGTCTGAAATAAATAACCAGGGATTTAGGGCTTTCTTATGATGCTGAACAAAAATAAATCAACCTTAAAACCATCTTTTGAAAGGTACAGTTTCTTTATGGAAACCTCTTCAGCTGGATAATTTCCATTTTTCTGTATTCATTTTCAGGGCAGGACTGCACTTTAATTAAAGTTCAGCAGTCTATAAACACTCTAAACATTTCCTTTCATTAATGCATATGAGTTTTAAGGGCAAGACACTGCAGTCCGTACTCATTTGATGAGAGCTTACCCATATGACTGATTATATACTATTTAGGGGACAGTCTTAGGAAGACCTGTGGTAACAGGAGATGCACAGGCAGTCCATGCTGGTGTACAGTTCATATCACACTGTTTTCTTCTTGCTTTTGTCAGTAAGGGTGTAAACTTGTGCCTGATTCTCAGTGACAGGGACAGAATCATGTAGAAATTCTGTGATGAATGAAAATCGCAGCAATTTTCTCCCTTCTCAGGTCTTCAAAGGTTCTGAAAATTTCCATAAATGTTTATATTGAAATATGATGGGACTAATTTTCTGATTTTGATTTTAAATTACATCAGCCAGTGTGTAACAGCCCAGATGAAGGTTGTACCCAGTTGAAGCTGTTGAAGCTCTCACCCCAGCGTGCGTGTCCCCGTGATCTGGTGTGCGCTGCCAGCTGGGGCTCCGCTGGCCACGGGGATGCTCCTCTGGGCCGTCAGAGACACCACATTGTCTTCATGAGATTTGGAAGGAGGCGCACACAAAAACAAAGAGGTTGGTGCTGTGCGGTGTTTGTTTAGCCATAAAAGGGTCACCTACTTCTGTCCAATAGTCCCACAAATATTTAAGCAGCAGTATAGCTCTGATTGACAGCGCATACAGCTGATGGTATGTGAAAACTTGAAAACTGATCAAGTGAGTAGAAATAACTCAACAGAGCAGTCACAGCCAGAGTTTTCCTCTCCTGTAAAAGAACCCATGTGATGAATAAGGGCACAGATTAAGTGACAGACATCACAGTTGCTGCTGCCAAAACCCTGACCGGGGCCGTGTCCACACACAGGGCTTGTGAAGATCAGTCTTCGAGCAGAGGAGAGACTGAAACTCAGCAGCTCCAGCTTCTTCTCATATTTTCACCACCGTTTGCCTTATGACTGACAAGTCTCGCTCAGGTTTTATGTCCTTCTGCTGCCTGGTCCCAGGGATGAAGTCGTTTGTCACAAGCGCTTCTTCTACACCAGCCTCTGATGATCCATATGCTTGTACTGTCTCTAGATGTAACCAGTCAAAGAACAGGACTCGTTAATATATAGTTTATGCAGTAGAACTAGAGAAGAATATGCAGTTCACAAGGGCATTATTTTCGCTCCATAAAGCTGATGGTTTTAGTCAGCTTTTGGGGTTTTTTGTGTTGTTTGCTTGTTGGTTAGTTGGTTTTGTTGTGTTGGTTTGGGTTTTTTCTATAAGGTGCTTTTGATGCTTGGAAACACAAAAGAACAAAGACCAAAGACATTTCCATGAGTTGGGGTGATGCAGCCTACGTGGTTGCCTTCTTGACAATTTAACTTTTTAGGAGAAAAATAAATATAAAAACTTATTTTCTTAGCTTTTACTGTGGCAACTCAGTGCCAGGCTCTAGCCACACAGTAACAGGGAGTACAACAAAAATTCTGACGTTCCTCTCAAGCAAAGGGTATATCCTGTCCAAAGAGTGGGTTAAACTTTCTAAATGCATCTGACATGCTTCTGAGAACATCAGAATTTCAGTCCTGAAACCTTTTGACCAGCAGGAAATGTGAACACAAAGTGTAACACACTTTCCACTGCTGAACGGTCAAATACCTTCTGTCAGAAGTGTTTGGTTTCTTAATTCACTCAGCTAAGCCCGACACACTGCTGCAAGGGAGTCAACACACAGTTTTTACTTTTGCTTTGTCATGTAAAAATACTATTTTGTTAAACTTACTAACTTCTCACTGTGATGGGTTCAACCTAGTCTGTTAGCAGATACTACTTGTTTTACCCACTGCCCTCATTTTTAATCAAACTTGGATGGAAAACCTCATAGTTCCTCTATGTAATTACTCAGCTTTATGCTATTCTGGGGAAATTTGCACACATAAAAGCAGACCAGATGGGGAAGAAAGGAATAAACAGCTTCCAAAGGTGGTGTCTATTAAGAGTGCTGCTGAAATAAAGGTCGACTGTTTTAATGTATTAGTGTTGTCATTACTTAAAACCCATGGCTATTTATAAGTGCTGAATTGGTCGCTGGAGGGAGCTGAGATTGCTCCAAGCAGCAGAGCTGCGGGTGAGCGCTTCCCTTTGCAACGGGCTCTGATGGCACCAACACTGAGCTGTGAAAGACCCTTTCTGGGTCCGGGCAGGTCTACATCAAGGTTAAAATTGTACGTTCTGCAAGAAAAGTGCTTATTAATGAGGAAATAAGAGTTTGGCTGGGGTTGTTTCATCTTGTTTTGTTTTTTTTTTCATGTATCTGGCAGTTTAATAAAACGGCTTTGGGTGAAATAAATTCATCAGTGCTTGCCCTAAGGATGTGCGTGTTATTTACTGCCTTGGACTACGCAAAATAAGTTATTTCAGTAGAGAGCTGGGCTTTGTGTCTCATGTGCCTGAAAGGAAACACCAGCTACACCACTCAAAGCAGCCTTTCCAAAGCCAGCAAGAGGAATTTTCACAGCAATAGGGTTCCCCACATCTTTATTTCATCTTGAATTTGTCTTTCATTAGTTTCATCCTGCCTTTTCATGAAACATCTACATATTCTTCTGAAAGCTTTACATTTAACATTTCAGAAGCCAATGGGAATTTAAAAAAGAAAAAAAAAGTCTTTCTCTTGAAGAGCAAAGTCAAGGAAGATGAAATTCAGGATGTGTAAATGCCTCCTAAAAAAGTGAAACGTGGTGGGGAATAAACTGAAAAGTGACCAGAATTTTATTTTCACTGAAAATATTTCATCGTTGCAGCAAAACAACCAAAGATTCATCCTTAGCTTTTCATAGTGTAATGAACACTGACATTTGAAGTCTTCTAAATGTCTTCAAAATTTTGCAAAAAATCTTTTTTTTTAAATACACTTAAGACAAATGTCCTTCTTCCTCCCACTCATTCATGTGAGAACGAACAGAAGGCCACACTGGAGCAGGCTGATTTCTGGTCAGAATAGTGAAGACTGGCTGCCTTTGGAAGTGTTTCAGCGTAAGGTGAATAAAGAAGACATCTGGGAAAGAGAACATCACCAGGTCCAGAACAGAAGCTCCAAGGACAAAAAAGCACTGTCTGAGTGCCATGTGCTCAAGAACAAAGGTAGGGATAAAAAAATGCTTTGAAGTCTCTGTGGCAGGAATTAAATGTGGATTATTTTCTGCCAGAAATGTCATCTTGACTGCTTTAATTATTGGGCTACTGTCCCTGGTGCCAACAGAGGTAGACCTGTCCCCATTTCATTCCTCCTGGCTGTTTGTACTCATGTTGCCATTGCTGAGGAAACAGACACAGGGAGCTGACACAGCCAAAGACCACTCGCTTTTCTAGCTGGGACAGTTTTCAGCTGGGGCATCTTCATGATGTAGGTTTTGTGTCACCTGTCGCACAAAATGTAATGATGCATGACAAGAGGCATGGAAATGATGGAAACATGATACAGGAAAACAGTATCCCCTTATGCAGAAGTAAGATAGCCTTTGGGACTACACTGAAGCCCTAGACCATCTTGGTATAACAAATTGATTCATACTGTAATCACAATTACCTCTGTAAAGAGATTATCTTCCATTTCTTGAAAAAATGATTTTTATTTTCCTTCACCAAATAGTAACTTCTAAGTGAGAGATTGCCATAGAACCTAAGTTGGCTTAGTCTCTTTCCTTCAAATATTTCCTCCCAGGGGAGACTGTTCCTGAAGGAACTTAATTATTACCTCAAAAAAAGAACCAAGCTTGAAACTGAATTCAGGAGGACTGCAGACATGATAGGAAAATCCACAGAATATATTCAGTACATTTGAATGTTCATGCAAGTTGCCAAGTTGCAGCCTGTGAGGGTGAGACGTGGGTTCTTTGGTGCATCCTGGACTTCAATAACCCATGGCAGAGATTTTGTTGTGTCAAGGGACCAATTTCTCTGACTGCCTGAAATAGGAGAGAAAAATAAAACAGATGTTTCCTTAGTAAAATTAAGACTAGGAGATACACAAGCAAAAATCTAAATAATTTCTATCGCATTTTTATGACGCATTTGTGAATTATTTGCATCACGCAATTGTAATTAGAGAGCAGAACAGATGGTAGAGCTTTAGTTTTAAAAAAATAAAGAAAATATTTCTTTTCAGAAACAGTGATGCCAAGGATTTATTTACTACAGCTGAGAGGTGTTTTTCCCTCCTCTCTATAACTGAAGTGTGTTCCACTGACATTAAATGGGAATGCAGTGAGACCTGAGGGCACGCCTGCACTTTAAACTGTGCATTTGCTGTATTCATTCTTAGTGATTCACAGCACACTGCACGTATCCACCATTTTCTTATTTTCTGATGAAAACATGGTCACAATGACAAATGCATTTGTGATGAAAACTATAGGAACTACACACCAATGTCATGTTTTGAAAGGAGCAGATAGAATTCTGGTCAGAAATTCCATGGTTCATTGACTCAAAATTGTGCTGTAGTCACCTTGGGGTTTTTCACGTTGCATGTTGCAATGTAAAGGAAATCCAGGTGATTGTGAGAAAAAGGCTGACCATTGGAAATCATACCGTGTGACCTGAACAAGCTCTTTGCTTTTGTTAGCAAGTGCCACATTGAAAATGTTGATGCACAGAAAAAACCTTCCATTGGTAACTGCTAGAAGATTGCAGAGATACAGATTATTGCAGATCAGATTATGATCATTTTACAGGGTCATGTTTATGTCATTAAGTGTATAGGAGAAAGGAGGAGAAAGACAGCAAAATAAAAACTATCAAAGTAATTAGATCATTCCACAAACATCAAGAGAAGCTTTATAGTCAGGAGTACACCCTGTTCTGAGAGCTGTGCTATAGTGAAATAAGTGCCACTAAGTGCAATAAGTGAGTAAAATGCTGCAGCTTGTCATGTCCATGAAATCGTATTAATTCCAACTCAGCCACAGACTCTGAGTATGTAAACCAAGGTCATAGACTGGTCCTGCTGCCATTGACTGGCATAGTAGCAACACAGTAGGAGGTTACGAGAATAAGATATGCCTTTGCAAATATGTACGAGTCATATAGATTGATTTTTGATATTACCTATGAATGACTACACATGGAAATATCATAATATTAGGAATATTTTCTGGTATTATTGATTTTGTATTCATATTTAAGAAATTAAATACACTGAGATTTAACTTCTAAAAATGAGCAGAATTGCTTTCCAAGATCTCAGCAATCTAGTCACAAAATAGATTAACACATTAAGGAGAAAGCAATATAATTTTTAAAATGTACCCTTAGTTTGCACGGCATCAGTATCTTTCTTTGTTGGTTTATTTTTTTTTCCAAAACCTTTCACCTCTGACTATGAAGACAGCTAAGAAAAGTACCGAAGTCCATAGTATGAACAGCATTTTAGAAAGCTCTTGAAAGTGTTCCTGAATTGGAGATATGGAAAACCACCCAAAGCAGGAACTTAATGAGTCAACATTGGGTTTAGATTAATGCATGGTACATAGCTACTGTAATTCCAGATGTAAAGAAGCTCAGTAAGACCTGTTAAAATTGAAGAATTAATAAAAAAGGATTTAAATAAGAACACCGTGTCAAGGTGAAAAATAACATGAAAAAAAAAAAAGAGTAGATTCATATACAACAACATGAAAGCAGCTGTTAATTACAGAAGCAAAATGAAGATGTTGATAGGGAGTACTAAGTTTAGTGAATTAATCTTTCCAAATTACATATTTTGTCACAAAAACAATATAAAGAAGAGTTGATTTTGGCATGAACTCAAACTCTGTATATGACTATGTAGAGATACACATATATGAATACAATCTTCCACTCGTCCTCCCAACTCCTTGAGCCCTCACTTCAGTGCTGATCACTCACTCTCCTTTCATCTCTACTTCAGGCTGACTTAAGCATATCTAGCAGAAAAAGCCTGCTTTGTTCTTTTGTTATATTGGCTCCTCAGCCATCACTGTCATATAAATACTAGGCCAAAGGGATCTAAGATCTTTAAACTTTCAGTGAACCAAAACACTGGTTTAGCAAAATATTTTGTCTAGAATTCTCTTGCACGGTTTTAGAAGATTATGTATGTTGATTCTATTTTTCAGAAAACTGTCTTTAATGTTTTAGAAATGTATTCTTTCCTAGAGAAATAAGATGAGCCATATCCTTATCTTGTATAGCTCAGGGAAAGGGAAAACAAAACAAATGGGAGGTCAATATCTGTCTGTATAAATTCTTCAAAAATGCAGACACCATAATGGTGAGAATGACCACAAACCACGTGCAGCTTGGCGGTTTAATAGGTCACCACATTTGTATTTGTCAAAGTAAATTTGTGTCTGATGGAGGTGGTTGGATGGCATTCACCAGCTAAACCAAGACAACTAGTTGACTTAAACTGTTCGGTTATATCTGAGTGATGTAGGTATTTTCCAAGAGTCCAGACCAACCATTTACAAGCAAAAAGAGTTTTGTACTTTGCGTGTTTCTCTTCCTTTCAGAAGTAGTGTAGGTGACCATCACTGAGCTCAGCCTTGCCTTGATAAGGCTCTTCCAGGTGCGACCTGACCTACTGCTTTGTATTCCTGTGCTTGACCATGCTCCTGTTTAGGTCTCCTCCTGTCTGCTGAGAGCAATTTGTGTCTGTTGCCAGATACAAGATTCTTGATCTCCTTCTGTAAAACTAGTTTGAATATGTAATGAAATTATTTGTGCTGCACCAGTAAGGCTGAATGTCTGTTTTCCTGCACTGCTGAAACACCTGATCTCTGCGTTTGGCAGATGGAATGTAAGGAAACTCATACAAGAGTTTTGCTAAATAATAACAAGCAAACAATCAAAGAAACAAAGACATAAATAAAAAACAATAAAAATCTAACAGATCTGTGCCCATCTCAAAAGCATTCATGACTGTCTTTTCAAGTTCCAAAAATAAACAAAAGGGATAACCACATCGCATGTTATGTGACAGACTGTCATGACCAAACCAACACCTTTCTGCAGTAAATGAAACATCCTGTTGTAAGGCTCACTGTTGTGTAGCCTTATGATGCACCTACTGCAAGAGACTCAGTTAAAAAGCTTGACCAAATGTTTATAAACAATGCTGCTGTGGTAAATTTTACTAATGCTTTCAACTGCTTCATTCTGTTTCCTCATAGTTCAAAATAACAGTCACAACTGTAATATTGATCATTCTTCTCTGTCTGCCAAGTGGGAATGTTACGTCTTTTTAAAAGGATTCTAAATGATGCTAAGCATCTAGGGACTGTAAGCAGCAAGTAATTTGCGGATATTTCAAGTTTCCAGAGGACGGGACACAATATAGACAAAACACCGGAGTTCAAGAGATTTGGGGTTTTCATTTGCATCTTGAGGACTGAAACCACAAGGAAAATCAGCACGAACAGAAGGATCACTGGGCAATGAAGAAACTACAATGCAAGTTGGATACAGCTCCAGAACAGATGTGTGCAGCAGTTGGAGGAACAAAGGGCCTTTCCTCACCGTTGCTGTTCAACAAGAATATCATTTTAGGTTTGTTGGAGCTTCTGCACTGTTCTACATCAGCACCCTCAAACTCTGCCCATGCAATTTTTCTCTGCCCTGTTCAGGTCCATCCCAAAGCTGAATCAAGGATGAATGCAAAGTAGAGCCTTCCTCTACCTGATATTCCTGCTCGTATCACACACATATATGCATATATCCTATGAGAAAGTCTCCTTATTTACATAATTCCATCATATGCTATTCACACAGGAAGAAATATTGTAAATCACAGACGAAAATATCATAAAATATAATTTGTCAGAATGGCTCAAATGCTTGAGGACACTTTCAGATGACCGACCACATAGTTGCTTCAACAACATAGCTCTGAACAGCCAGCACAGCTCTAGAAAGAGATGTATATGTGTAATGCGTGGGAGCAGGGCTTGGTCCAAATCCTGATCTGAGCTCAGCCATGCCAGCACAAAAACGTGAAAGCAAAGTGATTTCAAGCTCCATTAGTAGCATAGACAAAAATCAATAATCTGTATAAAAGGAGCATAAAAGAAGCAAAGAAATTATACTTCTGAGGTTATAATATACAATGAATAATAAAAAATACACAGGCTGTTTAAAAACTATTTAAAATCAGTCTTAAAATATGGTGATTTGGGAGTTGAGTTCTGGGGAAATTACTAGATGCTTAAAGCAGAATTTCTTCCCTTTTCTGTAACTGTAAACTCTCTCCTAGTTTATCCCCAGACACCTAAAAGCTACAATTGTCTTAGTCTTTTTAAAAAGGTAATGAGAATTAATCAGTTTTATTATACAAGTTTAAGAGTGTTTTCTTGAATTAGCGCAATTCAGAACAGTTGTTCAACAGCAAATACCCAAATCTCTTCTCACTGATAACAAAGAAAACAATTTGCAAGACACATTTTATATATATTATTCTCTCTCTCCACCATATATGCTTGTTAGCTTGATGTCCTGATGAGCTGAAAACCATCAACTGACAATTTGTGACATTATTTGCTGGCTTATAGGGCTGTTGTCTCAGACATGAACCTTCTGTACTGAAGAATTATTTTGTTTCCTTCTTTGTGATTAAAAAGATGATCAGCTGTTTTCACTCATAGTTCTGTTGCTGTTGGTATCTTCAGTAATCCTATCCAGCAGGCTTTGACTTGGGTGGTTTAGGCCTCTTTTGGGTAAGTAGCAAAGGCAGCCAATGAAATAATAATCATTCTTTTTAAGTAAATATAGGAGTTAAAGAAAAAATCTTTACGTGACAGAGCAGTCTTAGTTCTTGATCTTAAATTAAATGAAGACGTATGCTATTAGTTTAATCTCAGAAATACTTGTTTCTTTGTTCCACTGTTTTCTTTGTGCTTGTTATCAACATTTTATTAACAATAATTATCACTGTTCCTCCAGGGAAAAATAATATGAAGTAGAGCCATCTACTAACCTAGAAAAATTTTAAAAATTAAAAATGCAAACGTACCAGAACTTTTTGGCCTGTTTCTGGCATCTCATGAATCTTAAAGACACCTGACACACTCACTTCAGCACTAATATGAGATTATTCTACTAAAAATAATACTGAATTTCATTTGCACCAGTAATATCTCAATGTAACTAGCCCTGCTCACATCACATGCCAAAACCAAATTAGATTACTTTTTTTTTCCTGTTTTTTTTTTTAAAGGATCATACTATTTTGGAACAGCAAAGTATCACAGGCTGCATGTAATCACTGATGTAATTCCAAGTGAATCAATACAAGTTTCATTCAGGACCTAACACGTACATGACTTTAAATATACTTGAAGGAACCATCATGTGTGATGTTTCTTACTGAAGAGAAGGAATGTCAAACGCAAACTGAGTTTTCATTTTCCAGTTTCGCATATGCCATAATCCGAGACTGAATCAACTGAGCTTGATTCAGCCTTGCAATGAAGGAAATGCAAATACCTGCAAGTTCTACAGGAAGAAATAACATCTTTCTCATTTTTTCATCTCATTTATATTTTTTACATCATCACAGCTATAACAAAGCTATTGTTGTGCCTTCAGGAAGGGATCTGCTAGCATGTGCATTCAGCCCTGAGAGCCAGTAGGGACTAATTGTGCTATTAATCCATGTGTGATTTTCCTAAGACAAGTTGCTTTAAATTTCATTAAGTGTACAGTACAAGGGAAAAATATTCAGCAGAGTCTCCAGATGTAGTGCTACTGTGCACTTCTGAGATGTAATGAATGGAGTCACGTGACATAGGTCGTCAGCATTTGATGATTATATTAATTAAGTAGTTTAGAAAATGTCCTATCCGTTTTACAGGAGCAACCTGTGTTTCCTCATAAATCTTTGCGAAGATTTCCAACGTTACAATAGATTGCCAAATTTTAACAATCCAGAAATTGTCCAGAAACCCCCTCAAGCACAAAATGATGAGCAACCTTCTCTAAGAGCGAAAGAGTGGAGCAGTTGCAAGACATGATATAGAGAAATACACTTTTTAAATAAGTGATTAAGCTTGGATTGTCACATGATCTAAAAATACTTGGTTCTCTATAATCAGTGGCAAAAGCTAAAATCTTAATATTCGTACAAAGTACTTAAGAAACTTCTAGATGTCGTTCCTATCATGCTGTTAACAGAAGATATTTGTGGTTTGAATATTTAAAAGTTAAGTGAAGAAAACTTAAGAAGAGTTTCCTTTCTGCAAAATTGCAAAAATGCATAACAGTAACACCAGGAAGATGGTGCACTGAACTAGGGTGGATTCACAGAAGAACATCAAATAAATGGTTTATTACATCATCCAAGAATTAAAATTCTTTGCTTGCCCTGCTGGTACTTTGTCTCCTAGTCACATGCTGCTGGTGTTGTCCTAACAAGATGATCAACAGAGTGGAACTTTAGTCCAGCCTGGGGCAAATGTCCAAATACCTGTAATTAAATTAGAGGAAATAAATGATAAGAAAATGAAAATTTGAAATGGAAAATAAGTAAATGTGAGGAGTGATGTTTAACTGTGGTGGACAATACTACTGTTGGAAAACTCTTTAGTGGATTTGATCTGTCAGTCCTTATCTATGTATTTTATCATTATAGCATGCAGCTACAATGCACAGAGAGTTTAATTATTTCCTTAATAGTGTCCTGATTGTGTTGGAGAAGATATCTTTAATTAAAGGTCAAGCACACTGTATCACTGAGTTTCCAAAAGCCTTCTTAAGAGACACTTACTGGCAGTGGAACTCAATGAAGCTTCCACCGTTTTTGAAGAATACTTAAAAGCTGTGCGTGAAAAGTGTGGTATAAATGTCAATGATCATACAGTGTCATTTGTGTGCTCAACAATGCCATGACCCTTTTCTCCCTTCAAAAACTGTGATAGAACTGAGCCATTTACTGGACTTCATGCCAATTCAAGTACAGTACACATGCAAGTACAACAAAAGACATTTTTAGCTCCACATAACTCTGTTGATTGCTGGACTGGTAATATTTGATTTCTGCTCTAACTTGTTTAATTACTTGATTCACATACTCTGAAATGAAAAATGGCAGGGTCTAGACTGACTGCATTCAGAGTTCACTGGTGTTTATTCTCTTAGGTTACAGGTTCTGTGGGACATTCTACAGTGGAGAAACTAAATAAAACAACATTTTTGTTATTAAGGTTCTACTGCTGAGTTAAATAATCATACCTAGTGACATAGTGACATCTAGAATATTGTTAAAACCAATGCTTCCCTAAATTGAGGATTTGTTGCTGCGTTGCTGCAGTATTTCACTAGGCAAAGATACTCTGTATAGTAAAAAAAAAAAAAAAAAGGAAAACTGGAAACTGGAAGTAATATCTGTGTTTCAAATATTCTTGGGAACTGTTACAGGTCAATGTTCTATCCTGTGCTATCAACATCCTACACAACCTCAGCGTAAATACAAATTCTGTTACCATATCCGTTTTCCTCACATGCATGTTCCACAATCATTAGCCAACGTTAAAAACAAGGGATGGATGTAAAAATAAATCCTGATGTAAAAAATGGAGCTGTCCTACAGGAAAAAGAGAAAAGTCTACTACTGTGTATCCCTTATGTCAAGCTGTATTGTTAATCAATCGAAAGGACTTGTCAAATTAGTTAGCAGTGTCAGTACAGGTAGTATATTAATGCCATCATTTAACAGGAATTGTTTTCTACACAAGAAAGATTGCAAACACCAATCTGCTGGCAGATCCTTTCCTATAAAAGTGTCTGGGCTGTGCATACTTCATGTATATTAATTGCCTACCTGACTAAATGTGAGGGTGGGTAAGATATCTAGTTGACTGAAGTAGCAACAAATACGATTACATTGCCAATTATTAATTTATTTTACTACAGTCATGTAGTACTCTAGCTTCAATTATTGCTCAGAGCACATTTTTTTTAAATTGCGTATGTAATTTAAGTCAAACTGTTGTTGAAAGAAAAAATATTGGTACACGTGAGTATTAGAAGTTACAAAGGTTCAAAGATAATCCTTCTAAATCTGAATTCATGAAGTCAGTACAGCTCCATGAAAGCCCACTAAGGTTAGATTGAAGGATGTGGACAGCAAGGTCCTCATCTTGACTGATCTTCAGCTACAAGTTTTGTATTTTCTTGTTTTTTTCTAAAGTTCACGCATATATGCCCAAGTGAAATGTATTTCAAATTTTTTAACGTTTCAATAATTTAGTAATTCATGATTACACTATTTCTTCATCATCGTTCACTGAAAGGTCATCTATGCAGTACAAATTTCATATCACATTAAGCTAACTTTGTTTTTCAGAGAGAGGACAAGTAACAGCTGGTTTTTGGTAGTTCCCTTCAACACCTAAACCCCTGCTTGCCTTGGCGAACTTCCTTCAATATGATTATAATAATTAATGTATCCAGACACATTTATGGGTTTTAGATGGGAGGGGAGTTCAAGTTCCTTGGCATTACTGGGCACTACTAAGGTGTAAGGCAATGCTAAAGTGTTCTTCAAGAAGCAGCAAGAGAACTGTTTAGAAATAGGCAGCTTAGGAAGCTGTTGTTGAAGCCTCTTTTAAATGATACAGGAAGTTTGTATGCTCGTCAGATTAACAGGTTTTCATCTCCGGAATTTCAGGAATGCCATTTTTATTTGCACTTTCACGTGAACCTGAGATTCCTTAGTCATGAAATACAGCTGTTACTGGAGAGAACTTGGCTTTGCACAACAGGTCTGCAAATGTGGTGAGGAAAAGGGAAAGGGAAAGGGAAAAGGAAAAGGGAAAGGGAAAGGAAAAGGAAAAGGAAAAGGAAAAGGAAAAGGAAAAGGAAAAGGAAAAGGAAAAGGAAAAGGAAAAGGAAAAGGAAAAGGAAAAGGAAAAGGAAAAGGAAAAGGAAAAGGAAAAGGAAAAGGAAAAGGAAAAAAGGAGAAGGAAAAGCATGCTTAAGGGTACTATAGACATCACTACATTTCCCCAGGTTTATTTCCATCAATATAGTAGTAGGATTAACAGGATTTTCAGAATTATTATCATAACATTCACTGAGAACAATGCAATATATTGGTCCTACTGTTCTTCTCAGGAAAACATCAGGAAAACCAGAGCCCCAAAGAAAACGTGAGCTTGAAAGGCTGCATACTTGAACTTTTATGAAGAATGGTTTTCTTATGTACTCTATCCAATCAGTGTGCTTGGAGAGATGGTGGAAGCAACGACAGTTAAAGTAACGTAATTATCCATCTTTTCCGTACAACACAGGAAAAATCTGTTCCCAGAGCTTCTCAGGGGTTTGGTGGAACATGTCACAGTCAAACACGGGGTCTGAGACTGTGCTGCTCTCTCATGGAGATGGACTTCTGACTTCTCTGACTTCTTCAGCCTCAAAATGCCTTCTTCTCTGTTCCAAGTTCACACTACCAAAAATATTTTTATATTATATTGAAATAATTGTCAAGTCACTTCACACTGTTGGAATGAGATGAACTGAATCAAGAAGGCTACATAGATGCACTGAGCAAAGAAGAGATCGGTTTCACTTCTTTCAATGCAGCAATTCCTGTGATATCTCCACACATGTAACCAATTGCATATTTTACTGCAAGTGAGATTGCACTCTAAATATTCATGATTGGTGCAGTCTTTAACATGACCCGTAAATTCTATTGACATATTTGTACTGGTAATCAATACCCTGAACATGTGGTGATAAGTTCAAAATATATTGTCCTGTTATCATTAACTGGAAATGTTAAAAGCTTGTTGTTGATCATGATTAAAATGTTGATTTATTTTCCAAAGATTGTGCAGGTCTTTTTCAGGTACACATCTGTGTGTTGCTAAGCAGTTCTTAACATGGACATACAAATCTACAAGGGCCAATCTCCTAAACGAAGTATGGAGGTTTTCATACATCAATTGCTGCCAATCAGGTAGTACCGACTGGCTGCTGGTGCTTTGTATAATTATCGCCACAACCATGGAAACCTTGCCTTGAGAAATTTGTAATTAAATGAACGACTGCAGTACCCATTAGAGCCCAGAAAATTTTGTCAGGTGATAAATATAATGGAGATCTTTACATGCAACATGTATTTGTCAAGATTATTACAATACAGATTTGATGTGTGTATTAAAAATAGAGGGGTTTTCAGCTCAATTTTTCTATGACTAGTGATGACCATTTTAAATGTTAACCTACGTGGAAATGAAAATAATGAGCTGTCAGGTCAGTACTTCTTCTCTATTCCCTTGTCTTTCATTTACTAACAAAACAGACAAGTTTACAGGGTTTTTTTGCACATGTGTAAACGAAAAGATGAAATGCAAAGGAAGGGAAGAACTCAGCCCATTTGCTTATGTACAAAAGCCTGTAAGTATATAATGAATTTAACCTGTACTGTAGATAGTAGACATAAGGCTAGAAGGCATGCATTAGATGTCCATTATCTTCCAGAAACAAGCTTTTGACATTAACCTATAACCTATAACCATATAACACACTCACTATTGAAAGTATCTTATGTGGCTTGTACAAATTCATTGATCTTAAAGGAGGTATATACCATATGGTCTTGGGTTTGAAGACAGGTGGATTTTTTTTCAGCATTATATTTTTACAGAATTGCCCACATAATGTTTATCATACTGCCCTGTGTTCTTTCAGGTAGGACAAGTCCAAATCTTCTCACATGCCACTGGAACTGAGAAGTGCTGAGGCTTGGAGCAGCCACTAATCCCTCCAGATTTTTGTTCACAGCTTTTACAGCTGCCTCAGAGAAAGCTTCGTGTTGGAGTTTCCATCTGTTTCCATCTGCTCCTGAAGAAATGCGCTGTAAGTCCTGTCTTTGTTTTATGCTGCCAGACTAATCTTTGGATGTATTATGCCACACCATTGAAAGCTTTGAAGGAAGGAATTAAGACCTTGAATTTGACTAAGTAATTTGGGTAAAGTATGATGAGAACGAACAATGGATCTGGTAGGTTTGTAATAGCTGTGTTGCTAGAAACTTGT
Source organism: Columba livia (assembly GCF_036013475.1). NCBI lineage: Eukaryota > Metazoa > Chordata > Aves > Columbiformes > Columbidae > Columba > Columba livia. Next base: position 76,799,625 of record NC_088642.1, read on the forward strand.
GCAGTAGCATTTTGTTTGAGCTGATTTCCCGTGAGGTGATGGATTTCTTTTGCAGGTTCAGTCCACTGCTATAATCAGAGCGACTGTGACAAGCACACGTACAGCTCAGGAAAAATCATCACCCGCAAGTACAGGACAATTTCCATGCCAGACAGAGGTGGTGGGTAATATTCCATACAGCAATTGCTGTGCAGGACCTTAGATAAGCAAAAATACTAGAAGCAATGTACCAGTATTGTATGTGCTTATATAAGTTTGTTTATTTATTGATGTATCTTTTCATATAAGCTTATTTATCTATCTACATTCAAGTCTTCAGACCAGCTTTTCTCTGCCTATGAGTGCAGTACCTGTCAAAGAAGTTTGGAATCAACGCAAGAGCTCAGCACAGCTCCATATTGCTGTCATTCATACCCTAGACATATATTGCTTTAGTGTTGACCCCTTCCCACTTTCCCTGAAATGAACAACAACTCTTCCATGTCAGCAAACGTGAGTGGAAATGCATTTGTTATGGATGTCTGAGGTTTTTAGGGAGCCAAAGTTTATGTATGTCACAGCTTTAAGATTAAAGCATTCCAGAGTCATTAAAAAGCTGCTTGAACAATTTTGCATGTTTTACACAGCAACCTTAAGCAAAAACTTGTTCTCCTCTTCATGACTCATTAATCTTTGTTCACAAAGCATAAATAAATATTTTTCACACATACGTTTCTAAGGAGGTGCAGCTCCAGGTAGATCTTACAGGAAATATCAGGTTGAGGTTTTTTTGCTCCTGACATGACTTTTCTGAAGCAGCAACAAAACAGTAGTAAATGTGCATAAACTAATGTGCATAAACATTTGACGCTAAATGCTGAGCTATGATGTTTTAGGGGGAAAGTTCCAACTTTCTTTGTGGGTCATATTCTACTCATTCTGACATCAATAACAAACCAACAAAACTTGGAATGGTAATGACTACTTCTAAACCACAAATTACTTTAGTGTCGTGATTTCACTCTGTGATATAAATTCTACACCAAAATAATCACAGAATGTCAGGGATTGGAAGGGACCTCGAAAGCTCATCCAGTCCAATCTCCCTGCTGGAGCAGGAACACCCAGATGAGGTTACACAGGAAGGTGTCCAGGCGGGTTGGAATGTCTGCAGAGAAGGAGACTCCACAACCTCCCTGGGCAGCCTGGGCCAGTGTTCTGACATCCTCACTGAGAAGAAGTCTCTTCTCATATTTAAGTGGAACCTCCTGTGTTCCAGTTTATACCCATTGCTCCTTGTCTTATCATTTGTTGTCACCGAGAAGAGCCTGGCTCCATCCTCCTGACACTCACCTTTTACGTATTTATAAACATTAATGAGGTCAGCCCTCAGTCTCCTCTTCTCCAAGCTCAAGAGACCCATCTCCCTCAGCCTTTCCTCACACGGGAGATGCTCCACTCCCTTCAGCATCTTTGTTGCCCTGCGCTGGACTCTCTCCAGCAGTTCCCTGTCCTTCTGGAACTGAGGGGCCCAGAACTGGACACAATATTCCAGATGTGGTCTCACCAGAGCAGAGTAGAGGGGAAGGAGAACCTCTCTGACCTACTAACCACCCCGCTTCTAATCCACCCCAGGTACCATTGGCCTTCCTGGCCACAAGGGCACAGTGCTGGCTCATGGTCATCCTGCTGTCCCGCAGGACCCACAGGTCCCTTTCCCCTACACTGCTCTACAACAGGTCGTTCCCCAACTTATACTGGAACCTGGGGTTGTTCCTGCCCAGATTCAAGACTCTACACTTTCCCTTGTTATATTTCATTACATTTTCCCCTGCCCAGCTCTCCATCCTGTCCAGGTCTCTGGATGGCAACACAGCCTTCTGGCATGTCAGCCACTCCTCCCAGCTTGGTGTCATCAGCAAACTTGCTGACAGTGCACTCTGTTCCCTCATCCAAATCATTGATGAATATATTGAATAGCACTGGTCCCAATACCAAAATTTACGGAGTGATCAAGTGATCAGGTGAGCTCAAACACAAAAATGGCACTGGGCAGCAGAAGACCACAGTCTCCTTTCCACACACACACCTAAAAAAAAAAAAAAAAAGGAAAGAAAAATACGGTGTTCTTTTCTTTTTATGGAATATAAATGTGTACATTTGTATTCCAGCAGAGAAGTCTAAATTCTGATTGATTCAGCAGAGTATACTCTAAACAAATCACCATCTGTGCATAAACAAAGTAAATAAAATGAGCAGCAGTTTCCAAATAAATGCCCACATACAAAGGCTGTGGATGCCAGACTGATACATGGGACTTCACACACCAGCGTGACAACAAATTCAATATATGCACATTGTTACCGCTGCCCCACAGCTGCTGATGTCCTGGATGTGGTGGGGAGTCCAGCGTTCCTGGACGTCTCATGTCCAGCCCTTTGGTTCCTTCCAGCGCCCAGGAGCTGTGAAGCACACGGCTGCCCTGCAGAGCTGGGGACATGGCTGTGACTCAGGACCACAGTCTGCACTCGTCCTCTGGCTGGGGACATCATAGCCACAGCAGTGTTTGGCACTTTTTGGGCTTTTTGGCTACCTTTCAGGCTAATCTCCAGAGCATGGCCTCGGCAGGTTTGGGAGTTGGGGTCCCTGCTGTGTGACCCAGCTTCTATTCAGACAGTGGCTCCTCCTGGGACAGGGAAGGGTTGGTTTAGTTGACACTGTCACAAACCCATGAAAACTGAGAGCTACAAGAGCAGCAGTCTTCAAATGCTATAGTGCCATCTTCTAAACCAGATCAAGTCTTGACAAAGAACAAAATTCCTGGGCTTTGTAAGTTGTTACAGCTTTTTGAATCAACAAAGGAAGAAATCTGCAGCAGCAGGATGGCATTTATTCATTATGCATAAAAGGTGACATTTCACATCCTTGTAATTCTGAAATTAAAACTTGTCTCACAGGTCAGTAAGTGCAAATATCTCTGGCAGATCAATTTCTCCTGCCTTTTTCTTTCCTTTCTGCTGGTGAGATACTTTTATATTCAGTCATATTTGCTATTATAATCAGCTTTACATTGACCAAAGGATAATTGGCTGCAGTGCTATTGTGGGCAAAGCTGGAGTTCGCCTTTAAACTCAGAGAAAGATCTCACACATCAAAGAAAACGTGTAAGAGAGGATCACTTATTTTTTATCATTTTTTTATCAGTACAACCTACAATTAGATGGAAGGCTTAGTTCAGATACTAGTGTGAAATTGTACAAGAAACATTCTTGACCAGGGTGAGAGAAAACACTAATAAGCACATCTTCAAATGCCGGCAAGCTGGGGAAGAAATGCTCCTGAATGTAGAAATGATCCAGGAATGTTTCATATCCATTATATGCTTGTTTTGATCACAGCATATATGACACGAAAAATAAAAGGACAACCCTTGAAATACCCATATATTTGCTTAAAGGGAATCAGAAGTGAGTTAGTTCATTTTTGCTGAGTTTTAATACTCAAAGAGTACTTCCATGAAGGACTGTAGGCAATAATACTCCTAGTAGGCTGACTGTAACAGTGGCCTCCAAGCAACCATCAGTAAACATGTTCCGAGCACTCCCCCAAAATACATATTTATTTATTTATTTATAAATTGTGTACACGAACTATTGAATTTCTAATATCTTCTTCCTACACTGCTCTTTGGACACCGCTGGACTATAGGCAGGCAAATAGACCCAGAGGAGAGGCAACTGTGACTATGTCACATAACTGGACAGTAAATCCACGCCTGCAAATCAAACAAAACAAGGTTCTGTCAAGATAAAGCAAGTTCTCTGTCAGGATCTTTTTTTCTTTGTTTTTTTTTTTTTTTTTTTTTGTTTCATACTTCTCACTCTCTGTATTCTTTTGGCAGGATTTCATAGCACCAGAAATGGCAAAGATACTTATATGGAAAGCTACACAGACATAAAGCTTTGAAACACAGCTCTCTCATAAGAAAATGTCAAGATTTGAAAAGTGCTCCAAACATTTGGAAAACATGGAAAGTGCTACTAATATCAAAAGACTTTTTGCCCTAAGTGACTGAATCAGACTAAAAACAGAATGAGGATCCCACAAGTCCTAGCTGGCTCTTCATGCGGTAAATGTACAGCTTAAAGTTAGGCATACTGTCAACTGTCTGAATCAAGGTTCTACTGCTCAGCAGTATCAAATATCCATTTAAGGGGAAAAAAGTATTAGAAAAATGTCATGCTTCTTTTAGGCATCTGCTTCCAGTAACCAAAAATGCCTTCATTTAACTTAGTTTGCTTTTATCGAATCAAAGATACTCAGGTCATAAAAGCTTTTTCCATATAAGATACAGAATAGAAAGCAGGAGCAGAACGCCACTCAATCAGGTGGAAGACTTTATTAGGAAGTTATTAATTTTCACAATTTGGCTTGAGAAACATAACAATCAACAAATCCTCTCTCCTTCGAGTTTTGTGGTTTCTTCAGTTAATTGATACTAGTTAAAAAGCAAAATAACTGGTTTTACTATTATCATAATCATTATTTTCATAGGTGCAATTATCATTATTAATATTTACCTCTCCCCTTCCTCTCTCACCACTCCATAAAGCCATTCCTGTGCCTTAGTACTGATTTTCTGCTGTTTCCAAAGAGATCTGAGTCATTGTCTCTCTTCCAAAACTGCTTAAGAAAAAGCTTGAAGGGACCTGAAATTGTCATCTCTGTTTGCCTTTCCATTTCCAAAACAAGGTCAGCTACACTTAAGGACTTACAGCGACATGTGTTTAACCTCTTCAATTCAGGTATGTAATTAACATCAAAACCAGCTTTTAAATATGAAGGAGGGAAAGCAAGATGGTGGAGGCTATGTTATTTTGTGTTTTAATCCTTTTTACACATATTTAGTTTGTGTATCAATTTTGAGAAACAACAAACCTTCCTGAATTCAAAGAGTAAATTTCAACCTCTCAGAGCACATGGTACCACCCCATGGGGGGGTGTCACTGTCCATTCGATGATGGACTCGTGATGGATCTTCTACCTTGATCTCAGAGCGCAAAATTAAGGCGACCAAATTGCCGAGGGGTTATAATTCAATCAAGCAGTGTTATTTTATTAATTTGCCCGTAAAGCGGCACACGATAGAGGGAGAGAATAAGAAAAAGAAAAGGGAAAAGAAATGGGGAAAAGTAAAAGTAAAGATGAGAAATGAGGTTGCGGTTCTCACCAGTCCAGTTCCAGAAGTGTCCCTCTTGCCTCCGGGTCCCGTGGAGTCCTGCCGGTCCTCCGTCGTGGTTCAGGATCTTCTCGTGGGAAGATCTTCAATGGTGTCCATTCTGGAGTCACCTTTTATGCTTCTTCACACCCGCCTTGCTCCCATTGTTTTAGGCCAGTCTCTGCCTTGATTTTGCAACCCAGGCTTGTACTACACAGGCTCAAAAGATTCACGCTTTCTTTTGCCAACGCTTATGTGTCCAGCGTTCAGGGGTCTTTCTCTGGTCCATTGGGTGACTTCAGGACCCTTGGTGAGCTTCTGAGCATGCTCCTTTTCATTGGCCATTGTTTGGGGGAGTAGGTGAGGGACACATGTAACTGAGGCTGCAGGTGAGAACACATTCTTCTGGACAGCAGCTACTGTCCCTGGTTCGGAGAGACCCTCATAACAATAGCCTTCAGGAGGCTGGGGCTGGTTTTAGCTGAAGCATCAGGCAAAGTCCACACAACATCCATTGTAAGCAGCAGCGCCCCATATCGGAGAAAACAGTGCAACACAATGCTTCTCCTCGGGCCTCTCTCCAAGTCATTGTCCATGCGTTCTTTCTGTCAGGGCCTCAATTCTCCAAGTTCTTGATGGCGATGTTCAGGCAAATACTGCTCCATCTTCAGACCGACTCTCACAGGAGGCCAAGGAAATCTGCCAAGACATGCTGCTCAAACAGTCCGCACCACTGCACTGAGCCAGCCTGCCCGTGAGCCTGTCACCATTCCTGAAAAATGTCCACATGAAAGGCAAGATTCAGGTTCATGTTGTTATGAGCTTCAGGTTACCTGTAGACCTGTAGACTACTACTAGGAGTGGTGTTATTCAGGTACTAGTGTTTCAGTTTTCATCTCTTTAGGACACTGTAATACTAGAAGGTGTAGGTATAGTATGTACTAATAATACATGTGTAAAATATGTATGTATATTGTCTATGATGCATAGAATAAGCTTCTCTATATGTGATGCTATATTTATATATATAGTACTATAAAAACAGTATCTCATTACTAGACAGGCTTCACGCTAAGGCTTCAGTCAAAATATTATTGTGTATTATTGCCCTTTTCTGGGGCACACTAATGAGACACCCATATCTATTTACAGTTCATGAATGAGTTAATGAAGAACAAAAACTTAATATATTTAAGTACTGTTCATTTCAATAAAATTGAAGGAATAGAACAAGAACCCAATACAATGTCCTCAGAAAATAATTTGATGGGCTTTAAAATCCCTTCAGGAATTCTAGGTGTTCAGTTAACAGTTATGGGAGTCACAGACAGTGACCATCATTTGTCCTCTGGGACAGAAAGTGTGTTGTATATTTACAGGCAAGTCAGAAGTGTTACATGGAAACTGCAACACAAGGAGACTTTGAGGAATCGCTCTGGTATGTTTGCACCTAGAAAGGTGCAGAACACGTGCATTCCTGCCATGGTTTAACTCCAACTAGCAACTAAAACTGTGATAGCCACTCACTCACTCTCCCCCACTGCCCCAGTAGGACAGGGAAGAGATATTATAATAGTAATAGTAATAATAATAATAACAATAATATTAAAAATAGTAGATTCTCATTGCAATTACTCATGAACACCAGCTGCGTCGAGCAGCCGTTCCCGGGAAGGGAGCATCCTGGTCCTGAACAACCGGCCATGGGGAGAGACAGACAAGTCAAAAGGTAGAAAGGGCAAAGGACAACTGCAAAATGTCAGAACGGCAAAAGGCCCAACTAACACTGAACTCCAACTGGAATGGAACAGAATGGAACTCCCAAACACAGTGACATTAGGGCTGCAGAACAGGTGTTTATGGGTATCTCACTATTTAGGGTATTATACCTTTCCTACTTTTTATAATCCTGTTTCTATGATGAAAATCTTTCCATGCAGCTAATTTTGTATTTGCCTCCCTGTCAGCTGATTTCAATATCCCCCTAATTTTTCTCCAAGGTTAAATTTAAAAGTCAGACCACCACGTTCAAACTGCAGCCATGCATTTGATTTATACAACAATATAAGCACTATAGTATTTTTCTCTTCCCCTCCTAGGAGCATAGTAAAGCGTAGTTTTACACTGAAGATTGTCTTTGAACAAAATGGTCTGCTCTGACTCAAACAATCCTTCCTGTACACATGCAGATTCATATCTACCACCTTTGCTGAGTGAAATAAATTATAAGCAACTCAGCAGTGCCAGCTCACCTACAGCAATATGGGCCGGATTCTCTCCTTCCTCATGCATCACTTACGGATTCAGCAGCAGAGTGCCAATTACAGGTTCTTTATTGCTGTCTTTGCAAGAGACAAAACGAACCTGGCTTGGCTTTCATATGGAAAATTGAGTTTGTGCATTTGCAATTTTAGGAGCAAAAATATTTTTTAAAAAGCAAGCAAAGTAATCTTTTCCACAGACATATTTAGAATTTGAAAATAATATGATAAACCAGGACTCAGCCATTCCTTTTTATAATATACTTTAGAACTGGACTGCATGACTGCTGAGGTGACAGATGAAAACATGAAGGCAATAGCTACAAACACAGTTTTGACTTTAATTGGGATCCAGGTGCTATATCACATTGATAGATATAGATAATTTTGAACGACAATTTTCAATATATTAGATACTTCCATTTTGCTTGAAGTGATGTACTAGATTAAGTGCATTGCTGGTTTGGGGCTTATTTATTCAAGGTGTCCAGTTTTTATGTTGAAGGTCATTCTACAAAACCCAAATCCTTCATAAGGATGCTCAAAGCAGTTCATATTTATAAGCCAGATTCACATTTTGGGAGTCGACTGATGTTTCATTTGCATAACTCCTTTATCTTGCTTCATCACATAGCCAAGGAAATTAATTGTGTGTTTGTTCAATTGAAGTTTTTATTTTACTTAGGGTTCCCTAGAGTATTCTGATTCATCTGCTACCAAAAGTGAAATTTCTTCCTGCTGTAAAGTGACACAAAACATAGTTACTTTCTCTGATTTCACTGAAATGTATCTATGTAAAGTGGAGGGTTTTTTAACGGCCTTGGGTAGTTCACAATTCCTTGGTTTCAAAAAAGAAGCTGTGTTTTAAATAAATTCCTGGAACAATTTCTTCCTCTAATTATACTAGAGAAATTCTCAGCACACCTCCTCACCTTCACTCACTGGAGACCTTTGTTGGAAAATCTGGGTTGGCTGTTGGCTAACCCCGTCATTAGCAGAACATCTCCAAAGTACATTTCATTTTTGACTCTGGTTCTCTAAAGCAGACTATTAAGATTACCTCGTGAAGCAATATTTGCATAATCTGAGTGTCATCAGAGAAGGGAGAAAATGCTACTACTTTATTGCTAACTTAGTTTACACTTTTCTTCCTGCACATTTCAAACCCATCCATTTAAAACATTTTGCCAGCTGCAGTGCAACTCAGAGTTGCAGACATTTACAGTCAGTGAATAATTGTTTGTCACGTAAAACATCTGGCATGCAAGTAGCTTAAAGAATCACAAATACTACATGGTGTGACCATCAGGCTGGTCAGTCCTACAAAAGTCTTAGTGTTTTCTGTTCCTGTTGTCCGTGATAAGTGTCCATAACACTGTCATGAAGAAGCCCAGAGGAAGCCAGCTGCACAACCAGACAGCTGTTGTTTTCCTTTGCAAAGCCTGAATGTCCCTTACTACTCATAATTGTTGTTTAGGAATCCAACATTTTAATTGGGTACTGAGGCACCAAAACATCATTAATTTACTCCTCTTTCCCAAACCTTTTTACCATTTCATTCTGCTCCAGTGCATTCACTGTGTACTCCATCCAACTTCCATTACCCCATTTTAATTTTCTGAAGAAAAAATTAATAAACTGTCCATACAGAGAAATAATTGTACTGTAACACACTATTAATATTATTGCTTGAGGTTTGCCATTACCTTTGTTTATAGATGCAGGATGATGCAACTGAAACTAGAGCAGTTCTGTCTGTATAAATACATACTTCTGGTCTATTTTAGTAGCCAGTATAGGATGAACACTCAAAAAAACCCATAGACAATAAAGTTCACAGAGGAGGAATGTGCAAAGCACATTTGTTTTTAAGTGGTGGCATAACAAAATGTACGTTGTGTCCTGTTGCAGCTGGTAATTCAGTCTTCACAAGAGGCATTGAAGCCTTGCTGCTTCCAAATAGCCACAATAGTCACTGATGTTGTAGTTACAATCAAATCTAGCATTTGATGCGCTAGATACAACATTTATGGAGAGGGTGAGTAGTAACTCTGGAGCCAATCTACCAGCTGAAAAGGAGGAGGCTCTTCTCCCTCTCTCCCTCTCCTCCTGCCACACGCACACTGTGCACTGGTTTGGGTACCTTTTGGATCCTTTGCTGATCTGAGTCAACCCATAAAACTCCCACTAAATAAACCTAACAAAAGCAAAAATTAGGGAAGAAGCAGCTGATTCACCTCAGTAAAAAATAAAAGGAGAAGCAAGAAGGAGGGATGGAAAGAAAAGTAACCATGAAATTGGAGCTGAGATGGGGAGAAGACAAAAGAGGAATAGCACTTTTCAGAAGTTGTAACCTGTCACATGCGTTCAGGCGTAACAAGAATATTCAGGGTAAGTCAAACTCTTTAAAATGCCGCCCAAGGTAACTGGGCAAAGTAAAGTAGCACACATTCTTTGAGTTATGCCTCCTTCCATGAAGAAGCCTATGAGGCTCCTTTAAAGAGCATACCTGCTATAGGAGAAAGACATTCATATTTATATATTTATTTATCTGTACACTAATGTGTTTCTAGCTGCCAGTGGGCTGCAGCAGCGAGCAGAGAGCTCAGGTGTTCAAATCCAGGGCGGAATGGCACTGGCTGTCAGTGTCAACCTCAGCAAAGAATGTGCATGAAGCAGATGGGTAGAGTTGTCTTCTCAGCACGGTGCAGAAAAGGAGCAGGAAAGTCTTCTATATTGTTCATTGCTCGTAGCACAATACCCCAGAGAACCATGTTGGTTTCTGAGTATTAAAAAATAAAAATCACTTTGTTTGTGGTGTACAGGTGCAGGCTGATCAGCTTCAGTTGCTAGACACAGTTCTGAGGACTGAACATCTGCAAGCAGTTTTAACAATTAAATCTGTATGCTTCAGAATATATACATGAACTGTTTTTTTGGCTGATCTCAACTAGAAAGAAATCTTGAAAATAAGAAAAATAAGGTAAAAAAGTACTTTAAAAACCTTACTTCAGGTGTAGAGAATATGCTTTTAAGTCTCTATTAGGTTCCAATAACTCTTGAAGGGGTATGAAAGAAGGGTATGTGGGCACAAAAGCGATAGTGGAAAAATGGATGGGGTTCAGTTACTCAATAATTCTTTACGTAAGAATGTAGCCAATTCAAACTACGACATTGAGTTAAAAACAAATTAAATTATTTATCTTCACCCAGCAGATTATTCAGCTATGTGGTTCTTTACCAGGGGATGTTATGATGCAGATTTTAAAATTAATCAAAAGGTAACTAGAGAAATACATGGAATAACTTGCGTTAGATATTATTGAACAAAACATGCCATTTGTCACTCAGGATGACAGTGAGACTGAAATTCCCTGCAGATGAGAGAATTCAGTGGGATTGTGGGGCTTGTTTTACTACATGTTCTCTTTATTAATTTCTTCTTCCCCAGACATCTCCATCTGGCCATGTCAGAAACACTGGACGATGCTGCATGGTGCTCTGAGGTGACATGAGACAGCCAGTCTAACACCTTAGGAGACCAATAGACGGGATGGTTATTGCAATAGAACTAACGAAAGGCCCTTTCCATCCAAGCATGTGGAGATCAGAGAAAGAAAGACTGACTCAATAAAACAAGAGAAATAAACATTTAATCTGAGGAGTGGTTAGGCCATTTTACTGCAATCACTGATAACATGGTGAGTGGAGTTCATTTTATTTTTTAGGTTAGAGTAGAGATATCCATGTTTATTTTGCACTCTTAAATGTGATGGTTCTCGTGGTAATACTTGAGAATCACAAATTTGATTCAATATTTTCAGTAAGGGGCTTTCTGTCTCGTTTTCTGTGAAGTTTTATCACACAGGAACGTGAGGTTCCTTCTGAACTGTAAAAAAAAAGTGAGTTTATTGTTAGGCAACAGGTAATTGGTATCTAGAATGCAGCAGATCTTGAACGGTTTGTGATTACTTGGCTTTAAGGCACTGAGTGGTCTGACAGACCATTTCTACACTGTTTAACAAGTAAATGTATCTTTTCACTATGTGAAGCTTTCTGCTGCCAGTACAGCTCTGCTGATAAGAACGGTTACTCACTTCACTGCAGTAGACACTACTGTGGGTAAGCATTAATTATCTATGGTAATAAAAACAGATACAGGAAATATTGTCTGAAGCAGTCAGTAACAAAGCCATCAATATTTTCAGTTCTTTCTGTGCTTCTATTCAACTCTTATGCAAGCTAACACTTTTTTTTATTTAGCTGGAGTTTATTATTTTCAGGTCTTCAGACACATGCAATTAATTCTAAACACACCTGAGCCCTTCCCTTTGCTGAAGAAAATCTTGTATAACAGTTTTTCTGATGCACAGCCAGCATTTTAGAATCTTCTCATGTTTTCTTGATTTTATTGCACGGTGTTAGAATGTGTGTGAATAATCAGTTTTCTCTTAGAAGCTATATTTTTCCATTTAAGTAGCATGGTATTATCACCAAACCATTGTCCCAAAAACCGGTGTCTCCCAAGGCACTGCTTTTCTTCATCGTACCCACCTACAGCTTCTCCACTGAAACTGAGATATTACTGGAAGTGACAAAGACAACACACATTACATCAAATTTACTTTGTATTTTTAACCTGAAAGGGTAACGTGGGAGAAGTACAGAGATTTTATCTGAGCATGCAGAGTTGAGATCAGGAGAGACACAGCCCAGATGGAATTGAATCTGTCCAGGGATGTCAAAGACAACAAGAATGGCCCCTATGAGTACATGGGTGACACAAGGAAGACTAGGGAAAATGTGGGCTCCCTACAGAACAAGGCAGGAGACCTGGTTACACAAGACATGAAAAAGACTGAGGTACTAAATACCTTTTTTGATAGTGAAAATGAATTACACACTCACTGGATGAACAAATTCTCCAAATAAAACAGCCTGAGGCATTCACCAGGTCTACATGGTTTTGCTTGCCATTTGTTTGTTAATTTTTGTTTGTATGTTTGGTTTTGATTTGTTTTATTGTTTGTTTGTGTTTGGGGTTGTTTTTGCTGCCTTTGTTGTCGGACGGGCTGCGGGGGTTAATGAAGCAGATGGAGTTTCATTTTACAGTGCTAGCAGGTGGAAATACATGTGCAAACAATACCAAGATTTTGTAGAAATCCATGTTTACTGGTTATTAATGCAATTTCCAAAGATATCTCAAAGTTTCCCTTTTTAATCCTTCTGTCTTTGACATGGACAGGAGTTGCAAAAGAAAGGAATTAAGAATTAAACACACGGAGTCCCAAAGAAGAGACAAACAACTTGGATTACTGTGGTTTTCTTTTTCTTTTCTCTGTTTTCTTCCATCTGTTTATCTGCAAAATCCAAAACTTACACAAAAAAATGCTTGTCTTGCACAAGAGAACATGCTGAGGGATTTCATAAGTAAGCAGATTTTTATCCAATTCTTCAGAAAAAGTGTCAGTTCCAACCCTTTTCCAAGCAAATGCAGACAGAAATTCATCTGATGCCAACTTGTCTTTCTAACTGCTTTCTGGACAGCCTGAGTGGGAGTTTTACCCGTTCCTGACTTCAGGACAATATGGACATTCACCATGGGACCATTTTTCCATTCCAGTTTTGCTTTGTTTTCTTTATTTTGCCATTGCAGGGAAACATTCACACTGACTGCAGAAAGAGACAATAAATCCAATGTAGATATAGACCTTCTTGCTGCTCAGAATAACCTCTTGCCTATTCAGAAAGAGAAACTCCCAGGCTCGAATCTAGGCTGTGCTTGATTCAAAGCTGTTTTTTCTGTCCGTCCTTTGGAACACAGAAGACTTGAGTGTACTGGCTGGTTTGCAAGGCTGCAAGAGGCCCCCATAAAGTCATACCAGACACATCATGAAATATCACATTCCCACACCTTCAGAAAATCATTTTTCCCTGCGTCAATGCTGTAAACACTCTGAGGCAGGAAGATACTTCAGAACGCATTTTGTATGCTCCATGCAGCCAAGGTGGGCTTCCAAATGTTTGTAAACACAAATAGTAATCATCACAAACCTAAGATTAATTTATTTTAAAGTTGCAATAGCAATTAACAGGTACTACTGTGTTAGGCAGTGCATACACACAGAGTGCTCTTCCCCAAGGAGTTTCTGTTGGAAGTGTGAGACACAGAACAACAGACTGATAGAGGCAAAATGCTACATCTTACGTCTATATGTATTTCAGCATATCCTATACTCAATTCCATCTTTTAATCTGATTATTAAGCCTTATAAACTAGACAACGAGGTAGAAAATTTATTGGAAGAGCACAGATACCAATCCTGTCACCTGTAATGTTAATATGTATATTAAAAAGTGCAGATATCAGTCTGGTCTCCTGCAATGCTAATACATCATATGTACCCTCTCTGGCCTCTAAACCCTTCCAGATACATCCTCACCAGAAGTGTTCAATGAACTCTAGAAAAGCACTTTGTTGGCATGTGTGTTTTGTTTTCACTTGTTGTGACTGTATCCAAGTTTGTACTCAAGACCTGAAACTTAAATTTTTTGAACAAAAATGTTGTTTTCTCTTATAAGCTTGTTTATCAAACATGGATGTTCCCTTTTCCCTCTTACTTGACACACTGAATTCGTGTACAGCAGCCAGGCTGTCTTCAAGGACAGTTATCGAAATTTCAGGTTCCTAAGCTCTGAGGGCCATCCAGCTCATGGTATCTCCCAAGTACAGGCAGACGCACACCAGTCCTGCTCCCGACATAATCAGCAGCACTGGTGCAACCTTAAATGCATTTCTTGCCTCCCAAGACACAGCAGAAATCTACTTACCCTGAATTGTCCTGGAATGGCAAAGCTACACAATTACAGCATTGAGCATTTCCCCTCTTTGCATATTAAACCATAACATCGCATTTTATCTGCCACAAGACTTTGTTCAGGGATTGTCTATCAATGAGACACTAAGAAAAGCTACTTCTGCTGGTCTCATCTCACAAGTACCTTAACCTTTGGGATTTGCCTGGTTGCTTTTACTTCTTCCATTTGAGATGACTTTTTTATGCCTTTTCTATGGTGTTCTCCCACAGAGTGCACAATCAGTCACAAACATTTGATGAGTTTGTTATTAAAAATAGAATTGTGATGTCAAATTTGTTGTAACAGTTTTCGCAGGGAGACACCGAATTCATTTGTGTTCCATTTTCAATGCTTCATTGGCTATTGCTTAAAAAATTCCCCATAAAGTTTTTTGCACATCACTGAATTCTCCTACCACTGTGCAAAGATTTGGAAATATATGTGTGTATGTATATATATATGTATATAAAATTGTACCCCAGTTGTTGTGCGCATCCCTCCATTTTAGGTGTGTAGCTACTTGAAAGCATAGACCCTACTGCTGTCAGCGTCACCTGTCAGCAGGAAAACATCACATCTGAACTATCACGTTCCCGTGTGAAGAGAATGCCATACATCTAAATGGTTTGTTTGTTGTTTGTTTGTTTTAAGCTTGCTTGTGAAATGATGAGTGAACACTAAGCAGGACGACCAAACAGTCTGTCCATCACAGCAATGTCCATCAGCAGTGCTTAGTAATCCTTCCTTTTTCAGTAGCTTTAAAGTTAGGCTGGATTGTTTTTGCCCACAGAGAAAGATGCTGGAGAGACCAGTGGGCTGTGGGAGGATGAGAGGTTGGAAAGGAATATAGCGAGACAGCTGACCAAAGCTGACCACAAGGATATTCCACACTGTAGGACATCATGTTCAGCAATGAAAGCTAACAGGAAGGAGAAGAAGTGAGGATGACATTTGTTATTAAGGCATTTATCTTCTGAAGAAACTGCTATGTGTATTGAGGCCCTGCTTCCCAGGAACTGACTGGACATCACCTGATGATGGGAAGTAAAGAATAATTTGTTTGTTTGTTTTGCTTCTGTGCACAGCCTTTACTTGTTTTTTCATTAAATAGCTCAAACTGTAAATCAAATTTGTCCATGTTTATTAATTTTGAGACCAGATCCAAATGCTATTGAAGTGAACAGTATTCTGTTAACAGCAGTATACAGTGTGTTAATCCAGAGGTGCAATGACTTTTGACGGCAAAATAAAGCATGGAGGACTTGATTCAAAAGGTATTCAGATGTGAATGCATTCCAGAGTAACGTTATCCATCTCGACACTGCACAAAACTAAGATTTTCACATTGTAATAACTCTCACAAATCCTTTTTCTAGAAAATAGATAGAAAGCTACCTCAAGTGATAAAGATTCCAATAAAATTTCAAGAGAAGTGACGGACTTGTAAGTTAGAATTGGCTTCGAACTAATTTTCTCCTCAGTCACTCCTACAAAAGGAGCCCAAACACAGACACAGACTGGGCTGTGTTCTTCGGGACTAGGGATACAAGAGGAATGCTCATTTGTGGATATGACTACGAGGTCACATAACATTCTGCTAAAGTGCCTCCTGGCGTGGGCTCACGTCACAGATAAACATTTGTCCACATTCAATGCTCTAAATTCACGTAGGTGCACAAGCAGATCATGCTGATGAGCACGCTCCATTCAACAGAGCGTGCAATAAATTATGGTCTTGTTTTGATTGCTAGTTCTCCAGTTTACTACATTGTTCAAATGAAGGGCAAGAAGCAGTAACATAACAATATCTCACAAGATCACTTGCTCCAGCTGTAAGACAATGTCCTAACCATGCATACCTACATGTGAGTGCCTTGGCAGGAAAACCTCCATCAATCTGCAGGAGAGTCCTGCTGTGGTGGATATCTGAATTTAATTCCTGCAGATTGATTTGCCCATTACTATGGTGTATGTAGCATTAAACTTTCTGTGCCGTTGTACAAGCCTCCTGAGGACAACGCCAGTCACGCTACTAATCAGACTATGCTGCCTGCTTTAAATGGCAAATACAAGTAAAACAAGTCACCTGCTCTCGGATCATCCTCACGTGTCCACCTGGGGTCTGCACCCCCAGCACAGCCTGCAGGCTCCAGACTCCAGCACGACTCAGACAGTGAATCTGAACCGAGGAAGCCCAGCTGGCACAAACCGTGTTATAGTCATACACATATTCCCTATAATTAGGACTTCACCACCTGTTCCAGCCTGTAAACGCAATGAAAGTGAACATAACTCACAACTCAATCATGTCATAAAGAGTAAAGTATAAATGATTTAACTGTAGGTCCATTATTCAATACAGCCACTGTCTTTTCCTTTACAGATGTTTCAAACTCAAATCATGAAAGCATTCTTCTTCCACAATAGTTATGTAAGAAACCTAAAATCCTTTTTTTTGGATTTCTTTTCAAACCTTAATGGAAAATTCAAGGATGTGCTCATAAAAGAACGTTTCCTCCTGCTGCCTGAGTTCCATGTGCTGTAATACAAGACATATTATTCCCCATGCTTCTGTTTTCCAAGCTGCTAACAAAAACCAGTATTCAGCAACCCAACACAGAGCACATCATACTGGATGTCCAACCCGTGGTAGGTAAGCATTAAAAGGACTCAAAAATTAAAAAAAAATTGCTCTATTCCACAACCAGGTATACAGACAGAACTGCACTAAAAGAAACAGCAGATATTGGTCCAATCTTATGAATTCAGTAATAAATTTTTCATCTGAGTTATGAAGGAGATTTTATCCAAAGACACGTACCCAAAGAACTCCTCTCTGATTTAGGGACTTCTCAAAGAACCTGTGCACTGTTTGGCCCCTGAGCTAGAAATGAAGAGGCAGAGATTTATACCATCATCCCTGGCCTAGGACACTAAATCAGGAAAGGTATTCAACTGGAGGTAGCACCAGCTGGAGGTCCAATTTAACCCAATTATGCACAGAGGATTAAGCGGTGAACTTTTGCTCCTGTGTGTATTTTCTGCCATCACAGCATCATTTATGTAGGGGAAAAATACAGCTACTCCAGAAAAAAAGATATGAAGCTTAGAATACATACGTTGCAGATGGCTGTGTACACAAACATTTTTACTGATACAAAGAACACAAAATCAGGTGACCGCAGACACTGTGCCACGGTGGCAGATCTAAACTTTTAAAGGGGAGGTTAACGTGTTTCTGTCAAATATAATACAAACAGGTTATTTTGTAGAATGTTATGCATACCTCTCCAGCAAAACAATTTACATTTGATGTTAATAGAAGTGTAGAAGTGAACAGCTTTGGCATAAACACAGAATTTTGGCTACCTGGTAGGATCTTCAGGGATGAAGCTCTAATGCCACAATCCTACAAAAACATGGCTAATGCTGTCATCTCACAAAAACAATCTTAATGACTCCAATTTTGTCTAAGTTCAATATCATTATCTGTGTGCTTTTACTTGACAAAATACCTTTACTTGACAATACACCTCAAAATAGCAGTGTAGAGCATTCTCTGATCAGCATGGCTGACTTTGCCATCTATCCACATCTGTAAACCCAGAACTCTTTCTTTGCCAAGTGAAAATACTCTCAGCTCTGGTGCCAGGTGCTTCTCCCAACATGGTATTATCACACTGACAGCACTGTGAGTTGCTTTTCCAATGACCAAAACAAACAAACAAACAAACAAACAAACAAACAAAAAATTCCAAGCTTGTTTCATGATTATTTTAAAATTCACAGTTTTAAACAGCATACACATACATGCTCTCCCTCCCAGGCCCAAAGAATAAGCTTTCACTGAGGGATAAAATAATCCCATGATACCAGTAATTGTAGGCTATGCCTGTCAATCACAAACCCCTCAAAATCAGAAATTCAAACCCACAATTTTACTCCCACTTATCCCTGTGACCCATCGGAGAATGGGCTTTTCATCAGTGTAAAGGACCACTCATTTTGAAAATACGATCAATTTCCTGATTCATACTACTAACAGTCTGAAATAGCCAGTGTGGGACCAGATGTAGCCAAGCTGTGACCAAATGGCAAAAAAGTAATTAGGGCTTAGTTGTTTATTTTGGTAGGACACTGGACTGGAGAAAGTGAAGTGCAAGGGCATCACTTGAGGCTGAAGACAAGACACCACCAAGGCCTTGGTGACTGGCATGACCGCCCATTAGGATGTCACCGTGTGGTGGAGGGGAACATCAGCGGGCGGTGGATGGTGACATCACAAGCGATGGACTGTGACCTCACGTCCCTCGCTGCTTATCTTGG
Source organism: Columba livia (assembly GCF_036013475.1). Classification (NCBI taxonomy): domain Eukaryota; kingdom Metazoa; phylum Chordata; class Aves; order Columbiformes; family Columbidae; genus Columba; species Columba livia. Next base: position 76,818,267 of record NC_088642.1, read on the forward strand.
GGTGTCAGCAGAGCCTGGCCCAGCCTGGCTCGTGTCTGGACTCCTGCCGAGCAGCTTGCGAGGTCTGGAGCTCTGAGCGAGGCTTCTCGTGGTGCTGGGTGGTGCTTTGGGGGCTGCTGTCAGCAGCTCTCGGTGCCGATTCCAGAGCCATCCGTTGTGTTTCCCCGGCCCTGCCTGGTTCAGGCAGCCGGGCACTGCAGACACGCTTGCAGCAGCAGAGGTGAGCTGTGTGGGGAAACGTCCCCCGGGGTGGCCATGGGTGGCTGATGGGTCTCCGGGAGCCATGAGAATGTCCTTCTCGAGGGGCCTGGGCATTTCTTGCTCTCCTCCCTGGGACAGCAAGTGACCGTGGCCTCTCTCACTTCTGCAGCGTGCAAAACCCTTTGGCAGCGCTGGTACCAGCGAGTGGGAGCAGCTCCTCAACCTTTACGCTCATCAACCTGTTGCAGAGCAACACCATGGCCATGGAGCCACAGTGGAGCTGCCCCATCTGCCAAGAAACTCGAAATGACGTCGCTTCTGCGTTGCCCTGCCACCACCAGTTCTGCCTGGGCTGCATCCTGCGTTGGACAGAGAGGAAACCAAACTGTCCACTCTGCAGAAGACCCATAGACACTGTCAGGTTTTCTGAGCAGGAAGAAGGCGACTATCTACAATTTGTCATCGCACCCTCTGAAGAGTTGCCACATGCCAGCAGCCAGGCAGGAACAGCTCCTGGCAGCCCAACTGAAAACAGCCGCCATCACCCTGTGCCATCCCCTCCCTCTTCTCCGGAGGAGATGGCGTCCCTGGCTGAACAGGGGGCTGCAGGGCCACAGGCCGTGGGTGGCCTCCTGCCAGAGGTCTGGGCAGAACTGTTCCAAAATCAAGAACATCTCCTTGACCCCGTGCTGCCTTGGCTGCGCCAGCAGCTGGAGGCAATGTATGGGTCCCAGTGGTGGCTTGCAAGGAGCGCAGAGAGCACCATCCTGCACGCCCTGTGCATCTGCGGTCTGGATGGGGAGGCCATGGTGCAGATGATGCAGGACTACCTGGAGGAGCACACAGAAGAGCTGGTCCATGGTGTGATTTCCATCATTGTGAGCCGGTGCAGAGAGGAGGCCCAGAGGCTGCTGCGATCCCAGGCTGCTGGGGAGGAGGACAACAGCACCGCAGCCACCTCCAGCTCCCGCAGCTCCAGCCCCAGCAGCTCCAGCATCTCCTGCGGTATCAGCTGCACCAGCTCCCGGGAGGGGACTCCCAACTCCAGCTGGGCCTCCTCCGGCAGCTTTGCAGACTCTGACATGGAGGAGCAGCCCAGCACATCGGAGGCTGCTCTGCACAGAGTTCCTGGCCGCCCCCCATCTGTGCCCATCCCCGCAGAGCAGGAGCAGCCCCAGGAGGAGCCGGGGCAGGCGGTGGCAGCAGGTCCCTCTGCCCAGGGCTGCAGCCACAGCCCCTCCTCTCCCGGCCGGGACAGGGACCGCTCGCCCGGGGGGCCCCGGCGCCCCTCAAAGAGGAAGAGCCCCAACCCCCAGGACTCTCCCCAGCCCTGCAAGAGGCCGCCCTACCGGCGTCACTAGCAGGGCTTCATTATCTCTTTATTCACAAAAAAATGAAATAAACAGCTTTTTGCCTGACACAATCTCTGGGTTCTGCTTTCCCTCCCTTCTCCTGATGCTTTTGCTACTCTTCTGTCCCACCACTGGACACAAGCCCTGGAGCCCCAGGGCCATGTTCACAGAGTTGGAAGATGGTGGGGAATGGAAACTGGTTACCTCTCGGGGTGGCAGGCGAACACACCCTTCAGTCTCCTCTTCTCCAAGCTCAAGAGCTCCAGCTCCCTCAGCCTTTTCTATCATGGGAGATGCTCCACTCCCTTCAGCATTTTCGTTGCCCTACGCTGGACTCTCTCCAGCAGTTCCCTGTCCTTCTGGAACTGAGGGGCCACAACTGGACACAATATTCCAGATGTGGTCTCACCAGGGCAGAGTAGAGCGGCAGGAGAACCTCTCTGACCTACTGACCACTCCCCTTCTAATCCACTCCAGGTACCATTGGCCTTTCTGGCCACAAGGGCACAGTGCTGGCTCATGGCCATCCTGCTGTCCACCAAGACCCCCAGGTCCCTTTCTCCTACACTGCTCTACAACAGGTCGTTCCCCAACTTATACTGGAACCCGGGGTTGTTTCTGCATTCTCTGGAGACATTCAAGACCCACCTGGACACATTCCTGTGTGATCTACTCTGGGTGAACCTGCTTTAGCAGGGGGGTTGAACTAAATGCTCTCCAGAGGTCACTTCCAACCCCAAACATTCAGTGAAGAACTGTTCATATGAACAGTAATAACACATGTGGACCTTGCAGGTGTGTTTACAGTGAATGCATAAACTGCAACAACAACAATAAAACAACCAACCAACTAAACAAACAAAAAACAAAACTCAGAAAAAATATCAGTTTGGTATTCTTTAAAAATTCTCATATCGCTTTGTATAAAATTACATTTTTGAAAATATGATCAATTATATTTCATAATTCATACTAACAGCATATACTCATTTTTTGAATTAAAATATACCACATGGCATCTTATGATTTGGAGCCTCCTATCCTATAAGTGACATGGATAATCAGCTTACACACGAAGCAGAACTATGATTCATCAGCAGACCTGCACATCTGAAAAAATCAGGATGCTGGTGATTCTCTTGTGACTGAATCTCATCAAGTTTTTCTCTGTCCTGATCTGTATAAAAAGAAGGGTGACCAGCACATGTTGAGGGATGTTATTCTCCCCCACCCACATGAGACCCCACCTGGAGTCCTACATCCAGCTCTGGGCTTCCCAGTAGAAGAGACACATGGGGCTCCAGAGGTGGGCCATGAAAACAATCAGAGGGATGGAACCTCTCCTGTGAGCACAGGCTCAGAGAGTACACTCTTAATGTGTAAGCCAAGGCTAAAGTGTTCATCAGGAAGAAGCAAGAGAACTGTTTAGAAACAGGAAAGCTAAGAAGCTGTTGCTTAAACCTCTTCTAAAAGATACAGAAAGGTTATATGCTCAGCAGATTAGCAGTTTTTCATCACTGCAATTTCAGGAATGCCATTTTTATTTGAAATTTCATGTGAACCTGAGATTCCTTAGTCATGAAATGTTACTGGAGAGAAGAACTTGGCTCTGCCCAGCGGGTCTGCAAATCTGGTGTTTCACTGACCCTGGTGACCTGCTAAATCACATACACATTTCTGCTGCTTCTTATCTCTAAAGAGTGAGATGGATTCAGGAGATTTTTCAGACAGAAACAGTAAAATAATGTCTTACCTTTCACAGCTACAAGGTGGGCAGGGTACAGAAGAGAGAGTAAATGCTTCTCACAGGTAACAAAGTAATGCATACCCATGTGCACCTAATACATACTAGCAAACTGTTTAAATTCAAACCATACCCGCTAGACTCACAGACACCCTTCAGTACTTCTTCAGATATATGCAAGCATGAATATACAGTCTCAGTAAGAGGCACACAGAACTTGGTAAAGAGAAATAAACCTTAGTACCCTCATCACTCATCAAAATTACTTTCAGGCTGCTACCCACATTTTTCCAGTGCACTGAAGACACAGTCTGAGGTTTATTCCATTCTTAGTAGGTTTTGCTCTTGTTGTTTTGTTTTCTGTTAAATCTTTGAGGTTTTGAGCTGGTTTGGCTGGGATAGAGTTAATTTTCAAAGGAAGCTGGAAGGGGACACAGCCAAGACAGCTGACCCAAACTAGCCAAAGGGATTTTCTTTATCATACAATGCCATGTCCAGTGTAAAACTGGGAGTCTGGCAAGGGGAGGGACTCACTACTTGGGGAGTCACTTCTGTCTGGGTCTCTGTTTTTTTCCAGGACCAGCTATTCAGCGTGACCGTGTTTGAGCACAAACTGCTGTTTGGGTCTCCACTGTTCTGGGATTGGTTCTACAGGACCGGTGTTCACAATCGCTGCTCAGAGATGGGCTGGCCATCAGTCTTCTGTGCTGGTGAGTGATTGCATCATGCATCCTTCACTTTGTACGTTCTTTTGTTGTTATTATTATTGTTGTTTATCTTTTCCTTTGCTGTTCTGCTAAACTGTTTTTATCCCAAACCCTGAGTTTTAACTTTTGTTTCCTGATTCTCCTCCACATCCCACCAAGGGGAGAGTGGGGCATGAGTGAGAAGCCACATGGTTCTTGTTGCAGCTGGGGCTAACCCATGACAGGCTTTGACATTGTGCTATGAATTATTGCTATTGTGTGCCTTCCACAAGGGAAAGCCACCATAGAAGAGATTTACAGAAGATATCTTGATCAGAAGAACCTCATAGTCTTGATACACACGTACGCACTTGACTTCAGTACAAGAAATTACGAAGCCCAATAAGGGGAATTGACTTGGACTGAAATCAGTGACGTGCTAACAAAAAGGTGGAATCTTGCAGAGAAGGAAAAACCTGACTGAATCCAGACAGAAGACCAGTAAGGAGAAAATTTCCCTTAGTGGGAAAAGAGAGTGTGTTTCTTACTGCTTGTCCAAGCTGAAAGCACAGAGATTTGTTTCACATACTTCACCAGAAGTAAAGGCATGCTTTGAAACCCGGTGAAGAGAGATTAACTAGAAGCAAGCACTGCTGCAAACCAGAACAACTTTGATAGGCAGGAGGGAAAAAAGAAAAAAATAAAAACAACTGAGCAAATCCAGACTGTTGTGTTTGTATTGCCTCCAAAGTTTTAACGAAGAGGAGCACACTTTTTCCAGGAGTGTATGACTATGTTCTTCTTATTGATGGACCATCTGTTTATGCAGTGTGCTGTCGTGAGTTTATTCCTTGCAAGAACAAAAGTAACACAAGGAGGTGGTGATGCTTGTCCTCCACAAACAGACCCTAGAAGCCAATATCCAAGTATGCTCCAGAAAGGCTTCTCAATCCCTCACAGGTTATCAAGATATGATGTCAAACGAGATACACCCACTACATCAAACTGGTCTTGACAATAAGTTCAGTTCTTGGCTTGTGTGTTTGTCATGAAAAAATGAACTTTCACAGTAGAAAATTTTAATGTACTTCACTCCATGCTTTACTGAAAGTTCAACACAACGATGGAAAACTCTACGTCTTCTACCCAAGAGGTTTTCTTCCTTGATGTTTCTGTGTCTGAAGCTGTCTGCAGCTCTGAGTTAATTCTCAGATTCTTAATCACTTTACACAAAGCAATAACCAGTGCTAGGTGAAAAGTTTAAATTTCATTAAACTGTGGCCAGCATCTTTGAGAAAAACGTATTTCAAAGGCTATGAGTCGTTCTCCTCCAAAACCTGCTTGCTATGCAAAAGTTTAACAACTTTCTTTAGCAATAAGCATTTCCTTGTCAAAAACTTGCTCTTCCAGAACATATCCATTATGGATTATTTAAGTAAGACAATGCTAATAAAAAGCATTCATTACTGCTCAGTCTCCGCATTTGCCTTATTGTTTCTTAGCTCTGGAGTTTGTGAACAATAACACCCTCAATGGAGGCTAATGAAAGTTTTTATTACTGCAGTTAAGCTAGTACATCTAACTAGAAATGAAAAGTGCTAAAAATATCTTTAAAGTACTAATGATTCTTTTCCAGAACTTCTATTGAGACTAATTTTTTTTACCAGTGACCATATAAAATAATTAATTTAATTTTTATTCTATTATTCATTCTAGATATCTGAAAGAATTTCACATTTTCACTTTATCTGAAAAAGTTATTTATTTCACGTTAGACATAAAAAGTGGTTTTACATTGCTAACAATAACTAACAGATGTTGATGCTCAGCCAAATTATTTTATGGATTGAAAATTAAATTTAATCATTCACTGTCTATGGTTTTCCCACTGTGAGGAAAGTCTCAAGAGTAAACCCGTAAAGGCCACAGCAGGTGTGTGGCTCAGGGCCCTGAGAGAATGTGGAGACGCTCAGAGAAAACACCCTGCTCCCACACAACAGGACAGCACTTCCAGAGACTGACAGTTCAGTTTGCAGTCCTGAGGACCAGGGAAAAGGCATTTGTTTATCTTCATCTTCACATTACACTGTATACACACCAAGATGAACGTTTCAGATACCACACGTTCAAACATTAATGGAATGGTTGAAAAGGTGTAGTGATTGCAGAGATGAGGAAAAAGAAAATTCCGTGTTTGTCTGATACAAGGACTTGAAAGTGTTTAATACAATCTCTGGGAATTTTCAGATTTTCAGCAACTTCACACTTTGCTGTAGGACAAAATGCAAGTTTGAGACATACCTGCGTTGGAGGAGAATTTTTGAGGGAATTGCTGCCCAAAGCTACAAATAAAACTGGTTTGTGTTCATGACTAAAGAATTCATTAGCAATAAAAAAATAGAAAATGTCTGTTGTGCAGCTTTTTGTGGATAAAGAAAATTAATACGTATAATATACAACACAATCCTTCTATGACTGCAAACCAAATCCTGTTTAAGGACTGAGACACCCAGTCTCCCTTCTCTAGCAGAAAATTTGCTATATCACAAAGTTAAATTTTTGCCATAGGAGAAAATCCTAAATTTTGAAATTGTATTATTTTTTCAAGTCTGAGAGAACTATATTTTAAAGCAACTGGACAACAAACATTGTGCAGGAGAGAAAGAGTTTGGGGCCAGCCCGGAGGTCACAGCAGGGCTGGGCAGCTGCAGGGACCAGGAGCAGAGGTGGCACCGTGCGGCAGGAGCAGCGTCCCCATGGCAGGGACACACACCTGTCCTGGCTCCTCACACCCCTGCATCACAGCTCAGCTGGGCTCCTGGACACCAGACCCAAGGGTTGACGGCTGCCCCATGTCCAGGCAGCCTTGAGCAGTGGCTGCCTCAGCTGGGATACTGCTTCTTGAATTATGTTTTGCTTCTTGGTCCATCCCTACTGTTGTTACTTCACAAAAAGAAAGTTGTCAGGTTGCTCCCATGGTCTTGAGTGTTGGCAACAGCTTGACTGAGATGTTCATTTACTGTAAGGTCTGAGCGGTCAATTAAATGAACATCTGCACAAAGGAAGAAATACAAACCACTCTGTTACGTTGTAGTGAAAGTTCTGATGATGTGTGGTGAGAAGAACAACATCTGTACCAGTCAAATCTCTATTAAAAAAAGAAAACAAGGTCTCAAAAGTATTTCAACTTGAACCAAAAGAAGGCAGGAAAAGCAGCTCTTGAAGGAAACAGTAATTTCTTATTCTCTCTTTTCAGCTTTTTAGTACAATAATCCAAATTATCTGCTGACAGAGCCATCTAAACTTATGACATGGGAAGGGTTGCCAGAGGTGAGTCTGTGCTGCCCATGACAGCAAGACATGAAATCTTTCTTCAAGTGTACTTGTATGATCATGCTTTTCAGGTTCTCCTCTCATTTACTCTCCTTAGCTTGTCATCAGTGTCTGCTGGAAAGAACTGATCATTTCATTGCAACCATTCTTTAAAATATTCAGTAGTTTATTTTGTCTTTGTGAACACCTTTTTTTCATTTTGGAGCAGGACTGTATTGTTAAGGTTTTTGGAAGCAAGAATTCACCTCCACTACCCAAAACTGTGTAAATATTTGTTTGTGTGTATGTGTGTGATTTAGCTCTACATTAGAACAATTATTTTTATTGATACCTGCCTAGCCTGTTCTTCAGAGCCAGTGGATAAAGCCTGATTTCCTCCTCAAGCTGGAGAGCTCAAGACACTCTTGTAATATAACACACCTGTATCCACTATTTTAAATGTATTAAACTGTGGTACTGCCACTCGTTAAATCTCATGTATTCTTTGTTTTACCTCCACAAAACCCCAGAGGAAAAGCCGGGGCGGGGGGAGGTGGAAATGGTAGAAAAACTAGGCTGAAGTGTATGGAAATTCTACAGACCATCACAGGATGAGAGGAAATTAGGAGGCAACTCCTCCTCCTGGGTCCTACATGGAGAAAATGCTGTAACTGACCTCGTTCATTTCTGTTGTGCAAAACTGACCAGTCACCTATGTGTAAATTTAATTGACCGCTCAGACCTTACAGTAAATGAACATCCAAAAAAATCCAGCAGACAAGAACTTTCATTATTGAAAAGGCAAGTTGCACATTTAATAGGAACCCTATAACCATGACATGAATAGAGAAAACAAGTTCTGAGCTGCCTCTTCCAGTCCCAGAGACACTGAATGGAAGTGATTAGTAGCTACTACAGGATGGTATGCCTATAGGTTGAACAGGACTGGACCTAACACTGACTTTGGGGAAGCCCAGTACCTACAGGCCTCCAGCCAGGCCTTCTGGTATTACATTATTTTCCTGTCCCTCATATGCTGTACCTCTCCTTTTCCTCCTGCCCTTCTGTTATAACACTCATTTCTACAACGATTCATAGGTCTATTTTTCCCTCCATGATTAAATGACCTCTTATTGGTCTTCAGGTTGTAAATTTCCACTGATTCTAAACTGTATGGTTTTCAGTTTTCTGTTATGCAGAAATTGTGTGATGTGTTAGCAGAATTTTCCTCTTCTTGCTTGAGTAATGTTGGGTCAGTCTTTCACTCATTACTTCTCTATGAGCATCTCACTGGTGCTTTTTCGGAACCTTTTCCTTTGCTGGGGCTTCAGCCGCATTTCCTGTGAGAGAAGGCTTTGCCAACATGGCCCTAGGACTCCAGGAGCCCTTGGCTGATGGCAGGACCAGGGGACAGCAAAAGACATCAGGAGAAGGGAGAGAAAGCAGAACCCAGTAACTGTGTCAGTCGAAAAGTTGTTTATTTCAATGTTCATGACTATAGACTAAATGCAGCCCTGCTAGTGCCACCGGTGGGGTGGCCTCTTGCAGGGCTGGGGAGAGTCCTGGGGGTCGGGGTTCCTCCTCTTTGGGAGGCGCCGGGGCACCCCGGGTGAGTGGTCCCTGTCCCAGCCGGGAGCAGAGGGGCTCTGCCTGCAGCCCTGGGCAGAGGGACCTGCTGCCACTGCCTGCCCCGGCTCCTCATGGGGCTGCTCCTGCTCTGCAGGGATGGGCACAGATGGGGGGCGGCCGGGAACCCCGTGCAGAGCAGCCTCTGATGTCCTGGGCTGCTCCTCCATGTCAGAGCCTGCAGAGCTGCTGGAGGAGTCCAGGCTGGAGTTGGGAATCCCCTCCCGGGAGCTGGTGCAGCTGATACAGCAGGAGATGCTGGAGCTGCCGGAGCTGGAGCTGCTGGAGCTGGAGGTGGCTGCGGTGCTGTTGTCCTCCTCCCCAGCAGCCTGGGATCGCAGCAGCCTCTGGGCCTCCTCTCTGCACCGGCTCACAGTGATGGAAATCACACCATGGACCAGCTCTTCTGTGTGCTCCTCCAGGTAGTCCTGCATCATCTGCACCACGACCTCCCCATCCAGACCACAGACACACAGGGCGTGCAGGATGATGCTCTCTGCTCTCCTTGCAAGCCACCACCGGGACCCATAGATTGCCTCCAGCTGCTGGCGCAGCCAAGGCAGCACGGGGTTAAGGAGATGTTCATGCCTCTGCAACAGTTCTGCCCAGACCTCCGGCAGGAGGCCACCCACGGCCTGTGGCCCTGCAGCCCGCTGTTCAGCCAGGGACGCCATCTCCTCCGGAGAAGAGGGAGGGGATGGCACAGGGTGATGGCGGCTGTTTTCATCTGGGCTGCCGGGAGCTGTTCCTGCCTGGCTGCTGGCATGTGGCAACTCTTCAGAGGGTGTGATGACAAACTCCAGAAAGTCGCCTTCTTCCTGCTCAGAAAACCTGACAGTGTCTATGGGTCTTCTGCAGAGCGGACAGTTTGGTTTCCTCTGTGTCCAACGCAGGATGCAGCCCAGGCAGAATTGGTGGTGGCAGGGCAACGCAGAAGCGACGTCATTTCGAGTTTCTTGGCAGATGGGGCAGCTCCACTGTGGCTCCATGGCCATGGTGTTGCTCTGGAGCGTGTTGATGAGAGCGGAGGTTGAGGAGCTGCTCCCACTCGCTGGTACCAGTGCTGCCAAAGGGTTTTGCACGCTGCAGAAGTGAGAGAGGCCACGGTCACTTGCTGTCCCAGGGAGGAGAGTAAGAAATGCCCAGGCCCCTCGAGAAGGACATTCTCATGGCTCCTGGAGCCCCATTGGCCACCCCTGGCCACCCCAGGGGGACATTTCCCCACACAGCTCACCTCTGCTGCTGCAAGCGTGTCTGCAGTGCCCGGCTGCCTGAACCAGGCAGGGCCGGGGAAACACAACGGATGGCTCTGCAATGGGCACCGAGAGCTGCTGACAGCAGCCCCCAAAGCACCACCCAGCACCACGAGAAGCCTCGCTCAGAGCTCCAGACCTCGCAAGCTGCTCGGCAGGAGTCCAGGCACGAGCCAGGCTGGGCCAGGCTCTGCTGACGCCCCAAGATAAGCAGCGAGGGATGTGAGGTCACAGTCCATCGCTTGTGATGTCACCATCCACTGCCAGCTGATGTTCCCCTCCACCACACGGTGACATCCTAACGGGCGGTCATGCCAGTCACCAAGGCCTTGGTGGTGTCTTGTCTTCAGCCTCAAGGGATGCCCTTGCACTTCACTTTCACCAGCCCAGCCTCCTACCAAAATAAACAACTAAGCCCTAATTGCTTTTTTGTCCTTTGGTCCCAGCTTGGTGACATCTGGTCCCACACTGGCTATTTCAGACAGTATTATGCTGTTATTAGTATGAATTGGGAAAACTAATTGATCGTATTTTCAATAATGTAATTTCATACAAAGTGATATGAGAATTTTTAAAGAACACCAAATTGATATTTTTTCCGAGTTTTGTTTTTGTTTGTTTAGTTGGTTGGTTGTTTTATTGTTGCTGTTGTAGTTTATGTAAACATACCTGCAAGGTCCATATGTGTTATTAGTGTTCATATGAACAGTTCTTCACTGAATCACAGAATGTTTGGGGTTGGAAGTGACCTCTGGAGATCATCTAGTCCAACCCACCTGCTAAAGCAGGTTCACCAGAGCAGATCACATAGGTGGGTTTGAATGTCTCCAGAGAAGGAGACTCCACAACCTCTCTGGTCAGCCTGTTCCAGGGCTCTGGCACTCTCAAAGTAAAGAAGTTTCTCCTCATATTCAGATGGATCCTCATGTGTTTCAGTCTGTGCCCATTTCCCCTCATCCTGTTGCTGGGCACCACTGAAAGGAGTCTGGTCCATCCTCTTGACATCCACCCTCGAGATATTTATAAACATTGATGATAATCCCTCTCAGCTTCTCTTCTCCAGGCTGAAAAGATCCATCTCTCTCAGTCTCTCCCCATGAGAAAGGTGATCTAGGCCCCTGATCATCTTCGTAGCTCACTGCTGGACTCCTTCCAATAATTCCTTGTCCTTCTTAAACTGGAGAGCCCAGAACTGGACACAGTACTCCAGACGTGGCCTCACCAGGGCAGAGTAGAGGGGAAGGATAATCTCCCTCGACCTGCTGGTCAGTTTTCCCAATGCACCTCAGGAGACCATTGGCCTTCTTGGCCACAAAAGCACATTGTTGACTCAGGGTCAACCTAGTGTCCACCAGAACTCACAAGCCCTTCTCTGCAGTGCTGCTTTCCAGCAGTTCAACCCCAACCTGTTCTGGTGCCTGGGGCTATTCCTCCCCAGGTACAGTACGGTACCCTTCTTTGCACAGTCCTCCAGCCTGTCCAGGTCTTGCTGAATAGCAGCACAGCCTTCCGGTTTGTCAGCCCTTACTCCCAGTTTGGTATCAGGCACCAAGGTAAGTGGTAGTTTCCAAAGGCCTCTTTATTATTCTTTTCAAAAATGGGTGCAGTTACTCTTTTTCCTGTCACTGAGGACTTTGCCTGACTGCTGTGACTTTCCAAATATGATGGCAGTTTGGATTGGAAATGACATCTGACAGTTTCCTCAGAACTCTGTGAGGCTTCTTGCTGGGTTCCATGGAGCTATGCATGCTCTCTTCAGACCAGTTTGCCATTTCCTTCACTACACTTGTCCCGTCTTTCCAGCAATTCTGTTTCCATTGCATGTCTTTTTGGTTTGCCAGTAGTGTGGAGGACACATTTTGGGTGTTGCTCCATTCTGTGAGGCTGGTTTGGGCTTCAAATGACACACAAGCTGAATACCAGAAGCATTGCAATAGCAGCAGAGCATTTCAGCAGCTCAGCACTCAGTAAAAGGCTTCAGGCCTGCTGTTCTCAAGACCCAAGCAAACACTGGACTAAAGACTCAGGGGCAGTAGTAAACCCACGTGACAGAAATGTCTGGCTTAGCTGCATATGCAACTCTTCGTGCTCTTCACCCTTCCAGATCATGGCTTTCCTCTTCATGCTATGGTATACCTTGCCAAAAAAGGATATTTTCACTTTCAAATATTTCTCTCCTCAATGAATAAAATTTCTACCAAGAACAGTTCCTGGGGGTCAGCCAAGGGGTTGAGTAAGGAGTGTCTTCTATGAAGCACTTTTCTCCATGCAAGTGTAGCTCTTCAAGGAGCGTCAAACCTACCTTTTTTATTTTCCCAGCCCAAATCTGCTCTGAGAGTGCACTGTGACCAGCCATAGAGCTCTGGTTACCCCTACAAGGTTGTGTTTGGATGCAGAGAAGCTGTACTCTGATGTACCCTGTGCCCTAGAAGGGACACTGCTCTTTCTGTTGCATGGCCTGTCATGACTGGCTGGCAGCACCAGTGGCCATGGCCAGTTTGCCCAGAAACCCCCCGACCAGGGGCTGCAAGACTCCCGCTGTGTCCTTGGCTGTAGAGAAAGGCAGAACAGGCAGCAGTAGGGTCACTCCAGCTGAGCACAGGCACTGGCAGCCTTTATTTAGCACCTTCCCCGTTGCAGACAAGCTCCTTGCCCTGACCATTTGTTGCTGACAGCTCTCCTGCTGGTAAAGGTGGCTGCCATGATGGCTCAGGCTCCTGCCCAGGGACTCCCGGGGGCTGCTTGCAGCTCGTTGGCATGGCTGAGAGTTCCTGGGCTTTGCCACGGCGGTCAAACAGCCTCTTCTTCTCCCCCTTGCTAAAGGGGCAACAGAAAGGGCCTCAGCTCTGTGGCTGGGAAGAAAGGCTTACAACACCCAAAGCCTGGCTCAGGCCAGGAGCTCCTGGAGGTGCTGCTGAGGGCAATGGCTGCTTTGTGTGTTGTCTCATGGGCCCCAATGCCCCAACCCCTCTGCAGCCATGGGTAAAGCAGGGTAGGGCTGAGAGCTGGGGACAGAGCAGCCATCGCAGCTGCCGTGCCTGGGAGTTGCTGCTTGGGGAGATCAAGTGCAGGCTGCCGGCTTTGGGAAGGCAGAGCCCAGCAGCTGAGCCAGGTTTTCATCTTTAGCCTACACGCCTCTGGTGCTGGAGCCACACAAAGCTTTCCCTGGCCTCTGCGGGAGCTGGCACACACTTACACTTCCCATGCTGTCTTCAGGGGGTGCAGCTCTGCCTGCCCCTCTGGTGTTCTCTGCCTTGTAGGGCCTGGGTATCTCTTGTTCTTCTGGAACCTCTCCTTCAGCTTCTCAGCATAGGCCTTTCTCAGGAGGTGGGGAGGGCAATAGGGATCCTCATACACATAGCGGCAGAGGCTCTGCAAAGGCAGAAGAGGCTCTCCTAAGGCACTGCCACTGGTAGCTGGGGCTGCTCCAACAGCTTCAGCCCAAGTGCAGCACTTGCACAGTCTTGGATTAGTTTTCACAGCAGAGATGCTATGATTCTGTGAAGTATGGGAGTGAAACAGACTGCCAGTGTCACAGCCAACTGCACACTTCAGCCTGGGGCATTAGGGACAGCTGCTCTTGCAGGGCAATGTGCAGGGCATGGGCAGACACCAGACCCTGTCTGGGCAACTGGCCATGGCACTGCTGCCATGCCTGTGCCAGGAAACCTGCCCTGCTCCCCTCCCAGAAAGGGGAAATGCGCTTTTCTTGGGGGCTGAGAAGCTCATGCCATACCTGGCCTTGCTCCATCTTCTGCCCTGCTCTGCTGGCATGGTATTTGAGCCACACTTCTGCCTCCACCTCTTGGCGCTTCCATGCCATCAGCAGCTGGAGGCGTTTCTCTGCCTTGTCGGCACTTGTTCCCTGGAGGCCACACACAAATTCATTGTTAGTCCCCTCGGCCTTGGGCAGGGCAGGAGGGCTGGGATGGTGGCCAGCTCTTGCTGCCTCTTCTGTCCCAGCCCACAGCCCAAAATGTGACACTGGCTGGCAACCCCTGGGGCATACCATTCTTGAGGACTGCAGAACACCCCCAGGGAGCTGCTCAGTTGTAGGTCTGGACTGCTTCAGCTCCTCCTGGGATGCCTCGATTACTGGCAGGAATCTGAAGAGGCATTGGCAGGCTGAGCTTGTGGGAGCCCAGTCTTATCTGGTTGCTCTGGGATGGGCTCGCATTCTGCTCCCCGTCACTGGCACCATGAGGCGGGTTGGCAGGAGGACAACATGTCCAGCAGGACAACATCTTGCAATGTCTCCAGGGCCTTCTGCATCAGCAGAGGCACCCCAGCCAAGGAAAACATCTCACTCACATTACAACAAGGGCATGGTGTGCCCCTGAGCCCCCACACCACTCCTCCAGCACGCTCACCTGGTTCGGCCAGGTTCCCTGGCTTTAGTCCACCCAACTGCCCTTGCCAGCTGCCTGGCAATAGAAACCCTTCGCCGAGCCAGGAACACCGGATCCAGCACACTCACTGCAAGAGGGAGGCAAGAGAACAGCATAAGGGCATCTTTGGGACCGTGCAGGCCAGCGGGAGCAGCAGAGCTGCTCTGTCATGCCACGCAAGGCTCGCTGACAGTTTGTGCCACCCCTGGGAGCCACGTGTCCGGGAATGTTCTTGTCCCTTGCCCACATTGGGTCTGTTCTAGCACAGAACTCCTCCTGAGCCACCCACCTCCCTGGCACATGGTTGTTTTCCTGCTCTCTCTCGCACCTCTGTCAGCAGCAGGGACACACTACTGGGAACTGGGAGGTGCTGGGAAACCCCAGGGGCCCGCTGGGCAGATACAACTATCCCATCACAGGTGAGTTCTCCTCCTGACATCTCAACACATGGTTTGCAAGAGCAATGTGGTCCTGGCCTGACCTCGCCAACAATTGCAGGTAGAGCTGCTGGAAGGCAGCCCCCAGGCAAAATGGGAGAAAGAGCCCTTGGCTCCGTTTCACAGTGTGGGGCTGTCCAGCTCAGAGCCTCTTGCACAACAGGTCACCCCACATGGACTAGGATGGGTGCCCAGGCTGAAAGAGCTGCCTCCTCCTCTGCTACACCCAGCAGAGCCACCTTGGCTCTGCTGCCCTGGCCAGGGCAAGAGGAGCGCTCACAGCCCCCTGCCAGCACTCAGCTGGGAGTCACCTCTGCGGGCACCCCTGCCCCACGGCGTCGAGTCCCTCCTGGGCTTCAGAGATATCACAGAGGCCGATGCTTGGTGAGGGATCTCGCGTGCAAGCCTGCAAACAAGAAGGCACCAGCTGGGCAAGAGAATACCATGCACCCTTGGGGCTGACACTGCTAAGCTGCTGGCCGGCATCTTGGGGAGCCGCTGCCAAATCCTTGGAGGACACAGCTCTCTGTGGGACATGAGAGGCCCTGCACTCTCCATCAGCCCCTGCTGTGCTTCCCTCATCTTCCTGCCAGAAAACTGATGGTTCCAGCACACACCTTCCTTGCTGCCCCCACAGACCCTCCCACCTCTCTCAGAACACATCAAGAGCAGCCTGTCTGCTTTATAAACTCTCTCCAAGCTGGAAAGGAGCAAGCGGTGGGCAGACCAGGAAGCTCTCCTGGGTCTTGTCCAAGTTTGGCAGGAAAGGGACCTTGGCAAGAGGCTGTCCCCACAGCAGGGCCTGAGCAGCTGCTCCCTGGACCAGCCGACAGTTGCAGAAGCCATCCTGCTCACCTTGGCAGTGTGATGACCTCATCTCGACTGAAACGACTAAAATCGTTTTTGCCTGTGAAGGCCACCAGACGCATTATCTTGGGGTCCTGCAAGTGAAAAGAGACCTCAGCAGGTGCCCAGGACGTGTGCTGGTTGCTCATAAAGGCAGCAAACAATCATGCTGCTCAAGGATGCAAAGGCTGCCTCTCAGGAATCCTGGCACCACCTTCTCCCTTGATGTCAGTAGCCCTTCCTCAGAGGACCCAAGGCGCTACCGAGACATGACCCAGCTCATCAAAAGCGTGCCTAGGCCAGGAGGCAAGGCAGGTGACAAAAACCAAGAGAAAGCAGCTGGAGAGAGGTCTGACAGCATTGTCATAGAGCCACGAGGAGGATCCCAGAGAAATGAACAGCTCACCCCTATGAGAGCTGCCAGCATGTTGCCTGTCGTGTCCAGCTCCAGCAGGCAGTCATCAAAGAAGGTCATGCTGATGGTTCTTCTTCGCACAGCAAGGATGCCAATGCCTCTGAAGGAGAATTCCACCTCCTTCTTGTCTCGGATAGCCCCAGCAAAGAACAGCAGGGTCTCGTGGATGCACCGCTCCACGATTTCTGAGCGAAAGTGGATGGCTGTGGCAATCTCCTCGAAGTCCAGCTGAATTAATGGTGTCTCATCTAGGAAACAAGTGCAAAGCAACAAAGTTCACCCTCAGCGTGGTTCAGCTGACTATGAGACCATTGCCATCAGTGCCCAGCCCTCGGGCGATGGTCTTCCAGAGAGTGCTTCCCTTTCACCTTCAGCCATGTCTCCAGAATGGACCTAATAGACATGGGAAGACAAAGAGAAGCTTTGGCTCCTGCTGCGAGCAACCATCTGGAAGGTAAGATGAGCTGGGGAGATAAGGTTGTCTCCCTAGGCACGGGCAGGGTGCTGGGCCACCATACCTGTGCCCACACTCAGTGCTCTCCAGCTTGGAAGAGCCTTTGCTCAGCCATGCCACAGAGGTTGTCAGCGCCAAGCCAAATGCAAGGGCTCTGCAGGGGAAACACCTGTCTTCTTACCAGGAATTTTGGTCTTTGCACACTTGAGCTTGTAAAATTTCTTCAGAAACCTGCATGGCTGGAACACGGGTCTCTCAATAGCCAAAACCTGGCCCTCTGTCACCGAGGCTTGTGCTGGGACAAGTGCAAATGTCCCAACTCCGATCTCCACCGCCTGAAAACACAAGCAAGAAGATGGAGCGCTGGCAGGGCTGTGCAGAGGTGGGAAGGCTGCCAGATGACTGGCGTGGTTCTGGGGATGGCACTTTGTGCCCAGCTCCGCAGGGCCAGAGAGGCAGAATGGGGCACAGGCAGGAGGCAAGGCTCACCCTCTTCTGTGAGAGCTCTTTCCTGATGTACTTAGATGCAGAAGCCCAGACTTTGCAGATCTCTGAAAAGCAAAGACCAGCCACGCTCTGAGTCAGCAACAGCACAGCATCCAGCACCCATGTAGGCTGCAGCAGAGTCACTCATGGATCCCTTGCCCTGAGCAAACACTTGCACCACTGGGGCTGCCCCATTGCATTCTTCACCCCCCCAGGCTCCAAGAAGCCCACCCTGTGACCAGGACCGGCCTGGGGAGGAAAAGCAGGTATCAGTTATATTCTGGGGAGGGAGATCCCGCCCTTTGACATGGCCAGAGGCCTGTGTTATCATAGCCACCCTTGAGCCTGAAGGCACCATCAGGCAGGGCTTCTCCAGCAGCTGCTGGTCTCCTCCAGAAGACCCTGCTACAGCCCCAGCCCCAGCTTCAGAGTTTCCACAGCTTGTCTCCACTTCATCTTGGCTCCAGTGGTGCTCCTGCAAGGGTCCCCAGAGCCTTACCATTGGTGGTGAGCTCCCTGAGGGTTGGAAGATCATCAGGCTCCAAGGGTTTAAGCAGCAGGTACTTGATCATCTTTGCCTCTGTGCTCTGCAGCTGCTGGGGCAGAGGTGCTTATCCTTCTGCAAAACCCCTCTGCTCCTCTCCTCCTCCTCGCCACCTACCCAAATGTCATCCCCAACGCTCTCCCACAGCCTCTTCTGGGCTGCTCCTGGCAGCAGGACAGCTCCTGCGCTGGAGAGAGCAGCCTTGGTATTGCCCAAACCTGGTGGAAGGCTGTGGTCCCGGGACACAGTGGGGACAGGGAGTTGTCACTGTTATGTATGTGTCCCACTGTGATGCCACCCCACATCACACAGGGCTGTGTGACCCCACGCGTGTTTGGCCCCAGCATGGGCAGGGCAGCCCCGCTGGGCACCTGAGGCTGCTGCGCTGACACTCCCACCTGCGGATCTCAACTCAGCCCCTCGGCTGGTGTCACCATGTCATTGCCAGGTGGCAACTAAATACTGCTTAGCGAAAAGGAAGCCCAGGGACACTGAGGACCAGGGGTGCTCTTAACTACTGGTGACCACCGCGCCCTTGGTCCCCAACCCAAAGCACAGCTTATTGGGCAGGAAATCTTAATCCCTTGAAACAGGAAGATCCTCTCACCATAACAGGGTCAATGGATCAATTGGTAGAAAATGTACAAAAAGCAGCACATCTGCAAATGAGCTTAAACACAGACAAGAGACTCCTATGATGATGCCTGTTGACCCTGAACAGATGACACTCTTGATAAGAGATCTCTCTGAACCTCTAGAACCTATTGGCATACAACTGCAAAGCACTATCAAGTCAGTACCTCCAAGTGAAAGGGTCTCAGCCACTTTAGAAGGGTTGGTAAGCCCTGATTGTAGTACTCAAAGGACAAAGGTATGGACTTGGGGAGAGGTCGCTCAAGAGTTCATTAATTATGGGCAGAAATATGGTCCAGTTAATTCAAAAAGTTTAAGGCCTATGTTAAAAGACCCATGTATCTGGGTAGATAAAGCCATTTATAAGAACCACCAGGCATTCGGTCAGTGGCGCAATAGGAAAAAAATGACTCTTGTTAAGCTCTTGGGTGGGAGGGACATTATCGAGTGAACAGAATAGTCAGAATAGTCTTTGGACTAAAGGTTGGAGGTATTCCCCGAGGTCTGATAGACAGATTAACAACTGATAAAACTGAAAACCTAGCTTTAGGATGACCCAAAAAACCTTTGCCCAAAATAGAAACCTTTGGAGCGCCAAATCCAAGTGCCCCCTTGGCAGATTTAGTTGATTTCACTGCCCTTGCCAAACCAATGGAAAACTAACTCCTTTGCCCTGTAACAGTGAGCAGCAGGGCAAAGGGTGGATAGTAGACAGTTCACTGTAAGCCATTGAGGCTATTTGCTAGTCACCTGTCCTGAAGCCTCGCTATAACATCAGCCAACTCTCCAAGTACCCTTGGATGAATCCCATCAGCCCCATTGACTTACAAGGATTTAGCTGGAGCAGCCAATCCCACATTAGTTTGGGGTTGGCTGGCAGTTTATCATTCTCACAGCCATGGTTCTCTGGTGGTCCCAGGGGCCATCATCAGTGTCGAAGACTGAGGTAAAGAAAGCATTAAACATCTCTGCTTTGTCTATGTTCCTATTTGTGAGGTGACCACACTCATCAAGTAACTGGTCAGTGTTATTTCTGGCTTGCCTTTTGCCACTTTTAAAAGGCCTTTTTATTGTCCCTCACAGTACTGGCCAGCTTCATCTCTAACTGAGCTCTGGACACATGGATTTTTTCCCTACAGTGCCAAGAAGCATCTGTGCAGTCCTCCCAGACCACCTGGCTTTGCTTCCACTGGCCATACATATTTTTTTTGCCTTAGTTTTAGAAGATCCTTGCTTAGCTAAGCCAGCTTTCTGCCTCACCTGCTTGACTTTCAACATTTTGTAATTGCCTGCTCCTCTGCTTTTAGGAGGTGGTACTTAAACAGTGACTGGAACCCAGCACTTTCAAAAGACTTTTTTTCCAGGGGACCTTACTACTCTGAGTAACTTGAAGTCTGCCCTCCTCACAACTACAGTTGAGGTCTTGCTGGCATTTTTCCTTGGCATAGACTTTAAATCCTGCTCCTTCATGATCGCTGTGGCCAAGGCAGCCACCTATTGCCACGTCACCCACGAGACCCTCTCTGTTAATAAGGAGAATATCTAGGGAGGCACCTTTCCTGGTCACACACCTCGTCACCTTTTGGAGTTGAGGACGTGCATGGGGCTGCAGCAGGGAGGCCAGAGCAGGTCTCTAAGCCTGGTTGTTCCTGCACCACAAGGAGCTGGTGGACACCAATCTGCATAGCTCAGGGAAGCCTGGGCCCCTCTGGGGGTCAGAGCCACCCAAAGCTTTTCTCAGTCTCTGCAGTAGCAAATACACACTTGCTCTTCCCTCATCTCTCACTTTTCCTCCCTGAAAGAAAACATGCCAGCAGCTTCCTGGGCCTGGCAATGGAGGAGCACCCTCCTGCTCATTACAGCCCCTCATCAAGTGTTAACAAGAGCCTTCCCTGGCAGTGCTGCCTTCGCAGTCACTGCTGAAGGGCAGCCATTGCTGACAGAAGAACAAAGCCTTTTGTAACATGGGGTCTCCCCTGGACATCCCAGGACAACAGTAGCACAGGGAGAACACACACACTATGGAGGCCACAGTGTGAGCCCAGCGCCCAGCAGCCCCATGCCACGTCCCTGGCAGAGACACCTGCCATCCTGTCACAGGGCCTGTGCTGACCCTCTGGCAGCACCAGTGGCCCAAGACACTTTGCCAAGAAACCCCTCAGCCGGGAGCTGCAGGGACCCTCCTGAGCCCTTGGCAGCACAGGGAGCAGCAGGGTCGCTCTGGCTGGACACAGGCAATAGCAGCCTTTATTTGTCACCTTCCCCTTTGCAGAGACACTCATTGCTTTTCAGCATTTTTCAGAACCTCTTTCACAGTCTGGCCACAGCCGCATTTCCTGAGGGACCAGGCTCTGACAACATGGCCAGAGGCTCCAGGGGCCCTTGGCTGACAGTGGGGTCGGGCGTCAGGGAGAAGGACCAGGAGAATATGGAGAAAGCAGAACCCAGTAACTGTGTCAGAGGAATATTTGATTATTTCACTTTTTGTGAATAAAGAATTAATGAAGCCCTGCTAGTGTCGTCGGCGGTGTGACCTCTTGCAGGGCTGGGGAGAGTCCTGGGGGTCGGGGTTCCTCCTCTTCGAGGCGCACCGGGGCCCCCCGGGTGAGTGGTCCCTGTCCCAGCCAGGAGCGGAGGGGCTGTGGCTGCAGCCCTGGGCAGAGGGACCTGCTGCCACCGCCTGCCCCGGCTCCTCCTGGGGCTGCTCCTGCTCTTCAGGGACGGGCACAGATGGGGTGCGGCCGGGAACTCTGCGCAGAGCAGCCTCCGATGTGCTGGGCTGCTCCTCCATGTCAGAGTCTGCAAAGCTGCCGGAGGAGGCCCAGCTGGAGTTGGGAGTCCCCTCCTGGGAGCTTGTGCAGCTGATACAGCAGGAGATGCTGGAGCTGCTGGGGCTGGAGCTGCTGGAGCTGGAGGTGGCTGCGGTGCTGTTGTCCTCCTCCCCAGCAGCCTGGGATCGCAGCAGCCTCTGGGCCTCCTCTCTGCACTGGCTCACAATGATGGAAATCACACCATGGACCAGCTCTTCTGTGTGCTCCTCCAGGTAGTCCTGCATTATCTGCACCATGGCCTCCCCATCCAGACCGCAGATGCACAGGGCGTGCAGGATGGTGCTCTCTGCGCTCCTTGCAAGCCACCACTGGGACCCATACATTGCCTCCAGCTGCTGGCGCAGCCAAGGCAGCACGGGGTCAAGGAGATGTTCATGTCTCTGGAACAGTTCTGCCCAGACCTCCGGCAGGAGGCCACCCACGGCCTGTGGCCCTGCAGACCCCTGTTCAGCCAGGGACGCCATCTCCTCCAGAGAAGAGGGAGGGGATGGCACAGGGTGATGGCGGCTGTTTTCAGTTGGGCTGCCAGGAGCTGTTCCTGCCTGGCTGCTGGCATGTGGCAACTCTTCAGAGGGTGTGATGACAAATTGTAGATAGTCACCTTCTTCCCGCTCAGAAAACCTGACTGTGTCTATTGGTCTTCTGCAGAGTGGACAGTCTGGTTTCCTCTGTGTCCAACGCAGGATGCAGCCCAGGCAGAATTGGTGGTGGCAGGGCAACGCAGAAGCGACATCATTTTGAGTTTCTTGGCAGATGGGGCAGCTCCACTGTGGCTCCATGGCCATGGTGTTGCTCTGCAGCGTGTTGATGAGAGCGGAGGTTGAGGAGCTGCTCCCACTCGCTGGTACCAGTGCTGCCAAAGGGTTTTGCACGCTGCAGAAGTGAGAGAGGCCACGGTCACTTGCTGTCCCAGGGAGGAGAGCAAGAAATGCCCAGGCCCCTCGAGAAGGACATTCTCATGGCTCCCGGAGCCCCATCGGCCAGACGTGGCCGCCCCGGGGGGACGTTTCCCCACACAGCTCACCTCTGCTGCTGCAAGCGTGTCTGCAGTGCCCGGCTGCCTGAACCAGGCAGGGCCGGGGAAACACAAGGGGTGGCTCTGCAATGGGCACCGAGAGCTGCTGACAGCAGCCCCCAAAGCACCACCCAGCACCACGAGAAGCCTCGCTCAGAGCTCCAGACCTCGCAAGCTGCTCGGCAGGAGTCCAGACACGAGCCAGGCTGGGCCAGGCTCTGCTGACGCCCCAAGATAAGCAGAGAGGGACGTGAGGTCACAGTCCATCGCTTGTGATGTCACCATCCACCGCCCGCTGATGTTCCCCTCCACCACATGGTGACATCCTAACGGGCGGTCATGCCAGTCACCAAGGCCTTGGTGGTGTCTTGTCTTCAGCCCCAAGGGATGCCATTGCACTTCACTTTCTCCAGCCCAGCCTCCTACCAAAATAAACAACTAAGCCCTAATTGCTTTTTTGCCATTTGGTCACAGCTTGGCGACATCTGCTCCCACATTGGTTATTTCAGACAGTGTTATTTAGGTAACACCAAACTTAAGTGATGTTACGGATCTGGTCTGTGTTTCACTCATTACTCCTCTATAGGCATCACCCTGGTGCTTTTTCAGAACTTTTTCCGTTGCTGGGACTGCAGCCGGAGTCCCTGTGGGAGAAGCCTCATAGAATAATAGAATGTCCTGGGTTGGAAGGGACCCACAAAGATCATCGAGTCCAACTCCTGTCCCTGCATATGACAACCCCACAGTTCAAACCATGTGTCTGAGGGCATTGTCTTGTCTCTTCTTGCAGACTGCCACACTTGGGACCATGGCTACCTCCGCGGGAGCTTGTTCCAGTGCTCCATCACCTTCGGGGTGAAAAATCTCGTCCTAGTGTTCAACCTGAACCTCCCCTGGCACATCTTCCTGCCATTCCCTCAGGTTCTGTCTTTGGTCACCAGAGAGAAGAGATCAGCACATGCTGCTCTTCCTCACCTTGTGAGGAAGCTACAGCTGACATGAGGTCTCCCCTCAGTCTCCAGGCTGAACAAACCAAGCGACTTGAGCTCTCCTCATACGGCTTTACCTCTAAACCCTTCACCAGCTTCATAGCCCTCCTCTGGTCACACTCCAGTAGCTTTCTAACTTTTTACCCTGTGGTTCCCAGCCCTGCACACAGTGAATGCCCCAGGTGAGGCCGCACCAGTGCAGAGCAGAGCGGGACCATCCCCTCCCTGCCCGGCTGGTGATGCTGTGCTGGATGCACCAGGACACGGGTCCCTCTTGGCTGCCAGGGACACTGTTGGCTCATGTTCGACTTGTTGTCGACCAGAACCCCCAGATCCCTCTCTGTGGGGCTGCTTTCCAGCATCTTGTCCGCCAGTCTGTCTGTACATCCAGGGCTGCCGTGTCCCAGGTGCAAAATCCAGCACTTGCCCTTATTGAATTTCATGTGGTTGGTGATTGCCCAGTTCTCCAGTTTGTCCAGATCCCTCTGCAGGGCCTCTCTGCCCTCAAGAGTCATCAACGGCTCCTCCCAATTTTGTGTCATCAGCAAACTTACTAAGCAATCCCTCAAGCCCTGAGTCTAAGTCATTTATAAAGACATTGAAGAGTGCTGGCCCTAACATGGATTCCTGTGGAACCTGCTAGTGACTGGTCGCCAGACCAACACGACCCATTTACTGGAACCATTTGAGTCCATGAAGAAATTCAGTCAGCGAGGCACAGCAACGACAACGGTCAGTCCTGCAGCTGAACATGACATTGGGGTGGACAGTGGGGATCCCGGAGCCAGGATGGAGGTGATGGGTGGTTTCAGAACCGTGATCCTGTAGCCAGCACCACTGAGAATGACACATTTGCAAAAGCAAGGCTCCACCTCAGTCTTGACCCTCCAGCACAACAACTAGAAACACATATGAAGCTGTTAAAGCAAGGTCTCCAAGAAGAAACTGCACCAGCAGCACACAGTGGGTACCCTAAAAATAAAGGAAGGGTGCCCATAGTGGGTGGCTCTCTGCTAAAGGGCACTAAGTGCCCATCTGCTGTCCCAGCAGGGAGTCACCAGAGACATGCTGCCTTCTGGGACCTGACATCTGAGATGCTGCTGAGAGGGTTCCACAATTTGTCAGAAGCACAGACTACCATCCACTGCTGCTCTTTCATGTGGGCGTGAATGACTCTGCAAGCCAAAATATGGGCAGAATCAAGAAAGATTATAAAGGCTTAGAAAGAAGGAGGAAGGGGAGTGATGGCATTTGTCTTCCCAAGTAACCATTATACGTGAAGGAGCCCGGCTGTCCTGGAGATGGCTGAACACTTGCCTGCCTGTGGGAAGTGGTGAATGAATTCCTTGTTTTGCTTTGCTTGTATGTGTGGCTTTTCCTTTCCTTATTGAACTGTATCTCAACTACTCAGTTTTCTCACTTTTACTCTTCAAATTGTCTCCCCCACCCCACCAGGGGGGATGAGCGAGTGGCTGCGTGGGGTTGTGCTGTCTGCTGGGGTTAACCCACACCAACAGTTAATATATTGTCTTACTGCTGGAGCATATAATCTTGTGAGATGTTGTTATTAGTGCCTGTCATTCTTTCAGACAAATATTAAACTGCAGACGAACTGTTGCTAATTACAAAAGAACTAGCAGTCAAAACAAGAACACAATTTATTGTAAATGCTGTTGAGCAGAGTATGTTCTTCAGCATGATCTGCTTGTGCACGTGTGTGACCTCAGAGTGCAAATTACAGGCAAATGTTTATTTGTAACATGTGAGACCATGCTGGGAAACTGTTTATCACAGGGTTATGAGACTTCATGGTCATATCCACAATTGAGAAGTCCTCTTTCTGCCCCAAGTCCCATTAGTAATTGAATGCAGAGACTCTAGCCCAGCTGGTGATGGCATTTGGGCTCATTTTACCTAAGCAGCTGAAGAGAAGTTTGTTGATAAGCAAATTATCTCTTACATGCTTTTCTCTAACTTGTCAACAGATATACCTTCCATAGCTTTCTAGCTATTAAAAAAAAAAAAAAAAAGTGAGGGTTATTAGAATGTGTAAATCTTAGATTTGCGCAGTGTCAAGAGATACAACGTTACTCTGACATGCATTTAGTTGAACATATTTTCAGTCAAGTCCTCCTGTACACTGTCTAGATTGAGAAATAAGGTAGGCATTGTTGACATGTTTGAGCAGCAGGAGAGATTTGCATTTGTTCTAGTGCTGCAGTTTTTAAGTTGGTCGTCAAGTATGTAGCTTCTTCTAAACTAATAGCATGTTATTCTGTTTACTCATAAGGAGACAGAAAATAAAGTTACTGTTTGTGCTTTGAATCCTACAGCTCCTGTAAGATCCCGGATGTTTCCTATACATTGGAAGCTTGTTGAAATGATGGGGAACTTGGATGTGCTGTGCTAAAAGCTGCATTTCCTCATGCTGAAAACACTGCAGGGGCGATGAGGGGGGAGGAACAAAAATGATGTTTCACTTTATTTCTCAGTGAAAAGACATTGGACATAAGGGTAAATAATTCCTTTTTTTTTTGCCATATCTTTCCTAAACCTCTTTTCTGATGTTCATGGGTGGTAACAGAGAGTTTTCCTTCCGCAGTTAACACTTGGTTTGGAAGTTTCATTTAACACAGCAATAACCCGTGACACTCTGCTTTTAGAAATTCCTACCTGTGCTTTTGGATACCTCAGCAAACCTTGTAAAACACCTCCACAAGCCTCTTTTTATCTTCATTTAAACCATGAACTCCTTTGTCCAGGGCTGTGTTTTATTATTTGTTTGTGTGCAGAAGCGAGAAGTCGTCTGGGCTTACAGAGACTACAGAGCAGTTCACAGTCATGGTCACAATGATGGATTTCTGTGGCTTGACCCTTCTGCAGGACATGAGAGAGGTCACCACTTTATTCATTGCAAGTCAACACGGCAAGCTGGGGGCTGCACTAATTCATGTCTAGATCAGTGTAACAAGAATAAAATCAACAACCAGCATGAACTAGCTCAAGGCACCGACTTTGGATGTGACACCTTTTCACTTAGCCGTGTGGATGCTCTCTCACACAGCAGTTATCCCAAGTAAGATTTCCTGTAGCCTCTTTTGTGCATAAACACTGCTACTCTCTGTGGTAAAACTGAATCCTGAGAAATTGCAATTATTAGAAGACAAACCTGCCGCACAGCACCTGCGTGGGCCATCAGTTAAGGAAGGTGGGACAGCAATCTCAGTTTTTACTAAAGGAGACATATGCAAACACCAGCCTCAGAGGATCAAATACTCAATTATTTCGTTCTATCTTCTTTCCCTTTTGCTGGCAGTGGATGTAGTATGATCAAATTCTCCTTTTTGAGAAGCTGTATGATTTGAAAAGTGCCTTCTGGAGTACCAGGGGCCTGTATTTTTTATTGGAGGTTTAGTCTCGTTAAAAATCCAATGAAATCTCCATTAAATATGAATTACAGATGACTGGTCACAGAGGTGGGAGGAGAAGAAAATGGAAAACAAACACGCTTTGTTAAGACACTTGTTTTACACATCTCTTAGAGAAGGACACGGCAGATGAGGAGGTTGAGACTCCACTCAAAGGCAGCATCCGGGATGCTTGGAAATGCCAAGCCTCAGGAAAGGCTCAGACCTTCCTTCCCTAACACTTTACAAGTGAAGGGTTTTTTCATCAAAATATACCCTTCACTATAGCTGGGAATCCACATGTTCTGCCCCTTTCTAGATGCAACCGTATCAGAGCGATTCCTCACAATGTCCTTGTGTTGCAGCTGCCGTATAGAACACTTCTGCCTCCTCTGTAAATACGCAGGCACATTTTCTGTCCCAAAGGATAAATCAAGGTCACTATCCGTGATTCCCACCACCTCACCTTCCTGAAGGGTTCTTAAAGCCTATCAAATTATTTTCTGAGGACACTCATTTGGTTCTCCCTTTAGCTTGCAAGGTATAAATCCATGTTTAATGCTGTAATGTCATTTGCACCAGGAGCCCCCCAGGAGCGCAAGGGGTCAATCAGTGTTTCAGTGACACACTATGGCAGAAGGCACGAGCAGCATCACCCCACCCAAAGCTCCCAGAGAGGGGGAAAGGTGCTAAGGGGCACCAACAGCCAAAACCACTTACTTTGCTGTAATGAGTATAGCTCCAACTTAAGAATTAAGGGACAAGTTTGACTCTTCAAAATTAAACGAGAACTATAGATGGAAAGACGACACTTGTCTCTTATGAAATGACAAATCTGAACTTTTTAATAGTGGTATTAATTCCAAAATTACGGTGGATAAATGCATATTTCTTCTACTAAACTTTGGAGGTAAGCAATACAGAAATGCAAACATACATTACACAAAGTTGTTCGGTTTTTTCCTTATTCCTGCGGTATCACTCACCACAGCAAGGTACTAAGATCGATCCGTGTGGACTGACGTCAGTTACAGAAAAAAGCTGAAGTATGAAACAGTCTATTCGGACAACCACAACATCCTTCTCACTTGTCAGTTACCCAATCCAGGGTTATTCTTTCCCCCACCACAACTGCAATTTGAGGAGAAAAAACACACACTACACCATTAACTTCCTACAGAACACAAAACCTGAGAAGGGCTTATGCTTGATTGCTGTATTTTCCCCTCCATAAATTATGAAAATATCTTTTAAAAAGGAATCCCAAATAATCTGTTGTGCAACGTATGTTCAACTTACAAACACATAAAAATGTGGCAAAACCAAAACAGTATTGATACAGTAGTTTTATTTACAAGATCAGTACAGGATATCAAACTTTTTACATGTACACTTCAGTCTCTTCTTTTAGAAGGGCCAAGCTTCCAAACAGCAACTTTTTTGAAGGTATGAATTTTAATAAAGCCTTCAAATGCTGACAACTTATCAAATGTGTACTCAGCGAACACACAATTGGAAAGTAAATTGTGTAAAAAATAAAAATAACTTAAAGAGTGACACTGCATACCTACAGTCTCTTTCACACTAGTTTCAGTCATCATTTATTATCCCCTTTTTATCAATATAGATTATTTCATGGCTCAGGAGAGGCAAGG
Source organism: Columba livia (assembly GCF_036013475.1). Classification (NCBI taxonomy): domain Eukaryota; kingdom Metazoa; phylum Chordata; class Aves; order Columbiformes; family Columbidae; genus Columba; species Columba livia. Next base: position 76,846,541 of record NC_088642.1, read on the forward strand.
AATAGCTTGTGATTCAGTATTCAGCTCAAATCTCATCCTCCAAAGTTAAGAGGAAGTTGAGAAGAGCTGTCTTGATGCTGACACAGCATGTTTAGACTTGGCCTCCTAGCCCACCTAAGTATCTCAGGTGGTACTTTTGTGCAGACCACGCTCTCTTTAGCGAAGAGTGGCCGATTAATCTATTCGGGCAAGTCAGTGGTTGATATTTTGTTGTACTCAGTCACTATCGTATTCCTCTATTTTTAATTCGTCCTCCTCCATGATTGCTTGGGCTGCAACAGGCTGAGGCTGGCTGCAGGGCAGCTCACTCCCACTGCACTGGCTGGAGGAGAGAGGGAATCCATCCGATTCGTTCTCATTCCTTCTGGTTTTCTCCATCTGCACAACCGTCTCCACAGCAAGCACATCGGCTCGGTCCTCCTCACAGCTGACAAGTGAGTCTGGTATCCCAGGGTCTTTGTCGGTAAGCGTTTCAAGCTTTAACCTGTAAAAATATCATTGCAACAGGAAGTTACCACCAAAAAACGACTGCTCTCTCACACAGAAGCTGTAATACCACACAAGTCACCCCTCTTCACTGGTGCCAAGCAGCTCCCACATCCGACTGACCCACACAGCCTCACACTGCAGCAACAGTGGAACACCAGGTCCTCTTTGTGCTCTGGAAGCTTCTTAGTTATTGTGACAGTGGGTTTGGTGAGCTTTCCTCACACTCATGAGCTGCTAACCATTAACTTACTGACAGCAGCCCACGGTGCATGAGACCTTTCCCAAGCAAAACTGAAATCCTTTAGGACAGGAAGCAGTTTAGCTTGAAATAGGCACATTAAAAGAAAAACAAAAAAAAGGTGGTGGAAAATAAATCTTTATATTTTATAATTTCTTTTCTATTTGGATTTCTCGGTCTTTCTACCATCTCTGTATCAGTATGTTACCAATGCTCCTTTATTGTTTTTCCCACTTTACATGGGAATAATCATAAAATAAAATAATAAGTAATAAAACAAGAACTTGCAGAGTTATTGACAAAAACTCATCCTGATACCAAGGCCAGCTGATCAAATACTGTGCACTCTCCTCAATGTTCATTTTCTTACTACAGTACCATTCCCATTCCATTAATAAATATAACAGAAAATAAACAAAAAATTCATATTTCCATTGAAACCGCGACACATAAGTTATTTTAAGGACTCCTTAATAACACAAAACAAGTTATTTTCATTTAGGATTCCTGAAGGGCACAAAACTTTAGTAAAATGCCTACATTTCTCTCTACTTCTTTTCCAAAATAGTGACCAAGTGAAAAATTACCACGTTTTCAGGATAAAGTTACTGCTCAGATAACACTCTAAATGACACACACTCAACTTATTAACGCAGATACAAAATGTTTACCAATATTTAAAGGTACGCTGCAGACAAAGTTAGTGGCATAAGAAAGTCTATAATCAATTCATAAAGTTACAAACGTTTTGTCTTAGACTAAGGAGATTGCAAAAAGTGCACCAGTTAGGGATGTGGGCTTTTTTCTTCCTAATAAGCAACCAAAATGGCTTTTAACACGATGTTGTGCAACAAGGTGGTTCTTGAGTAACACAGCTTTTACCTTACAGGCCAGTGTTTCATAGTTAAACCCACACAGCAATAACACAGTCATAATCACGAGATGCTTTGTCTGATGCCCTAACAATCTCTCTCTTGGTTAAGCATCGAAAATGTTAAGTTTCATTCCAGCTAACTGTGATCCTTTATGAGAAGAACACACTTAAAACTTTTATTTCAGAGATATCAAAGTTAAAGAAATATAACTGAGGTCCTACTGGTTTAAATAATGCCTGTGATTCAGAAGGCTCACTAGAGTCACAACATAACATATTATGCCACGTCACCCCACAATCGCTACACAATCTATAAGCAGAGCACTACAGTCTCTCTGTTGAAATAAAAAGTATTTTGTCAGTATTTATCATCCAAGACAGAACAACTTCAGCATATAGTTTTATTTCTAAAATGCATTCTAAACAAAGGCTTACTTTAAGTAGTCCAAAAGGCAAAAATTCCACAAAATAAAAATCAGTGCTGCTATCTAATTTCAGAGGAAGCACTCATTATTTTGTAGTTCCACAGATATACAGCTGCTTCAAAGGAAATAATTTTCAATTATACTTTATCTTTTACACCTCTAACTAACATACATGTGATCACAGATTGTTCTATCAAGCTTCCAGATAAATGTTTTATGTCATGATAAACAATAGGCAAAGCACGCTATAGTCTTTGAATCAATCCAGTTTTTTTCTCACGTAGATGTTCTGATTGTAAAATACTTTATTCAGATAATGCATGGGAGGAATATAGATATGTCCAGGACAGAGCTAATATTTGGGGCACAGAAAAGAAAGCTAAACAAGGGTCAAAAATAAGACTACAATTAAAATGTTGTTATTAACATTGTAATGATAAATACACTTCAACTGGAAAAAGTTTTAAAAGGAAAAATATAAAATTATCCTGCTGCAAGTGAGGGAAAATGTCACATCATAGATGTACATTGAAGATGTTTCTCTATAAAATGGTTCTCTTCCTCAGTATATTAAGAAATAAAGTCTTTTGTTAAGAAAAGACAGAAGTTAAGTTTACCTCCCAAAATGTCTTTTCAGTGGTAGCCTCCCGACGTCTTGGATAAAAGCAATCTGAGCTAAGAACAAAGAATCACCAGTATCATATTGGGTAGATCATAATGCACATACAATTAAACATACCAAAGCCCAAATATTTCATAAGTTAAGTCAAGTATGCCTGTATTATTTGCAATATTTTGTAAACCAAAACACTGTGCACACATCTACACGGGTTTTTTTTGTTCCGAACTGTCACATTACCGTAACATATATACAGATTGCCTACACATAAAAAATAAAAATAAAAAAAATGAACCACACAAACCTGACATTCATCAACCGTGTATTATAATGCAGAGTTATTATTCCATAGCCTACAAAATGAATTTGTCCTGATGTCAAGGTCTCGGTTAAGACATAAAACCTTTTATTAGAAGTAATTAACAGAGCATAAGTGATCCAGCTGTGTAAACAGTAATTTTTGGATGATGTAATTTTCCTTATGAACTGTGTGCTATTGGATTAGCTCAGGTTACACAAATGCACTGCAAAATGCACTGAAAAAAATGCAGGTAAAGCCTTTTGCAGTGCATTTACCTGCGAAAGGCTTTTTAAAGCCTTTTAAGTCTATTGATGTTACTGGAAAGGGATCAGTAAGCAATCAAGATCCAGTTAATATTGCCTGCTAGGTTTCCAAAAGTCTTCTCAGAAAATCCTCTAATACAAGCTTTTAAAAGAAGCCCTAAGCCTAAGATAACAATATAATTAGTTAAGTCTGATAAATAACTAATGAATAGGAAATGGGGAGAGGGCTATGAGGTAATGGTTGACTCCTTCAATGGAATAGATTCACCAATACAGTTCTGCAGAAATCTGTGCTAGGACGTGGCTATCCAGCACATTCTTAAACATAACCATGTGGAAAAGAGGGTTGAAGTGAGAGGAGCAAGTTTGCCAATGCTGCCCTGTTAGGCTATTAAGGATGTGGGCAGACAGAAAATCTGTGCAAGGACCTTAACAAACTGAGTGAAACGGGCACATGGCGAAATTTGAAAGTACAGAGATGCCACAAATCCACACAGTAAAAAAAAAAAAAAAAAGGAAAAATTGTTAAAAATACTCCAACTTGAAGACCCCATCTTAAAGATTTATAAAGTATCACATACACCTCACTTCTGTCAAGGGAGACACTTATTTTAATTATTTCAGTTATGTGAGTCTTTTAAATGTCCTTGATGTTGTTTCAAACCTTGCAGGACAACTTTATTTTTTGGCTGTGGTACTAGGAACATTTTTGGGTATCAGCTATATGCATTTACTGTAAGTATTTATTTACTGAGGCATTGACATTTTGGTTTACAAAATTTTTCAGTATGCTTTAATCACAAAAAAAAAGTGTCCAAGATCAAGAGTTAGACTCATCTTACCTTGGTTTCTCATTGGATTTGCTAACATAGCAAGATACGGCAATAGCTCTGTCTGAAGACACTCGGGTGGTAAACAGAAGCTTGAGAAGAGAGATTTTGCAGCAAGGCAGTTTTCTTGATACTGTAAGAGTTGGGGCGAAACGAAACAGAAGTAAAAAACTGGTAAATTATTATTAACATGGATATTCTGTAGCACAAAAGACAGACTCTCTTCTTGCTTGCTCAATACTGTATGGAAGCTACCGAAAAATTAGACCAGAAAAAAGATAAGCAGTGCAAGTTACATACAGAGATCATAAAAATGATTAATTCCTTTACTGTTGTTAAACTTACACAAGAATTTAATGTGATTTGAAGTGCACAAAACCTTAAAACTTACTTTTAGGAATATTTAATAGTATTTCAACACTAACTGTGTCTCCACTAACTAGGATTAAGACTCTCCCAGCAGTATGCTAACTTGGGTACAAGAATCAGACTTTGTCAGAGAACTCCAATTTATTTTTCCATTAAAGGAATAATTCAAACACAACTCTTCGAGCAAGTGCTTTTAGAAGTAGCTTATATCAAATAGGATATTTGACAAGTTTAGCACTGTGAGAAAAATCTCACCTATACTACTCAAGCGTTGTATCTTACAAAAAAAAAAAAGGCAAAAAAAACCCCAAACAAAACAAAAAAAAAAAAAAAAAGACAAACAAACAAAAACCAAACAATAAAACCAACAAAGAGTCAAGAATTTACCTTTTTATTGATAAAGAACCACTGGGGTTTATGCAAAGGCCGGAACCCCATCCCTCCTCCCTGCTGGTGGGCAAAGGCTCTGGATGTATTTGAATGTATCACCCCTCGGGTAGCCACAGACCCACTGTATTTTTCCATTACAAGCCGTGTCTGAGAGAGAAATCACGCATTATGTGAACTCCAAGTCTCTGTACAGCATGTCTCATCTGAATTAAAATACACTCTGTAATTGCAGTGACATGACGCGCTCAGAATACATTCAGATTACTGTGAAACTTTCACTCAAAGCGGCTGAAAGAAAAAGCTAGCTCAGTTACTGCAGGGAAAAGGCATACAGGCTCCAAAATATTTTTAGCATGTGTTCGACTTAAAAATACTTTGTAGAATATTTTACAAACACTATAACCCACTACAATGAAATACTCACAGAAGCTGGACTTGCATCTCTTCTGTATTTTATGTACTTTAGCATTAACAAGTCACTGTCACCTATGCTGCGAGTTTGAATTGATACAGCTTCATTCTTACCGAGTTGAAAGAAAATTGCTTTGTACCATTCATAAACACTTACAGAAAAAGTCAGAAGCTTAATGTCAGAGCATTAAAAAAATAAAAGAAAAAGTGTGTATAAAAAGATAACACTTACACTCCAGTTACTACAAAGGACGTCAGCAGTGCTCAAATATTCACTGGCTCTCACTACATCATCTATATCAGAAAAAAAGTCTACATAGTTCTGGTGAAGGTATAAATTAAACATGCTTTCAGACATATGCGATTTTTCCACAATATCCTATTAGGAAAAAAAAAAGTTCAAGTTTTACACAGTGTATAAAGAAAAGCAACCTATAAAAGTTACGATACATTTAGATAGTTAGGGAGCTGTCAGACACAATCTGCAAAGTGATGCTTATATACAAAGGGAGATGGGTTTGCTCCCAGAGAACGCTAATGGTGGGGATGGAGGGACAGAAACCACCGTTGTCTTCAACTCTCTCAATTGGTGGTTACAGAAAGATGAACTCAGACCCCTCTTGGCAACACACAGCAAAGGATGAGAGGTAACAGCCACAGGCTGCAGCAAGGTAAAGTCCACCTTCCACAAGTCTGTCAGTGAGGTGAGAGAATTTCTGTTCCTGGAGATGCTCAAAACTCAACAGATCAAGAGCCTGGAAACTAAATCTGCCTCTGGAGGTCCCTTCGAGATTATTCTATAAATTAAGACAGACTGAATATGTACATATAAAGACCAGTGACAAAGCCACTGTGCTTGAGAATTTGCATCAATCACTGAAGAGTTTGGTTTGTTTTTTTCACTGCAGAGGTACCTCAGGCTGAATAAGCAAGGTGTCTCGACGGTATTCTGATAAGTGAGCAGGCAGCTGAGGAAATTCTGAGTCTGACACTGGATCTCCTACAAAGGATTTTACAATCTTTAGTCTTTTAGCATCAGAAATGTTGTTACATTTCTGCACAGAAGCAAAAAAGCCAGAAGAAAAATGCACACGTTCTAGATTAAATATTCAAAATTAGAATAAAAATTAGATAAGAGCAAGAACAGAGATGTGTAACTGCATGAACAGTAATTTTCACATATACTGAGCACCTTTTTAGCAACTGTCAAGTCCACCAGCAACCAGATTACACCACTTTCAGTTCCCAGAAAGCTCTTGAGGCAAGCACAAGTACTTAATTATATAGTCAATATTACACTGTCAACAACATGTAATTATTTAATTACACTTCACATTACAGATTTCATCTAGTTATTTTCATATTCCCTCATCTCACTATTTCTCCTCAGTTGATTTTGGAACAGATATTGTGAATTGTTACCAAAATGCGGACAGCCAATTGCATTCTGGATCCTGATTTAGCTGAGTGCAGATAGCAGCAATCTAATAAGTACCAAATGCTTATCAATTATAGTTTTTAAATGTTAAAAAAGCAGTACAGTAATCACACACAGGGAGCAGATAGATTTCCTAGATTTACAGAATCTGAGTGTATAAAAGGCAGAACCTTCTTAGTAGTAAGGTGGGAAGTATTTTGGTGAGATGAAAAGGGGAGAGTAGAACAGAGGAGTGGAAGAGGTTTTAAAGTCAGAAAGGAGAAAGCACATATGTCTGCTAACGGGAAAAAAAAGCTGAGATAAAAAGGAGAAGACAGCAGAAAGAGTCAAACTCATACACATAAACAAGGGAGGCAAGAGCTGTGAGGCAGCAGGGCTGTTCTGTAACCTTTAGGAACACAGATGAGGACATAATGTAACTATACAACAACATATAATTCTGCACAAAACCAAAATTTGCTTTTGTAGAAAGCAACAAATGTGGTGGCTACCTGTCTAGCTTTGTGTGCATGACAGCACGTGGACCTAATGCAACTAGAGTTATGTAATTTTATTACATACCTGTAGTACATCTTAATGTTTATTTACCTAATAGATACAGACAGCTGCAATCACAGCTACTACAAACTTTTATTACAGTTTTTATACTGTTACTAATGACCAAACGTGAATTAAAGCTCACTCTTAAGCCGTATTTTAGCAAATCTAGCTACTAGCAGCTGACACACTTTGCCAATTGAAAGGAAAACTAAGTCAGTTTTCTTACTTTTGCAGTAAATTATTTTCCCCAGAGCATGGAAAAGAAAGATGGAAGCATCTTTGCCACCAATAGCTTGTATCTCCTTGTCTTCTGAAGTATCGGATTTACTTTTTTTCCCTACTTTAGATACTGTTGATGCTTTACATTTTAGTGTGGAGCTCCTTTTCTTCCTTGACCAAAACTCCTCCTCCAATGAGCAGTCTGTCAATAAAAGCAAAAATACAGTCAGGGTAACACACATGAATCTAAAAACATTTTCTATTTTATTGCTACTGCTAATGGGGGGGGGGGGGAGCAAACAAAAAAAGGTTATTTAAATAGGGGCACTAACCAGTCACCTAAACTAGCATGCTTCGTTCCACTTCTGTCCCTTACACCACAGCTAAGGTGCCACATACTTTTTTGAATAGTATGTGTCTTTTTAAAAAGCCAGCATTCTTGCTCATTCATTCTACTTCTGATGCATATAAAGAAGAAATTTTTAACAAGGTCAAGTGCAAATACACATAAATTTTATTTCAGTTACATTCTGTTCACCTATCAATTTATTTTCTATTTGCATTATTTGTACAATACTATCACTCAAATATGAGGCCTAGAAGAAAAATTTAGGTGATTCTTCCAACAGCAACAGCCTACTAATTTCCATAATGTTCAGAGCTCCAAAGAATAAAACCCTTCTTCTACTCTAATTTGAAACTCAAAAACTTTCAGCCACAATTTGATTTAGGGTCAGGTGAATGTTCCCTATCAAACTAAGATAACTTATCTTTTAACTATTTACCTTTCTCTTCTCCCATGACTACCATGGATCCATTTTACCCACTAATATTACCAAAGTGAATGTATTGCTTGTATTTACACACATACGCAAGTGATGAAACAAATTCTATATATAAAAACTATTACTGCGTTGTCAGGAGATCAACAAGGATATGAGGTTTCAACAACACTTAAATAATATCACTGGCTGACAATAATTTACCTAACTGAAATACATGAAAAACTGAAAAATTTCTATTCAATATGAAGGCACCTTTTGTCAGTCTGTTAGAGAAAATGTGGGAAGAGAATGTTCAGTGTGGTATGACTTGAGTACATTATTCTCAGATGTCACATGCAGAAGCTGTCAAGCCATATGCCTTTGTTTTCTCGCAAGTTCTCTCTCTAACCCTCATGTTTTTGTATTTCCAAGGTAATTTAATAAAAATTAATCAAGATGGTAATTTTAAGACTATTTAGATTTTCTACTGTACATAGAGACTGCTTGGCATCCAGCAGTGAGCTACTGCAAACTGAGTTTACTAGAAGACAACATCAGAATAATTTAGTTTCCATGTTTGCAAATTAAACTAAGAAACTTGACTCTGTCCCTCATGTGATTTCAAACAGCTAAGTTAGTTTCAATATACTCTAAAACTCAAACTACATTCTTAGAATAAGGACTTGGAACTACCTTTAATCCTGTATTCCATAAGCACATTTTCTATTTGCAAGGTGGATGGGAGGGAAAATGAGTAAAAGCAAGAAGATCATTGCTAGCTTTAGAACACACAGCAGAACACAACTGCTGACTGAATTCGCTTCCTTATTTCTAGGTTGAATGTTGGCACCATTTAACAGTTCTTAGAATGAACTACACATGCCAGAACGCTGCTTATAAAAATTCTGATTATGTAACTCACATACATCTGTTTCTTAACAATTACTGGCTTCCAATGCTTCCTGTTTTCTTTCCATGTTGGAACACAATCCCATATTAAGTCCCATATTGTCCAACCAAGTACTTTGAAAACTACTACAACACTGAGCCTCAAACTTTTCCATAATGTGCTCAATAACTTCACAGTAGGTCATGCCACCTCACAGCTTTTCAATTTACAAAAGTTTAGGAAACTCCAAAGCAAAATCAATCATTACAGAAATGCCATATATAAAGTCAACAAGTTACCTGAGAAATGCTCCAAGGGTAAAGATAAGGACACGGAGAAGTGTAGAGAACTAAGCAATAAAAATAACCCTTTCTAGTTAAGGTTACATCATAAAACATTTGATCAGTAAACAAGCACCAACAGCAAAGATATCAAGAAGAAAATAAGGCATTTCATTAAAATTACATCAACACACACATAGCAGATGTTACTCAGTTTTCAGACTACATATAACAGTCACGAAAAGGAAAACTTTCAGCCTAAAAAACAAGAACAAAACCACAAACCACTTTGTGCCTTGTATTCCTGCTCCAGAGCAGCATACCAAAAATGCTTTGCACAGCTCACCCAGCTGCACTGCTACAATGAACAGTGTACCTTTACAGCAGAAATGGTCAAAATGTCTTTCACTTAACAAAATCGTAGGTATTTACCTTTCATAGAAGAAAACTGAAGACTGTTTATTGCACTTCTTATATCACCTGAGCAACCTCTGCAAAGCAACTCCAGAGAAGTTCTATCAAGAGCATAATTCTTTTCTCTGTTCTACGAAGAAAAGTAACATTCAAAGTACCAAGAAAATGTAAGAAAAGGAGTATTGGAACATTATTCTGTCTGTGGGAACCTGCCTCCAACACACACTCTAAACACATTACATAAGCACCCATCATGTGCACAAACTATTTAACACCACTAACTTTAAAATATCTAATCCATTTAAGCACATTGACACGTTATATAGCAACAGTAAAGGGAATGATGCACTTTATTCTTTGCAAGATTCCACTCAATATCAGACTTGGTTGTATTTGATATAGAGCTCTGGAACAATAAGAGATTTAGGTTCATGACCTCTTCCAGCCTTGCTGAATACAATGAAAATCAGTTCTATTCCTATTACATGTTTCTTATACATAGTTTCCATAACAGGCAGAAGAGTTTCCAGATGTAACTCTGAAGACTTGGACAAGAATCGAGTGGAACTAATCTTAAAAATCACATCTTTCCAGTTTGTTTCTTGTTTTCTGTCAGGGGGATTGGTGAGGGCTCTCAAGGGATGTGAGCATCTGCTATCAAACATCAAACAAATACAGTATCCAATATAAATATTTCAGATATTAAAGTCTGAAATCTTTTGATCCTGCACTGCACAGATTTTATCTGTTTTACAACTTACCATACTAGCTTCTGTTGCAGCTATTCGATTAAGAACTTTCATCATATTTGTTGGTGCAATAGGCTTGAAACTGTTGAATTTCATTTAAGAAAAAATAATTAGTTTCTCATTTTTTTACTTATTTCAATCAAGTTTTAATAAGATAAAAGATCTTACCTAATATTGGATATACACAACTCCTCTAAAATTTCTGTTGGGAATAGTAGCCTCTGGTTGCTGTCTCCACTGAAGTTATCTGAGATTATAAATATAAGGGGACATCTACTTGTACGAACAAATCTCCTAAATTGAAAAATAAACAAACATAACAAGAATCAAACTCCAGTTTACTGTAAGTGGCTAAAGCTAATTATTAAAAATTCATTTGCAACTGACCTGAGAATTTCATGTAGACTGCTGGGGTCTCGATAGAATTGGTTAGGTATGTCCTATTCAAAACAAATGAACAGCTGTCATTACATTCAGATGTAAATATTCTCTCCCACACACTGACTGTTATGGCACACTATATTGCTACACATTTTTTATTATTACTTACAGCTAAATTTGAATGCAGCTACACTGAAGATAACTGGGGTTACTTTATGAAGATAAGTCAAAGAAAACCACGCTTCCTAAATTTTACAGTACATCACATTACTCAGCTAGAATTTTTGTCTCATCTATTCTTTCTCTTGCAAGTTTACAGACAACTTGACTGCCGTAACATAAAATTCCTCTGTCAGTAAAAAAAGCTCAACAAGAAAATGTTATTGAAACACACTCCTGAATAAAAAAATAAAGTCTTCTGTCCCTCCCATTATGGCTTGCAAACCCTCAGAATTTACATCTCTGGCCTAATAACACCCCCTGCACAAGACCAGAGAATGCTAAATTTCAAATGCTGTCTCACCGCATTAATTCTCATGTATCTTCTACACTCTTCTGCATCCTTAAGAAACGTGAACAGTGGGTTTTTCCCCTCTTACTGTTTATAGGCAAATATATTTCTCGAAAGCTAATCATACAGTACTGTTTTGATCTACTTTTTGATACAGTTACTTATTACTGTACACAAACTAGTCTCCAATTTCTGCCTATTGGCTTATATAGTTTAACTATAGGTAAAACTTGGTTCTAGTCTGCTGCAGAGCCACAAAAACTAATAAAGAACTCATGTGCAGTATAGCAGACTAGCTTTTCCACCAGCTGAAGGTAGTTAGCATGTCAGTGTTATAATAAAGGTTATTGTTTTCAAAACAAGGCTTCACAAGTTTTTACTTACTTCAATAAGAATCAGCTTTTTATCATTTTCTGAGGACTCCCCAAGCATCTGAAGTTTGTTATATTTATTTGCTCTTAATAGAAAATCTTGAAAGAGAGCTGTTTGGGCCTGACTCGGAAACGTATGAAAATTTGAGTCTGAAAAAGAAAACAAATTAAAAATATCTATTCTATATTATACCAAGTAAAATATAAATACCAACAAGAACTAAAACCCACCCATGCTATTTTCTGATAGTAGCCACTGAACACCAGCAGCCAAGTCCTTTGACAAACATGTTACAAATACGAGAGAACTTTTAAAAGACCCAGACAAAGACAGACTTACCTATTTTTATTTAATTGACTCAAATGATATCCATGCTATTACATAGCTCTCTATGCTGATTTGAACTGCAAATTGTTTTGTTGTAAACACTGTAAAAAGATCTAATCCCTTTGCAGATAAAAGCAATAGAAAGATTCTTATTAAACACTATAGATCTGGCTTACATGGATGTGGGTCTGACTTCATACATGACGGAGATACAAAATACTAAAAAATACAAAATACAAAAAGCCAGACTGGAAGAGAAAATAAAAAAAACTAAAATACTTACCATGGCCAAACATATTTCTCAAGTCTTCTTTTGTAAAGTCTAAAGATACTGGATTGGTCCATTCTTGCACCTGAACACCAAGACCTTTTGCTAATATTTGTATAGTTGCAGTCTTTCCACAACCAGGAGGACCGGTTAGCAGTAAAACAGAGCCACCCTGTCACAGGAAAAACAACCAAACAAAAAACAACTAAACCCACAACATTATAAATATGAGATAAATATGATAAATAAAGACTGAAAGTTGGCTGTAGATTAATATTAGCTTAATTTCTTCTACAGTTTCCCTGGTAATTATTCTCTTTTCCCAATAAAAACTGAGTTAAATATTTTGTGTTATGAATTTATTTACCTGTTGAACATTCAGCTATCAAAAGCTAGACCTGAACTCTTGAAAGCCTCACTCTTGGTTTTTACTGTACCTGTTAACAGCACACCACGTAGACTACCAACATAACATATACTGAACTGGAGAATCAGGTCTGAAAAGCACTAGGCAAGACTGCTAAATGACACATTTGTATAAAATACCTCTTATCAATCAAGAGGCTAAAAACACTTTATATCAAGTCAGTGCAACTGGAAATTTGCCAAGATACTTAAAATAAATCTGTGGGAGATAAACTGTAGCTACAAGCACACACTGAAGAGATATGAAATTAATGAATGCTAGAAAATAGTATTTCTGAGCAAAAAAACATAATCCACCTTTTAGTGGCACAAGCCATAAACAAAACTACATGTTCTTAACAGATTTCTTATAATACAATATATAATCATGAAGTTTCTCACTGAAATTAAATAAAATTGAATCCAGCTCATTCATATGGGTTTATATCTCTAGCTGCTAATTCTAGCAAGATTACCTGCTTTGGCTGTCTCTGAAATATGTGCCTTTTTAACCAAGTTTCAACTTCCTCAATTTTCTTCTTTTGCACAGCAAGGTCACTCTAAAACAAGATCAAAATATATTAAATTCACATATATACCTCTTGGTCTCTAAGACTGTAATGACAAGATTCAAGAGCACAATATATGCTGACTATATAAAATATTACCAGCCATGTACATGTCTATTCCAGTTACATATGTTTATGCTATGTAGAGGTAAGTGCAACCGTTAAGGATAATCACTCAATCCTGTTTCTCCAAACAACCAATTTTCCATTGCTTGCAGCTGGGAAATAACGATTTATAATTTCTAAAGTGACAACATTACAATTTCTACAGCTATTGCGGGGCTCGAAACTTTTTAGGCTCTACTGACTCTAATATTACACAAATTTTTGGAACTTCTGCAAATCTTGTGCAGCTTATTCACCTTCTAGACTTGTAACTCAATTCCTCTACAGCGATGAGCTATTAAATATTTAAACATAAAACTACAAGTACTACACTAATTTACCTACATCAACAAGCTAGGAGTCAGTTAACACACATGTTGATGCCTTTGAAACACGCTGTGAAAAAGCTGTTCCATGAGCAGAACCAGTGAAAACAGGTTTGCTACAGATTTGAGTCCTTTCTCATGGAAGCCCTAAGGTACCACAGTACCCCACACCTAAGGTGCATCAAGCCAGACACGGCATAAACTGCAGTTAGTCAAGTAGTCTGAACACACCAACTGCTGTCCAGTAACGTGCATGATAATTTCTGCTATCTTTCTCATAATGAGTGCACTAACTCAGTTCTCTCTCCTTTCTTTAGCTCTGGATTTTCCTAGTACTTGGAGCTGTAAGATCTGGCTGAAGTTCAGCAACAGGTTCAAAAGGTGGGGAGTGGATGGGCAGGAAACAAGAGCTCATCGGTAGCTTTATCTCCTCAGGAAGGCTGGGGGAAAAAATGCACCTCCTATGGACAAATAGCTCATTAAAATCTTAAGCACATACAGTGAATAAAACAAACTAGTACTTCACCGCCCTAATAAATTCAGATATACTTAGAATCTGACCAATACAGACTATGAACAGAAGTACAAGATGTTACGCTATAACATTACTACTACATTATCAGAATAACTCTCACACCTGAGTTTCAGGTTTGTATCTATCTACCCATGGCTCATCTTGAGACTGGCTCTGGTTTCGTCTGGACTTGTTACAGGGCAGATCTACTGAAGATGACTTTGCTCTTTTTTTGGGCAGAACTTTGGTTTTGCCACTTTCTGGCACTGAATAAAGTTCCTCCTTCTTTTGCTGCTGGTTTCTTCCAGAGTTGACATCAAGTGGCTTCACAGGAATGGCACTAGAAGAAATATCTGTGTTTCCAAAGAAGTCATCAAACAAACGCGGCAACCAATCTGATACCTGGTAAAACACAAACATTTGCTATTAATGTAGCACCCTCCTCCCCTAAATTGGGTACAGTTGTATCTAGAAAACTGGAGATTTTTATCAAGTGTATTTAAGAACATATCGTTTCATTAGCATTGAAAGGCATACTACTAGTTAGCAACAATGCTTTTTGAACATGTCAACTGCATGCTTTTTCAGTATTAAAAAAAAGCTACATGTTGTGATAGAGTATTTTGCAGCAAATTGGCAAATCAGAACAAGTTGAAAATTCTACAAACACAGATTCAAATTAAAGAAGAAAAATTAAAACGGATATAAGAATGAAAAAATAGCATAAGCTTATACCAGTTTTACATCAAGATCCTGTTCATGTTGTCTCCGTAGAGTCTTCAGTATGTGGTGTTTTTTCTAGTTCTGTTTTTTTCTTTTTTTTCTACTTACAATGCAGTTATTTGTGTTTAAGAGTTTGAAAGGGGCAACAAAGTTATTCTGGCGGTACAATAAAGCCAAGCATTATTACTTGTTTGCTGTGCGAAGAAGCTCGGACTGATGTAGAATCAGACCGCCATGCGTCAGAAGTCTGTCTGACTGTGACAAGGAATGAAACTGCTAAAAGCATTTAATTTTAGATTGAAGAAATACCCTGCTGGGGCAGGCGTACAAACTTACGCCCCAGAGCCACTTTTCAGCCCAACTACAGTCCCAAAATAACACCCCAACAGTCACACACTCTCCACTGCCAACAGCCCCACAAGAACCTTTTTGCACAGGAGCCATAACAGGCTACAAGCTGAAACAGACCTCCATGAAAACTGGAGTAACAGAACAGATAAACCATCTCCAAAAAATGTCTGTGAATACTCTACAGCTTATGTCTTAGAAACTAAGGCAACAGACCATTACCAGGCAAGAGATTACCTGAGAGTAAGGGACACTAACAAGTGGGAAGAGGATTTGTATCTGCACGGCTTGCTTCTTATGTTATTCTGACAACAGCTATTTTTAGTTGAATTTGCATATTTACTAGCGGGCCGGATACCACCGTGTGAAGAGGTTTTCTTTCCACACGTCGCACCAGTAAGAAAATAAACGTCTTACACAGTGAAAAATCGCAAGTGAGGAGGAACTGCCAACACAGAGACCAAGGAGTCGCTAACGGGCCTACACATATCGCTAAGCGGAGCCACCGGACTCTTCCCGGAAGCTGCAAAAAACTCAGATTTGCGGCGCCCGGGAGCCCCTCAGGCCGTTCCCCACCACCCCCCACCGGCCGTTCCCCACCCCCCCGCGGCCTACCTCCGCCTGCCTTCCCGCGGAGCTTCCAGACATCCTCAGCCCGTGCGGGGCCCATCCGCCGTGCGACAGCCAGGCCTGAGGGGAGAGCCCCGCTGCCGGGGGGGCGGGGGGGGCGGGCGGGCGGGCTGAGGCGGCGGCGGAACCCGCTGAGCACCGGGCCGCCCCCTCGCACCGAACTCCCCAGGGGTCCTTCTCTGAGGCGGCTCTTAGCTGTCCAAGGCGCGCCTGCCTGCCCGTCGGTCCGTCAGGCAGAGCAATGACGCGGTCGGCGTGCGGCGGCGCGGGAAGCCCCCGCGCACGTGTCTCCTAGGCGACCGGCGGCCGCGGCGGGATGAGGCGGCCGAACGTTCTGCTCACCGGTGCGGGACGGGACGGGACGGGGCGGGACGGGACGGGACGGGACGGGGCGGGTTCAGGGCCGCTCTGGGCCGGCGCTCAGCGCGGGGAGGCCACCGGTGACCGGGCCGCTTGGCCCCCGTGGGGCTGGGAGCGGCGAGGGAGGCCCCGGCCCTGTGCGCGGCCCGGGCGGGGGTTGGGGCGGGAGGGCCTTGCGGAGCCGGTGCCGGCTGCGCCGCATGAGAACTTGGGACTTCTCCGTGCTATTGGGGCTTTTAAACGAAGCGAGATGGCATCATCCCGGTTAGAATGACACTTCTGGACAGGGTGAGAGTTTTATTGGTAGGGTTTTGTTGTTGTTTTGTAGGAAACTATTCTTTTGCAAATATAATAGGCTCAGGCAGGATCTCTCAGCAAAGCAATTTTATTAATAACGGTATTGTAACCACGGGTGTTCTACCTAGAGGCAGGCACACATAGGGCAAAAAGCCACTGCTTATATCCCCCCAAAATCCCGGCCGCAGTTCCCTCCCCTGTTCCCCATTGGTTGGTACTTCAGTGTTTACAGACTATTCCGACGCTTGCCTCATTTTATATACAATACCCTTCCCCTTATCAATCTATTTAAAATGTGGATTCCTGGTGCTTTAGCTACCCTTCCCCCTAAATTAACCTGTAAATACAGGTATCAGTATATATTCCAGGAAGAGACTGTGTTTTACATTGAGGATTCATAGTGTGATGTCTTTCGGTCCTTCCCTCCTGCTGGGCTCAGGTGCCAGGTCCTCAGTTATGTAAAAACAACAGTTCTTCGTTACATGTTTCTTACAGTTTGAATCTCTAGACTTTGCTCTTTTTTTTAGCTTGTCACGCAGCTTTTTGCCCTCATTTTCTTATATAAACTTGCCCTAACTGACAAAAGCTTCCTTTTTGGCTCCTTAGAAGGTTACTTGAAGAGGATTTGTACTCTTCTCTTGCCACTTTATCTGGGTTTGTGTCCATAGGTACTCCAGGCGTTGGGAAAACCACGCTGGGAAAAGAACTGGCCTCAAGAACTGGGTTGACCTATATCAATGTGGGTGACATGGCAAAAGCAGGTAGGCTGTGTTAACAAATTAGTCCATCAGAGTACTTAAGATAGTTTGCTTTGTATAGCTGTGCTTCTAGTGCATGTCTTACGTATTAAATGAAGAGGCAATTAATTTGCTCTAACAGAAATATTTTGGTGGCAAGAGTTAAAAAAACATTTATGTAACAGTAGCATACTTTGTATATTACTTAACTCTTTAAACCAAATTTATCTTCCTATGGGTTTGTAAGCAAAGTGTTGCTTGCTCTGAACACTATATTTTGTATGCACGATCCTGAAATAAACGTGACAATAATTTTAGGAACTGGTGCTACTTCACAAACTTCCACAAATTATTTTTGCTGCAGGAAAACTGTACGAAGGTTTTGATGAGGAATACAATTGTCCGATTTTGGATGAAGACAGGGTAAGTCCAGCTTCAGAACCTACTGTTTTTGTATTTTGACCTTCTATAATTTCAGATAAACTTTCCTGTCTTTGTTTCTTTTGTAGGTAATTGATGAACTAGAAGATAAAATGAGTGAGGGCGGAGTTATTGTCGATTACCATGGCTGTGATTTTTTCCCTGAACGGTGGTTTCATATAGTGTTTGTACTTCGTACGGAAAATTCATTTCTGTATGACAGACTTGAAAGCAGGTATGTCAGTGGAGTAAACAAGGAGTGAAGCGTGGTTATGTGACTTCATCAGAGATTCTTCTAGGGTATAAATTACTGACTCTCTACAGAATATTTCATAATTCTCTGCATATCTAAGACCGTCTCTTGGTACCGTTCTTGTTTTCTAGGGGTTACAAAGGGAAAAAGCTGCAAGACAACATTCAGTGTGAAATTTTTCAGACCATTTATGAGGAAGCTGTCTTGTCTTATAGAGAGGAAATTGTGCACCAGTTACCCAGCAACACTCCAGAAGACCTAGAGAGAAATTTGGATCAGATTACACAATGGGTTGAACAATGGACAAAGGACAACAATTGACATTTGGGGAAAAAATAAGTCTATTGGATTGCTTCCTGGGGAGAGGGTTAATAAATGACAATCATAATTGTCAGGGAAGTTCCTTTTCCATATGTTTCCCGCAGCAGAGATTCAGGCATGGATTGCTTAAATTCTTCTAAAATAAATTATTTAGCACTGCACTGTGCTGCACTTGTACATATGAAATAAAGGGCTTTGCATAACCTGGGAGTCATGGAGCAGGAGGTAAACCCAAACATACCAATAATCCATTTGTTCTGGGAATCTATTTCTGGGTCATGTTGCAAGAAAATACATTTCTGGTGATCAAAGGATCCTTGCAGTGGCCACCATTCTGCTGGGCTTCCAGTTTTAGTTATAAATGGCCACCTTTTTGACACAAGGTTCAAGCTCCCATCCCCAATGCGTCACCCTGGGCCAATTGCAGAAGTATGAGGTCTGCATGTTCCTCGCTGGATCTCTTCATTTTCATCAGACGAACTGTCAAAGTTCTGACCTTCAGTTGCTATTTTGGACCTGCAGCTGGAGAAAATAAGTTCTTGGTAATAGCCCAAACATGCTTCTGTTAGATGCCATTCTGTTCCTTTACTTATCTCCAAGGAGTTATATCTTATAGCTTGAAGGCTCTGAGGCCTTTTTTACTTAAAGAAACAGAACATTCAAAGGTTCACAGCTTGCAGAGGTTATGCCAAGCAAACTCACTTATGCTAAGTGAATTCTATATAAGCAGTTTCTAACGGAGTTCTGTAAGAAGCCGTATACTCAATAATTCAATGAGTGAAAGCAGTCTATTCCCTAACAATAATTATTGTATAATAAAATAAAAATTAATTTTATTGTGGTTTGGTATGGTTGGGGACTGGATAAGGGTTCAGAATAGCCAGGCTGTAAGGCTTTAGCAGCCTCTGAAGCGCTCGGGGAGAGGCACACAAAGAGAAATGACACAAGTGAAAATTCAGCAGTGAACGAAAGGGTGAAAATCACACAGTTGCCCTTAGTAACAGCAACTGGGTTCAATAACTGGGAATCTTTTAGAGCTCACAATTAAAACCAAACCTTCTACACTCCTGCCCGCAAGAAAACTGTAAAATCCTGGTAACTGATGGTAGTTGAGGAGCTTTTGATTTCTAAAGGGTAAAGCAGTATCCTGAGAAGGAGTTAGTCTGTTTCTGAGCTGTTACACCAAAACCTGCTACACTTCACTGTATTCTTGAATGTGTGGAGTCTAATGCAGAGTGCAAGGTGTATGATATAGTTGAAGGCTTATTTGCTTTATTTTGGAGGGAAGAGAAGTGACTTGGTAAGAGAGATGTTTTAAAGTCATCACACAGAACTCTGGGAATTACTTAGAGCGTAAGGAAACATTGATTATGTCTGCACCAGTGTGGAATATTAAACAATAAGGTTTTTTTCCTGTGTTTTCTCTCTGTATTCTCCATCACCAATTCAAATCATGGAATATATGTTTATCAATGTAAGTTTATCTAGGATATAGATCATTTAGCAGGGTAACAAACTTGCAGTGATCCAAAACATGGGTACACTTGAAATACTGGCAGCTACCTGTTCTTATCCCTTGTAAAGCCTTGATCTGAGGAAAGCATGGCTGTGCAAAGCAGAAATAACCTTTCTTCACTGTAAAGATGGCTTGCAAAGCCTCACAAAAGATTCTGTAGGAAGTGCTTGCTAAAATACTTTTTTGTATACACAAGTTTGAATAGTAAAACTTACTGCTTGAAAAATTATTGTAAAGAGTATTATGGTTACATATTTAGGATGTTTGGGTTTTTAAATTCAGAATTTGTTGTAGACTTTTTGTGAGAATATTGCATCAGCAATTCATCCCTTGTATAAACTGCAACCGTGAAAAATCTGGGGTTTCCTTGCAGAATAGGGACCAAACATCATGGAAACACACACATACATGTATTGCTCTTGAACAGCTGCTTTCAGGGTTATTGCTTGAATGGGAAACTGGGTGGAGGGTGGTTGATCGCTGGCATGAAGTGTCTGGACAATACCAGTTATACCAGGTACTGAGCATGCTCTGAATGACCACATCTGAGTCGAGTAAAATCGTGTTTTGAAACTGGTGGACAGGATGTAGACAAGGAAAGGAAAGGAAAGGAGAGGAGAGGAGAGGAGAGGAGAGGAGAGGAGAGGAGAGGAGAGGAGAGGAGAGGAGAGGAGAGGAGAGGAGAGGAGAGGAGAGGAGAGGAGAGGAGAGGAGAGGAGAGGAGAGGAGAGGAGAGGAGAGGAGAGGAGAGGAGAGGAGAGGAGAGGAGAGGAGAGGAGAGGAGAGGAGAGGAGAGGAGAGGAGAGGAGAGGAGAGGAGAGGAGAGGAGAGGAAAGAAAGGAAAGGAAAGGAAAGGAAAGGAAAGGAAAGGAAAGGAAAGGAAAGGAAAGGAAAGGAAAGGAAAGGAAAGGAAAGGAAAGGAGGAAAAAGGGAAAAGGGAAGGGAAAAGGGAAGGGAAAAGAAAGAGAAAAGAAAGAAAAGAGGGAAAGGAAAGGAAAGGAAAGGAAAGGAAAGGAAAGGAAAGGAAAGGAAAGGAAAGGAAAGGAAAGGAAAGGAAAGGAAAGGGGAAAAGGGAAAAGGGAAGGGAAAAGAAAGAGAAAAGAAAGAAAAGAGGGGAGGGAAAGGAAAGGAAAGGAAAGGAAAGGAAAGGAAAGGAAAGGAAAGGAAAGGAAAGGAAAGGAAAGGAAAGGAAAGGAAAGGAAAGGAAAGGAAAGGAAAGGAAAGGAAAGGAAAGGAAAGGAAAGGAAAGGAAAGGAAAGGAAAGGAAGGAAAAAGGAAAGAGGAAAGGAAAAGGAAAGAGGAAAGGAAAAGGAAAAGGAAAGGGAAAGGGAAAGGGAAGGAAAGGGAAAAGGAATGGGAAAGGGAAAAGGAATGGGAAAAGGAAAGGGAAAGGGAAAGGGAAAAGGAAGGAAAGGGAAAAGGAAAGGGAAAGGGAAAGGAAAGACAAATAACTGACCCCAGCTGTCCCGCAGCCTCCGCGCTCCGGGCAGCTCCGGGGCCCCTTTCCGGGTGCCGCCCCGGGGCGGGACCGGTGGCGCCGAGGCCGGGCGGGCAGGTGGGTCCGGGACTCCGGGCGGGGACCGGGACCAGAGGGGAGTACCGGGAGGGGGTGGGGGAGGGGTTGGGGGGTTCACCGAGGCGCTGTCCTCTCCCGACTGCTTCCCGGCCGCAGACCCGCCGGCAGCCGGGGGTTTCGCCACTCCCACGTTTTACCGGGTGGCCGGAGCGATGTTTTTCTGGCAGCCCGAACCTGTACGGGAAGCGGCCACGCACCGACAGCTTCCGATTTTTTTATTTGAATGTTGTTTTATTGCTTTAATTATGGAGTTTTTCTGTTGTTCTAGGTAAAATACTTGTTTTGTGGGACCTGCTGTTCACATCGCCAGTAAGTGAAGTGCCCTCAATCAGGGAGAAAAAAAAAAGCACGAAGATGGAGGAGGCAGAAGATGATGACATGACATGTGGAGACTTGGGAAATGGACTTGGCAGAAGGCCTGGAGGTGTTTACGAAGGGGGAAATTTACAAAACACTTACTCGTTTAGGTCTAGGAAGGGATCTGGAAAGGTTTGTAGTTCTCTCTTGTCAGCAAAGAGAGTGGAAGAGGGTGATGCTGCAGCTCTTCCCGGCTCAAAGCGAAACAGTTTAAACAACGGATCGTCCAAAAAGCCTGTTGCTAGTTCCGCCCGACAGTATAGCTGCGGTAAGAGTAATTTATAAGTTCATTATTCACTGTGAGAAAAATCTCTGCAAAACCAAGCAGTTCAGCCGCTTCACAAGGTGTCATCGAGTTTAATCAAAACCGTTTGCCAAAACACTCTGAAATCTGTGAAGGATTCCAATGCATGTGCACTGCATGCCCGCTGGCATCCCACCAAGCCTTGCAGGTTTCCTTGCTGCTCTTGGTGGCCCAAAAGGAGATACTTCATGCCACTGAGGCAGCAGAAGAATCTCTGTTCCTAGATCTTCCTCCCAAAACGCTGACAGCAGAATTGCTTTTCCCTAAATTAGGCTGTGGCCCTTCTTAGCGTAAAATGACCATTTGGAAGTGTTCAGTTTTACATTTGAAAGTGATATTTAGCAAAGAGCAGCCTGTGGTGGGGGACAGCATTGGTTTTTTTTCTAAATACATACATGAAACTAAATGGAATTGCTTGGATTCCTAGTTTAAGCATGATTTCCTATAGACTCTATCTAAAGCTTGTGGCTAAATATTCAGAATCCTGTTTACTGATTAATTGAAATTTGCATGGCATACTTCTGAGGTTAAGAAGTTGTTTTTAGAACTGCACATCTCTTTGACTCTTTTGTGACAACAATGCTGTGTATAAAATGCAATATAGGTAGTGCCATTCATTACACTTTAGCTACTTTCCTGTATATTTTTAACCATTTAAAATATTTTGACTGAAGTATTTCCATGTAACTTGATTATTTCTCTACTTTAGAGCAAGCCCCCACTATCTGCTCCCCACACCACAGTAAGCTGAGCCACGTAATTATTGGTTTCAGCACCTTCAGTGACATGTTAAGAGAACAGCATAATTCTTATTGGTTTCAATGGTGTTCTGCTGGTTTCTGTGTGGTACTTGCCCTAGATCTGGGTCTTTCACAGCAATACCCATGAAAGCATGAGTAAAGTCCACGTGAACCTGACCTTGATTTAGGAGGAGGCTGCATCTTGACTATCTCTGAGATGCTCTGCTTAAGAAATACGGTATAATAACTGCTTGTTTAGAGCAATATTGGACCTTGTGGGATATTTCACCACCATACTTAATGTTTGTCGTCTTCATCTATTGAAAATTGTCCCTACTGCCAAACAGTGCTACCTGCTGTTGTGTTGAGTTTGGTTGTTGAAAAGTTAAAATCTAAAAAGAATCTAAAAGAATGCAATTATTTTTTTTAACCAATATGTCAATTTTGGTGTGTTTTTAAAAAGGAAAGTCTAAAATAATTGTCCTTATTTTAGGTCTTTTCACAACTGTTCTTTTTTTCCCACATTTTACTACTTTAACTGTGAAACAATGTGTTTGAGTGTAGTATTTATGTTATTCTTAAGTCTGTGTATTAGCTCCAGACCAACAGAAAACACAAAGATGAAAATTTACCTCCACGTTATTTTTTTTTCAGGGTAAAGCAAATTCTTATGTTTCCTTTTGTAAATATTTTAGTATCTCATTGTTTCTCCTATCAATCTTACAGAATCTACTACTGAAGTGTCGAATGAGGAACTAAAGCAACAACTTCAGGAAGCTCTACAGGTTTGTAACTGTGCATTGAAACCTGCATTTCCTTTTCATGTAGCAAAGTGAAGCACAAAGTGAGTTTAGCTGAACATCTTGGTATGTCCAGAACCTCGGGTGGACGCAGGTTCTTGAAATCAGAGCACTAGTTGGAAGCCTCATTAAATTTTATGCCAGGAAATCACAGTGGGAGATGCAGTTTATACTTGATTTATTTGTTTTTGTGTGTGTAAGGGGGATGGCAGTTAGAAGTATTTTTAAAGATGTAGAGAATATTAAAGGAGTTGTACTCATTTTTTAGCAGGTTTTCTTTTTTCTTTTTTTTTTTTTTTTTTTTTAATTAAGCTTTGGGCCTGAACAGCTGCAGTGTAAACAGAATAGTTTTTGGGGTTTTACCGCATTTTTGTTCAAAAGTAGTTACTCCTACATTTTACATTTACTGTGATGACATGTGTGGATGTATTGGCATCAGTCCAGGCAGAAGCATGGGATGATCTCAGCTGCAAAAACATACATTTCATTAACATCAGGATAGCCCACGGTAGGTAATTTTTGAGCTGTTTTAGGATGAAAAAGCTTCAGTGCACAACAAGTTAAAATGTCAAGGAATCTTACTCATTTTCAGTTAGACAAAACTGATCAATTGGCACTGTCCCAGATATAATTTCAGTATCAATTGCTGCAGGAACAACTGGAAGAACTATGAAAAAAAGGGTTGTATGACCACAAGTGAACAACTGAGTGACCTACATAGGGGTTAAGGAAGGAGAAGTATACAAAGCAGTAGATTTTTCATTTAACTCTTGGAAATTTAAAAACTGCTTTCTTCTGAAGTGGGGAATGTTGCATCAATGCATGATTGGCACGTACTTGGAGCAGGAATCTATTTTGATGTTGTTATTTTGTTCTGGACAAGTACTGGTTTTGATCTGACAGTTCTAATATATCTGCGCTATAGAATATGGATATTTTGTATAGTATACTTACAGTACTTCATACTAATATAGCGTATCTATTTTAGTATATATTTGTAATATTTACAGTATTTTTTGTATCTGCTGCGTGTATTCTGTTTTGATTACTTATTTTAAAGCTCCAGCCGTGTTGGTATATGCAACTTCTTTAGCAAGGCAGAACTGCAATATTTAGTGGTTTATTTCCAAATATGCTAGAAGAGAACAGAAAGAATAATAATTACAAGCATTCCTTAAGGGTTTTGTGCTAACATGCACTGTTAACATGTCTTCATTGAAAGCAAGCTATTAGAAAATCATTATATAGGGTAGCAACAGAAGATTGTTTTTTGAAAGGAGCAAATCTACATTGCTGTTATAGTCTAGTTTTAACAGGGTTAGCTTGGCTTTTACTCAGTCTACTTATTTTGCTTCAGGAAGTTGAAGTTTTGAAAGTTGAGCTTGAAGCGTCTCAAAGGCAACTTGAAGGAAAAGATGAAGCCCTAAGAATTCTGCAGAGCATGGTAGGAGTTGTTCAAAAATCTCTTACTTAGTGGTAAAGTGAAGAAAACAGAATTAATCTTCCTGTCGCTCCTCCTCAAAACCCCCCAAACATTAAGTTCTTCCCAGGGCTATAATTTAAAGCATTGAGTTTACAAGAGCCTACAGATTTGGCTTCTACAATTTACTACTTTTTCTGCATCAACAATTGCAGTTACTTGAGACTTCACTGTTGTAGCAAATTTTCATCATTTTATGTTTGAGGCTCTTTTAGGATTTATCTATTTAGCTTGAAGATCAAAGCTTTCTTTCCAGTCATTTAAATTATAGGTTTTGCCAGTGCTTGAAATTCTACTGCAAAGCAGAGATATTTTCAGTTAGCTACTTTGTCTGTTGTCTTAGAGGACAGAATGTGTTAAGCATTAGGTCAGTCTTTTGTTCACAGTTTGTAATACTTTTATTCACTGTTCCAACGAATGCTGTTGAAATCAATTCCTGTTGCCAGCTTGCATAACCCATTTATATAGTTCTGCACTTTTACCCTCAGACATTTGTAGTAACATACACCTGGATCAAAGTATAAGTATGTTGTAAGCAAGATTTTTAAGAGCTGATTTTGTGGACAAGCCCTAAAGAAGACATGATCTTATTTCAAATGATGCTATTTTTTTTCAATAGAAAAGACTGGGATCAAAACACAAGTTTCTTATGCCATGTAGTTATTTAGCGACTTGAAATTGGAACCCACTGGGACTTACAAGCAAGTTACTAGTATTTGTAATTCTGCACACTCCTCTTTAACTAAGAATGTGAACTTCTCTTGATGTAAAACTGAAATTTGGCTAAAGCCAAATTAAGTAAACTTAGTTACAGTATTTGATAGAGTTATGTTTTTTTGCAGGCAGTATTTGATAAAGCTACTAGTCATACGAAAGCAATGCTTCAAAAAACTGAGGAAGAAAAGAGAACTTTAGAAAAGGTAAGGCTGCATGTTTCTTCCACAGCTGTGCAAAAACATAGAAGTCCGTTGCTATTAATAAGGGGTTAACAGCCTCTTTTATTTGAATCAGTACATATCTGCCATTCGTTCCAGATTTTGTTGAAAGTGTTCTTATTTCTTTTTAGTAGAAGGAAAAGATGTTAATGTACCACTCTTTGCATCTAAATGTTTTCTTGCTGTAGCATGTACAAATCATATCTGAAAGTTACTGGAATTCTCTCTGTACTTTCAGCTGGTCTTTGTTGTGAGTTCTGCAGCCTTTCATAGTTACTTGCACTGCTTCTTAGTCAAGCTGGAACTTCCCAACGAGTCTGAGAAACAGGAGCCCTGTTTTCATAGAGATGATGGGGAGGAGGAGGAAAGTGGCATTGAGTTATTGTGTTAAACTGAGTTGTACGCTTTGATTCTCTTCCTATGTGACCTTTCCACAGAACAGTAAGGGGACAGGGAAATGGGGCGGTGTGGGGTTGTTGTTGTAATAAGCCACTACAAGCATCAGTTCAGGCAACACATCCTGGAATCTGTACACCAGGGATGCAGAAACTTTTTGGTGCCTGGCACGAAATATATTTTTAACAGTATCATAGGTTGTCATTGTCATTGGTCACCTAGATCTCTGCCGATGTCAAACTCAGCACCAGAAGTTGCTCTTCGTCCTTTCAATATGGGGCTTGTAATGAGCTGCTGCAGGTTTGTCTTGTTTCCACAGGAAATAAATATTTTACAATGGGAAATTGAGTTTGATCAGGATCGATTTAAAAACATAGAAGACACATGGACAGAAAAGTATGACAGGTATTTGACTTACGCTGCACACCATTGGGGTTATTTTATTTGCATTGAATGCTGTATGTTGTCTTTTTTGTGTTCTAAGTTTGCTTCACTGGGTTTTCTGGGGTTGTTGTGTCTTCCTAATCTCCTTCCAGGTTTGGGAATATTTATTTATTTATTATGCTAGTCATAATTGTATTTTTCAATTAGAACTACTAAAATTACTAAGTCTCCATTCTTTAGCATCTCTATAGGCTAGCTTTACTAGGCTGAGTTTTCATTTTCATCCTATTACATGTTAGCCAGCTGGAACCAGACTCTCTTTATTTGCTTCAAATATAAATGAGGCATAGAAAATAATGGTATGTGCATGCATGTGGAAATATCACTTGCTGGTTAATCATTGCTTTATTTTTATGCATTGTAAGCATGAGCATATGTACAGGTAAAACTAAACGCTTTTGAGAGAGAATGATCAGCTGGTTCTTTGTTTAAATACAAGTTACTATGGGCAGACAGCAGACGTGGTCAGGCAAGCGGAAGATGCCAGAGGCACTAAACCAACAATGCGATAACAGACCTTGAAAAATAGCACCAGCAGGCCCGCTTATTTAAACATAGATATGATATCTCTGAAGTCTACCCATCAGAGTTGCAGTTCTTTCAGTGGAGGTTTTTATTCAAAGTTTTCCAACTTGTGATTAAAAAATCAGCCAAAAGTTTCCAAACTGTGAATTGGTGAGAAGAGTTTTGTTAAGATTTTGTGTCTTGTTCACCTCTTAATTTAGTTACAGTTGTCGAGGGATATCTCTTGAAAAACCCTTTGGCTTCCCTGACTTGAGAGAGTAGGAATTGTAGGACAGGTAGTTTAGAGCGACAGAACTACTGTTAATTGTTGAAAGCTAAAGACATGGCTTCAGAAAACTGTAAGCCAGGAGCTCAGTCTGCTTTGCTAAAAGGTTTTCTGATATCTGAGAATGCAGGATAAGAATGCATATTTCCCTTTGTTTATTCAAGTGAAATAATTCAGGTTACTATTTAGTTTTAAACAAAACCATGAATTTACAGTATGTTGCACGCACTTGCAGCTTAAGGATGCACCAAAAAAAAATGTATTGCTTTAAAATTTAGGACTTTAGATTGACACTTTTCTGTTCAAGAAGGAAATACTTAAATACTTAGTGGAAGAATGCATTATAAACGTGTATTGTATGTTCTCAGGTTGCAACGCTTCAAAGTACAGCTGTTCTTGAGAACAGTAGTGCGAATACAGGAAGTTTGCTTTCTAAAATTAAGTCCTAAGCTGTGTCCTTATATGTCCAATAACAATTTTGTTCCTTCAAGGAAGTAAGAGATTTCTAGCAAGTGTTCCAGAGGTTCATAATTACAAATTTATTCGAGTTTCTAATGGTAATGTGGTACTCAAACTCACATCCTGTTGAAGTCTGGCACCATCTATTTAGACATGAATGATTTTTTTTTTCTTTTTTTTCTTTTTTTTTAACATTCACTTGAACATACTTGGACACATTTAGATTGCTTGTTTGAGGGTGTGGTTTCATGAACAAGGTGAGCCTGTTTGAACAGTGTGTGCTACCTGGATTGCAAATAAACCTCTGAATGAGTGCAGAGATTCTTGGTTTTGCTCCCTGCAGAGCCACCCCCAGCCCAGATAACCAGCAGTGGCTCCGCAGAACCCAGCCTGGCGTGTCCTGCTTTCTGAGCCCTGGTTCTGTGCCAGTCAGACCAAGCCTGCACACAGGACTTCCTGCAGAGAGGTAGCCAGGTCTAGTTTTATAATATGTTGCTTATGGGCTAGCAGATTTAGGTCTAGCAATATAGCGCATACTATAGGTACAGATATGGAAAAATTTTACAATCTTTTTTCAATAAAAAATGTTACAAGTGGGGAAACCGCTTGTATAATGCAGCATGTATAAAATCTGGTCAAACCGTATGCCCGACTCTTTTCAGTTTTTATTTTTTTCTTCAATCTTTTCAGAAATCCTAACTTTAATTTGCAGAAATATTAGATGTAGTGTTTTAACAGGCTTCTTTTATTTTCATTTAAGCACCCATTTAAAAATATTTTTTTAAAGATAATACTTTCTGACTTCTGCAGGATATATTGTGAAAATGCAGCTCTTAAGGAAGCATTGAAACTAAGAACAGAAGAAGTTAAAACTCTTAAAGCTGAAAATGCAAGTAAGCCACTAAGAGCTATTCCTCTTTGCATAGTGTTTCTCAGGAATAATTCAGGATTTAGCTATGAAGGAAGCTTTCTGTTGGGCTAAGTATCTTAGTACTTCTGCTGATATTAGGGGATACGCAGAAAACCTTTGTAGACAGACAAGCTGTGTTTGTTTTTCTTCTCATATTGTCAAAGAGCAGCTGCCTTAGTTGTCAGTGTACAAAGAGATAAGCCCATAGTACTGAGGCAGAGTAATATATGAAATGGTATCTCTGTATATGGGTCGTTACCTCTAGGAAAACGCAGAAGGAAAGACAACTGGGGTCTGAGTTTCTACCTTTACGTAGTCTTATCACATTCCAAACCTGGTGCTTAAACTACAGAACCGCTTAATTTGGGTGTAGTTGGACACAGAAATTAAGAAATGAGAGCAACAGACTTTATAATCACTTTCCTTTTTTTATTTCATAGTCCTGAATCAGCAGTGCTTGGAATTTCTTGCAATGCTAGATGTGAAACAACAGAAGGTTGTTCAGGAAAACATGTCCTTGAATAAAAGTGACATTACAGATTTTACAGGCCTTGAAGTAAGTATGGCTTACATGTCTTTCAAAATGGATCATTCAAAGATATATAGATAAATTTTGTTTACTGATTATTTAGTTGTTTCTTTGGGCCCATTTTTAGCTAATAACAATATACCTTTGCATTCCTGCTAATCGGTTTTCTAATTTGTGGTGTGTCATGATTCCTATTTTCAAAGAAAAGGTTGACAGAAGGAGTGTCAGCCTATCTTTCACAAGCCAGCATGCTGCTTTTTTTTCAACCCAGTATCTTAGTTCTTAAGTCCTATCCCTACTGATTTATTTTATCGAGTGAAAATAAATACTGAATGAGGTTTGCAGGGAGTAGCATACACAGCTCAACAATTTTTGTGTCTCTTGCTTTTCTTGCAGAAAAATATGTTTCATGCATATGGTTGTGAGTCAGAAGAAATCATGCCTAAATGTCTTGTAGCTTACTTCCCTTGACCCTTACACTCCCATTGTATTTTCAGGATGGTTTTTTTGCCAGTCATCTGCATCTCTTGGATTGTGTTATGTAAGCAGATAGATATTTAACTGGTGGGGTTTTTTTAATTTTAAGCTGGCGGTTCTTGGAGCCTGCACCTGCAAAACTTCTGGAGGGCAGCCTTGTCCCTGTGCTAAAATGGCAGCTGTAACTCGGAAGCAACTTCTTCATCTCAAGCAAGAGGTAATGCTGCTTGGCATAGATATGCAGAAGCAGAGGAGTGTTTGAGCTCAACACCAAACAAACCCTGAAACACTCCACTGCAGCTTACACAAACTAATGTGTCTTAAAACAATAATGCATTTCAGAAATAACGTTCCGGTCGTACTGATTGTAATGCCCGAACTTTTGCTGATTAAAAAAAAACACTATTACAATACAATCAGCTTTACTAGTTAGAAAAAAAAACAACTTTATCATATTTTTTTCCTTCCGCTCAGATTTTTTAATCTAAAAAAAGGAAAAAACACTCTAAGCGTATGCACTCTGTAAATGTGCACATATTGTGAGTGTGGACTACTGCTGGCCCTTTTCCTTCCTTCCTGGCCCTGATTTCCACCCCTCCCTCGCATTGACGTCAGCACTCACAAGCCTGCTCACCCAGCTGGGTCAGGAGCCTGATCGTGCTGAAAACTCTGTATTTACATCACGCTTAAATCGATAATGTGACTTTCAGGCTCTTAAGTTTTTTAATTTGGTAAAAATATATAGTTTTAGCAATTTTACTCTAATTTGTATTTGACTGCAAATGTGGTAACCATTCTTGTGGTCCCACTGCAGAAGTTCCAGCTGATTTACGGGTTTAGAAAAGGAGTACTGTCACGTCCTTTTTGGTTTTTGCTGCTTCCTTGACTGTATTTATTTAGAAGTTGTCTGTGTTAATGGCTTCAGTCTGTCTCTTAATATACATTTTATATCTGCTATTGCTTCCAAATCACTTATTATACTTTAAATTTTCTCTGAATTAAAACCAGATTGAAAATCTGAAAAAGAGTAAAGAAGAAGCTTACATAATGGCAGATGCTTTCAGAATTGCATTTGAGCAGCAGCTAATGCAGAGGAAGGACCAAGCCCTGAGGCTTGCAGAAGTGATAAAGATTAAGAAGGAAATGAAATTTATAAACTGGAGACGTCTGAAAGATGAAGGTAACTGGGCATTCTATGTATCTCTAATGGCTGAATAGAAGTTAGCTGAAAAGTGGCACAGGCAGACTTTCTTACTGTATTAAATGTACAGCTGTGGTTTGATTGCTGACTGAGGTTTCTGAAGATTTGAGAAAGAAGGAACAAGGTTATGTCAAAACTGTAAATACGTTAAATAGTGTGTCGTGTAGATGAAGAATTTCTGCTGGAAGTCTCGCATCTATAATGTAGGATCTCTGTGTATTAGTGGACTATATAAATACCATTGTAGATCATAGGAGCTACCAGTCTGGGCTTTCAATGTAGCCTTTTTTTATTACACATTCATGAACTGTATTATCTGAGTGAAAACACGCTAGAATAAGTAAGCTGTTCTGTAGATGACAATAACATTTGGGATACTAAAGATGTTATGAAAACAGCACAAAAAAGCTAATATCTGGCATGTTTATCCTGGCTATTTTAGATGCTACTAGCAATTTAATGTGCTGGGTTTTTTTTCCAAGTGATCTCTATAAGAGTTAGGGAAGGAAGAGAAAGGGAAAAAATATATACTGAGCTTTCACTGAAATACTAAATACAGCAGTTTTTTATTATATATGTGTACCTACATCAATATTTATTACATTTCTTATACTTCTCATGGTCATCTGTGAGTTACAAAGCACTCTGTAAATGGAAGAAATCTCTATTACCCTTTTATTCTTTAAGAAAACGAATAACAGAAGGTATTTAAGTGCTTATGTCATGGTCAGAATGACACTTCAAGGTGTATTTGTGTTAGCCATTGAACTGGAGCTGCCAGGCTTAGAGGTTTGGTGGGTCTTCTGGATTCCTTGGGCAGCCTCAGGATGTAATATTAAAACAGCGTACATCTTGAATATGTTTCCCCTCAACTGATATAATTTCCCAGCTCTACATCCTGATACATGTGTTTCATAACTTTAATGTATTTTAATGTTTTTTACAACCTGAGGAATTTTTAAACAGGGTGTGTCAAAAAAAATTCTTTTTCAGGATACCTACTGTTTAAAAACAAATTACCACAACTGTTTGTTTAGCAAGAAGTCTTATGGTTTATTTTGCATACAGCAAAAATAATTTTATTTTCAATTTAGCCATATATACGATGAAAGGTCTGTTTAGCCTTTAAGTGATGCTGAGGGTGCTGCTTTACGCAGGTCATCCGCCACATCATGTACAGTGGAACAAGCTACAGCTTGAGTTGTCTTTTAAGAGGAGATCATTCGGAATGCAGTTTTATGCATGTCCATTTTACCCAAAACTATCTTTTCCTCTTCCTAAACCCCACGATTTGCGTACTTTTGTTTTCCTTAGGACATGTCAAGTTACCGGGGAACAAGAACAGTCTGGGGCAAAAACTGTCTGGACTCCTCTCGTCAGACGGGGACTGCAGGAAAGTGAAAGAGTTGGACAATCCCCATGAGATCCTGAAGATGTTAATAGATTTGGTTCGTATTTTGTTAAACTATTCGTCCTGTGTCCTTAGGGGAGGAAATATAGCTGTCGATTAAGACAGACTGCCTCATTCTTAGCTTATAAACCACTTTGTTTTCTTTCTCTTTGAAATTAATAACCCAGGTAAATGACAAAGAGGAGGCTCTGGCTCATCAAAGAAAGGTGAGTTACATGCTGGCTCGCGCAATGGAGGCAAAAGAGGATGTTTTGGAACAGGATAAAGGACATGTCATGCTGGGGAGTTGTCAGGACAAAACCCCAGAGTCATCGGGCCCCGTCCGCACCAGCTGCCAAAACCCCCATTCTCAGAGCCGGAATTCTTCAGTTCCCAGTGCAGAAACACTTGAAAATCCGGTAAAAATGCTCCGAAAATCACACTCCTGGCCATCTGAGATGACACACTATGAAGAAAATAATCCTCGTGGAAAAGTGGATGAGACTGTAGTGATCTCTGTATAGTTGTCTGCTGGAATAAATTTAGTTTTTACAAAGAAATTTATTGTGGAAATGCCTAAAAATGCACTGTGATGACATCACTGAGGCCCGAACTAGGATGATGCATTAGCTCATACCTTCTTTAATGACACTGCAGTAGCACAGCAACTGTTGCTTTGGCGGAACAGCCTGATTTAATTGATTTCGCAGAATCCCAGAGTGTCAGGGATTGGAAGGGACCTGGAAAGCTCACCCAGTCCAATCCCCCCATGGAGCAGGAACACCCAGATGAGGTTACACAGGAAGGTGTCCAGGCGGGTTGGAATGTCTGCAGAGAAGGAGACTCCACAACCCCCCTGGGCAGCCTGGGCCAGGCTCTGCCACCCTCATCGTGAAGAAGTTTCTTCTCAAATTTAAATGGAACCTCCTGTGTTCCAGTTTGTACCAATTGCCCCTTGTCCTATCATTAGTTGTCACCGAGAAGAGCCTGGCTCCATCCTCCTGACACTCACCCTTTATATATTTATAAACATTAATAAGGTCCCCCCTCAGTCTCCTCCAAGCTCAAGAGCCCCAGCTCCCTCAGCTTTTCATTTAACAGTAATTTCCAAATGAGGGGAAGCAGCTCTCAGTTGCCTGGAGCCCTCACTTTTTCCCGCCCTTTCCCTGATTCCACCTTGAGCTTCACGGAGGCAGGGTGACGTCACACCATGGAGTGACGTCAGCAAGAAAGGCGGGGGGGGCGTGATGGTGGCGCCCCCTGCCGGCGCGTGCGGGCGTGGAGGGGCCGCGTCAATCACGCGGCAGGCTCCGTTCCCCCGGCAGGGCGCTGCCTCTGCGCAGGCGCGGGAGGCTGGAGTGGGCGGGGCCGCGCAGGCGCCGAGCGGCGGCCGGGCGCATAAACAAGGCGCGGCCGCTGAGGGGAAGTGAAGCGCTGGCCGCTGGGGTGAAGCGCCGGCGGGGGCGCCGCTGCCCGCCGCGCAGCAGGAGCGCGGCCTTCTCCAGGTCCCGGCAGCCCCACGGGTGAGGATGTGGGTACGGGGCTGGCGGGACGCGCGGCCCGGTGGCGGTGACGGGTGTCCGCGCGGCGCTGCCGGGTGCTGGCGCCTCCCGAGGCTCCCGGCTGGAGAGGCGGGAGCCGCTGCGGGCCAGGAGCGCGAAACGAGTTTCCTCAGAGACGGCTGTGACCGGCCCCAGCGCCTCCTGCCTCCGCGGTGGGGTCGGTGCAAAACACCTTTGTCTTACCCGATCTGGTGCAGATAAGTATGTGGGTTGAGGAAAGTGTCCGAAGCGGGCATTGACCACTGAAGTGTGTTCCAGGCCTGGAAGAGGCCTTGTGTACCTCAGAACCGATAAAGGCCGTTGTTAGTCAGAGAAACTTAGTGCTGTAAGGATTTTACAGTCACAGTAGCATCAGATATTAGGAAAATTAGCCTATTAGGAAAAAAATTCGTCATGGTGAGGGTTGTCAGACATTGGAACAGGCTGCGCAGGGCGATGGTGGAGTCACCATCCCTGGAGGGGTTTAAAAGGCGTTTAGACGAGGCTGTTAGGGACATGGGTTAGTGCTGGAGTTGGGTTATGGTTGGACTCCATGGTCCTGAGGGTTTATTCCAACCCAAATGATTCTGTCAGCAAATGTACTCTTTGGAGTGGAAGACAATAATGAAACAAAAACAAGCCCTTGTGGTTTTTTAGCATACAGTTGCTGCTTGCACACTGTAGCAGCTGTGTAGTTCTCTTACAGCGATTCATGCTGTCTAGTGCTTATTAAGTTGCTTAGGTGGATTAATTGCCTCTGGAGGTTTAGAGATATTAGTGGTGTTTTTGCTTACTTTTGTTCCATTTATTTTTATATAGGGTACAGTGTATAATGGACATGTTTACACCATACAGGCATTAGATGTTTTAAAACGTGCTTCTGGACAAACTGGGAAACG
Organism: Columba livia; assembly: GCF_036013475.1. Taxonomy (NCBI): domain Eukaryota; kingdom Metazoa; phylum Chordata; class Aves; order Columbiformes; family Columbidae; genus Columba; species Columba livia. The sequence goes on from NC_088642.1 coordinate 76,881,655, forward strand.
TTCTTTGTATTTAAATACAAGCTATAATGGCAAATGACTAGTTATTAGTACACTCTGCAGAAAGGCATAGAGCACAGAAAAGGATCCACTTGTCTACTGATACTAGATGCTGTTGGTGTCTAGTGCTACATTGCTGAGGTTGTTTGATATAAATGACTGGCTATTAGTAATGTAAATCAGAAGATGATAATATTGAGGGAAAGCTGGTTTCCATTGAGGAAAGATCTTTCAGACCTGATGTAATAATCATATTCTCATGACTCATTTTCAAATGCTGAGTAATAATTGCTGATACAACTAATGGCGGTGGCACTGTGGGCAGTATGTGAGAGATGTGTCTGTTCAGTTGGGCAAGTGGATTCTTCAGCTGTGGGCCTGGCTGCTGAGGGTACTGCTGATATGTTGGAGCACAGCTGAAAGTCAGTAGTTGTTGACAGACAATTGTTTGTGTTGTGTGAATGATACCATTTTCTGTTCAAAAAAGAACAACAACAAATTACTGTGTATGAACGAAAGAAAATATTCGGGAGCTGAGGATGATGTCGGGGTAGAGTTGTCCGATTCATGCTAGTGGTAATATCATAATGATGTTGATAGTTTTATTCTTCTCAAGAAATTGTAGTGAACTAACAGAGTTTTGCTCTTTAAGCAAGACAGTTTAGTTTTTTTGCAGTATGCCATGTAGGCTTTTCCTTATGTTTCTGAAAACTTCTGCAACTTCTATCTTCAACCCCTGATTCAGCTAGTAAATGTGCTGTGGCAGCAGCTGCTGCTGGTTTTGGGTTGGATAGTATGTTGTCTTGCTCAGCAAGAATCGGTTTAGTATTTGGTTTATGTCATTTAAGTTTTTAACAAAGCATTTGCTCAGTTGTAATGTACTTCCTTGTTAAGTTGATTGCTGATGAACTCTGTATGCAGTTGTATCCTTACATTTTTTTTTGTCTGTAGGGAATCAAACCTATGGGTAGGTGTGTGGGGTAGAGATATTGGAGCGGGTCGAGAAGTAAAAGGCTGGTAGTTAAATACATAGACCCTTAAGGTGGGAGAAGCAGCGTACTGTGCTAAATGCAGCCCTTCATTTCTGCGGCGCTGTGAAATTAGATCATTCTTAATGGTTGTGTTTCTATCAGAGGCTTTGTCCTAGTTATTGTAGTTGCTGGGTAGTAAGCTGGAAAAAATTACTTAAACCCTGTGTGAGGATAAAGGCTTCAATATAGCTTTCTGTTCAGACTAAATATGATGATTAAACACAATGATGGAGTTGAAATAATGTAACTTTCCAGGGAGCAAAAAGACTTCTCTGGTAACCTAAAATCAAGACGGCTACTATGGTCAGCTTTCTGGAGTGAAGACCTGTGTGTGTGTTTATCACTAAACCCGATCTTGCATTGTTCTAGCTTGCTCCTTATAAAAGCAGGCCAGGATTCTGCAGTGGCGATTAGCTGTGACGAGCTGGAGATCTGGTAATGCCTGTCTATATTAACACTACAGAGAGTGTTTTTCAGGCATTCTTTCAAACATCAAAAGGCAGTTTGTCAGACATTAAGCTGATTAGCTGATAATAATTAACATATCCATTTTATTTTACAGGTTATCATAACAGAAAACTACTAACTACCACCATTTGGAGAGACTGTATTTGAAAAAAAAAATAAAAAATTTACAATCCATCCCGTTTCTTGATCATACGCTATCCCAACACACTTGTTTTAGCTTTGCCTTTAAATAAGAGTGTGTTGAGAAGTCACTAGTTGAATGTTGGTTTTGAACTCGGGAATGTGTGCCTATTGTATTAGAAGCAATTTATATGGGGTATGAAAGAAGTGGCCCATTAAGTGTTTTTAAATTCACCAACACACTTGCAGTCATTGCAGTTATCCAGATCAGAGTATTTGCTTCCCCTAGGTAACAATTTATATAGTAAAATTGTTGCCTCTATTTCTTAAAATACTATTTTTATGCAATTTAAAGTGCAGTACTATGAGTTGGTCAGAGATCAAGCCTTGTCTAACTGGGCAAATAACATAAGCAAACTTTCACTATTTTCTTTTGCTACATTTTAGCTTGCCTCTTGGAGGCCTTAGAAGGTCAAGAAGGTCATTTGACCAGGTGTCCCTGTGGCCTAAATATTAGCTGTTCAGAATCCTCACCAAGATTGCCATAGAATAGCTCACTTCATTGCTGTTCATGCCAACTGTTGTAGGTTCTGGCTTCCTGGGTTCACCATGGAGACCACTGCCTGGTGTAGCAGTTGAGTGTTATTAGTTTTCCACTAAAAAAACTGAGTAAGATAATGAAGAATGCTGGCCTTGAAATTAGGGCACAAGTAAAAGCTTTGAAAGACTTATGGTGAGCTTGTTTAGAAACATATCAAATGTTTACCTAGGAAAGTGGTGAGTACTGGTAGTGTGGGTTTTTTTGTAATATACCAACAAAAAGTATTATTCTGTCTTGATGTTAAAAACGACAAGTTGAAGAGTTGAGTGTTAACTGGAAAAAAAAAATAGATCTTTGCCAACCCATGTGCTTGAAAACCCTTGTGATCGGTGTGTTCTGTTGTTTCAGTGAGATTAGCTGCTGCTTAAGGAAGTGAGGGGTACATAAGAACTAACGGTGTCATGAGAATTGGTGACCTGTAACAGTGTAAAATGTTCAGAATTTGACCCATGTCTATCCAGTAATATGTTATCTTTGGTGTATTTCTGGCTGAAGAAGTGGAAAGTGAGCACTCCAGCATTTCTCGTGGAGTCAGACCTTGTAGTTTACTCATACAGCAGGCAGTCAAATGTCTTAAGGAAATAACAGCCCTAATTAGCTCTTACATTTATACGGTCCTAAAATTACATCTGGTAACCAGGAGACTGATGTGGCCCCTGGTGAAAATGAGTTTGACACCCCTGCTCTAGGCTGTATTCAGAGTACATAGAAGCTGACAGTCTGTAGCCCTGCTTGTAGTTATGTTTTGTTTACATGGAGAAAGAAGAAAATGCTTCATAGGAGTTGTCTTCTAATAATGAAACTTCAGCTTTGTAAACAGCAAAATTCTGTGAATGAAGTGCTGGGTTTTGCATGTGTTTTTTTTTTTTTAGGTTTAAAGAGGCTAAAGCTTCACTAGAACTGTAGGTAGAATGGACAGTTACTTCAAAGCTGCAGTCTGTGACTTGGACAAACTGCTTGATGAATTCGAACAGAATACAGGTTAGTTCCTGCATGCCTTCTTCTCCAGCATAATAATACTGGTCAAATGACACTGTGGAATCTGAAAGTACTATATGCTAAATAAAAGCTTAAATTGATTAATAAATGTGATGTAGAGGAAGTGCACTGTGGAAAGAGAGGAGTTTTGTAAACTTAGCTTTTGATCTCTTTTGCTTAAAACAGATGAATATGAATGCTGTAGGACACCTCAAAATCCGTATGACTCAGAACACCATGCGCTTTCTTCAGTTCTGGATTGCTTACAACATGTATACCCAACAGCAAAACTGCAAGAGGATGCTGACAGTTATACTTCATCAGAAGAAATCTCTCTAGCTGGCCACACTGGAACAAGTGAAACACTTCTGAGTTATTCACCACAAAATGAGAAGAGTATTTCTGGACCAGATCTTTTGTCCACTGTAGACAGTGGTTCCTTAAATGAAATTCAGGCTTTGAACCTGGGAAGGTGTAGTATACCTGTGTGTGATCTTGTTAATGACACAGGTAACTTAATCCATTCAGTGGCTACTCATGAAAACACTCAAAAGTTGCAGCCAGATGACTTCCAGATGTGTGTTTCATCAGCTGGTTGCAGTGGTGTTTCAAGTACTGAACAGAGTGATGGGGACTCAATGCTACAAGATTCAGGATGTCTTAAAACAGAGGAGGTTAGTAATTTGGCTTTAAAATCAGACAGTTATGCTACAGCAAAGATCTTGGATCCATGTGGTGATCAACACAGGACAGAATCTATAAAGTGCAGTGAAGAATTTGATCAGATTGAACAAACTGCTTGCCTTAATGCTCCATTTGTCCCTGTAACATTGCAGAATTCAAATGCATACAGTCCCAAAGATCAGAAAGCATATAATAAATTGCCTTGTGAAGCACAAGATGAAGGAGCAAGCTCTGCAGTAACTGAAGAGACATATGGAAAAAATATCATAGAAAGGGTAAACTCAGAAGATGAGAGTAACATTGAATCCATGCCTTCAGATCTGCCAAAGCAGCCTCAGTTGCACAAAAGCCATGCAACGTTACCTGGAAATGGTGTTTTACCAGGCTCTTCATGTCAAACAGAAGCTAAAGTAGAATTAGAAGAGAAAATTACTGAAGAGAAAGTAGACAGTGAAGAATTTAATAGCAATGAAATACTAGACAGTGTTTCGACTTCGTGTATTTCAGCTGAGGATGTCCAAACCTCGCTGTCATGTCTTCCGCTTCCTGCATCTATGTGTGGTTCATTAGTTGTAACAGAAGAAGACGTTAATCCTCTACCTCAAAATGAAATGGCGGAGGTTATTAGTGATATTTTGACTGTTCATGCTGAAAAGCCTAAAAGTGATCTCTCTGATAGGGAATCCTGTGAAAGCACTGACTTGCATGAACAGGAAGGCTATGTAGAAATCAACAAAAATTTAGTGGAAAAAAGGACAGAAGGAGAGAAATACAGTGCTGAGAATGTAATTGATGACAGTGATTCTCATCAAATCCAGGCATTTTCTTCTGCTTTTCTAGAATATGAAGCTGAGCCATATGGTGTTGGTCTAGACTCTTATTATGATGAAAGTATGAGCCCAGTTATGGCTGACTTTACTGTTGAGGACAATGTTATTAACAGTGATACTCTAATAAGTGATGCTGAGCTGGATGCTTTCTTATATGGACAAAGTCACCAGTCCAATGTGTTGAAGTCATCAGACAATGATAGTAACTTAATGGAAGCTCATGCAGATGAAGGGAATTTAACAAATGTGAACAACCTGGGTTCCACAGATGTCAGTGAAGAACACATGCAAGAAAAACTGGTGGAGATTACAAGCATTAATAGTAATAAAGTAACTCTTACTGCCAGTGAGTTGGAATCTACAACAAAAGAGAATGTATCTCGTATTCAGGACATGACTGAGAGGAGTAGTGAAACACTAGCTTCTAATGTTTGTACTGAAGGTGCAAGGCCAAAGCAGCTGCTTGGCCTTTCCCAAGGAGCTGTTGGTCAGAGACAACTGGATAAAACAGATGTACTTGAGAGAGAAAATGAGGAAGCCAGTTCTGCTACTCCAGAAGCTCCCGTCTCAGGTGCTAGCACAAATGTTGATAAAGATTCTGACCCTGCGCACTCTGGGGATAGCAGCTCAGAAGCTGGAGGAAATCAAACATCTGAAAATTTGGAATCACTTAAAGTATCTGCAGCACTTTCACGGAAACAACCGTTGTGGGTTCCTGACTCAGAGGCACCCAACTGCATGAACTGCCAAGTCAAGTTCACGTTCACGAAAAGACGACACCACTGTCGTGCATGCGGAAAGGTAAGTTATTGGAGAAGGGTCCTGTGTTACTGAAAGCAAATGAATTATAGTTTAGGGATAATCAAAATACAGAAGGGAAGGAATATTGACAGAGTATTTCTAGGCTCTGAATATTTTATTTAAAAAGTAGTTGTATTTTTTCTTCATAGAAGCTTAAAGACTGTTGGAAAAGGCTGATTAATTAAAAAACATTATTTTTTTTGTGAAAATAATAAAGGGAAGTACAGAGAATGTTCTTATTTTGTCTTCCATTACTGGCTAGACTAGTGTGTTTTGCATGGAACAAAGATGATGAAACAGTGGACTACTTTGTAGTAGTCATAGTGAATCAGCTTTTTACTTGTATTTTAAGTTAAGCTTAAGTATTTAAGCTTAACAAAGGTGATGATCATTATTGGAATTCAGGTAAGTGATTATACTAGCTGTAAAACAGTCTGTGAACCTGAAAGGATTGAGTTCTTTCAGGAGCTGTAATAGCAGTAGCAGTGCAAAGGGTTGATGACCTAAATCTGTCCCTTGTGTGTTTAGATATATAGTTTTCCAGGGGAGTTATCTCAGAGGACAACTTTGCTGCTTTTGTGGGGTGAATGGCACTCACCAACTGAGCAAGTAATCTGTAGAACTTTCTATAGCCCCGTGATTGTCTTCATTGTCAAAGCTTATTCTTAATCCAGCATTCCCTTGTGAGCTGTCATGCCTTACACTTGTACTGGTGCATGAATAGAAATAGTAACAGTACTAATGAACTTATTTTTTCAGTGTTCCTCTGTAAGCTTTATGGATGAGGAGATCTAACAAAAACTAATGCCAGTACTTAAGAACTTTTTGCATCCCCAGTGTTGAGAAACATCTGGAGAGTCTTTGTAACTTTTTTACAGGATGCCTCTTCTAGCACTGTATGTTCAAAAAATAGTACCTGTTTACTTCAACTGTTCTAAGTGTGAACTAAAATGTAGGTCTAGTTGTGGGTGCCAAGAAAATTAAGAACTCATTATGACAATGTTGAAGTCATTGAACTTAATCACTTGTCAGAATATCCTCTTGGAAGTTTTGTAACAATTTACAATACAGTTCTTCAGAGTGGGTTTCGTTTTGGTCATAAGACTGAGTTCAAGTTCGTGTTTACACTCGCTGTGAAGTTTGTTGTGCCTTGTCTAGGGATGGGGATAGAAGCAGCCTTCACTACACAGGCCTGTTGACAACTATTGGCTGTTAGTGTTGCTGATCTTGTGTGTTAACAGAGGGGATTTGCCAGAAAAATTGAGTAGTTAGAGGGAGCATCACAACACATGTTCATTGGGAGGATGAGGGCAGTATAGATTATCTGAACTTTAGGTATACTGGAGCGCTGTGCAGTTATGACTGTCATAGCTTTTTTGATTGTGCAGCAGCTTAAGTTTCTGCCTTTAAGACTGTCTTCTTTTTAGTAACTTTTTTTGTCTTTAAAAGAATAAGACCCATTCCTTGCAAACATGTTGTGGGTTGTGTTTTCAACCACTTGGACGTAGGAGAAACTGGTAGAAATTCAGTTGTCCTCTGTGGAGTATTATGGAAGACAATTGTATAGTTTTCAGCTTACTTTATCAATGAAAATGGCAGCATTTGTCAATTCTGGCTTCTGTGCTGGAGGAAAATGTGAAGTTAGTGGTCCCTGCTCTCGTCCCTGTCTGCGGCATTTGTGATGTCGAGCAACTTTGCAGTTTCTTTGTTTAGATGTTTGGCTGATGTGGTACCCTTCCTCTTCCCAGCTCAACCATAACCAATTTCTTTGATCAGCAGCCTTTTCTTCATCTCCTTTCACTTGTTACATTACTTGTCCCTCTAGTTTGTATTCACCTCTTGTCTGCTGCGCGTTAGGATGAAGCTCCCTCCTCTGTTATGGGTCCCAGTTGCACCAAGTGTGAGAGGAGAATACCAGTTGCAAAGGATTATACTGCTCAGCATTCAAAGCCCTAAGGTGGATTAGCAATTAATCTTCACCAGTCACATTCTTCAGATCTTTACTGAGCATGTGCATTTTCAGGTGAGGTGAATTGCATGTGACACTAATGCAGGAGCACTTGGAATGGTTTCTTTTCTGAGCTCGTATTGCACCGCTCAGGTATTACTGGTTTTACAGTGACTCTTTCTGCTTCAAGTAGGTCACTTGTAATAACTTTTTTTTCCTCTGTCACTACTGTTTGTTTGTTTCTTTCCGCTTAATCTACCTTGTTTTCTTGGAGATAATTAGGAATAGCAGAAGACTTTGGTGGTTTTTTTCCGCTTTTTTTTTTTCCACTTACTTAACTCTGGTCAGTGGCAGTAGGCTTTTTCAGACCAAGGTTTCAAAAGATACCTTTTGTAAAGGCTAATACTGACTCTAGAGTTTGCATATAGCTAAAAATGCTGTGACTCTGAAAGCCTGCAAATCATCCTTGAAATAACATAAGGGAAAAGTGAGAAAAGCAGCAGACATTTATCAGAACTCTTGCAGAAAACAGCCGTACTAGAGATATAACTCTGAGTGAGATTGTACAGGTGTAGTCCAGGCTGAAGATAGGCACTTTTTTTCCATATCCCTCCTTAAAAATATATATGTCCTGTTGGAGTAGAAAAGCATATTCTGTTCTTTCAAAGCAGTCTTCAAGCTTTTAAAATGCTATGCTGAGAGAGCTAGTAACATGATGGCAACTATGCTTATTCTTTCTGACAGAGTTGGGGAGCCTGCTAAGCCAACATAGTTTCTGAAGCCACATTAGTAAATAGCTTGGGAAGCAGTGAGGTCTTGGTTAAAAGACCTAGTGTCATGTCAACAATTACCTGAATCCTAATGCGAGACTGCAGCAGTTATCTTCAGAGATAATACTAAACCAGTAGAGCAAATCTGACCCAATTCTGGGGCTCAGTCCTTGTTCCTGTCACTGTTGTTTAGTATAGAACTGTTGTAGGAGTGAATTTGGGAGTAGGTGATGCAACCTGGAATTCTTTTCGTCACTCTAGATAAGAATATTAATATGATTTGTGGCCTCCTCATTGCTGCTCCTCTTTATTGTGTAAATATTACGGGTTTGTTTTTGTTTGTGTTTTGTTTTGTTTGTTTGTTGTCACAAGGAATTAAGATATAGGCTAATCAAACAAGTGTATTTCTTGGAAAACTTTTCTAATTGCTATACAATTGTATACCAACTGCTTCTAATTATAATGTTTTTAACAACAACAAAAAATCCAGTTTTAGGCATTTTGTGAGCATCTGGCCTTATGTGATGAGATCCACTCACAGCAAGAAATTTTAGGTGCTGCTTGGTTTCATCATAGAGTCTGAGAGAGTATTGGCAAGAGCCCTTCTCTGGGCCTGCTTTAACAGGTCTATGTCTTTGCTGGGGATCTCAGAGCTAGATGCAGTAAAAACCTTTTTAGTCTAGCACTTTGCCTTCTCCCCAAACAGAAATGTATTGTAAGATACATATGCTGAAGGTCCTTTTCTCCTTCCCTGCTTCCAAAAATGTGTATGCATGCATTATATAATGCGATCTGGTTTAGTAAAATTAGTAAATAATAATAGGAACTTAATTCAGGAAATACTGATATTTTCTCTAATATTTAATTCAGCCTTCTTTTGGTTCAGGTTTTTTGTGGTGGCTGTTGCAAACGAAAGTGCAAACTACAGTACATGGAGAAGGAAGCAAGAGTCTGTACTGGCTGTTATGATGATATTAATAAAGGTAAAAATGTGTTTCTTGAGTAATTGTAGTAATCATTAAAGAATAGGTACAGCTAGTATCTCTCTAACCTTTGGTTTCGGGGAGCTTCACTACTTCAACTGGTGTATGTTTTCCTATTTATGTATGGAGGGAGGAAGAGAATAATTGTACCTCTTAGCTGGATTTCAGTTCTTATTTTAAACTTTGAGTAGCAAGCTGGTTATTTTTTATTTAAAAAAAAAGTTTGTACTTCATAGGAGTAAACAAATATGAAGTTATGCTATCAGTTCGTCTGTGGCAGGAGTCTAACAAAAGTGATCCTCCTTCCACAGTGGCCTTCTGTGTGTTTGAAGGCCATACCCCTGCTTACTGTCACATGTTATTTGCTCATGTTATGTAGCTTTCTGTTGTGATATTTTTACAAGTCACTTAACATTGCTACAGTAGTTGAAAACTAAGCATGGATGCTTACAGAAACATTGGGAGAAAAAGTTGAGGTCATGATTATTCATATTTAAGTAACAAGTTGAAAACATAACAGATTTTTAATAAGCCACCCGAATGGAATTCGACTCGATAAATGTGATACATGTATTTGCACAGGAATTGCGTGCTTCAATGTAGTCATTGCAACAGTAGCAAGATACAGGAGGAGGTCTCTTTCTCTGTTTGGGACGAATTAGACAAATGTGCTAGTAGAAAGACCAAGAGATCTAAATCTAAATTTTCTTCTGTACAATAGCTTGATTGTTAATTTTTTATAAATAACAGTTGTGCCCTGATCTTGCAAAAAAAAAAAAACCACCCATATTACTGTACTGCAAATGAAATTGGATCAATTGTGAAATATTAAAAACTAACCATGTTTTTTTTAGCACAGGCATTTGAAAGAATGATGAGTCCAACTGGTCGTGTCCCCAGTTCCAGTACCTCCTCTGAGCAGTCTTCTGCTGTTCCACCTTCGGAGGAAGCCCAGGTGTCTGGTAGTGCTAGCTCTCCTTCACCTTCTGCACTGTTACCTATCTCAGTACTTAAACAACCTGGGATTGAAGGTATGCTAAATGTAGTATAATTTATCTAACACTTTCATGATCTCTTTGGAAAGAGTTTTTTGTTGCATCATAGACACATACTTGTTATACTGATATTTTTGTAGGAAATTGAAACTCTGTAAACTGGGACTCTGGAAAGTTACTTTTAGCTCCCAGTTTTGATGCCATGTATAAGCCTGATCAAGTCTGTTTTAAAGCTCCATTTATGAAATGTGGATGTTGGTTTTGTCACTATCCTTGCTGTTTATATTGTAGTCTTTTGTGCAGATATTAATTTCATCATTTTTATGTAGCTCAGGAGATCTCTGACTTGTGTTGCTGCTACCAGTATTACAATAAAAGCCAAAAGGGAAAAGTTTAGAGAAGAGTTGCTGGGAAGCATCAGAGGTTCATTCTCTGTGTAAATACTAATTATAAGTAGCTAAGTATTGTCCTTGTTCCACTTTTTTTAAACTTTTGACCTCCTTTAGTGAAAACGAACTTTTAAACAAAGTGATAAGCTAACATTTTTAGAGTGTGTGTTATCTTTTAGTTGTGATACGTGCTTCATTTGACCTTAGTACAGAGGCATGATTGAGGAAGTAATCTTCCTTATATCAGTGTTGACAGGTTTAACTATAGCATGGCAGCTTCATCTGCAAGCACGAGATTTTTTTGCATATATTTGCCTGACTGCAGACTGGCTGATGTCAAACTGTCTATCTGGGCTTGGTTCCAGTAAACAGATTCTCTACATATTTGGGGGGGAAAAAGGGCTTAATTTTTATCCCTTTCAGCTATGAGAACAGTACAATAATATGAAGTCAGTGTTTTCTTAACCTGTCCTAGGACTGTGCCCCAAAGAACAGAGGAGAGTTTGGTTTGCAGATGGTATTTTGCCAAATGGGGAAGTGGCTGATACAACAAAACTTTCTTCTGGAGCAAAGAGATCGTCACAGGACTTAAGCCCAGTAAACCCTGACTTGCCAGAGATGCATATGGTATGAATTGAGAAGTGTGTGTAGGTGCATGAATTACCTCTTGAAATACTTTTGCTATTGGTGGGGGCCCTTATATATAGTAATACAACTTTTGCTTCACAGCTTTTGAAATCTGAGCCAATATTTTATTATCTTTTTGAGTGTGGCTGTGAAGTCCTTGGATTGAAGTATTCTGTAGACCATACTTGAGAGGAAACTGCATTTGTTTTGGGGTGTATGTGAACCTTAAAAATGGTATGGTGGAAAATTTTCCAGAATGAGGCTTTTTTTTCTACACAGCCTTTGATTAACTGCTTCTATGAAGGTAACCTCAGCCATAGTCATTAACAACATGCTTATAGCATAAGTTTGTGGATTTTTTTGTTGTTTTCAAGCGACTTGCTATTATTTCCTTGTTGGATTAGACTAAGCAGAAGTTGCTTAATGCCTTAGAGCAGGGATGTCAAACTCACTTTCACCGGAGGCCACATCAGCCTCATGGTTGCTCTCAAAGGGCCGAATGTAATATCTAAATGTAGGAGTAGTTACATTTATATGTTTATACAGTACCTAAAATTACATTGGGCCCTTTGAAGACAATCGCGAGGCTGATGTGTCCCCTGGTGAAAATTAATTTGACACCCTTGCATTAGAATATTACATTATAGGGTGCAGAAAAATGTACATATTGCTTCTGATGTTGAACTGAGAGGGGGATTGGCTTTTTGTAATAGATCATGCTCATGGTGTTGAACTAGTTGCACGTGACAAGAAAAGTCCAAAGACATAGAGTATGTTTGCTGTGAAAAGATTTGAAGAGGTTCCTAAGCTGGAGCCTTTTTAAAACGTAGTTCTGAAGCATTGTCTCAAGTGATAACATAACTTCTATGATTCTAACAGCATTTAAGAGTTCTTAAATTGGAAAAGCTAACAATCAGACCAGGTCATTATTATTAATATTTGTATACGGAGCCTTAATTCAGCAAGAATGGATAACAGTAAATGTGACTTCATTTGAACTAGGAAAGTCTCAGAAGGTACATGCAGTAATCAAAAGGCACAGCCCGTCTTCTATTTTGGGGAAAGACTAGGATATTTTCACTTGCAAAAGATGAGCAGCATCTAAAATGAAAAACGGCATGGACAGGAGACAATTGGTTATGGTTCTTGTATGCAGCTTCAGAAGCTCAAACAAAACCACTGTACTGCATCTCTAAAGCAAAGGATGTACTTTGCCAGGTAACGCATAATCCTGACTGTGCTGCCACGGGATGCTATGAGGGTCGAAAGTATAAAGTGATATGAAACACCAGCAAGCAAATTTGTGAGGAGAAGGTCAATTAGAGGGCAATTTAGTCCTCTTTTTGTGTTTGTGGGATATTCCTTTTGGGGTTTTTGGTTTGGTTTGGAGTTTTTTTTGACACATATACTCTATAAGCAGTGGATTTGCTGGAAGCTGATGGCATACCAGGAAAATTCTTACAGGGAAAGCATAGAGTTCTTAGTTTTTTTTTTTCCTTGTTGCAATCCAGAGTTGTCCCTCTTGAGATAGGATGCAAATCTAACACTGAAAAAATGATAGTATGCCTCTTTTTTTCTCTAGTAACAGCTCACATCCTACTGTGTCTGTGCTCATTTCTTGTCACATCTGTTTTGCTGGGGAAACAGCATAGATTTGACTCCTAACTGAAATGAATCAGACTGCAAAACACTAGACTCAGCTACTAGTACTTAGGGTAGAAGTACACTTGCAGTGCTCAACTGCTGATCCAAACGATAGAAAAATTATAGTGATGGCAATGTTCAGTAGCTATGAGTGAGGAAACAGTAGTACTAAGCAGATTCTTAGAGGGGTACTTGGTTTATTGTTAATTGTATTACATCTCACTGTTTTATGCTAAACCATCTGTAATGTTCTGATACAAATTTTGTGTTACCAAACAAATAAGTAAATGATGCATTTTAACCTAAAATAGGGACTAATGTAACTTCTAAAGATGGGGTTGGGGAGAAAAGGAAGATCCAGGAGAGATTTGTTGGCTTTCTTATCAGTATTTATGATAGATTTTTTTTTTCTTTTAGCTTCTAGAATGCTAACAATTTTTAGCTCATTGTGAGGTAGACGTGTAGTATTGTGTTGGTTTTTTTTTCCTTCTTCATAGACTGCAAACCCAGAGGAATATGACACATTAACTGATGTAAATTCAAAACACAAAGAAGAAATTGATGTTGTTACAAGAAAGGAGGAAGTATGTCCTGTTTCTTCAGATGATGCACAACAGGCCATTCCAGGCCCGAGTGAGGTGGCACATAGTTATAAACCTGTAACTCTAGAAACTGAAGGGTGTTCTACTGCAGAAGCTGAGAAGACTAGTTCCAGTTCAACTAATCTGACTACAAGTGATATGCCTGTTAGTCCTTCAAGTTACAGAGCACTATGTGGTGTTGAAAACTGTGTTCCTAAAGAGATCAGCCTTGTTCCTGATAGTGATAAACTGCCACCACTTCTGCTTGCAGTGGGTGAAAAGGGAAAAGGTAAAACTTGAGAAATTTTTTAATACTGAATCACCTGATGCAAGATTTCTTAATATGAGCTTGTGTATATATGTGTCTTTCAATACAATTCTAATCTCTCATTTTTTTGCTGCATGTTGGATTGCTGGATAATTGAGCATACATTATTAACCAGATAATTGAACATGCATTATTAAAAAGAGCAGTATGTTATGAAAAGAATACTTCACCACTTAAATGCATTATAGTACAGACTGTGCTCACTGATGGTAACTAATAGTCCCAGTATGCAGATGAGGAGACAGTGTACACGATTTGTCAGTAATAAGTAAATGAAAATGAATGGTAGCCTGTTTGCACCTTTGTTACAAGGTAATGCTTTATTTTTTATATGTTCCTTGAATCTTAGGGTAAACTATTCATTGGTTGATCTGTAGCTATTATAAGTTTAATAATAATTACCACCCTGTTAAGACAGGAGGATGGGACAGTCTTTCCTGTGCTGTGATCTGTAAGTCTTTTTTAGGTAGTTGACTGACTTGTTGAATTAAATCAGATGTTAATTTTTTTTAGATCCTCTAGTGGAAGAACATCCATCTTGCCAACAGGTCACCTTGATTCTTGAGGAGGGAGGTCCTAATCCACTAACTTTTGTCCTAAATGCAAACTTGCTTGTGAACGTCAAGCTAATAACTTGTAAGTGGTGCACATTTTATTGTTCCATTAAATCCAGCTTTTTGTTTCTGACTGTAAAACAACATTACTGTGGTATCTTTAATTAAAGATTCTTCAGAAAAGTGCTGGTACTTCTCAACAAATGGACTACATGGACTGGGTCAGGAGGAAATTATCATTCTATTGCAGTGTTTGCCGAATGAAGAGATTTTTCCTAGTGAAATATTCAAATTATTTATTGACATCTATAAGGATGCCATGAAAGGTATGTAATTTTATGTCTAGCTTTTTACTTTATAATACGTTCCTGCTGATCTTTAAAGCTGGAAGTTGATAGGTATTTTTTGTAGGTATCTAATGATTCTGTTGAAAAAGCTTGCAGTGTTAGCCTTGGGTTCTAAATAAACAATGGGAAGGAAAGAATTTAGGTTTCTTTGTTTCATATACCTCTACAAACATCCTGTTTGCAGTGGTTTTTTTGTTGTTCAGTCATAGTGTTGGAGATTATGGGTTTAAGCCCTTGAGTCCATGGGTTAGGACATCTGGAATTTGATTTGTAGAAGTAGAATACTCCTTTGTATATAAATACTTGAGGTCTGGTTAAGTGAAGTTCATCAACTGGTGTGAGCCAGAACATTGTATACATTGGGGTTTTGCTATTTGTTTGGAAAAACCTAGTTTCATATTCAAGTTAATTCAGTTAATAAGTAGAGAGTACTTAGTCTGTGGGTTTAGCTATCTGTCAGACTTTCAGGAAGATGCAAGATGCACTGTATGGCTTACGAGTCTGTAGGAGACCACTGGTCAGAGTAGTTTTCTTGACAGTAATGTATTATTTCTCCAGCTGTGCAAAGACTCTGTCACTCTTTCTACAGGAAGATTAATAAAAAACATGGGAAACATTACTTTTACTGAAAACTTTCTTGGCAACAAAGAGCATGGAGGATTCCTGTTTGTTTCACCAACTTTTCAGAAACTTGATCATCAAACTCTACCAGATAAGCCTTTTCTTTGTGGCATTCTTATCCATAAGCTGGAAATACCCTGGGCAAAAGTTTTTCCAATCCGTTTAATGTTGAGATTGGGAGCAGAATATGGGGGTAAGTTTTAATGTTTAAATAGCTGCATAAATGTAAGATTCCCTTGGGAACATACAAGTTTTTTAGACAAGCAAAATATTTAAAGTAATCTTTGCAGTATTTTGTTATATTTGTGTAAGACTGCGGCTTCATAAATAGGAAGCCAACTTTGAGACACTTAGGAATTTACGTTGTACCTACACTCTTTCGGGTTTTGGTTTTTTTTTGGTTTGGTGTTTCGTTTTGGGTTTTTTGTGTGTTTTTTTTTGTCTTAGCTGGTGAGAAATCTTAGAAACCAAAACTGACAGAAATATCAAAGTATCTAACTTTTGTTGTAAGAGAAGGATTGAAGGGAAGTTCAAGCCATATTTACAACTCTTGACAAATTGCTTTTTTTAATTAAATAGCTGAGTATATTGGCAAAATATTACTGCTTCCTGGATAAAAGGCATTCATTACTTACAAGGGTAACTTACTAATGTTAGAAATCTTTAGGCTTGTAAACATTCAGGAAGCATTCTTCC
Organism: Columba livia; assembly: GCF_036013475.1. Lineage (NCBI taxonomy): Eukaryota > Metazoa > Chordata > Aves > Columbiformes > Columbidae > Columba > Columba livia. The sequence goes on from NC_088642.1 coordinate 76,897,648, forward strand.
AAAGTGAGGTGGATGGAGAGCATGTGAACGTGCTCCACCAGAGGTGGTGCAGTGACATAACCTCCATGTGGGAGTTTTCCACGGCCTGTTGCAGACTGATGTGAGCATCTTCTGCTCTCTCAATGAGATTTACATTCACTCTGCTCCAGGTTCACCAAAGGAGAGTGTTTACACAGGTTCCCATTGCCTTGAAGAACAGATAAAGCTTACTTGAGCAAAACCAAAAGTAGATACTGTCCTAAATGCCTTCTTGAGTTGCTTCTGTACTTGCTAGAATAACACAGGCATTTAATTTAGCAGTACAGGTGCTGGTTTGTTTCCTGTTGCACTGCTGCTTATGATTTAGAGAGCAGGAGTTTAGATCAGATGCGGCAGTTGCTGAAGTGGAATGAATCTCAAAAATGCATCATACAATTTTCCTGACCTGAATGCGTTTTTTTATAAGCCCTACCATTGTAGAAGCTGCAAGTCCATAAATGTGTATCACTGGCCTGTGTATGGATTTCTCGAGTCAGGGGCAGATTTCTACTGGCTGGGCTTCTATGTTTGTATGTTGACAAGGGTCGTAGCTTCTTTGTCGTTCTTCTTTCTCTTACTGAACTACATTTTTTGTTTTTCCTTACCAATTTTCTGTCTTCCACCTCAGAATCCTGACTTTGCTGTGCTACATGTTTTGCTTTCAAGCTGCTTTGCATTGTGGCTTCCTACATCTCATTGCCTTCCCTAATTTCCATCTGTGTATGTTTCAAATTGCAGCCATGGGACTTTAAAGCATGTACAAACATCCTCATTTACTCTCTTTTTACCAATACTAAGTGGTACTCCGTTTTGTATGACAGCATTAATATAGCAGCAGATGTAACCTGCATGGTATTCTTATTCAAGCAACTACTGAGCCTTGCAACCCCTCCCACTGCTGGTGACCCAGAGACTGAACCCAGGATGTTTCCATCCAGACCTATTGCACAAAACACAGCTGACAAAGCACAGAAAGCAGCAGCAAGTCTCTGCCACAAAATTACTGCCACTAGGAGAGTGACTCCATGCAATTACATTGCAGTAGGATTTAACCAGGGGCGGGGAAACCACGTAGTGGGCTGAAGGACAGTCTGTGACAGAGAATCAGACAGGGCTTCTAGGTCCTTTGGCTGGTCAGATACTGAGATTAAGAAATGTAAGTTATAATAACTGATAATAAAAATAAATACTTGGGTTAGCAAGTCTAACAGTTGCCCACATGTAAATGTGACTCTTTTTTGCTTTCTCCACTCTAGTGTATCCAACTCCTGTTGTAAGTTTCAGGCACCGGAAGCCACTCTTTGGAGAGATAGGACACACAATTATGAATCTGCTTGTTGTGAGTAGATGTTTTATTCTCTTCCCTTTCTGTTGTACCTCAGATTATGTAAAAATATCCTCAAAGCCCTGATTCTTGAAAGCAGAGTTCTTTTTGGCAAAGGGCTAATGTTTTTGTTCTTTGTACTTGACTCGAAGCTTTCTTACCAAGGAATATTTGTAAGTGAATTAGGAAAGCTGTCTTTCATGTTATATTGTTACGCTTCAATTCTGGTAGTAATAAATGGCTTTAAAAGAATGAGAAAAATGTTAACAGTTACACTGAAACTGGTAGGAATCGTTCAGTTGCATTTTTTGCTTCCAAGCATTGGTGTGGTGCAGGAGTTCTAGTCTTAAATTCGACATTTTTTCAATCTGAAGAGTTGATAGGCAGATGCTGTGGTCCAACTGTAACAGTAATTACTTGGTCACACAAACATAACCTTACCACAATTAACCAGCCTGACTGTTTATGTGAAGAATGTTAGGTTTGGCAAAGTCATCACAGTCAAGTCTGGAAGTCATGTCATTTCCTCCCTGAGGGTTTTTCCTCCATTACTCAATTTTATTTAAACTTCAGAAAGCCTGTATTCCTGACCAGTAACCTTCTTTTAATACTTAGACCATTTACTTAATGCTGTGATTAAAAAGTGCTGGTTGTGGAGATAATTGCACATATTATTTAGGTGATCGCTATATCTTGTCCTAAGGGTCTAGAGACTGTTACAGCTGAAATGAAACTGCAGTCTTTGGCTCCTCTTTCCTTTTTGCCACTGTTACATGGCATGTCATTACATAAGGAATCAATCAGAGGAGCTGCACCATATGAAAAGTAGTGTGTTTTATTTTTTCCTGATGGAGGAATCTTGCATTTTAATTCCATTGTGGAATTCCAATGTGGAATTGCATCTTAAGACCTGAAGGCATCTTGGTGTTGTGCTGCTGATGAAGGGGGCTTCTGTTTATTTTCAACTGGATTAGAGTTACTCTGATTCTCCCTTGTAACTGTGTTTGTAGTGGCAGTGGGAATGTGTGCTCCTTGGCAGGATTACCTCTCCTGGTGCAGCAGGAGTTTTAATCTAAACTTTAATGTAGAGACATGTAGGTGTGGCTCTTAGGTACATGGTTTAATGGTGGACTTGGCAGTGCCACAGGTTAATGGTTGGTCTTGATCTTAAAGGTCTTTTCCAACTTAAATGATTCTGTGATTCTTGCTATAGAGTTGGGCTGATTGAGGAAGATACTGATTATGTGGCTCAGCTGGTGATAAAAGCCTTCTCTAACCTTTCTTCGACCGAATTAATGAAGGGGAATGAGAGCATTTAACACCTAATGTTGTTCTTCTGTAATAAAACAGAATAGGAGAATTTTGCAGAAGTGGCTGAAATGGTGGATGGTAACTCCATTGGAGTTAGAGAAAGGTATAAGAAACGGCATTCCATTTATAACTCAAGAAGCTAGAGCTGTAGGGGCCAGGGTGTGAGGCTGAAAACTAATGTAGATGGTAGCTTCTATGGTTTGTGTTTCTATTGGAGAGAGAGGGTGTTGAAGTATTTTGTTGCCTAAAGCACTAAGATCCTAATCTGCATAAAGTAGCCGTAGCCTAAATATCCCCCTGGTAAATAGAGGTACCTTGTCAGTGCTATACATTTGTTTATATATTTGGTAAGGTACTGTTCACATACGTCACAATAGGAAGAAAGTTATCACTAGGTCTTTAGCGTCCCTTAATGTCATTTCTCTTTAGAAGTCTTAGATGTATGTAAAGTACTTTGTTTAGGTAGTATTTGTTATAAAAGGTAAGAAAACTATACTTGTCTGCTAACATAACTTTTTCTGTTACAGGACCTTAGAAATTACCAGTATACTTTGCCTACCATAGACAACCTATTTGTTCATGTGGAAATGGGTAGGAGCTGTATTAAAATACCCTCAAGGAAGTATAATGAGGTGCGTAAAACCGTCTTGATTAGCTTCCTAATCCAAACTGCTTTAATCTTTATTTTTTGTAGTACCAGTCACATCTTTAACATGAGCTCTTTAAGAACCACCCTCTCCTCCCTTTGTTTTTGTGGTGGTGTTGGTTGGTTAATTTGTTTTCCAGAGGCTGTAATGTTTTTATTCTGTAATCAGTTTCCAGGCACTTCTGCAAGTGGATTCTCCACATGATAGCAACTCTCTAGATTACTTTGCTATTTGTTCTGCAGTAGGCTCCTTGAACTTCAAAGTGGTGTAAGCACGTGATGGAGGGAGGGCATGAAATTCTCCAAACGCACATTTCCTTCTTCCTAGAGATGTTGGAAGGTGGACAATGATGAATGAAAAGCGAGCTTCAGGAAAATTGCTAAATGCTGGAAAAAAGCTGTTTCTTTGAAGTCTTTTAGCATGTATTTTCCAAGTTTATTTCTTATACAGTTCCTGTTAGTGGTATTTTGCCTAAAACTTGAAAAATAAGTCTTTCTTGCCAGTTAAGTTTTTATTACAGTTTATTTACTTAAGGTTTAACAAAAAAAAAGTGAATAGTAGACTGCATGAGGCTTAATACATGTTTTAGCCTTAAGACAAACAAAACCTCTATAACTCTGATATTCTGCATTGTCCAGAGATACTCAGATTTACTCTCTACTGAAGTAGTATTTTTGATCATGCTTAGTGTTCTTCCAGCTAGCAGTGGCAAACAGTGTTGTTCAAACTCTTTGGAATAGACCAAGTGAATAACTGTTGGAATTTGTTTTGAGAGCTGGATTGTTCTAAGGTCTTGTATTTAAAATGAGTACTGCATAATGAGATTTGTCAGGTTAGTGACAAATTTTGCATTGACAGGTAATGAAGGTGATAAACTCTTCCAATGAACATGTAATTAGTATTGGAGCAAGTTTTAATACTGAAGCAGATTCTCACTTCGTGTGTGTGCAGAATAAGCATGGCCTTTATGACACACAAGCAATCAGTGCTACTGGACACCCTAGGAAAGGTAAGCTGTCTAGTTTTGGTTTTTGGAGAAAAATCACATTTCTAGAGCAGAAATGCAAGTTCACTTTTAGGCTGCAAGGAAGATATGTATTCCCAGAAAACTTTTGAGACAAAGTTGAGTGTTCAACCAGCAAGGTAATTTAAATGCACAAAAAAATGTTGCAGGTTTGTATGATCACTTGGCTACCTTTTACAAAGCATTAAATAGAGATTAACACTTTTTTCCTCTTTGTTTCCAGATTTTTTTAATATAATCTGTGTTTTCAGATATGAGATACTTTACATATTTCAAAGTCTTAATTTAGTGTGAATTGGGCAAAATGTTTACATAGTACTCAAATAGTCTCAATAATTGTGTGTATGGAAATACAATAACAGTGAGTACCTCTTATACAACACCTAGAAAACTGCTACAACCACCTGTAGAGATAAGAGAGCAGAGGTACCTTTTGGGTTCTGAAAGTAATGCAGCTGTACTGCAGTAATGCATCTGTGTCTTGGCTATTGATGGGTCATGCTTTTCAACAGGCCCATAAGTTGGGGGGGGTTACAGCTTGACAGGGCTGTATTCTTACCCTCTCCAGTGTCAGCCTGAAATGTTGTTCTGTCCTTCATTGAGCATTGCTATTTAGTGTATTTCTGTCTGAAGCACTGTGTGTTAACAAACAAATGTATTCAAAGGTTTGTGGCGTAGAAATTCACTTACATCATCGTTTCTTTCTGTTGCTTTCAGTAACACTGAAAATGATCTAAACTTCGGAAATATCTTCTGTAAATAAGTTCAATTCAAAAGTTGAGTGGCATGTCGGTTTTAATTTTAGTTTTTAATTCCCCTTTAAAAAACACCACCACCACCACACCACTGTTTCTTCATCTGTCTCTTCTTTGTGTGCAGAGCTCTTTGGCTTGCCTGTGTTAGCTTGCCAGCAATATCTTAAAAGGATACTGTATGCACTCACCAAATAAGTTAACAAAGCTGGTCTTTTTTTAACAAGATCTGATTAGAAAAAAAGTCTTCTCTATTTAGAAAGCTGTTTCATATAATCACGTCAGTAAGGGATTTGTCTTAGCACTGTCAGTATCGTAGTACCTTTTTCAACCTGGCTTTATAAAAATGAATGCAAGTTAAATGCTAAAGTATTACAAATTTGGGTGATATAAAGTGGTGCTCACTTTGTCCCTACTTTTTCTAGTTACAGGTGCGAGTTTTGTGGTGTTTAATGGAGCCTTAAAAACATCTTCAGGATTTTTAGCTAAATCAAATATAGTTGAAGGTAAGAGTTTTGTCCTATGTGGTTTCTTATTAAGAGAACTTAAAAAAAATAGCAGCAGTCTTGTGCAATATCTTTGTTCATCAGTAAGCTAAACTTTTGGGGATTTTCAACTTTGTAGAAAACCTACTGCAGACAAATGCTGTATTAAAAATAAATGCTAGTTCACCTACTTGTTTTAAAACCTACTAAGTTTTAATTCTTCTTCCATTAATGCAAGTCTTTCCTTTATGGCTGCCTATTTCTGAAACTATATTCATTGCTGCATTGACAAAATACATATTTTGACATACATATGCAAAAAGCCTTCTAAGATTAGTCTAGAATTGATCTTTTCTTGTTAACAGAACTAAGACTTAGTTTTCATTACTTCCCCTTGCATATAACATTTAATGCTGTAGTTGGGGGATGGAGTCCATTTGACTAGCTGCAGGGGAGGATTGGTCCCACTAGGATTTAAGCCAAGATTCTACTAAAAAGCTGTGCTACTCTTTCTGTAGATAAGTTGGAATTTCAACTGTTTTTCTTCTAGATGGACTAATGGTACAAATAACACAAGAAATGATGGAAAGCCTGTGTCAGGCATTAAGAGACAAGAAGGACTTCAAAATAACTTGTGGCAAAATGGATACACGAGATGTAAAAGAATATGTGGATATTTGCTGGGTAGAAGATGAAGAAAAAACTAACAAAGGGTAAATGCTTTACCAAAGAAAAACATCTCAGATAATTCTTGTTCCCAGTTTTCAAATATCCACCTTTTGATTTCTTGAAACTAAACTATGCTATTTTTATTGAAAGAAAGTACTTGATACTGAAACCTGAAAGGGAGTAGAATAGTAACCTACCTGCAGTCCTCTAGATGTCACTAACAGAACGATTTTGCTCGTAGTTCACCAAAATTAATACTGTTTTCTCTCTTCGGGAAGCTGACAGGAAGAGTGTATGTAAACCACCAGGTTTTCTTTCTAAATCCTCTATCAAATCATTAATCAGTTTGTGTGAGGATGCAGTTAATTCCTTTAAGCTTCCTTGTTGGGGGAGGCACTTGAAAATGCATAGAACTGCCCTTGGCTGCTCGCTGCATTCAACAAAGCAAAATGAGATGCAAGACATCTTTATTGGATGTGACTTGAATGCTTGTTTATGTAGCTTCAAATTTCTAATTGTACATAGCTAACTCAAAACTTGTCTCATCTGAAGTTGTTTCTCAGTCCATGGGCTTGTCTTAGTCTGTGGCTCTGTGACCAGATAGAACAAATGTTGGCTTTACCTTAGATGATTTCTTCAGCCTCTAAGATTAGGTTTTTGTCGAGTAAGTGTTGTTTGTTCCCTGTTTAGGATATTTATTTTTGCATCGTGAAAATACAGATGCTGTAAGTCCTGTATTATATCTTGTTGTGAAGCTGTTTAAATAGCCTTTAAGGATGGCTGAACATAATTTTTTACAAGTTATTCAATCTAAATCATAAAGTTTTGTTTTAATTATTAACCATACTGTTATCTTCCATAGAATTTTAAGCCCAGTTGACGGAATATCGATGGAAGGAACTCTGGGTGAAAAGATACCACAAGGCAGAGACTTTGAAAGAGAAGGAAAAATATTGAAATGTACCAAAGTCAGTAAATTACATTGTTCTTGAGCCTTTTTGCTACTCTTTAGAATAATAGTTAAGTGGTAATGTGATTGTACTAAGTGATACTACTAAAGAAACTAACTTATTTGGTGTGTAGCCATACTGATATCTAAAATGTTCTTCATAGCTCTTCTAAGTTTACATACTTTTCATTTTTCTACTCTGAAAAAGACAAAGTCTGCTAGCACTGATAACTCTATAAATACATAATGTAGATGTTCACATGATCACTTAAGTATTTTGATTAAAGATACTAAATACTACTCTGCCAGTAAAAAAGCGTTGTAGCTTGCTCTCTTCTGCATTGTGTGTATGCTGAATTACTCTTTTCTTTACTTTGTAATAAAACCATACTGCTGACTGTCCTGAAATCTCTGTAATTCCAGGTATACTATTTCCTGAAGGACCGTGAACTATCCCGTCCAGTTCCTCAGCAGTTTGCTAAAGAGATTGCTATTGCCTGCAGTACTGCTCTTTGCCCGCACCTTAAAACCTTGAAAAATAATGGGATGAGTAAGATCGGCTTGAGGGTTTCTGTTGACTCAGATATGGTAATCTTTCAACTTTTATTGCAGACACTCCCATTTCACCTAAAATCTCTTTCATGTAAAGACCTTAGATCTCTTTCTGAATATGTTTAGTTTTTTGACCTACTTGGATCCAGACTAAGAATGAAGTTTGATGAAGAAGCTGTCTTAATTACTAGTGTTTCTTAAAAGGAATAGTCCTGTTTCCTTATTCTGCTTAAATTCCCTAACAGTTGCTTGCTGTAAACTGTCAGTCCTTCCCTAGTTCTAACCCTCTCGGACACTCACCTGCCTCCGAGGTGAGTCAGACAAAACAAAGAGCTAATTTTCCAATGCTTTTCTCAAAGTGTGAGGTTTTCAGCTCGTTTTGCTCCCTCATGTAAGGGATATTTGCACCAAAATCTGTACAGCAGGAGAGGACAGGTTTGCTCAGCTGAGGATGGGTGAGAGGGAAGGCAAGGCTGTCCAGCATGGGGTGCCCCTTGAAAGACTACAGAACTGTCTGGCAGTTCAGTTCCTTGCCTCTGGAGGCATTCTGTTACACCTCCTTACCTTTCCTGAGAGAAGCTGGAAACACAGTCATGAAAAATCTAGTTTTCAGTAGCATATTTTGTAATTAATCTAATAGTAATTGTGTTACTAGGATATAATTAGGTCATCCTCGGACATCAGACAGGAGCAGCCTTGGACACAGAATCCGGGGCCCTGTGAATGCAGGAGTATGTACACTTCTCTGTAGCAAGCCTAATCAGTCATGATTGACTACGAAGTCCTTCCAGTTGTCCGTGTTTGAATGTTGTCACTTCATGCTAGCTGAAATTATTTTTTTTTACCAAGATACCACAATTTTGTGTTGTCTAGTTAATACAAGAAGTTTTAATATCATCATGGATGTGTTTTCCTTCTAGGTTGAGTACTTAGCTGGATCTGAAGGTCGCCTTCTCCCGCAGAACTATCTGAATGAACTGGACAGTGCTCTGATTCCTGTGATTCACGGTGGAATGGCAGATCCTACCAGTCTACCACTGAAAATTGAATTAATATTTTTCATTATAGAACATCTGTTTTGATGATGCTGAATACAGGCAATATACTGATTTACTAGATCTGAACACCAAAGTTACAATTCTACAAACACTAAAAATGTTAAAGTTTATAAATCTGTTAGGCTTAAATAGATTTTCAAACTGTTTCTTAAAACTGTCAAATCCTCTCCGGTTACTTCACCACAGAAGACTTGTAGTTTGTAATTTTTCCTAAAGTTCTGAAAGTTTACACTTAATACAGATCCAGAAGAGGGCAGGTTTTGTTGTTACCTCTTTACACAGTTGTAGCATTTACTATATGTAGTGTAACTTCAAGCCATACTGTCTTCCCTCTTAACCTCAAATAAATGAGTTACTAAAATGGCTGTGGTTACCTCTGATCTCTGCAGCGTGTGCTTTCCATGTGCAGATGAGCTCATCGCTGAAGTAGAAGCCGGCACAAAACTGTTTTATTGCCATTTGAGATTCAAACAGGAGATCTTTTGTAGCTGACTGCAGATTTCATGTGTCAGTATGAAATGCCACTGCATGCCTTCTGACACGTGTTCATGGTCAGCATGAGGAAGAATTTTGTAGGTATGTCTATATGAAGACTTTGTAGTTGAAGCCTTTAATATTAGGATATTGTGCTGGTGCTTCAGGAACAACATATGCTCTAAATTATTTTTCTTACAGAATGACTCATTTCTTTCTTGTATTTATAAGAATTTATCTAACTTAAATTGATGCTATTTTTATAAATACTGGTATCGTTTCTTTACTTTGTGCTCAGAAGTCCTGATACAATTTGACCTTTCAAGGATTAATAATAAACCAGATTACTGTTGATGTAATCTACATTTAGCAATAAATCAGACAAGAATTCTGCAATATCTTTTCTGTTCCTATCTACTGCTTTTGCCACCTCTGAGTAGCCACCTTTACTTTCAGGGAGAATTGATGTATTAAGTGTGAATTTTCATGAACAGGTTGATTTGTTTGTTTTTCTTTTTTAGTATGCCTGAGGATCTTGTATATTATGTATTTTTGATATTGGGTCATTAAGATCTATTTATGTATTTGTGATGCATGTGATTTGTACGGAGGTTCAGCGAACCACAGTTAGGGTTTGGTAACTGTCACGCAACTGTTGATCAAGAACAGAACCAAAACTAAATATTATATATATGCAAGATACATATTGTTTTCAGTAAAAATGCTGGTACCATTTTATAATGAGACTATTAAAAATGTTGATGCCTTCTTTATGCTAATAGGGGATACTTCATGTTTTTGTATCAAAAACAATTTGTAACTTAACCTCATCTGCTCTGTGGTTACCTGTGCTTCAAAGTACCAGCCCTAGAAGGGTTCAGGCTTCAGGATCCTTCCCTGGAGGAAGCTGAGGCAGCATTTGGGATGGTTAATGTAACTTGAGACAAACTGCAGTTCTGGAGAAGCACCAGTTCCTGGCTGTTGTCCCAAGTGCGCTGTCCTGCATGGGGCAACCAGCAGCAGAGGTGACCAACGGAACAGGTGACTTGCCACTCACCCACTACTAATGTTAAGTCAAGAACAATAAAGTTAACTAAATATTTGATATCTGAGTCTGGTTATTTATTTTTTTAAGAAAGATGACATTGTGGGGATGTGTGTTGACCTCACAACCCTTTGAGGATTTTCCTCACAGCACCTTTCCCACCACAGCCAGAGGTGGGATTGTGGGGGGGGAGATCTGCCTGGGCTGGAGTCATAGAATCACAGAACGTCAGGGATTGGAAGGGCCCTGGAAAGCTCACCCAGTGCAATCCCCCCATGGAGCAGGAACACCCAGATGAGGTTACACAGAAAGGTGTGCAGGCGGGTTGGAATGTCTGCAGAGAAGGAGACTCCACAACCTCCCTGGGCAGCCTGGGCCAGGCTCTGCCACCCTCACTGAGAAGAAGTTTCTTCTCAAATTTAAGTGGAACCTCTTGTGTTCCACTTTGTACCCATTACCCCTTGTCCTATCATTGGTTGTCACAGAGAAGAGCCTGGCTCCATCCTCCTGACCCTAACCCTTTATGTATTTATAAATGTTAATGAGATCACCCCTCAGTCTCCTCCAGATCCAGAGCCCCAGCTCCCTCAGCCTTTCCTCACACGGGAGATGCTCCACTCCCTTCAGCATCTTGGTGGCTGCGCTGGACTCTCTCCAGCAGTTCCCTGTCCTGCTGGAACTGAGGGGCCACAACTGGACACAATATTCCAGGTGTGGTCTCCCCAGGGCAGAGTAGAGCGGCAGGAGAACCTCTCTGACCTACTGACCACCCCCCTTCTAACCCACCCCAGGTACCATTGGCCTTCCTGGCCACAAGGGCACAGTGCTGGCTCATGGTCATCCTGCAGTCCTGCAGGACCCCCAGGTCCCTTTCCCCTACACTGCTCTACAACAGGTCATTCCCCAATGAAAAAGGTCGTAGGTAGGTGCTGGATAGAGACTTGAACTCTTGTGGGTTACTCTTAGCAGTATTTATTGTAGAAGATTCACAGGAACAGCAGCGTTGGGTCACCTCCTCAGAGAGTGACAATCATACAGCAGTATAACTAGTCATTATATAGGGTTCTAACAGGTATTATGCAACTAAACAAAATCTATCACTGTCGATATCCTCAGGTTCCTTCCGTTCCAGTGGTCTGCAGGTTCCACTTCTTCTTTCTTGGCAAGTACAGAACGACAGGTCATCGGGTCGCAGGGCTGGCTTCTTTTGAAGTTCCACCTGTCTCATTTGTTATCCATAGTTCATCAGTCTAGCATAGAAATCAGCAACCCTAAGAATAGCATTTATCAATGTCTTAACTAAAGGTACAAATCAAGCATAAGGTAACCATGCTTGTGGTTCTGGGTAAGGACTATACAGGGGACAAGCTGAGACTTGCAGCCTTAGCAGCACAGCTTATAACACTGATATAGGCCTAAAATCCTAATTTCCTATTTTCCTACAACACCCAACCTATACTGGAACCTGGGGTTGTTCCTGCCCATATGCAAGACTCTGCACTTGCCCTTGTTATATTGCATTAAATTTCTCCCTGACCAACTCTCCAGCCTGTCCAGGTACAGACAACACAAGTAGATGGCAGCACAGCCTCTGGCGGTTCAGCCGCTCCTCCCAGCGTGGTGTCATCAGCAAACTTGCTGACAGTGCACTCTGCCGCCGGTTCTGCGTCCCGCCGGTTCTGCGTCCCGCCGGTTCTGCGTCCCGCCGGTTCTGCGTCCCGCCGGTTCTGCGTCCCGCCGGCTCTGCGTCCCGCCGGTTCTGCGTCCCGCCGGCAGCCAGGGCCCCGCTGCCCTTCCCCAGTCCGGAGGGCGGCCGCAGCCCCGCAGGCCCAGCCCGGCAGCCGGCGGCGCTCAGCCCGCCCGCAGCGCCCTCCTCTCAGCCGCGGGGCCGGCCCGGGCGCGGCGATGGCGGCCGAGGCGCAATGTAAGAGCTGCGCGGCGGGAACCGGCGCTGCCCGCGGTGGCGGGGCCCAGGGCCGGGGCCGCGGGGCTGAGGGGAGCGCTCCGTCGGCCTGGAGCGAGCCGGCGGTGGATCACTTCCTGAGATCGGGGCGCATCGGGGCCAGAGACGCGGCCGCCGTGAGGTGGTTCCACGCCGCCAACAGCAAGGCCCGCGCCCGGGAGGCTGCGAGAAGTGAGTGTGAGGTGCTGGCGGGTTAAAGTGAGTGTGAGGTGCCCCCGGGTTAAAGGAGAGCGGGGTGGCTGGTGCTGCCGTCGGGCGCTCCCGCTTTGTCCTCCGGGCGAGACTCGACCCAGGGCAGCCACTCGCCCCTGCGAACCGCCGGTAGGACGCGGTTTGCACTTGTGCACTTGTGCACTTGTGGCCAGGAAGGCCAATGGTACCTGGGGTGGATTAGAAGGGGGTGGTCAGTAGGTCAGAGAGGTTCTCCTGCCCCTCTGCCCTGAGGAGACCACACCTGGAATATTGTGTCCAGTTGTGGCCCCTCAGTTCCAGCAGGACAGGGAACTGCTGGAGAGAGTCCAGCGCAGCCACCAAGATGCTGAAGGGAGTGGAGCATCTCCCGTGTGAGGAAAGGCTGAGGGAGCTTGGGCTCTGGAGCTGGAGAAGAGGAGACTGAGGGGTGACCTTCTTAATGTTTACAGATATATAAAGGGTGAGTGTCAGGAGGATGGAGCCAGGCTCTTCTCGGTGACAACTAATGATAGGACAATGGGCAGTGGGTATAAACTGGAACACAGGAGGTTCCACTTAAATTTGAGCAGAAACAACTTCTCAGTGAGGGTGCCAGAGCCTGGCCCAGGCTGCCCAGGGAGGTTGTGGAGTCTCCTTCTCTGCAGACATTCCAACCCGCCTGGACACCTTCCTGTGTAACCTCATCTGGGTGTTCCTGCTCCATGGGGGGATTGCACTGGATGAGCTTTCCAGGTCCCTTCCAACCCCTGACATTCTGTGACTCTGTTTGGAGGTGGTGCCATCCCAAAAGTCAGGGTTGTCACCCCATGTGCAGGTACCAGTTCACACACGGGGTCACGCTGTTCGCTTTTTTTGCATTTCGGCACAGAAACAGGTGCTGAGCGATCTTTGGCAAAGCTGGCACACCAGGAAACAGTCGCATAATGCATTTATACATCTTAATTTGACTGCTCCTAGTATTTACATATGCTTATGTCTGCTTAAAGCTCTTGCTCTAAACTTTTCTCGCCTTGGTTTAAATGGTGAACATAAAATTTTCCACGCGTGCTTAGTGAGCGGGTGTGACAGCATTGTGACATGAGCCTGTGAGAAACTACAAGAGACCACGCTGGGAACAAGTGTTGGTGGAAAAATACAAGCATCAAGGACTGTACACTGATTGATACATTAAGGCCAGAGAGATTGATACATATTGATACATCAAGGACAGCGGTATCTTGTGGCAGATCAAAGGATGCTTTTAGGGTAGCAACTTTGGTGGGAACGCAAAATGTATCGCTGATGTAATGCATAACTTAGCAAATCAGTGATGCTTGAGCAAGCATCCTAACAAGTATAAATAGAAGCCTGAATTTGTAATAAATGTCTCTCACTGCGCCCCATTCGCTACAAGCAGGGGTCTTCTGGAGGTGAGTAGCTTTCAACAAGGAGGCGTGGGTTTGTAATTAAAATCACAGTATCACAGTATGTTTGGGATTGGAAGGGACCTCAAAAGATCATCCAGTCCAATCCCCCCATGGAGCAGGAACACCTAAGTGAGGTTGCACAGGAACATGTCCAGGCGGGTTTTGAATGTCTCCAGAGAAGGAGACTCCACAACCTCCCTGAGCAGCCTGTTCAGTGTCTGTCACCCTCACTGAGAAGTTTTTTCTCAAATTTAAGCGGAACCTCTTGTGTTCCAGCTTGATCCCATTACCCCTTGTCCTATCATTTTTTGCCACCGAGAAGAGCCTGGCTCCATCCTCATGGCACTCACCCTTTATATATTTATAAACATTAATGAGGTCCCCCCTTAGTCTCCTCTTCTCCAAACTAAAGAGACCCAGCTCCCTCAGCCTTTCTTCATAAGGGAGGTGCTCCACTCCCTTAATCATCTTATAATGAGCACAGCTCGTCAAAGTTCACAACACACCACTAGTCCTTGCTAAATTTTATGGTTTATTACTACATGCATGTTCTTCAAGCTTTATTTCTGGGTATTTTCCTTCAAGTTCCTCCCATAAGTAACCAGTTCCTGTTCTCTTTGAATCCCATTCTTTGTTTTAGAGTCTGCTTTTCCCTCCTGTAAAACTCCATGAACACCAGGATTTGGCTGGTTTCACGCACTCAGGCTCATCCGGGGTGGTGTTCAGTTCGTGTGTTTGCACAGGGGGACACAGAAGCTTCTGCTGCAGGTCAGACTGGTGTCGCAGGGGTGTAGCGCTGGGGCTGGACCACAGGACCGCAGCTCCCTGTGACACCCGCCTGGGCAGCAGCCGACAGGTTCTCCCTGTTCTTCCCTGGTTGATGTCATGGGCGGTCACCTTTCCCAGGGCGTGGGCACTTCTCCTTGTGCACCCACTCTGGAAAACAGAATATGGAAATTACCTCATTAAAAATCCTTCTCTTCCCTTTCCTTTCCCCTCTTTTCTTCCCTCCCTCTAATACTTCTTGGATTCTACAGGACAGTTTTGTTACTGCTTCCTCCTGTCCCATTTCGTTAAAGACGATTAAAGGATTTCAAGTTATTTGTAACCAGTTTGTTTCAGTGAATTTTAACTTACGTGAATATTGGAAAAATATGTAATTTATTTTTGTAATTTTGTATGTAATTCGCTTTCTGTTGACTGCATAATTATTATCTTTTAAATTAGTTATTTCAGTCTGAGTAACTATCTGTATTGAATTCTCTGCAAATCTGGTAGCACTGCCCAGGCTTTTGGGTGCTTCTCATTACAGAAACCTGTTCTCAAGATCTTGCAGCATTCCTAAAATTTCCACTAACTTGTCATGTGTTTCAGCTGCCTTTTTGTGGCAGATGTTGCTGGCTGAATGACTTTATTTTGTTTACAGATTTTAGTGAGGTGGGTTGTTTCAATTTTAGAATGGGGCAAAGGGATGGGTCAGTCTCCAACAGTGTTAAAATCTGGTCACCTCTAGTCTAAAAGGCTGTCTGGAACCTGGTAATTAATAAGAGGAAAATATTTGAAATGTAGCACGAGTGGATTCACATTTTGGATATTCACGTTGCTGTTCCTCTGGGGAAAAAAAAGAAGTGATTGCTCGGCCAAATGTATCTACAAAAGTAATTTTTCACGTGCTTGTAGATTTCTGAGGAGTTTAGCGACTGAAGTAGGCAAATAAATGCACTTGGTGATCTTTGTGACAGGGTGAATGTGCACAGGCCAGCGTAGAAGATTTGCCCTGCTGCTGTGACTCTGAAGCAGACGCTGGAATTACTGGATGTGCTTCCATTAGAGCATTTATTTTCAAATCCACAGGTGACGTTCATATGATAGAAGCAGATGTTCTTCTTCGTGGTGGTGTGGGAGGGAATGGAGAACCGATCATGGCTCACCCTCCCGAAACAGACAGTGACAACACACTGCAGGAATGGCTAAAAGAGATTGTCAACACAGATAAAGGCATCAAACTGGATTTTAAGAGGTACCTCAAGACAAAAAGATTTTTATATTCTTTGGGTTGTGACTAATGAATAATTTTAGAGGCAGCGTTAACTATGGCGGTGGTAGACCAAATGTTTCTTATTTTAAAATTTAGTGTAATGCATTCCTTCCTGAACAGAAAATGCAGAATCATAATCAGTATAACTAAGTGCACGTCCAGAATAAAAGCTTTTAAAGTGTTTTGAACTACAAATAATTATTTTCTATTGAATTAATTTGTTACCATTCTCTAGAGCTAAGTTTTCCCATTGGGGAAACTGAAGTGATAGTGCATGTCTGGGAAACGCCTGTGAGTTTTCTGCTTGTGCAAAGAAATTGGGAAAGACAATTGAAGTGAAGTCAGAGAGGGCAAGGAAAGTAGATGTTTGCTTGGAATTGTTTGTTGATGGCTGGTTTTATTTTGTTTGATTTTTTTTTTGGTTGGCTGGGTTTTGTTTTATTTGTGTGTTTCTTTGTGGGGTTTTTTTGTTTGTTTTTGGTGGTTTTTGTTTGTTTGTTTGTTTGGGGTTTTGTATGCAGGGGAGTATTTTAATTATTGTTTAAATTAATTTTAAGATATCCGACTCTCATTTTTCCAGAAGGAATTTCCAGCCAAGTGGACTGATTTTAAAAAGCTTTAAAAATTATGTTGCATCATAGAAGTCTAATTGCATAAAAGCATTTTAAAAATACAACCACACATTGCAGATACAGTCAAATGAGTGATAAAACAATTTTGTATTCTTTTGAGAAATATTTATTTGGATGGCATTGCTGAAGTTTTGAAGATTATTTTAACAATGCTTAAAAATATATATTTTGTATTTTTCTACTCTGTCAGTCTGATTGAGTACACAGTCACATTTCCTGCTGGCTTTATCTACAGAAATGAATCTATTCTGCAAAAGGACTTCAGAGTCCCACTTTAGAAATGCCAGAATCATTCAATATGGAGTCAGCAATACTTTTGAATTTTCCAAATGCTGTGCAATAAAAACAGTTATGTCCGTGGGTTTTTTGTTGTTGTTTCTTTCAAGAGTTGCTGCTTTAGGCTTTCTTCTCTTTACATTATCTTGTACTTTGTAGTAAAAAGGAAGGCATTTCAATGTTTTTGACATTTACTTGTACATGGGAAAATGAAATGTTCTGGGCTCAGACAATGTGAGAAATACTGGAGTCAATAATGTTAACTCAAGCTATGACTCACTTTTCTCCAAGACGAGCAAATACTAACTGGAAGCGTGTAGTGGAATTCCTTCCAATATAAGCAGCTTTCTCAACAGTACAAAAGTTAAAATTACTTTTCACAGGAAAAAACAGGGGCAGCTCTAGGTGGGATTTGGCTTTGGAGTTAACCTGATGTAACAACTGGCTGCCATTCACGTTTTGGGCTGGAAATCCTGACACGATCCACCCAACCTCATCGTGAGCGAGGTTTGGGAATAGCTTGGTACTTAGCCATCTCTAATAAACAGTGAGAACAGTTTTTTACCGCTTTGTGTCCCTGCATTCACAGACTGCTGAACAAGGGATTGAACAGGGAAATTTGACCCTGCAGAACAGCGTGAAGAGTTTTCAGTTGGCTCAGCTCTTTATCAGGTCACTGCAAGGTTTTGAGGAAGAGAACAGAACTTATTCAGAACTTTTGACGACTTGCAGGAGGAAACACGGATCCTTGCTAATTAGTAAGGAAATCACAACCCTGACCATAATGATGTTAAATTCCTGAAGGTTATATAGAAATTTGCTGTAAGAGAAAAAGTACATATTCTATTGGCATTCATTCCCTTTCCCCATTAAACCACTTTTCCTTTCCTTCCTTGATACTGCTGTTTCAAAGGTTTTGTTAGGATAGAGAAAGGCTATCTTTTGCATCCTAGTTATGCTTTTTTATTTGAGAGAACAGTGAGAACATGTGATTTAAGATATTTTGTTAAATGCTTACAAGAGATGCTGCATTGGTCTCTCTACTGGCTATATCTCATACTTAAAAACTAGCTGTAGGATGAATACCTGATGGGCAGACTTCACATACCGCCACCATGCCACAGTTTTGAGCTGTGAGAACAACCACGATCAGGGATAAAATTTTCAGATGGGTGACTTTACAGTCTATAAGTTGCCTGAAAATGTTAAGGATTTGGGTGTTTATTCTCCTAGTACGGGTGCATTCTCTTGCACAGTTGTGAAGCTAACTTTCTCTCTGTTAGCTGGATCTGAAATACAGACAGAAGCTTAACCACTTAAGGTGCTGTTAAGGTTGAGAGAGATTAGTTTTACCCTTTGAACAGTGTATAAACTTCAGGGACGAGTAAATGGAATAAATATATTTAAATTCATGGTAGTATTTGTGGCTTTCAGGTATCTTCAGGCCAATAGTCTAATCTAAGACAAAGTGTTTGAGCCTGCAGTGGCTTCCTTTATTAAAATCCTTCCCAAGTGTTCAGTAATATCCAATTCTTAACAGGTTACAGTCAGAAGATTGATGAGATAAGACCACGAAGCAGTTCGTGTTGAGCCACAGGGAGACAGGAAGCTTGCAGCACCTCACGCCAGCATAGTCACCTGATGGTATCGTAGAAAAGGTCCTCAGCATTTGCTCTCTGGCGTACAGGGACAGTTTCATTAACGTATCAATCTATGCAAGCGCTGTGCATCGCCCGTCCTGGGTCTGAGGGAAGTGTCTTGTCTCTCCGGTGTGTTTTGGACACAGTCTAGAAGCCGTCCGACCTTCCCTGGAGCTTCTTGAGCACGTGAAGCAGCATTTGAGGCGACCCGTTTGGATCAACGCAGACATCCTCCCGGGACCTAATGGACGTAATGCTGCGGTGGATGCTAAAGGATTCCTCGACGCTGTCACTTCGTTCTTCCCAGATGTGACCTTATCGCTGGGATGGACAACTGGCTGGCACCCTGGCAAACACAACAAAGGTAAAGATGGAAAATTTGATTTTTACACCACAACGTCTGTTTTCTTCAAATTCATTTAACAGTGGATTCAGAATAAGTTCTATGCCACCCAGTCAGTTCAAAAATAATAGCGAATGTAGGAAGAATTATTTTCTTAATTGGAGTATGTTTTTTACTGTTTCATAGCATTTAGGTCAATGTTTGAGTTGCAGCGGAACTGTATAAAACCATGATATTTTAATTGTTAAACAGTATTTTGTTCTTCATCTTATTCACACATGCTGAGGAATTTTGGGGGACAAATTGCTTACACCCTGTTCCAGGTCATCCGCTCCATGAATCCTGACAGGGTTGGTTTGGTAATTGGAATTCTGGCACATTTCCTGAAGCAAAATAGGTTAGCTGGAAGTTTAAAACCTTGTAAGTGTGCTTGTGCAGTAGATAACTGAAATAAAATTCTAGGTTCGCTTTGCTTTTAACCTTTCATTTCTGTTGAATAATTGAGTTTTTGCAGTCAATTTCCCAATTTATTGATGTTAGTAACATTTTTAAATCTAAGTTTTGAGAATCTAACTGTGGTTTCTTACTGTTACTTGAATTTCAATCCTGAACATGTAGCTGTTATTTTGTGGTCTTTTTCACAGGCTTCCTCTCATAATTCTCATAGCTGTTTTATTAGCGTGTTTTACTCCAGTGCATGTAATTTGTGTGCAGTAGCGTAGTCCCCACCAGTGTTGCCTGTAACTACAACAGCAAAATTATACACCTATATAAATTGCTAATTCTTCATTACTAAGATTTAATATTGTGTTACGAGGATATTGTTGCATGTTATACAGTAATTTCACTAAACTGTAAGTTAAATAGTGAAGTAGTTTAAAAAAAGTAAAAAGTTTTAAAAGTAGTTTAAAGTATTTTCAGTGAAGTAAAAAGTTGCTGGAAATCATTTACTGGAAATACTGTAATGAGGTTTTTTTAATAAACATAACTTCATCTCCATTCCAAATTTAAGTTTATAGTAATGCTAATTGAGCATATACTGTAAGGCATGAGAAAAGCAGTGTATTTTACTGATTTCAGCAAGTTGCTGGGGTTTTTTAAGATTTGGTGCTTTAAGTTTTCAGTCACAACATGTACTTGAGAAAATAAATGAACTGTTGTTATTGAAGTTGAGATTTTCATAGCCTGTAGAATTAAGAGAATATTAAATAGCTCCAGTGCTTATAAACATTTTGACAGCAAGCACTTGAAGTGTTTTAGATTGCTTGGTTTTAGCATTTTTAAGTACATAACATTTTACATGATTCATTTCCCTCTAGCTTAAAGACTTCTGTTGCATTCATTTGATTTTTTTTTCAGTTTTTTTTCCAAATGTTTGTTTTTTAAGTGTCACTGTCAAGTTAAAACTAGCCCATGTTGCAGTCAATGGCAACATTGCTTTTTAGAGAGAGAGCAAAGAGATAATTTCCTGGACATTAGAAAATGTCACATTCTGTAGCTATATGTAAAATTACACTGCGATAAAGAGAAGTAAAGATTTTCAAAATAACTTCATTTTTCCATATTAGTATTACTTTTCTCCTCTGGGACAATGGCATTTTTTTAAATAGTGATTTAGCGATTTCAGTTTAGAGTTATGTCAGTTTCACAAAACCAATGTTTGCTTTTGTATTATCTTGCCGCCTAACCATTCTAGAATTTATTGTGCCTGTATACGGATTGTATTTGTGAATAATTCTTTTTAATCAGTGGTCTTTATCGTAGGCTATGATTGGGTGATGGTGGAGGAAATGGCTCAGATAGGCAGTACTCTTTCCCAGCCTGTAACGTTCCCTGTTAGAGCAGCATTGGTGCGACAGTCAGTGTCTGAGCTGTGCTGGTTAATGCAACAGTCGGATAGGTAAGTTGGAGGCCTTTATATTCAGTTGTCTTTATTGCAAAGGCACATAATTGTTTATATTAAATATAGCACAGTTATCTGTATGTATTTATGCCAGTTACAGTGACAATATTTTTTATTCTAGGTTATGCCTTCAGGTCTTTATTTCATTTAGTTCCTACATTGTGTTGTCACACAGAAGTGGTCACTATTCATTTATTTAAAATAATAAAATTCCAAAAGCCTCATTTAAAATTACTTACTAAAGGTAGGGAATCTTGTGTAGGTTTGTAATCCAGTCACACTAGAAACATTTCGTAAGACTAGTGTAGTCAATTAAACCAAGTAGTTGGATGCTACAATTTGGAATTAATTAAATTTAAATACTTACATTTTATAGATACTTTTTATTAGATTCAGCATTTATATTTTCTGTAATAAAGTGACATAAAAACATTAATGGTGACTTCTGGGTTAGAATTTAATGAGCATGCTACAAAGCTGGTTTTGCTTAAGTACTTGAAATACTTTCAGAGGTTTCCAAACACTGACTTAGTATTTCTTTTTAAAAATAGTTCTTACAGACGCGTAACAATTTCATAGAAAAAAGCTATTATAATGGAATAAAAAAAGAAAAGCTATATAATGGAATAAAACGGGCTTTGTACATACTATCTTTAACTCATCTTTATCACCTACTCTGCCAACCTACACTTTATTAAAGTTGTTCCTTAAGCATCAGCCATCCCATAGGTTCTCACTGGATCCAAGCATTATTCTCACTGAAATACTAGGATTTTCTCTTTTACCTCAGCATAAAAATCCTGTTTTTTCTTAGTGGCATGATTAGAAGACACAAATTCCAGAGCCAGTTTTGCTGACATACAATAAATTCTGAAGATTGTGGAGCAGAATGCTTTCAGCTTTAAGTGATACTTCGAAGTTTTTCAGGTTTTTTTTAGAGTTGTAATAAAGTCTGTGCAATTAATGAGAAAAGTGTATGTGATAACGTACAGAAGATATATTCAGTTAATCAGACGTTATCGTTACATATCATGTATTAGGTGACAAAACGGTGTGAAAATCACTGACATTGCCTCACATTTTCTGTTATAATGCTCTGCTTGTAGCTGTTTATTTGTCAAACTTTAAATGCTCAGCCTGATAAATTTCTTTGCTGAATATTGGCCTCAGAGTTTTTATTTTAGTCCTTGCCAGGTTTGGCAGAACAGTTCACACAAGGACCAGGCTACAGATAAACTGTTCTAGGTGGTGCAGGAATGTCCACTTTCAAAGTTTTGGGAATTTCTAGCAAGTTTAGCCTTAGAAGCAAGAACTGGGGCCAAATTGTGTGACTTACCTCTGTAATGAGGAAAGAAGAATGTGTCAAAGGAGTAGACCTCTGCAAATTTTTGTGTGTCAAATAGAGGTCTATTTAAAGACTATCTGGCATATTCTTCAGCTGGTCTGCCTGTACCAAGCGTTCTGTGCAAACCAGGATGTGTTTGATCATGCCAGTTTCTGGGGTAGCGTTTCGATCCAGAAACTGCTTTTCCCATTAACTTGGAGTTCCCGTGGTAACGACAGTGTTGGAGGGGCTCGCAGTGCTGTCGGTTGTGGCCACAGATCCAGGGCGGTGACTTGCCCGGGTGTACAGGGGTGAGGAACGCAGGGACATGTTAAACTGTTAATTCTGATGGTTCATAAGCTCTCATTGCTTACCTTCAAAATCTAAATTACATTAAGATTTTAGTATTTAATTACACTCCTGAAATTGAGATACCATAGGCCTGAATATTTTCAGGAGTCTACTAGTGCAGTGTCTTACACGCTTTACCTTAAGATAATAACATATTCTTTTTCTCTCTTTTTATTAATTTGCTTTTTTCCTTTTTTTTTTTTTTTTTTTAAATACAGTTACAGTCTCACTGTTTGGACAGGAAAAGAAGATGTGTATTCTGTAGAAGATTTGCTTTACATCCGAGAAAACTTTGATAAAAGTAGGGTTTATTATGACATCTTGGAGCCACAAAATTCTGAATTCAAAAAGGCCATAGGAATAGAATAGAGAATACAAAGCACGCAATTTCTGACCTTATAATACTTAGCCTTTTCAAGTGTGAAGGTTTCTTGCTCAGGGAAATACATTTTCCTTCCCAAAATAATCTTATAGAACACAGCCGTGGTATCTGTATAACACTTTACTGAAAGGCTTCCCAAATAGAAATTTTAATGCCACCTTTAAGAGGTCAGAATTGTTACTTACCATATGCATTTTCCTCTCATTCACCAGTGGTGTGTAGTAAACGCTGCTCATGTTAACTAAATATAGTACTTCTTCCCTGCAAGCACATAAAAGGGAGGATGACCCAGTGGACAGTCGAGGACCAAATAATTTGCTGCTAACTGCTTTTGTCTAAGCCGAAGTCTGTGGGACACTCAGTCACTACCAAAACCTGTTTTTGCTTTTTACAGGGGAGGAAAAGAGTCAAGACTATGTTAAGTACAAAACTATGCAGTTCCCAAAGTGGTTATTTTGTAGCTCATCTAGAAACGCTCAATTTTTAATGCTATTGCAATTAGATAATGTTTTCACTCCCAGTCAACAGATTCTGTTTGCTGGATGTGAAGAGCGGGGTCTGTCATGCTACGCATCCCAGAAAGAAAGGTTATTTTTACCAAATAAAGCTAACAGGTTCTCCGCAGTGAATTCCATGTCATGGCTTGTCTCTGTGCTTCCTGAGCCATCAGTCCGAGAGCTGCTGGGCTGGAGTTGTCTCTGCACCGCGGGAGGTGCTGGGGCAGACAGAACACCCGCAATGAAGAATGATCCTGTCCTGTACGTGAAGCACGAAGATGGATTACCGTGAGATACGCATCAGCGACAGCACCAAAAGAGCTGTAGTGGTTTGTAAAATAGAGAACTGCTGGTGGTTCTTTCAAGAGTTTTAAACTAAAGTGTAAGAGGAGTTACCTAAAATGTTGCACTGCCGTCTTTTTGAAAGCCAGAGGCTCTAGGAATGAAGTAGCCGCACAGTGATGAGTGCCTACAGCAAAGATCGTACATTTCTGTGAAAGTACAGTTATTTGCTACATTCTCCTGGATTGCGCATATTTTTAACTCTCAGAATGTGATTTCAAACATTTTCAAAAGTTGATGTTGCCTTTGAAAAATTCTGAAATCATTGCAACCGTGTTTATTATCTGCAGGAGTCCAACCTCTTTCATTTCGAGCATTTTTTTGTCTCTCTTGCTTCTGCATCCCTTAAAATGAATACAGATACTGAAATCTCTGCAGATTGAGATGGAAGTTGTGTATTGTCATATTTTGCCAAACACTACAATTTTTTTTTTCACAATGACACAGGAGATTTTGATTTCTAAATGAAATCTGACTCTGTGAAGAATCGTCTCTTTGCCCTCCTTTCCCCATTCCTCTCACATGCATTAATTTTTTAAACTTTGACATTTTGCACAACACTGAACAGGCTATTAGAACTATAGAGTTAATTACAGCATTTTCTGGTTCTTACAGCTTTTTTTTTAATAGCACAACTGCGATAGAAAAGTTAGTTATATTTATTAATGCTCAATCATGAAATATGGTGATTTCATGCAGCCAGTAAAATTCAAGATTCCTGGTTGTTACTCAAGCTCCTTTGCCAGGTTTATCTAATAATTGTTTTACATTATTGAGGGGCAGAGCTTTCATAATTTTTGTTAAGATATACTTTCAAGAATAAGATATACTTGGGTAAAATTAGGAAATATTTTTCCAAATAAGGAAGAAAACCATCTAGTTATACTTGGAATAATTAGGCAGGGTACTTGAATTAATTTACACAGTCAGTCAGTATGAATGGTGATAACCACCAAAAGGTCAAGTTTGGTAGTGTGACCTTTTAATGAATTGTGAGATATATTTTTAAATTCACTGTGACAACATGATCTGATTTGAACTGATTGAACCTCTCAGTTCTTTATGTTTTCTTTGAGCGTTGCTTGCAAACTTTACTGTACGTGGGATGAGGAGGGATTAACTGTTTCCTAACATCATAACTATGGAAAATAATTTAAATACTTCAAAGATGCTTTTCTAAGCCAGACCATATTGACTGCCACAGGTTCAGGAGCTGTTGTGTGAACAGACCTCACCACGGCGTGTCTGTTTTGGGTGATGCCCCTTCCACCCAGCTCCCCTTCTGGGAGAACAGGGTACAAGACTGACCAAAGCTCCAACTAAGCCAGAGTTATAGGCATTGCTTTGAATCTGTAGCACCTACAGTAAATCAGTAAGAAACAGTATAACTCAGAGTTTTTTATATTCTGGGATACACCATTGAACAAGAAGCGCTTCGGGGACATCAGCCAGCATTAGCGATCAAATGTAACCTAGCTGCATTACCTAAAATGAATTGGGTGGGCAGGTGTTGCAATAACATTTACTTTTGAGAGACATAAAGGAAATACCATGAGGACACATTGCTGTAGTCGTGTTATTTGTCGAATGAAAATGCCATTAAAAATCATGGCATTTTTTGTATTATTCTTATTAAACACTTTATTAGTTCTAGGCCGAGTGTAGATTTCTTTTCAAGATATAGGCAGTCATTCAGAAGCAGCAATACTTTCTAGCCACACATTTACTTCTAAAAGATTCAAAGACAAGAGTATCTTCTTGTCCTTTTGTTCCACAATTTAAATAGATGTTTAGGACGGGCAGGGACTCCGAGATCTGTTTCAGCTCCTCGTTAGAGCTGGTTAAATTTTCGACTTGTGAGATTTTATCTTTCAGTTGGTTGGGCCTTTTTGTGTTCATACTGACAAACTTTTCTGTGGTTTAGAAACCTTTTTCCCACTTCTCAGTTCACACCTGGAGTATTAGGACTTCTTAAAACTGGTTAAACTCTTTAAGTAAAAAACAGGAGAAGTTGTCAGAAGTATTTTTAAGGGTACAGGCATCATGAAAGATATACTGCTGAATAATATATGTGGATATGAATAAACAGGGATATTCAGATAAAATACAAAGAAGACATGATCTGGATTACCAGAAAAATTAATTAAGGTAATGAAACACGTAAAACTAGATTAAACAAAATGCTGGAAACTAATTCCATGAAGCATTCTTGCAGTGACAGAAGTGTTTGACTATGTGGCAAATTTGATTATTCTGCATGGATTGTCCTATATATCTGAGTTTCTGAATGTATTCTTTTTTATTTTTATTTGGATTTTAGTTTCCTGTGATGATGTTTATGTCAGTCTGGTCTTTCATGTAAATAAATTAATTGGAATTTGTTTCGCTGCTTTCATGCCAGTCTTCATACAAACGCTCTCCTGAAATAAGATGTGTAACTGTGGGGCTGACAATAAGATAATAAACGTGAGATGAAACCCAGTGGCAGTTCTGTGCCTTGTACTTAAAACTTTGTCTAGGAGCTATAAATTCTGCCACCTCTTTCTGAAATGATTTTCTCTCTTAGTGTTTCTTCATGTCTGTCAGGGTTTGAGACTTAATTGTCTTTCTTACAAGAAAACCTGGTTGACTTTAATGGAGTTAGGTATTGTTCAGGATGTCCCAGTGAGTTAACTGATTAATAAAACATTTCTAATTTACTGCAAGTGTAGCTCAAGTTTGTATTTTTCTTTGAATTTGATTGACCTTTCTAAATAGATAAAGTAACATGTTGCGGAAGAGACGTGAGTTCATGAGTCCTGCACAACTACTCAATAATATCCTGCTGTAATGCGGAAGTTTACTGATGAAAGCAAAACAGAAGCTGATATTTCTGAGGTTTGTACTGTTTAAATGCCCCCAGAGATGCATTTTTTATAAGAAGTTGTCTCCCATCTTCATTGTTCATTTAAATAATTATTCAGCTTTGGCCTCCTCTGACTAAAAAACAAACAAACAAACAAACAAAAACCCAACACACACCATCTTTTTCATGTCAGCAATGTACGTGCAGCCACCCCTGGAATCTCAATTTGAACCTTCCGAATTACCTCGTGCAGAGTTGGGTTTACATCAGCCTCCACCTCCGCAGCCCGCCATCAGGAATTTATGTTATTGGTGATAAGACAGAGTTACCGAATCACACAGAAAATCTTTATAACTCATTTAATAATTCGGTGATGAAATGGCACTGTCCTTCAAGAAAAAATGTAGAAATTACAGTGTTCGGGGAATAAAAATGTTGGGGCTGGTTTGGGTTTTGTTTGCTCTTAAATGTCAGAGAATGCCTGTTATGAATTGCATCTTACATAATATTCAAGAATCAGGAGATGATTGTCTGTAGATTCAATGTTCTTCTAAAATTCATTTTACTTGATTCAAAATCTCTTTCAACTTTCTCAGTATTTCTTTTAATAAAAGTACTAATATAAGAAAATATATTCGGAAGTGTTTGGACAATTTTTTTAAAGAAATTTTTCCGTAAGATTTATGTATGTATATATGTATGTATGTATGTATGTATTAGAAACCTTTTCCCACCACAAAACTATTTCATTTCTTGACCTTTTAATTGAAAACCAATTTTTCGTTGTGTTTTGATGCTCACAGATATTTATTCTTCAGTCGCACCATTTTTTGTTGTAAGAATACCTGTTCCCCTATGCAGTGTGATTCCCTGATGCACAGGCCTATCTTCTATGTATTAACTTGTTATATATACTGCCAGTTTTACCAAGTTTTACCTATAAATCTTGTGCTATATGCAAAACTGAGGGTGTTCTGTTATCCTTTAGTTCTTTGCCTCTCTTCTAGGGCTTTGATGGATGAGTTTTGGCACATGTCTTTGCAGGGAAGATGTTACCACCTTCCTCTACCTACTGATACGCCTTTTTACTGCAAATTACTGTAATTGTTATTACCATCTTAGCACCATCATTGATGAAAATACTCATTCCACACTCCAGAATGCACTGGGGTGTTAAGGTCAGTGTTCCCATATACAGGAGCAGTAACTTTGGGCAGATTGGTACAAAAAGCAGCTGGGGATGACATCTCAGGCTTATTCATTAAAACCCATAATTGTGCTTCCAGTACAATTCAAAGTATTGTACTCTTATCGTCATCTGAATTTTGAACATCTAAATTTTTGGGTCAATCGTATGTTGTTTTTTTAATATCCATATACTTTGGTTTGTTTCTCTTGAATTTTTCAGTGACCCTCCTGTCAT
Source organism: Columba livia (assembly GCF_036013475.1). Lineage (NCBI taxonomy): Eukaryota > Metazoa > Chordata > Aves > Columbiformes > Columbidae > Columba > Columba livia. The sequence goes on from NC_088642.1 coordinate 76,925,513, forward strand.
AGCTGTTGCTTTCACTGCCCAGTTGTGATTCCTCTCATTGCTATAGCAGAAAAAAAAATGGAATATGCACATTCATAATCTGAGTGGGGTCAGTCCAAGCAGAACTAAAATGTTTTTATAAGGTGTTCCCATTATTATGTTTTTAAAATGTCTGTACAGGTCATGTTTGTATTTTGAAATGGACTAGCTTTTGAGAGGAAGCTGTAAGTCGTGCCGCCCCTGCAGCTCATTAAAGTGTTCAAAATTACTAACTGGTGCCTTCAGGGAAAAAATACAGGAATTAATTACAGTTCATCAGCATGCATCTGCATCTGGATTTCAGAAATTTGGGAATAAATGGGACTGTATACAATTCTTAAAAAAAAAAAAAAAAAATTATTCACTGCTTAATTTAAGATCTCAGCACATTTTTTAAATGGCTGAACAGAAATTCACTTATTTTCCTGCCTCTGAATTAACATTAGATCCGTGGTGTGGTGCTGGCATAGGGGATCTCGTCTTTGTGGTTAAATTTAAAATGGTAGGTTTGAGTTCATGTTGGTAACTGAATCCTTGAGTGCTGAACTGTTGATACCTTAGCTTCCTGAGTCCCAGTTTAGTCCCAGTTTAGCTGAGCAGTACGGCTGAGGCAAGCCTGGCTTTGAACTGAAGGTTGGTCAAGACCTCCAGGAATTCCTTTCAGCTTAGATTTATTTTTTATTATTTAATGTCACATTTCGGCTGCTGCCTCGCACACGCCATTGCAGAGGATGCAAAAGGAGTTTTAAGTAATTCTTCTGTAATTCCTGTGGTTTGGTTATTACAAATTACTTTCACCTTTGTTGAGCTTTAACAGATAGTTGCAAGGAATTTGTTTAAGTAAAGAATCTGTACAAAGGAACTGTCCCATCGCCAGAGTGCCTCTGTTGCTTTTGAAATCCTCGGGTTCTGTTGCTCATTCTGTACCAGCAAAAAGAAGCGGGCTTATGTTTTAATTGTCTGAAATGCTGAAGCCAAGGACATTCCTGTGAGGTCTGCACTTGCTTTCAACCGGCCAAAGACATCATTGGCCGAGGAGACACCTGATCGGATAACCAGTGTCCTTCTTCGAAGAAATGGGATTTTGCATACATATGTTCATATATAATGTATATATATACACATAGGCAAGTAAAGTTAACTTGTGCAAAGCAGTATAAGACATATTGTCTTTTAAAAAGGATTAACAGCTGGGTATTTTATCAGAACAATTAGTCATAAAAACTGGAATTTTATTCCTTTCAGTCTGGAAAAAAGAGTTTTCCTAAGGTGTATCCTTAGCAAAGCTGATGCCCTTGAAGGTACTTCAGTGCCAGTAATACCTTAAAGTGAAAATGTGTGGCTGGGAAATATTTTAAAACAGGAAAGCGTCCCTCTAACTAATTTTAACAAACAAACAAACAAACAAACAAACTTGTCCCTTTTACAAATACAGTGTGAATGTTTTTAGCAAGATGGTTATTTGTGACTATTTTTAGCCTTTATGTAATAACCCATGCTTCTGTTACATGAACAAAACAGCCGACTAATGGAATAAGGGTTTACTCATGTAATAATCTCTTTATTTATAAATGCCTGATTTTAGCTGGAAAATAATTAGTTGCATTGCATAACGGACACAGAAAGATGAAGGTCTCATTAAGAGTTGAAAAGAAAACAAAAATAACTTAATGTCTCTTTTAATTCACTGTTTTTCTTCTGTAGCTGCATTAAATTATGGAAATATTCTTTTGGAAGTGATGCATAATTGTAAAAAAAAGAAAAAATCAAACCACAGCAATTCCAAATGCTTTTCTCCTTAAAGCAAGAACACATAAAGTGCAGGGAAGGATATTTGGAAAACTACTTTGAACAACATGCCTGAAACACAACCTTGAAAACTGCTTCTTTTATAGCATTCTTGTGTAATTACTTATTGTTCTTAAATTTGTTAAACCAAACTATGAAGCCTTTTAGGTGATCACTGTTTTTTGTGATGCTAACACTATTTATCTAGAATTTGTTTTCACTACGGCTTCACAGCATTTTGCAGAGAAAATCACAACCAAAAAGTATAAAAAAAAAGAAGTTTTTTACTTATCCAAACTTAGCACATACATTTGAAATCAAAAACCGCACAGGTCACCTGTTTTACTGAAAGGAGTAACTTGCGTTAACAGGAATGCTTACAAAAGTGTCATTTCCATTTTATATAGCTTAAATGTTTAAGGATTTTACGCGCTCAGTTTCAGAAACTCCTCAGTGTCAGCTGTTAGAACTGGTCCAGGTGGTTCTCTCTGGATGGGAAAACCAGCAAGGAAAAAGTTCCAGCGTGTGGTGTTTTCAAAATACATGACAAACACCTGGCAGGTGTTTTGTTGTTTGTAAACTGTAATGTTTTGGTGGGGGAAATTAACATCAGAAATTCAGGTCTTGCTTCAAGTTCTTTGCTTGTAAGACATTATGGATGACTGGAAAATCATGAGGATTAAGACTTCAAAGATGGTAGAAGTGTATTTATCTCCGCTGAAATGAAGCCGACAGAAGAGCATCTCTCACACAATACAAATTTAGCTATGTTGGGTTAATCTAATTAACTGTTCAACTGTCCTGTGTAGAGGCAGCCTGAGAAACAATTACGAGCGAGTACCTTTGGCAGTGACTCAGCATCTCCTCAGTGGTGAATAAAGATGTCTACTAGGGATGTCTATTTCCATATTCCCTGGACGGGGGAAAAATAGCTTTTACTTGTGCATCATAACATCAAGAGAACAAAACGGAAGTGTTCTTCCTTTGAAGGCTGCTTGTAACAATAAACATTAATGTTAACCTTTCACATTGTTTCTGCATCAAAATTAAGCACAAAATACTGGCAACAGTACAAAAGAATGTCATTTCTCAAGACATTTGCCATTTTCCTCCATTGAGCATTTTGTAAAAAATTACCCTTTCAATTAAGGGAGCAGTAATCCCATGTGTGTAGTTAATTTTAAAATCAATACAACACAGATCAGGCTTTACACCTTCAGCAAAGATACCAGTTAGAACACCTCATTTCCTACTTCATTTTTTCTAAAAAAATAATAACATTTCCATTTATAATATCATAAAAAACATTTGAAAGTATATTGTACCCAGTTAATAATGTAATGTTGACATATGCTACACATAATTTCTTTGCCTTAAAAAGGATTCTATGTAATCCTTGTTCCTACCTGAAATATATAGATGATGATCCAGTAACACCTCCTGAAGTAAGACGCAGAACTGAAACATAACCAAATACTCCCTCACCATGTTAATGGCTTTTACAATGCACGTAAGTTCACTTTCAGAGCTTTCTCATTTTTGTATGCTTAATGTTCAAACTCGGATGTTGATTGATTGCTGGGTTTGTTTGTTTGTTTTGTTTGGGTTTGTTTTGTTTTAAGACAGTGAACACCTCTTTGTGTATGTTCAGAAGACAGGGTTTGTCAGCCAATCCAGAAATTACCAAGTGTCTTTGAGTGGCCGAACACTATCTCTAATTAAAAAAGAAATAAATAAAAAGCGACTGGTAGTGATTGGCACCAATCCATCTTGAGGGGTAAAAGACTGAACCAGTGTGGCAATCGTATCTGAGTAAGTGAAACGTGATGGCATTGTGCAGGTCACTGTGGACCTTCTGAGTTGCCACATCCCAAGTTAGCAGATCTCTGATGCAAGGGGAGGGCAAAAGACACCATGGCTTTCAAGGCCATATTTGGTGGCGAAAAAATAATTTTTACAACTGCAATAGAGATTTGCATCTTTCTTTATTGTAGTTACCTTTGAGAGGTTGGCCAGAGGATCCACGGCAAGGGCACCTGCCTTCTAGCAGCTGTCACTAGAGATGGGAGAGGTTTTTGTTGCAAAGTTGATTTCAAGATTTAAACATGTTGTTTCAGATCAGCACTTGGTGTACAATTCTGTTGTGCAGGGATGTAAACCATATTCCTTTACTTTCCCATAAGTCAAATGTTCCCTTCTTCAAAATATGTATAGTATGAACTTTTGGATATTTTTATATTTTTACATAAAAAGGTATTTACATAGACTGTATATAATCCACTTGAAGTTGTCTTATACTAAGGGAAAAGCTGAATAACATTACAGTTATTTGTTAGGTGATGCCAGACTGGGTGAATCTTGACTGAAGGTGCAAGAAGGCAGACAGTACCCACTGTGTATTTTCAGAAAAAAAGTATCTCAGTATACAGAAATTCACATTATACAGACACAATTTCAATACAATTAATTTCTGTGAATTATGACAACACAGAACACTTTCAATATTTCTCAGTCTTCAGGTGATTTATAAAATGCTAAATGTAATACCAGAAATCAACATCTATGAAATATGCACAAAGACAAGGTAGGGGTTTAGGACTGCAAAACACTAAATGGAAAGGAAAAACAGACTTGAGATAAAGATACTTTAAAAAATATGCAACAGCTTGGAGGCAAAAGCATGTGTCTCATCTGTAAGAAATTCAGTCCTCTGCTTTGAATTAAGCAAAATGAGGACTTGGGTCTCCCTGGTGAGTATCATAGATGTCAGATTTTTTTTTAGGTACGTATGAGCAGGACAGAGCTCTTACCTTGCTGCCAAGTGTGTGTGTGAAGTGTCCTCGCTGATCAGGACACCATCTGGGTGTGTGTCCCACCACCTGTATCCTGTCTTGAAAATAAACCCAGGGCTGTGACTGGGGAGAAAGACCCTGCATGATCCAGAGATCTGATTTTTGAGAGTCTGGAACTGCAGAAAATAATTGGACCCCAATGTAGATACAGCTGCTGCCTTTTTTTGTTTGCTTGTTTTAAATAAGCAGATTCCAGCAACTGAATAGCTTGAGAAGCCCAGGCTGATTGACAGGCCTAACTGACAGTGTGAACAGGGTTGGGTCATGTTACATGAGATAACTCAGGACTTCTCGCTCACCATGCTGGCTCCTTGACTCTCCCTGGCAGTGTGTGCTGAACTTGAGCTCTCTGGTGGGCTGCACGGCATCTAAAGCAGGCGCCCAGTCCTCAGCTGGGATCTTCTGGGAGCAGCTGTGCATGGAACACAGCTCTGCAACATCAATTCTATTCAGTCTGTGTGTTGTCAGTCTACATGCAGTAGCTGCCTGAGTACACCTGCCACCGCCCACCCTTTGTGCACACTGGTTGTGTTCAAGATTTCTTGGTATTGCACAGCTCGGACAGAGTCTGTTTGATGTTCAGCATCACACTCAAATGTTTTGTTCCCAAATTCCATGCGTACCACCTTTCTGGCTGGAAAAAGAGTGCGTGTTTGGGGAAACCTTGGAGGGATATTATTTCCAACCTAAAATGAGAGCTGCAGTGCCTAAGACCCTTTGTGTGTTCAGCCTGTCACAGGTTGAACTTCAGTGCTGAAGTTGAAAACGTGATGAAAACGGTACGATAAATATTCCTCATTTTGCAGAAAGCAGCATCATTAGTTGAACGTATCTTTTCAGGTAGTCTCTAAGCTGTTTAACTCATTGCAAGGCAGAGAGCCCTACATTGCAGACCTGCCATCTTTTGTGACGCATCATTACTATCAGATAGTGCAGTGAATTTTGTAACCTTTTAATCCCCTGTTAAAAATTCACTAATTGCTTAATCTGCTCAGTCTGTAATGACTGTCTTCTTAGAAGCATTTTTGTATTTTTGGCCTCCCTGGGGAAAGCAGGTGCTGCTGGTATTAAGTGCTTTTGTCCACAAGAAATCATCCCAGAAACCCTATTTATAAAACTAATATCTGGAACTGGGGGGTGAGGATTCACGTTCAGTGGTGGAAGAAAACCTGGTCTTGTCTGAACAAGATGATCCAACAATAAGGCTCCTGACCCCCGTCTTTCTAGAAAACCTTGATTTCTCCTGCTCAAAGTAACAGGAGGCATGTTCTCCAGTAATTCTCTAGAACTTGATAACAAAGAGTGAGTTGGAGAAAGAATCTTTTTCTTTCCTATCGCTGGCTTGCTGTCTTCTGCGGTATTAGGACTTGGACTAGTAGTTAACTGAGAATCAGAGCTGTAGTGATTTGCTCCCAAATTTCTTTTCTGGATAATACTGCTGAGGTTTGAAATAAAGCTGATTTGTCCTGAACTGGCATCCTTACCCAAAGGAATTGCACTGGGGTTATGTTTCTCTTCCGCATAAGGAGTCTGAGAGTTTATCTCATCACATAAGAATTTCCTTGATCCAGCTTGATCAAAGGTTTTCAATAAATGAGCAGTATCTTTTATGTCAATACTTTGGTGTCTGGTGATGAATCTCTTTGATAAAGCAAGGCCATTGATTTTAAAAGAGAGCTCTTCTTCTGGAGTAATATCCTGAAGTTCTTCTTGTAAAGAGGCAATTTTATTCTGGTGAAACAGCGACGGAGAGCTTTTTCTCCAAGGCTCAGACTGAAGCCGCTGCACTTGTGCCAGCTTGGACCCCGCTTTTGTTGAGCTGGATTTTCTCATCGGTGAAACTGTCTGAGATGAGTTGTTCATGCTTCTTGGATGGTCTAGATCTTTAAAGCTGAAGAGTGCTTTTTTACTTTCATTTGAACTTGAAAGTGGGGATGGAGATGTTTTCAGCTCTATTTCCGATGGGGAAGTACAGGCAGTTGGGGAATGGCATTCCTCTGGGTCTGCAGGAGGCACGTTCAGGTACTGCTTTGTTTTCGGCCTTCCCGATGGGGATTTGTCCGTAGTGATGATGATGACTTCCTTCCCTCGTGCCTTGCAGGCATTAAGAAGGACTGTCAGGGTCTCCTTGTCTTCGGAGTTTATGGCGTACACAAGCGCGGAGCAGTTGGAGTGATCCTGCAGGCTGGGGTCAGCTCCGCTTTTCAGGAGCAGTGACACCACCTCGGGCCCTGCTCTTTCCAGACACGCGTGCATCAAGGCTGTCTTTCCAGATTTGTCCTGTATATTGGGATCAGCCTTGTTTTCCAGGAGGTATTTAACCATTTTTGCCTTGCTGACACTCTGAGAGTCCACATGTTTTGTCCTACAAGCAATCATTAAAGGGGTTTCACCTCTGTCGTTGCTCTCGTTGATGTAGGCACCACCCTCCAGTAACAGCCTGGTGAGGCGAAGGCGGCTTTGGTAGACGGCTCTGATCAGGGAATTCCCCTCTGCTGGCAATTCCATCCTTTCGGTCATCGCAGTTGTCTCACGCCTTTCTCGTGGCTGGAAAGAACAATGGGTTTTCAGAGAAAGTAAAGAGCCCCTCCTAAAAAAAAAAAAAAAAAAAAAAAAAGAAAAAATTAAAAGCATATTTGAATATAATTATAACATTTACAGATGTTTAAAACATGACTGTCACCTTTTTTCTTTTTTTTGACTACTCTCCCTTTTGCACACTGTGCTAAATAAGCTGCCAGAAAAGTTTAATTCTCCACACTCTGATGGCTTTATACTGACTACACCCATGTGGCTGTGTGACAGCTGTACCCCTCCTGATTTTCATCAGTGCAAGGAACAAGAACTGAATTAATCCTAGAGAATTTTTTTTCAGTAATGAGATATTCTTTGGTATATTCACCTATTCTTTCTCATAAATAGACAATGCTAAGCACCTAGAAATTAATGAGAAAAAGAAAGTTCACAGGTCTTAGTAACTATGGAAAGCAATCATTGTAGTATATATTTTTTCCTAAGAAGAATTAAATGGCAGAAAAATAAATATTAATATATTTTATAAGAGTCATTACATTTGTGGAAGTACACTACCTTCCTTGTGCTGCTTTGAAACAAACTTGTCTGAGTGAAACAACCTGTCCCACTCATTGTGGGGGTCCTTGGGCTGAGAGTAGTCTAGTATCTGGGCATGCAGAGAGTATTGACTCCAAAACAAAATAAATGCTCAATAGCATAGAAGAAAATATAGAGGCTTCACACACACAAAAATAAGAGCTTAATGTGGTATAAATAATGAAAGGTCTTGTATGAACATACACCTGCAACCATGGAAGCAACACAGTTAAATTACTTTTATGTGCTTGTTTACCCACATGCAGGGAAAATCTTTAGAGAAAAATAAATGAACACTTAACAGTTTGCAGGGCGATATAATTCCAAGACAACATTAGACATGGATATGACTCTTTACTTTTTATTTAGTGTATTTCTAAATAAAAATATTTAATTAGCTTAACTGCAAAGAAAATTAGCAGAGACTCATTTTTATCTACCATTGAAAGCACTACTAATGTTCTGGTGAATAACTCAGGAGCAATGATTTTGTTGGTTTTCTTCAATATTGGAGCTTTACTTTGAGTTCCAAAATCAAAGGATTACATCAATGTTGCTTGTTCTGAAAGTCCAACAAACAAACAAAGACAGCTGAAATACCTGTGACATATTTTATTAGAGATCCCTCCCCAGTCAGTGTATTTCACTTCACAGCATCGTGTTCTGCAGCTACCAGTGCTTTTGCTAAGCTGCGACATTCAGTGGCTTACCAGTCACAATGCGAACAGATAGATCAATGTGTTAATTAAGTATTTAACTATAATTCAACATAGTAGTTTGCTGATAGGATGTAACAATGGTCATGCGTAGCACGTGTTTTGGTAAGATATCTCGCAATATTTCATACGTTAGAAAAACAAATAAACCACAAACAAAACCAAAACAAACAAACAAGGAGACAAACACATGAGATTAACTGGTTCATCTCTGATAGCATTTATTTCTGGGTTTATGGCCCTCACAAAGAATGTTCATTGTGTACATATGACTGCAGTCCTGTTCTGAGAAATTAAGGAGGATGAAAAAGGGCCAGAACTTCCCTGTCTGTCCTCACAACAATAAACATGCCAGTTCTGACCAGTGGTGAGAACAGAGACACCCCTGTAGTACTATCACCTTCTTTTAACCAGTTGGGTTTGGTTTTGGTGGTTGTTTTTTGTTGTTTTCCCCTCTGTCTTGATAAAAGTTTTTTTTTTAATTTTCTAAGTAATTGCATTGCAATAACTGTAAGGATTCATACCATTATACTGAAAGTACATGATTCAGTAGTGTCTATCACAGCTTTCACTGGTGTCCAAATCGCTATTATGAAAGGCATATTGTTGATAAGTAACATACTCAAGATTTTGAGTCTTCTATAAAAGTAGCGAATTAATTTGTGCATTTAGACTTCCAGAAACAAACTAAAGAGAAATATATTTCAGCACACATGCTGGAATTCTGCTTGTGTCCTCCCTTGTTTTTGACTCACCTGGAAGTCATCAGTGATTTTACATTTCTTTCATATTTATCTAAAGCTCTTACAATACTTAACTGCTTGCTTTACTAAAGTGATGGCATATAGCACTTCCTACACAAATCTTTTTATCTGTTGAAATACTTCTTATGGAGAAAAAAAGATAGATATTAAACAGGCACAGAAAGAGTGATAGTTCAAGTCATGTAGCAGGTCAATGCTAATAATTACACTGTTTTTCTGACATCACATCTGATGCCTCCAATTGCTTAAATTCACCATCTCCATAGACTTTACCAGGACTATTAATGTGAGGGTAGAGGAAGACTAGTGAGGCCAATAGTTAATGTTTGGAGCAGTTTGTGTAGCCAAGATGTTGCATAAACCTGGCTTGGAGAAAGACCAAGATGCTTTTGTGCAGGTAGGTCAGCAGTTCCAGCACGCTTGAGATCTCACCAGGGCTTGCAGGTGTTAATAAATTTTATTTCAGAAATCCAACTAATGGTTATATCCACAGGCTGGGGCTGGCAGGTCTGCAAAGTAGAGTGGCTAATCCCTGAAAGAAGGAGAACAGGCACTTGTGCTGCCTAGGTCCAGCCATGTTAATTATAGGTTGATTTACACTTTGCACTGCAAGGGAGAATGGAGTAGCATGGAAGGAAAGTGGAGAAAGAAATATAAAGCAGAAAATGCACAGGCCACACCAGGACTGAGTACAACCTGCTCCAAAAAAGACACAGCTAGTTATTTAGAAGTGAAAGATCTCAGTTCAGGCAGATTCCCTAAAAGACTAATTTATCTGATAATTTGTCGCAGATGGATGCTAAACAGATTGGTATTATAAAACATCCCTAAATCTAATTAACTGTGATGTTAGAACCACCCCATGTGTTACTGAGGCATCAGGAGTGACACAGCTGCTTTTCAGCTGTGAAGGTAAAGTTGTGCCAAGAAAGCAGTCTGAAGAATGAAGAACTATGCAACCCAGTATTTGACACTGAATCATGAACTGGTCTTTCAGATCATCCACAAATGCCTGGCCTTCTTGTACAAATGATATTCCTGGAACACTCTGTCTAGGAAGAGCTTAATTTAATTTTATTTTCCAAAAACAATACTGTCCGAGATGAAGTAGCAGAAAGCACCTTGTAGCATGAAAATCACGTTTTGAAGTCGACGATGATTTGTTTCCAAGAAGTAGATAGCCAGCGTTGTGGATTAGTGCTGGGTCCTGTCCTGCGGGACAGGGCAGGCTCACAATGTAAGAGTGATATCCCAGAGTCCTCTTCTGATACAGGTCCTGCTGCCATCACAGTGGGAAAACCCACTAACCCTCAAAAAGTTTCAGCACTTCTTCCTCCAACCCTTCCTTCTTTATTTGTAAATATCATTTAATTACTATGAGAACCTCTCCCAGTGCTTTATTACATCTAACAGCGGAAATAATCGCAAAATTGAGGGGGGAAAAGCTGATCAATGTTATAAACAAACACGAAAATAACATTTTCACTAAGTAATGGAGTGCTATGAATCAATGCCCTTGCAAAATACTCCTCACTTTTTCAATGTGAAAGCCAAATTTTGCGTCCTCCGTGCCTCAGCACTCAGAGTTACACAAACAAGCTTCCACACATAGTAGGGTTTAGAGCCTAAAATCAGAAAGAGATGCTTACACACTTAAAGAGCATAAGCTTTTACAGATTTTTGTGACTCCTCACATCCATGTTAACCCTGTAAAATATCTCAGCCAGTATAATGAGAACTCTGAATTCCTACACTGTCGTAAACATGTTGAAATTTATCACATGAGAGTAACTTTTGATTCAAAAATAAACATTCTAATACAGCCAAAATTTCCTCACCTTCCCCCGAAGCTGCCAGAATCACGTCCAGTTTTGGAAAACTAGCCTGTAAAGTGCAATTTTCCATAGTGAAGCGCCCGTCTCTTCAGCCTCACGTTTTCCCGGGATTAACTGCAGGGCGGTCAGGATCCCTTCTCACCCATCTTCTTACTTAGGATCTCCTGCATTTGCACTTTCTGGGAAAGTTCGGAGCAGTCCAGCCAGCTCATTAAGTATCCGTTCCCTGACACAGAATTTATCATCTAACGTTTTTCCTGAGGGAGATCTGGAAAAGAAAACAACAGGGACGAGCAACTTCTCTACAGAGAAGTTACAGAGAACACACCTGAAAAATATAAAGGCAGGCTAAAAGAGTAAGCATGTTAAGGGCTTTTCCATTAAAAACTCAGCAAGAAAGAACGGTGTTTGAACTAAGAGCCCGAGAAAAACGCTTTGCAAGCCAAACACGCACGAACAGACCTTCATCCACCGACCTGAGCCCCTCCTCAGCATTCTGCCCACCCTAACGAGATGTAAAACGTTTAAATATAAAATTTAAAAAAACGCTCGTGTGTGGAAGGCGAAGACCAGGCGACCCCGCACCCAGCGGAGGTGCCGGGGCAGCGTTTTTACCTGTCGCCGTCGGCAGCGTCCGCTCTTCCCGCCTCAGCGCCCGCCGGGCGGGACGGGCCGCCCCGGCAGCGCCCCGGCAGCTCCGGGCGAGGGCAGCGCTCTGTGAGCCCGCACGGCTCCCCCGAGCCCGGAACCGCCGCTCCGCACACCGGCAAGGCGGGAAGGTCCGCTACCGTCCGCTGCCGCCAACACCCGCCCGCCCCCGGGCGATCGCGCAGGAGGCGGCGGCGCGGCCGCGGGAGCGCGCAGGCTGAGGAGAGCAGCGCTGAGGGAGGCGAGGGGCGGCCCCACACCCGCGCTCCTCACACCCCCTCACGGCCGCTCCCTTGCCCAGCTTCACAGCCCCCTCAAACCCGCCGCAAACCCCTCACACAAACCCACACGCCCCCTCATGCTCACCACCATCCACTCTAATACCCCTTCTCACACCCCTCACAGACAAATTCACATCCAGCCCACCCTTCACACATCCTCACCAGCCACCTCACAACCCCTCACACCCACTTCCACGGCCTCTCACACCCTCAGCACCCCCCACCCCTTCACACACACCTCCTCACCTGCTCACACCCACTGCCTCTCACACCCCCCTACGTTCCCAAATCCTCCTTCACACCCCTACACCCCCCACACTTACACACCGTTACACCAACCCACCATCTCCCTCTCTCCCACATGCCTGCACCTCCTCACCCCCAAACACACCTTCACACCCACTCACACCCCTCTGACACCCTCACACCCTGACCTCATCACCTCCACATCCCCTCAGCATGACACCCACACACGTCCCCACACCCTCACACCTGCACACAACCCCGACCCATGGCACCTCCAGTCGTGTGAAGAGTGTGACTACCACCCCTCACAACACAGACAACACTGAGACGTGTTCCGCTGTACTTGTTTACCTGCAGTGAACAACAGAAGTAACCCACCTAAGACCTTCCTTCATCAATTCGCTGCTCTCTGCCAGAATAAATTTAACCGTGTGAAAAGGAGTAAGAGGAAGGTGAGCCCAAAGAGGTGCTTCCTTCAGGTGTCTTCAAGTTTTACCCTACAATAGTCCCCGACTGCTTGGGACAGCAAAACTGCCGAAAAGGCGAAAGATAGATAGATAGATAGATAGATAGATAGATAGATAGATAGATAGATAGATAGATAGAGGAGTTGGGTCCTATCTGCTTGCAGGAGGACTGGGAGGTTCCAGTTTTCTCACGAGGCTTCTTCATTATCACACAACCCTAAATCCATCCAGCCAGTTAATTTTTTTATTCTAATATCACTTTTTTTCTTCTGCAGGAGTACTCATGGACTCTTTTGGAGATGGAGGCCCCCACATCAATATGCCATTACCTGATACCGTGGTTTGTCTCTGCTGCTTGTCCCATGCCAGAAGCAATCTGGTCAAAGCCCGACAGGAGAGTCATTCTTGCTTGACATTTGACATTGCCCACCATCCAATGAACCCAGTAGCAATAAGTCTCAGTTCCTGGGATTTTCTTGCATGGCAGACATATGAAAAGTTAATCCGCAACACCGTTTTAATGGAATATCATTTGGTATGGATTTGTTTCCTGAGAAGTAGTTATGTTTTCCAGAGGGGCCTGGAATCAGCCTCAGCACCCAACAAACTTCAATTAGAAAAAATTTTTCCAACAAAGCCAAGGTGGAGGCTCTTGACCATAAAATCAGAAAAAAATTGCAAAATTCAAAGTTCCTGTCAAATACTAGTATGAATTTCTTCTCACAGTTGCCACATAGCATTTCTCTGAGGTTATCTTAGTGTCTTGGGACCCATTTTTCTAAGCTCATTGTCTCATAGAACTTCTGTTTCTACTAGCCACTTTCAGGTTACTACTAAAACCCTATGAAATTTAGAAGCAAAGTGAAAGAGCCTCCTTGATTTTCATACAAGTTTAGGACACCTTTATAGAATCACAGAATGGTTGAAGTTGGAAGTGACCTCTGGAAGTCATCTGGTCCAATACCCCCTGATCAACCACTGTCACCTAGAGCCACTTGCTCAGGACCATGTCCAGACATTTTTTTAATGTCACCTGCAAACTTCTTAAAGGTACGCTCTGCACCATCATCTAGATCATTAATGAAGATGTTAAGCAGGGCTGGACACAGTATTGACTCCTGGGGTACAGCACTCATTACTGACCTCCAACCGGACTTCATGCCACTGGCCACCACCTTCTGGGCCTGGTTGTTCAGCCAGTTTTCAATCCACCTCACTGCCTGCTTACCCAGCTTATCCATCAACGGCTTCTCTACGATGATCTTCTGTGAGGCAGTGTCAAAGACCCTACTGAGGTCTGGGTACACAACATCCGCTGCTGTCCCCGCATCTAACAGGCCAGTAATTTAATTGTAGGAGGTCATCAAGTTGGTCAAGCATGACTTCCCCTTGGAGAAACCAAGGTGACTACTTCTCATCACCTTTCTGTGCTGTAGTCTCGTTTAGCTGTTTGGTGCCTCTGATGATGCTTACGCAGCATCCTTAAGCACATCTGTGAGTGACAGGATTTCCTGCTGATATCGCTGATATTCCAAGGATGTTTTCTTGGAGTCCTGACTCCCACAAAAGCATAGGCTGTGACAGCTCTGCACAACATTTTGGCTGCCTTTTCACGTGCTAACTTTTTGTGGTGGCAACACGTGAACGATGCAGCGCATAGAAATGGGACCTGCAGCAACCATCTCATTGCCCTCACAAACATGGTTACTTGTGGGGGCTGTAGTGCTGTTGTTGTGCAAGGTCCTGTACTCATCTATTTAACAAAGCAGCTGCTGCCTCAAATACCTTGTTGTCTTAGCATATAATAAAAGACAACAGGTGAATCCAGCAAGCAGGGGAGCTGAGGGCAAAGTAACAGCGAAACAATCCATCATGCTCAGTATAATAAGTAGTATTCACAGAGCACCAGCATCCTTGATGTTGTGAAGGGCTTTTTTAGGCACCAGAGAAGTTTCCAGGAGGAATGTGAAGGAGATTTGTGCTGTTCCACTTTTTAGGAGTGCATGACAGGATCGCGTAGACACCAGCATGACTAAGAGCAGGATGAATCGTATGAATAAAACACTAAGACAAAAAACATCCCAAGGGCAGGTTCTTCACTTACTTTTTAACCTTGCCTTTTAAAAGCTGAGTTAGGAGAATGTCCACAGACTTTTTTTTTTTAATTATTTTTTTTCTTCGTGGACTGATTCTAATTACCTTTGTTTTCCATTCCTTTCTGCATCTCACCCACATTGCTAATGCTCAGTCTTTGCCGAGGAGTCTCAGAAAGGCATGTGTATTGAACACCCACTCTTCAGGAAGGTGACTGGTCCTCTCAGACCTGTTTTTGTGTGAATTATATAAGATATGGAGGCAGTGTGCACTTGTGTACGGTTCATCAATTCTGCTGCTGGAGAATCTTCACTTCTGTGGTTTCTGCAGCTCTCTTGTACACTTTCTTATTCTGCCTTCCGTCCTTGCATGCATTGTACTATTGTGCTTATGATAGCCAACACAAATCTTTTACCAAAAAAACCCAAAAAGTATATGGCATCAGTTCTTAGAAGAGCACTTTTAGGAAGATAATTAGACCTTTTTTTTTTTTTTTTTTTTAATGTCACATCCTCCTCCCTTTTTGCTGCTTTTAATTTGATATAGAAACAACTGGTGGTATCAATAAGTTAATTTTTATGTTAACAGTGAAAGAGGGTGGAAAATTGGAGTGGGGATTACATCAATGCCTTGCAAAGTTTATTCTAAAATACAGAAGATGTTTACACACACACGTATTTCTTGGTAACCCTCTTGGGATGTCTATCAACCAAACCCTCTCTTATATTTCACTGACAGCTGGGCTATCTAGATATCTACCAGGGTGCGGAGAGAAATCCCATCAGAGTTCCAGACCCGAGCGGACGGAGGAAGAAATGCAGCCGACTCAATATGAGTGATAAAGCATACTTCAACTTTATTGCCCGAGATAGCGTGCATTTATACCAAATACCATAATTATGCATACTTGTCTCTATCTAATAGGCTAAGCACATTTACTTACTCCACCTACTTGGGTTTAGCTAGCTATGCGCATCCCGCATTCTTCTGACTCTTATCTCTTCAAAAATATCCTGACCCTGCCTTAGTTAGTACTTTTCCGTTCCCCCCTTTCCCACGGCCTAACAGACAAGCTAACTAAGGCCTACTTATGTCAACTAAAATGGGCTCTGCTCGTACAGTTGCTTGGTGGACTCATGTCTGTGCTCCTTGAGCCAATCCCCGACACCAGGGGAAAGTTTTATGGCCACAGAACAATAATATTCATTTTAATTGACTAAAATGTTCCACTACACTGATTCTTGATAAACTTTTGTCCAAATATGGACAGGCAGAGAGCAAAACTACAGAAAGGTACTTGGTTTTCTGGTTTTTGAGCACTATTGACAGCAGCTGGGCACTTCCCTGGCTCCTTGAGGATACTGGGAATCAACAGTCAGCTGTCCCATCTTGTTTATGAAAAAAAAAAAAAAAGAGAAAAAAAAAAGGAAATATTTTTATTTGATCTGAAACAAAATTTTTTTTGGATCTTTCTTTCCTTGGGAAACTGTAAATACTTTGTTTGTCATGTCTGTTTGGTACTGACTAGCCTTTGCCTACACTAGCAAAAACTGATTCAGATGAAGAGTGAGACATGATAGCTTATGACATACAATTATTCATATATTAATGCAGTCGTGTGTAAATTGTTGAACATGGTATAACGTAATTTAAGTCATTCTAATAATTCTATTACTTTATTTTGTATTGGTATATAGATTTTTTTTTTTTTTTCCAAAACTGTGAATAAATGGGAAATTACTAAAACACAATTAACGTGATTTAGTTGTGGTGACTGAAAAAAGAAACCCTGAACTTAATATTATATACTAATTTGTTACCTTAAAAATATAATTTAAAACATTATGTACAGGGGCAGATATTTACTAGAACTTCTTTCCGAGAGGAATGCAATAACATGTTGTAAACAACAGTGGGTTTTAAAAATACTTTTATTAAATGTAACGGGTACAGCCGCTCACTTGCTTAAAATAATGAAGTGAGATTATGCTGGTGATCTAGAAGCATCACTGGAGAGGTCTGAAAGAGAAGAGAGGAGATAGAGCCAGCAGGCAGAATACAGAGAAGCACTAAGTTTTGTTTCAAAAATAACAAGTAAAACCAAACAGAAGAAATTAGGACTCCATTAAGTGTCCCACAAAAAGCCACAACTCTGCATGTGGTATAAAATCTGGAATAACACTTTATTACTCTATGGGTCTGTTTACTTGGATAATTCTGATTTTTGAGGCATGCCTTATATTGTACTGTCTTTGCTGGCACACTCTGTTGGGTTGATCACATCAGGTAAAATTTCTGCGAGAGGTTTTTTTGACATTTAGTCCAGTATTACCCCTTTGGCTTCAGTGTGGTAATGTCAAGGTCGAGTTTTCTCTTGATTTCTGTCAGGTGTGTTTTAGTTATATAGTTATAACAAGGAGCCTTCTTTCTGGAACAATATGCTCTCTGAAGTGTTTGGTGCATTTTTTGCTAATTATTTCAATTAAAAAATTGACTGTGCGTGGGAATTGCTCTTGTACTTGCAGGAATAATAATTATGATTGGTGAGGGAAGGGGAGTTCTTCAAACAATTGTAGGGAATATATTGCACTAAAATGTCTTGCTCCATCGACACCTTTTGCAATGCTGCAAAATGCAAGTGCCAGTTTCTTGAGTGTTGTAAATCAACAGGCTCGTTGGATAACTCTTTTGCCAAAGTTTTTATTTCATCTTGTGTGAATCAGATATTACTAATGTAGTACATGAACATCCACAGAGTTGATTCTTTCTTATAAATGTGTTCAGAAAAATTGAAAATAGTGTGAGAAAGAAGATATTTTAGAATTATTTGGCATTATAGTGGTAGGTATATTGGTAAAGTAAGAGGGCAGCAAAGCATATAACAAGGACTTATGTCAATATATCAATATAGTGACTCCTGATCAGAGCACTTTTTTTCTAATTAGGATGAAAAATCACATAATTATACAAGACATCAACTGCTACTTTCTCTGCTTACAGGCATAAATCCATATACTAGTTATGGTCAATAATCTTTCATGCTACTGAGAAGAAGAAAACCTCCAAGCTTGGTTACGAGGTTGTTTTGTTTTAGTTTTGTTTTTCCATTGACAGATTATTTTTTATTTTTTTGAGAAGAAGACCAAGCCGTTATTCTGCCGTAATTGAAGGATATGGATTTCCTTCATATGGGGATAAATAATACACTGAATGGAATGGAATGGAATGAAATGAATTACTATTTAGATTATAGCAGAATGTTGTCTGTACCCTTTATGCACTGTAGTAGTTTCTAAAGGAATCTGAATTACATACTAAAAAAAAAAAAAGTATTGAATTGTGCGCTAAAAAAACGTGCAACTGCTGTGTGACAAAAGGAAGAAAATCCACGTGATTCCATCTGAAAGGGAACCACAACTTGGTGAAGGACGCTAAGACTCAATGGTCTGAAGAAATCAGTCTTGACTGAGTGAAATAGCAATGTGTACAAAGGTATTTAGTGAGTAAATAATTCCAGAAGAACAAATTGTCTTTTTGTATGATTAATGACTGAACAAACATGAGGAAAAAAAAAAAAAAAAAAGAAAAACAATTAGTAAAATTAATTCTTTCTAAGATTAGGTGTGTTAAAATAATGAGGTTTTCCACCTAGGACTCTTGATGGGAAAAAGGTCTAAAGTTCATCCTTTCTGAACAAAACCTAAGAAGTTGAGGTGTAGTGATTAAAGCTCCGTTCTTGCACTAGTGAAAATGAAGATCTCTTTCAGGCTGATTTCACAAGAAATTGTTCTGAGGAGCTTATTTTGCCATGTTTAATAACCTACTGATACAGCATCAAATATAATAGTTCAAAATTTTCTAAAGCGCTCCCTAAGGCAACTTCACAAGCTTCAGAGGAATTCAATGTCTGAGCTGGACTGATCCATTTTACCTTATTTAATCCCACATGAGAGGTGTATTTAACACTTTTTTCTGTTTTTAATTGCTGCAAGAAAGGGAATCATAGAATCATAGGATCATTTTGATTGGAAGAGAACCTCAGGATCATCAAGTCCAACCATAACGCAACTCTGGCACTAAACCCTGACCCTAAGAACCTCGTCTAAACACTTTTTAAACCCCTCCAGGGATGGTGACTCCACCACTGCCCTGGGCAACCTGTTCCAATGCCTGACAACCCTTTCCGGGAAGGGTTTGCTCTGTCAGTGGGAAGGATCACTTGATTTTTTCCTTTTCCTTTTCCTTTGAGGCAAAACCCACTTTGTTCAGTTGAAATCACTCGTTGCTGGGTGTTTAAATGAACCCATCTGGCTCTGCTGGAAGCGCTGAGTGGTGGAGCAGGGATCTCCAGCAAAGGGCTGGCAATTCATCAACCAGTTCAGCTGTCTGGAACAAGTGAGAGCGTTCACAGCAGGGTTTTCTGTGGAAAACTGTGAGTTCAGAGGAAGGATGAACATTAAAAGCATGTTACTTCTGAAGAGCAAACGTTCCGTTTCTGTGCAAGTGTCCTTCTCAGTTAAGTCAATGACGCAATTTATAGCCAAAGTGACTTGTATGTACTGGCTTATTTATTGAAGAAGATTCTGCTTGGTATTAGTTGCTCATTAAACTGAACTGCTGAAGGAAAAGACATTGATTTAGGTTTCTGAGTAATGGTGTACCTTCCATTTCCTGTCCTCTCAAGTTCTGCATTTACTTTTTTTTTTTTTTCCTGTTTTCTTTCATAGCAGACATAATTTAGCAGAACATTTAATTTCATCCCTAAAGCTTTACTTAACCAGGCAAATATTTGGGCTGATTTCTGGAAAAATGCTTACTACCACTTAAACAGACACAAGCACATACTTACTGTGCTGGTTTTGCCTGGGACCAGGTAAATTTTCTTCGTACTATCTCATACAGGGCTATAGTTTGGATGTGTGTTGGAAACTGCTAATAAAACAGGGATGTTTTAGTTATTGCTGAGCAGCGCTTGCAGAGTCAAGGACTTTTCTGCTTCTCACATCACCCACCAGTGAGTGGGCTGGTGTGCACAAGAAGTTGGGAGCAGACAGAGCCGGGACAGCTGACCCCAACTGACCAAGGGATGTTCCAGACCATATGAGATCATGCCCAGCATATAAAGCTGGGGGAAGGAGAAAAAGGGAATGTTCAGGACATTTGTCTTCCCAAGAAACGGTTATAGGTGCGGGAGAACTGCTGTCCTGGAGTTGGCTGAACACCTGGTAAAGGTGAAGGAATTCCTGGTTTTGCTTCACTTTGTGCATGGATTTGCTTTACTTATCAAACTGTCTTTATCTCAACCCATGAGTTTTCTGACTTCTACTTTTCGATTCTCTCCCCCATCCTGCTGGAGTGGAGTGAGCAAGTGGCTGTGTGGGGCTTAGTTGGTGGCTGGGGTTAAACCATGACAACCACTTTATTTGAAATGACTGCTTTTCTTGATCCCAACAATTCCCTGAATTTCTGTAAATTTCCGATCCAGCAGGACAGCTGAAGAGGTAAGGGGCAGAATTGAGAGGACTGTAGTTTAAGGACTGAAGGCAATACACAAATTCTGAAGCCAAACCCATTAAAAATATGAGAAAAACAAGATTTACATGATGAGATAATCAGCATTATTAAACAACCCCATTTAACTGGAGATAAACAGGCAAGTTTTGGCACAAAAGCCCTTGTTCAAGTCACCTAAAAAAAAAAGTCTTGAGAATATAATCAGAAAAGGACTCTGTCGAGAGATGGTTAGCTCTTTTTCCAACCATGTGAATTAATCTAATAAAAGACTTCTTGTACAAGTTTTGCTTTGATGTTACACAAGGCAGAACGATCTGCAGACAGAAAACAGAGGCAGGAATAAACCAGGTTCATCCCAGAGCCAGCAGAAAGCAGGTATTTGTAATGCAAGACCAAGAAAAATTGGCAGGTTTCCCATATGCACTCCCAGAAGCAGGTGCTGTCCACCAACAGAGGCAGGACACCATCAGCCTGGGCACAGTGCCAGCTCCTGGGACACTGGGTGCTCTGGGGTGGGACTCTCGCTTCCAGGTGTAGTGCAGGCACTTCACAATGGGAATTGCAAGTGAGGATTTCAGCGTGGCTGACAAAGGCAGTCACACAGACACCCAAATCCTGACAGGCTGTCACTAATGAAATTCTCTGCTGTAGCATCTTACAAGCGCTAAAACCTGCAGCAGTTTGGAAGTGTTTCCTCAATAATTATAGTTACAGGGCAAAGCAACACAAGAGACTGTGCAATCCTTCTAGGAAACGTGACTTTCGTCTTCTCGCCTTTCTTTCTCCATTTCTACCCCTTTGTTCCAGGACCTGCCCCTTCAGAAGATTTTTGTGATTTTTTTTTGGTCAGTCTACTCTGATTTCGTAGACTTCATCCCTACGGCTCTCCTGGGCCAGCAGAGAAAGCTAGTGCACAACTGAGCAACGAGGGAGGTATCTCCTAGTTTCATACTTAACCAAGCTTTGTAATCTCATTTGTCACCTCTAGTCACCTCATTTTCTGCACTGATTAACTAACGACCCCTCCCACAGCTTCTCCCCTCTCCAAATGAGCTGCTGCCTGCTCCTATCTTCCTCCTCCATTAGCACATCTGTTAAACTACTCAGAATTAGTCTGGGTTTAAGCCTTTGCTAAATTAGCTGTAGTCTGATGAAGACAACATGGTTGGTCCCAATTAAGATTTCTTGTCAAGCGCTCCTGATGCTCTCGTTAGATAACATGCATAAGCTAATCACTGTGGTGTTACTGTTTTCCCCTGGTGTTCTGTATATATACCAATAGCACTGTTTGTTAAATTAGGAAATTCGCATTTAGTATGTACCTTTCTTCTCCATGAATTGCTCTCCATGACAGAGATTTGTTGTTGAAATGTTCCCAATTCTGACCTTGAATATACGGCGGCTGTAAGGCTACTGGTGAGCTACTGAAAACATCAGCCTTCTACTGCAAAATGGAAATTGCTGTCCCCTGTCACATAAGAGAGATAATGAGTGACGAGCAACAGAAACCTTAATGGTTTGTTTTTCATCTCTTATGCAGACCCTCTGGTTTTAGCCATCTTGTTAAAACCAGTATTACCCTTAAAAATTAAATTTTTAATCTGTTTACAACACTGTTCCTGGGAAAGCTTGAATGAGGGGGATTACATTATATCTGTACTATACTTTTCTTGGTGATTGGTAATTATATTGTCACTCATGATGTTATTCATCGTACTTAGCTTCATGGAACTGGGGAAAAACATGACATTTCCCCCTGTACTAGACATAATGAGAATCTATGGCTTTTCACGGAATCATACATTAGTGAGGTACAAGAGTAAACAAAACGTGGAAAGTTGTATTTGGAACAAAGGGGACTTTTAATCAAGCCATAGTATAAAATATTTGTATTTCGCTTAGGATATATAAATGGGGAGGTAACAGGTGCAATGCCCAATTTAGGTGAAGAGCAAACATTTTGTACCTGTTGCTTTTTCAACCAACTTGTCACCCAGTTAAGCATCACTTTTGAAAAGTAAAAGCGCCACACAAATCCCGGCTGGTAACTCCGGTTGTTAGGAGAGCAACCATTTTTCTTGCCTCAGTTTTTGGATGAACAATCTGAGGTATTTTTAAAAGGGTGCAGATTTAAAAAAAAAAAAGTGCAAACTAACAATCCCCTGGAAATAATAAACCTCTCAGCAAACTTTGTATGTGGTTCCTGAACACACAGACTTGCACTCATCTGCCTGTCCATCTTGAAACTGGAACCATCTGACCCTGTCGTGACTGGTGTGTTTGTCATTAGGATGAACACGCTGCTTTTGGACCCAACTTCATTATAATCAAATGCATTTCCCTAATTCTTGATTGGAATCTGTATGGCATATTGAAGTGCTCTGATGCAAAATGTGCTATGCTTTTATTAAATGAAAAACAAAAACCCCCAACAAAAACGCTTCTTTTTGGTAGAGAGGCATACTGAAGAGATCACATCATTAATAGGTTCTGAAAAGTTTTAAGTAGGAAACTGCTGTGTTAGTTCAAAAGTTCTCATTTCCACTCATCATAAATTTACTTAATTTTTTACAGAATTTGACAAATGAACAGTTAAATCTGGAGAGGACTCAGCCCAAAGGACTCAGAGTAACTATGTTCCCAACAGGCTTGTTTACATCCAAGTTAAAGTTACTTTTTGCAGCCAAAGTGGTTCTACAAAGCCTTTCGGCCTCAGTGAGCTGTACTTCCCGCAATGTACGCTTAGGCATAAGTTTTCCAACGTATGTTCACGTTGGTATCGCTGCGTAAGTGCACATTGCACCAAGTCTTAGCTTCCACTTTCCACAAACATCAGTTCCCACAAACACAGTACTTTGCAGACTAGCTGTGCAGAGTTTTCAAGTGGCCTGTTTTTTGATACTAACTGGTACATACGAAACGCTTCTGGGATGTTATTTTCTCTTGTCAGGGTCATTGTGACTTTCTCTTTTTTTTTTTTTTTTAAATACCATCCCCCTGGTAACAGTCTTTTCCCTTTGCTTTCATAATGTGTTGGCAAATTAAAACTCTGGAGACCTTTTGCTGAATTATGCAAGCGTATAACTTTGTTGTTTTAATCTTTATCAACTGATACCAAGCCAGCACACATGGGGCAAGAAGATCAACAGAGGAAAGTACTTACATTTTTAAGAATGCAAAAGGAACACGGAGAAAACTGAAGACAACTCAGAGCAGATGCTGCAAAAATTATCTTTTTAATCAGTTAAATGTTGTAAATTGTCACAGAAGATTTAATAAATGTTCATAGCTGATATTCTAAGTGTTTTTTCTCTTATCAAAGAGGTTAGGTTTTTCAAAAGTAAGCAAAATGAAGGTTTAATCTTAGAAAACTGCGCACTGTTACAGTCCCCTGTACAGTTAGAACACATACAAGCTGCCAATGGTCAGTTCTGTCCTCCCTGATGTTAGAACTGTGTGACATGAAAGGACGAGCAGTATTACGTGAATCTCCCAAAATACTGCTTCACAAGACAATGCTTTTAAAATGCTTCGGGAAAACAGTCAGAAGGGTTTTGAGGGTTACTATTATTTTTAAAAAATATCTTTTTTCACTCTTTTTTTCTCAGACCAACCTGCAGTGAAAGGGAGGCAGGAACCCCTCCCTGCAGGCTCGCACTGCCTGCGTGGCAGCTGCAGCACAAGGAAACCCACACAGGCACGGTGCATCCCAGCCCCTTGCCACGGCACTTCACACAGGGAGGTTTCTGCCACCTGACGAACTCCCCACAGTCAGAACACACTAACATTAGTGATCATATTGGGATAATATTGCCAATAACAACCTTTGGTCAACACTTGGCACTGTGTGCCATTAGAACTAGTGTTACTGCAGCATCAGTATATTGCTCGCTACTTTTAGGGAACAGTAATGCAAAACATTATTACACTAGCTGCATTTACTGAAAGAGGAAACAGGACTTCACTACCTGCTTATAATCCATATCTGTATGCTGAAAAAAATATTCAAAATCACACTGACAATTTAACACTCTGCACCTGCACTGATAACATTTAGAAGGCACGTAAGAACACAGATTCGGTTAAGAAAGCAATGTTTATATTCTTATGCTGCAAGGCAGCCCATGGTCAAACTGACACAGCAACTTTTTGTAAGGGCAGCAGGCCTTTATATGGGTGTGAAGTTAATGGAAACGTTGAAATTTCTTTATCAGATTAATTTGTAAGTCAGTGTTTTCAGCCACATGGCTTGAATCAGGCTGTGTACCCAGGAAGGTTAAGATGACAAGAGAGCACTTCCACGAAGGATCAGTGTACCCCTCAGCTGCTGCTTGAGACCTCCAGACTCCACTTCTCTCATTATGCTTGCTTACCTTTTACTCTATACAGGTACCTTTTAAAGACTGTTACAAATGTCTAGGCCATCCCACTCAAACTCAGCAGTTTTGACGCTTTCTCAGTGTTGGATGTTTTGCATGAAGAGACACACAAACCTTTGCTTAGGTAGACATGTTCTGACGCAGTCTAATGCCTTTCGGTACTCACGGAATTGTTACGTATGCTGCCACGGACTGTGAAGCTCAACACAATGTCTCACGCAACCTTAGCTGAGGTATTCCTTCTCTGGAAACACTCAACACCCACCTGGACACACTCCTGTGTGATCTGCCCTGGTGAACCTGCTTTAGCTGGTGGGTTGGACTGGATGACCTCCAGAGGTGCCTTCCAATCCCAACCCCAACCGTTCTGTCATTCCTTAGAGCTGCCTCTTTCTCGCTGCTGACCAGCCTCATATTTCCACTGCACGGTGTATATTAAGTCTGGGGAGTGTTTTTTGGAATCATTCACTACTGAGGTACCGTAAGATCAAGAAGGATTTTCTCTCAATAATTTAATACATATTTGTACTCAATAAGACTCCATGGAATTAAAATGCCTGCCCTTACACAGAAGTATAGAAAGCCTCATTTATTGTGCCATGACAGTTTTTTCATACACTTCAAATTTGTACTGGATGCCATTCTCTTCTTGGATACCAGCAGGGACACCTGGGTACCTGCAGAGAGGGGAGAAGAAAAAGCAAAAGCCAACAAGTACATTAAAATATCATTATGGGTCACTTGCAATTGATCCAACCAACTAGAGACGATGAAAAGAGATGTTTGACAAAGGAGATGAAAACACCATCCTCACAACAGGTATACCAAGTATACACTACTTCTAGGAATCACATTAACTACTATCAACAACTTGCATGCACATATTTTTTAAATCAAATAGTATACTCTGATGTAGAAAAAACTCTCCACCTTTTTTGCTCAGTAAAAAAACACCAACATTTTTATAAAAGCCTCCAACATATTATTTAAAATTATTGCAAAGGCAGAAGACACACAGAACCCTTCTGGGTTTCTTTGCTTTGCTTTTCCTCAGACAGTTCAAAGGAAATGCTAAGGTAAAGGAGTCTTACAAGTCTACAACAGTTTCTTAAAGCAGCTGAATGCCACCGTGCAAAGTGTTCCTCTATATTCCAGATTTACTAAAACAGTTTTTATTAACAGACACTTCCAAAAACCTCTTCAGCTCCCTGTGACAGATAAGGATTTTGTATGAGTAATGTTCACTTTGAGGGAGAAAGAAATTTTAAATTTGATTTGCTAGGTTTGACTCTATCAGGTCTCCACTTTAGCAAAGGAATTATCTAGTATTTTGTAAATTGATGCTTTAAGGCCAAATTCTGATTTCAGTACAGTGGCCAAAACCAACGTAAACCCAAGAAATGACCAAGAGGGAGAGAGGGCAGCTTTGGGTCAGGCATAAGGATACTGACGTGGGCTCACGATATGGCACAGGGCAGTTCAGAACACCTTAAGGGTTGATGAAGGTGACTTTACCCTCCCCACTCACGTTGTTTGTCTCTCCTGCCCCTCCCTGCTCTCCCTCACTTCAGTGCTAACCCGTTCCCATTCCCTGTGACTTCCCACACTTTTTATTTCTTCCACTGCTGCTATCTAACCAGCTGGGAACCAAAATGGGAATAGCAAGAAGATGAGAAAAGTCCTGTCCTTGCTGGTTCTTGAGACAGACGTTTTAACATTTGCCACCTCTCTACTGCCTGTTGAACGTAATCTCATCAGAGAAGACATACAAGTATGACTGGAGCATGACAAGGATAACACAGGAGAAATCGCAGTGAATGGCAGAAACTTACAGTTCAATACTTGTTCCTACTAAGTTTGTTAAGAAGAAATAATTTTCTCAAGACAAAGGAACAACCTTATAAATCTATAAGTGCTCAACCCTCCCTGCTCAAAGCCATTTAATTTGACATTAAACTGACAAATGCAATTCTTTACTGTAAATATTATGGGAAGGTTGAAGAACACAGCAAGTTCCAACAACTTCTCTGTGCTGAGTGTGGTGCAATTCCAGGTTCTAAGTAAAACATGACTCTGGGGAAAAATACAGTGAAAAGCACCTCTAACTCAAAACAGAACATGGCTTTAATAGCACCCTTACACATTCAAAGTCTTCCATCTGAACCCAAGACTAGTATGCATCTTGATACTTACTCTGTAAGAAGTTTGTAGTCTCTGCAGTTGATTTCCGGAAAAAATGTGTCACTTTCAAATTCCTTCAAAATTCTTGTCACAAATAATCGATGATTAATTGGCTTATCCATCGCTGCCTTTAAAAACAATAGAAATTATTAAAATTGAGTTGTTCCCTGTAAAACAGCTCAACCATGAATGAAGTAGTGTTCTTTACGCAATTTTTTAATATTCTTGTTTTATAACACTCTGGGAAGCCTGTAAGATAACATCAAGTGTAAGTTCTTATCTTGAACACAAGCTTTCTTTACCAACTCTCCAAATACTTGTTTTGACTGCACCAGCCATCACTATGGCAGCATTTGAAAAGAACCAAGAGATGAGTATTTTCTACCTGGAGACTGCATACCAAATGTTATCTAAAACTAAAACTCAGTTATTATTTTATATATTACAGGATTTAAAGAAAGCAGTGAAAATTGAACTCGAAACCTCCTCATAAGTTCATTTTGTGCCAGTTCCACCTGTAAATGGCAGAAACACCTGATCTTGGAGCTTGGGGCATCTGACAGAAATGAAGAAAAAATTACAAGTAGTCCCATGAGAAGAAAGAAGCATCACAGCCCAGTTCCAACAAGCAATTTCTGAATCCTACCTCTGTGAAAGACACGAAGCTTTAAGTGGTGAAAGAGGACCACACCTCAAGGTAATAGTTTCCGATATGTTTAATTAATATCACTGCTAAGGATTTATAATGTATTTTTACTCTGCATTAGTTTTCAGCTTCAGTGATCAAATTATCTATCAGTTTAACTTTAAGTTTGGTATCTGGATTATGGCAAAGTGATAATATGCATTGAAAACTATTTAAAAACAAGAAAGAAACTTTCCAAGCTCCTTGGTTGCAGAGAAGTTATGAAGACACCTGTTAGGTGAGTTCCTCACTAAAAAAATTCACACAAACTTAGGAGTTTAAAAATGACATTTTGTCTCCAGATCAGACTGAAAAGTCACCTTTTCCAGACTTTCTCTGCATTAAAATAGCCCATTAAACGCTATACTGGTGCCCGGTTATAATATATTATTTCTGAAAAGCTTACAGCTGTTTCTCCCCTTCCCTTAAATTTGCAATGAGCAATGCTCTTTGTTGAAGGTGATTCACCATGCAGCATGCTATGAGGTACTACTTTGACAAGCACAGGGGCCAAGTAATAGCAGATTTCATCCCATAAAATTAATTGGTATTACTCTCGAGAAGTTTCTAGAAAAGCTGCTCTATTGCTACAGAACGTCTTAAAATGGAAGTGGTAATTCAAAGCACACCAGTTTCCACCAGCATTGAACTGGTGTTCATCTAGTTTACATATAAATATCACACTTTTTATTTCTTTAAATAAAGGTATGAAGTAAGAGGAGAAACATACACCTGTTGAACGACAGAGGAAGAATAGAATCTGCTTCACAAATAAACACATTCTGTAAACAGAGATACTTCTGTTTGGTAGTTAGGGAATAAATCAACTTCCTATCCAGTTCTATGGGAATTCAACTTCAGCAGGAGCTCTGTACCACCAAGACAGGTCAAGGAAAAATGTATGGAGTGGCTGACCACAGATATTGCAAATAAAGTTGTACTTGGCACAAAAGTGACCGGAATATGACCTCCATTCTAGAAAAACTGTTGCATTTGTTGAGTAAATCAACCATCTGTGTAACTGTCCCCAAGTTAATAAAAAAAGTGCAAATGCTTCCTGAGTTAG
This sequence comes from Columba livia, assembly GCF_036013475.1. NCBI lineage: Eukaryota > Metazoa > Chordata > Aves > Columbiformes > Columbidae > Columba > Columba livia. The sequence continues at coordinate 76,954,158 of NC_088642.1, forward strand.
CCAGACCAGCTCTGGGGATCTGAGTGTGTAAGTGGCCCTTGAAAACTGAACAGCAAAAAGAACTTGGAATGGAGGTTTCAATCCACATCTTCCTTCTCAGCAGCTGGGAATGCCCACTGTCCTGACAGCGAGCATATTACAGCAACGGGCAAGGAGAAACACGTTTGTAAAGTGATTCAACTTGACATTTCAGTTGCTCTACTCCGATACTTTCACTTGTACTGGGCTTTAAGCACACAGTTCAACCAGGTCACGCGCTGGCACCTGTGCCCGGCCTTGGCTTGTCCACATTGCGCCATCTAGTCATCCCGGGGTTATGTCTGACAATGTCCTTAAGAACCTCGTCTACACGTCTTTTAAACCCCTCCAGGGATGGTGACTCCACCACTGCCCTGGGCAGCCTGTTCCAACGCCTGACAAACCTTTCCAGGAAGAACTTTTTCCTAATATCCAACCTAAACCTTCCCTGGCACAACTTGAGGCCATTTCCTCTTATCCTATCACTTGCTGCTTGGGAGACCAACACCGTCCATGCTACAGCCTCCTTTCAGGTAGTTGTAGAGCGTGAGAAGGTCTCCCCTCAGCCTGACTCTGAAACCACATCTGCAAACTACTGCTATGGACCTGGCACGACAAGGAAGGAGCTTCATCACAACTCTGGCATTTTCATGAGGATTAAGGAAGTTCCTCATTGATATTCAATTCACTCTTGCCTCATCCAGCCCACTCTGTCTGTTTCACCACCTTTTTTTGTAAGTCAGAAGATGCATAGTACTGATTTGATAGAATGTTGACATACTTACTCTGAATTTAATCAACAAAATATACATTATGCGTATTTACTCTAATGAACAGAATAGGGTAAATATGACTTTGTTTAAATGCCACATACAGATAACACGAAGGTATAGAAGTAAATTATCTCAAATACATAAACAGCACATGCAGTAAGCAAATATCTTTCTAGTGATCAGGCAACACTGTGGGAAGTTAGCACAACATTCAGCAGACAAAACGCTTCCAATAAGCTGATCAGTTTTGCCTTTTTTTTCTGCATACTTTGTAAATGTGAAGATAATACATGTGATACAAAAGATACACAGTAAGAGAGAACTTGTTGGAAATAACTGAACCAGGACAAGAAGAAATTTTTCCAATAAAATTATGTCTGTGAGCTCATGCTTCTGTAAATTTGAAAAATCTACATCATTACTCTATGGTCATTATGTTACCCTCACTCCATCACCACAGTGAGTCTCAAAGTGATTACCGGTACAGTTTTAATTTACTGTGTTTTCCCCTCATAATTCATTCAGTTATCCTTGGACTTTATCTGTACCTGCCCTGGTTTCCCTTGGGAGTTGTGTATGTGTTTGCTGTCCAGATAGGCTCATGTCCTTGTGTAGCAGCTACTGAACCTTTTAAGATATTACAGCAACAGGGAAAAGCAATGCTGATTTTCAGTTCACATGAAAGCACTGCCTATTAAAGTTGTGGCTGTCAAGCTGTCAGAAACACCAGAATCACTCCTCAAGCAGAGATGACTTTCCACAACAGAGGGAGGACAAGAGAACTGAGGTGTCAGAAACCCTCCTGTTGTCCCAAGTATGTCAACCCTATATGTGAACTGGAGTCCTTTATTACTCACATCTATCTTCATAATCCTGTAAAGAGATTTTAGCATACCTGTGTCTTTTTGCTTACTTCCAAGAAATCTTTGGCAGGCCTGCCTCTGAAGCATAAAGCAAAAAGGAGATCACAGAATCATAGAATGGCTTGGGTTGGAAGGGACCTTCAAAGGTCACCTAGTCCAACCCCTGCCATGAGCAGGGACATCTTCATGACCTAAGGATCATCTTCCCCGTGATTTCCAGCTGCACCGGACTGAGAGCCATAGAAGATTAAATTACGTCTGCATGTGCAGGACCATTGCCTTAAATTAGTTTCTCTTTGTAGAACACAGGTTAAAACAGACCTGAAGCTCTGCAGTGAAAAACAGCTGTGCATTACAAGTAGCTTCAGATGTATTATATGGAAAATTAGTCTTCTGTAGATCTAATAACCAAAACACTGTAAACTAGTGGGCATAGCAACCAACTGCTGTAGAAATGACCAATTACTTCTAGTCATTTAAGATTCACAGGTTATAGAAGGACGCACACACACTGCTCCTGCCTTCTCATCTAGTACCGATTACATAAAATAACAGCCAAAGTAGCTACATGAGCTACTTATTTTTCAAGAGTCTTTCTATTGCTAGACAACATTGCCAATCCAAACAAAATATGAGAACATTGTAAAAGAGAAAATTGCAAAACAAACAGTTTGATTATTTGCATTCTGTTTTTCAACTCTTAACATATTTTGGGTCATATAGGCAAGCTGTATTTGGAAGCCACAAGAGTATTAAAGTATGTATTTTATGCGTTAAAAAAATCTCACAGCTGAAGAGCTTAAAAAGTCCTAGATCTCACCTAGGTAAAAGGACTTGCCTAAGATGAACTCTGGCTATTAGGAGAGTTGCAGTGATAACCAGGACAACTATCACCTTCAAAAATCCTTCCTTCCCATGCTACTAGTGCTCAGCTTACTGAGGCTGGGAACCGCCCTTCCTTCCCAAGCCCCTAAGGCTAAGCCTAGTGAGAGAGGAGATGCTGTGGTAGCTCCCACCAGCCGTTCCCTGTCAGGGACAAAAGAAAGCACAACAAAAATCTTTATGACCGTTATCAAACCCCCTGACCATCTTGGCCTTGCAGAAACAGATACACTTTAGTCACTAGGCTTTTCTGTGTGTTAGTCTTAAATGAGAGGCTTTTAAATCTTTTCCTCTATGATCTCCGCAAGTAGCTTTGAAAAAGAACTTAAAAAGCAATAACCTTTCACAGCTGCATGATTTGTGTCTGCAACTGACTCATATATTAACCTTTTTTAGTCATTATTTTTTCCCAGAGGAATGTCAAATCAATATGGTTGTTCACAAGCACAGGCACACAAGAAGCTTTTTCAGGAGTAATAGCAATATTACACTTTTCTTTACATGTTAACAATCCCATCGATTTTATTTTGAAGATGGTACTGGGAAAGCTGGATATGTCCCTCTCAAGCCTGTGAAGGTATGAAGATACTAAAAGAATTTTTTTTTTTTAATTATTAGTAAATCCACTAGTCCATTGATAATAATGTAGTTTTTTCTTCTGATTTTATTTATCAAAGAGCAAGAAGTATTGGCCCGCAAAGGTATGACTACAATATCACAGATATATTTTTACAAAACATAAATCTCTGCAAGAGGACAGTGTTGTCACCTGTAATGTGGTGACCGTGCCACTGTTATATAAGACATACTAGGGAATTGCACTTCAAGTGCTCAAACCTTTTCTCAAAAAACAACTAGAAGGTCATAGGAATACAGGAAAATTGTCTTCTCATTCCTGCCTTTTAGTTCAGACAACTACGCAAAGCTACACAACTATGCACGGGAAAATCCTCCATACGAATTAGTTCACTCTAAACCAGAACTAGCAGAGAAGCCAATGCAGTACCCAGCTTTTTGCAGGGGTTGCTCCCAGAGCAGAATGATGTCTCAGGCCTGCAGTGTGACGTCCCCCATGTCACCAATGCATCGTGGCTCAGAGGAACCTGCTCTTTGCAGCACGTTCTTTGGGAACTCTGTTACACACGTTAGTCTCTATGCCAACAGGCATGCAGCTGAAATCCACTCTGCCTTATGTGCAGGGAATGTAGAGAAATTACTACTATTTCTTTTATAGTTTACAAGGAAATTGAGACATACTAAAATGTAACCTTTAAAATGTATATTAATATATTAGCATTAGCTAGTAAAGTTTTGGCAGGCTTGAAAAAAATAATGCTAAAACTAGTGACTCTAATTGTTAATGGTTTTCCCTTTTAAAGCAGTGACCCCTGTGGTACAGCAAAGGTTTGAAGCTTAGTAAATGTGGCATTCACAACCCACTCAGGGCATTCAGAACCCACTGAAGCTTATATGCTTAGTCGAGAAACTCTATTTAAGAGGGTAATTAATCATCTGCAAAAGACTTGCTGCACTAATGCTGCATTAATAGTAGCTTCATAATTCAATAATTTTGCAGAATTAAAATGGGTAGATTACCAAACACAATATGTCAAATACTAATAGGTAGGAAGACACCTGAGCATGAATAGTAGATAAAATTTTCCTTGGAGATTACTGGAAATTTAATTTCCCAGCTCAAGCCTCTTTGTTGAAGAATTTCCCCAAATGTCATTTATCACCAGCATCTATTCTGTTATGGCCAACCTAGATATTAACTAACCAGTAAAACCAACAAAACTTCTTAAGAAAGAACTTTTTGTTCTGTTATTAAATTCCAAGTGTGTTCTCCAAATGTAATACACAAACACAAATCTGTACTTCAGCAATGTGACCTTGAGTCTCATTGTTTGCTTCTGTGGCACTGAGAAAGCAACAAGCTGAGTAGGAACACATACATCTGAAGAGACTATTTTAAATGTTCAAGATGCTGAATGGAAAACTGTTCTATCAAGGTGAAAACCTGTTTGACATATAGCCTGTTTTGGTGTTACTAAACAGGCCTTGGTTATGAGGACCTGAGTCATAAATTCTTCAATTCTTTTTTTTTTTTCTCCCATTTTTTTTTTTAAAGTTTTCTTTCTAGTGTTTTGCGTGTTTCCAGCCTCCCCACCCCCTCAAGTTCTCTTTAGGGATTTGTGCTTGGTTATTTTTACAAAGCAGGATTTATATTAAACATCCTACAAACAACACAGCACAAGACCATACCATCCAGATAAGTGAAGCTAGAGCTGGTTTTGTTTTTTAAACTCCGTTTAATTATTGGGGATGTGCTGGACTTACAGTTCCTATTCCTAGTAAAATCTGAATGTTGTTTTTAAGAGTGCATCTACATTTGTGTCTTAACCATAGAAACGTGGTTTTGAAATTAATATTCCAATTCTCCCCACTCACTATGCTTTAGTTGTACTGGGGAGCAATTGCGGTGAGCATGAATTACATTTCTTGGGAATGAAACCCCGCCAATCTGTTCCAGGAACACATCTGATAAGCTCCAACAGCTAAGAGGGACTCAAGCACACAACAAGCACCCATGAGCCAGCAAATGACTCTCAAATCAAGTGCTTATGCAAAATCATGGAGAGCCTCTGCTGATGCAGAACGGCTTTGTAACTGCTGTGACCTACTGGCCACTGCTGGGCTGCTACACTCCTCCTTCCTCATCCCTATAATCAATAGCAACACCAACTCCTGGAACTCAGGGGATCCAGAACAGCCCAGAAGATCCAGTATGGCACCACAATGAAATTCAAAAAGTGAAACTTGCAAATCTGTGCTGTGAGAAATCCAGAAGCTTACCTGAAGGCAAAAGTAGTATTTTGTGGGTGTATCAGGAGACGATAAACCTGATGAGGTAGTCAGTGTCAAGGCACACTTAGGAAAATGAAGGCTGTATGAGCTTTTTGAACCCCCGTTGGACTGTGGGAGTTGTTTTCAATCTTTTCTGCTCTCATTTCCTAATACTAATACCCTACACAGCTCTCCCTGTCCCCATCAAAATGCTTGATATGTCTAGCTGCTCTGCCTTTGCCTGCTACAGAGGTCAAGGCCCAGAAGAGACAGTTTCCCAGAGTATGCTGCTGAACACAGTATGAGTGTAACCTACATGAGGACTTGGACGGCCACCCTGTTCAGAGCTCACCTTTCTCTGTTCTTCACAGGACTTGAGGCAGCTTATGTCAATACTCCCACCACCATGGAGAGAACTGTGTCCTTGAGGACCTAGGGGCAGTGGGCAAGATGACTATAAGCAGCAGACGGCTGCACTGTGTCCTTATAAATGTTCAGAGACTGCCAGACTTGCTCCTCTCCCGCTGCAGTCCTACGAGAAGAGGTTGCAGATACCAGTAGTCCCTTGCCTCCATGCCATCTGCTGCTGAGGGCAGCATCCTCCCCCAAAATGCCACCCTGGAGCACACACTCCAGCACCTTCGCTTGCCTCAGTTCTTAGAGGCTGGGCAAGGCACAGGAGCCATCTGTACTGGAGACTGAGAGACAGACTGGACACCTGTGTCCCACAGAGAGCCCTTCTGCACCTAGGCAGCTGGGTAGATGCTCCACCTCGTCACAGTTCTCTGGATAAGCCAGGCTTGTGTTTCAGTGTGGTATCTGGGCATGGCAGCATGAGGCACAGAGAGGATGCAGCCAGGAAAGACATGGACCTGCTGGAGAGAGGCCAGAGGAGGCCACCAAGATGATCAGAGGGATGGAACAGCTCTGCTGTGAGGACAGGCTGAGAGAGTTGGGGTTGTTCAGCCTGGAGATGAGAAGGCTCCAGGGAGACCTTACTACAGCCTTTCAGTATTTAAAAGGGGCCTGTAAGAAAGATGGGGACAGATGCTTTAGCAGAGCTTGTTAGAGCAGGACAAGAGGTGATGGTTTTAAACTACAAGAGGGGAGATTCAGGCTGGACATGAGGAAGAAATTTTTGACATTAAGGGTGATGTGACCCTGGCCCAGGTTTGGCAGAGACGTGGTGGATGCCCCAGCCCTGCAGACATCCCAGGACAGGCTGGACAGGGCCCTGAGCAACCTGATCTGGTGAAGATGTCCCTGCTCATGGCCCCTGCCATGAGCACTGGATGAGCTTGGAAGGTCCCTTCCAACCCAAATTATTCTACAATTCTCTTTTGGATAAGGCAGGCATTCAAACATCTTGAGTGACTCTGTGCAGAAAGAAGGTGCCAGCACCTCTTTTCAATCTGATGTCCTTTGGAAACATCTTGAAACATGTGTGAATTTGCCCCAGTTCATGGGCTACCCTTGGTAACCCTTCTGGATTGCCACCCTGAATCGAGGTGAGTTGTGGTGCTGCCCACAGCACCCACAAAGCGTATGGAAAAGCAAAGAGAGCAAAGGCCTGGAAGATCATGCAAATGTTCCCCCCTCATACCATCTACAGAAATACCGTTTGGTGGATTGTTTCAGGGAGCTCAGTGACAACAACCCTAATCATGGTAGATCTCCCTATCCCAAACTGATTAACTGATCAGAAGTTGCTAAGGTTAGGAGCTGTGTTAAAAGGCTCCACAGGACAATAAACCACTCTCTTGAATAATGATATGGAGTCTGGAATTGTTGCCTGGCAATGACAAAGCTTCTGTAGTAGCTCTTGACAGATGGCCTCAGCTGTACATCCTCACCTTCAATACATTCTGCATCTACTTCTTATTCTCCAAGATCCCTTTACCAACGTGATGCCACCAACCTGAGCTCAAGCCCTTTGCCAAGGGCCACCAATCAACCAAGCCAAAGCAGCCACACTGAAGACTCCAAGGATGCTATTATCCCCCATCTTCCTACTCGTCCCTCAAGACATCCACAACAACCCATGACATGCAGTCAAAGCAGCCCAATATAAATGAAATGAAATAAGTGCAACAGGTGCATGCATGCGTGAACTTGCTGTTCCCTTTTGTAGCGATCCTGACCAAAAGATCACTGTACATTAGGGAGTTAGCGATGCACAGAACAATTAACCTGAAAAGGCCCAGCCTTGTACTGTGCTGCACGTATTTCTTGACCACAGGATAAGCTCAGCCAGAACGCTGTAACAGAGGAGTCTGTAGGCAGCTCTCACTTGGCACAGACACCTACACCACTCATGTGTCCTTGCCTTTATCTGAAAGAGCAGCAAGTAGTTCTCATGTGAACATCCTTTAAGTTTGCCAGCAGAAATGATGAATAGACTTGTTTTCTTGTAAGGAAGTCCTATAACAGCTTGAATGACCAGCATGGGGTAGCCCTTCCTACAGACAGGATCTGTGCAGCACGCTGCACGTTGCTTGCAGGCTCCTCCAGTGCCACACAACTTGGAGTTCCCAACATCTACAGGGATGTAAGAGAACTTACACCATTCTGTCCTTCTTCTGACTCTTAGCTCTACTTAGTAGTGTTTTAAATGACACTTTACAGAGTTGGGATGCAATTCTCACCGGGATCATAACAGACTAGCTTCTTGTGGTGTAAAACAGCTCCCTACTACACAGTTGTGTGGCTACGCAGAGATGTAGAAGTGGATATACTCAGCAGGCATGGTAGTGCTACTTGTAAATTATGAGGAGGAGCTAGGGACAAGACCAGAAACGGAAAAGGGTTGATGGTGGCTGGGACCTTTATTTGCAGGAGGCAGATGAAAAGTGCGGTGCTTTCCAGAGTGGCCTGTTCTCCTTGTCAAGGTGTGTCCTCATAAAGCTTTATCTGGTTTGAAAGATCTGATGTTAGCGCTAAACTCCTCCATGTGCTAAAAGTAGAAATGCCATGTCCTCAGCACTGCTTGTTTCAAACTGCTTCTGTTGCAGTTACTTGCTGAAGCAATTACATTCCCTCCATCGCAGGCTTGTATTAGTAAATGTAATCAGTTCTAAAGCCTTAAGCCGTACAAAGTAGTAAGATCCAAATAATGCTTTAAAAGCAAATACCTGCAATTACTGAGCAAAATGATTCATTTGAATTACCAACTGCTCTTTTACTTCCCACACATTTCTACATGGTATAATGTCAATATTCCTGTAATCCTTTGTGAATCTTTAATACAGGCACTAAAAATATTACCTGCAGTTTTGGCAGAGCTGTATGTTTTCCATCAAAGTCTTCTAATTAAGATCACAAAGCTAGTTTGAATGCATGAATCTATATAAAACTGTCAGCTTTCTCCCTAATGAATTACAAATTCCTTTTAAACATCCCACGTAGATATTTGAAAGGGGCAAAACAGTTGAAGTTTTAAGTCATATTCCCTTATGCTGACCAGCACAAGTAATACATTGCAAAAGTACTCTCAATCAAAACTGCCTATTTACAATCTAAGCATTGGCAAGTAATAGTCTAAAAAGTGGCATTGATTTCTACAAAATAATCAGCCAGGCACTGAAAAACAGTTAAATTAGAAGTCTGCAACAGAGGTGCCCCTGGAAGAACAGGCAAAAATCTTTGCAGCACTAGATGAGCACACAAGTCAGTGCACAGAAGAGGCAATGCTGCTGCTCACATTGTGCCTCCTGCAGCATCCCAGGCAGAAGCCCAGTCCAGTCTCTTGCTCATGTTGGGTAGTTATGACCAATCTGAAGGGAATCTTTCTCCAGAAATAAACTTCCTACTTACTGCCTGGAAGCAGGCATTTCAATGGCTGAGAGTGAATGGCAGGTTACTTCTACATGTTAATACCTAATCAAAGACTGAATGAGTTGGGACATCAAATACATGGTGGACTTCACCACATGCAAGACTGATTATAAATTTTAAAAAAGACAGAGGAACAACAGCACTTTACAGGCTATTTGCATATGCATCTTATTTTTCTTACAATCTTTGCAGTATCTAACTGCTTTGCCTTTTTTTACTGTAGAAGATACATTCCCTAAGGCACAAAGAAGAGGTTCACGAAAGGCACAAACTACAAATGAAAGAAATATTAGAACATTTATTTTCCCACCCAGCATACAAAGCACTCTGTCAGCTCTAATTTGCTACCAGCAGCATGATGCCATTGTCATCACACACCTGAAGTACAACTGCCAAACAAGAAGTGGAGTACAATTCCCAGCATACTTCTTATGACCTAAAGGACAGCAGAACTATTTTTCCTTTACTATATTAAAAAAGGGGATTTGCTTTACAATTCTTGATATTTTTAATCAGAAGAATGCTTATTGTTGTCCTTATTCCATATTTTCCTGACTGAGATGAAAGAAACCAGGGTTGATGGCAATAATCTTTTGTGTGGTACTGTTTGATGAGAAATACAAATTATATAAGAACTTAACAAGTCAAAATCAATAGAGAGTTAAAGGGCAGAACCCTGACTGTGTAGGGGCTGAAAGGATGACTCTAGGGATGTGGGTGGAGGCATGGAGAGTTGACTAAACTTTACATGGATAAAGAGAAGATGAGAAGAAAGATTTGGGGGAAGGGAGAAAGATGGCTGAGGAAACACCGAGCAACAAGATGGGTTTTATTTCAGACCCTCACTTTGCACAGCTAACATCTCAGTTAAGGACAGGCAGACTATTACATTTGTGGGAAAGCAAGGTGATTATGAAAGGCTTTGTGCAAAGCCAGTCCTCAGAAAAAAGCGGCACATGCTGCCTTTTTGGCACATGAACGGACACCTGAATACTGAGATGTTCTAGACATGGAGAGAAACCTGTGGAGTGGGAAAAGCAGTGATGCCTGGTTGCTGGTTGGGAAAACAGTCAGTTCTACGTTTTGTTGCATGATTATCTCCACTTATTGCTGATACCAACACCTGGCAGCTCTCTCTAACTCCTCTTTTCTTACCTGTATAATATGTCATACTCTGGCTAAAAATTTGGATCACTTCTCCTGGTTTCCCCACATCCTCTGCAGAGCCAGTCTACTTCCTCAGTAAAATAAATGTAACAAGATGGGTCTTCGTTTATAAACCTAACAATTTAGATAGTTAAGAAAAGCTTGCGAAAGTGCAAGAACTGTATGATACTGGGCCTTTAGCAAGAGCAACATTCGGTTTCTTGTGAATTGAAATTTTACTCTCCAAGACTTGTTCTGTTGGAACCACTGGAGTTTGCTGGGTCACATGAAGGAAATTATCTTCCTAAAGCTGCAGAAAATGAGTAATTTAGGAGTACTCTAACTGTACCTTGTAAACTGAAGAGCCTCCGATGATCCAAACCATGTCTACTTTACTCTGTAACTCTGGCAAATCCAAAAGAGTTAAAGCATCATCCAGACTTTTGGAAAGATAATGTGCTCCTTCTGGAGCTTCCCTAGGAAAAGCCAAGTTTTGTTAGTAAATAATTAAAGGACCATTCATCATGAAAATTAATAAAATCTAGATATGCATTCTGTTGAATTAACAAATGACTAAATGCTTCACAATAGTTAATTATTTTGAAATGCATATTATCGCTAAACTATGCTAGAATTCTCATCTGACTGCCGGATTGCCTAATAAATCACAGTTTAATCATAACTGTGACTTAAGAGGCATTATAAATTACAGATCTGAAATTTTATATCATGTTTTAAAAAAGGTGTAACTGAGAAATTTTGATATCTCTAAAATGAAATACAGATTTCTAAACCATTAATATTTCATTCAATAAAACTAGCCAAAAAGCCCTTATCCCCCACCCTCTCTCCCCCCCATATTCAGTCCCAAACTCACCAACATTCTCCAAACAAATAAACCACTATACGTGGATATTTTTGTTTAAGACTTTTTGGATGACTGTGGGTGATACATTCAAAAAGAGAGCTCTGAAAAAGGACAGTTCTTTTCCTTAAATGCTCATTAAAATAAACTTCAAAAAGGGAAGTAAGACCCATCAACCTAACCAGGAACTAGAGAAATACAGTTTAATACATGAGTCAGAAAGACTACTGACAATCATCAGTTCGCATGCAGAGCTAGGGCTAGTATTTATTATGTAATGACAATTATCTGGTGAATTAATTAAAAAAAAAAAAAAAAGAAATTAAAATAACAATTAATAAAACTGAAGAAATGTTATCACTCAGAACCTCATAACCAGATATCCACAATGTTACATTTAGGATTACTTTAGGATGTATTGCTACACATATGCTTAGGTGCAGACTTGTTATTTATTTTACAGGCCTATTATCCATCAAACATACCTGAGCTCTCTGCTGAGCACTATATTAATCCTGTCTTTTAAAGGACGATGCTTCTCAGGAATGGAAAACCAGGTTTTTCTACCCATGACCACTGCATTCTGTTTACCTGAATAAGAGAGAAAACACTTATTTAAAGGGTATTTTTGCTCTGTCCCAAATTTGTTTTAGTTGTTTCATGGCACTGCTGGACTTTCCCTCTCTCCCCCTTGAAAACCACATTTCAGCACTTAACGAAAGCACAAGCTTAGGCCTCATTTCTCTAATTGGTCACATGCACAGAAGAAGGGGTTTGTGGCCTCCAAGTATTGGCAGGCAGTTGACAGCAAATTAGTCTCATGCACACCTATAAATTTATAATTGAAAGAAAATCAAAAAAGGCATGTCATTGCCCATTACATGCATTACACAGACACTGGCTCTGCTGTAGTTATGAGGCCAAATCAATCTTTGTGTGAGACCAACTAACATTGTCAAAAAGTTCTCTTAGTGTGAAAAAACATCATTGTTCTCTTTATAAATCCAAGCAGTATACAGTAATCGACTTTATGTTTGCATGGTCCACCATTCAAGTTATAAAATCAGCAATAATTCCCAGCTTTGAGTGTTATTTAAGGAAAAAAAAAAAAAAAAGGAAGCCATACAAAGGACAAATTTTAGGAGAACTAGCCAAATGAAATCCAAAGCAGAACTGCAACAGGTGTTCAATCAAATTCTAGAATTCACCTATCATTTCTGACCAAACCCAAACATTCATAACATGATTATCTCTTATATGTATCCTGCTAAGAGGGTTTCTCTTTTGCTGCATCAAAAAGAGCATGGGCAGCAGGTGGAGGGAGGCGAGTCTGCTCCTCTACTCTGAGACCCCACCTGGAGTCCTGTGTCCAGCTCTGGGTCCTCAGCACAGGACACACATGGACCTGTTGGAGAGGGGCCAGAGGAGCCACAGGAATGATCAGAGGCTGGAACAGCTCTGCTGGGAGGACAGGCTGAGAGAGTTGGGGTGTTCAGCTGGAGAAGAGAAGGCTCCAGGGAGACTTTATTGTGGCATTCCCATACTTTAAAGGGGCTAATAAGAAAGATGGGGACAGACTTTTTAGCAGGACCTGTACTGACGGGACATTTAGTGATGGTTTTAAACTAAAGGAGGGAATATTCAAGCTGGACATAAGGAAGACATTTTTGACACTGAGAGTGGTGAGAGCCTGGCCCAGGTTGGCCAGAGAGGTGGTGGACGCCCCATCCCTGCAGACATCCCAGGCCAGGCTGGACGGGGCTCTGAGCAACCTGATCTGGGTAAAGATGTCCCTGCTCATGGCAGGGATGGCACTGGATGAGCTTTGAAGGTCCCTTCCAAGCCAAATTATTCTGTGATTCTACAATTATGAGGAAGTGGAGATCCCAGAGAAATAAGCAAAAAGGTTGAGACTCATAAAAAGGTAACAGAAGTTCTTAACAGCACTACACAGCAGGAGAGATTTTAGAGAAAACAGTATTTTTTCATAGCTATCCTCCCTGCTTCTTGGTCTGAGAGGCTGGATCTACTAGATCACACCACAGAATCAATACTCCAGTTGTTTATTAGCAACGTCTGAAGACTCTTCTGCAGATAAGTTCAATGAGCAAGTTTCTTAGATGTACTGCAGTGTCAATTTAGATGTGTTAGCACAGACCACTGACAGCACTGCTGAAGGATATAAGTATTTTCTTACTCAAGATTCATACTGGTATGCCTACAGGGTCAGAACAAAGATGCGTCTAGACCAATAGCTAAACTACAGCAGTGGCAAGTGCAGACATGCAAGCACTGAAGATCAGTGATCTTCACTTACAAAAATTAGTGACTCTGACTTTTTTGAGCCAATGGTGATGTCGTTGCTGTGAAGATTTATGGCAGCAAAATGCATTAAGAGGTCTGGTTACAAAGCAACTTGGCTGCCAAGCATCATAGCTTATTAAAAGATTTACAGGCAGGATGGAGCAAAGCTTTTCTTTTAAATTATACTTAAAACATCTTTTTGTGATTACAGATTATTTGTGCTGGATAAGATCCAAATCGCAGACATATAAAAAGACTTACATTGTGTTACATCTTTTTTGTACATAAGGTTGCAATGGACTGAATCAGGTCTTCAAAACGTAAATAAAATCCTTCACTTAAGACTGCTGCAAAATGAGTTTAAACATTCCTTCTGGAATATGGAACAGACCTTCAAACCAGAATATGAAATAGGTCACTCAGTCAAAACACGGGCACATGTTAGGCTGCCTAGAAGTCTTAGCAAACAAGTGAGTTTTGCTAGACACAAATTTTAACAGGACCATGAAAAAAAAAAAAGAACCACAGGAAAGAGTGACCACATTGGGAAAGCAGCAGAAATGTGAGGACAAACCTGCTGTCTCTCATGGTTCTTATTCCACCAGGCACAGTGAGCCGCTTCCATGGCTCAGAGAGGTCCTGTTCTCTCTCAACACCTCCTGCCTGATCCTACCTCACACCTTGTACTGACAGTCCCCACAGACACCCAGTAGACTTGACTACCGGGTCACAGAAGGAAACGTCAAACCAGCACTAAAGCCAGTGTGAAAGAGGAATGGGGGCAATGCGGCAAGACCTGTCTCTTCTGGCAGTGCTAAGTACCCAGTCAAAACAAATTAGCTGTTTTAATCTTTTGTATTCCTATCTTTGTTTGTTTCTGCTGCCCTTCACAATTTTTTTCAGCCCACAATAACTGCTTTTGTCTCACCAAATCAACAGAGTCTATAAAATTCCTTTGTGCAAAGGTCTTGCTGGGCCTGAACATTATTGCCGTGTATTACCAGCACAGTTGCATGTTACTGTGTACAGATATATTGCGCATGACTGCAGAATTGCTGCTGTGTTGTGGGTATGGTTATGGTTTTCTGGCACATTGGGATGTCTCAACACTCACAGAACCAAGCAAAATTACTGTCACAAGGGTCAGAGGGGTGAACAAACGGCCAAGGCTGAGCCAGAGCAAACAACTTAGATAAGCTAATGCAGCCTGGAAAAAAAAAACAAACACAAACCTTTGCTAATTCATTGTGATACAAAACTCTTTCAATTTTTCATTTGTTCAGGGGTGGAGTTGTAGGTACAGCCAAGTAAGTGAAGTTTTCTAATCTGTTGGGGAAACAGGACTTTGAAATTATTTTTTTAGAAATAATGTTCAGCCCCGAAACATCTGATTCACCTCTAGCTTCTCTATCTGAAATAATCTGCTGATGTTATTTACAAGGAGGTAAAATACTTGTGAGGCTTGGGAAGGTTTGCAGAAGCAGGACTTTTAAGTCAGGCGAGAATAAAATCACCAGTCTTTTCATGACTGATACTGCATGAACTGATTTTAATAAGCAGCGGCACCTCAGCCAGGAGTACGGTACCTTCCACGTGGGTCGTGCTCGTCATCCTCTGGAAGTACTTGTACTCGTTCCTGGCAAAACAAAACAACACAACATGAAAAGCATAACAACGTGGTTCAGGAAAAAAATTACGTTTCTCTAATCGGGAAAAAAAACCCATGACGCAAATGCCGCCGCCGCTCGGGGAGGTGAGGCTGGACAGGGCCCGGCCCGGTGCCCTGACTGAAGGGAGAACTTTGGCCCCGGGTGTCTGCCCGCAGCAGAGCTTACCCGCGGCCGAAAGGCTGTTGACACGCCTCCCCGAGCCCTGGAGCACCGCGGGGCCTAGCAGCCACTGCCCGGCGTGGCCGCGGGGCCCGGCAGCCATTTCCCCGCCACGGCCCCCTCCAGCCGCCACGGCGGCCACTTTCCCGCCCCGCTGATCATCGCCCTCCCCGACTATAACTCCCAGCACGCAACGCGCGGCCCCGCACAGCCCGCCGGCGGGCAGCGCGCCGCGCTGCATGCTGGGAGTTGTAGTCCGCCCGCGCGCCCACCGCCCCGGCGGGAAGGAGCCCGGCAGAGCCGCGGTACCTCAGCGGCGGCCAGGGCAGGGTGCCGTCCTTCCCGATGCCCATGTTCTGGCACACGGCCACGATGGAGTTCAGCAAGCGCACCATGCTGCCGACCGCCGCAACCAGACTTCGGACCGAGCGAGGTCGCAGCAGCGGGGCGGGACGTCGCCGGCGGCAGGGCCAGCCCAGTGGCGGAGCGCTGAGGTGGGAGCTTGGGCGGAGCGCAACGCGCCCGCGGGCCCCTCCGTTCCCTTCTCTTCCCTCGCCGCCCCGCCCCACGCCGCCGTCGCATCCGGCGAGGCACGTCTTGCCGCTGCCGGCGGCCGGCACGCGGGTCCGCCATCGCCATGCCGCGGCGGCAGCGGCGGGAGTGCGGCGGCGGCGGGCAGCAGATGGTGCTGAGCAGGTTCTTCGGATCGGCGGGGAGCGGCGAGCAGCAGGGCGCTGTCCGGCAGACGGTGCGCCCAGGACGGCGGCGGTTGGGGCTGAAGGCGCCTGGAGGGCCGGGCCGGGCGGGAACCCTGGTGGTGGTGGCGGAGGCCCCTCGGGGCTGTCTGGTCACCCCGTGTCGGAGTTACCTCAGGAGCTGGCCACGGCCGTGCTAAACGGGGGTGCTTTGCGGCGGACCTGCCTGCAGGCAGGGCCTTAAATGTTGCTAGGGCTTCCCGCAGCACTTTTGCCTCGTGTAGTACCGGGTAGCGGTACCTGTTCTTTCAGGAGACAGCCAGGATGTGCCCATGTTGTAGGAAATGAAGTTTGGCATGGGTGCGGTGGACTTGGCAAAGCCCGTGTGCCTATCTGTGTCTCAGGTGTTTTGCTCCCTTGCAGTAGTTTAGGACCTTCTGGCACAGGTTCTGCCTCCTGGTGTGGTTGAGCATCGTGGGCTTTGGGCAGCTCTTAGTCTGCTGTTAGCTGCAGGACCAAGACTGTGTGCAGTGAACCACCAGCCTCTCGCTGTCGTAAAATCACAGAATGGTTTGGGTTGGAAGGGACCTTCCAAGCTCATCCAGTGCCACCCCTGCCATGAGCAGGGACATCTTCACCAGCTCAGGTTGCTCAGAGCCCCGTCCAGCCTGGCCTGGGATGTCTGCAGGGATGGGGCATCCACAACCTCTCTGGCCAACCTGGGCCAGGGTTTAACCATCCTCATAATAAAAAATTTCTTCCTTATATGTAGCCTGACTCTCCCCTCTATTAGTTTAAAACCATCACCCCTTGTCACCGCAGGGGAAAAAAATTGGTGTCTCTTAACAATTGGATTTCATTCAGAATTTAACTTTTTCAGTCTCCCAGTCATTGATGTTTCTAGCCCTTTTCTGGACCTGGATGCATGCTTTTTTCACCTGTGTCTCAAGTTAACCTTTTTTATTCTCTCTGGTCACAATATATTCTGAAAAGTGCATGCCATCTTGTCCATGCAGAAAAACTACTTCATAATTAGTATTAGTCTGGTGGTATATTATAGTGGTCTTGGAAAGGAAGCTCTTTGCCACTTGTGTGGGCTATGCATATGGGTATATTATGTACATACAGGTTATGGGCTTAGTTGCTGAGGGTGGAGTTCCCACTTAGCTATAAGGAGATTGAATTTCCCCAGTAATACATTTAAACCACCTGAGATTACCATATGAAATGTGGGTAGCACCTGTTGTGTGTTTATCGGCAAAGTGAAATGGTAATGTGTTTATACATTGTTGCTGTTGCAAGTTACTTTATATTTGGTCATATTTCCTGCATTCTGTCAAATAATATATCAATGATGAAACAACATACCTTGGTGAATTTTCTGTTTATGAAGTGTTGAAAGTGCTTATGTCAAAAGCCACATGAGGGAGCAGCAGTTGAAAGTACTGTGTTCTATACAAACACATGGTGATGGTAGTTAAATGTTTAGAGATAGTTTAGGAAAATCTTTTAAATCCAGATTAACACTTCCAGAATGTTGTGAAGAAGATAACTCTTACATCATTAGGATGTAGGCCACAGAAAGTAGTGCCTCTCAGAGGCAAATTGCAAGTACCTGTCAAAAAGTGGGCTCTGAACTGTAGGAATGAGGATTTGAAGATGAGATTTAATTTAGATGCAGGGTGGTAGTGTGCGGTATGATGGGCAAGTCTGTTAAGTGCTGGTTCAGTTCTCTGCCACAGAAGTAGCTCTTAGGTGCCTTTTGAAAACATGGTAGCTGCAGGTGTTTATTTTCTAGTACAACAGCCAGCTTACTCACAGAATGCATTATTTCTTTTCCTCTTGTAGCCTTGAACTTTAGATGAGCTATTTTATAAAAAACAAATGTAGGTAGTTAAAATAGTGATTTCATATATTGTAAATTAATTTTGCATTGTCTCTCCGATATCCTTGGGTCCATTATTGTCTTTCATAGAGGGTGGCAAAGAGAAAAAGTAACTGAACTTGTTTATGTTTCAGGCTTCTGAACTTGGCACGAAAAGGAAAACATCAGCTGAAAGCAATGAGCCATGTGAAAAGAAGACCAAGGCACGGCAAATTACTCTAGAAGACTTCTATAATCCACTCAAGATTCAGGATAAAAGTCAGTTGACTGTAAAGAAACCTTCAAACTTTTATACCAAATAAATAATTTTTCATTATCCAATGTAAAAAAGGTGTTGGCAGATACTATAGGAACTGTCTCTTAAGCATAAGATAGATCTCTGAAGAGCTGTTATGAGCATACTAGCTATAACGTTAAAGCACATTTCTGTGGCTCAGAAGCTGGGTATTTGAGCCTTGCTCCAGAATAACTCTGCAAATCCCCTTCAACTGACTCAGCTTGAACAGGTTGTTCAGTCAGTGAAGTTCAAATGCCCAGGCAGAAATGCTACAACTTCCCTTTCTGTGTTGGTTTAACAGTCTGTCTTATAGACTCAGGCTGAAGTATGACTGACACCCAGAAGCTGTGTGGAGTCTGTCCTGTGACTGAGATACCTAAAGGCTACCTCAAAATCAATAGTTCTAAGGCAGTGATCTTAGCTGTGAAGTGGTGGCCACTTAGTTACATTGAAAATGCCCATGCTCCATTTGGCTTTGAACTAAGAATTTAACAAATTAATGATGCTAGTAGGAAAATCAGTGAATGTAAAGGTCATTACACTTACTCTTCACTGAGAAGTCTTAGCCTCTATGATCTTTTTTAAGGAGGGAATTACATACAGTTTTGGGGGTGTGATGTTTTGAAGGATCTCTAAGACATTATCGACTAGCAATGCTATCTGCTTAAAAACTACTGAAAAACATACAATTCGTGTTCCAATATCCTTGGCTGATTTTGGGGCTTTGCAGTTACCAGTCCAGAACATAGTTGTACTTCTTTTCCCATGCATGAAGAAGCAGTGAGGAGCATTGATTTTCCAGGGAAGTTAGCCAGACTGATTACATGTACAATTCTGTTAGGCTAGCAGAAATACTGCAACGGGAGGGGAGAAGGAATGTAGGAAAGAGAGCGACAGAGCAAAATGGTTGTGTTCTGTGCTTACTGATGTCATTCTAATAGACGTTCTGTTTTAGAAAATAAGTTCCTAATATGTTTTTGTTTTGTGTTTTTACTGAAGAAGAACCTGAGAAGTGTGAAAGGCCCCGTATATGTTTGCAAACTCTAGACAGACTGAGAGAATTCAGCAGTGATTCAGACCAGCAGTGTAACAGGGTCCAGGAGGTTGGTTTTCAGAAGAAAGAATGTCTGAGTTTGGAAAAATGTCCCAGTATTATTGGGAGAAGTTCAGAATTGAAAAACTCTCTTCAGTCTGGGGACACTAGCCCAAAGGTTGCTCAGAAGGTATGTAGAGCTTTGGTCTACTGCTGCACGGATCACTTTTTATGGTTTGAAAAAGCAAGCTTTGGTGCAATGTTCCTTTTGTGTTTCTGTGTTCTGTCATAGTAGTGCAGCAACACCTAATAGACCAGTGTTTGTGTATGGATGTTTTCCTGGAACTCTTATCATAGTGAGGAGAATGCCTCTTAGAGTTCTTTGAAAAAAAGCAGTAATGAGAGAGCAGAAACACTGGAAGTGTGTGTTGTGATTGTGAAGGACCCTTGAATATTGCAATAACAAATGTTCATTGTGGCCCTTTGCTCAGTTTGCTTTCAGATGTATCAGTTTTGATATGCACTGTAAAATTCCTAATAGTCCTTCTTTGCAAAAATATGATTTAGAATTATTACTGGGATGTAGCTTAATCCAGTTGTTAATAAATATAACTACTAAAGGTATCAGTATTCTCTTCATCTATGGAGATATGGGTACCTCCCTTGAAAAAGTATCATTATGATACAAGTTGATGAGCGTGTAATACTACTTTGCTTCTCCTTTTATTATGGAACTAATTAACATTAGTTAATTGATTGTTTGGGGGCTGACCTTGCTCAGTTTGAAGTATTCAGGTCGTAAAAGGCATCTCATGGCTTACTGTGGTGATGCTGCATTGGGACTCAGCTGCTCTTTAACAAAGCTTTATGTCTGCCTTTTAGGAGGAGGGAGGTTGTTTGAAAAGTTGTATAGTTAATTTAACCTTCCTTGTTTGAAGATCATGACCTTAAACTGGGGTATCTGGATTGTGTGAACATGAGATAAAAAGGAGAATAGTGAAGAGCTTGTGGCAGGAGATTTCTGTTATGATAAGGGATTGAGATGATGAGGTGTAGTCAGTTGGAGAACAAAGAAAACTGACTCCTTCTCTGTCCCTGTTTAAAAAAACCTTGTCTGTCTGAAGTGTCTTAATTTTTGACCCTTTGTTCATCCAGTTACGTTGACACCACATGCTGTCCCTACTGGTTTAATCTGTAAATCATACTTCAGCATGTCTCATGGATCTTTGAGAACCTATTCTAGATGCTGAAATTGTATAATGTATGTCTTTTACACATGCATGTATGTGAAACATAGATGAAGAGTATTTTTTCTTAGTGACTTTCTCTTCAGTAACACTGGAGACAGCATGTGCCTGGTATAGATTGTTTGTTAAAAATGTGTGGTTTACACTAGCTGTTGTTACTGCAGATTGGATGGAGCTTTGAGCAACCTGGTCTAGTGGAAGGTATCCCTGCCTATGGCAGGAAGGTTGGAACTAGATGATCTTCAAGGTCCCTTCCAACGCAAACCATTTTGTGATTCTGTGAACTGCAGTAGAACTGCATGGTTGGTGAGCAAAGGCCCGTCCAACTCTCTCTCCACCAAGCTAAGATGGTTGTTTCAGCAAAATTCAGGTTTCTATGTCTTTGAACAGATGTGTTTGTTAATCTTCTGTGTAACAGCTAGTGCCGTATTTCTACCTTACTATTTTGAAGTTTGTTTCCAATGAACTAACACTGGTGTGCTTTTTATAGCAGTGTTGCCACTGCATATTCATATACTTAGACGCTTGTCACCAAACAGCACTCAGGTCCACTCAATCATAGATTGTCTGTGAGATGATAACAGCTGTTAAGTGTCCCTTCCTAGATCTTGAGGAAGGTCGTCTTTAACCATGTGCAGAGAGACTCTGCAAGCAAGATGTAATGAAGTCAAAGTAAAGAGCAATTTTTTCTTAGTATACTCAGTAGATGGTGAGGACTCATGAACCTACTTGACAAAGCTTTACTATCATCTTTCTGTATAAGACACCTACTGAGTCTGTGCTGGCCAGACAGTCAGGTGGGGAAGGGCTGGCCTGCCTTCCTTAGAATGACTCATCTTACATGTTGTGTCTTGCTTTTTTCTTAAAATTATAACATTTTTATGTGAGTAATTTTCTTCTAAATTCCTTGAGCTACTAACCTACAGCTATCTCAACAGTTCAATTTACATCTATGTTTTTGCTTCTTTTACTTTCTTCTATGACCTTATATCACATGCTTTGTCACAACAGTTTTCTCTGTAACATGAACAAGGTCATCCCACTGGCCTGGCACAGACCTTGGATCGAAGACTGCTGAATCCTTTGGCAGAGGACTTTGCAGTGGAGAAATCCGAGGTCCTGGGGCCATCTGAGTTCTAGACATGATACAGCTTTGTTTGTGCCAGCCTATGTTGTCTGATTGTCAAATGGGTCATCCCTTGATCGTGTGCAATTCTGGGAATTTTGCAGTTCACTCTTAACGATACAGCTAAATGTTCTCTTTTTTTCCATTTTTTCCTGACTTCATTCTTTGTACAATCCCATGACCCAAAGTATATAATTTGTACTACCTCTGTGTTTCTTCTGAGTTAACATTCCTTCTAAACAGTCTGTTGATTTTGTTGCTTGTAATCCAGATGGGACAGTTGTTAGAAATTTATTAGAGGTTAGAGGTTTAATTGCAGATACAAAAACTCACAACACAACCTGGTGAGTCATGCTTTGTATAGTAATAGACTTTAAAAACTTGTGGAGGTTTTTGTCTTTGTGGGTTTTTTTTAACCAATTTTATCAGTACTTGATATTGTGATGTAACTGAGGAGAGACTTTGATTTAAGTGAAGTGCACCGTGTTCACTGCTCTTCCAAAAGACTGGGTCCATCATTCTGCTTAAAATACAAAACAAAAAACGAAGTTGTATAGCTGAAGTTACTTGGCTAGCATAGATCACATAATGTCATTGTAAGTGATAAACCACTGAGACAGTGGACTCAAAGCTTTAACTGTTAAAAAGCGTTTTATAAACTAATATAGATTTTCTGTGTTTAAGAATAAATTATTTTGGGAGGTTTGATGAGTTCATGTAGGAAGGGCAGGCTGGAGAAGAAATATGGTTTTGGTACTTGTGACAGTGAACTGAGACTTGTATTGAATTGGTTTATTTTTTGATTTACTGTGGATTTCTGGGACATCATTAATCTCTCTGTGCTGCAGTTTCTCATCTGTAAGCTGGAGTGGTAATTCATCCTTATTTTTGTCTTCACAACCTGCATGTCTCTTGATATGTATTTTGAGAGCTCATGATACAAGAGGCATCTAATTTCAGCTGAGATGTCTAAGGACTGTTGTAAACCAAGTCAACTAATCAATGCAAAATCTTTGCCTTTCATGGCTTTTTAATTCATTTTCATTCCAAATAAGCTATATTATCTATATCCTACTTTAATAGTGTTGCTGCAGTTCTTGGGGCTATTTACTGCTAGAAAAATCTTCAGCTCTATGGTCAATGTGAGTGAAGGTCAGCAGGGATGATTGATTTATTTGATGATGCCTAACTATACTTTTCCATCTTTTATTTACAGGAGGAGTCACGCTGTGATCTTAGTCAGTTTTCTGCATCTTTTAAGTCTTATGAAAATACTCAAAATACTTCAGATACAAATATTTGTAAGAGAACCAAAAGCATTTACACTCCCCTAGAACTTCAGTTCATGGAAATGAAGAAACAGTATAAAGATGCTGTTTTGTGTGTGGAATGTGGCTACAAGTATCGCTTCTTTGGAGAAGATGCAGAGGTAATTTTTGCCAGGGTTACAGAAAGATGCTTGCATTGTGTTAGTGTCGTACTAGGTCTACAGCCACTTCCAGAAGGAAGGATTTTGGGGGGCGTAAGCTTTGTGGATTTTTCTAATACTTGAAATCAAGATGAAAAAATCTCTGCATGCTTAAGTTGAAGACACACACACTTTTTACCAAAATAGTGTTTATAATTTTGTAATCATATGGTAGTGCTTGTTATCCTACATATTGATAACTTAAGATGTGGTCCTAGAATAATTACTTGTCAGAGTAAAAGCTGAAACATTTTCAAGTGTGAATTGTCTATCATGGCCCAAAACTCTACTAGGAGTATTTCAGTTTGGAAGACAGTGGAACAAGTGGTGTAAAAGTAAATAAATATAGCTGGTATAGCCTGGGTTCTGAAAGCATCTTGAATGCATGTTCGGATGTGGCACCTACATGTGCCAGCTCTGTAGGAACTGGAAAGTACTTTGCAACAAGCATAATTTTACACTGATGGTTCATAGATTTTTCATAATTCCAGGGAGGTGTCATGGCTCCAAGCCTGACAGTATTCAAGAGGTGATTGAACAAGGCCCTCAGACACATGATGTGAACTGTGGGGTTGTCTTATGGAGAGACAGGAGTTGGACTTGATGATCCTTGCGGGTGCCTTCCAACCCAGGACATTCTATGAGTCTATGATTCTACTTCATGGAAAAAGAGTAGCAATGTTTGTTAAAATGTTACATTATAATGTGTGATTTGGAATTTTTTTTTGCCTCTTGGCAAAAAGGTAGGTGTGTTCACTGACGGGGAAGGTGGTCTTAAGCCGGAACTGCAGTCAAACACTGAATTCTGTACCTGCATAGTATATTTCTGGACTGTGAGTTCACCAGCAAACTAGTAGACAAATTACACAGTACAAATTAGATCAGGAAAATTAATTCCTAGTAACTTAGCAACGTTTCTCACTGGTCTCCAGTGTGGAAATGGCACAGATCAAAGGTTAAATTGGTAGCAATGATTTTGAGACAGAAAAAACCCATCATCCTGCCCCTGCATATGACAACCCCACAGTTCACACCATGTGTCTGAGGGTGTTGTCCAGTCTCTTCCTGAACACTGTCAGGCTTGGGGCCATGACACCTCCCTGGGGAGCCTGTTCCAGTGTCCAGCACCCTCTGGGTGAAGAACCTTTTCCTAATGTTCATCCTGAACCTTCTCTGGCACGTCTTCCTGTCATTCCCTCGGGTTCTGTCATAGGTCACCAGAGAGAAGAGCTCAACACCTTCCCAATCCTCCTCCCCTTGTGAGGAAGCTGTAGCCACCATGAGGTCTCCCCTCAGCCTCCTCTTTTCCAGGCTGAACAAACTAAGTGACTGTAGCCGTTCCTCATACGGCTTCTCCTCTAAACCCTTCACCAACTTCGTAGCCCTCTTCTGGCCACTCTCTTTTTTACCCTGTGGTTCCCAGCCCTGCACACAGTGAATGCTCCAGGTGAGGCCGCACCAGTGCAGAGCAGAGCAGGACCATCCCCTCCCTGCCCGGCTGGTGATGCTGTGCTGGATGCATCAGGACATGGGTCCCTCTTGGCTGCCAGGGACACAGTTGGCTCATGTTCAACTTGCCATTGACCGCAACCTCTAGATCCCTCTCTGTGGGGCTGCTTTCCAGCATCTTGTCCACCAGTCTGTCTGTACAGCCAGGGCTGCCGTGTCCCAAGTGCAAAATCCAGCACTTGCCCTTGTTGAACTTCATGTGGTTGGTGATTGCCCATTTCTCCAATTTGTCCAGATCCCCCTGCAGGGCCTCTCTGCCCTCGAGAGTGAACAGCTCGTCCCAATTTTGTGTCATCAGCAAACTTTAATCCTTCAAGTCCTGAGTCTAAGTCATGTATAAAGACACTGAAGAGTGCCTGCCCTGTGGAACCTGCTAGTGACTGGTCACCAGCCCAACACGACCCCATTTACTAGAACTCTTTGAACCCAGCTGTCAGCCAGTTGCTCCCCCAACTGCATTGTGTGTTTACCTGGCTGTGTGCTGGACATCTTGTCCAGGAGGAGACTGTGAGAGACAGTATCAAAGGCTTTGCTGAAATCCGGAAAGATCCCATCGTTTGGCTTCCCTTGGTCAATGAGGTGGGTAACCTTGTCATACAAAGAAATTAAGTTTGTGAAGCAGGACTTACCCCTCATGAACCCATGCTGGCTGGGACCAATGACTGCATTATCATTCAGGTGTTTTTCAGAAACTCCCAGAATAATCTGCATGATTTTTTCAGGCACAGAAGTGAGACTGACAGGCCTGTATTTAGCTTCCACTGCTGTTTGATACTGATTTTTCATTTTTTTAATTGATTAGCTAGCTTAATTCCATTCTTATAACCACAACTGAAATAAATCCATTATTTTTGCATGTTTGGTGCTCTGAAAATTATTTGACCCTCTGTTGAACTGTGTTGCAGTATCCGTGTGTCTGTGCAGGTGGTTTATCTCACAGTCATAAAGATCAAGTTGCAGCGTAAAAATCTGACGTGAAGTAGTTGTGCATCAGTAGTAGCACAGAGATGAGCTCCTGAATTGTATTTTGAAATATCGGCTGACTCTTCTTCTGCTTTGCAGATTGCAGCTAAAGAACTGAACATTTATTGTCATCAGGATCATAACTTTATGACTGCCAGTATACCGAGTCACAGACTGTTTGTCCATGTGCGGCGACTTGTAGCAAAAGGATATAAGGTTATTGCTGGCTTTTATTAAATGATGTTAAGTACAGAATAGCACTGAAATAACATGTACTTGTACCAGGGTCTTATTTGAACTGAGAAGTGGGAAACTCATTATCATCTGTTTTTGCAGTTAAAATGTCTAACTTTCCTTTCTTTCAATTTCTCTATTCTGGTCTCATTAAATTTAAGTAGATCCAGTCTTCCTCTCTTTTACAGAGAAGTATGTTTGTGTTTAATAGAACAGTTCTAGAACAATTCATTCTCTCAGTTTTTATCAAGCCTGTGTGTTAGATAAAAATATGTTTATATATCTGCTCTGTCTTTTATTTATCCTCACATCCTTGTTTTTCTTTTCCCAGCCCGTTTTATTTTTCTCTTTTCATTACTGTTGTTGATCCCTGTAATTCTATGGCTTTCTGTTGATAGATATTTTTTCTGTCTATGAGAAAATAACTTTTTGAATTTAAATTGATTGCAGTGACCATTCGCTGCCCACTGGCAAACTCTAGCTAAATTGTTTCAAAACAGGACAAGAAGCTCAGAGGCAGTAGCTGAGGGGGCAGTTAGAAGTGGACAAAGTATAAGGAAAAGCAGTGCTTTATAATCTCATTAGTAGGATTGGTGCTAGTTTCTGTGCTTGCTGCTCAGCTTTAGTGATGCAGTTGCTGTTTGCATGTCTTAAAAGATCACCCTATTTATAAAATTAAAAAAAAAATCCTTTATTTTCAAAGCTGACTCTTTTTTCCCTTGTCTGTATGCCTGTAGGTTGGAGTAATAAAACAAATGGAAACTGCGGCACTGAAGGCTGCTGGAGAAAATAAAAGCTCTGTCTTCAGCCGGAAACTGACTGCTCTCTACACAAAGTCTACGCTTATTGGAGAAGATATCCTTTTCCAAGAAATTTTGTTTCACTCTCTAACGTTTGGTGTATGAGAGGCCATAATTGTACTATAGTGACCTAGATGAAACATGAGTAGCTAGTGACCGCCAGAGAGGGGCAGCAGGAAATAAAGTTCCTTTAATTTTATGTTGTAAAGCATCGTGCCGGCTTTATAAAGAATTTAATCTTCTCGAGGCTTTAGGTTTGTTGTGAAACAGCAGAGATTGTGTTTACTGCAGTTGCTTTCTGAAGTCGGAGAGAGGACTTCCCATGTCTCCAGTGTTCTGTAGGTCTTGTCTTCAATTTGGTATTTTACCAGGTTGAGAATGCATAGCATTAGTGATTCAGGAGGGTGTGAAGAAACTAGAATTGACTGTTTGGTATCAACAATTTGCTTTCTGTGACAAGAAGGTAATAAAATCAATGGACTGTTAAAAATCTGGCTAGGTAATTAAGTCATGACTATTGTAACAAAGAAAATGCAAAAATGAGGTAGAAACAGCTTTTAACCAATGAAGTTATTTTCTTAATTACTTTCCTTCCCATTTCAGTTTTCTTATCTCCTGCTTTATCTACCTCATGATTTTTTCTTTAATTTCTTTATCTAGATAGCAAGAGCTAAAAACATTGTTAGATTAATGCCTGTGGGGTTGCACTTAAGGAGTATGTCAGGGAAGTAGTTAACACAGTCCTGAGATATTTTTTTGAAAACTTTTGGTGGACTTACAGACTCTCTTGTAATAGCTGGCAAACTCCATGAAGTCAGGCTCAGCAGTATGACCCAACCCCATGGATAGATATGCAGGAAGTGTTTAATGCAACTAAATTAATCTCTTCCTTAGCTGTTTAACTCAGGGTATTGCCTGCCTTTCAGTTGCAGCATACCTAGTGCATTTAGTTTTTTTCTAGTAGGTGCGTGTGCTTTGAGGATATGAAATCAAAATGACCAGGTGGAGTAGCCCATGTGCAGAACCAGCTGCTGGTTTAACTTTTGACACAGCTGCTCTTGCCTGAATGGGAAGATCCACAGACATAGCCAAAGACGGCCTTCACATGAGCTGATGAAATCTGTGCATCCTGTAACTGCCTGTCCTGTGTTGACTTCAGGCCTCACACCAACAGTCATCTAAGGATCACTAAAATAGTAGGAGTCAAGCTAATAAAAATGTAACAGACCTTCAGTCTAGAAGGCCCAGTACAAAATCTAGTCGAGAAGGTCTTAGATCTAGGGTCTATGAATAATCCACCAGAATCTGTCTACTATTTTATTTTTTTAACATTTGTCACATGTGTACCCTTTGCTGAAGCTAGATGATTCTGTTGATGTTGAAGAGGTAACAGCAGATGTCCCTGATAACTACCTCCTCTGTATCTGTGAAAACGGAGAAAACTTAAAAGACAGAAAGAAAGGTGACATTCTAATAGGCATTATGGTAAGTTAGTTTCACAGGGGAAGCAGTATTTTAGGATTCATGTTGACTCTTTTTGGGAGGTTTTTTAATTGCTGTGGGTGTTACGTTGGGTTGGTTTGTTTGTGTTTGTTTTTTTTTGTTTTGAGATGAGTGGTTATATTCTTATTTAAATTTATGATTCTGTCCTGTCATTCAGTGTTTGGGTCTTTTTGGTTTTTGTTTTGTTTTGTTTTTTTGTAACACAGTGCAGTTTAGGTAAGATACCATCCATGTGTGAATTTTGATGGCTTTATATTTTAAAACCACAGAACAGATCTGGAGTTGACAGTTGAATATTCCTGATACTGTTTTTACTGCTGTTTTACTTGAAAACATATCTGTGTTTTAACCAAATATAGACAAATCTTTAGTTCAGATGCTTTACTGTCATGAAAGTTTAAACATTTATAGGGTCAATATGTTAAAGCTTGTGAGCACTTTTTTTCTCTATAAATACTGTTTTTCAGAGGAAGAAAGTGACACTTTTTTACTGTTTACACTTCAGATTTTCAGATTTGTATTTTCTTTTAAGGTGAAGATTAAAACCAGGACTATTTAGCTGGCAAAAAAAAAGTTATAACTAAAGCCCAGTGTGATGGTAATTCATTAATTTAAAATCGTCTCAATTGTGCTTGTATTTGAATGTGACAGTGCAGGTGGGAGAGAACAACAGCGTGTGCTGGGATGGCAGTTAGTTTCAAGGCTGAATTGCATGTACTTTCCATGGACTTTGAGTTGTGTAGATTTGCCTAGCAATAAAAGTTGAGCAGTGATAGACTGATGATAGCAGGAACATATTTACATTTTTAAGGTATTGTTCTCGTTTACCAAGACAAAACTGTGGCAGTCTTTTGAAGTTATTACTGTATCATAGATTGATCTGCCACTTTCACTAAGCATGTGGGTGCTATAGAATTTTCTGCTGTGTACCATAAATTTTCTTTCTGGTTTGACAATTTGAGTTACTGAAACACTCCTTGAAAATGTAAATATTCAATGCATATTTTTTTTTATTTAACAGGCAATCCAACCAACTACTGGAGAAGTAATTTTTGACAGTTTTTGGGACAGTGCATCTCGCCTACAATTAGAGAGTCGGGTTTTGCGCCTGCAGCCAGTTGAAATAATACTTCCATCTAGCTTGTCAGCTCAGTCTGAAAAACTCATCAAGAGTATAACCTCCATGAGGTATGTTCCATGGGCTTTTTGTTGTGTGTTGGGTTTTTGTTTTGTTTTGTTTTAAATTACAGCATAGCCATTGATAAAGTTTAGATCCAGAAGAAACGTGGATGTGTATTTCTCTAAAGGCCCATTTCAGAATGGCTGTAGTTTGCTGCTTGGTTGAAAATTCCCCATATCCCAGTGAGTTTTGGGCACTCATTCTCAAATTGTATTTAGCCTGAAATTCATGGCTTCTGTCTCAGGCCTATGAAAGATTTGTGTGCTTAAACATTTGCTGTTTTCATTTAGATCATCTTGCTCCCACACTCTGGACCATGTTGAATTTATTTTTATGTATTTATTTATTTATTATTATCTGTTGAATTTATTTCAGCGCTCATGCACTTATCTTAAGGATCTGCACATGGTGTTATGTGGCTGCTTTTCTTGTTTGTCATAGTCTTAAGCTCTGTAAAAGGCATGGAAGTTTTTCTAATAATGTAGATATAGAAAACCTTTGCAACTGGTATTTCATTCTGTTTGGCCTATTACTCTATCTTGAACCTGGATATAGGCTTGGAAGTATTGTGACTGATCATCTGTTTATATTTTGTGTTCTCTGTGTATTTCAAAAGTGAATGTTACATGTTTTCTCTATCAGTTCTACTGTGGAAGGATAAAACAATCCTCTGAACGTATGTGATGAACTTGTGAAATATTTCAGATGCAATTTTTGTGAGAAAATACCAGTTTTTCACCTTTTTTTTTTTTTTTTTTGACCATGCAGCTCTGGGCTGTAGAGGACTAGCTTAAAGCTTGGCATTTCCATTTTGAATGAACTAGTCAGAAAGGATGATATTGTTCTGTATGTTAACAAAAGTGGAGCTAAGAAAGCCAAATAAGAATGAATGTATTACATAGGCAAAGTTTTGTATTGGGGTGAAGATACGAATATCATCACTCTTCCATATTGTAAAGGTAGACAAATACATCACAGTAAAACAGAGAGGAGCCACCTGCCAGTCAAATCTGTACCTTGGCTACCTCACTTAAACTCTGCCCAAGTCACGATCTTGTAGCTTCCCCTAATGCTCCAGATGGCTGAGCCGCTTAATTAGTCTGCTCCACAGGCATTCTTTTCCTCAACTACCAGTGTAATCCTTCTTCGTCCCCTTTTATTAAGGAAAAAATTATATATATATATCTATATATATGTATATTTAAAAAGGGAAAAAAAAAGGAAACCTGACATGAAGTAGTGGGTAGGCACTCATGTCATCTAGAAAAGCTAGTTTTGTGGCACATCTAGGAACTTCCACAGGTGTTTCTGTACTTGGCTGTCAAGCTTTCAAGGGCATGTGTATGTGAGAGGCAAGACTTAGAGGAGGGACTGGAAGTGTCTGATTTGGTGTGAGGCATCTTAAGAAAATGTGGCTTGTGAAAGTGACACATTCATCATCATTCAGCGGTGTTGTCATGCTTGCACTTCTAGCAAAGTGTGCTCTTGTCCTACTAGGCTCTTCAGTTCCCTCAGCTCATGTATGGACTGCAAAGCCATAAGGTCAACTGCAGTGAGATGTACTAAGCAAGTAATACCAATGTATTGCCCTGTAGTAAGATGGTTTGTTAAGACTTCAGCAAATGACCAGTTAGAAAGTAACAAACGTTTCCCAGTTGCTAACAGTTGTACATTTTTGCCTTGCTGATCCTTTGATAACTTTCTCTTTTGCAAACCAGTTCTCTAGGATTATGCTCAACATATTTCTAAATATACCATAATGAAGACTAACAGTTCTTACAGTTCTTATTTTGTTTGGCCTTTTTTTTTTTTTTGGTTGCTGGTATTGTGCACTGACAGTTTTGTGGAAGCCAGAGGAAGGTAAAAAAATGTAATAAACTGACAAAGCAAGTGCATTTTTTAGAAAATAGTAGTTTTGTTGTATTAAGGAAATTCTGATGAAGGTTGGAGAGGGTGATTGTATTCTTTTTCTTTCGGTTCTGCACAACTTCTCATTTCTATTAAGAACAAAAAATAGCACCCATTAGCTGGTTTTGTGAACAGATACTAGTTTGTAGCTTTTTCCATTTTCTGGTAATTTACTAGGCAGCTCTCCAGCCTAAATGTCCTTAATTACATGGAAGTGGTAAAAAAACCCCAACACGTTACTTCAGTACACTTCAGCAGCGTTATTTCAAAACCAATTCTTCATGGATTTTCTTCTTTCAAAAGTTTGACCACTAGATGGCCCTGAAGTATTTAAAATTTATTCAAGTGGTTCCAATATGTTGCTTTCTTGTGCTTTTAACTAGGCTTCAGTTTTTATATATATAGATATATATATATATATGTATTTTTTTAATACAGGCAGTAATTTTATTTTAATGCATATTGAGTGTTCTGTAGTATTCAGTTTGGGTTATTGTCCGTTACCCAGTAAGTTCATTCTTTGTCTGCTCTTTTTTAATAGCTCCTGGTGAGAATCATCTGTTAGCTGCAAAAGGTTTCAATTCTATACTTTTTTTGAAGACCCTTCTGACTGAACCCATGGGAACCAGGTCTTGTGTTTCAAGAAGGCTCCTCATGTCTTTGTGTATCTATAATGCAGTGGAAACCCCCTGAATTTAGAGAAACAGGGTACAGATGAGAGAGAAAAATAGTCCCAGGAGGTGTACAACTTGGAGTCATTAAGGGCATGCAAGAACTGTACCAGGGGCTGTCTGAGTAACTCAGGGGATGATTTGGTTTTGGATATTGCATATTAGAACTTCTCACTGAGTGACCAAGGTGGTGTGACCAAGGTGTCCTCCAGCACAGAGACTGTGCTGGTGGTTAGTAGAAAACCCACAGCATTTAGTCCAGATAGATCACTGCAGAAAGCAGTCATAATCTGGTTCAATGGCTGGTTATATTGGCAGAGTTGAAAGTATCTGTGTGCTTTCCTTCCATTTCTATACATATATTTTTAAAAAATATGCAGAGATCAAATATGAATATTATATACTGGTGTACATGTCTCTCTGCCTTTATTCTACAAAAATAAAGCGTACGTATTTCCTCCTTATGGAATGCTGTGTTTCCCTTTTCCTGTTCTCTTGTTGCCACCACAGCTATGTCCAGGCTCAGCTATGTCATTCACACTGTTTATTGGTGCTTCTGTTTTGGTGTTGTGCACGTTTTCACAGTCAAATTTACATCACAGAAGGAAAAAGCAGCTGAGTTGCAGGGTGCTGCTGTTCTAAATTTGATTTTATCAAAAACAAGGCAAGTCGTCAGAAAGGTTTTAGTGGTTTAATCTGGTTGATAATCACCAGGAGCTAATACTCAAACCTAAGGAGTACTTTGTAATGGTATAAATTATTTCTGTGCATTAATGTAAAATAGCTGTAAAGAGTTTTGAGTCAAATACGAAAGTGCAAGTAAAATATACAATGGAAAGAAGCCTTCTCACTTAAGTTATATGCAGTATAGTGAAAGTGAAAAGTTTGCTTATCCTGCACATCAGTGGAGAAAATACTTTCACTTTCACCCTGTAAACAGGGTCTTACAATAGGAAGAGTGAATCACATTTTACAGTAAGTTAATAAATGACCAAAGCAGCAGAAGAGCTTTTTAAAGAACTGTCTAAGAGCAGCAGTTTGAGCTGTGCCCAAGAAAGCAGTTTGTAGTGTAAGATTTGGTCCTGGTTTGAAGTTCTCCACGTCTAAGGTAGGCATGCACATTAACGAGCAGTAAGCGAAGGTAGACGCTACTGTAGTAAGAATTCTTAATCTGTTTGTTGGAGTTGTTCATACAATGGAGTTTTAATTCAGTTAGCAGGAAGCTAGTTTAGTTAAATTGCGTACTTGTTTAGGGTAGGGAAATCCTAGCCTGAATAAATGGGTGTTTTACAAATGATTTAAATGACGTTTGACTCATCCATCTTTTTGTGGAGATTTTCGTTAACCATTTGGATTAAGCTTTGGTGTTTGCCAACCTGAGTAAGCTTTAAGGAATAGTTTAACTTGTGATGTAGACTTGCGTTACAAGTTACAAACTTTCCCCTTTGGTAATTTACAACTCATGAAAGTAAATGTTCTTAGATGTGTGACATGGTTTCATGTCCATTTGAACCTAGGATATTGCTCTTTCACGTGGTAAATGAAATGCTCCTATTATCAATGTTGTGACAGACATTGTCCATAGAAATTAGTAACTAGAAAGTACTATTCGAGGACAGATTTAATGACTAGAAAGTACTATTCAAGGACACTGAACCGGAGGTCAGTTTTGCGGGAGAGCCTTGCTTCAAAAGCAAAGTAAAAGTTAAAAGTAGGTTCCAGAAACCGGTTCAGAACAAACTGTTCTGGTGTGTAGTGTTCTGTTCCTAAACTGATAGTAACATCTGTTTGCAAGTGCTGGCCTGGCTGGAGGAAAATCTTTTAAGGCTTTTAGTTTCCTTCTTTCTAGAAAACCAAAACATTATTGCCTTCAAAAAACACATGTCTTTTTAAAGGAGAACACTGTGTTTTGTGCTTCAGGCTCTTCCTAGTCAAGGGTCAATACCCATCCTCCTTAACATACTGGCTGCTTTAAAAGTTGGCTTGTACTGTTCTCTGGTCTTCCTGAAGTTGTTTTTGAGGCTTCTTTCCATTTTGGTTGTTCTTGCTCTCTCATTTGGCCCTTTTTTGTTTCATTGAAAAATGTGATACTTCTATTGAGTTAATATTAAGAGTGCCCCAGTGCTCCTCTTTCTATTTTTTTCCATTTGCCATTTTTTATGTGAACACTGGCAATGTTTTATTCTGTAGCATTCTTTGGCATCATGTAAAAAGATACCGATCACAATTATTTCACTTTCGACTCCAAAGCATCATTTCACTCAAGTCTGCTTTTTTTTGTGTGTGTGTGTCTTGTTTTTGATGTCTGGTCAACAATCTAAAATCAGGATGATAAGATAATTAACCTCCTGTCTGCGCCTGTTGATTTTTCACTTTATTCTGTTTCCTCCTGTTAGCTTGGTCCTGTAATCTAGGAGGCAGTTCTGGCACAACCTCTATCATGTGCTGCATTGTTCAGGCTGTGGCTAGGTCTCCTACTTGCTCCCTGTAGCGTGGCTAAGATTTTTTAATTCTGATTATGGCATTTGGGTTTCTGTTTCACCAGAGTACTGCAGTATTGGTTTTGGATTGGGAGTTTGCTCCCTGGAATTCCCTTCTCTCTCAAATTCATTGGAAACTGAAATCATCCTCCCCACTCAT
This sequence comes from Columba livia, assembly GCF_036013475.1. Classification (NCBI taxonomy): domain Eukaryota; kingdom Metazoa; phylum Chordata; class Aves; order Columbiformes; family Columbidae; genus Columba; species Columba livia. Next base: position 76,988,658 of record NC_088642.1, read on the forward strand.
TGGTATGATTGTGTTACTCCTGGGCTGAGTCCCACAAGTAGCTGATCTTCCATCATTACATGCAATGCAGGCTTGCTTTATTTGTGTTTAAGGACCTCTGTAAATAACATTTTGAGCTCTTTCTGCTTACACCACATCAGTGCAGTGCTGGTACCCCCTCTGTTTTAGCTGTGACTTCTGCCTTTAACTTTGTGTTGGCTGTGGTCTCTCAGACACCTGCCAGGTGTGTTATTCTGTGGTATCAGCCCTGTTGTGATCTCTTACAGCCCAAAGCATTACCTGTGGTGGTGGTATTTGACTGCTAGTTGGTTATTTCTTGTCATCCTGCTCTCCAATTGTATTTCATCAGAAATCAAGAATAAGAGATGTCTTTCTTCTCTTTTTCTCTCAGTGTAGTCCCGTGGTAGAATTCAGCAATGCTTTGAGTTCCTTGAAATGGGAAGTACAACTGTCTTTGTAAGTTAGCTTGTAAAGGGTATAGGAGTGAGCAATAGCAAATTTATTAGATGCATTGGTCAATAGTGCTATTCATTGCTAATTGCTCTCATGGATAGGGTTATGGATTTATGTCATCTGTCAAGGAGTAGAAACTCATCTGGAATGAACTCAGTTAAGTCTTGTAAAAGAATATAAAATATTTTTAATTTTGTGATTCTTTATGTGACTGATGGTTGCTCAGATCAGAGGATGCTTTCATATAGCTCATCTTGAAGACTTTTTTTTTAAAACAGGGAGCAGTTATGTGCATATATATATATATATATATATATATATATGTAGCTCAGCTCATAAGGTTTGTAGTTGAGCAAGGACGATAAGGCTTGTGGTGGCTAAAACAAGACACCAAATGGTTATTGTGAGAGTAAACAGTATTGCAAACGAAATTGCTGAATGGAGGAGTGATGAGGATCTAAAGGGTTTGTAATCATATAAAACTAGTGGTTTTGTGGTTTGTGTAGCTTGTAATATTCCCATGGATTTTTAAGTGAAAGGCAAGCTGTGACAAACATCTTGAGAATGTTTTGTATAAATGGAAGCTAGAAGCATTTGAATTTGTAGAAGGAAAAAAGCAAGTAAAGTACAAAACCAGCATGTGAGCCATTTTCTGTAAATACGAAAACCAAATGCATCACTGAACAGATGTTTACTGACTAAAGAGGCTTTTTGCACTGCTAATAATCCAATTCATGGCCTGGGCAACTCAGCTGCATGGAGAGCTGCTTGAAGAGTTCTGGTCATGTCATAGCTCACTTGTTTAGAATAGACAGGGGAAAAAATCCACAACAGTATTACCAAATCATGTAATGACCTGAAAGAATTGTTGGACATCTTTTTTTGTGCTTTAATCTTGCTGCAGTCATGAAGCGTGCTGTTCTCAATATTGTATTTTATTATTGTCTTCTGTGGCATTTCAGGTGAGGGAAACATGGGGCTTAAATCTGTTTTGACAAATTGCTTATGTGTAAAGTTTACTTCTTTACCATCGCCTACCTTTGTGCCCTTCACAGTCTGGGACACAACATGGGCATATGGCATCCTTTAGGTAAAATTACTGTTCTATTATGCATGCAGAGTTGCCACTAGAAAAAAAAAATGGGAAGGCAGTTGCAAAGCACCGTGTCTGAATATAGTGCAGAGCACTTCTCTTAATCTGGGTCATACGTTAGGTAAAAAAATGTTAATATTGCTTGTTATGGTAACAGCTGGCCTTCCCAGGCCTTGCCCAGCTCATGTGTTTTGTACATTCTTCCCAGCAAAAGTGAAGATTTGTGCTCTGATCTGCTTCTCCAGCAGTTCATACGTGGTTCAAAGGTACATTATTTTTCATATGACTGTAAGCAGCATGGAAAACATGCTCTGTTCAGGAGCTGTATTTGTGGCATTTTTGCACTGATATTTATAGGTTTGGCTTTTTTTTTCTTTTTCCCTGGTGTTTGAGCCAGAAATTATTAAATGAATAATAATTAAATTAATCTCAGTGCTTGTGCAATTTCTGTCAAAAAATTATCTTTTTAATTTGAAAATAAACTAATTATTGAAATAAGCAGGAAAATTAAAGCATTTATTCTCAAGTTTTGGCACCTATTTGATTTATTATTATAGGATAGACCAGAAGATGACGTGCAAGTCATTCTACTTTTTGTTGTCTTCTCTGGTCGTTATGATGTTACTTGCTTTTTTATCTCAGTATATATTTATATATTGTTGGCTTTTCACAACAGGTGTCAGTTTTCCAGCCAGGGAAGAACAGTTGTGAACTCAACTGGGAGCCTGGAGCTCCACACCTCTGTCCTCCAGGAGGTGGCGCCACCATGCTGGAGCTCCGCTTGTCCTGGTCCTGGCCGTAGGGAGGGAAAAGATGAAAGCAACCAGTTAATAATAACTAATTTTCCCTAGATATCTGCGAGAACAATAACTGTGGTGCATTAGGTGACTTTGTAGAGAATGTTAATAAATTCCCAAGTTAAATAATCCTAATTTGAAGGAACAATTCTCAGTTATGTTTGGAATTTTGTAACTTAAGATAGAGGTCATTGCCCTGTCAAATAACTGAAATAACTCAAATGGCATTGTTATTTTGACCTTATTTGTATCAGTAGTTTAATTTCCAGTTTTCAGATAACGCATTTATCATTCAAAGAAGTGAACATTTACTAATGGATGTTTACTTTAATGATAGAGCAGGCAATTGTATCTGATGGGCTTGTGTAAATTGGCAGGTTGTACAATAATTGTCAGTGTAGCAGCTGCATACTGTACTGAAGTGAGAGGAGGGAAAGTACATGCATATGCACCCACTTAAAATTGGAAGTTGTCTCAAGTATATCAAAGTACAGATAAAAATGACTTGCAAAAGTGTTGAATGTCCCAGTTACTCTGACTGTACCGAAACTGAGTGCTCAGGTCTTTACAGTAAACCAGCCACTTGTTTATGTGCTTTGAGGTGACCAGAGCAGAAGGCAAGCAGCTTTTCTTCTTAAAAATAGCAAAACCTCAAACAGAACTGGCATCTCTGTTTCGACCGAAGGTGAGTTTTGAATGAAAGTAAAATCCTTTTTGAGGTGTCCAGTTACGTCAGTACTTTGCTGTTGTAACTCCATACTCTGGGCTGTCCTCCACATTGGGTGGCCTGTGGTAACTGCCTGTGTGCATGTACTGTGGTTTAAATGTGAAGGTAACATGTTGCATTTTCATGGAGAGGTAATCTACTGGACCTTTGTAAGGGTAAATGCATATGTACTCCTTGATCTATTGTAGAGGAGCTAACACACTGCGAGCAGCATATGTGTATCTGATGCCAGCTTGTTCTTATAACCACAAAATCAATTGCATATTTTCTGTTGTTCCAGGTACAAGTGAAAACTCTGCAGTAACCTGCAGCAGGGGTGCACATGTTCAAGTAGAGGAGGACTCTTAAGCTCTTAAAACAGTTGTGCAAATGTTTGTTGTTTTTTTTTTTTTTTTAACAGCCTACAAGTGTTTGTTGGCATATTTGTTAAAGTTCTAGCTTTTTTAAATGTAATGACCTATTTTCTGCAATTCTGCTTTAAAGTTGAGTTTCCCTGTGAAACAGTGGCATCATGGACACCTTGAATGTGTTAATTTCTCAGATGTTATTTCTTCCCACATTTTCTGCCCTCGTTGGTGGTAGGGGTTAGGAATTCAGCAATTTTAATCAAAACAATGTAGTGATGTGAGATGAGTATGGGAAGGAGAAAGACTGAAACTATCTGTGTGTTGGACATGCAGATAGCAGTAATACTAGAGTAAGGAGAAGAATAATGCTTTTGTAATGGTGACTCCCAGCCCCTCATGAGTGAGGGAAGAAAGGCCATGAAGATATTTATTTTTTATAAAAACAGAATATATTCATTTTATTAACTTTGAAGAAAATGAAACTGAAATGGGTTTTTCTGTGCTATCAATTTACTGAACTGCAAAAGGGAACAAACTTTATGTTTCAAGCTATCTTTAACAATTTAATTTTGTGCTTGACTGGCTTACAACAGTAGTTGCTTTTGATGTATGGCATAGGTAAGAGGCTTTCAGTAAATCAGAGTTGTGAAGAGTGTACTTAAGCCTGGACTATTCCTCTGGGAATTTGGAATGGTAAAAAAGATTGTTAGAAATATGTACTTAAGTTTGCTTCTCACATTGCGTGGGTATTTTCTGAGTTATTAGTAAAGCATTTGGAGTCATTGCTATAATAATTAGCTCTTCCAGTACAAAGCTTAGTAATGCAGTATTTTTTTTAATGTAAAAAGGTTTCATGTATGTATATTTGCTTTCCATTTACGTGAAAGAATCTTCCTGCAGAGGCAGATGGATGTATTTAAAAATAGTTCATGGCAAATATACTTGAATCTATTCCTCTTCTTATTTTATGTTGTGCCTGTCTCTCTTTCTTCTTGTCAGGCAGAAGATAACTGTCTTCCCCTCCATCCCTTCTACCTCTTCTTTTACAACTAAGCTACCTGCTTTCTTGAGTCTTTCCCACTTATTCATGTCTGTGCCCTTTTGTTTCCTGTATCTAGAGTGCTCTTGACCCCATCTCCAGTAAGATTTCAGACACTCCTTGCAAGGTTGCTTGGCCCTGTTCTTTTCCTCTACATACCTCTAGACAAAGTCACGGCTGACAGGGACCTTAAGATGGGGAGAGAAGCAGCAGCTACCCAGATAGCATCCTAGGGAGGACTTAAGTCAGAACCTTCTAACTTTCTTCATCTTTTATGTATTCTGGTGAAGTTCTTGGTTCTTAGAAGGAAGGATAACTTTCCTAGACAGATCCACTAGGTTTTTTTTGTACTTCACGCCACCTCTCTGCATGTCTTATACTGCTTTTGGGCTATGCATTTCTGTTTTTACTTAACAACTCATGTTAGAGCTTGAGGAAGAACAAAGAGAACGCTACAAAGAACAAGGTGGTAGTCATAGAATCACAGAACAGTTTGGGTTGGAAGGCACCTTCAAAGCTCATCCAGTGTCACCCCTGCCATGAGCAGGGACATCTTCACTCAGATCACATTGGTCAGAGCCCAATCCGGACTGCCCTGGGATGTCTCCAGGGATGGTTCATCCACCACCTCTCTGACAACCTGGACCAGGCTCTCACCACCCTCATTATAAAAAAATTCTTACTCATGTCTAACTTGAATCTCCCCTCTTCTAGTTTAAAACCATCACCCTTGTCGTGTCATAACAGGCCCTGCTAAAAAGTCTGTCCCCATCTTTTTTATAGGCCCCTTTAAGGTCTCCCTGGAGCCTTCTCTTCTCCAGGCTGAACACCCCAACTCTCTCAGCCTGTCCTCCCAGCAGAGCTGTTCCAGCTTCTGATCATTTCTGTGGCTCCTCTGGCCCCTCCCCCAACAGGTCCATGTGTGTCCTGTGCTGTGGAACCAGAGCTGGACACAGGACTCCAGGTGGGGTCTCACCAGAGTGGAGCAGAGGGGCAGAATCACGTCCCTCCACCTGCTGGTCACGCTTGTGATGTAGCCCAGGATACAGTTGGCTTTCTGGGCTGTGAGCTCTTATTGTCGGCTCATGTCCAGTCTCTCATCGCCCCGTACCCCCAAGTCCTCCTCACAGGGCTGCTCTCAATCCCTGAATCCACAGCCTGGACTGATAATGGGGGTTGCCCTGACCCAGGTGCAGGACCTTGCACTTGGCCTTGTGGAACCTCACAAAGTTCACATGGACCCTCTTCTCAAGTTTATCCCTCTGGATGGCATCCTGTCCATCAGGTGTGTCAACTGCACCACTCAGCCCAACTGCACCACTCAGCCCAACTGCACCACTCAGCCCAACTGCACCACTCAGGAATGGCTAAAGTCACTTGGTTTGTTAGCCTGGAGAAGAGGAAACTGAGGGGCAACCTCATGGTGATCTATAGCTTCCTCACAAGGGGAGGAGGATTGGGAAGGCACTGGTCTCTTCCCTCTGGTGACCAATGATGGAAATGGAGGGAATGGCAGGAAGATGTGCCAGGGGAGGTTCAGGTTGGACATTAGGAAAAGTTTCTTCACCCAGAGAGTGCTGGACACTGGAACAGGCTTCCCAAGTGGCCCCAAGTCTGACAGTGTTTAAGAAGAGGCTGGACAATGTCCTCAGACACATGGTGTGAACTGTGGGGTTGTCCTGTGCAGGGACAGGAGTTGGAATCAATCCTTGTTGGTCCCCTCCAACTCAGGACATTCTGTGATTCTACCAACTGTCAGATAAAAAAAAAATTGTAATCTTAAGGGGTGAAGACGGTTGTTGGTTAAGATCCCTGGTTTTATTCTGTCTTGTATGGGGCAAGTTTCCTGGCTAGGTAGAATAAATACATCTCTTATTTGTTCCAGGCATCCTGTGCCTGCATATGCACATAATGCAGGGGTCTGGATCTACAGTCTCTCAGAGCCCTGAATTTCATACAGGTACTGTGTTTGGTGGTGACTTTGGTGGTAATACAGCAGATGGGTAGAATAGAGTGCTGCAACTGTGAGCGTAGGGCCTTTAGAATGTGATGGGTCGTCTTGAGAACAGAAGTGCCATAAAAAGCATAGGGAAGTACTGTGATGAGATAAACCACCTCAGATCTGACGTGAAAGGACTAATCATTAAATTTCTAGTATCACTGCCTATTATATTTCTAGAATTGTTTTACCCTGCTCATATTGTAGCTTCAAAGAAAATGTGTAACAGTTATTTCCAGTGGTGTCATGCCCCAAAATGAAGGGGAAGGACTGAGGGGAAAGTAGTTTTAAGAGAATAGTGTGATATATTAAAAGAAAAAAGAACAAAACAAACAAAACCAAACCCCCTCTCTCTTCTAACATAATTATTTTTTCAAAAAAAGAAAATGTGACTTGAAGCATGTTCATGTTGACAGTCGCACAATTTCAGGCTGGTTGTTGAGGGAGGACTTAGGATGGAACTGAAGTCCCTTCACTACAGTCCATATACATGTAGTATTTAAGATGGAAATCCTATTAAGAAATTGATATATTTTAATAAGCATGTCTTTTCAGGTGCCTCTGTCATAATAATTTACTGTATGTAGAATGTAGACTGGTACCTTGTACCTTTTATACTAATCTGAGTGAAAGCAATTCTTGTGGGCTTGCTAGGAAACATACCTTATAGACAGATTTCAGTATGTTATGCCAGCAAGTTTGTGTATTTTAAAATATAGGAACTGAACAAAATGAAAGCAATGTGTCTTGTGTGTGAAAATCCTTTATCTGACAAAAATAAACAGTTTGATTTACTAGCTTTATCCATGTGTTCCCTCTAAGATTGTAAACATTTCATTTGTTGGTAATAGTACAAGTTTTATTCTTCAGTTTCCTTAAGTCTTGTCTTCTAAAATCTAATAAGTTAGAGTAAGTATCAGTTGTCAGTACTATTATGATACTGTTTGTTTTTTCTTCAATTTTCATTTTATTTATAAACAAACCAAAACTCGGCCACTTTTGTTTTCGGTTCAGTTCTACAGAGATGGTGTGCGGTCTTGTGATAATGAAAGTTATAGTTTGGGCTGAACCGTCGCCAGGAGAGCATTCACTCAAATCAAAGCCTCTGAAGTGTAAACACGAGATAAACTGAGTTTCAATTTTGAATCCAGATGTGCTTTTTCATTTTTATTTTTTTTTTTCTTAAAAAGCATACCATTAAGCCTACGCTGCCTTCATCTGTTTCCCTCAAATGTATTTTCCATTTGTAAAATAATTTAGCTAGCTTTTTGCTGTTGGCTCATTAATCATAAACTCTAGCAAAGCAGTAGTAAGACAAATGCATAGGGTACAGCATCTCTATGGTACATATAAAGTTGAGCCATGGGAAATATAACTTCCTTGCTTTTTCATGTGTTTTAACTTTTCATAGAACATGAAATCGAGGTAAGTAGCCATTTGTGGTTAAAATGTGCCGCTCTTAGTTACAGGAATATGGCAGTGAAAAGAAAATTTTGTATGTAGAGGGCATAATTATTAACACTCTTTGTGTTTATTTTGTTAGAATTGTCACTGTGTTTAAGCATCTTTTTGCATCTCCCAGGAAAGCCTGTAATAATTTGTTAAAAAACTAACAAGTTCATTTCATCACATTTAATGGATTCTTAAATCTGTATCTTCTTATAAAAGGAAACACTAATTAAAAGTGTAATTGCATAGCCAGCTGTTTCCTGTTTTCTATCCAGCAGCCTCTATTAAAAACATTACAAAACATGTAAAGCTCTTTATCTGAGGGAGATGAGAAGTTCCCCATGCCAAATTCTGCTCAAGCAATGAGATTTAAATGATAGTGTCTTAGTTTAGTGCACGTTGGGTGACCAGTATCTGTTGCTTGTAGCACTTTCTATGGAGGCAGGCTACGTTACCAGTTGGCAGAGAACCCCTTTTAAAACATGACACGGACGGTTAGCACGCCAGAATGCTTTATTCCCAGAGGGGAGCACTGCGTGGATAAAGCTGAAAGTGTGGTTGCGTCTTCCTCAGTGCGCACAAGGACTTCTCCAATAGCAGTGCAGTTCTCAGGCTGTGCTCTTATATCGAGAGCAGTAAATAGGCACGTGCTGAAGATGAGCTCTGCCTTGCTTCATTGGGATACTCTAGCACTGTAAATTAGACAACTATTTTCTGCTTGGATAGAATATGTTTTGTCCTTTAGGTTTATAGTGTTCATTCCCAAGCTTAGAAATTATTCTTCCCAGGTACAAGAAGGGCCTCATGGAACCATTCCATATTTCAATTTTCCTTTTGTGAGATGGTAGGAAACTGCGAAGGTCTGCTTGATCATGGGGAATCTCCATTGCTCTTTTGGATGTGCCTAGTTAACAGCAGGGGTGTAAATAACCTCCTTTTGTGTTGATACCACACTTTCCATTGGGCCAGCACTAGACAAATCATGACCAAACACAGCAGCTGTCTTTTTACGGAAACCAGAGTTTGGGCTTCCTGGGGATTAGCACAGAACTCTCAAGGTCTGAAGACTTCTTTGAACATTTGTCCACCATTTCCAGGTTTTATTTTCAAATGTATAATAGCAAAATTTCTGTTAGAATTAATAAAAATGAAAATCCCATTTGCCATCAGTGCATATGAAAAAAACCCAGAAGTCTCTCTTGTTTTTGGTGTGGAGAGTGAATGTGATGCTTATTCTCAAATTAAGACCTGTAAGAGTTAAGTTTCTTGCTTCTTTTTTTGCTTTCACTCAAATTAGTTCCTCAGGGACATCTTGCTCACTCCATACTTGGATTTGTTGTTATAGTGAACTCCTTCCCTTCCATCTTAAATGTCATCCTGCTTTCACTGGGTGACAAAGATAAAGTTGGGAAGTCTTGTTCTGGAGTGCAGGACAAGTGGTGGTCACACTGGGTAGAATGCAGCAGAAACCAGGGTGCTGTCATGGCTTGATGGCAACTAAGGAGAATAACTCCAGTAACAGCAAAGAAAATAGGAATGAGGATAGATCAGAACTTTGTTTATTATGTTCAGACTTGAAGGTAGTGTCTCACTGGATATCTTTGTGAGTTTGGAATTGGAGTCTCTTTTAGTCATAGCTGGAGAGCTCAGTCATTTCTTGAAGAAAATCGGGGATAATACAGGTTTACAGCCATACTAGGCTGTAGGATCATTACAAGAAATGCATTATGGTAACACGCAGTTGGATCTTTCTTGAAAAAGGATTAAAATGTTTGCAAGGTATAGGCCATGTGCAAAGGAAAATTCTGATTGTTGAAGCCTCTTCAGAACAGAGAAGGTTTGATTTTTGGGGTGGAGGTGCTTAATAATTTTTCTTGTGGTATCTAATTATATCTGCAGTTACAAATACTGACAGCTGCAAGATCTTGTTGTGGCTTAATATTTTTATTTCTGTAATGCAGAGGGGACGTGAACATGTTAGGTGTTCCAAACATTGATCCTCTAAATGGAGGGGAAAAAAGGGAAAAACCTAGTATACTGAGTAGTTACATAATCTATCATATCCTTTCAGCTGGAGTCAGTTCAAGTGATGCTGTCAGTGGTGTGAGAGGAGAATGAAATCTGAACAGCAAGTTATGCATGCCAGAAATCCAAAAATAAGAGACTTTGTGCCACAGTTTCAGCTGAAAAATATGGTTAGATAATCAGCTTAAATAGTATGTCCTGTCTTTTCTGTTGCATATGAAGTTTGCCCGTAGAAAAGGGAAGAGCATATCTCTTAATTTTGTAGCTACGGAATGGTTGAAGTCCTCTGTGTAAAGACATTTTAAGAGAATTTCTGCATGGAAAATTCCTTAGTTTTCCCAAGAGCATCCACTGCTCAGAGCACAGATCTTTAGTTTCTGAGATGTGTAAGAAAGACTTAGTGGAAGCCAATCACCTGAGACACACAAGCTCTGGAATCATAGTTATTCCAGCATTAGATCAATTTCTGATCTCATTAGTAGATTGTTGTAAACACTAAATTAAATGTCATATGCTCATCTCTATAGCACTGAATAAACTGCTTGGTACAACAGTGTTGTAAGGCAAGAAAGGCTATGCAACCAGCCTGTATGTTCTTTTTCTTATTGGTGCAATTAAGCTACAGCTGGTTTATATTGTATTTAATAAAGTTTTGCAGTTTGTTAGAATCATTTGTTTCTCAGAATCTTGGAAAAATTTGCCTTGGATGGGGTTTTTGGAGGTCATTTTGTTCAATGTCTTGCGCAAAGCGAGGGGCTGTCTTCAGTGTTAGATCACGTTTCTTGCAGTTTTGCCCAATTTGGAAAATCCTTGAAGAAGAGAAGTCCCTGGCCTCTTTGTACCACCTGCTTATGTGCTTAATTGGTCTTGTGGGGAAGGCTTTTTGTCCTAAAATCTGTGCAGAATTTTGAACAAGTTGTAACTTGCAACTGCTTGTTTTTGTCCTTTCGTTGCGCACCTCTGACATGAATCTGCTCCACGCTTTTCTAAATACCCTTTGGGTAGCAGAAGATGCCCACTTGGCTTTCTCCATACCAAGTAAGTTCTGTTTCCTTAGTCTGTCCTCATCTGCTGTATATTTTAGCCCCCTAATTGTCTTAGAGGTCCTCCTGGATTTCCTCTGGTTTGTTGATAGGTGTCTTGTACTGAAGGCCTGAACTGGCCTCAGTACTCCAGACAGGGTCTTACGAATACCAAGGAGAGTGGAATTATTACTTCCCTTGGTCTCACCATCCTTGTGCTACTGTGGCCAGGCCGGTAAGAAAGATGGAGACAGACTTTTTAGCAGGGACTGTTGTGACAAGACAAGGGGTGATGGGTTTTAACTAAAAGAGAGGAGATTCAGGTTAGACAGGAGGAGGAAATTTTTGACACGGAGGGTGGTGAAACCCTGTCCCAGGTTGGCCGGAGAGGTGGTGGATGAACCATCCGTACAGACATCCCAGGCCAGGCTGGACGGGGCTCTGAGCAAGCTGAGCTGGTGAAGATGTCCCTGCTCATGGCAGGGGTGGCACTGGATGAGCTTGGAAGGTCCCTTCCAACACAAATTATTATGTAATTTTGTGGGTTAGCCTTCACTCCCACAAGAATGATGTGCCTTCGTGGTACTCAAATTACTTTAGCCTGGTATATTTCCCTGCTTTTTCTTTGCACAACATTCATACCAGTATCCCTTAGTGTCTTACCTGCCTGGAAAAATCAAGTCTAAGTGACAAGAACAGTTGTATTATTCTTTTACCTCTGCCAGCTGAATAACAATTAGTACAGTGTAGCCTAGATGTACAGTTCCTCCAGGTGGGTCATGTAGACCTATTTAATGTAATGGAGTGTGAGTATGAGTATGGAGTATTGTGTGGTGTAAAACACCATGCTGTTGGTTTTCTTTGCAGCTTGGATGAAGATGTTTCCCGCCTTTTTTTAATGGTGGGTAATGCCCAGAGGAATAGCTACCCAAAAGTTTAAGGTCTGGATATAGATCAGATACTTGTTTTGCATATATTCTTAATATTTTTTATTATTAACTAAGAATATAAAATTTTGTGCAAATGTAGTTTATCCAGATATATTTGCATATAATTTTATCCAAATTATCCAAATCCTGAAGATGTATTTTGGATTTTTTCACCTTTATATTGTAACTTCTTAGAATAATGTGGTGTTTTAAGTAAAGAATTCAAGAATGATTGCAGGCTTTTTGCCTAAGTACCAGGTGTAATGAACTGTCATTGTCATTTGAAAACACAGTAATGTGTATACTTTCTTTTCAAATTTAAATTTGAAGTGAGATGTTATGGGCTGAAGTTTGGTTTTCATTTCTTTTTCTACTTCTTTTTTTTTAGTTGGTCTGTAATCCTAGAGGGTCATGTGAAGTATTTCTCAAGAGGATTCAGTGAGGTTTGTTTTGTTTTGTTTTTAATGGGAGGTTTTTTTCAGATATATGTTGCTAGTCGACATCTGTCACTTGGAGAACGAGGGAGTTTCTTCTGACAGGACTTGGCTGAGGAATGCATGGGAGAAATGTCAGGCCATTGTTTCTGCTCTAAACTGTGACCTGCACTCCTAGTAGACTGAAAGAAGAAAATTTCCAGTTTCCACAAGTTTATTTGGAGTATCAGGCGTTCTCCAGCTGTGAACACAAATCTATGGATCAGAGGGCAGAATTAGTTACATGTAGCTAATTTTGACTGCTGATAAGTATCCAGAAAGGGGTCAGAATATTGTTTTCTGTAATGCAGACAAGGCATAGATGGATTATTCCTGGAGGCCTTTCAGCTCTTCCATTCCCACATGACATCTGTGTGGAAAGTACAACCATCTGCTCTCTGGCCTTCTCCCTCCTTCAGGCTGTCCCTGGGGGACCTTTACGTTTTCTCTCTTCCTCTAATGCAACAGTCCATCCCCAACAAAAACACGAGACTTTCTTCTCATACGAGTTCCCTGTTGCTCTATTGTCAGTGTATATGTGTTTGTTTATTATAAAAGGTTCTGAGCTTCCCTTACACAAAGTTGGAAACCAATCAGTGGGCATACTGTGTCTTTGCAGACTGCAGGAAGGTTTGTAAGAGCCTGAACAGGATCTTCAGAGCCATTAACTCTGGTGGAAAATCCAGGTATGGCCTTCCTGCTTGCAGAAGTGATATACTTTCTTAGCGCGGTCCGTATTGGATGTTCAGTAGTCCTAGTAAATTTCCACAACAGTTGTCATGCTGATTGAAGAGCAGGATTTATGTTTTTGACAGTTCTTGGCAGGTAGAGTCGTGGTAGTAGTGTGGGAGGCTGGTTCAAATTGATTTGTAACAGGTACAGGGATGGACTCGCTCTGTCACCGTCTCCATTATTTCTTATATAATCGTTGGAAATGATGTTTCATAAGCCAATGATGACTTCCATTCAGCTTCCTATTTATGCTTTCTGTGCTGGTAGAATATCTTTTTATCCATCTCCTGGGGCAAATAGATGGTTCGTGCTTCAGCAGCACTCCTCAGAACCACTGTGCATTTTCTGTGGCTGATATGTTCTGCAATATTCAGCCTTGATTTGGGGTCCCTCTAATCCTGTGAAGAAGTCACTAACACAATTTCAGATTTTTTTCCAGAAGTATGTTGTATTGTAGCCATCTGCTTTTATTTTTTACTTATTTTAACAGCCTCCCATTGGAAATGCTTTCTTTCTCTGACAAAGCACTAAATGTTTTGCATGTGTGTGTAGGTTCCAGATAATTTTGAATGTTTTAAGGGCCAGTGATGTCTCAAATGTATTAAATTCAAAATGCCTGAGACATTTTTGCTCAGGCACAGCATAAGGGAAAGGGAGATAATTAAAATGAGTTGGAGACCTGGTTGAGCATTGAGCTTGACTTTGTTCAAACTGAATTTGACCATTACTTCTGCTGGTAGGGAAGATGTGTCTTTAAATAAGGTGTATGCTCCATCATCTTGATCCTAGAATGGGGTTGTAATGGTGAGTTCTAGTGACAGTAGGCAGTGATTTGACAGATGCACAATGGTTATGACTTCACTGCAAGATCTGGTAATCGGGAAGCCTTTCCAAAAAAGCTTAGAAGAAAAACAAAGAATAGTGCTTTGTGCTCAGAAGTTCTTGCTGTTCAAAATGGAAAACTTACATGTTCCTGTCCATCAACACAAGTATGATCAGACAACATGTGACCTTGTGAAGCAAAGAGCAGTATGTTCATTTCTGAAAGATGTATAATACAGTGAAGGAGGTGTGGGGTTGTGAGGGGCATAGTAGAAAAGCTGCATTTAGAATGAGGTGATGCTCCAAAATTTGCCATAAACATATGTATTAGAGTTTCAAAACTCATTTTATTTCAAGGTTGTTCTGTCATCTTTTCTTTCACCCTGCCTGTCGAGATTTTTTTTGGTGTCCTTTACCTGTAGTCACTCTCTTCCAGTTATTTATTGCTAATGTTAATGAAGCATGTGAAGGATTTTTTTTTTAATGGTGCAAGGTACGGCTGTAATATTTATAGTTGTACAATATGTAATACAGAGCTCAGTTTTTCTGACTGCCACCCTGTTGTCTGGTGGTGTAGACATTCTTTTACAAGTCTCTTTTAGTAAAACAGCATGGTAATTTAGGGGGAGTTTTAAGACTCAGTTATCACTATGTTAGAAGATAATTTGGAATAGTATTAAGTGGTTGCTGTAGGTCTCTTGGTCAAGTATGAAATTATCAAAAGTATTTATTTATATGAGCAGATTCAACCGTTTTGCAGTAGGGTATCAATTTTGTAAGAAAAAACATTTCAGAGTGGCTTCTGGGGGAAATATATCAAAAGCAGATTAAAATAATGATATAACTCCTGGATTACATTTCTGCTTTCTTTTCCAAATAGTTGTATAGATGGGATTCTTCATTTTGACCCTGATATTGCTCCTCTAGGTTAAACCTCTTTTCCCTAAACATATAGTTGTACTTTCCAGAGAACAGCAGTTCTCTACGTGTTTCTTGTGCATGTCACGTACTGGAAAATTTTGACACTCAGCTCCTCATCATGGTTTCAGTGAGGAGCAGTTACAACTGTTTTGCTTTTCATGCTGCAGTGTTTCCATTCAGCGTGCATTAGCAGATCAACGTGCCCCTGTCCCGCACTCTTCTCTCCGGGAGTTCAGGGTGTAGCTCCTGCAGCTGCGGCTGCTCCATCTCACAGCTGTCTTTTTTGTGCTACTTTTTAAAGTTCGCTTTGGTGTCTGGCCTTGGACTTGCTCTTAGAACCTGCTCCTCATTTCTGTCAGCTCCTTCATAACAGCAGTGACAGGCGCTTATACAGTTTGGTGGAAGGATCGGTGTGATGTTGGCAATGGTCCTGCTTCAAGTGGAGGGCTGGACAACGTGATCTCCAGAGGACCCTCAGCAGTTTCTGCAGTTTTAGATGTTGGATATGTGGTTCTACTCTGCTCACTGTGATCCTTGCTGACATTCAAAATCAAGTTGTTAAGCAACTAGCGTTGGAAAACTTGAAGGTGGAGAGGGCAGAAGGGTCAGGCGGTGGAAGTCTCTAAGGAGTGAGCCTTCTTGCTGACCAACTGCAAATCGTGAAATAAAGCTGCTAGGGAGGGGTGGAAGAGGACTGTGATACAAGCCTGAGACAATAGCCAGTGCTTCTAAAGCTTTCTGGTGGCAAGCTTTTGCCACAATTTCCCCTAGAAGTAGTGATCAGAGCTGGCAATCCAGGTCCTGTCACCATCACCGTCTTTTCACTTCGTTGTTGCTGAGCCATTTAACCATGCTAAGCTGGCAAAAAGGGTTTTTTTGCTTTGCCACACCACGGCATTTTTCTGTCACAGCGTGGTCAGAAAAGCTCTGCAGCCGCTGCAGAGAGAGCAGTGGGAATTAGCAGCCAGGGACAGGGTGGAGAGAGAGGTACTGTGACAGTCAGTAGCTACATTGATATAGACATGTACAGAACTGCAACTGTGGAGTAATTGAGACCAGACACAGTAATAAGAGCTGGCGCTGACATAAATGAGTGTTTTTCCTGTTCATAGACAGTATGCATGTCCAGCTATATGTTGTTGGAAGAAGTTGTGTGTGAGAAGAAAATACAGAAAATTACCCTGCCTGATGGGCAAGAACACAGATAATTAACATTTTATTTAATACTCGTCAAAAGCTTGGGCAATACAGAGAGAAGAAACGACCCATTCTTGAGTAAAAAAGGAGAGAAGAGTTCAGAATTTGAAAATTATCTCAAAAGCACAATGCGATGCTTAGGTCTTTCATGGCCTCTCAGCAAAGTGCTGAGAAAGAGACATAGAGAGCACTCTTCCTCTGATTTTAGGATATATAGCATAAATGTGGAGTTTCATTCATTTCTTTTGCCTGTGCATTGTTCATCTTTGTATTGTCTGTTTGGCGTTTCAGAAATATTAATATTTGCATTTGCTTGTACTTTACCTGCTCTTCCTTCCCCACGTCTAGTTGGAGTTCACATTGGCTTGAAGTGAAGTAGCAAGCATCAGAGCACTCCATTCCTTCAGAATCCTTAGTGCTAGCACACTGGGTTGCTCTGGCAGGATGCAGCAGTTTTATCACTTCTGTATCATAAGAAAAATATATTACAAGGTCAATGGGTCATGTTAGTGGTGTCCTTTCAGAGAAACTTCTGGTGACTATTAGCCAGTAAACTCTTTGGCATACTGCCGTGTGCTTTAACCCTGAGTGTTTCAAGGAGTGCAGGATAGCACGCATCTGGAATTTGTTGAACTGTTCTCTGACAGAAAGGCGCCACAGGGAAATAATCTTTCAGAAAACAAAACCAAAAAGCTAATTCTGCTGGAAGTGTCCAACCTTAAATTTGTATAACTGATGTCAGAAAAGTCAGGGCAGAAATTGCCACAGATCAGTTAAACAGGGCCACAAAAGATGCCCTGCTGTGTGGGGACTTCATGGTGTGCAGGAAAGAGAGGCAAGCTGCAGGGGTGATCCCAAGCTAACGATGTTATCTATGTCTTCACTCTGTTCTCGCTCACTTTGTTTCAGGAAGAGGTATTTTCAATGGTGGAGTGTAACTGGGGGAGTGTTATTTCATAGGTGTTAATGTCGTGTGGCAGGTATTAGGTGGGGTGTTCCTATATTTTGTTTTGTGCTGGTGGTGTTGTGTGAGGGTTTTTCATTTAATTTGTTTGAAGCCCTGCAAGAAGGGAGGTTTTTGCTGGTTGGTATAATCCTGAATGGAAGAATTGTGGTGCAAATGGTGGTTCTGGGGACAAACCTGTGCTGCTGGTTTATGAAGCTGTCTGTAACACATCCCTGTCAGGGGTGGAGTGTAACAGCAGAAGCAGCTCTCAGTCTCCTGATGAGACGAAATCAGAGTGAGCTGTGTCCTCCCAGTGTCATGTTATATACAGCACCTGCAAAACACAGAGGGAAATATTCCTGGAAACATGGAGAATACTGTGCTGACTTCTAAAGAGCAATTGTATGAGCTGATATACAACTGCACAAGGCAACAAAGATCACTTCAAATAGTGCTGTTCTGGGGATATGAACTGTTCTATGTTGTTATTTGACAAGTAAACTAAATGTGCTTTGGATGTTTGGAAACAACTACTACATTAGAAGTCAGAGCTTCTACTAATTTGTCGCCCATTCTACTTGTGCATGTGTTGTTTGTTCATAGCCATACATGATGGAGAGAAGTTGCATTTTTTTAGGGAATTCCTCTGCCATGTTTTGAGTTCAAATCTGGAGTTTTAACTTTCTTTGCAGTCACTTCAACTTCATACTCTTTCCAAGTTGACTGGAGTTGTCCTCTGTTTCATTGTCCAAATGATAACTGAAGCATTGAGTGCTACCAGATGCAGTACTGAGCTTTATGGAAGTTTGCAAAGTATGTTATTTCATTTTGACAGTGATCCCCTGATACCATTCTGAGTATTGTTCTCTAGCCTGTTCAGTACCCATTCTGAAATAAGTACTTTCACGTAAATCGTGCTTCTGCAGATGAGTTATGAGAATGTTGTTTGAAACATTATAAAATAACCTCACTGACATCAAGCATGTAGGAAATCATCTGCCTCTTCTCTGTCCACAGAATCTGTTCTTCTGCCATTGAAGAAAATGTATGTGAGTGTGCATGTGTCTACATATATATATGTGCAAAATACACATATGTGTGTATATAAAAGTGTGTCAGAGTTGCTTTTAGGCTTTTCAGCATCGTTGAGCTTAAATGAGGGCTTTGGGACAGGACACTTGAAAAGCTGGAGGTCTTGTGTATGTGTTGTGTGTAGTATATTAATAGCATATGTGTGGTAATTCTTGTTTGGTTATTACAGGCTGTAGTGATTTATATTATTCTGAGAGGGGCAGATACTCAGAGAAGGTGACTGTGCTGCTGTTTTCCATCCAACAACCTTGTCTCTGTCTCTGGTATCTGAAGGTTGTTGAGAGCAAATGTTGCGAAGTACTTTCCTCTGGCAGGAGAAGAAAGCTGTACTTATAAAAATGTATGCATATAGTGCCAGAAGAACAGCTGCTTGAAAATGTCATTGAGACATTGCCAGAGAAGCTACTAGGGCTCCATGCCTGGATTTACCAAAAAAGGAAGGATGATTCTTGTCTGGTTCTGATGGACAAGTTCAAACCTAGACACCCCAAGCTAGAAGCAATTGTATAACAAAGGTGAAGCAATGATGACAGATAAAGTAAATGCAGCTTCTGCTAAGTATGTTAATAAGGGAAGATGACATAGTATACTTGGATTTCTGAGATTAACACATTCCGGTTAGCTTGCCCTACTGAGCAGTGTAGGGAATTTTCCCCAGTGACAGACTGGTCATCCTAGCAGAGTGCACTGTGAGAAATGCAAATCTGTGCTCAGCATTAGAAATGAAAACTTCTTACTAAATTTCCAAAATTCTGTATTGTGTATGAACTTGTGTTGCAATATATGAATGGTAACAGTAAAGTACTGATGCCCACGCTCTCTGCATTTGAATAGTCATAAGGGAGAATGGGCAGGGCAGAAAAGTTGGAAGGTAAAATTCAGAGTTATTTGCTTTCCTTAGGAGGCTTCCAGGGCTTTAAGAAAACTTATTTTGGATGTGTTTGTTTTTCAGGAAGTCTTTATGCACTTGATGCCTGTTTAAGTGTTAATTGTAGAGCAGCAATGAAGTGACTTCTGTTTTATTCAGTGCACTGCAGCGAGCTCTTGTGCTTATGTGCAAGCTCGTTCTTACAATAAAATATTTCATTATTTTTTAAAATCTCTTTAGTAATTTTCTATAAATTCATTTTATTTCTGATGTTCGACATTTTTCTAGCTTCTAGCATTTTCATTTTAGTCTTTTTCTTAGATTTTTTCCGCCCAAATTTAGGGATCTCTTAAATATTTTTCCTGCAGCATTTGGTAAGCAATAACTCCTTAAGTAGATGCATTGAAGTGTCAGATAAATAGAGGCATAAAACCCAGCCATGTTGATCCTTTTTCATTTTTGCAGTACAGTGACAGGTAAATTAGTCCCTGTAGTAACAGAATCACGGAACAGTGTAGGTTGGAATGGACTTCATATATTACATTATATACATAAAAATGTATGTCTGTGTAAATGTGTGTATTTTAGGATCTCATCAATATGCATCTATTTATGGACACATTGATTTCATATTCTCAGCTGTGGCTGATGATCATCTCTTCAAGCAACTTCTATAACTCACCTTGTGAGGAAAAACAGTTCTCCACCAAATCTCAGTATGTTTAGAGAGCAAGGAATGTTAATAAGGGGCACTGCAGGTTCATTCTTACCATCAGTTGGCAGTTCAAAACCTGAAAAATCTCTCCTCAATATCCATTAAGGGTAGCAGCAGAACTTGTGCAAGAAAAGTAAGAAAGTTTTGAAAAGTTTATTTTAATCAGTGATTAACCCTGCCCTGTTTCTCCCCAAATAAGACAGGATCTTATATTAATTTTTGCTCCAAAACTTAATACTTTTTTACATGTATAGCTGCTTGGACACTATTTAAATTGACTTTTAAAATAAACTGTAATTAGGCCTTATTTTTGGAGTAGGGCTTATATTTTGATCATCCTCCAAAATCCTGAAATACCATGTTAGGGGTTATTTTGGGGTAGGTCTTATTTTCAGGGAAACAGGGTATTGGGGTCATGGGACTTACCAGGATTGCTTGTTTTCAGAAGTACTGGAAAGAAATTTACTGAAAAGTAAAATACTGGCTGAGTTGCACATTGTAGTTCTGACAAGAATGATGTTTACAACAGTTGATGGCAAACTGACTTCTGATTTAAATAGGCATTGGTAGCTGGAGAGATAAAGCATCAACATAAGCATCAACTTATAATTCTGGCTATAATCAGAAAAATGGCCTATTGTTGATCATCTGGCTGAACAAAGGACAGACACGAAAACCATCTGCAGCAAAATTCTGTTTTCACACATCTTGATAAGAATTGAGATTTTTCTCTATGTTAAATAGATATCTATGACCTTTCATTTTTTTTTCCTTTATCTAGAATATCAGATGCATATTTTCAGAAAGACAAGTGTCAGATATTTGATGATGCCATATCTAGAATATAAAATTAAAATATGCAAAGATCTTTACAAGTCACTGAGTTGTCTAATTATAATTTGAACTATTTCCTAGCAATATAGTTGTTTAGCAAAAGTACTGCTATAAAAAAATCACTCAAGTTATAGTCATTGTAGCTACCATTTGCCAAAGTTTATGCTAGGGACTTGGAGAAATTTAGTTACAAAATGAAAGAAATTCACAAATACATTAAAGAAAATGAAGACGATTAATTGTTGACTATAAAAACAAGCAGGTGTGGCATGATTCATCTGATGAATGTAGAAGAGCAACAGGGCTGACCCTGTCAACTACAGGCCTGTCAGCCTCACTTCTGTGACTGGCAAAATCATGGAGAACATTGTTCTGGGAGTTTCTGAAAAGCATCTGAATGACAACACAGTCACTGGTCCCACCCAGCACACGTTCGTGAGGGGAAAGTCTTGCTTAACAAACTTAGTTTCTCTGTATGACAAGGTGATCCACCTCTTTGACCAAGGGAAGCCCGACTATGTGATTTTTTTGGATTTCAGCAAAGCCTTTGATACTGTCTCTCACAGTCTCCTCCTGGACAAGATGTCCAGCACACAGCCGGGTAAACACACAATGCAGTGGGGGAGCAATTGGCTGACAGGCCGGGCCCAAAGGGTTCTAGTAAATGGGTCATGTTGGGCTGGTGACCAGTCACTGGCGGGTTCCACAGGGATCTGTCCTAGGGATGCTGGAAAAAGATGCTAGAAAGCAGCCCCACAGAGAGGGATCTGGGGGTTCTGGTCAATGGCAAGTTGAACATGAGATAACCATGTCCCTGGCAGCCAAGAGGGACCCGTGTCCTGGTGCATCCAGCACAGCATCACCAGCCGGGCAGGGAGGGGATGGTCCCGCTCTGCTCTGCACTGGTGCGGCGTCACCTGGAGCATTCACTGTGTGCAGGGCTGGGAACCACAACATAAAAAGTTAGAAAGCTACTGGAGTGTGACCATGGGAGGCCATGAAGTTGG
The DNA here is from genome assembly GCF_036013475.1 of Columba livia. Taxonomy (NCBI): domain Eukaryota; kingdom Metazoa; phylum Chordata; class Aves; order Columbiformes; family Columbidae; genus Columba; species Columba livia. The sequence continues at coordinate 77,010,145 of NC_088642.1, forward strand.
TGAGGTGTTTGGAGGGGAAGCCGTATGAGAAGCAGCTAAAGTCACTTAGTTTGTTCAGCCTGGAGAACAGGAGGCTGAGGGGAGACCTCATGGTGGCTACAGCTTCCTCACAAGGGGAGGAGGAGGGGCAGATGCCAAACTCTTCCCTTTAGCGACCAATGACAGAACCCGTGGGAACGGCAGGAAGATGTGCCAGGGGAGATTCAGGATGGACTTTTGGAAAAGGTTCTTCACCCCAAGGTGCTGGACACTGGAACAGGCTCCCCGGGGAAGTGTCACGGCCCTAAGCCTGACAGTGTTTAAGAAGAGACTGGACAACACCCTCAGACACATGGTGTGAACTGTGGGGTGTCCTGTGCAGGGACAGGAGTTGGACTCGATGATCCTTGTCGGTCCCTTCCAGCTCAGGACATTCTGTGGTTTTTTTTAATTACCTCCCAAAGCTTCCTGTTTTGAATTTGCTTCTAAAAATTAGCTCTACAGTCCTTGCTATGCCTTGCTTTTCTGAAGGTGGTGCTATGAAAACATAAAAAGTAGAAATTAGAAATAAAATCCTGTTTTAAAAAGATTTCTCTGAGTCCCTATTCACACATGTTCAACAGAAAAAGCCCTGTTGTCTTGCAGGACTGATTCAAAGGCTTGTACTCTGCTAACTTTGTGCTATCATACAATACCTTTTGAAACGTTTAATGCTGAAGTGGTATTCTTGCAAAAGGCTGTAGTGAGTATAGGTGCTAATTTAGCAAAATGGATGGAGCAGGTTATTATTGAATGTTGGAGCCAGTGCAAAATGCTGGAAGGAAGGATGAAAATAGCTGATTGCTGTCAGAGTTTGAGGAGCACAGACTAATGTTCTGTCACGGAGGCACCCTGGGGTTAGTTTAAGGGACAACAGGGTCCAAAACAACTTTTATTAAACCGGTGAGAAACAGGGTTTTAATACTCCAAAGTGACTTAAATAAAGGTTCGGTTATCAGTTGAGGAAAATTATTAAGGGGCAGCAACTAATACAACAGGCGGTCCACAGTGTGCATGCACATGGCTTCACCAAAACAACGCTGGAGCTGCCCCTGCGTCCCGGAGAAGTACACACTTGCCTGAACACGGCGCAGGATTATTTTAAAGAGATACACGTACTCGTAGTGAGTACGGGAAGTGTACACTCGCGATTCCGCGAGGGTTAATTTATAATACACTCGCAATCCTGCGAGGGTTAATTTACTTACACGTGCAAATGTGCACGGAATATTACACGTGCTTATGTGGAAGCACGGGAGGAAAATACACTCGCGATTCTGTGAGGAAATAATTTATACACGTGCTCGTATTGAGCACGGAAAGTTACACGTGCAAATGTGCACGGAAAGTACACGTGCTTGTATTAAGCACGGACAGTAGGCGTGCAAATGTGCACGGAAGGAAAATACACCCGCGATTCTGTGAGGATTAATTTATACGCGTGCAAATGTGCACGGAAGGAAAATACACTCGCAACTGTGCGAGGAAATTTTACACGTGCTTGTATTGAGCACGGGAAGTTACACGTGCATATGTGCACGGAAAGTATAAATACACTCGCAATCCTGAGAGAAGTTTCACTCACACATGTGGCGGCGAGGCAAGCGCAGTCTCCATCCCGGGGGGGCTCTCGGCAGCAGCATCTTGCTCGTGCTCCGAGAGACCCGCGACAACGGGCGGAGTCTCGACGAGAGTCCCGTTTTTATATTGGCTGATCAGATCTGACTGTAGGCATTCTAGAAGCTTCTCCGCACCCCCACCCTGGCTGTGGGTGCCCCTGAAGCCTCCAAACATCCCCCACGCTGGCCACAGGCGCCCAGCGGCTCAGTGTGCCTCGACACTCCCTTCTCCTAATGGCCTTGGCCAGGGGGCTCTGGGGCCAAACAGAAGAAGCTGTTAGCCTCAAGTAGCAGAGAGAGAGGGAGATGTGCCCACTCCTTCCATACTGAAGGAGGGAGGGGGACAGAGGGGGGTTTGCATTCTGCCACATGTTCTTTTACAGAAATCCATTTGTTTTGAAAATATTTGGTCATTCTGAGTAGGCTTGGGGCAGAAGGGAATCCCAGAGGGTCTGAAGACTAAAAACTTAAGTGGGTCAGTCAGTTGTAAGGCATTTGAAGTAAGCAAGGGATCATCTAGGATGTGCTGAGAAAATTTAGGCTTCTAGGACTCCATTAGTTTGACACATATTTTAGGAGAATAACTTTCACTTTAAGAGTTGAGCCTCAGAGACATACTGATCCTTTCAGATGGGAATATGTACAATATAATGCAGAAAACGTGTCTATTTTTTCCTGTGAAGCTGAAAAACCCTGAAAAAATAGTATTGATTATTTTCCTTCCTATAAGACCTACACAGTCCCTCTCATTGGCATAATTCTAGTGTCCTAGAAGCAGCTGGTTAATTCACGTCCTGTGGTAGTATGAGACTGGATATTCTGAGGCCAAGTGGGTTTTACATAGGTCTTTTACTGGCAGCTTTCTGCTGGCCGCTTTTTCAGTGCTCTTTTTGTTGCTGTGTTATTCTCAAAGGTTGCAGGGGGAGCGTGAGTGATTTTATTTTTTTGTTTTTAATTTTTTTTTTAGCCAGTACATCTCTTTAGTGTTGTTTTAACAGCTGTACCATCCAGTTTTAATTTCAGGGAACAGCTAGGAAAAGCAACCAGTGTAGAAAGTTTGTATGTTGTAACCACCACACACATACTCTGAATCGGATTTTGGTATCTCAGGTGTGTTGCCTGAAACTCAAGCCCAGGTACTGTACAACTTTGATCTCATACACATTGCGAGTAATGAAGTTTTTTGCCAGTGTTTTACTTAAGCTGACTATGGAAGCAGGGATCACAGAAAACAGGCTAGATGATTTTCTTATGAGTTGCAAAACTGGCTGAAACACTGCACTGCTGTAATCCTCAATTACTTGCTGACAGGAGGGAAGGATTCATGAAAAAGATCTAGTTTAACTTACTGGTAGGACAGAGCAAGTTTACTACATTTTCTGTTACTGTTAAACGGGGAGGAACTGCTGGCATGTTGGGAGGACTGTGTTATCAGTAGCAACATCCTTGACAACCTGGACTGCAAAAAGACTGAAAGAAACAAAATCTTTTAGCACAAGGAAAAGTCTTCGAACAGTTATGAGACAGAGGTGAGGAATACTTTATTTTGATTGCATATAAGAAAAGATGCAGTAGCTTAATGTTGCAACAAGTTGTACAGAATAGAGCAAAGCCTTTAAAGAATAATTAAATAGGGTAATAGATAGCTTAAGAGAATTGCTTCATTGTTTAATCATTGTAAATCTTTAAGAACAGATAAGGCAAATACTTGTAAATATGTTTTCATTGATCATACCATCTACCTTGCAGGTATACTAGAAGACCTCTTGTATTCTCTTTTGGTCTTAGCTTGTTATTGCTCTTCGGGTTTTATTTGTTTGCACATACACAATGGAAAGAAGAAAGGTTAAAAAAAATCCCCACCACTCTCTTAGAAATGTTTTCAACCCACCTGAGTAGCTCATCTCCTCATTGTTTAACCATTTTGGTTTTAACAAAGGAAAGGCAACGGAAAGTAAACCTTTGTAACCCACTTAAGTGTTCTTCATGAAGGGAGCATAAATACTGAAAGTAAATTATTTTTTGCTTTACAGGTTGCGGGATGACAGAATTAGGATAGAAAGAATGGAAAACCTCCATTTTGAATACAGCCATGCTTTCCAGCTGATTACTGATTTTTATGTGAAAAAAGTGCCTGATACTACAGGTATGTCATTCACATTTTTACGCAAAAAGTGCCTGATCACTTACAGGTTGGTCATTCAGAATGCCTTTGAAGTGTGGATCTTGTTAGTTTTAACATAAATAAGGAATACATGTGGGTGTATCCCACCAGGTCTCATGGATTTGTCCATGTCCAATTTGTGTGTTCCCTAACTTGACTATCCTCTATTAAGGAGGAATCTTCATTGCTCCAGAATTCCCCACTGGTCCGAGAGGCCTCAGATTCCTCAATGTACATCTTACCAGTAAAGACCAAGACAAAGAAACCATTGAGTTCCTCACCCTGTTCCATATCCTTTGTTACCGGATCTGCTGCCCCATTCAGCAGTGGGCCCACTTTTACCTGTCATACTTTTGCTGCTGATGCAGATGATCTTGTTGCCCTTCATGTACCTTGCCAGTCTCAACTCCAGGTGGGCTCGGATTTTCCTGACCCCATCCCTGCAAGCTCAAACAATTTTTCTCTATTCTTCCTGAGTCATCTGTCCATTCTTCCATCCCTCATACTCCTCCTTGTTAATGTTTGACTTAATCAGGAGCATCTTGTTCATCCATGCAGGCCTTCTGCCACCTTTGCCTAATTTTCTGTACACTGGGATATTTTTTGAGCTTGAAAGAGGTGAAACTTGGAAGTGAAACTTATATAAACAGAAATTAATACAGGGCTAGCATCCCTTTATTTTTTTTAATAGCTTGAAGATGTGTTTTTAGACAGATTTAAATTCACACATATATAGCAACTGACGGAAATTGTTCAACATCTAAAATGTTCTTTAAATTTCTCATGTGTCTTAACGCTCTAAGAAGAGAAGAGAACAGCTTTAAAAAAAATCTCTGAAAAAAAAACTTAACTAAATCGGGTTTTTAAAAAATACCATTTTATGCTGAGATATCATAGAGCGAATTTTCCTGTTGTTGCAACCGGAACAGGGACAGTAGTAGAGCACTGTTTAGAAACACTATCAAATACAAATAGCTGTCCCACAAAGATGGAAACATATTCTGCATATTGGCCAAGACAAATAAATTGTCATGTGTGGCAAGGCCTGTTCATTGCTTTTAACTTGCACAGATGTTCCCTGCAGTAATAGAGATTTCAGAATTCAATTCTTAGTTTATATGTTTAGAAATTTCTTATGCCAACAGCCATTTTTATGAAGAAAAAACAGTGGATTCAAATGTTTTATGTTTCATAATGTGTTTATGTTATTGTAATGTTCTACATTCTTTGGAACTGTAAGTGTTATTTTGGAACCTCACTTTATGTTGATTTATAAATATCATAGAACACTGTACATATATTATAGATTTCTATTTGATTAAACTGAAAAATATATTATGCTTTTCTAAAACACATAAGTAGTAAACAATGAGTTAACAGGAAAATAACTTGGGTTTTTTTAGGTCCTCAAAAACTATCTGTAATACTAAGCTTGGATAAGCCTGTTATTTGCTCTCTGTCAGCAGTAATTGCATACCTCAAAGAATTTAATTTGGAAAAGATGCTTTACGACCCAAGGTAAGTTGTTTTATGCAGACTTCCAATTCAGTGCCAGTGTTATCTTGTAAGCCTTAGCAGACAACTTCCTTTAAATACAATGAACACACCTGCCAGAGTGATAAACACAGTCTCTGTAAAAATTATACCTCACATTTAAGCTTCTAATCAGAACAGAAATATCTTTTAAATGGTGTTTCTGGAAAATCTTTATGAAGTATGTTTGTCTAGACGTTACTATCAGTAATGTATATGAGTGCGTACTGCTGTCAAGTGTTACTGAAAACAAACAAGGTGCAAAAACTGGTGGATACTAGGGGAAATTTTGAAGTTATCAGCCATCATATCTCAACCTCAGTTTTACTTTGTGAACAAAATTTGGCACTTTTTTCTAGCTTTTTTAAAAAAATGCTGTAGTTTAGTTTTGCAGGTGATGTTTTATTTTGCCAGAGTTGTAGAATTTTCTCTTTTTATAGCTGTGGAATCAGGTACTGTTCCTGATGTGTTGTAATGTTTAGACAGTGCTCAGCAGATCTGTTTGGGTTGGTGAATTTTAAGTATCAATTATAAAGAAAACAGACGTTCAACACATCTTGGCTTTCTGAAAAAATCCTTGTGTCACTGGTAACTAGTAGTGGGGTAACGATCATGCAGAAAGTACTAGACTGACAGCATTTGGGCAAAGTTGCTACAGAAGCACACATATGGAAATCATCTTGTCTTCCCCTAAGTAGTCCCAACACTTAGTTTCATTAGATATGCTCAGATGAGTACCAGAAATTCCTAGCAGGATTATGCAGGTGGAATCAAATGAAAATGGAAAGATATTGCCACTCAAGCGTCTTTCTCTCCTGTCTTTTGCAAATATAAAAGACAGCTCTCTTACCAGGTTTGGGTTTGAAAATATAATGTCATTGAGGCTTGTTAAATTCTTTAATACAGCTTTATCTGTGATTGGGTCCTGTGCAAAATACTCTCTTGGTTGTTTCAGTATTCCTCTGTCTTGTAATTAGGCAGGATTTAATAAAGTAAGTCTAGCTACAAACTGGAATCTTAGAATTATGTCAGTTGTAGATCATTCACACGTTGTATGAGATTCTTAAAGTTTCAAGCCTCATTTTGAAGGGCTCCCTACATTACCAGTTGTTTTGTTGTTTTTTTTTATTTTTTTAAATGCAGCTGCATTTTAAAAGATTGACTGCAGATGTCAGCTTCAAACATTTCTCAGAAATATCTACTAAAATATTTGGAAATTATATATGCCTGAGGTTTCTGGATTTTGGAATGGATTTTCTTTCTTAAATTGCCCTTTCCCCCTCCAAGTACTATTAAAATGTTATAAAAATATTCTTGTGGCATTTTCTAAGCTGTCTCCCCCGCCTCATCCATCAAGGAGCGCTTTGATCTGTGGTGTTCCAGCACTGTGGTGTTCTTCTCGTCCTCTTCCATTGGCTTTTTGGAGAAATCTTCTTGTGGGAGTTTATGAAGAAGAAGGTGAACTCCAACGAAATGGCATTCCATGGTCACACTTGTAGATCACTACTGTCACAGTGCCTTATATGCAATATAAGGTGAATGTTCTTTCAAAGAGGGAAATACAAAATCCATCTTTTATGTAGAAGTAATTGAGTAGCAGAGGAGAAACGTCATTATGGGAAGCCTTATCTAGCAGCAGTCAGTCACATTTGTAATAGCTGCATCTTAAAATTAAGTATAATTACAGACTGGGAAGGAAAAGCACTAAATCTTAAGAACTGACATTTGCCTGCTGAAGGTTGCTTTAATAGACTTCATGCGAGTGGAAAGGCAATGAACTACTTGATGTCTCGGTGATATGCTTTGGAGAAATACTATACATTCTTTCAGAATGTGCTCAGGAGCATGAAATCTGCTGTATTTATTTCTAAAGCCCTTACTGCTTTGACTACCTGATAATGAATTCTACCTGCTGTAGCCAAATATTGGGGCAAACTCAACTTCAGTATTTTTCCCAATGCCTGCAAAATATTATCTAAATACTGAAAAGGGAAGACCTTTTAAGCAATGGGCCATCAGGCTCATGGATCTTCTCTGGTTCTGCAGGAGAGGGAAGAGAAATACTTCCATTGCCCTGTCAAGCAACTTAAAATTCCTAGAATTCAGGTCAGTGAGCATATACTGATGAGTCAGTGAGCATGAAGTCAGAGTTGTGAGATAGTTTTCAGTTTATTCATGTAAGTGACACAAATCTGGAGGAAAAAGACCTATTTGATAGGAGCAGTGACAAAAAGATTCCTTACACCTCTGTACCTTCTTTGGATTAACACTCTTCCCCCATCTGAACAAAATTACATCTCAATTTAATAGTAAGAGTCATGAAACATCATGCAAGTTTTGAGGGATCCTCATTACTGGAGAAACAACTTTTGTTTGAATGTTTAGATGAAGCTTTTAAATCCACTTTTAAGATCCTAAATAAAGAAAAATATTAAAAAGAGAAACATTTTTCTGCCACAGCAGAACTCTGGGATATGACTAGACTGCATTTTGGCTCTAATAGCAAGTAAAGATTGATTTAACAGAGAATGATATAAATTTTTTAAAATAATGTGTTCCAATACCTCTACATACTGAGAGACCTTTATTGGCTTTTGACAGGGAGTTGGAATGCATCAAGGAGAAACAGCTGAGTACTCAGTTTTACTTGAAAAATCATCATTTGCATAGCAGTCTCTGGGAAATGTGTCTTGGTGCAGGACTAGGGAAGTGATTGTGCCACTGTACTTGGTGCTCATGAGGCCCCACCTGGAATCCTGTGTTCAGTTTTCAGCCCCTCATCATAAGAAGGACATTGAGGTACTAGAGATGGACAAGAAAGACTCTAGTGCTTCAGTTTCAAACAGTGATAGGTGAACTTCAAGAAAAGCAGGGAATGGAAGAGCCAGGTGTCTTTCTGAAGGAGGGGAGTAGTTTTGAGATTGGAGAAGTTCCAGCAGTGAAGACAAAAAAGAGGCAGAAGTGCAAGAGGAGAGGGCAGCTTTAAGTCACCTTGAGGGAGAAGAAAGAGAGAAAGAATTAAAGGATAAATGTTTGATTGTACTTTATAACAGGAGTGGAAGGGAATTGTCAAGATGAAATTAAGAAATTAAGTAAAAATGTAAGTTCTTCAGCTTAAAATGGTGTACATCCTTGAATTTTCAAGTGAAGTGTCATAGAAATTGAGGGAATGATGTTCATAAGGCTTTTGTATCTATTGGGTGCTGATGATGTAAGCAGCACAATGCATATGTTTTTTTACCCATTCTCACTATGAAAACCGGAGTACTGAAGTGATTTTGTGAGGTTTCTAAGTCAGCTGGGGAACATGAGAGACTGAAAAAGGAAAGGTGTGGTTTTCAGACACTAAGAAGAGGTGCTTAGCAAAGGATTTGCAATCTCTTTTGAGACCATGGTGGGACCTCTTGCACTCGGGACATTTGGAGCTTGCAGCTGTGCTGGGTCTGTGTGCAGGGAAAGCAGGCTGAGAGAGTGCAGACATCTGGGGAGAACAAGGTTGCATGCCCACTCCTGGGGCTGAGTTCAACGGAACAAAAGAAGACTGATGTGGAATAAAAATAGTGGACTTTATTTTTATATCTCTTAAAATTTCCCAGGTCCTCTAATTTCTGTTCTAGGTTTTGTGTTTCTCAGTTTTGTTTTTTGTGTGTGTGTGTGTTTGTTTTATTTTGTTACTGGTTTAGCTGGAATTTTCTGGACTCCTGTCACATCAGGGATCCAGATCAGAAGTTCTAGCCCTGTGGCAATACTCACTAATGAAATTAAAACTGGTTAATTAAATACGAAACGCAGTCTTGGCTTGATGTCTTTCGCTACTTAGACTGAGGTAAATGTTTTTCATACCTAAAGAAAGCTAATGCTTCTGAGAAATGGAGAGACGTGGTTTTACTCTTTAAAGCTGAATAGGGGTTTCTGGAACTCTTGTCTAAATGCATCAGTTTGTTCTATGGTTTATGCACCCTTAGAAATCTCAAAGACGTGGACTCTAGAGGTCTGTAAAAGGTAATTGAGCAAAGATAATCTGCTCCTGAGTAGGCTTTCAATACACTGTCTTGGCAGCTTCGCTGGAAATTTTTTACAGATTTGCAAAATTAAGGTGGTTGAAAACTACTGATCTGAATAACATGCATTCACTTAGCCTGGGTTACTGAGTACAAAATCACATATAATAACTCCTGTGGAGACAGTAACAAATAAAGTGTAAAAAGGGCCTGTCACTGTAAGCTTCTCATAAGGCAGAATGACCAAGAAGATCCAATTTCACAGGTAACACATAAGAATTGAAATCTGAGGATGTTGTTTAATACTCATCATCAGGTGTGGATCTAGACTGAAAAGTTACTTTATGAGTAGCAACCTCTTTCTTATGAGTACTCCCAAAAGTTTCCTAAATCTTACTAGAAGCTCTTGTTTCTTTTTGTTCCCTCTTTTCTTTTTTCTTGGTCCAGATGGCGTGATCCTACCTTGCCTTGCTTCTCAGTAGTGGAATTGCCAACCATTGCCATCACCCCTGTTTTGTGCTGTCTAAGTATGTGAGACAGTTACAAGTCTGTTCTTTGAAACCCAGGTCACACTGTCACCAGGAGGAATTATGGCACCGTTATCGAGATGAAGTGATTTTGAAGAGTCATTTTTACTGATGCAGGAGGTGGCTGATAGAAGCACATTAGAATTTCTCACAAGGGATGTGTTGACACCCTTGCTGCAAAACCATTCCCAACTATATATTTGTTTACAATGTCTTCTCATGCCATTAGGCCCCTAAATTCCCTACAAAGAGTCTGTCTTTGTTCATGTTTTTATCAAGTTCTGATCCCAAGCTGAAGGAAGATGAGGGGGTGGAAGCAAAACATGCTCTGTGCTGTGACATCTGGAATTGTTGGTTGGGCATATACTGCAGCTGATCTTGCCAATTATTCATACGCTCTAAGCTCTTGATTACAGGGTTAATGGCACAGTGGAATAACTCAGATGAAGCAAACACCTGGATAATATAAAATACACATAATTTATTCTATGAGAACAACTTCAGTGTTGATTCTGAAAGAATAGTAAATATACTCTGCAGTGGAGCAGTTAGTTGTCTTTAAATACTACTGGAGGGCAAGTTTGCTATAAACAGAATACACTCTGTGTTACGTTCTCTGAAGCCAGATTGAGTAGGGCAACACTAGAACCAGTAAATCCACAACCTTGAAAGTCATGTATGGGTGACTGAGGGTTGATAGAAACAAACCAAAGCATCCTTCTTGCTTTAGGAAGAGGTGGAAAGGCATGGTTCTTACCCAGCTGGGCTTCAGAGATCACAGGCTTGAGTAGTGGTAAATTGAAATGCAGCAAATGGGAAAACTGCAGTTTAGGTAAGTCCTAAACACCGAAAAGGTGCTTTTAGAAGAGTGGGTAGTTTTTGTTGTTGATCGTAGGGATTGAGAGCGAAGTAGAAATCATCCCTATTTATTTTTTTGCCAGCATCAGCAGTTGTGACTGAAGATAATGAAAGAAAGTATTGTTTTGTTGCTTATAATATTGTGTACTTTGGAATGCGCTGCTGCTTTTGCCTCCAAGGTTTTGTTTTGCTGGTCAACTTCCTTTGCTGGGATAGCACAATAGGGCAGAATAACTATGACTGTGGGCACCATTCTGACTTGGCTGTGCTCCCAAACTCTCATTGAACTTTTTTGAGGGTACTTGGTTGAATCTACTTTAAAAAAAATTAAAATTCTGTGGAAAATATTTATAATTTGACCCATTATTTGGGAACAAATTTGCTAGCAGGCCCAAACACCTGCATGCAACATAAATATAGAACATTATTATGTGAATATTTCATGTTTCTGAAAGTTTTTGTGTTGTTTTTGTTTTTAATATAGCAATAATGCAGCTGTATGTGCCTAGCAGAAAAGGTTGAGCATGTCAGTGTTCCCCAAAGAGTTTAAAATCGAATGCACTGAAAAAAAAAAATGTGAAAAATCAAGAAAGCAGTTTTAAATCCTACCCAGCAAGTCATTCTGTTTAGTCTAAGACAATGAAGAGTGCCCTAGATTTTCTGCGAAGGGCAGTCAGCAGTATGATTAACCTAGACAATCATGACTTGGTTTGTCAGAAGCATTTAGTGAGGATCTTGCACTTCACTTCGTGGTCCTAACTACCACATGTGTGTGTCTGAGACTGGAATAATTTTTGTACTCAATACCTGTAGTACAATTATTTTATTAACCTTGATTCTAAGCTACCACAAACTCTGCACTGGTCTCATTAAATTCCGCTAGGGAGTATCAAAAAATAAAGTAATTTTTATTGTTTTGGTTATTTGATGTTAAAAATAAAATCAAATAGTTTAAATATATGCAATTTCTGTTTTCATAAATAATTGCACTAACAGGCTGTTTAAATTGGTAGCAGTAGTAAAAAATGAGAATATGTATTTTGATATGCTGTTTTGATGATGAGTTGGGTTAAACATTGTTCCACTCTCGAAGTATTAATTCTCAGGCCTGTCCCTGTACCTAATCCTACAGTGATCATAACAGAACACAGATGAAGACATACTTTTTCAATTTCTTCATAGACCGAAGAAGGGGTACTTCCTTAACCATTTAGTGGATCAGGATTAGATAACAGGAGAGGTAGATTTTATCCTGAGATTTGTGAGAGTCGTAGGAAACTGGGAAGCCAGTCACAAATCTTGTTTTCCCAAGCAGTAAATCAGAAGAACTTACTAATGTTATTTTATTGATGTAAATAGATTTTAATTTATTACTTGATTTTTTTTAAATTTTGCATACCAAAGGAATTCTCTAATGTGAGAGAGTTGACAGCATTTCACCATTACGTTTGTGCCCAAATTTAAAATATAACATATGAAATTTCTCTTCCTAGCAATTTCAAACAGTTGTCAAGTGAAACTGAGTACATGACGATAAATGGGACAACAATGAAAAATCTCGAAATTTTACAGAATCAGGTAAGGACAAATATATATATATATATATATATATATTTTTTTTAATAAATGCTGAGATTTTCACAGCTGTTTGACACACTGTTCTCAATGAAGTTAGTTAAGTTAGTTTGTAAGTCTTTTCCAGAAGCTTTGAATTATTTTAAATGGGATCAAACTGAAGGAGGATTACTTTTTCAGAGACATAAATAGGAGTTAATCTGTGCTGGCGTTTAGTATGATTTAGGAGCCTTATTGCACTTCAGCTAGCAAAGAGCATTCCTAAAGTTTGAGTTCTTGAGCAACTGTAGTTGTGATATGACTGCAGTAGGGTTTGTTTGTTCTCATGTGATACTGTATAGACCTTTATGCACAGACTCCATTTAAGTTGTTTAATTTATTCCAGTCATTTTCTAAAAAGATTTTATGGCAAAAGGAAAAACATACTTAAGTATCTTGTGACTGTTGGAGGTACTTTAAGTAGGGCATTGTTGGTGACCAACATTGGTAAACGAACATGTAGTTGCCATATCTTCAACCCTAAATAAAATGTTCAAGTTGTATGTTAAGATCCTTTCAATACATCATTGATCATTCAATTAAAAATAATTGTGCTGTTTTTATTATTTTAGACAGATATGAAAACAAAAGGAAGCCTACTTTGGGTCTTGGATCATACTAAAACTTCCTTTGGACGTCGAAAATTGAAGAAATGGGTTACCCAGCCCCTCATGAAATCCAGGTGAGGTATTTCTTTATGGGCTTAATCTGTATTTTACAATTATGGTGTTAAGTATGCACTATGTATTTATTTTTCCTGAGGACCTGAGATCCATGGTACAGTTTACAAAGGAAATGATACGATAGAAAATATGGACATTATATATAGGTTCAAAAATGTTAGACCGCTGTGTTTGGGCACAGAACCTTAAGTAGTTCAGAGTAGTAGGTTTGGAGCAAATTAGAAATTCCTGTTCAGAAATCAGATTGGGTGCCATTCTAATTGAAGTCTTCTGGAGATGAGCCAGGGGCTCCTGAGTTAATAAAGGCCAACTGGAACCAGTGATACACTTCAGAGGATTTAAGAGGTGTTCCTCTGAGAAGGTGACACAGCCAACAGCCCAGCTGAAGTAACTCTGTACCAATGCACACAGCATGGGCAACAAAGAGGAGCAGTCGGAAGCCACAGTGCTGCTGGAAAGCTACAACATAGCGGCCATTACTGAAATGTGGTGGGATGGATCCCATGACTGGAGTGTGGCAAATCAATGGCTACAGGCTGTTCAGAAGTAACAGGCAAGGAAGAAAAGGTGGAGGGGTTGCCTTCTATATCAAGAGAGGGATAGGGTGTGAAAAGCTGTCTCTGAAGAATGGCCAGGAGCGGGTTAAAAGCTCATAGGTAAGAATCAGAGACCAAGTCAAGAAAAACCTTGTGGTTGGTGTCTACTCCAGGCCACCCAATCATGGGGAGCTTGATGAAGCTTCTTACTCCAGCAATGAGATGCATCACACTTGCAGGCTCCTGTCCTGCTGGGGGACTTCAACTCCCCCTGACAACCACTAGACAAGTAGCATGGTGAGCTGTAGGCAATCCAGCAGACACCTGGAGTGCATTGAGGATAACTTCCTAAGCCAGGTAACAGGCAGCCCTACCGGGAGAGATGCAGTACTGGACCCTGTGGTCACCAGTGTAAGAGGACTAAGCAGTGGCATCAAGACTGGAGGCAGCCTGGGCTGCAGTGATCATGCGCTTGTGGAGTTTGTAGTCATGAGAGATGCGGGACAGGTGAGGAGTAAAGTCAGGACCCTGAAGGCCGAGGTACTCAACATGTTCTTTGTCTCGGTCTTCACTGACAAGCTCTCCTCCTAGACCTCTCAAATGCATGAAATGCAAAGCAAGGACTGAGGGAGCAAAGTCGTTGCCACTGTAAGTGAGGATCTGGTTTGTGACCGCTTGAGGAACCTGAACGTACATAAATCTATGGGATCTGATGAGATGCATCCCAGAGTGCTGAGAGAATTGGCTGGAGCTGCCAAGCCACTCTCCATAATATCTGAGAAGTCATGGCAGTCAGGTGAACTCCCTGGTGACTGGAAAAAGGGAAACATCACACCCATTTTCAAAAAGGGTAGAAAGGAGGATCCCAGTAACTACTGCCTTGTCAGTCTCACCCCTCTGTCTGGGAAGATCATGGAACAGATCCTCCTAGAAGCTGTGTTAAGGAACATGGAGGACAGGAAGGTGATTCGGGACAGCCAGCATGGCTTCACCAAGAGCAAGTCATGTCCTAGTGGCCGCCTATGATGGAGTAACTACATCAGTGGACAAAGGAAGGGCTGTGGATATTGTCTGTCTGGACTTCTGTAAAGCCTTTGACATGGTCCTCCACAATGTACTTCTCTCTAAATTGGAGAGCCATGGATTTGATGGGTGGACTGTTCAGTGGATGAGGAACTGGCTGGGTGGTCGCACCAGAGATTGGTGGTCAATGGCACAATGACTGGATGGACACCAGTGACAAGTGGTGTCCCTCAGGGGTCCATACTGGGTGTGGTACTGTTCAATATCATCATCAGTGACATGGACAGTGGGATCCAGTGCACCCTCAGCAAGTTTGCAGGTGACACCAAGCTGAATGGTGCAGTTGACACTCCTGAGGGACAGGATGCCATCCAGAGAGACCTGGATGAGCTTGAGAAGTGGGTCCATGTGAACCTCATGAAGTTGCACAAGGCCAAGTGCAAGGTCCTGCACCTGGGTCGGGGCAACCCCGAGGCTGGGGATGAAGGGGTTGAGAGCAGCCCTGAGGAGAAGGACTTGGGGGTACTCAGGTATGATTGCACATGAGCTGGCAATGTGCACTTGCAGCCCAGAAGGCCAATCGTATCTTTGGCTGCATCAAAAGGAGTGTGGGCAGCAGGTGGAGGGAGGTGATTCTGCCCCTCTGCTCCGCTCTGGTGAGACCCCACCTGGAGTCCTGTGTCCAGCTCTGGTTCCTCAGCACAGGACACACATGGACCTGTTGGAGAGGGGGCTGAGGAGCCACAGGAATGATCAGAGGCTGGAACAGCTCTGCTGGGGACAGGCTGAAAGAGTTGGGGTGTTCAGCTGGAGAAGGCTCCAGGTTGAGCTTACTGCAGCGGTTCAGTACTTAAAGGCCTATGAGAAAGATGGGGACAGACTTTTTAGCAGAACGTGCTATGACAGGACATGTGGTAATGGTTTTAAAATAAAGAAGGGAGATTTAGTCTGGACATGAGGAAGAAATTTTTGACAATGAGGGTGGTGAGAGCCTGCCCCAGGTTGCCCAGAGAGGTGGTGGATGAACCATCCCTGGAGACATCCCAGGCCAGGCTGGATGGGGCTCTGAGCAACCTGATCTGGTGAAGATGTCCCTGCTCATGGCAGGGGTGGCACTGGGTGAGCTTTGAAGGTCCTTGCAAACCCAAACTATTCTATGACTCCATGATAATTCAGAGTCGTTTTTCAGACAATGGATGAGGATTGCCTGCTGTTGGATGATGTTTTATTCCTAAACCTGCCAATTAACATTTGATGTCTTTCTTGCTTCACAAGTATTTAGATCCTTAAAGTACTTGATTTTTTCTAAATTAAGTTTGGATGTTTCTGTTAACCTGCATACAGTGTGTTACATATGAAAGTTTTTTGTGTTTTTTGTTGTTGGTGGTGGTGGTTGGTTGGTTTTGTTTTTTATTTTTTCATTAGCTCTGAACTGCAAAGATTGTTGGGTCATTTTGTATTTTGAATTGTGCTTTATTAATGCTTTAGAAATGCTTTATTTTCTACTACTATCAGCTTGGCTTTACTTGTGTCTGTCTTGAAATGGACTTCATCTTTTCTAATTTCTCTTTACAGGCTTTATTGGAGTGCTGTACTTAAATATGTAGTAAATAATAGTATTGAGTCCATGGAATGTTTGTTGCCAAATTTTACGTCTTTGGATGTATTCCTTTGAATGTCCATCCGCTGGGCATTGTCTATGTGGAGTTTACTCAGTTGTCGCTTTGTTCACTTCGACTATAGCATTCGGAAATTCCTTTTGGTTTGGTTGTCTAAAGTAATTTTTCCCTCTGTTTTAGTTTAAAAAATGTATTAAATTTTTTTTAATTATTATATTTAACAGTTTTAAGTAGTGAGGAATACCAATGTTTTAGCATCTTGGTCTTGTTGGTAGTTTACAAATGTTTCTGTGGGAGCATTTCTTTGCCTTGACCAGATTGAATATACTAAAGCACTGTACTTCTGCAGCATCACTGCTTAATTGTCTTGTTAGCCTTTTTGTAAGTATCTTTTCTCAGTGGCATAAGAAAAACTCTTAACTATATTTTCCTTCCTATTTTGTTAATTTTGTTTGTGGACAGGAATCTAAGAAGTTCTTTTCAATATGCCTTCTTCTAATTCTTGTGAAAATAGCTTTTCTGTATCTTACCCACTTCAAAGAGCCTTTTGATGTAACCATCCTAAGTAGCATTAGGCTTTATGGATGTTGATTATGTGCCTGGTGTTCACCTTAGAAGCATTTAGATAGAATTTCTGGGCCACTTTGTGGGAATAAATGGAAATAAATTAGTTTATTTCTTTTCCCGCCCTTGGGGCACCTTATGACCTGTTGGGGATTGTTTGTATAGTTGTCAGCAGGGGGAGCCAGAGCACAGGCTGGTGTGGTGTGGTGTGGTGTGGTGTGGTGGCCCTGAGGATGGGGACATGAGAAGAGGTGCCTCTAACCATTTCTATCCCAAATTTTGCCATGTGTGATGCAGCAGGCGAAGTAACATTCAACAGTAAAACAGGCAGAGTTCTTTCTTACCTGGTTACAGCGGGTAGAAAACTACTCGACTGGGGACTTCAGGCTTGCTTTCTTAACCAGTAAATTTAGTTTAAATTCTCCCTTGTCTCAGTGCAGAACCAGCTTTACAAGTCTGCAGTTTTGGTTTCTCCCATTTCCTCTTTGCTCTTAGCTACTTCTAGATGTTGATACTTACTTTTTTTCAGCCTTCTTTCTTGGTATGGGATGAAGTTCCATGCTTGGAGTTGACAGTACTCCTCAGCTGAAGCTAGAAAATCTGTTTTGTTTCTGTTTTCCGTTTCTGACTCTAAATTGTAATTTCACGTACTTAGTGCATCAGACACTCGGCAGCATTGTTTCCAGTAATGCACACAAATGCACTTAGAGAACATTCTGTAACTGTAATTCACCTGTGCCTCCTGGGGTGACATTTTCAGGGGAAGTAAGATTTCTGTACTGCATCTTTCCCAGTCCGTGGGTAGGTGCATTTCCCCTGGTGTATCAGAAAGTGAGAGGGTGTAATTACTGCTTTATGCCTTATAGTTGAAAATCACTTGGGATGTTGACTAAATTTCCAGGGGAGAAACCATATACTAGGTTGAATAAAGGCAGAATGTGTACAGATGTCTCGTTTGGGCAAACTTGAAGATATCCATTAGGTCATGTGATGTAATACATTTGGAGACACTTCCAATAAAAGGTTTTAAGTGTTAGGAATGTGTGACTTTGGGAAAAATGAAAAAAAAAAGGCTTAACCAAGGATGGTGTCTTTTCCTCACTTATTCACCAAGATGATAAGAATGTATGAGTCATTGAGGACTGAGCTTTTTAGCAGGAATCAGGAAAGCCATTGATTTTTGTAGAAGTTGTATCTTTGTGGATTACAGAAGTGTTATCTCCCATTGCCTATCTTGCCTATGAAATGGAAGTTCCATTTCACCTAACTTTTGTGAGGGGAGTGGAAAGTAAAGGAAATAGAAAGCTGAGTTGGTTGGAACATTTTTGACTGAATGAAACGTGCTGTTTCCCTGTTAGACAATGGAATTTCAGCAGGAGAAGGACTAGAGCTGTGTATTGTCATACTCAACAGCAAAAGGGTTAAGGACGGGTCTCAGGATACAGTGTGGTAACACAGTGTGATCTTTATATCTTTGTATATGTGTAACATGTAAAAATAATTTCTTTCCTAATGCAAAGTTAATATCAGAACTTCTGAAGTTGATGTGAAACAATCATTGCCTTTTGAACAGCTACAGTAAGAAGAGAAAGACAGGCTTAACGTAGGCTTGGTTAAGCAAACCTGGATATGGTTTGCATCTTTCTTATTTTATTATTGAATACCATGCATGTGTTGTCGTATGGTGGTAGTACAAAAGAAAGTGCAAGGAAGTTGCTGCCCTTGACGTGGACAATCTGAAGGCTCGTGTCTGCCAAATTTGTCTTTCCTTGTCTCTCTGTTATATCCATAATTACTCCTTCCCACCATCATCTTCGCATCTCCCTTTCCTGTTCTCTAAGTGTTATGACTGGCTCCAAGCTATAGCAATGCTGTTTGTGTGGTCTGGAGTCCAAACAGATTAGACAACTGTGGAAAAAATACTGCATCCTTTTCCTCATTGATTATTAATCTGTGTCTGTGCCTTGCTCAGCTGTTGATCATTGCATGTTTTGTAGGAAATTTGTTTCATTGAGATCAAACAAACTCTTCCCTCAACCTTGTCAGTGTAGGCTGGAGTTGAACAAAGATTTAAAAACTGAAAAAGGTAGATGAGTAGCACAATTATATAGAGGTTTATTATTTTCGTATTAGATCAGGCTATAAAGCTAATGAAGCTGTGACTAGATGCTTAAAGTAGAACTAGGGATAAATGGTGGATGTATCATACAGAGCAATTTATAGCCACTGTAGGGGAATATGTGTAGAATTCCATTCCTATGCAGAGAACACTGTGGCCAGTATGTATAGAAAGCATTGCATAAGAGAGATTGTTTTTTTTTTTTTTCATCACTGGTCTATTCCTGGAGAGGTAGAATATGTTTTAAATATCAGTGGGTGGACATCATCAAGTGTCATTTCTAGTACTGTAGCCAGGGAGAAGGTAGAGATTTTGCTCTCTGAGTGGAAGATAATCTTGAAATGCTGGTGTTTGCCTTGGTTGCAAAAGTGCTTGGTGAGTTAGAAAAGTATCTAGTGCAAAATTTTGAAATCTTAGGTGTGAGGAGTGGATCACTGGAAGTGATAAAATGTTTGTTGTGGTGTGTTACTTTAACATACTAATTTGCACAATGCTTACTTTCTCTTTGGGGTGGTATCTGCTGTTTTTTGGGGATATTCGTGCTTTGCAGTGGCTTAAACAGATTGAGTGAGAGTGATCCACAAGCACCTAAATTAGATTTCTTTAATATTCTGTTGACTCTCTTAGTTTTTTAATATGTCATGTATGAAGTGCAGAAGATAATGTAATGAGTTGAATAAGATTTTGGAGAGCAGAATGCCCTAAACATCGAGTTCAGAAGTCATGCATCTTCCAGCATGGAAGGCTTGCTCAGGGCTTTGGGGTGAACAGGCTTTGTCCTTATCAGCTTGTGTTGAAATAGAAAAACAAACAAACAAGAAAACAAACCCTGTCGCCCACGCAGACAATTTCACATCTATGGTTCGGGGATACATGTCTCAGTTCTGCTGTACTGCAAGCCACAGAATATGCTTAATGCACTGGAGTAAATGTAGAGTGAAAAATTAAAAGCCTCTATCATAATGTAGTGTGCCAGGGGAAGGGAGTGGTGATCAAAGGTTTCATCAACATTTTGGGCCTCTGCTGTAACAGAGTACTTCTGAGATAAAAGCAGGCATTGCCCACCCCACCTGGATGGTGAAGGTCCCTCTCCCTGCTCTCTGTGCAGACCCTGAGCCAGTGGGAAGCTGTAGCCAGCACAAGCCTCAGTGTTCTCAACGATCCCAGTTCAAATCCACAACCAGCACCCTGCTGGTATCACTGGTGCTGGTGTCACAGCAAGAGAAGGGATGGAGAAGTCTTCCAGACCACATCAAATACATGGTGGAAATAATTTGTTAAATATTCTGGACCACATCAAATGGATGGTGACAAAGCCTCTTTTTGGCTGCCGCAAGAGGTATCAGCCAATCAAACACTTAAACCCCATTTAAGATGAGCTCACCCTTTTGGCCCCAGGTTCACCCCAACCTGTTCACATATTTCAGCTTTACTGTGGTATATTTCATGTTCTTGTCTGCAAGGCACACTGCCACAAGTGAATATGGCACTTCAGTGGCTGGAACTATCTGTGTAGTTTCTCGCCTGCATTTATTTGCAGGCAATTTAGAATCATAGAATCATTTTGGTTGGAAAAGACCTTTAAGATCATCGAGGCAAACTATTAGCCCAACACTGCCAAGATCACCCCTAAACCGTGTCCCTAAGAACCTCATCTACGCGTCTTTTAAACCTCTCCAGGGATAGTGACTCCACCACTGCCCTGGGCAGCCTGTTCCAGTGCTTCACAACCCTTTCCATGAAAAACATTTCTCTAATATCCAAAATAAACCTCCCATGGCACAACTTGAGGCCATTTCCTCTCATCCTATCACTTATCACTGGGGAGAAGAGATCAACCCCCTCCATGCTACAACCTCCTTTCAGATAGTTGCAGACAGCAATAAGGTCTGCCCTCAGCTTCCTTTTCTCCATGCTGAGCAGCCCCAGTTCCCTCAGCCGCTCCTCATCACACTTGTGCTCCAGGCCCCTCATCAGCTTCGTCGCCTCCTCTGCACTCTCTCTAGTATTTCCATGTCCTTCTTATGATGAGGGTCCCAAAACTGAACACAGGATTCAAGGTGGGACCTCACCAGCACTGAGTACAGTGGCACAATCACTTCTCTAGTCCTGCTGGCCACACTATTCCTGATACACTTGCGTTAAAGCTGCTGTTTAAATCACGAGGAAGGAGAAAAATTGCATGTATTTACAGAGCTGTGAAAAACCTTTTAACCTGTGCTTTGCAGGCTAGAGAAACCAAAATAATAATTACCCCTCAAAAATAATGTTTCAGTTTTTTCCTGTGAGTGTAGTAGCCTTTGTGCCCCATTCCTCCCCGTTCTGGATGAGACTATGCTTTTATTGAAGCCTTGTAGGATAGTATCAATGATTACTGTTAGTTTTAATATACTTTGCCTACAAAAGCATAGAATGACTAGCTTTAGCAAATTCAGAACTATACAATTTGGAACTGCAGACAGTTCCTCATCTACCACTAAAGACAAGAAAGAGTGTAAATTGGTATTACTAATGTTACGTGACTTTTATTTGGAAGATATATATTGTAGAACTGGGAAGAGGAGGGGCTCTTTATAGTGATGTTGGCAACGACATGTTTTTCCTCCTATAAAAATAGCTTGTTCTAAATCCTCTCTCTTTGAATGTGTTGAGTGCTGGTTTATTCATACTTCTATACACAAAGTACCATCCCAAGGAAAAGTCTTCCAAGTTTTACTTTGTCCTTGTTCCCACAATTAAGATATCTGGGCAGTAAAACAAACTACCTAAAGGTCTTTAAATAAACGCATCTTAATTCAGAGTTAAACTGGTTGCTGTTTGATACGATCATCATCCAGAGCTGGATTAGAATCTTCATTTGCAGCAGTGATTTTAGGAAAAAAAATCCATCCATCCTACAGCAGAATTTCACGGGCTAAATTTTGCTCCTAAGAATAAAGATTTTATAGCATCAGTGCCAATATAAAATGCACAAATGCAGGTTACGTACGGCATATGACTGAGATCTCAAAATTATTGTAGTAAAGAAAAAGCTTGCAGCATCATCACATGCATTCATTCATTTTTGCTAGCTGTGTTTTGCTACCAGAGAATGCTGTGTCTAACTCCTTGTAAATGTAGTAATCAGGCATTCATTCATGTTGGCTGAATTAGCTAACGGTTCCCTTTTTATGGCACAAATAGCTGAAATACATTGTGTGTGAACATAAACAAGTGTGTTTGATTATCATTTGCATATTTTATACATTCTTTTAACAGATGTGAAGACAAAGTTTACTTGTATATTGCTGTTAAGTATTGGGGATCCATTTAGGAATATTGTCTTCTCATGGCTGCATGTTTATTTAGGGGAATGTTGGACCTCTCTGGAGGGGGATGAGACATTAGGAGTTTTGGGAGTATATAACTCTTTTTCCTGCATATAGAAGGAAGAAGTGAACAGAGCCAGAAGGCTGTCAATTTGTTTTAGGTTTCGCTTAAATTTCACTATAGTAATTATTGTATAATTACCCTTGCTCGTACTTCTTTGTCGTTGCTAATGCAAAAAATTACAGCGGGCATAGCACAATTTAACAATTTGGGATTTCTCCCATAAATTGAGCCAGATTCTAACTTAGCCAGTTAAGCAGAAAAGCCAGAGGTAGACTATAGGGGTTTTTTGTTTGTTTGCTTGTTCTTTAAAAAAACGTAGACAGTTTATTCATTGCACAGTAGTAATACTACCCCGGCTTTTGGTTTTGATGACATTAATTGCTTGTTATGAAAGAGAGTGATCTAAAGCAGAGAGCACTCTGTACTACTTCACATGGTCTTTAACTTAATCAACTCATATAAAGTCTTCATTTGTAAACTGTGTTCTGGAGGAAGGTCAGGAAAAAAGCAAAATGTGTGAGACAAAATATGAAGCAACAGAAGTCAGAGTAGCCCTCACCTTGCCCTGTGTTTGAAAATCATGTGAGAACAGGACACCTGAGTAATGTCACCTCCCTGGAGCACTCAGCTTCCAGCAATTTCCAGTTCAAGCAGTTCCTCAGGCACAATTGATATCGGTGTGTATCTTGCATTTTTCCAATGTTTAAGTGGTACATTTTTTTCTCTGAAATGCTGTAGTTATGCAGGAGACTGCCAAGCTTTTTTCTCGGTAATATAGTTCATGGGAAGCAATATTTGTTGTTTCACACCCTTCATTATGTTTTTTTCAGGTGTTGAATTCTTGTGACGGGTAGTTTTACATATCGCTGTGATCTTTAAACAGATTTAATAAAAGTAATTTCAATTTTATACATTAATGGTACTTTAGCTATGTCCTTACCATGATGAATGAATTAATATGTTTTGCATTCATCCTAAGTTTAAGAGAGAAAGTTAATAGATTTCTGATAAATTTGTATTTATTTACTTTACATACAAATAAAACCTTACATACTTTTTACAAGAGTGTGTAGTGATAGGACAAGGGGTAATGGCTTTAAACTGAAAGAGAGTAGATTGAGATTAGACATTAGGAAGAAATTCTTCACCATGAGGGTGGTGAGATCCTGGCCCAGGTTGGCCAGAGAGGTGGTGGATGAACCATCCCTGGAGACATCCCAGGCCAGGCTGGATGGGGCTCTGAGCAACCTGAGCTGGTGAAGATGTCCCTGCTCATGGCAGGGGGGCACTGGATGAGCTTGGAAGGTCCTTCCAACACAAACTATTCTGTGACTCTATGACTCAAAATTTTATGTGGTTCTCACATAGCAGTTACATTATCAATTTCACTCTGCTTTAAATGTAATGATATATTACCACATCTAGAAATGTTAGGCTTTTTGAGAGATCAGCAGATCTGTTAGCACAGTAGCAACCAACAATGCTATTTAGATTGTTAAGATGTTCAGATGTTAGAGCAGTGCATCTGTATTTACAGGCTTCTGCTTTGTCAAAATAATTTTAGTTTGGGATTTAAATATTTTCGTATTTGCTAATTTTCTGTGATGTTCATGTATCTGGAAGCAGAATAATACAGGGGAGTATCTCAAGATATAATTTCAAGCAGTTCTCTTAAATTACTAGAATAAAAAATTCTGCAGGTAGATTATGTTATGTTTAAATACATTACAAAGTATTAATGATGCTATTCTCAGATGGGAGAGTATGGCAGAAGTAATCATATTGCTTGTAATCAACTGACTTATGTTACGTTATTTCACAGAAGATTATTTGGCAAATTGTATAGACCTTTGATGCTGACAACGTTTATACAGATGGGAGAGAATAGGCTAATATTGCATCTAAATAGAGAATGAAGTAGTAACCAGTTTATAAAATGTGGGACTGAATAAGCTGTTGAGTTTCTATGTATAATGCTAGGTTCAAATTTTTTAGTGGTGGGGTTGTTTTCCTAATCAGGCAGAGATTAGAAACCCCAAACTGTACAGCAAATATGCTTAATAACTCTTCAGAACAAATTTCTTTTGAGAAGGTTTAATAACCGATCAGTATAATAAATTGGTCTTCAACAAAATGTTTATTAAAGTACAAATATTTAAAGTTTAAAATCATGTTTCAAAATGCATAATTGGCTGGTTTTATCATATTTCTTCCTGATACGTGTGGAGTTTTACCTAATTCTTCATCGTACTTTCTGACTGTACTTGCTGACTTTTGAAAGAAGAATCTCGCTGTGTTTTGTTGACAGGTAGAAAAATGGGTCATTTGTTACTGGATGCTGTTTCCCTGACCCTTTCTTACTTGTAGGATTAAAGCAGAAAAACTGTATGGATGCTTAGTTTTAGATTACTGGAGCTACAGTAACATAGCCATATGTGAGGATGATTAAAGTGCAGATTAAGCTTTGAAGGGAGGAGTTTTTTAATATCTGCATCTATTTTACATATTACTGTATGTTTTCAATTTGCCACAGAGATATAATCATGCTGTTTAAATTAAGTGACAGTGTTCTGGAACAGAATTCTGTTGCTTGCATGTCCTTTTTGTTATAAAAATACAAATTCTTTTTTTCTTTAGGATACACATGTTTTTAATTTAACAGTTCAGTATTCCTTCACACAGAGGAGTGTTCCAGGGTCTCAAATACAGTGAATTTTAATAATTCTCCATGACAATGTGTTTGTGGCTGATGACACTGACCTTTCCAAATTTCAGCGTGACTATTTGCTACCTTCAAAGCTGCATACTCAGGGTTTTTTATTACTTTGTCACTGATAATAACACTTCTCAATATCCTCTCCATTATCCAGCTGTAGTTCAGAGCGCCTAACTAATTGATGTATAAAGCTTAAACCTCTGCTATCTTGAATACACTGTGTGGATGCCAACAGCTTGTTCTTCGGTTATTTGGTTGCATAACTTTTAGTAACCCTGCCAGTCTACACCAGATACGTGGTGGTGGCTCTTAAGGACGGGATTTAAAGCTTGGGTGCATTCTGTGCTGAAAATGGCCTGAGCCGTTGCACTGGTGGTAGCCGCTGTCTGCTGCTGTTGCTTGCAGGTTGCCTGGCTGCCCAGAGGAACCAGAGAAATGTTTAATTTTGTGCATTTGGCATTGCTAGGGGAGTGGAATGATGGTGAGAAAGAAGAAGGTATTCTTGTGACCTGCAACAGAATAGTGAAGTGGAATGTTTTGGGTGCTGTGGCGTGATGGGAGAGCCTGTTGTCCCATTCAGAGGTAACTGAGTGAGTTCCCAAGGTGCCTGGGGTCAAGAAGGCAGCAGCGACTCTGTCCCCAGTTCGTATGGTGGCTGTGGAGTTCATCTACCTGCATCCAGGTAGATGGTGGCACGTGGGGCACCGCAAATCCTGGGGTTGCACAGCAAGGATGCTCTGGGGATGAATCTGTGTCATTTGTGACAGATGAGGGGATGATTTTGCTGGTTTAGTATAAAGCAGTATGTCACTGAAAAAATCCTGGCACTTAAATGCTGTTAGATTTATGTGTATCCGAGTGCACATCCAGTCATTATGTTCTCCCTTTCACATGCAGTGTAATAAAATTTAAAGGACTCTTAGATTCGTCTGTCTTCAGGGCCAAAGACCTGTGACTGCCAGTGTGTTGTAATGTCTGCAACCTGTGGAACTACCTAATTTCATTGATTTCCTCATGGACAGCATTTGTTAGCAGCTACAGCGGCAAATAGCACAGCAATTCTTCAATAAAAGCCCTGGGCAAGGCAGGCAGTCTTTCCCAAAATCTTCTATTTTGATTGCAGCCTTGGTTTTCATCCCTGTGTGCTGGCAGAGCCATAAGCATCTCGCTGGTCTGGGAGAACAGAGGCTGTATTTGCCTTGCACACGCTTGGCCGGTATGCGCAGTGTCAGTATCAAAAGACTGGTTTATTCTTAACCTGCGAGGGTGGATGGACACGCACACAGCAGTGTGGGGATTTCTGAACCCCTTGTCTCAGGAGGGGAACGTTGTGAAAAGGCTTAGTTGTCATTCTGGGAGAAAACGCAAGGATTTTAGAATAAGCACTGGGATGTCTTGAGGATTTTTAAAGTTTCTTGGCATGTTATGTTTCAGATTCAGCCTTATTTGCTGGAAGCTTTCCAAATGCTGGATAAAGCTTTCCAACACTCTGGCACCCTTGGTGGGGGACTCTGGGGAAACACATGATCTGGAGCAGATGTTTTTGTTGTGAAACCTCAGCAAATCTTAGCACAGTGTTCACCTAGTTGACTGTGTTTTGTAGTGCGCACAGTTACCTCAGAGATAAAGCCTGAGCATGAAAAAGCTACATTCAGAGGAACTGTGCTGTTCGGCTTTGGCACGTCTCTTTCACTGCTGTCTTAGAGCAGATTCGCTGCCTTTCACTGTTTCCCTTGGGCTGCGTGCACTGGCAGTGATTGCTCCTGAAGATAAACTCCTAACCTGCATGTTTTTTGGTGTACCCATATACCCCTAATCTCAGTCTTTTCTTAGAAAGCAGCACTGGGGCAATTTGGTTGCACAAAAAGCAGAAACAGAGTTTACCTCAGCTCTGCAATCTACAGCCAGTTCATGGATATATTGGAAGTTGTCGCTGTTCCATTTGCAGTAGCGTAAATGAAGGTAAACCTTGACAGTAGGTTGGGTATTTTAAAGCTCTTTTCTGACAGTGGCTGTAAGAATATCATTGTAGGGAAAGTGCAAATAACTACAGAATTGTTTCTTCACATAAGAAATGCTTCCTCATTGACTGGCGTCGGTCCAGAAATATGGAGATTGATGTTGTGTGTTTTGAAAAAAAAGAAAAAGCCAAAACCCACCGTGGTTCTGATTAATTTAATTACCAATTGTTGGTCTGGTTCGAAAGTAGAGGGGTGAAATGGTAACCAATATTTATAACCTGTTGGAATAAAGTGTGCTACATGGAGTTCAAATGTAAACTCCTCCTGCCCTTCCCCCAGCTACGTGCCTGCAAATTTACAGTTGGATATTCAGTGTTGCTCTTGTTATGTACCAGTAGAAGAACGTGTATACGTGGGCACTGAAGTGTATATTTGGCAGTTTCAAGTATAGAGAGGGAATAATGAGCTTATATCCGGGATCTTGATTGCATCCTGAATGAAAGCATGAGATCTCTGCATTTCTTAATTTTTCTACTTAGCTGTTCATGAGAACATGGCCTTAGTCAAAGTTTAAAAAACACACAAAAACAAAACAGAAGCACAAGTTTTATTATTCATCTTCTGATTATTCTTTTACAGTGAAATAAATACCCGGCTTGATGCTGTGTCTGAAGTTCTGCTGTCAGAATCCAGTGTCTTTGATCGTATTCGAAACCTTCTTTGTAAGCTGCCAGATTTAGAGAGAGGCCTCTGCAGTGTTTTTCACAAAAAGGTATACCCATAATTACCCTAATTTATTATTTTCTAAATGGCGTCATTCTGTCTTAATGTACTTCTACAGTTTTTGCATCTTTGTTTAAAAATATGTTTGTCTTAGCAAGATTGAGTCTGACATAATAAAGGGATGCAGCTTTATAAAAAATGTTTTTTCCCTATAATACAATCTTATTTGTTATCAGTGATACGATGATAAAAGAAATGTCTGAGTTCTAGAATACATATACTGTATTGCTAATGCTGACAGTAGAAACATCTACAGTACTCATTTAGTGGCTGGAATCTGTGAGAAAGGATGGTGCCATAGGTCCTTGTGCCATAAATTACTTCCTTTTAAAATAATGCATTGCATTCTGTATGCTTATCTAAAATCACACTTGCAAGTGAAACCACTTGGCTGTAGTTAGCTGTTTTCAAATTAATGTTAATTTGTTTATAAATTCTGTAATTTGGATCTCACTTGCACATTTTAATAAGAATTACTTGTAATGAGACACTGACAATTCTAAGTTGAATCAGATCAATGTGCTAATAGCACCTGTGCAGTAACTCATGTTCTTTTATTTCACTGTTATATTTAGAGGTTTTGACAGTTTGTTTTAGATAAAGGAATAGGTGGGTAGGAGAGCAAAGTTGTAATTTCTTTGGATGGTACATCACAAAGATTTCCTCTCTCTGAAAATCTGAAACTCAATTCTTGTATGATTTTTAAAGCCATAACATATTGCAGTGTCAGGCATATGGAAGGACATGCATATTTCCATGAACAGATACAGAGGTCCAGCCATAATTAAGTTTATGAAAAGAGGAATTGTGCAGCCACTTCTCCATCCTCTAAAATGTATCCATGGAATCCACATGATAAAATTGTTCATTTAAAAAACTCTCTGGAATTAGATAATTCACTTTTTAATGGTTTGACTAATTTCAAACGGAATGAAATGTAATAAGCTTTGTAGGTACACATCTGTATTTCACAACATCCTGGCAATTATTCACTGCTATCCTGTGTTTTGTTTTGTTTTTTTTTTTTGTACTATCCTGTATCTCTTTCTTTGGGTTTTCCTTCCTATTTTTGGGTTTTCCTTTCTATAGGGCTGCTTATCCTTTTCAGCATTTAAAGCCAACATTTATGTGGAACCTTTCAGAGGCCCTGGATTTTCATGTCATTTTTGGAATGAGGTGAACAATGTATTTTGTCCTAACAAAAACAGCTACTGTAGTGTGCAGATATGTGTTTAGTGGATCAGATGTTGGAAAGAAGTTGCCAGAGAGGAGAAATGTTCCAGGAAAATCCTTAAGAAGGGTAAATGGGGGGTTGGAATCTCCAAGCACACACTTTTCCTTTGATGAATTTCCCTTGGTAAAAATCTAGTTTGTCATCCATGGCAGAACACTGCGGAGAGTGCCCAAAGCACTGAAGATCTTCAGGGCTTTGTGAGATGACAGTGTCCCTGAAAGACAGAGTCTGTTTTGAATAAAGAATCAAAAGCGGACTCTGGGAAACACATCCTGCAGTCTAGACAGGCGGTGAGTGTGAAGCCTGAAGGAAGGTCCCTGCAAAGCAGCTACGTTTTCAAGAACATCATGTAACTGGTTTTCTTGATTTTTTATTTATTTTTTTTTTTTCAGAATGTCCAGTAAGTGCTGTGATTTCAGTTCCCACTAGGAGCCTTTCCAGTTCTGTTAATTCCAGATATCCAGCTCCCGCATGCTCAAAATGAGATTCCCTGCAATTTCATTCCTGCTAAGGGTTCCAAAACGCTGAGTGGAGCACACTGGTGGCCTAGCTAAAGGAGTATGCTGCAATGCAGGCTTGTTAGTTCATTGTCAACTGCAGGAACAATAGGTGAATGTGACTAGTATTTAATGCTTTAGACCCTTTAGGCTTCAGTGGCATTAGTATTTTAGGATGTATGTTTCACAAAGGGAGACCCCTGAAGTGTACAGAGGTGGCTGGATTGTCTCAGTCATTCCAAACGTCTTTCATTCAGATCAACCGTTGAAGAACTTCTATTTTTATTACTTTGCACCAGTAACCTCTCGAGGACACTGTCAAAAAAAAATGAGACAAAACAATGCTATTATTTAGAACTGAATTGCAAGGGAAAGCATCCTTATGGGAGCTCCTCTAGTAAATAGCACCATTATATCTTTTCCTGTTTGTTTGTTTGTTTGTTTGTTTGTTTTTTAAATATTTCTTCTAATGGTGTAGCATTATCAGACCCTCCACAAGTTCCCATTACCCCAAACCACAAAAAGCCATTGCTGATCTACTCCCAGGTATGAGCAGTCTGGTGTTAGAACAGCATTCTTGTAATGGGAACTGGGTATTACCTTGGATGACATATTACCATCTCTGAGTTTGTCACAGCCTGGAAAAGGGCTATGGGAATGGTGAAGGGGACAAGAGCAATGGCACTGTTGCTATGGAGAGTTGAATTAACAGGAGGACTGGTTGTTCTTCTCAGTTCCTTCAGCTCCAGCACCTGAGATTTTGCCAGGCAGAAACGCTGTCAACAGCAGAATGGCCTCACCCTTCTCTGTGGCAAGAGAAGGATGCCTGGAGGTGAACTGTTTGAAGACTTCTTGGTAGCATTCGGAAGTTGACTTCAAAAGGAAACAGAGACAGGGAATTGTCAAGAGTTTTGTCTAAATAGTGCCTGGACCTGTCACAGAATTAGATCTTTCTGGAAGACACACTGGTCAGTGTTGTTCAAAACCAGTTTTGCCATGCCCTCTAGCCGCAGAGAGACCCACCAAAATTTAGGCCACATGCATTTCCCTTTGTAATGTGCATCTCGGGACAGGGAGATAAGAATGGCAGGACCCTACTTTTTTTGTCTTAGTTAAACTGGTGACTGCTTAGCCTTGCCTTGGAATACACAGAATGGCAAGGGAACAGTCAGAGACCTATGGTTGAGTAGGTCTAAAAACCACTACAGACTAAACATGCCATCAGTACTTTCAGAGTGTGTCCTACTGAGCCATCCTGATATTGCTTGCCAGTTTCATGCCTGGTTTCACACAGTGTGTTTCAGAAGATAAATATTTATACAGGCTTGATCCATTAATGTTTATCTTATTTGTACCCTTTGCTCAGTAAACATTATTTTTTAACTGAAGCTCGGTCACCAAAGTGGACAGTAGTCATCATAACAAATGGTCATTGAATTTACAGAGCACATAAAACTGAAGCTGTTTCACTGAACTCCTACACAAGAAGTGAGGTCAATAATCAAACCTCACCAGGGCATGTAGTAAAATGTCATTTCAGTTTGTTCTGCTCCTAACTTCAGCCATATGCTCCTCCTCCTTCAGAGTTCCTCACCAGTTGCAGCAGTTGGCAAAACCTGTTCAGTTCTGAATCGGTCTCTAAAACTTTGCTTCCCACTCCCCAGGCTGCTCACCTGTGTGAAGTAAAGCAGGCAGTTGCTACAAGGGGGGTACTCGCTGCCTGGCTGCCTACAGCCTCGTGGTGGGATTTGCCTTTCAGTTTTCCAGTGAATACTTCAGTGCTTCACCGTCATGCTCAGACTCATCAGACGAGAAGGGTGCTGCTCAGCTCAGTGTTTAAAATCTTTCACATAAGCTTGTCCATCAGAATTATGCTGAAAATGTGCCCTTCCCTGGAAGGTGTGTTTGATACTTCCTTGAAGATGGTGTGATCTTCAGAAGATTCAAAGAAAAATGTTGTATTTCTGATTTTTGTTCTCTTATGAAATCAATACCTGCTATATATGCTCAAGAAATTAGTTAATGTTTGTATGGAATGTTTAAAATAAATTCTACCATAGCATAATATATTATTGACTTTATCTAACACATATCTCCATTTTTTATACATTTTTTCGTGAATGATAGCAGTATGCATATCTTGCATATACTATACTTTTAATCTTTTAAACAATGTGCATCACAGATATTTTTAGAATTGAAGTACTAAGTACTGATTTGAGCAAATTGTTCCCTGTTAAGCTGATTTATATAAATAGTGTTGTAACAAGGGGACATAGTAACCTTTAAATGAAAATACCTCATTTTTCCTAAACCAAAAATAGTGTGCTCACTATACTAAAAACATGAAGGTAGCTATTACAGTTTGAGAGAAGTGATAAATGTACGCTGTATTTCAACTCCCTTTATATTATTATTTGAAATGCTTTTGACTTGGAGTGGTCAATGGCTGTCAGCTGTGGGTCTCTGTGGCTCCCTTGTATATCTATTGGAAACAATTTCACTAATGCAAACAAGGCTGAATTACTTTCAGTGTTGTTGTTGAAAGGGTGTTAGAGATGGCATACTGCTATGCATCTTTCATGCATCCTTCTCAGTGGCAGCCATACCATGTTTAGTAGTTTGATAAACTGCTGGTTGAAACTATTGTTTGTCATCACTGTCAACTCAGGTTATTTTTCTAGTGCCAGAGAAGCTTTACCCATGATTGACAGCATTTCAAATTCAGACTTCAAAAATAGCATTGAACAAGCTTACGAGAATATTCTGTGAATACAAGGCTATTAATACTGCTTTATGTAAACCTTTTTTACAGTATTTTAAAGGCTTCTAATTTATAACAGTTATATGTATTTTGTAAGGTTACTTAGGATTTAAATAGGATTTAAATGGAATCAGTCCTACTTTAATGGAGACCAGCTTTTTGGAGTTATTTTTGTGCATCTGTTCCAAGTTACCTGTTTGCTTAGTAAATCATTTCTGCAGCGGAGCCATTAAATTTTAGATGCAAAGTCCTGCAGCGTTACTAAAATCAAGCCAGGGAAAACAGTAATATTCTGAATAAGTACAAAAGGGTTATGTTCACCCTCTTCCTTGGGAATGTTGTGTTTAATAAAGTTGTTTGTAGTAAAGCGTGCCATAGTTCTCATTCTCCAAAGCTATTGTAGACTGTTAATCTATTTGATTACAGTAGAATCAAATAGATTTTAGTTCATTAGATTACTATTATGGTGTATAGGCTATCAGACTTGCTTTAAGAAGCTTCAGCATGTTCATTAAGCATCCTTTGAGAAATCTCTTTATAACCTTTGGGATTGTTGATGGCTTCTTTTGTACGTGACCAAGTTTCAGCGTATTTTTGGTGTGTGGTTTGGTTTGGTTTTTGTTTTTTAATCCTGCTGATTCTTTTCTAGGTGACACTGCCTTGAAATCTACCTTCCTCCCCTTATTGAAGCCTCACCTTCACCAGCCTCACGACCCTTAATGAAAAACACCTCGGAAGGGTGTTCTTACGTTTTCTTAAAATCTTTTCCTTCTCCCGCCCTCATATCGATAGTGTTCTAATTAAGTCCCTATTTGGTTTCTTTTTGTAAAGAACAGTCTAACCAAAACAACCCAAACAAACACCACCTGTTCAACTGATGTATTTCTTACTGTCCATATTTGCTCATTCTTCTTTTCTGGACATTGTTTTCCTATGAATCACTTAATGCTGTCTGTCAGGGATCTACTTTGCAGTTTCGCATGGCGGGGCTTCAGCCTTTGCCCCCTTGAGTGCATTTTGTAGTCAAAGGAAGTCTTGCAGAATTTTATCCTTTATCTGCGTCAAGGTTGATGATGATGATGGAGTCAGTCATACTGTATTTTACTTTGACTTTGAGTCCAAGCCTGAATTCATTATTTGTTTAGTCTTTCAGGCCTTTCTTTTGTGCTTTGTCTCGATATGCTATTGACAGATTTACTGCTTTATTTTGTTTTATTTTGTTGTCAGAGCTTTCACAAGATAGAAAAAGTAAATTCCAGATTGTCAGAAAGATGTTGATATGTTGTAGCAAGTGCAGGGGAGAACCAAAGTTTTCCTGAGACTGAATACTAGATTGCCTAGGAAGAAAGATTAAAAGATTATAGTTTGGTTAAATTGATGATTAAAGGAGAACAGAAGGTTTAGAGATTTTTGAAGAGTGTTAACAGCAAAGAGGGAGTTGAGTTTGTGTGATACAAAAGAGTAAAACTAGAGATACTGGGATTAATGGAAGGGAAATTTAGGCCATCAGATAAAACTTTTACATGATGATACTTACAGCTTTATGGATTAGTTTCTGAAGGGAACTGGTAAGCACGTAGTTTCTTGGAATATAAGGGCCTGAGAACAGGAAAAAAAGAAAACTCACACAGAAAAATTGAGCGGTTCCAGGAAAACCACCTAATGGGTCCCTTCTGTCCATAACTTCCCTGTATGTGAAACAAAGATAAGCTTAGATTCTCCAGAAACATTCAGAATCTAATCTCTCTGGCCTTCCTGGATGTCATGAAATATCATGGTTAAATTGTGTATTCCTTGAGTCCAGTATCTACCAACCTTGCCTGTAGTTCAGTTCTTCAGCACACAGCCGCGCTTCAGGTTAGTTGGAGGGTATCTAACAGATACTGGCTACCAGCTTTATGATAACTTCAGTTACATTTACTTATGTGATTCAATAAATCTTAAATGTCTAGGAATTACTTTTCTTTTGGTTTTGTATAATAGCTTTTAAGACAAAACAAACCAGTGAACACAGCAATTAGCCTTTATTCTGTGTTTATGCAGCATGGAGGCCACTCTTCTGTCACTGGTGACAGTAGCGATATGTATTTAATGAGAAGAGGACTAAGGCTGAGACCTTAATGTATTTTTTTTATGGTTTTCAGAAGGTTGCATTGAGATTGTCTTCAGGTTCTGAAAGGCTAGTAGAGATTACAGAAAAAGCTTATTTTAGGGTTTACCTATGTGGGGAGGGAGAGAAAATGTTCCTTCCCAGCCCAGCATTTTTGTTAATACTTGCTTCTGTGTTTGAATACAGAAGTTATTTAGGAGAAATAACTACAGTGTAATAGATGAGAGAAGTGTCTTAGCTCTTGCCTGTGAGTGTAGGAAGGAAAGAGAAAGAAAAATTTACCTCTGGGGAGAAATTGAAAGAGAAGGGACGACTGAATAAAAGTGTAGATGTGTTTTATGAAATAGTGATTCACTGAAGCCTACACGTGCTGTAACCAGTGTTGTACTGATCACCACAAAGTACTGACCGGAAATTAAGTTCTGGACTGCATGTTGCTTGGGTAGGAGAGAGAAAAAAAATGTAGGAAGAAAAGGATGTGGGCATGCAAAGAATATAGCAACAGAAGCATTCAGTATATTCTATTCCCTTCCTTGCATTCTCAGGTGATTAAAAGTAACCTTTTTTTTCAGTATTGTCAGTTGACTGATGGGAGAAGTCCAGAATGCTGAAGAGTGTTCCTACAGATGAGTAAAATATGAAAAAATATCAGCATAATTATTTATGGACAACTTTTTTCAAACCTTCTGAAATGGAAATGTGCTGGAGTGCCACTGAATTCAGCAGGGTTTGAAGGCATGAAGTGTCTCATAGGACTGGGTTTCCATTTGGTATGCAAATATGATATAGCACAAATGCAGACTTACTTCTGTAAAGACCATTTCAGCATCGGTATTACCTAATTTATAGGTTGGGCTTGAGTACTTTAGGTAACTGAAAGCTGAATGGGACAACGGAGTGGTGGCATTAGGAGTGTGACCCAAGGTGGATTGTTTTGTTACAGCTCTTAACGGCTTGCAAATCTAGACCCTGATTGATAATTCTTGAAAATGAGCTAAAGGTAATAAACTATGCTGACACTGAAGAGTGTCTAGAATCTAACAGCAAAATACTGGAGCTGCATCAGAAGTAATATCAATGGTTAAAGAGAGAGAGGTTTTTCCCTTTTACAAGACATTGCTTTTGGTGAGAAGCTGCTTTAAGGGAGCCGGTACGCTCCTATTCTGTGGACATCATGAAGCAAGCTCTGAAAGTGATGTGTGCTATTGTCTCAAATCTGGGAGATTCCGTTTTGATGATACTCTGCCTAACTGCATGAAAAATATAGAAAAATGTCTTTCATAACTCTGTGGTGAGAGGAGGATGAAACACGGAGATCAAGTTAGGCTGTTCTCCTTAGTCTCCTCATCGCATAAACCTGGGAGTAACCAGCCAGTGGCTGAAGCTGGCGATGGCTACAAGCACTTCAAATAGTGACTACTGGTTTTCTCTTTATGTGGTTTTGGTTTTTTATTTGCTGTGTCCTTCTCCCAAGACTCTCCCTCTCTGTACTTGAACTTGTCTTTCCAAACCCTCTTTTGCCGAAACAGCAACCTGGGAATTCAGGTAACAGCACATAGATGCACAAGCCCATACGGACAAGTTGTGGTACTCCTAAAATTACTCAACCTGTTTTTTTGCTGTTTGCCCATTATGGGCCCTTTTTTTTTCCTACTTGTCTATTGCATATGTGTTACTCTTCTCCATCCAGCAACAGGAATAATGGAGTTCGGCTCTTGAATGAGTCTTAACAGTGGCTGAAACAATTAGTACACAGTTGCAGTTGTGTTACAATCCATAAATTTAATTGTATTTTTGTCTCATTTAAAAAAAAAATCCCATAAAAGAACCTTTAGGATTTAATGAAAATATAGTACTTTGTAATGATTTAGACATTGCTTCCCTTCTCAGTGCTCAACGCAAGAGTTCTTCTTGATAGTGAGCACCCTGTCTCGTCTGGACTTGGAAATTCAGTCTCTTGTTCCAGTCATACATTCTGATGTGAAAAGTCCTCTGTTACAAAACACACTGTTGGAAATCCCAGAACTTCTCTCCCCAGTAAAACATTATTTAAAGATCCTTAATGAAGAAGCAGCCAAGTAAGTAGAGAAAACAGATTAA
Organism: Columba livia; assembly: GCF_036013475.1. NCBI lineage: Eukaryota > Metazoa > Chordata > Aves > Columbiformes > Columbidae > Columba > Columba livia. The sequence goes on from NC_088642.1 coordinate 77,046,560, forward strand.
TCTTCCATGCCTTTTATGCTTTCTGACTAAATGTATTCAGTTATGTGAATTATGCATATTGTTTTAATACACCTTAATTTTTTTTGTTTATGTATGTACGTGTTGCTTACACTTAAAGCAGAGGTTGTTTTCTACAGCTTATATGCTTTTTAAAAAACTAAACGAGGCGTGCAACTATTTTGCCTGGTGAGTGTCTGCCTCAGGCTGCATTTTTTTTTTTTCTAAGTTTTTCAGCTGTTTTGAGGAATGAATTTAGAGTGAAATATCTTTTGCTTAGGTTAATTTGTTTAACAAACTTTTAATTATTTTTTTAAATAGAGAAGCTCTTCCTTTTGAAGAGAGACGTGACCTTTTAGCAGAGCGGCTGCTCTGCTGTCATGAACGTGCCTTGTACTGTTTTTTTGTGAAAATTCATCAAAGCTTTGAACGTCCCACCCCCCTTTTTTTAATAGTGTCTTTACATGATAATGACAGAGAATGTGAAGTTTGATAGTGCTGAAGATTCCCCGTAGCCTGTGTGATTTGTACCCCCAAGAGCACTTCTGGGGTCAGTGCCCTGTTCATGGACTCCCTGTAGAAAGTGACCAAATGAGCAGCTGCCTCAGGCTCTGGGTGGTCAGGCTTTTCCCTGCAGTCGCCTCCCTGCAGTCTTGGAAAGGTGAGCGGAAAGTATGGACGCCGTCTACCCTTTTTTGTCTTAATTCTGCCCTTCATTGACCCGAGCAGAAAAATGGTAGACAAAAGAAGATGATGCTAAAGTGGAATGAATATGCATTATAAGGGAAAGTGTCTTTAAATAATTTGTTGTGTACTCTTTCTTCTGAAGAACTGCTGCCTCCATTGTTACCCCTACAACCTACTTTCAACCACAGGAAGACACCAGGAGGTTTAAGATGCAGAACAGTAAAGCAAGAGCATGAGTTTGGTGAGGGAGGGATGTGTAAAAACCTCTCAGGAGACAGGATTTAAGAGGAATACCTTGTGGCCAGTAGAAGTCACTGTCTTTCAGATAAAAAAAAAAAGGGCAGTATAAAATCTTCTGAAAAAGGTTCGCTCATGGTGCTAGGAACAGAGGCAGTCTGTCCGGCTCGCACAGCCAGCCTTTCCGAGCAGCTGACCTCAGAGGGTTTTGGTCTCCTTTCAGTGTAGTTCTTGTTCACACAGTGCGCTGAAGAGACATTCTGGACACAAAATGAGTACCATCCAGCTTTATAGCCACGTCATCCCAAACTTCCCTGCTACAAGAAAGTTTCGTTTAACTTTGAACATTTCTTCATGTGCAATATTATGGGATATAATAATATAATTGACTGTGATATACCTAGAGATTCTTTGACGAAAGATGTGATACATAGTTTAATGTGTAGTTACATTGGGGTAGCATAGACTTGATCTTTTATTTTCAAAACAGACTAAAAATAAACATCCAATTTATTTAGAAAATATTTTTTATTTTTCTCCAACTGAGATGTAAAATTAAAGAAATTTAAAAAATAAAGCCCTGAACTTATTTATTTGCTTCTGAATTAGAGACAGACACAAGGTGTATAAATTTAGAAGCTGTGAAGGGTAAAATATTTGCTATGCCCATTGGACAGCATTATGAGATTTCTGCTGATGCATGGTATCCAATTATAGTTGTGGCAGGTTATGACAAAACAGGCTGTATCTTGATTGTACCCAATTTACTGTAGGTAAGTTTAAAATATGGACTTTTTCTGTCACTGTTGATGATGGCTATAACAGTGTACAAAAATAAGATACAATAGTATAATTGGACGATATCATAATTACTCTGCAGAATGCATATATTTAATTTGCATTTATTCAAGATGACTAAACTTATCTTTTGCCCTTTATATATCTCAAACTTGTATGGCAATATTATTTGTACTCAATAATCTTTCATCAAAATCATAATGACTGCTATACATACTTGCACAGACACATTTGCACAAGCCTGTATACTGCATCACGCGTTACTTTTATTATGTGGTGTGGATAAAATCCTGTAGAGTTTTTCAAAAGATTCAAGATTTTGGGGGTTTGTTGGGGTTTTTTAAACTGTCAACTTTAAAATTTTTGATAGGCATCACATAGCAGTGATGGTCCTCACTGTCAGCTGCTGGCTAGTAGTGATCTTTTTTCCTAGCATTCCCATGGAAACAGGTCTAATTAGCACAAAATCGTTTCTAAAAATTAGTATTGTATTTCGAAATGGCATCTTTACTGTCACTTATGTAATAACAACATCCATGCAGTGCAGAATCAAAGCACAGCTTTGTGTTACCTGTCTGTTCACTGTCTCCAGTTGTAGTTTCATTCTCAGGGAAACGAGTATTGGAGTAGGTAGAATATTAGAATTCTTATTACTTCCAGGTTTTATTACTTTCAGTTTGATAATTACTTGCTCTCCAAATATTAGATTTCAGGATAATTATGTAATTAACTGGTACAGTTTTTTATTTGCTCTGAAACACAAATGTATATTCCAATTAACTTAGGGCTGATTGCAATACTTTTTATTGTTTGCCTGATACTTATTAGGATAAGTTAAATTTTTGTTATTTTTTGATGACAACCATATTTTTAAAAGCTTACTCAGCTTCCCAATTTTAAACATTTGAATGGCGTTGTCTGTTTCAGGTTTCAGCCTGAGCTGAGGTAGCGCAGCCAAAACAACTCTGTCATTTTCTGACATTGAGACTAGAAAAGAGCATTGTTTTGCATGTATTAAAAAGTGCTATGGTTAATCTTTTCCTGAGAAATTAAGGAAACAACTCTGAGAAACTCTGTCATTCTGCTTTGATGAAGGCCTTATTGGAGGGATTTTTCTTTGCGATCCTTATGAAAGTCTGCCCAAAGTTGCCCAAATTCTAAATATGTCAAAAATCTTTGTTCATATTATGCAGAAATTATGTAGAGCTTCACATTTAATAATGATAAAGATATTGTTGGCACTTAGGATGCTCCAGATTAGCACAGCAGTTGCATTCCAGAATTAGGGATTGAGACAGAAGAGAATGAGCTTTTTGTGCTTCCTTGTCTTGCTCTTCTCGGCTGAGGGAGAACAAATAGAAAGCTGCAGGATGCACATTCAGAGATGACAAAAACAAAGGTCAGCAGGGTTTCGTACAGAAGAACGAGCATCATGTGACAGAGTAGAAAGGAACGGGACTATATTGGTTTTAAATACGCTGGAGGGGCAGGGGTAGCGTGTCTTGGTGTAGCCTCTTAGAGCTTGTATACAAAGTGCAGCTTTTGGTAAATGTGCTGTACTGTGATCAAGGAACAGAAAGGCTGTATTTACAAAGGAATAAAGCTAGTGTTAAAATAAACGAGAAAAACAAAAAGAATGGTTCAGCCAGTATAATCGGGGAACATATCTTTGGTTTTACCATTGTTATATCTTATGCCTCTTATGGACAGGACTGGAGATAAAACCCAGTTGTTCAAGGACCTTACAGACTTCCCTGTCATCAGAAAGAAAAAGGAGGAGATCCAGGATGTGCTTTCTAAAATCCAATTGCATCTGCGAGACATTCGTAAACAGATTAAGAATCCTTCTGCAGAGTATGTTACAGTTTCTGGTCAAGAGGTAATATGGTATCTACTATGTATGACTGTACCCTTGCTTGTCTAGAAAACAGCTTGAAAGTTACGCTTAACTAGAACTCTCTTCATTTAGTGTGATACTATATTGTGCAATTTTAAAGAACAGTTTTGTGACACTGTCACTTTTTTATTTGTTAAGTCAATTGCTTTAGTGATTTAAATAATAAAAACACATTAGTGCAGTTAAATTTTGTTCAGTAATGCTTTGCTTTTCTGTATATGTAGAAACACTTTCATTCTTCCAAGGTTAATGATGTGGCTATTAAGTGCTGAAATATCCTCAGAGATCCAGGAAGCACAGCATTAGGATAATTTGAAGAATGGCAAAATGATTTGTATGTACTGATTAAGACTGTAATTTGAAAGATGGGAGAGAAGAGGAGGAGCAGTATTAAAGAATGATAAATGTTATTTTCCTTTAATTCTTTGAAATGGTGGTTGTGGACTGGAGCTTTTGTTTGCTAGGTGCTGTGCAAGTGTGGGCAGACCATACTCACGTGAGCTGAGAAGTTTAGTGAAGAAAAAAAAAGAAAAAGAGACCACAGATTCTGCCAAATTTGTGGCAAAACTGAAAAAAGCAAGGAATAGCATTGTACAGCATTGTCCTTTGGGAACTGAGAGTAGGAAGGCTGGTGAAAACTCCCCAGAAAACTGGGAAAAGATTTAGGAAACCAAATGAGAGTTGTGTGTAAAAGAGATTAATCAGTGAGAACTGGGAGGGAAGGAGCTGGAAGCAGAAGCAGCCGACTGTCACATTTAGGACCTTGGAAGATGAGAAAGACCCAAGAGACACAGCAGGGAACAGACACGCAATGCTGAAATTGCGAGGGGATGTGAGAAGGGATGAATTAGAGGGAGCAGCATTTGATGAAGACCTTGGGTGGGTATTTCTTTTCATGGTGAGCTTGAGAAAAGGAAACAAGTGGCTGAAGAGCTGGGTGGGCTGTCAGCATGGATGCCGAAGTCCAACAGGAAATGTAGATGTATTGTGCGAGGAAGGGAAGAGCCAGGACTTGAAAGGTTTCTCTCAGAGAGGCTGGTTTAAGAGGTGGGTGATGACATGTGTGTGAAGGAAAGAAGAGAAGAGTTGATCAAAGAGAGGAGGGCATCTGAGAAAGTATTCAGAAGTGAACTTTACAGGAGAGTTTCAGAAACCACTAGTCATTACACACACTTCTAAGAGACAAGGCCTTTGTAGCTGAGGATGGCTCAGAAATGGTTGCAGACAGAGATCTTTCTTGGTGAATTCATGAAAGGAGCTGCAGAGGTCATGGATGTCAGTTATTTAATTTTGTCTGGTATGAGTGCTTCAGAGACATCAAAAGAGGCAGTAGAGTTAGAGAAGATGGTCAGTAAGGAAAGGAAAGTCACTACGGAATGGAAGTAATGGAAAGGGAATTGTATGGGAGGAACAGAGCATAGGCATAATAAGAGTTTCGTTGCGTTGACCTCTTTCTTCCTCAGATCTGTATGACATACTCTTCTTGTGTCATTGCAGCACTCTGATAGATGTAGTATTCAAACACTTCTTTGCAACAGACCGGGACAGAAGCAGGTTTATGGTTTCCTAGTTCTGAAGAGCGAGAAGCTGACAGGAAGCTTTTTCTGTGTATCACCCCACTCTGAACATCTGTTCAGGGAACAGACCTTCTTGAAGAGGGAAAAGAAAAATCGGACTGTTTGCCCCTCATGTGTGCCCCCAAACCCATGATCATGAACACGTGGTTAGATTTTCAGTCAGCCTACAGTTTATTAACTTATATTGGTTAAGTTTCTGTTGGAGTTTTGATGCAGATCCAGTTGACACATACCTTTTCAAAATACGAGGCTACACCCCTGTCTATCTTCTCTGGTGTTTCAAGATCTCCAGTGTAACTTGTAGTGTGCACTGGACAGAATTTTGGGCAGGATTTAGAGAGAAATTACTACATTTGGCTACATACTTCCTGCATGGTGTAAGCAGTGCTTTGGGCCCTGTTTATTTAATACACCAATTATTTATCTAATACCACAATTATTTATCTAATAGGGCTAAGAATTAAAGGATGAAAAAGCAAACACATTTATTGTTTTGAAGAAGATTGCAACCACTTTGTTCCTCACTAACCACACAAACAAACCAGGCAGCTGAATTGGCTGTGTTAATTCAGACTGTTTTGCGTTTGGTTAGACACATCAGGTTAGACACATTTGGTTAGATCATCCAGGTTAGACACAAATGAGATATTATTTTCTGTCTTCCTTTTGTAAACACAGCATATTTAATTGTTTTGAGGTGAAATTCAGAAGAAAAAATGTAACACCAGCACATCAGCAACACCATTAGTGGCAGCAGTAGTTTCATTTTCAGATCTTTGCAGCTCTCTGCTTCTACCCATTTTTAGTCTTTTTGTCTTGTATGTGTTATGCAATTTCAGGCTTTTTACATTACCAAATATTTTCAAGGTGTCTTAGGTAAATTAAGAACTAGAGCACTATATCCTTGCTGGAGTCTTGTGCTCGTGTTAGGATTATTCTTCTTGTTTGTACTTGAAGGCAATTGCTGGCTCTTCTGGTGAGGCATGGAAGGTTTTATCTAAATCATACTAACTGTAATGGAAAAGCTTTGTCAGATGAGGGTCTTGTGGTTTTCTGCAAAGGTGATCAGATTCTGGGTTAATCTAATCTCTGCTAGAAATTAATTTTCCAGCTGAATTCTTCTATTTGAGAATGCCTCAATTCTTTGACATCCAGGACCTCAGGCTGGTGTTGCAAAGATAACCAACATTAATAATATGAAATACTGTAATGAAAACATTGTGTACATTTCACTGCACTGAAACCTCTTGCCATTGCTGCTGTTTCACTCATTCCCTCCCTTTCTGACCTCAAGTTGATGCAAACTTAAAGCAAGGTACTGTAGATCTAGTGCTGTCATAACCCTCACTTCTCAGGGAAAGAGAACATGAGCCTCTGGTCCACTCAGTCTCTTCAGGCTGAATGTGGTTTTCCTCTGATGAATGCAGATTTCATTATATATGATGGTTATGGTTATGTAGTCATCCTAACTTCCTATGATGTGTAATATTGCACTTTTTGTTTATTTTAGTTTATGGTAGAAGTCAAGAATTCCCATAAATCATCTGTGCCATCTGACTGGGTTATGGTTAGTAGGTATGTAAAATGTCTTTGAAGTTTGTTCTCTTCCAATATGTGAGAAAAAAACAGTGGTATTTTGGTATTACAATTAGTTACGTACACATTCTCATTGCTCCATGAGTTTGTGTTTTGGTTTGGTTTGGTTTTTTTTAAAGTGGAAACCAACCAACCAAAATTGTTATATTAATTTATTGCCATAATAAGTTTTGTTTAAAAGCGAACAAAACCAAAGTGAAAAACTGGTGTTCTTAAAACATCTGTTTATATATGGTAGATCCTTAGTGCACTGTATTACATGCTTAATCTTGCAAAGTATGTGTATTGGTGTCAAAACTGTCCTCTTAATTCAGTTGAGCTTGTAGTTTGTAGATATAAATCTTTCATAAAATGTTGATTGTTCTTATTTTATTCAGAAAGGTAAAGGTAGCTGTGCAAATATCTGTGTATCTCAAAAATTTAGTATATTTAAATATCATTTCACTTATTCATACAGACAACCTTTGCTTGTTTTGGTACTTAGTGTTATTGTAAACATGGTTTTAGGTAGTTTTGGATACTTTTTCCAGTAGGTGAAACAGATATGGACTGAATTATGTACTTGGCTATTTTCTTTTCAGTCATTTGTTTCATTATTTAAACAGGTTAGGTACAGCAGTATTGTAATGTGTGAGCACAGACATTTACCACCAGAAATTGGCATAACCAATGTGAACTCCAAAGTGATGTTCTATTTACCTATGCAAGAATTCAGCATTAAAAGATCACAGATTAGACAGAATTAAGATGATGAACAAATTATAGCTAACCTGGATTTTGTAAAAGAATGCCTGGGAATGCCAAAGTGAACCTTAATGAAAATACATAAATACACAGCAAGTGCCCCAAATGGAAACTAGTATCCATGCAAGACAGTCTGTATTTACTAAGGTTATTTCAGACTTATAGTGGAGTGTTCCTCTTTCAAGCAAAATTTTTTCTTGGAGTTCATTGCAGTCAGTCACAGAAAAGTCACCCACCTGTGCAGCATATTGCTGAAGCGAATTTTGTGAAATATATAAACTTTAGTGATGTATGCTATGTTGTGAAAGACACTTAAAAAGCCTTCTAAATGGGCAGTGGTGCAATAACTATCAGTTTATTCACAACAAAGATCATTGAAATCAATAGCATGTAGTACCACAATAAAAGAGAAAGGACTTAAAATCACAGAGTCATAGAATGTCCTGAGTTGGAAGGGACCCACAAGGATCATTGAGTGCAACTCTTGTCCCTGCACAGGACACCCCACAGTTCACACCATGTGTCTGAGGGTGTTGTCCAGTCTCTTCTTGAACACCATCAGGCTTGGGGCCGTGACACCTCCCTGGGGAACCTGTTCCAGTGTCCAGCACCCTCTGGGTGAAGAACCTTTTCCAAAAGTCCAACCTGAACCTCCCCTGGCACATCTTCCTGCTATTCCATTGGGTTCTATAATTGGTTACCAGAGAAAAGAGATCAGCACCTGCCCCTTGGGTGTGCAATGCTTGGGAGCGTTGATTGGTGAGAAGCTCGACATGAACCGGCAATGTGTGCTTGCAGCCCAGAAAGACAACCATATCCTGGGCTGCATCAAAAGAAGTGAAAACAGCAGGTCAAGGGAGGTGATTCTGTCCCTCTGCTCCGCTCTGGTGAGACCCCACCTGGAGTCCTGTGTCCAGCTCTGGGTCCTCAGCACAGGACACACATGGACCTGTTGGAGAGGGGCCAGAGGAGCCACAGGAATGATCAGAGGCTGGAACAGCTCTGCTGGGAGGACAGGCTGAGAGAGTTGGGGTGTTCAGCCTGGGGAAGAGAGGTCTCCGGGCAGATCTTACAGCAGCCTTCCAGTACCTAAAGGGACCTACAAGAAAGATGGAAAGGGATGTTTTACCAAGGGCTGTAGTAACAGGGCTAGAGGTGATGGCTTTAAACAGAAAGAGGATAATTTTGATCAGATATAAGGAAGAAATTCCTCACCATGAGGGTGGTGAGAGCCTGGCCCAGGTTGGCCGGGGAGGTGGTGGATGAACCATCCCTGGAGACATCCCAGGCCAGGCTGGACGGGGCTCTGAGCGACCTGATCTGGTGAAGATGTCCCTGCCCATGAATGAGCTTTGAAGGTCCATTCCAACCCAAACTATTCTGTGATTCAGTGATTTTTAACATCCATTTTGAAAGCTTACATAGAGTAAGAAAACTAGTCCAATTTTGCATGTAGATGGTGTAACTGATTGCTTGTAACCTTGATTTCCTATTTGGCTTTTCTCTGTCTTCCAGCACAAAAGCTGTCAGCCGTTTCCACTCTCCTTTTGTTATAGAAAATTACAGACATCTGAATCAGCTCCGGGAGCAGCTAGTCCTTGACTGCAATGCTGAATGGTTAAATTTTTTAGAGTGAGTTTACAAAATAGAGTCAGGTGTTATCATTGTATTTTATTTTATATTATTTTTGTTGTAACACAGAAAAATGAAGATGTTTATCTTAAAAGAAAAGGAAAAAGTTGATAATGCAATTATGTTGACCACAAGAACTTTCAAGATAGTCAATTAAAAGATAGTTCTTCACTTTAAAGCATTTTAAAGCAAGACTTTTGGAGACTGAGTCCTGAGACAAGCAGTGATGTATCTAGCATTTGAAATTTTACACTATTAAATCTATAAAGTGGTTCTCAAAATTTGAAAATTAAGGAGCAAAACTGAATCTGTTAGTTTTATTATTGCAGTACGTGAGATGAAACAAAGATTTTATTATACAAGTTACCCAAATTAACTTTTCATATTAATTGAAATAAGAGTGTGGCTTCACAGTTATGTGTGCCATTAACTAAAAAGAATAATAATTAAAAAACCCTACAATTGCAGTGTTACTTACAGTTTTTGAGTTAGGAATATCCAGTGTTTGGACAGTCAGTGGGGTGACTGTGATTCTCCACAGCTGTGCATTTTGTCTGCTAACCCTGCGCCTGACGGTGAGTCTGTTTGCTAGAAAGTAATGGGAGTGTTATTTTTCCGCCACAACTGCCACGGAAGATGTTTGTCTCAGATCAGGGTTTTGAATTGAGTTATTTGACTATTTAGTCAGAGGATATTTAAAATGGGAGTTTAAAATGTATTTCTCAAACTTCTGAATAACTTTGGTTGTACCGGTGTCTGATTATGAATTATTTTTTTACTTCAATGAATTACAGAGCCACTGAAATTGTTCCTTATGTCACGCAGTTATAATTGGCTTATTTTCACTTGTGCTTTTTTCATTGCTGCAAAATCCGAATTAGTTCCTTCTGAAGTTGTCTCACTGTACATAACTGTTGCCAAGGTTTACCTCCTAATATGCACTCAGCGATTCTGTAAATTTGGTAGAAACTAGAAAAACATTCCAATTTGCTCTTCTCCTGATGTCTTCCCTTTGCAGTACCAAAAAAAAATAGTTCTGTTAAATAATGTTTTGTCACTCTATTAGCCACGTAAGTTTGAACAGACCTATTTTAACCTTACTTCACTTAGATCTTCTGCTTTTTATATACACTTTGCTGTTTTCAATACTATTGTACAATAGCAGCATACAACAAGGAAAGATCTGCGTATAGGAAAGTGCTCTTCTTCCCCACCCCTCCATTTATTTATTTATTAAATTTTGCTCCCTTTCTGATTTTCTACTCTGTGTTCTATCTTTGAGACTAGGAGAGGGAAAAAATAAATGCTCGAGGGGAAAAAAAGAAATTCTGGAAAACTCTCTTCTCCTGGTGGTGCCATTATTGTACTGGGGGAAGCCATACCATAAATGGAAAATGAAATCTTGAGTTTTCTGTTTTAGATACCGTGTTTTATTGAAGTTGTAGACAACTTCTTTGTTCAGGCACTTTGAGTTGGTGGTTTTTTTTACTGTAAATTATGGTTGAAATAAATTGGCAGTTGGGATTTGGTTGCCACTGTGATAAACAGTGGTATTTTTATAGACCTCATTTAGGCAGCAGGGATCAACTGCAGACCTTTTATATGCTATCTAATGAATTTCATTTTGCCTTCTTTTTTGTGCTTAAAAATAATTCACTGTTGCAGTGGAGCATGGAGTCCGTCTTGATTGTGTCCTCATATTGTAAGCTAATACACTGCTGGGAAATTTGAATTCAGAGTAATTTGAAGACCACAGGAGCCCTGTGAGAAGTATGCATGGGGTATATTTTGACCGTACATTTGTGTCTGTATTAAATGATTTTTTTTCTCTTTTCTTACTCCTGTTATTTTCCCCTGTTTTGTTATAGCCATTTTAGTGAACATTATCACCCTGTGTCTAAAGCAGTTGGTCACCTAGCAACTATTGACTGTCTGTTCTCATTGGCCCAGGTGGCTAAACAAGGAGACTACTGCAGGTAATCAATTTTTAATTTTTATTTAGGATTTTATAGAGAATTAAACTGTTTAAAATAAATTTATTTTAATACGTATACTACGATAAAATGCATTATTAAAATTGTTTACAGTAGTTTCACCTTAATCTGATTTTGCAAAGCAACACTTCTGGGCATAATGCAAATCTGTAAATATTGCAGTTCAAATTTGACATGTTATGTTTTTTTGTCTGTTGTTTGACATGGGTCTAGTAGGTGATATCTCTCATATGTATAAATATATGTTGGTCTTTGCATGGAATTTTTTTTCTCCTATATTCCTTTTTTTTTTTTTTCTCAGCAAGCTCTGAGTTTATAATGTCTTTTTCATACCAGAGATTCTAAGGTGTATGAGACAAGTTTCAAAGATGTAATTTCAGGTAGATAATCGGTGAATTTTAGTGCCAGTTTCCAGAGCAGTGATGATGCCTCACCTGGGATCGTGTGTCATATCTGATGTGCACCTCCCTCTGCCCAAGACCCACATGTGCACAGCGGGCACCGCAGCCTGAGACTCTGCTGGTGCTGGGGTGTCCGCCCTGCCCTTGCGGTGGGGAGACATCAGCCCTCCAGGCCTGCGTCCCCAGGGGCTGTTCCAGAGCTGGCTGCCCTGTGTGTACACCCTGAAGCTCGGGTATTCCTCCCTGTCACAACCCCGCATCTCTTGCACCCAACGATGGTCTCACTGGGCTTCCTTCTCCCATTCTCCCTCTGTCACCAGAGGTGCTGGGCACTCACTGAGCTGCAGCTTGCTGAGTGCTCTCCTGGCGTCCAGCACTTAAGTTTGTGAGATTTACTGTAGACACCCCTGCAATGGCTGTTGTTTTCTAGTCCTCAGCCATCCCCTCTGCCAGACAGACCACTTTGGAAAGTACTATGTGTATCTTTTAAAATCTTGTGATTCCAGGGCTGCGCTGCAAGTGCTCGGGCAATTGCTTAGAAATAAAGGTATGAATTAGTTACATTTGAGACCTGTGGAACTGCAGTGTATCATGTATTAAATGTACGCGGATGAAGGGAAGTCAGCTTATGTATGCTTCTGCTTTTATACAGCATTAAAGATAATATTGATCACTTCTAGACTCTTGGGATCTTGTGTGCTTCTATCAAAATCTCTTTGAAAGTAATTGCTCACTTACTTCTGTATACTTAGAAAACAAGCTGAAATCTGATTAATTCACTGTGCGGAGTTTAAATAATTCACTGAATTTTAAAGAGTGGCTTAGAGCTTATAAACTGGCAGGACAGAGACTTCTCAGTGAAATTTCAGCTGTGGGGAAAGTGTCAATAATTAATTTTGGAGGGCTACTGAAGGAAAGATTCGACTTTCATATTAACTGTTTGAAGTATTTCAGAGGAATGTTTTTTGATTGAGGATTGTTTCATACCACCCTACCTGAGGCATGTAAATGAGTGAAGTCAGGAGCACGGATGCCCCATGCAGTTGTTGGAGGGGGATGGGTACCTCTCTCTGCTTCAGGGTCAGGACCCCTCTGCTGGGAGACTCATCCTTTACACAGTCAGTGATGTACAACACCAGGGCTCTCTGGCAGCCAAGTGAGATACCTGAAGATGATGATGTAGGTGGCCCAGAGATAATCATCTGATGTTGCCGAGTATCCACTCTGCGGGTTGTGAATTTGTTTAAGGAATGCTGCTGAAAAGGTAGTGCATGACTAAAGGACATTCAGATCAATTGACTATATTTTTTTTCCTCTCTTACTGCTTGACACATCATTGTCTGATTGTGGTAACACGGGGCAGGGAAGACCTTTTGAATTACTGTGACCAAGGCCCTACTTTTGCATGCCCCATTGTATGAATCCAGAACAGGTAGTCAGCAAGGCTCATGACATCCTGAAACCACATCCTGTCTCACGGTTACGTGGAAGGAGGTTCAAGCAGTTTAAAAAGGGAATTCTTTCCAAAGATGAGGGCAGAATTATAAAACGATAAATGGATTGTTTAGCTGTCGTCTCCCTCTCTTTAATGCGAAGTGGAGAGGTACAGGAGGAAGCACTTCTAGGTACGTGCTCCTCCCTTTAAGACCATCACATTACAGCTGCAAACAATTTAGCCACCCAGCAAGTGGAGGGTGGCTTTTCCTTTCTTTGTCCCCATGGCCTAAAAGTCTGTCTGTATTGGTTTCATCTCAGCTATACAACTGCTGGAAATATCTCTTTATGCTAAAAAAGCCACACCATTATCAGTTTGCACCTATTTCCACAGGGCTTTATGTTCCAAATGTGCTATTGATTTTACTTCCGTTTTCCTTTCAAATTGCATCATCATTCTTTAGTCCAAGATAAATCACACTCCTCACATCTTGACTTTCATCTAAAGTCTACTCAAAGTGTTAGTTAATTTCCAGTCAAACAATTCTGTGGCTTTGTTCCAGTATTCTCTTTTTCTCAGCTGCTGCCACTTTCCTAAGTAACTGCTCTTATATCAAAGTGATTGTACGTCTGGTGTACAAAAATGTTACTGAGACATGAAACCACATTTACTGCTCCACTGAATGCTGTACTTCAGTTTACAATGAAAAAGTAAATCTAGATTGCAGAGAATAAAAAGGAATCATAGTCATAATTCACTTGGAACATGCTTCTTTTGCATTTTTTATTCTGTGAAAAATGCACAGTTCTTGGAGCTTTTCAGACATGGAGATATGTAACGTAGAATTAGACCTATTACTAGACATGTAGACAATTTTGTGTTATAGCTAAGGTGGAAACATTTGAGACAAAACTTCTTTTTACGTGGTTCAGAGACTAGAGAAAGAGGAAGTAGTATGATCTGGTTTGCATATTAATTTCTGAAAAGGTATTGTCATTTCACCATTTCAACTTGGATAGTAAGCTATTTCTTAGACAGTTATTGTTTGATGACTTACACGTGTTTGGGAGGTGCTGTCAGATTATGAGAGCTGCTGATGTTTGTAGGAGAGTTACAGCTCTGTCATACTGTAGTCTTTGGTTTGTATCATTTAATGTGTTATCAGTCATAATATACATAGTTGGACAATTGTCTGTACTGCTCACACTCCATTTAGGACTTAACGTGGTAACAGCCTGGACCAATTCACCAGCAAGATCATAAAATGTATCTGCAAAAGGTGGCACTTTGCAGAAATTGGTGCAGCAGTGAGAAGGAAGCAGATTGTACTCCAGTTCGGGGGTTTTGCTATTGCTTGTTAATTTTTTAGCTCTTATTAGTTTTGTAGAATATACATAAATGACTCAAACACTCCCTAGGTAATGAAAAAATGAAGAAAATATTCTAAAATTTCTTTGTTCAATCTGCTAATATATTTTTAATAAATGAATGAAACTGATGAAGTCTTCAGAAATATTTTGTAGCAATAATTAATTTCTGTCATTTGTAATTTTCATGAAAATCTGCATCATAGATGACTGTCCTGCAGTCTTTAATTACAGTAGTTCTAGATAATCAGTTAACAATAAGCACTGAAATTAATGTCTCTTCCTTTTTGCAGACCAACTGTGCAAGATAATCGGCAAGAAATAATTATAAAAAATGGGAGGCACCCTGTGATCGATGTACTACTGGAAGAACAGGATCAGTATGTTCCAAATACCACTAACCTTTCAGTAAGTACTGAGTTAGTGCCTGAGCTTCAGAAGCATTCAAGGAAAGGAATCTGAAATTAGCTTATCACCCAGTAAGTTAAAATAAATTAATTATACAACTGTCTGCTTGGTTGCATTTCAGAGCGATATTGATAGACATGACCACATCTGTTTTGTCCATTTTCTGACATCTTGCAGCCAGACACTCTCTTTACAACCTCGTTCAGTCTTAATGACGTAAAGAAAAGAAACATGGTCTCAAAATTAGGAAACTGAGAGCTTTAAATAGTTGGTTTTGAAAAACAAGTGAATAATGACAGGTTTTTTAACAGTGTCATCAGAAGGTGTCTGCGTTTTGTCATAACCTTATCTCAAATTTGTGGAGTTTTTTAATATACAAAATAGCAACTGCTTACGTTGCTCTGTAACATGTAACAGGCTCAGTTTTCCAAATTAATCCTAAAATAGATCCGATTTTTTTTTTTTAGTCATTTCTATACTATGTGTTTTCTGTTCTTTTCTCTCTTTTCTGGAAGTAAAATATTATTTTCATACAGTCTTTCTTAATCTGACAAAGGAGACTTGTAGCTCTGAGTCTTCACTACATAGTATCAAGTACACACTGCGTGTGCTGCTCATTAGTTGTAGGAAGTTTTTCATATCCACATATAATAAAGATCCCACCCTGCGAGGTGTAGCTTGCAAGCTGTATGTTACTCGTAAGTATCCCCCTGGCTGCAGTTCTCTGCAGTAAAGAATGATTCTGGGAAATGATAAGACTATTACTTGCTCGGTGTTGCTGTCGGTTGGTCAAAAAAAGTGGCAGGGCTACTACTTAGCATTTTCTACGCAATGCTGCCTAAGTTGTATGATCTAAATTACCTAAAGTTGCTATAAATATGCAATTCGCATAGGTAGGAGACAGCGTATCTTATTTCACACATTTCTTTTTGATAAGCATATTTTAGGTTTTTATTTGCTCTTTCCCTGAGAAACTAAAATCTTTTCAATTAAACACTTTTTTGACATTTTTTGGTAAAATATTTACCTTTCTTTATATTTTTAAAATACTACATGTCTGCTCTTAATTAATATAAAAAGTATGCTTGCCACTTAACTTTGAATATGTAACTGCCTTTTTGTGTAGTAAATATAGAAAAGGTATATGTCCATGTGGAGCATTCTGTGATAAACACCATTCAATTTGTATGTATTTCTCAGAAGATATTTTTAAATGCTGTTCTGTATTGAACAGTGATAATGATATTGTGCAGCAGTTCATGTCGTATTTTCAAACTTATTTGTCAGCAGGTTACAGATGGCATTTACCGAAAATTCAGCATTTCATTCAGTAATCGTCATGCACTTTCCTCTGTTAGTCTCATTTTTATGTTGTCTTTCTACATATTGAATATTACAAAGTTGAGTGATTGTGGTACAGTCACATTTACCTCTACTGTTGGTTTGACTTCTCTCTTTTTTGAGAAAGGTGGGTGGGAACTCAGTTTATTAAAAAGCCTCTAGTGTTAAACTGATGTATTCGAATCAGCAGGAAAATGCATCTCCTGTCATGTTTTCAGTTGAACTGTTGTCAAATATCTAACTTCAGGAAATGCTTTCTTGCAGTGCCCTGAAATAGATATCTTGTTTTTCCATTCCCCCTCTCCTCCCAAAATATAAATGGATTCTTTTAGTACTTTTAACTTCAGCCATAAATACCAACAAGATGTTAGATTATGGTCGCATGCAGTTGTAAGGGCAGATGGGTTTTCTGGTGTGATGCTACAACAGATGTTCTTTCCGAAAGCTGGCTTTGCAAACCAGCCACCAGACTCACAGCATGGTTGGAGGGACCCTGGAGAGATACCAAACACATGCAAGAAATTTGTGGATTTTAACAGATGAGCTCTCTCTGGTTTTAAGTATCGGTAAAATCTGTTGTGTTAAGCCAAATGGTTATGAATTTTGCTCCCATATAGTCATATGCATTTTATTACATCCATCATTTATACCTGATAATGGCATTTTCTGGCTTTTTATTTTATTATGACTTGCTTATGGATGGGCTTTTTTCCACAAAAACTAAACAGATATTTATGTGTAATAAATACTGTTTGCATGTATCTTTCGTAGATCTGGATTGTGATGTGACAGTCCTATCTTAATATTATTTGCCTCCTTATTAATCGAATGAAAGCCTGATTAAAAAAAACAAATCTGTAACGATTGGGAGGTTTATTCTGTGGAGATTTTTTTGTTGTTGTCACAGTGCCTGATTGGTTCCAAGTTTCCTAAGTACCGTGGCTAATGTTCATTTTGCACATCTGGTCCTTTCTTTGCATGCCTCTCCCATGGGACAATGGAATATACTGACTTTTGCCTAGCTCATCAGTTGCTGGATTTCATTGTATGTACTCAGTGGAAGGGAAAAGCGTAGTTGTGTAAAGTCCTTGCATAACTTAATTTCCTAGTCTTGATTTAGGCTATGAGAAAGCGTTATGGATTCATCGATGAGTTTTAATTTTGCATTAGCAATTGTCTTGCAGCAGAGAAAGACAGCTTTATTCTGGAGCTGTAGGCATGTTGCAGCACCGTATGGAGTCTTACAGCTGAGATGGGCTCTTGCATCTGATTTCATTTTCCGTAGTATTTCGGTGTTTAGATACACTGATCAATCAGAGATTGGATGCAGTCTGCTTACAGTATCTGTGCTGCAGTCAAGTATTGCCAAACTTGGCAGTTTTCTGATTTCCTGTAGCCAGTCTGAATTTGCTTATGTTGTACCAAGACAAGTTATGAATGGGTGTAAAATCTAGGTCAGATCCTTTTCTGCCAGGTCTTTTCCCCATTTAGCAATGAGAACTCTAACTGGAAAGGATTCCAGAGCACAGGCAAATTAGCACAGCACTGGCTGTGCTCAAAGCTGGTGAGTTTAACTCTTTTTCCAAAGAAAATTGCACAGAAAGTTATTGGAGTGCTTTCTGGGCTCCTTCATGGACAAGAGGAAGGTTTTCTCTCACTCTGTCCATTTTGCTCAAGCGTAATGAAAGTTCATCGTGATGCTTGCTTCTCACCAGCCTGGAGAGGTCTTAGATTTATCCATCCGAGACATCGGAATATTTTGAAAAGTGCATGCAATGAACTCCAAGAATGAAGGAAGCTGTTCATGTACAAACAGAATGTTTAATCCTGAGGGCTTTCCTAATGTCCCTCTAAGCACATACATACCACCAGAATTTCTTATAAAAGCACCATGTGCAGGACAATATATTTGATTTATGTTTTATCATTACAGGGAGATGGTGAAAGGGTCATGATAATAACTGGACCCAACATGGGAGGAAAGAGCTCCTATATAAAGCAAGTTGCATTGATCACGGTCATGGCACAGATTGGTTCTTATGTTCCCGCAGAGGAGTCGACAATTGGTGTTGTGGATGGTATTTTTACCAGGTAATCTTTCAAAACTTGCTGTATGTTTATGAAAATGTTATTGTGGCAGG
Source organism: Columba livia (assembly GCF_036013475.1). Lineage (NCBI taxonomy): Eukaryota > Metazoa > Chordata > Aves > Columbiformes > Columbidae > Columba > Columba livia. The sequence goes on from NC_088642.1 coordinate 77,064,812, forward strand.
GTGCATATGTGTGTATAACAAAGTATGATTTCATTTTTCATTTAGAAATTTAGAATTGATATGTGACATTTCCATTTTTAATTTTAAATACATGCATTGGTTGTTAGGTTTTGGTTCTGGTTTTCTGGTAGCTGTAGTACTTATTTTGGAATCTTTGAATCTTTACAGAATGTTAGGGATTGGAAGAGACCTCAAAAGATCATCTAGTTAAGAATGTTAATGTGTCTGTCTTGATTAAGATCTAGATACCTAACTTCATCTGCCTAAATGGACATCCCAGCCAAATTTATTGTGCTGCATGATAGCCAGATTCTGCTTCCCCTAAAATGAATACTGTCACCTCTGAAAATTGGGTCACACTTTCTGCTGTGCAGCACAGTTGTACATACTCAAAATATTTGAGACTGAGAATTTGGGACTGCTTATATTGTACGCTTATTATCCCTCCGGTACTATCAGTCTTGATGTCTTTGAAAGAATGAATAGTGGCAGTTCATTTCACTCAGCCTGCCTCAGTCTCATTTTTAACATAGTGCTGAGTAATTTTAAAAGATTATCAGTACAGTTGAAACTTTTGTATTTTATAATGTAATAGTTCTGAGCATTATCCAGCATTTTTCCCCTTTTTCTTTAATCTGTTTTTTAAACAGCAAAAATTCTATGTTACTGATGGTATTTGAGATAGATAATAATTTAAGGTTATAAGTTTCACAACAATTATGTATCTGTAGTAGAATTATCTCTCCTGAAATTCTAGTTCTGTGTAGCAGAGTGCACTTCAGCATTAACTTTTTAAGAGAATCTGAGATACTGCTTGTCTGGGATTGCTTCATCATGTAAAGACGTTGTATTATACCTCACTGTGTCATTACAAAAAGAAATGGAATCGTGCTTTGATGCACTTCAGTGCTAAGCTAAGCTAACAAATTAGAAGACATTTTGTATTATCTTTCAAAAATTAAACTGAGCTGATAATTCAAAGTGGTTACCTTTTTCCCTACCTTGTGTTGAAAGTAATTGACTAGTTGATGGGATGGGCATTTCTGGAGGAGACACGGAGATACACAAGATCTGATTTACCGCACAGAAAAAAGAATACAATGTTAATAACAATTCGAAGATTATTTTTGTCTTCCTCTGTGTTTTGTAGGTGAATTTAGAGTACTTGTGCTCACATTGGCTTAATTTCTAACTATATATGCATATTTCTATTACTGTTAGGCTTAGCGTCCCCTTTCCTCTACTTTTATTTGAGTGTCATTGCAACAGGATTATTTCTGCGGAAAAATTAGGAAATGTGACACAGTCCCTGGAAGTGTCATTTTGTGCCCACTGGAAAGTGAACAAATTGGTCTTTGTCCTCTACAGTGCGAAAACCTTGAAAGGAACATATCTGAGTTCCACCTGTTCCCCAGTGCGTTTCCCTGATTCCATAGCTTTTCTTTACATTACAGGTATTTTTTCACATCTGTTCTCATAAGTTAGTGTGGTTGATTTGAAGGTAAAACTTATGCTTTTAGATTTCAAGCCAAGCACACCTAGAGTGTGTTACGGGCTGTGAGGTTTCAGACCATTTAATTTGGAGCCCAGTCAGATTCTAACAGAGGGGATTGATTTTTTTTTTCCTGTCTAAATTAGCTTTGGAAGCTCAGCTGGATATGCTGTTGTTCATTTAATGTGAAATGTGTCAAACACCAGGTGAATATACTAAGGAATTCCTTAAATTCTTGTTGTTGCATTGACGATTAATTGGCTCAATATTAATCAAGAAGAAATTGAAAATATATTCTTGAGATAGGAATACTCATGCATTAGTTAGAAGGTTAACAGGAAGCAGAAAAGCTGAGTCTATTGCATTCTTTCAGAAATCCAGAGTGGCCACTTCCACTTGTAAAAGATTATCAGTGAAACTGATTGTTTGCACATCTGTTTAAACTTCTCTCTTCTGTGTAGCATAATTTGAGGGAATTGATTGTGCTGTTGGGACAGACATCACCCATTTGCGATGTGCTTCAGGGTATTAGATCTTGACCCAGTTGTAGCTCTCCTTCCAGTACAAACATTTAGGAGAACACTTGCATCATGATTTTGCCTCAGCCTGTGGCATATGGGACTTTCCTTGCTCTTCTTGTCCAACTAATGACATATGAGCTCCCAAGCAGGTGAGTTGGCAGTGCTCTTTTCTGTCCTACTGTATTTGATTGTCAGTAGCCACAGGGTGGGCTTTAGTGCCCACTCTGGTCGTCGGCTAACTCCTGCTTGGTTTTCACCTTCTCCAAATCATGAACTTTACTCTCTACATTGAGAAAACGAGTTACTGACCAGATTTTGCAGCTTAGAGTCACAAGGTGTGCAAAGACTGTCCAGAAAGTAGGCACCTCTGTATTGATTTGTTTGGTTGTTTTGGGTTGTTCATTTTGTTGTTGTTGTTTTGTTTTCCCAGAGATCTGGGAAAGGTCTTAAAGTATGAAAAGTCTGTCAGGCCAGGTTAATGTGTTATATTCATGGTATTTTTTCGCCCTAGGAAGTTTTCCTTGTAATAGTTCTAAGTGCCTGGTTGGAGAAGAGAAACAGTCAATTCAGCTGCCACATGTTGTATCCCACAGTGTTTTTTAATACTCTTGTCTGGCTGAAGATACATTTCTGAAGCCTCAGTCTTTGCCAAGAACTCTCCTCTGGTAGGGAATGAGTTTGAAGACATCAGATTTTTTTCTTCACTCACCCCCATTTTGCGTTTTTTTTCGTTTGTTTTCTTCTTCTGTGTTTTGTTTTGGGGGTTGCTCTTGTGTAGTTGGAGTTGTGGGTTTTTTTACATGTTTTTTGTTTGTTTGTGGGGTTGTTTGTTTGTTTGCTCTTGGTTTTTTGGGATTTTTTTCTTGATAGCTTTGGTGTATTTTAATCTTTTAAAAACATTCCATGGCAAGATGTCAGCTTCCAAGTTATTTTCATTACTGCCATGGTGTGTTGTTTTCTAGATGCTGCTATTAGCGTAGCACCCTGCTGTGAGCGATGCTTTACAGGCTGACTCTATGAGGAGTTCTGTGCATCAGGAGCACCAACAGTTCTGCTGTTTGCTAATTTTTTTAGTGTCGGTGCTTTATACTGCAGTCTCTTTTTTGTTTGTAGACTGCATCTTCGAAGTGTGAATTTATATAGGTTTAAGAGATTAACATTCATCTAGGATTTGTATCTTGTCTTCTAAGTAGGGTTTCCATGGAAATCAAAGGGTTGCTACTATGGTTATTCCTTCGGATATATTTAGTATTTGTGTATTATAGCTTCTCTAAATTGACTTTAAATACTGCATCATGTTAAGCATTTTTAAAGATGCAAAAGGAATTTTATTGCTTACAGGTACAGTGAAAATAAGAATGACTCATCTTCATTATTGGGTGTATAGACATAATACAGTGCTAAGACTTGTCCAAACATTTCAGAGTAGTGTTGATAACTTCATCCTGAAGTGGGGGAAAGGGAGAGAATCTTCTGCTGTGTAATGCCCCTAAGCCCAGATTAGGTGCTGTTACAAGTCTGTAAATACAAAACTTGCTGGGGGAGGAAGGAGAGAGTAATTGCCTATGATACCCTGCTTGTGTTATTTACTTCTTTAGGAAGTAGCTCTGAGTGCTCCTATGGACTCTCCCAAAGAATACCTTATGTCCATTCAGTGTCTGAATGGACACTAGTGACAAGTGATGTCCCTCAGGGGTCCGTACTGCAACCAGTACTGTTCAGTATCTTCATCAGTGACATAGACAGTGAGATCAAGTGCATCCTCAGCAGTTTTGCAGATGACACCAAGCCGAGTGGTGCAGTTGACACGCCTGAGGGACAGGATGCCATCCAGAGAGACCTGGACGAGCTGGATCCATGTGAACTTCATGAGGTTCCACAAGGCCAAGTGCAAGGTCCTACACTTGGGTCAGGGCAACCCCCAGTATCAATCCAGGCTGGAGATGAAGAAATTGAGAGCAGCCCTGAGGAGAAGGACTTAGGGGTACTGGGGGATGAGAGATTGGGCATGAGCCGGCAATGTGCACTTGCAGCCCAGAAGGCCAATTGTATCTTGGGCTGCCTCAAAAGGAGAGCATGGCCAGCAGGTGGAGGGAGGTGATTCTGCCCCTCTGCTCCGCTCTGGTGAGACCCCACCTGGAGTCCTGTGTCCAGCTCTGGTTCCTCAGCACAGGACACACATGGACCTGTTGGAGAGGGGCCAGAGGAGCCACAGGAATGATCAGAGGCTGGAACAGCTCTGCTGGGAGGACAGGCTGAGAGAGTTGGGGTGTTCAGCCTGGAGAAGAGAAGGCTCCAGGGAGACCTTACTGCAGGCTTTCAGTACTTAGAAGGGGCCGGTAAGAAAGATGGGGACAGACTTTTTAGCAGGGGCTGTTGTGATAGGACAAGGGGTGATGGTTTTTAAACTAAAGAAGGAAGACTCAGGCTGGACATGAGGAAGAAATTTTTTACATTGAGGGTGGTGAAACACTGTCCCAGGCTGGCCAGAGAAGTGGTGGATGAACCATCCCCGGAGACATCCCAGGCCAGGCTGGACGGGGCTCTGAGCAACCTGAGCTGGTGAAGATGTCCCTGCTCATGGCATGGGGGGCACTGGATGAGCTTGGAAGGTCCCTTCAACCCAAACTGTTCTATGATTCTACAATTATGTGTAAAAACAACTTTACTATTTCCATTGCTATGCTTTGTTACTAATCTTGGGAAGGGGTTTGTGAAGTAAGTAAAAAGTTTGGTGCATGATTAGGTGTCTCCAGCTTCATAACAGTAGACTAAAAAGATGGTGAATCTTTCTCCATTTTTCTGTATTTTTAATTAAAGCTGTTTCTATATTATATTTTTAAGTGTTTGTATAAATTTCTTACTTGAAATTCAATGTTCATTTTTTTCGTCAATCAGTGTATGTGTATACCATTATTGTACAAAAAAGTTCCAACTTTTCAAATTGTATGCTGTACCCATTACTTAAGGGATATCTACGTAGAATGGAGGGAGTACGCAATACTTGGAGGATGGTTTTGGTTGATTTTTTTTTCCCCAGTAAGGGATTATGTGTTCATGCAACCTTTGCTTAAAGAATTTAACTTAATCAATGCCATTATACTTAATAATTTTAAAGGAGTTTTGGAAAGGTCAGTGCACAATCTATTTTGATTTCTAATGGGGTTTGTTTCTCTGATGTTTGGAAATTCCCATCCAGGTTTCTCCTTGCAATAAATGGATTCAATTTTTGCTTTAAATTAACCTTCAGTTTGTGTTAGTTCTTCTGCAGTGGTTATTCAGACATTTAAATAATATAATGTTTCTATGTGTGCTTATGTAGAAAGACATAGCAAGTGTGGACACACATGTATGGAGTAACTAATGAAAGAAATTCTGTTGACCTAGTCATGCGTTCAGAGGAGATGATGTTTAGCTGCTGAAGAAAGATGACCTTTAAAGAGGTCCCGTTACAATCGATCATTTATATGATTTCTTACAGCTTTAAGCTTCAGCCTTCTTCCTGTAGGTCACCAGTAGCTCTTCATGAAGGTCAGTTTTCAAAATTGAGAGCGAATGTTGTAACAGTTTGAAGGTAAAGTATATTCAAATAACCAAGCTAATTAATAGTTCAAATAACCAAATTCCTTGTATTCAAGATTTTACGAATTAATTTATGGAAATCACAAGCTACCATTAGAAAGAATACTGTGAAGAAGACCAACTCCTACCAACTGCAGGTGACAGTAAAGAGACAAGAATTTCCTTCCTAGAGATCCCTGCCTGTTTTCTTGTGTTGAAATAAGAGCTCTTTCACTTGTTCAGTGATCATACCTTAGTATGCACAGTCACACTATGGTGATATACATCTTCCAGTGAGGTTTTATACTATCAGCCAAACTGGACATGTTATTAGACGTGCAGCTTCACTTGTCTGAGCTAATATGATGCACTGTGCTTCAACGGCATTTGAAAACTGCCTCTTGTAGGTTGTGCCACGTGCTTAAATGCTAAAGGAATAAATAGCAGCATCAGTAAGATGCATGTAGATTCTCTGCTTGTGCACTTTGTCAAAAGACTTATCTTGCTGTTTGCAGATTCTCAGCTTGTCTTTAATCCTCATGATGGCAAAGATGTAGAGTCTAAATTGTCTGAGAAGGTATATTAAGAAAACAGAGGGGTGGAGAAGGTTGGCAATACGCATTAACAGGTGGTAGTGGTAGCTTGCCTAGGTAAGCAGCAGATTAATTCTCTTGATTTATGTAAGACGTACAGTTGCCTGCACATCAAGGCAATTGTCGTGGTATAGTCTCTGTGCATCACATGATCTGTATTTAGGTGTAAGAAACTTTGTCCTACATTTTATCCTTGTAACAGATGATTTAAATGTATTTTTAACATGGAGGGCACTCCTCATTGCTGAGTCTATAGTTAGGAGATACTCAGTTCAGATTCCACTGTGTTTCTCAAAACGTTGTGACAACAGATGGTAGTTCCTCACCTTGACTAGGGAGAGACATACAGGGTCTTTCAGATACACATGGCCACAAGTGTAATCCTGGATCTGTCTGTTCCGGGGTTCAAGTTACGTAGCTGTTTTGGTATTTTCTAGTCTGTCTGTCTTCCTTGTATAATGATTTTGAACACTGAACTAAAACTAGAGTGCAAAAATATTAAAGTACCTGATGCTTACATGTCTGTGTGAGATGACAAAGCTGCAGAGCTGTATAAATTAGGCCTCTGACTTCAAGCTGTTGCCATCATGCGATGACCTGATACTTCTGACTGATTCAGCAGAAGCTGTGTCCTGCTGAGGTATTTTGCGTGTGTCCCTGGCATGCATGTGGTCTGCTTGCATCCCCAGCTGTGGAAAACAAAAGCGGTTCAGGCTGTGCGTCTTGGAGGTGTCTTTGAAGGCAGACTTCAGACCCCAGTGCAGAGACCTACCTCATTGCCCTTCATACATGGGAAACTCCTTTCAGCTTTTGTGATCTGTGGGTCTATAAGGAGTGGAAAGAGGCAGAGGAAAGAAAAGGATGTTTTCTACATTGCTCAGGAACTGCCAGCCTTCTCCAACACTGAAATAATGAGGGAGTTTCATCCTCCTCACCACTGGCCTTGGTTGGGTCATTTTATTTCAAGTCCACCTGCCAATATCCAGTTCCAGCCACATACCTTGCCAAGGAGTGGAAGGCACAACAATGCTGCTGAGAGACTTGCCAACTGACAATGACCTCTGACTGTTGAAAATTGCATTTGAGGACCTACCTCTCTGAATGTCAGCTATGTCCTCACAGCTGTTGAATGTGGTGGCAGTGTTTGGGGGACTCTAGTCACCACCTCACCTGCCCAGTCTTTCTAGAGTCTAGCAAAACATCTGTGAAACAGCTGTTATCTACCCTTGAAAAGATGTCCCAAGTGCATGTGTTGCTCAGTTTGCTATAGAAGTGTCGGTGAGAAAGATACCGCCAATCAGTCCCAGACCAGCACATCGCTCCAGCCTGGCTTTTTTATCCCTGTTGAGCCTGCTTTCTTGTGACATAGTGCCACTTTGTCTTAGAAGCACCCTAGCAGCACACACCAGATAATCCTTTCTCTTCTAAGTGACAGAATAGGTGCAAGGAAAGCAAGCTTGTTCCGTCTTCTCAGTTCTTTTAGCAAAGTCAACATGCATGTTTTCAAGCTATGCATAAGTCAGCCAGTCAACTTACGTTATGTTTTCCATTTTAAAGAAGAAATTACATTATTTATGTGTATGCCTGGCTTAACATGGTGACACGGATGAGATTAAGTATCTTTTTGTCTGTAGGAAGCTGCTTTAAAGGCCAAGACACTTCATTACGGGGTCCATCTAAGTGGGTAACTCAGTGCGTCATGCTGTTCTGCCAGCTGGTGGCTGTACTCCCCTTGCTACCTGTCAACCCTTGCTCTGCTACTGCTCAGGTGGCATCTTCAACTAATCATGAAATCCACAAAGCTGAGATGTGACCCATTCTGCTTAAATTTGTGAGTGGTACATGCTCACATGGGACAAAATTTGATGTTATGTCGAAAAAAGCAGCATTTGAATGTCTGTGTGACTGATGTGACTGGCACTCCTCATTTCCATCATCCTGTGATCAGAAGGACCCGTGTCAGTCATGTGCAATTGATTCCACAAAGATGGAAGAAGAAAGAGCATTTATGCATCCCAAAATGACTTTTTTTGTATGAGTTACTACAGCCGTCATGGAACCTCTCGCCCATGTTATTTCTCTGCCTTGATTGTTGTCCCCTAAAAGAGAATTTATGGGCCAGAAAATACAGGAATGTTTATGCCTGTGTCTCTCTAGACTTGTGCCAAAATGCAGGACACATGGAGCTCTTGGCTTGTTTCCCGTAACACCTGCAAGGACTGCAAGTATCTCTGTTTCTGTAGAGTGTGTGCTAGAGATTGTTTCCTATTGATATACACTACTTTGTACACTACTCTTTTTTTCTTGTTCTTTTGTTCTCCTTGTGCCAGAAAGATCTCATATTGTCAATGGCATGATCATCAGCTGAAGAGCACAAACTTGAGATGTAGAGGACTCAGGAGAATGTGCATATTGTGGTCTTTCTGTCAAGTCCTCCTACTGCACAAGCAGAGCGTGGCTATTCCTCTGCCATGGTGAAAAAACAATCAGCAGTCAGCTTCTGACCGGTATATTGCTCTCCTGTGTAGGAGAAGTGCAGGTTTATTCCACCTACAGCTGCGTATTACAGAGGCAGGACTGTGACTAGGTGTAGCAAATGCTTATGTTTGATACAAGGGTCCTTTAGACACAGATGAAGTTGTTTGAGGTCCCTAATGCTTACCTTGTTTTGGCATGGTCTAGAAGATAAGAGGTGATAATCTGGAAAGAATTTCTGTTAAAGCTTAGAGGACAGTTTAGGGATGAAGGACTAAAACTGAAAAAAACCCAAGAAACTCAGCCTTTGTTAATCCACTTTCTTTAAAGGCTGTACATCATATAGGCCTTAGTGCTTTATTCTGTATGTTTTATTTGAAATGTCTGTTTGTCTGATCTCTAAATGGTGGAATTGAATTTCAGAAGAGTTGGGTCTTACAATTAGATATATTTTGGGTGTTACCTCCCTCCATACTTTCAACAGCTATTTAATTCTGACAACTTGACAAACTCATTGCTGTTTTGTCAAGAGTGTGCGCAGCTGGAAGAAACCAGTAGACAAACTTCACTATTTTATCTCCAGACAAAGATTGGTTTTTTTTTGAAGCTGGATGAAATGTGCATATTTATGTCATCATTACGAATTTTATTTTGATTAAAAATCGATAGAAAGCAAATATTGTGTTAACACCTGCAAACATCAATTTCGATTTTTTTTTCTTTTCTTCATTCTGTCACCATCATTAACATTTGAAAGCTGTTTAAAATTGCATTATTTACTTTTACAGATAAAATGTTCCAAAGCTTGTTGAAATATATTTTATAAGAAATCTTGAGAAAATCAGAAAGCACACGATGGAGTGGTATGTGAAACAGGTAAAAGAGAACGTTTCTAACAGAAATTGGGTAAAATATGTTTTCCAAGTGCTTCTCACAATAAATTGAAATTTGAGGTAAATCACTAAATCACTTAAGAATAAAAAAAAACAATAGCGCTCGGAAATATTAATGGAAATGAATGTTCCATTGATCTAACTGCTGGTGGCAAAAAACTTCCCAGCTTTTTGTAACTAGGCAAATTGTGTTGCACTTAATTTCATTCCAGTTTTAGCAGCTGATCAGTAGAAGAGAGCTGCGTAGAAGCAGGACAGAGGGAGAAAAATTTACATTAAAAATAATAAGTAAGTAACAAGTTCCATTATTTCAGAACTTCTGTAGAAATTGTGCTATTTGCACAGCAATAAGTGAACTAAGGTAGAAAAACAGCACAGTTTGTGGCATGAATGCAGCTTGTTACATTCTTTGTTATTTTTGCATTGCTTGGTTCACGGATGAGCTGTATTTGAAAAGACAATCCCCACAAACTCATTTGCTTGAAAATGGTTTAGAAACGTTCTTCATTAGAAGTCTCTTACTACATAGTGATTAAAAAATGGACATCAAAGCTAGTCTGTGTATTTGGCCTTGATTGCTGAGGGGACACCATGGTGACATTTTAAAATGGTTACTAGTGTGCAGGGGAGACTTGCAGAGCTTTTGTATAATAAAATGAGCCTGTCCCATCTTATTGTTAGTCCTTTGTTCTATGAGTGGAGTATGACAGTATTGCTTTTCACCCCTTGAGGGGGTCTACACTGACTTTGTTTTGTAATAAATCTTAAAATATACTATATTTGGAAATATACATGAGAGACTATATAAGCAGGACTTTTTTTTTTGCAGTCTACTGTAAAATCTTTCTCTGAAGTTATTGCATCATTTCTATGCCTTTTTTGGAATTCTTGTACTGGCCACAACCTCCAAAACTAGTCAGATTGTTGGGCTGGACTGGCGTAGGTTTTGTGCGTTCACATACTAAGCAATAATAAGTTGTTGTCCTTTATGACAAACTCTTCAGTATTTTTCCAGAACAGCATATAGCATCTTATTTGTATCAAAAGACCAGTTACCAAGCTAAAACATTCCTTGCTTCCATTTATTGCTTTATTAAGCTTTATTGATTTCTTTGAGGCCTACAGGGTAGGATTATGAAGATTAGTCTCCCTGTCTGCCCTAGAAATATCAGTTATATCATGAACCCTGGCACAGAGTTTCAGCTAGTCAGCTTCTTTTTACCTTCATCATAAAAGTCTAGGCTATGAAATTCTGGTCTTGAGGTGACAGCGGTTTGGCAGAGCAGTGTGCAGCCGTCCTGTGTGGTACAGAAGTGACCAGGAGATTGAGTGCTGAATAGAAGCCGTGCAGGAGTTTATCTCCGCAGAGCAACAGCAACTTGTTTGTACGTTACCTCTTTTTAGCCAGAACTTTGGTTGGTGCCTTATTAGATTTTTTAATTATTGTTTTTAGTTATTTACACCTGGAAATAAATGTTTACATTTCAGTCATTCAGACTTTCCTTTGGAAAAAAAACAACAAACCCTATATTCTCTCAGTTTGCTCGTGCAATTAGCCTCCAAATGGTAGAAGAAACAAAGGTACTTTTTCAAGTCTTTGTTCATTCTGTATATATGTAGTAAGGCTTACTGGTTTTGCCGTACACATTAATTAATGTCTTGTGCAGAAAAGTAGGGAACCATTCATACGAAGCAATCCCAAGTGACTGGCAAGTCCACACGAGAATTTTATATACTGATGTACTAAACAAGTATTGTTTGTATTGCTCTGGAAAGCAACAATGACAGTCAGATAAGCAGAACTTGTTAGTCATCAAGAACCCAAAAGTAATTTTGAAAAATGCAATTTCTTTATGGCACAGTAATTTGTTTCAGTTTGTTCTTGCTTAATTGTATTTGTGTTTATTGCCAGAATAACAAAAATTACTTAAGCCTTTCATTTACGCTTACAGTTATATAATTACACCTCTGGGGTAAACTATTCCCAGCTTTCAGGGTAAAAAAAAAAAAGGTGGTGTATTATATTGATTGCACCTATTTTTTTATCACATGGAGATGTTATTTTTGAAAAATAAAAGAATAAGTAGAAGTTGTAGTTAGTGGTGTTAAATTGAAAATTATTTTGTCCTGTTTTCCTAGAAAAGTTATGTGTTGGACATATCACAGTACGTTTGAACTGTAACTGTTTCTGACAGTGTTCTGTAGCTCTGCAGAAATAAATTAAGCTATGCTGTAGACATTTGTAGCTAATTTAGTTTTGTGTCTTTATTCATTTCATACTAACATGAATCTGCAGTGTTAGGTTTACATCTCATATACATGTAATATAATATTTAATAAACAGTCCTTGGTTTAAATACATGGCATTTGATAAAATCTGTGAACAAAACTGTTTTGTTTACAGGGGTTTAAATCAGGCTTGAAAATTCATTTAAGTCAATAAAAGGCAGTTACTTGTATGTACAGTGAGATTTATAAAACAGTTTCTACTGCAGTATTCCTGATAGGGGTTGAAAGACTTTCCATACAATGGTGTAGGGGAGTGCAGGGGGGGTTGAAATTTGAAATTTGCCTGTGAAGCTGAACAGCTATTTTACAGTAAAGTTGAAACTCTTACATCGAATGGTGGTATATACCTTTCTAGAATTCTTCCATGCTATGATTTAACCTAGCTGCGACTTGAATTGGATTTTCTGTAGCGTCCACAGGTTTAAAGGGGAAAAGTTCACTTGTGCTGAATGCTTCAGCTATTGTCCCTAGTCTGTTGCTATAGTTTCCTCTCTTTAATCCTCCCTTGGCCTCAATCCTTCAGCTACATATGCACATTAACTTAATTACCTTGAGTTCCCTCGCTGGAATCTGAGAGTAGTTAAGTGTAGACCTGTGCATATTTTAGGGCTGGGGTTTTGTCTTGTTTTTTTCAGCTTTTTCAAGCTGGTATTGATGTGCCTAATTTGCCTATCTGCACTTACAGTTCATCCTTCAGCAAAGTGATTGTATTCTTAATCTGCTCTTTCTCTTGACCATCAGTAACACTTGTACTGTCTTAATGGTTTCCTGCAGAGAAATCAGGGTAAAAGCATGTGTTTGGAGCATCAGCTGCTTAATGGAGCCGTGATAAACTTCTCCATCTATAATACTATTTGCCTTCTGGTATGCACTGCCTGCGCTGGCAGATCTCTCAGTCAGAAGGACAAGCTGCAATAGAAACCTCAGTTTGGTACCTGTGTACAGGAACAAATTGCAGCTTTCTCACTGAGGGTAAGAAAAACAAATGCCTGATTCTGGGTTTGAGTAAATGTAAAAGCTGATGGACCTGTGGAAACCAATCCACTGATACATCAGATGTAAAATCCTTTGCATGTTTGAATGCAGAATTTAAGCTATTGCTGTCGTGTCCGGGTTGTGCTGCTGGACACCCCGCTCCTCCGAGCTCACCCCTTGCGTCCTGACAGCCAGCTGCTGTGGGCTGTGAGTGACGTGGCATGGAGAAAGTAGAACTTACCCTTGAGCAGGTCCAGTTTTAAAATAGAATGGAAAATTTTAGAATTAACCAGATGTCTGCTGGATTCTTTTACCGGTGAGTGATATATTTGCTCCAGGCAGCATGACAAGTATTTTTAAGAAGTTTTCTTACTGAGGGTATCATTGCTGAACTTCAGTAAAGAACTTTCTCAGGTATTCTTCACAGGTGATGTAACATAAGTTTTTGGAAGAGCAGCTGAATTCTGTTGCCTTACAGAGCTTTAGGAATGAGAGGATTTTAGTAACTTCTTGTCACTTAGTGACTGTATTGACTAGGCTGGTATTTTATCTTCTGAACTCAGTCCTACCTGTTCTGTCAATCGAGGTGAAGCTTTTAAAATATCAAATGTTCACTGCAATCCATGGGTGTATTTCTTGCCTCTGGCTTTCAGAAAAAAAAAAAATCAATGAAATTCACATCTTGAAAGCTAATCCTGTTAGATACATTTCTTTTATTATACCGGGGTAGTCATGTGTGCAGCATGCCTGTGTTGGCCAGGTCTATAAGGTATTGAGGATTTAAGTGATTACTTGTTCTGGCTGTTTCAATTACCTAGTGATATAGAAAAGGGAAAAAAAAAAAGTAAAAAACATTATGAAACTGAGTATTAAAATTGCTTTGGACTTGTTTTTCTTTCCAGGATAATGCAAAGTACGTATCCCTAGTGGTCTTACGTTTTACTTGTTTCGTTAATTTCTCAGTGACTGAGAATATTGTATGTCTACAATAATTTACAAAATAAAAATGTATTTTACATTAAATGTGTAATGCATTCTGTCAGGCTTTTCAACAACTGTTCTTCTAAATCTGGTAACAAACCATTGGTATTTCTTAATTTAAAATTTGCAAATAAGCAGCTGTAGAAATGGTTGAGCACATGTGTGCATGTTGACTGTAAATAGGTTAGTATCACGAGCATCCTCTGATTTCCTGTCATTGTCGTGTAATTTTGCACACATTTACTTCTTAGAAGTTGTCCACGAATAATGAAAAGAAAAACCAAACCTATCCTGATAACAGTGCTTTCTGTCATACTTTGGATAAGAGTTACTTTAAAAATTCTGTAATTGCAGTTTCTGTAAATTATTTTTCTTATTGTCAGTTTTTGGTTTGAATCAGTAAGAGCTTGATGGAAATGAAGTAAATGATTTACCAGTACTCTGTGGGGGAGTGTGAAGCATTAGTTTCTTGCCAGTGAACTGCTATAAATTTGCAGATGCTATCTTCTAAAGAATTACTTGATAAATTCTCATTGTATGTGGAAAGTAGCCAAAAGTTACAATATCCAAATTGAGCTACTTTTGTATAATACTAACAACCTCATTAGCAGTTTGAGTGTTTCCAAAATACATAGGGTTTCAAATCACTTTTGTGTGCAAAAATGAACAATTGTTCTGGTTAAAGGTGTTGGGTTTCTTGGGACTGCAGGAGGGGACATGCAGTAGTCAGCCTGCCAGTCCTCCCTTTGAGATGCTTGTTTTCATTTTCTTGGCAGACGAGTTTGCACACTGCTTTTGATTTTTAACCTGTGAAGTCTCCATAAGTACTGTTTGCTAGCTGCCTGATAGACAATCAATAACCCAGTTCAATGGGAGAAGACTTACACAGGTCTTGAAATGCAATTGCGCTTGTGTTGTTCCATTCACATTTGGATCAATATTAAGTTTTTCCGTTCTCATCAACATCATGTTCAGTTAATACTCACATTTTTGCAGCCATTCATTTTCTGCAAAGACCAATAAGACTTCAGCTGGGAAGAGTATTTTCTGCCAAAAAATAAGTGGATACAGACCAGTTGTTGTGAGATTTTATAAAAAAATATCAACTATATAGTGTTAATCAAAAACATGTTGTAGAGAACAGTCCCATGCAAGAAAATAAACTATAAGGCAAGAATCCATCTAATCCTTTCTTTCTGTAAAGTACTTATTTTAAGTTTAATAACTCCTGTTCAAATACAGTGATCTTTGAAGTGACATTTTGAAGGGTTTTGTGTGAGAGGGAGTGAGTGGAGCTGTAAAGTCATGTTATGAATTTATTTTATTTGTGTTTTTTTCCATGTTCTCTTTGAATCATGGAAGGAATGTCTTTGGTGGTGTTGTTGAGAGAGCGGTATTCTACACCTTGCATTGAAGATATTCTCAGAGGAAAGAGTAATTTTATTTTAATGTGAATTGTTCTTGATGGATAAATAGTTTGACCATGAGTACATTCTGATATTAAGTCAGGCTTAATTCTAACCCCTGGGAAGACAAACCATACCTGGAAACCTCAATGCCTTCTCTTAAACTGCAAAGGCAGTGTGTAGAGACTATACTAATTAGGTTTATTCCACAACAGGCACTAGGTTTCATTTCTCCAGTAAGTATTTTAGATTAACTTTTAAAATCAAGTGCATCTTTCTAAAATCAAGGTGGAAAATCTGAAATTTCATCTAAGTTTTTTTTTTTTCAGCAAGAAGCATTTTATGAACTAGGAATTAAAAAGTAGCATTGGAATGTTGACACCTGTATGAGAATAAGGCTCTAGGGAACGGTTTTGCAGTCTTGTTTTCTAGAATTCACTCAGTTTTATGTAGTTGGTTTCTGTGACCTCTGGGAGCTCTTGGGCTGCTTGGTCATTTTCACAAGCAGTGCCAGGGATTCACACTAACATAAAGAAATAATGAAATACCTGACCTCCACATAGTGCTCTTAATTTTATAACCAAAACAACTAACAGCATGTTGGATAACTTCTTTTGAAAGACAGCATGGAGAAACCCTTAACTAGAAGCTTCTGGATTTCAGGTTCATTTTTCTGCTCGGCGAAATCCTTTTTTTTCACTGCCTTCTGTCACACTAGGGCAATTTCTGTTTTAACCTATATGTTGTCACTTTCACCCATGGCCTGCTAGCATAGGGCAGCTGCAGTTCTCTGGGGGCCACTCTGCTCCACTCCAAAACAATGTCTTGTGTTATTCTATTGTTTTCATACCACTGTTGGTCATCAAGTCTGCAAGTCTGTCCCCTTCTTCAGGACACCTGGGTTTTTTGAGAGCAATATTAACAGGATGCTGAGAGAAGGAACTCCAAGAAGACCTCTGTGACTTCAATTTCAATTTTCTCCTTCCATATATATTTTTCATGAAGAGCTCTCAAAGCCCACAGGTGTGTCTAGCTGATCAAAAGCTTGAAAGCACCAGGCCTTGAGGTGACTTTCAGGACCACACATTTTAGCAATATTAGTTGGCGCCTGTTGAGAATAAGTTTATATGGATAACAACTACGTAAAAATTCTTGAGATGCAAGGAAAGAAGTTATGCTATTTAATTCCTGTGGTTTCTGAGTGATATCATAGCTTGTATAATTAAAAAAAATCCCAACATTTATAGAGCCTTGTAGGACAAAATATCTTAGGATATCTTCCCAGGATGAAGGGCACTTGCTTTAGAAAAGGTCAGTACTGTGCCCATTTATTGACTCTGGAAAGCAGGTTAAAAAACAAAACAAACAGCAACAACAAAACACATTTGATTGCACCTACAGCAGAATAAGGAAATCTGTGTCTTTTTTTCCAAGGGGTCACATAGAGGTTAAGCGTATAGTGCTAGCTGATTTACATAAAGCTAGCTACTGCTGCATAGTTTCGAACTTATCCTTCAAAAATTAATTTATGAAAACATTGCTTCCCTGTTTCCCTGTGGTTTTTTTTTCCAAGTCTATAGACAAGAATCTTTACCAGTTGAAACCTAGCACTGAAAAGAGATAATGTGTCCTTTTTTTTTTTCTTTACATAATAGATGTGTTGAACATTATAAGATGAAGAGCTTTTAATTTTATGAAATTTGGTTGGCTGTCAAAGAGACATTATAACAAGTGGTTTCCAGCCAAATTGCATTTGCTGAGGAGTGATGGATCTCTTGCCAGCACTAAAGAGGCGCTCTTCGCATTGGATGTCTGCAGGCTCCTCATGGGCAGAATGCAGTAGTCTTTCTGAATGTAGACATTAGAAATTCCATAGCAGAAATGGATTTTTTTTTATTAACCGTGTAACTACTTGCAGCAGCTGGTGTTTTAACAAATAGACTAATAAAGCTGGTGAAGATGGGTGGCACGGTTTTTGCTCTAATGGTTTGCTTTTGTGACTGTCTTATTCTGTTGTAACCTTTTCTCCTAAGTCCATTATTTTTCTTTTTTTTTTAAATTGAGAGAGGGAAGAAAAGAAAATTTGGGTAGTGCATGACATGTCTGCATCACTCAGGGACAAGTCATACCTCTTTCACTATATTGTCACCATTAAAATGTAATCAAATACTTATTTTTGTGTATATATAAAGGTTACAGAAATATCTGATCCCATTGTAGGTAGCTTTCCAGAGAAAGTGAATCTTGGAGATTTTATTAAGACCATGTGTAAAATGAAAACCAAGCAAACAAGAAAGGAAGTGCTTTAAGTGCTGGCAGCATTAAGGCTTAGTATTTATAACATTCTTTTAGCATTTTTACCCTAACAATTCATAGGGATAGCATCTCAGGTATTAGCTATAGAGTAGCTGTTAACAATGGTAAATCATCTGGATTCTATTCAGCATTGTGGGAAAGAGTTTATTATTTTGATGTATGAAAATATTTAGGAGGCAAACTACATCAAAATGTAAATTCAAAGCAACTGAATCTCGTGGGAGTTTAGTGGGATTTATTATGGCTGTTTTAAACTTGAAGAATTGTTTAAGCAATAGGTGTTTTGACTCAAAAACTTTATTGTATCAAGAATAATATAGCATACAGTTAAGGAGCAATGTGTTGTTGCATATTAACCATTACTGTTATAAATGCAATCATCCACATTACAATAGTTATTCTTACTTGCCTCTGGGATAATATTGCATAACACGTCAGTTTAAAATACAAGTGTGATTCTTCTAGTGTCAAGGACAGGGGGAGAAAGAACAATTTTATCCATTTTCAAAGGATGACATTTAAGAGTTTTTATGTCATTGAAAAATACACGTGCTTTTTAATCTGTAGATAAGCCTGAGTTGGATTTGAATCTTTTAAGATGCTGAAAAGAAAGGCTTCTTTTGCAGCTGTTGTTAACAACCAGAGCAAAATAGTACTCATTTCTGTTTGTATCTTGAGCATTCAGTGAGGAAGTTCTGAAAATTATTTTTGTGAATGCAAATTAGATACAAAATGACTAAATGATTTTGAGGGCTCTATGGAAATGATGCAATCCAAGAGAAAAATAGAACTGAGAACTTTCAGTGCAATCATCATAGGTGCAGACCAGACAGCATGGTAGGTGCTGTCTCTGTAAGGAAAAGCCAAATAAAAATTATAAAATAATAATACCAATAATCCTAGGGTTGGAAACTAAGATTAAAGTTGCCGACTGTGGAGCCAGAGGTTGTTCAGACATAGAACCATAGAATCATTTTGGTTGGAACAAACCCTCAGGATCATTGAGTCCAACCATAACCTAACTCTAGCACTAAACCATGTCCCTAAGAACCTCGTCTAAACGCCTTTTAAACACCTCCAGGGATGGTGACTCCACCACTGCCCTGGGCAGCCTGTTCCAATGCCTGACAACCCGTTCTAGGAAGAATTTTTCCCTAATATCCAACCTAAATCTCCCCTGGTGCAACTTGGCCCATTTCCTTTTGTCCTATCACTTGCTACTTGGGAGAAGAGACCAACCCCCTCCATGCTACAACCTCTTTTCAGGTAGTTGTAGACAGTGATAAGATCTCCCCTCAACTTCCTGTTCTCCATGCTGAACAGCCTCAGTTCTCTCAGCGGCTCTTCATCAGACTTGTGCTCCAGGCCCCTCACCAGCTTTTTCTCCCTCCTCTGTGCTCTCTCTAGTATTTCCATGTCCTTCTTATGATGAGAGACCCAAAACTGAACACACTATTGAAGGTGGAGCCTCACCAGTGCCGAGTACAGTGGCACAACCACTTTCCTAGTCCAGCTGGCCACACTATTCCTGACACAAGCCAGGATGCTGTTGGTCTTTTTGGCCACCTGGGCACACTGCTGGCTCATGTTCAGCTGCTCTCTATCAACATCCCCAGATCCCTCTCTGCCAGGCACTTTCCAGCCACTCTTCCCCAAGCCTGTAGTGCTGCCTGGGGATGTTGTGACCCAAGTGCAGGACCTGGCACTTGGCCTTGTTAGACCTCATACAATTGGCCTCAGCCCAATGACCCAGATGGTCCAGATACCTCTGTATGGTCTTACTACCCTGCAGCAGATCAACACTCCCACCCAATTTGATGTCGTCTCCAAACTTGCTAAGGGTGCACTCAATCCCCTCATCCAGATCATTGATAAAGAGATTAAACAGAACTAGCCCCATTACTGAGCCCTGGGGAACTCCACTCATGACCAGCCGCCAACTGGATTTGGCTCTGTTCACCACAACTCTTTGGGCCTGGCCCTCCAGACAGTTCTTTATCCATCGCAGAGTCCACCCATCCAGGCCATGAGCTGCAGCTTCTCCAGGAGATGCTGTGGGATATGGTGTCAAAGGCCTTACTGAAGTCTAAGTGCACAACATCCACAGCCTTTCCCTCATCCACTAAGCGGGTTACCTTGTCATAGAAGGAGACCAGGTTGGTCAAACAGGACCTGCCTTTCATAAACCCATGTTAACTGGGCCTGATCACATGGTTCTCTTGTATGTGCCGTGTGATGTCACTCAGGATGATCTGCTCCATGTCCATCCCTGTCACCGAGGTTAAACTGACAGGTTTGTAGTTCCCTGGATCCTCCTTCCAGCCCTTCTTACAGATGGGTGTCACATTTGCCAACTTCCAGTCAACTGTGACCTCCCTTGTTAGCCAAGATTGCTGATAGACAATGGAAAGTGGCTCAGCGATCACCTCAGCCAGCTCCTTCAGGACCCTTGGATGGATCCCATCTGGCCCCACAGACTTGTGGGTGTCCAAGTGGTGCTGCAGGTCACCAACCATTTCCCCTTGGATTATTTGGGCTTCATTCTGCTCCCCATCCCTGTATTCTGGCTCAGGGGGCTGGGTATGTGGAGCACAACTGTTCTGACTATTAAAGACTGAGGCAAAGAAGGCCTTTAGTACCTCTGCCTTTCCCTTCATTTTCTGTCATTGTTTTCCCCCACATCCATCAGGGGATGGAAATTCTCCTTAGCCCTCTTTTTGTTGCTGATGTGTTTACAGAAACATTTCTTGGTGCCCTTTACAGCAGTAGCTAGGCTCAGCTCTAGTTGGGCTTTGACCCTTCTAATTTTCTCCCTGCATACCCTCGCAGAATTCTTGTATTTCTCTTGAGTGGCCTGCCCCTCCTTCCAAAGGTTAGAAATTCTCTTTTTATGCCTAAGTTCCAGCTGCAGCTCTCTATTCAGCCAGGCCAGTCTTCTTCCCCGCCAGCCTGCCTTCGAGGACCTGAGGACAGCCTGCTCCTGTACCTCCAAGATTTCCTTTTTGAAGAGCAACCAGCCTTTCTGGACTCCTTTGTCTTTCAGCCTGCCTCCCAATGGGCTCTGCCAACCAGCCTTCTGAACAGGTCAAAGTCTGCCCTTCGGAAGCCCAAAGGAGCAGTTCTGCTGACCGCTTTTCTAACTTCTACAAAAACAGGAAACTCAGTCATTTCACAATCACTGTGCCCAAGGGGTGACCTCCAACCGACACGTTGCCCAGGAGCCCTTCTCTGTTTACAAACAGGTCCAGTGCGGCTCCTTCTCTGGTAGGCTCACTAACCAGTTGTGTCAGGAAATTGTCTTCCATGCACTCATACATAAAAAGTATTTGTCTTCTGGTTAACTTATTTCTAGTTAATAGTGTTAAAAATAGATTAATTTATATTGTTATCTGTAGATCTGTGCAGTACTGTGATAAAGGGGGATTGTTTGATTTTGCAGTAGTACATGATGGCTGAACCAAACTAGGAAAGGGGCTGGGACGTGTTGGGGGCACTGTGAGAAATTCAGTAATCCCTTCATAGTTCTTAACCCAGCATTTAAAAGGATTACAGAAAATGTTCATTTCACAATGCGTTGGAATCCGGAATTATATATTTAATTCATTGAAATTAATGTGAAATTTAATTAGCTTATGTGCAAAATCACTTTTCTTCCCCACTACGTAGGAGTATAACTAGTGTGTGTGTATGTAAGCTCATACTCAATGAAATGAAAACTGTCAGTTTGCACCTTGTATCATAATGCCCATATGCAACCAAAACTAGCTCATTTGTTATTGAAGATTTGTGTATTGTGAGGTTATGCATGCCACCCTACCTAATTTCCAGGGCAGGGACCAGAGAATATATAGAACTCATAATTCTGCTGTGTCCAAGCTGCTGTTTTTTGATATTGGTAGTCAATTACTCTTGACAATCACAAGATCCCCGTAAAATGATTAATATCTTGCTATGTAGGCAACAGAAGCAATTATATTAGAGAGAGATGCAGCAAAAGACCGAGAGGAAAAAAAAAAAAGCTATACTGGGATTCTCTTTAAAGGTTTTGATTGGCTTTAAATACTGTTGTGGCCAGCTGTTGAATCTGAAAATGTAATATGCTAAGCCCATGAGTCAGTTTTCCTTAAATCAATGTGGCTTGTATGTAACTATGTTATTGGCTGATGAGAGTGAACAAATCCATCTTTACAGCCCTGCTCAGTGGCTTGGTAATGATAACCTATCTCAGAAGTGACATTGTAATATGATTAATGTAATTGAAAAGCACATATGGAAAAAGGGAATGTTCTTTTTTTCCAGGTAGAAAGCGTATTAATTGAATAGGTATGGAAAGCTGCAGGAGAAAAACAGGGTGAATTACCAGCAGATTTCTGAGATGAAAACTGCAGTTTTACAACTGGAGATACCTTCAATCCTCAGATTCTTCTATGAATCTGAAACAGCGCTGAAAGGCATGAAACATGAAGGGTTTTGTGTGTGTGTGCACACTCGTGTGTAGGGCAGAGGAGAAACTCACCTGGATGGAGGTCAGTAAGTTCAAGAGCAGTTGTGTAAAAAGATGAGGTGGGAAATATTTCTCTTAAAATGATACTTAAGCATGTTAGTAGGATTGTGTGCCTATGTAATTAGCAGAAATAATTGTTATTCTGTTACTGCTTGAAGGAACTAATTGCTGTACCTGTATGGATGCACAAATACCTGGTCACATGAGTGTTCACTCTGTCTCTACATGAAAATGCTAATATCTAATACTTTCAGGTGTTGTTAGCATTTAAAAAACATGCAAATTAGATGGTCAGACTAAACCAATAAAGTAAAATTCATTTTCATAGCTACCTTTGCTGGAATCCTTCTTGCGAGCTGACTGGTCCGGACTCCCAGGGTGCTTTTTAGGAGAAGAGCAGGCTGCCTTATACTGTTTGTCGAGATGGAAGAACTTCATGCTAAGAAATAGCCCCCTGTCCCTGACTTTGTCCTCCCCAGTTCCTGTTGTTGACATGGGGTGCTGAGATTTCTGTCTGTGGATTTACTTGGGGACTGATAACCCAGAAAAATTCTCTGCTGTCCCTGCAGCCTGACCTCCCGCAGGTGCCCACAGGGCCAGTGTACCCTGTTGTCCTGAGGAATGCGTGGAAGCCCGTGTTTAATGGTACATGAGTAGTTCCCTCTGGACCTTTCAGTCTTTTTTACCGTCTCATCTACACCATGTGCTGTGGTTGCTTTTTTTCCTAAGCAGTAGCTTGTCCTGGAAGGTGAATGTTCTACCTGAGTTTTTCTGCTCTGCTTGGAGCAGCAACAAGAGATGTGCTACAAAACAGTTTCATTATCATGAGTTATTTTTGGTATTGTCTGGCATTTATTTGAACTTAATCAACTGATCTGTTTTGTGTCCTAATGCAGAATGGGCGCAGCAGACAACATTTACAAAGGCCGAAGTACCTTTATGGAAGAACTGAGAGATACTGCTGAGATAATAAGAAAAGCAACTTCAAGATCGCTAGTAATTTTGGATGAACTGGGAAGAGGAACTAGCACACATGACGGAATCGCTATAGCTTATGCTACACTTGAACATTTTATTAGAGATGTAAGTGTTCAATCTGACACATGCTCAGTAAATTCTTTTTGCAGCCTGCACTATGGTATGCTTTGACATGGTGTGTATTTCCTTGTAGAAATGCAGCATGTCTAAACTCAGAGCAAAGAAATAATAGATAAAGGATACCAGCTCTGTGTTGCTGTGTTTAAAAAAAAATTAAAGTCAAATCTTCTTATGTGTTTATTTCATTGTTGTAGGTGGAATCATTGACACTGTTTGTCACTCACTATCCCTCAGTTTGTGACCTAGAGAAGGTGTATCCAGAAAAAGTTGGTAATTACCACATGGCTTTCCTGGTGAATGAGGAGGAAAGTGCTGAACAAAAAGGTACGGTATAAATCCATCTGGGATTCTGGCAGTATGGGCATAGCCAGAAATTGTAAAATTGTAATGGTAATTTAAACCTTGACATGAAAGTGATAAATCCAAACTTACTAGAGTATCAGCCTATATACACATTTTGGGGGGGGGCTTGAAAACCGAACAAAAATTTCTATTTAGTATAAGGATGACCGAGCACGCTCAGATAGAAGATTAACTCACTCCAGTATCCAGCTTTTCACCGTAGCCAAATACAAAGGATGGGGGAGGAAGGATTAGGAAACAAACATATAGCAAATCTTCCTCTAAAAGGTCTCACTGTCTGCAAACATTTGCTGCTTAGGAGGCTTCAAAAGCTAGATGCATTTTCTGGTTTTTAGTATCTTCAATGGATTTTATTTCAATGAGGTTTCTAGTTTCCCTGAGTATCATTGTGCACTTTTAGCATCTTCATCCCACTGAGTCAAAGACCTCCAAAATTTAGCACCATCTTGTGTGAAGATCCTGCTCCTCTTGTTTGTTCTGAAATTCTTGAAATATCTTGTAGTTTCAATTGGCGATCCCACTTCTTGAATTAGAAGAGGCAGAAGAATAATCTCTGTTCATCCTTTCCATGCCATGCATAATTTTGTAGTTTGCTTTTCTTAATTCCATTCAGTTCTTGTCTTACCATGCAGAAGAGTTGCAGCATCTCTTCTTCTTGTCACTGTTGCTCTGAATTAGTATTTTCATTAAAGTTTATCAGCTTACTGCTTAGCTCTTTTCCTTGTTTGATAATGGCTATGCTGAGCAGCTCTGTCTGCAGTGATGATCACCCTTCATGGTGAGGACTGTTACCATCTGTTTCCTATCTTTTAACCAATTATTTACAAATGCAGAGGCCTTCCTTTTAGATTGTAGCTGCTTAGTTTCCAAAGAGCATGTGATACAGGACTCTTGTCAAAAAACTTTTGAAAATCCACATAGGATTTATCCACTGGATCTCTCTTACTCACATGGCTTCCAAACTTAAAACACATTTTTGATGTAGGATTTCCTTCCGTACAATCTGTTTTGATTTTTTTTTTTTCTTGATGTATCTGGTTTAATCAGGTGCTTGACAGTTCTTACTCTGGTTTTCCCACTTTGCCTGATAGTTGCCTGTTCCCTACATCATTCTTGGAAATAGTTTTTTAAGAATTGGCATGAAGTTTGCTATTTACCTTCTTCCTAAATTTTTTTAATATTGTATTATCTGCTTATATTGTAAACTAATAGAGACAGGGGACTTCAGTGTTTTCCACTGAGTTATGTATTTAAATAAATAATCTATCACTTTAAAAATGTTTTTCAGAGAGTTAGTTAAAGAAATGTTTGGCTAGAGGGAGACTTCATCTTTGGTATTGTGTTTCATATTGGAACCAGGGATCCCAGAAACATGTTAACTTTGAGAACAGATAATTCAAAGTAATGTTGTGTTTAGGTGAGCACTATGGAGTGATGCATGTTTCCAGTAATGAGCATTGCTCTCCTGGGCATCACCATGTCCTTTTCTCACAGAGTTGATTAATTGAACTGTTAATCTCTGGTACTCTCAGGCAATTGAGATGTTATCGGTATTCAATAGTTACTGTTCCTTAACTATTGTGTCCGTGAAACCCTATACTTTGTGTTTCAGTGTCCTGCATCAGCATTTCTGCTTTGACTGTTAGCTGACCTAAACCTTCAGGCCATATGTTGCCTTCACTGTTTTTCTACAGAAAGCACAGCAGGTGTAGTGCCCCAGCCTGCGAGCAACAACACATCTGTTTCTTGCTCTCCCTGTATCTTCAGCTCCTTATGACTTAACATTTTAATTGTTTTATTTTAGATGAGTTTTATGGCTTTTTTTTTTTTTTTTCAGTTTTTGACTGGGATCACTCAGATCAAATCAGCTTGAGTCATCAGCATTTATGGAAATCCCCATGGTTTCCAAAAACCTGCATTTTTAAGACAGGAACAAATGGCAACGAATGACCCCATACTTTTTCTGCTCTTTACACAAGGCCTGGATTGTGCTGGGATGCAACAAGAATGTCTAAAGAGGAAGGGGTCATCAGATTTGTAATGATGGCTTTTAAGTTTCCATCTTATTGTCATGGAATAGAAAGAATCCCTAGCTGTAGATTCACCATCCTAACCTTTGGTTTTAGCTAATGTTTTCTGTGGCTCCTAAGTTCCTGACAGGCAGCAAACTTTTTGTTGTGCTGTAGTTACAGGTTTCTTAATTGTGGGATTACTGACACTTCCTTTATTCTGTCATTGCTCAGCAAATGTGAGATGCAATATCTGAGTTGCAGCGTTAACTAATCAGTTTGATGTACAAAGACTCAAAGTTTCGTGTGTGCACACACACAAGTCTGCTTCATAAGACCCCAGGTAAGAATACAGTAAAGGGTTTTTTTTGTCTCACAGGGGGTAGGTGAAATGTGTGGTCTCAAGGAAACATTTTTCGTTCATACTTATTCAATGCTATAAATCACACAGCAAGCATGGGACTGCAGGCTTTGCCATTTTAGTCTGCTACATTTTATTAACATAATAGAAGAGCTTTTGGTTTTGGTTTTGTTTTATTAGGACCTGAAGATGGAGAGAATCCTGAATTTATCACTTTTCTTTATCAAATAACTAAAGGAGTCTCTGCAAGGAGTTATGGGCTCAATGTTGCCAAACTGGCAGATATTCCTGAAGAAATCTTGAAGAAAGCAGCTGACAAATCAAAGGAGTTGGAGACGATAGTGAATATGAAAAGGTCAGAACAATTGTGATTTTTTTTTTCCTCCCTAATGAAACTCAGCTGTGAATCAAAGAGCATTTCACACAATGTGCATTAAAAAGCACAGTAAGAGCTACTTCAGATATCCTCCTACCCTTCATGGAAGAGACAGTGAGACAAAACTTTGAAAAACATATTTAGGAAATTATGCTATCCATTTCAATCAAAGCTTTAGATTTTATAGTTAGCTGTTATATCAGAGCTTAATTGCTGCCCCCTGAAAGAAGATTGAAATAAACTAAATACACATTGAGCTAACATGAGGAATAAACTATTTATTATTTTCTTATGGCAAGTACTAGCATATTTAGCCTTTCAGGTATATATTTTCACTGTTTCCAGGAAGAAAAATTTGAAATATAACTGTCTTACAATGCCTACTTCTGTACTCACCAGTGACAGCGAAAATATTAATAGATTTAATTTAGAAAGTATATTTTTCACTTTGAAAATTGAAATTAGATTTGCACGCTATAGTGTAGAAGGAAATGAAGTTATTATTTTTCTGATTTAACTTAAAAATGAATATTTATAATATATTTTGATTGCATCCTGAACACACACGATTTTACTGAAAATCTGCGGATTTTCATACTTTTCTGATAACTCATTTTCATTTAGGGATATATGTGCCTTATATATTAGACTAGTTATGAAAATTCCCATGTGAATCAAATGACATCATTTTTATAAAACCTGTAACATGATGTACACAATTTAGAAATATGTGCTAATATTGATTTCCACTGAATTTTTTTGTTGTTATTATTTTCAGTGGCAGTCAATTCTGCAAAATTCAAATAGCCTTTTAGGAATATAATAAATAAAGAGCTCTCTTATCCGATGGCCGTAACTAATCCTGACAGAACAATTTAAAATAAGAAAAATTTAAGTACTAATTATATTTAGGTGCAGGCAGATATTTTGGGACTTAGCAGTGCTTAGTGCTTAACACCAGTTTTTATCCTCTTTTTAAGTAAGCAAAATAAAAATGTTCTGTTGAAGATACGTGACAGTTTATGGGGAAAATCGTGTAGCTTATGTTAATTGGAAATAATGGTCAATAACTGATAAAAGTAAACCAACAAGTTACTAGCAATATCTGAACTCTGTTGTTAGAGGATACATACGGTTCTAAAATCAACAAAAAACTGTCGTATGGAAAGGTGAGAGTATGAGCTGGAAGGTCAGAGTTACTGTATAATAAAATTAAGATGTAAAATAATATAATAATATGTTCCTTTAGTTTATCTTTCTTTGTTCTATGAAAACCAAGCTAGCATATTACTTGGACAGGGCCCAAATAGGGTTCTGGCACATCTCCATTGCTAAAAAGGGAGTTAATCATATCAAAACCTACAAGCAGTAAAAATAGTGTGCAATGATGTTGTTAGAAAACTGATTTACAGTGTCCATAGAGGGGCAGGGTGAGGGCTGATTTGCTAGTCTTAATTGTGGGACGTAATTGCGTCCCATTTACCAGCTTTCAAATATGTAAGCTGCCATCTGTATTTTAGTTACCGGTATGCGATTGGCTTGTATCCTTAAAGTGAAAAAGAATAAATACTTAATCCAAAGCTGTGATGAGTGCTTTATCCTGACTTGTCACAGGCTGGAAGCACCGCACTCCCCAGTTCGCTGCGGACTGGGGCCACTGGAGCTGCACCAGCAGCTGTGGCTTGGGAGGACCTGCCTGAGCAGGGTCCCCAAACCCATCTCGTGAGGCTGCTGCTGGTGGGTTTGCTCCCTGCCCTTTTCTCGGTGGTGCCAGGGCTGGGTTGTGCATGGCCACATGGCTCGAGAGAAGGAGGCTGAGGGGGGAGAGCTTATCACTGTCTACAACTACCCAAAGGAGCTTGTAGCGTGGAGGGGGTTGGTCTCTTCTTCCAATTAACAAGTGAAAGGACAAGAGGAAACGGCCTCAAGTTGTGCCAGGGGAGGTTCAGATTGGATATTACCAAAAAAATTCTTCACAGAAAGGGTTGTGAAGCAGAGGAACACAGGCTGCCCAGGACAGTGGGGGAGTCACCATCCCTGCAGGTGTTTAGAAGATATTTAGACAAGGTTCTTAGAGACATGGTTTAGTACTAGAGTTAGGTTAGGCTATGGTTGGACTTGATAATCTTGAGTGTCTCTTCCAACTGGAAGGATTCTATGACTCTAAAACAGGCCAAGTTAGGGATCTGATGCAGCTGAGAAGTCCTTCTTTCTGGAGGTGATATCACACAAGTTCAATTTCCTGGTGTTACTTGTCAAAAGGCATTACTGTCTTTTTGATAGGACAAGGGGTGATGGTTTTAAACCAAAAGAAGGAAGATTCAGGCTGGACATAAGGCAGAAATTTTTGCCCCTGGGGGTGGTGAGACACTGTCCTAGGTTGGCCCGAGAGGTGGTAGATGAACCATCCCTGGGGACATCCCAGGCCAGGCTGGACGGGGCTCTGAGCAACCTGAGCTGGTGAAGATGTCCCTGCTCATGGCAGGGGTGGCAATGGATGGGCTTTGAAGGTGCCTTCCAGCACAAACTGTTCTATGATTCTTTGAGTCTACCTGAAGAAGAAAAGGGTGGGAGTGAGAACATGGCCCTTCATTCTGTCAGCAGTTGCTAAAAGTAACCTTGAGATTGCAGCCAGCCTGCCAGACCAGCCTACCCCGTCCAAAGGTTGACCCTTTTGCCTCCCCTTTTAATGACACTGCAATGGGAGGGATCAGATACAGGGATATCCACCACACAGCAGCTGCTAATTCAGCAAGTTTGACCTTTATCAGGTTATTCCTTCATTGCAGACCTCTTGCATGCACTTTGGAGGCAACTTCATGCATCTGTGTAAACCTGGAACTCAAGTCAGCGGAAAATAAATAAACAAACAAACATGACAAATTTATCTGATAATTTCACAGTGCATCAATTATTGTATCGTGTAATTCTTAATTTTTCCAGTTCATTATAGAAATATTTTCTTTTGTATACTCCTGTTTATTTTTACTTACTGCTATGATGTGATCTAGGTGTCAAAGTATTCCTCTGTACCTTCTCCCCCAAATACACATTAGCAAATTTTAAAATGTGTATGGTGTATTTGTGAGAGGAAATAAAAATTATCATGATCTTGGGAATCAAACTCAGACCTGTTCATAGAAGTATAGTTGTGCTGTCACAATACCCACAGGCTAGCTGCCTTGTCTTATTTTTCAAAATCACTTTCATGTTATTTAAGAAAATTCACTGGGTAATTCCGTCCAGTCTTGACATCTTTGTCATCAGGAATGTGTGTTAGCCGATTTTAAATGTCTTCTTGTTATTTGTCACAGCTCTTATGAGTCCCTCTCAAATCAACACATACTAAAAAGAAAGTAAGAAGAATGTGTATACTAATTTAGTTTGAAAATGCATTATCCTCTGTGTGATTCTACAAATGCAAATTTGTAGAAACTGAACACTGGATATTAAATGATGCAAACTACAATGTTATGTATTTCCTTTAATGGTTTACTCTTGCTCAGTGTTTTATTTCATCTTTTCAATGCTTCTGGTACAGTAAGCTAGTTTTAAAATTAAATTGTTGACTGTCCTAGAGGTGGAATACATATATTAGAAAATGTTGACTGATTGTTTAAAGATCACATAATATTTTGAGCTACGCAAACAACTATTTTTGACTCTGTATAAAATTCTGCAGATGACTCTAGAGCTTTCAAGATTTGCTGTGCTTAATTTAAAAATGTATCCATGTTTTGACTGATTTTTTTCTTTCCCCCAGGAAAAAACTGAAGTCCTTTGCTGAAATATGGAAGATAAATGATTCTCAGGAACTACAAAAATGGAAAAGTATGTGCGAACCTGAAGATGAAAGAGAGGATGGTTTTTAATCCTCAGATCATGCTTGAAGATAGAAAATATTGGGGATACAAAACATAGGTCTGGACATTTACAGATTTTATCAGGGTGTAGTTCTAGGTGCATTAAGTTGACTTTTCTGCCTTTTGAGACATAGAGATGCTGCATTGTGACACGATGCCCCACATCCACCTCCTGATTTTATGTAATTTTCTCACTCCACATTCCTTCCCTGCAGCATTTTCCACCCTTCACCTCAATTTTAAAATGTCTACTGCCATTGGATTTAGTTTCTAATTATGTTCACAAAACATTAAAAAATATCTTGGTAAGTTATTAGCTAAATCTTTTATAAATAAAATAATGTCTTTTAACTTTATTGTACCTCAGTTTCTAAAGAAATACTGCTCTGCGTTCGGAAAATGTAGCTAAGTCTTGACTATGCTTTACTGCTGTGCAATTGGTATGAATGAATACCATAAAGAGGTTTTTCTTCTGTTTTAGTATTAATGCATTTAAGATGTAGTGCTTTTGTAGAGCACCCCCTAAAGCTTATGTGCACAATGAATTTAAGAAATCGTGTGTTATGTGGCTGGATAGGAGAGTTTCATTTCTACTCATGCAATTGATGTTGGTGCAACCGGTGGTTTTCAAAGCAGCGGCACAAAACATGCGTTGACTGTATTTTGTTGTCCCTCTTCTTCATTCTCATACACACCTGCTTCCTTTTCAGCTCCAGATTTTCTCCTAATCTTGGCCATCTCTGGCAAGGTCTGGAGAAAGTCTTACTCTGAATAATGCTGGACTATTGTAAGATGAGGTGGAGGAGGCAATTCCAACTATGCAACTGGCATCCCCAGTGCTCTGTCAAATGCAGGGTGAAAGCTGGAAAAAATAAAATAAATGTGTTTTAATTTTTGTATTCGCAGTTATTAATTCCAAATTTCACATGAGATTGTGATTTCCA
Source organism: Columba livia (assembly GCF_036013475.1). Taxonomy (NCBI): domain Eukaryota; kingdom Metazoa; phylum Chordata; class Aves; order Columbiformes; family Columbidae; genus Columba; species Columba livia. The sequence continues at coordinate 77,095,832 of NC_088642.1, forward strand.
AATTTGTCTTCCTTTATAAAAATAACCAGGTAACATATGTTGCTATGAAAATGGACAAATACATTCACATACTTAAACCTTGGCAAAGAGTTTGTCATATTTAAGAAAAAGTCTTTTATTAAGTGAAAATAAGTTAAATAAAATATATTGATTTTACTAAAAGGAAAATAATAAAATTAGGGTTTGTAATCTTTGAGTCAGCTGAACCTTTCTAATTTTTCAGTAAATGAGGGATTTTTTTTGGAAAATAATGTTTGTCAGACAAATATGAAGTAACATTGCAGGTGACTGAATAAGCCTTTCCAATTCAGAGAACTTTGTGCAGAAATGGGTGTAACTGTAACTGAAAAGCAATTGCTAACCTTCACTGCAGACTTTTTTCCAGGTTCTTCAGGCGACAAAGTGACGTTTAAACAAATAGTTTGTTTGCTACTCAAACAGCAGCAATCAATACGAGCATCTCCTTCCAGACCGTGGCGTATATTTATCTAAACTGAAGAACTGAAGAAGAAAACTGGTCTTTCAAGGTGTGGTCACACATGTGTTTATCTGTGCCACACTTTGTGAAGCACAGTGAATGTAATTCTGCTTTATTAGTGCACACAGATGCAGCACATTGGATCTGAGAACCTCTGACCATAGTCTTCAAAGAGAATAAATAAGCCATTACTAAATTCCCGTAGGTGCTAAAATGTGCTTTTATTAAGGCTGCCTTTGCCCTCTAGCGAGGATTCACACTATGCTCTGACAAGAAAAACAACACCTGGACGCAGTCTAAAAAACAAATAAAAAATGAAGAAATACAATTAAGAATGGGGAAATGGACACAGTATTACTGGCCTGTTCATACTATCAAGTACAAAGCAATTACAGCAGGCTTTTCTCCTAATGTTGGTGATCATGTTGGAAATAACTTTTTATTTTAGCCATGCTCAGTTCAATAACAGGTTTTCTTGCTGTCCCAATAAGGTTTCTTCAAGATATGTGAGCTAATTATTAAAACAACTGTTTTATTCACTGCTGATTATTGTAATTCCTAGCAGATATGTACAATGACTGTTGGAGAATGCACTACAAGGAGATGCATGCTATTATTAGACGTGTTTCCTGCTGGTTTTAGGATACATTTATAATGAACCACACAGCACAGTGCAGATTTATCTGGACCTTGTTCTGCTGGGCTGGAGCATCCACGCTCGTTAGCAGAGCAATGGCTCTAGGAGGTGACGAGTTCAGAGCTCACTTGGGTATGCTTGCAGAGCATGAGCTTAGGCGCAGTCTAGACAGGCAACCAGACATTCCTTGGCCTTTGGTAGCACAGAGTGCAAGAGAGAAATAAAGAAACAAAGACTTGCTGGAAAACAGGGAAAATAATTTTGTAGGAGTGTTTTTTCATGTCTTTTGCTGTGGTAAGTTGGGACTTCTGTGTCTGTCATAGCAGAAGTTCTTCTAAGAAACAGAAAGATGAGAAGCTGGTCTTCTATTTTTCTTTTTATTTATTTTTTTTTTTTTTTATTTTAAAGTCCAGAACACTGAGCTTCATCTTAAAAGAAAATTTGAAGTACAGTTTTGGTAGAGGAATCGTCTTGGAGATGTGCCCTGTTTTTAAACCAGAGAAATAAAATTTCAGCTGTGTGCTGCATCAGCAAGCTTGATCCTGCGTACTGACAGATGTCAGGTAAAGTAAGGAGAAAGAGTGACCTGTACTTAGGTGTCCTTGGTTGTAGTGGGAATTCATGCTAGTCTTGAGTTTGCCTTCAAGAAAGGAATGTCTAAGCCTCATTGTCTAAATATTAATATTTTTGGAAACCTGCACAGTGTATTGGCTCCTGCTGCCTATGCCAGCATGTTATTTACATTGTCAAAATTTAATATTGATGTGAAAAATACAACTTTGTGCTATACATAAAGGTACAGTCTTCTTGAAAGACTTTTTTATTTTATGGCCTTCATCCATTTTTTTAAGGATGGTATTTATCACTTTCTTAAGCTTTTTCATTGTTCTCTCCTCCCTGCTCTTAACGTACAAATTTTAATGCCTTTGTGCATCTTGTCTTGAATGTATTGCCTTTAGAAATCACAGTGCCACAGGTTAGCAACAAAAACTGGTAGACCATTTTGATGGAAGAGAAGGAGAGAGAGGGCTGGATATGCTGTCACTGCCTTTTTGTATTTGGTTATATAAGAACATTATAGAATACGCAAAGTAAAATACATTACCAGTAGCAATTACCTTTCTTACTGGCATACAACATCTTTCACTAAAGTAATTCTCAAGGGGATTTTTCTTTGTATTGCAAAGTTTTCCAGAAGTATTTATAGAAATCCCATGAATTTACCTACATACATCAGTTTACAATGCATTTAAATTAATTTAAAGATCACTGAAATGTCAGCTGAGTCAGATATTGCTAAAAGTCTGTTCACTGCAGTGAAAGTAATGTTTATTGAAATCTATTGGAAAGTAAATTATCAAAATATTTCTGCTATCTGTAAAATCTAGTGAGAATTTAATTCAATTACGTTAACTTCTTAGTAGTTCTGATATAAATGAGTGTTTCATAGGGAAACAGAGGTTTGGTAGATTGCATTGCACTGAGAGAAGTATGACTGTGTTCCAGAATCTGGATCACACGTCAGAATGGTTATTATGGTTATTATCCCTGCCGAGTCTCACCACAGGTGACCTTTGCTATCTCCTCCAAAATCCTGGCACCAGTGCCAAGAGTGCTGGACACTGATCTGAAAGGTGAGTCCGAACTGCCCGTCTCTTTTCCCGCTTTCAGATTTCACAGCATATGAATGGAGTGGATGGTTCTCATCACCTTTTAATTGTTCCTAAACATGAAGGGCATAGCAAGCTGAAATTTACCATCTCAGCTTAGTTTTCTCATCTCTGTTCAAAGCTTTCCTCCGTCTCCCTGCAGAATCTCTGACAATTGAATCCAGATCAAATGTCTGTTAAATCCAAATTCTGGGTGACAAACTTGCAGCCTGCTGATCTGAATCGGGAATTTTTTAAAAAGCAGACAGTCAAAGCCCAAGAAGGGATTTATGACTGAACAAGGATGAATTCAGGACTTAAAATCCAGCTGGTAGGTAAACATAGGGTTCAGTTCTGAGATCACGTATTTGGGTCTTTGACCTGCATCAGTTCAGCGCTGTTGGCTGTTCTTGTTTTGAAGCTCAGTTCAAGGGAAGCCATGGATTTGCCCAGCTTGGTAAAATCCTGTACTAAAAAATATGTTTGCCAAAACTATAGAATGCTGCTTACCGTAACAGTGCTAGCTTTGTCATTGTACATGGCTAGGTACATGTTTGGTGTGGAAATCCTGCTTTGCTTGAAATGGTAGATCATTTTCTTATTCCTCAGCTGCAAATGCAAAAACTTAATGCCTTTTTTAATTACATTATAGATTTTTCTCCTTGCCTAGACACAGAGAGAGGCAAAAAACAAAGTATGTTTTCTTGGTTTCTTAAAAATCTTTAAAAAATTATTTCTGAAGCAGTCATTTTGTAAGATATGAGTCCTTGCAGGCCATGCTGTTAACTGTGAAATGGTGTATTTGTCTGAGACTAAACTGGTTTCAGTCGTAAGTGAGCTGTAGAGAAAAGGACAGTGTCTAAGATACTGTTCAGGGGAAATAAAAGGCTGAACAAGATAAAAGACAGATCTAGAAATCTAAGAATAATTAGCTGTTCTAAGAATAATGGCATTAGGAAACAGGATGGTTTCCTCCTACATGTCAGGATTTGTTAAAGAGCAAGCCGGCACCAGTTTGATTGATACTATGGGCTATGGTCTTGCTAGCCAGCAGTTATAGCACATAAGATTGAGAGTTTGCCAGAGGCTGAATTCTGCAGCGAGCCCTTGTGCTGCTCCAGATGTCCAGCACTCAGTCACATACGGTATCAAGAGCATCATCCCCAAAGGAACAAGAGGGGACAAGAAGTGGTGCCTGGCATGGGGTTCATGCCATTGCAAACACAGCATTTGATGGCCCTAATTCTCTCTGGTTTGTGGGTCACACACACAACTGGTATCTTCATCACTCAGGAAGAAGGAAGCCTTGCCCCATCCTCAGCTCTGTACACAGTCAGCAGAGAACAAAGCTTAGCCCTGGAATACCAGTCCTGGAAGTCGGGCAGTCTTCTAAACACATATATGTAAAACAACTTCAAGTAAGAGGCTTTCAAATACTTGTGTCCTTTTGAACTTGAAAGGAATCTGTAATAATATTTTGACCGCCCTCCTTCCACATGTTTGCTTGTAAGTAAAAGTATTTTTTCAGGTATTGTAAAATAAGGTAATTTTTATTTAAAATACTGGTAGCTGCAACTGGTAATAATTAAAAATACTGCTGATTTTCATGGATTTTTAGCCTTTCTTTCTTTTTCATTTTTAATCAGTTAGTTTTTATGACTTTACTATATGCTATATGAAAAAGGATGCTTCTTGAGAAAGAAGGGATCGGAAAACACAATACACAGCAGATTTTAAATATGCAATCTGCAATAAGGAAGTAGAAATCAATGTTGCTTTTCACTTATAATAATCCAAATATCTAGGGTGACTTAAAACTCCTAGTGTCCTGAATACCAGGAAGATTACTAGATATAATTATCTCACTCTTATGTAACAAAATGAAGGTTTCAGTCAAGTACCAAGCTTTTCCTTCTGCCTACATATTGAAATATTTCTCTTTGCATATTCTTCTCTGCATAAAGCATTAGAAGTTGACTGTCGTCTTGGAGCATTTCTGAATATCTCTTGTATTTTATGGGCACATATTTATAGTTCTTCTCGTTCAGAGCAGGGGGAAATAAAATCGCAGGGCCCTGATGCTAATCACTAGAGGCAAGCATCACTGAACTTACCATGCGGGACCTCCTTTTGCTGGAAGGTTTGTCAGAGTGGTGGACTGGTCTGTGCGGGACCATCTCCGTGAACCTTCATCCCCAGGGCGCTGGTCCTCTGGCTGGACCACATCGCTCGCAGGAGGAGATGGAGAGGAACGCTGTCCCTTCCGGACACGGGCAGGGTGAGCCTGCGGGACACAGCGGGACGGAGCGACCCAGCTCACCCACAAAGGGTTGGGTTGTTTAGTCAGCTGAGGTTCCTGCTGCCGGGGAGGGAGAGGGGAAAGGTCTGTCCTGCGGTTAGAGGGAGTTGATCCACCACGGGGAACAAAACTGCAGATGGGATACACCGGGCAAATATTTGTTTCGCAGTGAGGAGGCTAAAGATCATTCCTTAGATCACTGCTTAGATGTGCTAACTTAGGCAGCTTGTCAGCACCCCTGTCTGTGCGCCCGAAACACCGCACAATTGCTGGAAAAACAGAGTGGGGAGCCAGGGGGATACTTAAGGAGAGGGCCTTGAAACAACATTTTTGTCCTGGTTTAACTCAGCCTACCCAAAATGTGCATCACTAGGGAGTGGTAAGACTTCCAATTTGGATTTTTTTCAAAACTGTTTTAATAACGCAAAGCACACAACACCAAGGTATACTGAGCTGGCTTTTCTGCACCATCCAAGAATATTCTCAGCTGTTAGGCTGTCACATTGCAAGCAGCATGGTGTCCAGTGAGACCACCCTCTTTCCCAGCTGTTTGGTATCTGTGGTGGTGTTTTATACCAAGCTTCAAGTTAATCTCATTTCATTGCGGCTCGCTGTGAAAGTATTTCTATATAAAGGTAAATACTGTGCTCTATTTGCAGCACTTTACTTAAGCAAAGACTCTATTAATGCAATAAGCAGCTGTATTAAGTGGCCTGATCTGCTATGCAAGTTCCTATTCTTAATAGCTTCCACGTAGGAAAAGAAAACTTTGCTAATCCTTTAATTAAATTTGCAAACTGCAACTGTGTAAGCCTTTGACACTTATTTTTTTGAGAAGCAATTAAGTCTTAAATGTAAGCTTAAGCCCATGGCCAATGATATGTTTGGTCTGACGTTGTATTACGCTCAACAAGCCAGGAGGCTGAGAAGCTGTAGCTTTTCTTCCCCTCTGTCCCCTGCAGTGAGAGTAGAAATGCTCGTGTTTCCCAATGATGTGCGGCATGCAGACAGCACGCAGGCAGCTGTGTGCATGGCACAGAGATTTTACCTACTCCCACAGTTTCATCTAGGAGGCTCTTAATTCTCCTCTGGGTCTCTCCAAGAATCTTTACATCCTTACACCCTCCCTACCATCACTGCCTAACATAGCTTTACTCCCTTTTTAATGGTTCTAGCAGGCTTCATCATCTGTTCTCATATCCAGTGGTTGGTTCTCAGCCATTATGTGCTACAACTGTCTCACCTATTATTGACAATAATTTTACTTCCTTCTGATAAAGGTGGAGGGTGTTCACCAAAAAATAAAAAGCCCTTGATCCTAAATTTAAACTTTACTGTCTACAGCAGCATCTTACAATTTAGACGAGGTTCTTAGGGACATGGTTTAGTGCTAGAGTTAGGTTAGGTTATAGTTGGACTTGATGATCCTGAGGGTCTCTTCCAACCAAAGTGATTCTATGATTCTGTGATTCATTCTTCTGCAGTAACCAACTTCATGCATTTCAGGTCAGGCTGCAGGAGTGCTCTGGATTTTATACTCTCAACACTTGAATGTAAAAATGTTTCAATACATTTCTGCATTCTGCTGTTCCTTAGGCTGATGTGTTCTGCAGTCTCTCTTTTATCCCGGTTTCTGTAAAGACCTGTCCACATGCCTCACCATCAGATGCAGGATTGATGAGACCTGTCACACAGTAAACAAGCTGTTCGGCTGCAAGAACCTCTTCCCTAAAGTCTGGGAAATGCTGGACCACGTGTTTCCCTCTTGCCAGGGTGAGTTTACTGCTATCTGCAGTTTTTTAGCAGATTCTCAATTCTAGAAGTTAAATCTCCAGAGCCCCTTCAAAAGGTTCTCAGCGACTTCAGCAAGAGTTGGTTTAGGTTCTAGGTTAGAAATTGGTTTGTTATTTCCCCTGTGTTTCACAAAATCTCAGCTAGCATTGTCTGTTTAGCTTTCTTTTTAGCTTACACATTTAATCATTTCTTCTATATTTTTGAAATGTAGGTAAAAGAATGACAGGGAAAGGCATTTTTAGTCTTTCCTCCACCCTTATAGAGTAATCCTTTAATGCTTTGCTTATAACTATGGTAGTGCAATAAAGGAATATCTGAAATTATATTTTCAAGTCTCAGCCTCACTTGGTTTCCCAGTTTGAGATCCACCAAGTGTTGAGGCAGGTTGATACATACCAAGTAGCCCAGTGCTGTACATCAGTTTCCCTTTGCTTGACAGAGCTGTGAGCACTATTAAGCATTTATAATTTTTCCCTTTCATTTCCTCTCCCATTATCTTTTTTGCATCACAGACGGCTGCCTTGTCAAGCACTTACTGAAAGCAGATTTTTTTTAAAACTGTAATTCTGTTCAAAACCTCACTGGCCTCCTATAACAGACCTCATGGTGAAGCTATTGAGTTACAGATGCAGCTGCCCAGCATTACAGGGCGAATCAGTCAGATTATGGGGAGCACAGCGTTGCGCTGAAAAAGGAACAAAGAAAACTCTGAGGTTGTCTGAGCACACCAATATTGTGCATTAGCGAACAGGGAACACTGCTCCTGCAGAGCTTTCTATCCAGCGCTGCGCAGGTGAGCACTTCACCAAGCTTGGGCACAGCTGCGGTGGTGGAGGAGACCAGAAGGTGGCTGTGGTACCAACGCGTAATGCTAATTCGTGAGGTTGCTAAAACCCCACTTGTCCCTTAGGAGATTTACAGTGGCTTTTGTGAAACTCATTGCATGCAGAAGATATGTTTTCTCCAGTTAAGAACACATATCCTAATAAAAGATTTATGCATTACATTCAGACTGGGTTTGCAACGGAGGAAATCATTGCTATTAAAGGGCCCAAGGCGATACAACCTTTTCTTTGCTGGCAGGACAAGTGTCAGGATAGTTTATAATGTTCCAGACAAGGAGAGGAGATGAATTATTTGCAAGAACAAATACTGGTTCTACATCAGTGTTGAAGTGGTCTTGTCACATGTCGTGAGTGAAACAGTGTATGTACTGGTCAGTACTTGCCTTAGAGGTTTACAAGCTATTGCAAATAAATTTATTTACATACTAAGCTTCATGGACAAGTGCATATTTTTGTTGCTGGACTCCATTTTTCTTTCGGAAACTGAGGGCTATACATTTTGTACATGCCCCTTGACCGTCCCAAGAAAACCACTCTGACTTCAACTTTGGTCTACACTACACGTATGAAGAAACTGATACTTCAGTAATAGTTCATACTGCTTTGGAGTTTATAGTTTTGTGACCCGAAGTGATTCTTCTGAAATAAATGGGATTATAAATGTACTGAGTATAGAATTTGTTGCCTTTAAGAAAGATACAACATTTTCAACAAGTGCCACCAAAAAGTCATGAAAGCAGAATATTTGTGTTGTCTCTGTTAGACTCTGTAATTCTCTTCCTTAGGCAATTTCGGCATAGGTCAATGTTCTGACACTCCTTCATGCATTGTAGAGAAGTTACTATAAGCCTCTGTCATGGTCTCCCACGAGTACAGAAGTATGTCTGATCCTACTTTTACTGTGGATGTACTACGGAAGAGAGATGGACACAATCATATGATCTCTTATGTCTCACCTACACATTCCTCTTTCAGGCCTTGGGTATTTTTTGAAATTACCGGACGCTTTCAATCCATATCTTGGAGACACGCTCCTCAATAGCGTGCAGGGAAGCTTGGTAGTCAGAGAGAGAAGACGGATGTGAGTCCAGAAGACCTGCTGGGGAAGAGCAGGCAGGTGTCCAGCCCTTCTCCTCTGGTTGGGGCCACCAGCAGTGACCCCACCAGCACGGGCAGGAGTTGCTCTTGTGCGGCCAGGTTACTTGTGCAGGCAAATGGCTATGCCAGGCCGAGGGAGCCGGCTGCCATGGGGAGAGTGGTTGGGAACACGGTCAGGAGGCTGGAGGAAGGCAGGCTTTGCTCTTGCCGTTGTGGATGGGGTGACATGTTAGAAATCTTTCCTTGAGGTACAACTATGTCGTCAGAGAACAGAAGTTTGTAAGCCTGTATTGTTTACGTAAGCACTATGTTGTTTATGTGTTTAATATATATGTCTTATGAGGAGCAGTTGAGGGAGCTGAGAGGAGACCTTATCATTGTCTACGACTACCTGAAAGGAAGTTGTGGCATGGAGGGGTTTGGTCTCTTCTCCCAAGTAGCAAGTGATAGGACAAGAGGAAATGACCTCAAGTTGCACCAGGGGGAGGTTCAGATTGGATATTAGGAAAAATTTCTTCCTGGAAAGGGTTGTCAGGCACTGGAACAGGCTGCCCAGGGCAGTGGTGGAGTTACTGTCCCTGGAGGAGTTTAAAAGACGTTTAGACGAGGTTCTTAGGTGCATGGTTGAGTTAGGTTATGGTTGGACTCGATGATCCTGAGGGTCTCTTCCAACCAAAATGATTCCATGATTCTATATGCACACACACACACACATATCTATATAGGTATATTTGGAAAGCCATGTTCTCACCTGTTAGAGTAATTATTTTAAAAATACATTGTTCTAATTAAGTTATATTATTTATTTAAATATTATTTAAGTATATGTTATGAAACTATATATTATAAGCTATGCATGCAACCATTTGAAAATTTCCATTGGATTTCCTAGCACTGCGAATACTCTAGCATGTGTGAGTCCAATCCAACTATTTTAATGGCAAATGTCATCCCACAGTATTGGCAGATGTAAAGGGCATGAGTCAGATACCTGAACACAGACAACTAATGTGATTTGAAATGTCCTGGGATAGCGAGACATCCTCATGAGGCTGGCAGATGTGCAAAGAACACAGGGAAGACCCGCGTTTCTCTGGTGCAGGTCTTGTTGTGGGTCATTTCAGAGAGGCTGGCTATGCTGTGGTTGCATGTGTTTGGGTGAGTCAAGGCCAAAGAGGTGGCAGCAAATTTCCTGCCTGATGCTGGACTGCTGAAGCATTTCCCTGGTTGTGTCTGCGACTTGTTTCATAGAGCAGCCGAGCCCTGTTTGCATAGGCAAATCTGACGTGGCAAGTGTCTTGTTATTCGTCTCTGACCATCTAGTTCTAACCCACCTCAAATGACTGTACGAGGGTATCAGCACATTGGATCACAACCATTCACGTGCGAAGGACTGCTCGCAAGAAAAACATTTTTGAGACCAACTTCTAATGCCTTCATTTCCTTCACTTGTTCACTTGTGTTTCTAAAAGTAGACATTTGTGTGAAAAAGCACTGAACTAGATTATACCTCACTGATGGCTTTATCCATGCGGTAAAACTCATACTCAGTCCCCAAGACCTGCAAGTTTTGTTTCAGTGTTGTGACAAGTCACAGTGGCCATAGGTGGAACAGGTTTAGTCATCTGTGCTTCTCCAGCCCATTTCAGGGGGAGCAGGAGGCTGGAGTGTCCTTTTACTCCAAACAGAGCTCCGTGTGTGTGAACTTCCTATCACATTAGGTTTGTCCCTGCCTCTCTAAGCTGCTCAGTAGCTTCAGTGCATGGCACATCCGTGTATAACATTCCTGAGCGCTGCTGCCTGCTTTCAGCTGTTACATGGGCAATATCCACTCCTTGGCTTTAGAGACCAAAGATCCCATTTTTTTTCCTTCCCTGTTACACCAGGAATTCATATTGCACTATAAACAAAATATAGTTCAAGGATATATATATTTTTTATTATCCTGAATGGTAAGCAGCCTGTTGCTATGTGTGAAGTGAAAGCTTTTAAGAGGGCACTTTATTATGACCTTCACAGAAAATACAAAACTAATGTGTGTAACTCTCAGCTGAGGATTGTTTACGTGCTATGGCAGTTAACTGTTGGCAGAAACCTTCACCTCGCACATAAATAGTAGGTAACAGTCTGTCAATCATCTCCTTTAAGAATAGATATTGTTTGGCTAGCATTGGCAGGAATTTCATATTTGTGCAAACTTGTCAGGGTAAATCTCTCCTAGGTGTACAGAATTAGTATTTTAAACATTCATGTAAGTGACAGCATTATCAACTGTTTAGAGCCCAGAACTGGAGTTTGCCATCAGAAATCTAGATTCTATTCTCAGGTTTGCTCTTCACTGCTCATTCATCTTGGCTTCATCTCGTCCATCTACAGAAAGGGAGACAGTGCAGGTCTAATTCAGGGTGGCAATGCAATGAATGTTCAGTACATGCTTTCTTGTGACATGCCTCATGAAATTGAAAGAAGCAGCATCTAAAAACAGTACTGTGCATGGATAAAGGTTAATCAGGTAATTATTTTCAGCTGAGACCTAGCTTACATGAAAGCATGTTATACCAAAGAATACCTTGCATCTTTATCTCGTCTAATTTTTCCACATAATTTTTCATGTACTGAACAAGAAAAAAACTGGAACAAGATTCACATGCCAAAGCATGGGTTTAGGCCAAAGAGGCCTCCTTTGCATAAAGGCCTGGATGTGGGAGAAAAAAAAATGACCAAACACTCCTTTGGTGCCTGCTTTTTCATGCACGTAAGTTATTGCAGAATCACAGAATCATTTAGGTTAGAAAATGCCCTCAAGAGCTTCTCCAGTGTAACTTTTTTCCTCTACCAGCAAGGAAGACAACGTGATGTGCTTTGCTCAGTTTAACAGCCAAGAGGACCAACAGTCTTCTCAAAAAGATTGTTCTTCTCCAAAACCAGTCGCAAGTTGGGAGCAAGACACATGACATGTGGCATGTTGGGAGAAACCTCAGGTCATATTCCCTGCCTTTAATGTTTGTCTCTTCTGCCTCTTTTTGAACTATATCAAGTGAACACAAAGGATTATAAAAGTGGGGGGCACTTGGGGGTGCATGGCTAGCCATGACTGGCACAGGCAAGTCCCAAATTCTTCCTTCAGGCTGGTTTTGCCAATGGGTCAGGCTTCACCCCGTGGTACAGTGCTTCTGACAAGAATCGATACCCAGCAAGTCATCTTTGCTCTAAGTAATTTTTATGCCGGTAGAAATGCGTGAATGTAGACAAAGGAATGTAGGAGGAAAAGCAAGACTGAGTGAGACTTGAAAACATTTGTCCTCTGGTAACACAGTCACGGTCTTGGTTTGGTCCCACTGAGGTGATGTGGGACTGGCAGATGTCTCTGCTCCTGCTGAAGCATCTTCCCTGGTGTCACCCGCTATATTGCCCACCCAAGCACAGCTTATTTACTTGCCTCTTCAGCCAAGTTATAGCTTATTTACTTGCAATGAAAGTCACGATTTAACCACCAACCCTACCCAAGAGCTCCGAAGTGGCACAGCAAGTGCTTTGCTCCTGTCACATCTGGAGAGCTGGTGCTTAAGAAGCACCCAAGGCAAAGTTCTGGTTGCTCTGGGGGATGCATCAGGGCAGCTCCAAATTATGCAGTGATATTGAATCAAGCAATTCATCATATTGCTTAAAGGGCCCTGCTGACACCCTTGTTCGCTGTACAGCAGCTCTGTGCTGCTGGAGAGAAGATATAAACTCCTTATCTCATTGCTTTATATGAGGAAAAAAGCCCCATTGTTTAGACGTAAGAATAAGAGATGTTTTGTTAGGTTTCTAATTTGCATAATTAGAGGTATGATCTGTTTTGTTCTAAGTAATCTTGAGAACCTTGCTCTTATATATGCTGTTACGTCTATGAATGAAAGAAAGCCTGTCTCTGCTCTCACACCCTAAAAAAAACACCTCATTTTTTGCATCTTGGGAATGAAGTCACTTCTCTGGAATTGTGGAGCGGTCAGGACATAAAGCAGCAGCTTTTCAAAGCAATAGCTAATAATAACACCTCACTTCTCCCCACCCCTCAATCATGAACTGCAGTAAGTGCCCTGTAAATCAGGAAATAGCTGCTATCACGGAGAGGAAATAACTGCAGGCTGAGCCAGCTCCAGCCTGCCGCGAAAAACAGCGTTTCTAAACAAGCTCTTTCAGGAAGCCCTATGTGACAAAACTTCCAAGCAAAGCAACTGCATTCATGAGAGGACAATCAGCTTCTTTAAGGATGAGGACAACCACTAAGGAGTATGATGGGAATGATTTGTCTGGTATGAGCAAAGCTGAGAGTTGGGGTTGTTCAGACTGGAGAAGAGGAGGCTTCCAGGGACACCTTATTGTGACCTTTCAGTACTTAAAAGGGGCCTGTGAGAAAGATGGGGACAGACATTTTAGCAGGGGCTGTTGTGATGGGACAAGGGGTGATGGTTTTAAACAAAGTAGGGAGATTCAGGCCAGACATGAGGAAGAAATTATTTACAATGAGGGTTGTGAGACCCTGTCCCAGATTGCACAGAGAGGTGAAGCCTTTCAGTACTTAAAAGGGGCCGATAAGAAAGATGGGGAAAGACTTTTTAGCAAGGGGCTGTTGTGATAGGACAAGGGGTGATGGTTTTTAAACTAAAGAAGGGAGACTCAGTCTGGACATGAGGAACAAATTTGTGACACTGGGGGTGGTGAAACCCTGTCCCAGGATGGCCAGAGAGGTGGTGGATGAACCATCCCTGGAGACATCCCAGGCCAGGCTGGACGGGGCTCTGAGCAACCTGAGCTGGTGAAGATGTCCCTGCTCATGGCAGGGGGGGCACTGGATGAGCTTGGAAGGTCCCTGCAAACCCAAACCATTCTATGATTCTACAACAGTCTCCTTCTTCCCAGCGCCAACGCTAAACCATGTTAACAAAGCAGTGCTCAAAACTCATAACATTTATTTTCATCATGCCCCTGTCTCCTCTTGTCATGCTTTTAGAGAAGCAGGTGTTGTCTTTGCTGATAGGTTTAGGAGACATGATTTCTGGTGCAGTGCCATCTTCAAGGCCTGTAGCGTTTGTATCACAGCTGGGAATGCCAGCTGCAGGACAGAACTCACCCACACAGCCTAGGCCTGAGTGACAGACAAAGGTCAAACCCGGCACTGGAAGTTAAACCATTTGTTCTGATACCAGCTACATCTTCCCAAACAATGAGGAAGAGAAACAACAGGAGTTATTAACAGTCCTTGGGGATTCTCTGTTGCTGGGTGTTTTTTACATGCGAGTGGATGCTTTTGTAGAAGAGAGAAATTGATTCAAAGGAGTCTTCTGGATCGTGATATTTTAAAAAGTGCATTACTTTTTCTGCAGAACTGATTCAAAAATACAGATAAAATCAGTAGTGAGGGAAACACACGATGAAGAAGGATGGGGTGGGCTTGAAGGCACATAGGGCCAAAAGTAGGTGAGATTACGTTTAGTTTAATATTCCACAGCATTCAGGGTGGAGAATTTCTGTAGCAACTGGTAGACAAAAATAAAGATTCACAATACAGTGTAAGCTCTGCTGCAAGCATATAATGCTAATGTTTTTGGTTTTTTCACTTTTCTGGATTTTTATTTCTGCACAGCTTTAGTTCTCATATAGTCAGACACCAAAACTACATTCCCCCAATTAACAAATCAGCTTGTTTAACTTGCTCAGAAGATCCACGGATGGATTATTTCAACAAAAGACACAACAAAGAGATTCATTATAAAGGCCACTAATGAAAAAATTACTGTCTGTTTCTCCTGGTTTCAAAGCAGAATTTTACCACCTCCATTCGCAAATGTAAGCAGGGCACATCAAGATTTCTTGGTGTTACTGAATCATGGCAGGGGGAGTTTTCACAGCAAATAAAGGGATATTAACTTCTTTCCAGCATATGGAAGCTGCAGCATCTTATAAGTCAGCTAAAGTTGTTAAGAACTGAAATCAACCTATGCGATACCATCTCAGGGGTTTCAAGATGAGTTTTTAATGCATTCTGCAAATAGAATCATGTTGATTTCTTTCAGAAACAATGAAAAAAATCTAGCATTGCTAATAAAACCATGGTATATCTCACTACAGTTATGAGCTGCAAATTAAATTTATTTTTCACAAAATAAATGATATTATGTCAAGTTGCTAGAATGAACAATAGTTATTGTCGGGAAATAGGTTCAGATAAGTTGTACAAACAGCACTTCCTCCCTTAGATTTTTCCCAAATCGAAATTGCAGATTGTGGCCTGGGGACAAAGTGTACCCTGAGCTCTCAAAGCCATGGGAGCTCTGGCTCATTTCCATGGGGTCTCAGAGGGTGTGAAACTGCCCTCAGCAGACCGAGCCCATGGCAGGAAACCAGCCATTGTTTGTAGTGATGCTACCCCCAGCACTTCGCTGTTCTCCAGAAGAGGTGTCTGCACAGAAGCAGCTATAGCACCGGTTACACAAAATCATCTCTTCTACCCTGTTTTGTAGCTGCAGAGCTACTACGAGGGGGATTTGACCACTGAACCCCCGATAAAGCACCTATTAGACTCACTTCAAAAGCATGAAGAACTTTGGTCTTATTTTTTTGTGTGTGTGTAGTCCCCATCAGAGAAACAATGACAGAAACAGTGTCAGCTGCACAATGCAAAACATCCTCTGGTTATGGCTGTTTTGACTAAGAACATAAAGCATAAACCAGCAGCACTGTGCTCTCCAGTTGCATCACCCTCTGGTTTCCCCGTGGGGAAGAACCCTCTGGCTGACTAACTCTAGACTCTGCAAACCTCTTCTCTGCATCTACTGCTATAGAGACAATTAGCACAATAGCACAAGTCTTTTCTTATTTTGTGAATAATGTATATCACTAATTAGGTTTTCCTTTCTCCCCGTACAGCTAATCCAGCACAGCCAGAGTAACAGAAAGCAGGGAGTTTTGCACAGACTGGATAAAACACAATTTCTAATGAACATCCCGTATGCAAAAGTGTCAGGTGGTCAGTTGGACTGCAGGAAGAGCCCAGCCATAGGACTGTTTAGTTTTCTAGATTAGTTATTCAAACCTGCTGATGCGTTTAGGGAATTTCCACAGGGAATGCGAAGAGAAGCTGTTGGGGAGCGTGGCTGCTTCTGCCTGTCCCCTCTTGCCACCGGGTTTCCAGCTTGTTTGAGTGTCAGGAGTGTCTGGGCACTGCTGCTGGGCTGTAAGGTGGAGACAGAAACCATTACTCACATTCCTTGAATTGGCTCTTGGTGGTTATTTCGCCCCCCTGAGTGTGTCTCCCATCTACTGCCAGAAACGTGTTGGAGAAATTATGGCACAAGCCATTCTGCCATCATACTTCAATTCTTCAGATGACTAAGGTCCCTTTTCTTATCCTTTTTCTCTTCACAGGCAGGTAATTAGCTGACCAAAAATTAGTAAGCGCAATGTTTTCTTCTGCAGATAGTTAATGAAGCTTCTGTAGAATTGTATGTACCATGCGTTGGTAATTAGCTGTTGCCCTCTAGTTCCAGGAAGGCATCAGTTACTAAATAAATATAGTTACTTAAGTAATAGCTATAATCTAAAACATCTATGCACAGATTATTCTTGCTGTTCAAAGTCACCCTTAAGGTTAATGGCAAAAAAAGGTCATGTATAAACACCCTCTCGCTCCAGCTGTAATTTGACTATTTCATGTTCTCAGGCCTACATAAGAAATAAGCACTAAGTGATGTTATGGAAACTTGCACTAACTTTCTTCTGGAAAAGGGTTGCTATTATTAAGTCCAAAATATTTCTTGTGAGTTGAATTCACCGAGGTTTCTGAACAAAAGTTTACATTTGAAGATTAAGGCAGCGCAGCTAATCATGTTTAAACACCATAAATACAAGAAGAGACAGTAAGGTCAGCTCTGGAACTGCAGGAGAAGCCACTTGGTGCTGTACATACTCTATGGTCAGAGACTGGTGAGTCTTCCAACATTTTTAAAATGTAAATTTGGCGGTAAGGTTTTGTTGGCAATTTGTGCAAGTAAGGGTTTAATTTCATTAAACACAATTGTGTGTCCTCCAGAAACCCCCCACTTAAGCAAAGGTGCAGTTTGACGGTTGGCTTAAAATGCTCTAAGACGCGTTGTTGCTGATAGAAGTTGGTGTCATTGTCCCCACCAAAACTCCTGATCTACCTCTTTTTTGCATCAGTGCTAGCAACTGAGTGACTGCAAAGCAAAAACTACTAATAGTTTTGTTGCTTGCTTAATTTTAGGCAGATGGGCAAACTGGACCACGTTACCATACAACCATGGGACTGCTACTGCCTAAATAGTAAAAATGTGTAGCTGGTGTATGGGAAAGGAAATGGGCTAAATCAAGAGTAAAACCACTCTTTTAAAAAGTGATGCAGTATTATATCAAGTTATGCTCAGTGTAATATTACATCTTAAGTGATTTGCAAACCTGGTTGACCTCTGGCTCCAGTTAAAAAGGAGCATTTTTCCAGAAAAATATCTGTGCTGCCAAAAGAACTTGTCTAATCTCATCTGCGCTGTTCCCATCCTTGCAATGGCCAAACACTGTCTTGAATTTCAGGGACATGAATTGCATGTCTCCAAAACGGAACAGTTGGAAAGTTTGGGTTGGTTTTGTTTTTCTTTTTAATTCTGACATTACAGCAACAGTTTATCCTATAATCTGCTTTAGGTGGCAGTTTTTGCAGAAAAAAAAAAAGATCCAGAGCTAGTCATCAATCATAGACTGAATATGAGTCAACAGTGCCATGCTGTTGTGAAAAAGCCAGACGTGAGATGAAACTCCACAAGCCGGAGTGTATCCTGCAAGACAGGTGATGTTGTCTCAGAGCTGGTGGGGACACGGAGCAAACACCTTGTCCAGCTGTGGGAACCATATCAAGAGACACATGGACCTACCAGAGTGAGACCAGGAAAGGGCTGTGGTAATGATGAGTTATCTGCAAAACGGGGCCAAAAAAGACTGCGGAGAGGTTCAACCTGGAGAGAAGAAGACACAAGGACAGTCTTCTGAAAGGTAAAAGGCAGCTGCAAGCAAGGACCAGACTGTTCTCAATGTCCCATCTGGGTATGGAGGGACAGAGACTTAACATTGCAGGAGAGAAGGTTCAAGTTATGCATTAAGGGAAAACTCCTAAAGGTAAGGTTCGCTAATCACTCGAACGGGTGGTGTGGAGCATCTGGGAAAAAAACTGAAGTCTTGGAGACCTCTGAAGCTGGGGAGATCAACAGGGATGATGCTGGCTTTGCTGGGTCTGCCTAGAGAAGGGAGGGAATTAGCTTTTTAAGTCCTTCCAAGGTCTAAGAGTTAGTGGTATCCTAGTTAGTGTGTACACGTGGGTTTGTATACACACATTAATTAATTACATATTCCTACACCATGTACTAGTGTCTCTGTGTTTTTGCAATTATTGCAACAAGTCTTACGTTTACAGTGGTCGGGGAAGACTGATTTCTTGCAAAACCCTTTCACAAAGGCTAGAAAGTTCAAGTGGTTGTTGTGTTTGGGGGTTTTTAATTTGTTTTTTGGGGGTGGGAAGTGTTTGTCGGTTTGGTTTGGTTTTTTTGGTCACAATAGGAAAAAATATTTGGAAGGGTGTTCATGCTTGCAGGACATGAATTTGATGACGTGTATCCTTTCTGTCTCTTACAACATTACCTAAATGATAAAAGTGTCTTACAAACTGTCGGTCACCTGGGACTTTCCAGCACAAGCTTCATCCCCCTACAATAATGTGAAGCCGAGAGGTTGAGAGGAGAGCTGTGCTCTATTTTTGCTGATGAATTTTGTGCTTTTTTTTGAAAGACAGCTGAGAGAGGAGGACAAGGGGGCCACAGAAAGCTGGGTGCCTTAATTCAGGGCTGGCAGTTGCTCATAGACACCACCACGTCATTAATGTGCACTCAGCCTGTGGGCGCTAGAGCAAATCCACATCAAATGGGCTCCGCAGATACAGTTCAGAAGGGACGTGGCATCGGCCAGTCCTTTCTGCAAGGTCGGTGAAGAGGTCTGCTCGTGGCTGCACAGACAGAGTATTTATGGCCAAGCAGCATAAGCTGTGGCAGGGTCGTGGGTGCACAAATTCATGCAAGTTTGTAAGACGCAGGAGCTGAGGAGACGCTGCTGGAGATGCTGTTTTTGTACGAGAGGGCTGGCAGAGCTGGCACTTGCAGCGAGTGGCTTTGCCAGCAGACACGGATGAAGAAACAGCTCTGCCTTTCACCCGAGGATGACTATGGTCTGGCTCTTCCCTGCAACCCTATAAATAAGCTGTATCAAAAAAAAGAGGATTTTGTTTTCCAGGCCCTTCGAGTCTCTATGGTCTCCTTTTAAAAAAAATGTGTTATCGAGTTTATACACGTTTTGTGGCCGTGTGCCTAAATTCTGCTATATACTGATTGATTCATTTGGGGGAGGTATGAACCAGTTGTAACTTTTCTATCCATGTGTGACATGTTTTGCTGCATTATGACACTACATTTCCACTGACTTCTTTTTTTTTAATCGTTTTTATTTTGAGTATAGGGTTGTCTTTACCACAAGCAGCGTTTAGCCAAAACTTTAAATGTAATTGATTATAATGAAAACTGTGCTTGGGGAATAAACTCCTTTTTGTAATGCAAATAGATTCATATTTCTGCTCAGTTTTTCTGGGTAGATGAGCACTACAGGAAATCTGGGCATAGGTGTATTTTTATTTCATTAATTAAGAAGATTAGCTCAGAAAAGGGTGTTTTAGATGCAGTAGAATAAATGGGCACTTTGAGACTTTATTTTCTTTCCTGAATATTTTCTTTATGAAGTGTTTTGCTGTATCTGAGAAGAAAATAGCAGGGAGAACGACAGCAGTAAATATCACAAAGAAGCCCGAATGAAACCAGCTACTTCATAATTTTGCTTTGTTCTTGCCTACCAAACTCCTTTACCTAAGTCTTTATCTTGTCTGTTCCCCAGCTATGCTAGTACTTCTAATTTTAACAGCTATTCTGATGCATATATGTTAATAGACTTATATAACTTATACAGTACATCTCAGTAAAGCTGACAATGTACAGCTCATAGCTCCCTTCAAACTAGAGCAATAATTCAAGAGAGCAGAACATAAAAATGGTGCAGAGAGAATTGAAATCAGCACAATAGTTTTTATATAAATTATATACATTTCTTCTATATTTCATAATAATTTTATGTAATAACTCAATTTTAGTCATATCTGATGGGTCTAATTTTAAGCAATTAATATATTTTAGCCATAATGGAAAAAGGGAATTTTGATGAAAAAAGACAGGGTGGCATAGAACAATAAAACCACTGTCTTTATATATAACTATCTGTATATGTATGTGACATATCCAAATGTGAGTCAATCATTTATCACACTTATAGTCTCACAGCCATAGATGAACAGGCAAATGCAACATAATAAAATTAGTCCAACTGTGATGGTTGCCTAAAGCTTCTGCAAGCATGTAGGTAGGATTAATCATGTAGGATTCATTTCATTCCTACCTACAGAGTAAGGAGCAAAAATCAGCAGGAAAACGCTTAGCACATTTTGCCTTTAAAAATGCTATATTCTGATAATTTAAGCACTGCCACTACTACCCTAGATGGGCTGGAATAGGGACAATGAGATGCTAAATGCACCAGACTAAGCCTGTTTGCACTTGGAGGATTCCCCAGAGTGTAGTTTCCCCCACCCTGTTTTATTTCTTGAGCTTTACATGAGAGCAAGATGGTTGTAAACGGGAGGGAATGTGACTCAGTAGATGAATGGGGCATGCTGACCTCTTTCGTCTTGTTTCTCTTCCCCCTTCCCACTTCCAAGTGTTGCCAAACTCACTGAAAACAGACAGGCTGCACTGAGTAATATTTACATTGCCTACTGACCAGATACCAGAGAGCAACTCAGAGACAAATGAACAATCATTTACTCTCGTGGAAATTTTATAACTTAAGGAGGTTTTGTCCTAATTACTGTCCTTTACTGAATATGAACCGGTGACCTGCGGGCATAAAGCTCTGTATCCCATTACTAATTCCACAAGCCATTCACTTAGACCATTTTAGAAGCTTTTCTGAAGAAGAGATAGGAAAACTTTCAGTATGTGGCTCTCAGAGGGACTGGGAGGAATAACTTGGAGTTATTCTCCCCTCCTGCGCAGACCCCAAACTCTCTGCAGACTCTTATGTTTATGCTACCCGAGAAACACATAACAAAACTCTTACCAAAACAATTTCAATACATCCTGTGTCTGCCAAGAATCTTCCTATACTCTAGACCTCTAATTTTCCTTTATTTCAGTTACACTGCTTGTCAGCTTGCATTACAGACGAGTAACGCAGAAACATAAAGACATACCCTCCGGAAGAAAAAAATCCAGTTTTGTAAGTTGAACAAGCTTAATCATACATAGTAATTATATCAGTAAATGATAACAACTATAGTATCCTAGAGTGTCCCTTAGATCCAATGGAAATAATAACATTTAAAAGAGAATTTCCCAGAGTTGTGGAGAATAACCTCTTAAGAGACTTCTTTTTAAGTTTTAATCTTAAAACTGGGAAAATGTTTCTCACCCTTACACCAGGGTTTCTCATCCTTACTTTACCTCATGTACCTATGGGATGTGTTCGTTCCAGATCTTTGTTGTGCTACCTGAAGAAGACACTAAGGCACTATCTAATAAGACTTTCCTAACTGACAAAACCACTATGCAATAGCTATATCTGATCTATGTATCTAAACATATGTCAGAAATTATTTCCCCAAACCCATTATTTACCAGGGGGGAAAAAAAAGGGAAAAAAAAGTAGTATAAATCAACAAGAGAAGTATTTTCAAGTTGCCTCTTTCTTTGGTAGAAAAAGCACCACTCAAACAAGAAATAATTTACTGAAAACTCTCTAATATTATAAATGTAACTTTGTTATTGACACAAGAAAATAGGACGTCAAATTTGAATAAATATACGTTTCTGCTCCCCTCATTACCACTACTGTTTAACAAAAATGTGTTAATACTGAAAACAATGCAACTGACCCAAGAAGACAAACAAATGTAAGAGTCACACAAATGGGTGAACATAAATTTTATTTTTTTAAGTGGTAAAATTATTTTTCTCTTACTTTCTTACTATGTATTCAAGAGGAACCTACTCATTAAAAAGCCATGACTTATTTCTGCATTAAAAAAGACCAAGTGTATTTTTACATGGATTCAGGCCTCAATTCACTTTTGCATGTAACAGTAGTGTCTTCATGACAAGTACAATGAATGTTATTTCTGAATTTGGTTTAAAAGATGCATGCACTAACATGAAGTGAAATTAATACAGTTTTCCTTGGAAAGCATTCTAATTTAAAAGATGAAGTTACAATTTTTTTGTATGATGTTGAATATAGTTGTAGCTGGATATTGTTTCATTTTGTATAAATTTTTATGATGTTTCTCTTAGCTATTTTTTTTTTTTTAATTCCAGAGAAGTAAACTGCTTAGCTCCCAAGCAGCTACGAAGGTTATCAGCTGAGAATATGAACAACATAAATCTAGACTAGGAGGAATGTGCATCAGCAATGGTGGGCCAGCAATTACAGATACCTGCTATCCCCTTCCCACTTGATCACAAATCCCCAAAACAAACACTGAATGATATCAAGCTTAATTTCTTTACTCTTGTTAAACAAGATTGTTGTCTGCTGTCTTTTCGCTTGCATGAATGGGATGATAATGTTGGCTCAGATCACTGTTGTCAGGGCTGCTCTGTCTACAGCCTTTTAAGATACTTTTTGCTGCTGTTACAAACATTTTCTCTGGGTGTTTGTACAGTCCCAGCTGCATCTCAATGGATTCATTAAAATGTTTTTCAATATATTGCATCTGTATCAAACATAAATGCTATGTTCTCAAAAAAAGGCATTATCTCAGAAATGTCACATGGTCTTGAGGTGATGTGGGTACCCTACAATGTTTGATTTCTATTGAGAGAACAGTGTATTCCATATCCCATAAAACTGATTTTTATGGTATATGGGTCTGTCTACCTTCAAAGTAAGGTGCTGCACTTCTGAAAGCTGCTCAGCTGCATAATACATTAAATGTCTCTTTCAAGGTGACTATGGGGAACGTTACTTCTAGTTTATCAGACCTGTTTCTATTGAATTATGCACCCCTGTGGCAGATTATTTGCAGGTGTTATGCCAGATGGATAGAATTCTCTGTATCAGTATCGAGCCTTGTAAACGTCACATATTCTTCCCAGGGTTACTTATTTATTCCAGATGGCACCCACTGGTCTCTCTGTATCGTTCTTCCAATCTGTGGGGCTTACTTTTGTCCCAGGAAATAAGAATGCTTTAATATTTTACACATTTTTCCTATTTTTATGCCAATATGTGAGAGTATCTTGACAGAATAAGCAAAAAGCAATTTGCATTTATACTCAGTTCACACTGAAAAAGAAAAAAAAAAAAAAAGGAAATTTTATCCTACTACGTCTTTTTAATTCTAAAGTAATTTTCCCAGTTTCCAAGGGCTTTCTGAAACTCAGAGCAATCATAGCCTGGTGTCTGCCGAACCCTTTACTTGCGAGAGCTCAGTCATCAGGCTGTCTCTTGACTCACATTTGGAGAACATTATGAAATCCATGTTATGACACGCCAATGTCTTTGGAACATTTGAAGTACTAATTTAAGCTATCTCCCAAGAATGCTGAGACAGTTTTGTGCTTTGGCTATTTGTGCGCTGTAGGACAAAACTCTTCTTAAGGATCCCGCACTAATCACAGGGTCTGTGAAATTCTCATTACACAGCTGTCAGAACAGGGAGAAGGGGAGTAATCTCTACTAACTTTAAAAATCAGAGATCTGCTCTTACAGATGTAATATGAAAATTTTAGCCATGTGAAGAAAGTTGAAAATATTATTTTCACTATGCTTTGCATCATAAATCTGGAACTTAGTTTATGTCTGTTGTATGTGTATTATATAAAGAACTTCTGGAGCTTTTAATTGAGTGTGTCTGCATAACTTTAAACCTTTGGTCAAAAAACTGAATTCTGGCTCTTCCATTTTAATCTCAGCCAGGGAACCTTTGCCATCTCTGGAGCAAAGGAACCATCTGACAACAGCCTTGAGGAGAAAAGCCTGTCTTTTCTTCTCTGTGTGATTTTAGCACTGATTAGGGCTACCAGCGTTTCCACATTGGAAATGTTGCTTTCTTTTTCAGCATTACCCTTGACCTTTTGCTTTGCGTGCTGCACTGAACAGCCCCTCCCTGGCTGTCCTCTTCCTCTCCCACATTACTGCCCACCAGCCTCCTCAATCTGCCCTGTGTTTTGGTCTCTTTTTTTCCTGTTTCAGAGTCCCAGTCTCACCCCGGGATCTCTGCGGGTGATTTCCACCTCTTGACCGACCACCTGGTTTTCCAGCCTTAGGGGTCTCTGCTCCGTAGCTCCCAGCTTTGTCTTCTCCACGACTCTCTCTCCATCACCAGCCTCCAAGTAGCTCCTTCCTCTGTTCCTCACTGTTAGGATCCTCATGCTGCCTTCTCCAGTTCCCCAGCCATTTCCACCCCTTGCTTACTCACACTGGCTTCCTCTGCTCTTTACCTGCCGTGTTCTCTCTCTTACCAGTCTGCCAACCAGGCTGAGTTCTTCCGCCATACACTTGATTTTACCTCCTGCCTAAATAGAGACACTTCTTCAGTTTAATTGAGTCCATTTATTCCAACTTTTCTCTTTTTTATTTTCCTTGCTTTTGATTTTCTCCAGCCTGACTGCGAGACAGCTTGCACTGTGAATTCTTGTTTTCATTTTGTTTCAATCATCCTTCATATTTTTTCCATGCTGTCCCTGACCACAGGCAAGGACTCCCCAGTGACCTCTACAGACACACCAAACTGTTTCTTCCAAAAGTTCCTCTACAACCTTCTTTCGCTATGTATCTCCCACGATCTCAGCAACAAGTATGTCAGTTGCATGCCACGAATGCTGCCTATCACACCAGGTAGCGCATTTACTAGTCCTTGTAATTCTCCTTTTCACTGACTCTAGCAATCTAATCTTATGCTTAGACTAAGTTGTTCCTGGCGCGGATCCTTTCCTTGTGTTTATGCAGCATTTAGCACAAAGCAGCTAAGGCATTAAACCCCTGTGATGATATCCTCACCTGCATAACAGGTAAATGATCTGCAGTTATCTACCTTCTGCTGAAATCTCCCACTGAAACAAGTGGTCCCTTTGTCACCCTTCTGTATGGCAGTAAAAATCCTTTCCTCAGAGTTTTCAGATCAAGTGAATCAGTGTGTGTGGAGCTGCAGAACAGCTAGACGGCACTTGTGTATGTTGTAATGAGATATTTCTGCTGCATGCAGAACCACCGCGCTGTTTTTTTGTTAAAATGAGCGCTAATGCTCTTCCTTGGAAAGACGTGCAAGTGCCAGTGGAGGCACTACTCATGTTTTACACAGAGTCACAGTGAAATTATCCTCACTGCCGCTTGTGGAAGGTCTGGGGAGGAGAATGGCCTGGGACTCCTGAAGGACGGAGCCTCATTAAGACTCATTCCACCACCTTTCTCATAGGACCAAGGTGCACAAGTAGTCACATCTATTCCACGGAAGCGCTGACTCCAACATTTGCTTCCAGTTGCTGAAAAATAAATAACCATGAGGAATGAATTACCATGACCTGGTATGCACAATAATTTGAAATTGGTTAGCCAAGACAATTGCCCTCCCAAAATGTCGAGCTAAAATAGGAAATGTAAATCTTCTCAAATGACATTAAAAGTTAGATTAAACAAATAAAAATCGTTTGTAGTAATTTAAAAGGTGAATGATAAAAGGTAAATGACAGTTCCATACACCTGAGAATATTCTGTTATTTTGAAGATATTCAGGACTTATTGTTCCAGTGATGTATGTGTTTGAAAACTTTCCTGCTTTACCAGATAACTATATCTTAGCTTATACCACATAACTAAAGCTTAGCTTATAAATACCTTTCAAATAGCCAAATTATGCTCTGTGCCTTAAAGAGTAAACCATTATGTCAGGAAATCTGCATAAATAAAATTACAAAGAAGGTATTTGTTGAGTTCTACATTTCAGACCATATATAGCAAGAGATACATAGGCATATTCTCAGTGAAACCTAGTTTCTTCCCTCTAAGATATTGCAGCAGCTCTCAAGAGCTTTAGAAAATTATTTCATCTCAATAAATTACCTTGACATGAAAAGGTGAGTAATGATTTACTGATCACAACTTAAATGACAAATAAGCATTCCAAAAGTGTAAAAACATAGAGCGAATACACACAAACCCAGACATAAAAATAATAGCGTAACAACAATTTTCCATTGCTTTAATAATTTTGTATTACCATTGAATTAATAAGATTTTATCCAAAGTGTTTTTCAGAATAGAGGCCTAAATTTTACATACTTTCTGAAATAGATTCTCCTGCCACCTGTCACTCAGAAGAGTGACAACTCACTGACTTGCCCCTCAAGCTCTCATGGTCACTTCTGGGTATCAGAATCAACAACTGCACTGTCATACAACACTATGTATTTTGCTATTTATGACAGCTTTGAAAAACATGCAGTGAATTAGTTTCCAATGGAAATTTCAAGGTAATTGTAGGTTAAATGAGTTAAACTATCCCAGATGATACGTAACCACAACTTTCCACCATAGTTTTGCAGAAAGCTCCTTGGGGCCTATATTGACACAACACTTGGGAATGTTGTTTTATAAATGAATCCCCTGGAATAAAAATACACAGAAAGGAAGGGTTAGTTAAGGAAGATATAAAATAAAGTAAAACAGTGTGCTTGTCTGTATGTTCTTTTCTTCAGAGGCCTATGGAATAAATTACATCAACAGACTCCTTACATCTGTTTGCACATATAACTTGATTGTATTCATACATATGAATTGGGCCTGGAATTTCTTTTTTAAAAACCACAAACAACTCCTTCTTTATTGATGGTAATGAAGACATCAAAAACCCCCCACATTTACTTACATGTGTTTAGACGTATTAGATAGTATATAAAACATAGATATATAGTAGATATTGAAAGCATTGAAAACTATATTGTGCTTTTATAAGAATAGTCAAGTAATAAAGAAAATATAATTGAGAGAACTAAACCATTCTTTGAAAAATAAAGCAGGGGAATTTGTGACAAACTAGTGGTTACACAATCAGCATTCACAGTAGTGATCGGGAATACTAGATGCCTCATAATTCCTACAGATATTGCCATGCAATGACATATTGAACATTTTCAGCCTGTGACTAGGAGAAAACGATGTAGTAAAGGGAAATGCTCTCCTTCTCGATTTTGTACTTAAAATTTAACTCCTGCCAGTTTTTTTTCACTGTATCCTTTGGGTGTTGTCGTAGAATAGACAGTGCATAATCATTTCTGATTTCTGCAAATGCTTTATTAATGTACAGATTACATAAGCTGGGAGAAAAACTTGCAACCTTATTTTGGCAAAGATGGGTTCTTACTATAGCATTTGGTTGTGATATATGATGTGTTTGTTTTGGGAAACACTATTCCCTCGGTGTCAAGTATCCAAAAACTCTTTAGAGCTTCAGACTGCTTCTTTCCCTTAGTTTCACAGCTTTGCCATTAACTTGCATTAAGAGGTATGATATCCTATGAAATTTCACACCTCGAATTAATACTGACTTGGACAGCACTAGCTGAGTGAAAACGAATTAACGATGCATTGTAAGAGGCAAGTAAGAACCCAGTCACTGAGATGCATGAATATGATTTATTTAATACATGCAAATCATCCAAATGATCTTCAATCCCTGTCCAAAACCTGAACTTCCCTGGACATTATGTATTAAGCTCAAATTTCACTATGTGAAGCCACAAGGGAAACCAGTTAGTTCCAGCTGATCTGTCCATCTGTTTGCTTCTTCCAAAACAAAGTTGTCTTTTTACAGAATGAGAGCCTTAAAACTCCACATGACTCCACAGTTCCTGTAAATAATACTAAGAATCATGATCACTGGCAGAGCTCACACAGGGAACACATTCTAACTTGTTCTATACAGCATATGGAGTATTGCAATTTTCACATTTTTGTTCAGACAGTAAGAGAATCCGTTTTTCTTACTCATAGGACTAGGTAAAGTGAAAGAGACAGAAAGCTACGTATGCAAAGGACGTTTTTAAATAAGAGTTTCACATGCCTTTTCATGAAAGGATCTTGAAAGGAAGTTTAAAACATTTGGCAAATTAAAGGTGCAGAGTCCTCTAGTTGGTAGAATTTTCCATATCGCTTATGTTTTATGTAAAACAATTCTTGCTACCAGCTCCTTTGCTAGAGCTTTTGTTTAAAAAAAACATTAATTAAGGTCTGCTCGTACCTCATCGCGCTGTCCTGATTGCAGACACAAACCCGTCCCTGCTGTTAGCCTCGCTAAACTCAGTGTAAAAATAAACCCGAGTAACTCCTCTCCGAGCACAGCGCTGACAGATCTGCTTTTCGGGAGGCGATGAGCCTCTCTCAGCTGTCCCCGCACACCCATCCTCCCGCATCCTCGGGAGATGGAGCCTGTGCTCACCCGCGATGCTGCGGGATGCGGACACGGCTGCCTCCAGCAACGCCAGCTGGGATCTGTCCGTGATCCCTGCGTGCAGAAAACCAGCCCCGGCACATGCGGGCTTTCTGCAGCCCTGCCGGGTTATTCGTTCACAACACGGACGCCCAGGAAGGTGCAGGCATGTAATTCCCCGGGGTGAGACCACCCGAAACGATCACCTCCCCCTCCTTGCCTTTAATCAATGTGAATATCGGGTTAAAAGTAAGAGGTTTCTGGTGTTTCTCTTGGGGTTTCGGTTCTTGCCTTTGCCTTAATTCGCCATGCAGCTCGTAAACGAAGTTGCCGACTCTCGAAGCCGCGCTCACCCAGCCCTGACTCTTTCCAAGATTTTCCCTCAAAGAATCGAAAAGGCGAAAACTATCGGGAAACCAGCCGCAAGCCCCAAACCGCCCAGCGGCTGGTCCCGTCCCGTCCCGTCCAGCCTCAGCGCATCGCTGCCCGCTGGTCCCCCAGCCGACCCCATCCCCGACCCCATCCCCAACCCCGTCCCCGGGGCCGTGCGGTGCCCCTGTCGTTCCCCCCCACCCCGCCGCCGGGCGGAGGGAGGGACCGGGACGCCGCGGCGGCGACTTTGCTCTTTAAATCGCTCTCCAAAGCGGATTACGGCTGATCCCTCCACGTCACGCCGGAGTTGCCCGGGGGGCTGATCGCCGCCGCCGCCCGCTCTCCTCCCGCGGGGCGTCGGGGCGGCGGCGCAGGGAGGCGCGGCGGGGCGGGGGGACGCACCCGGGCTGGGGGGGGATGCCGCGGCGGGTTTAGCGACAGCCTCCCCCGGGGGGCGGGCGGAGCCCGGGGCGGGGGGCGGGAGCCGCCCGTCGGTGCGTGCCGGCGTCCATGAAGCGCGGCCGCGTTGCGGCGCAGCCGGGGCTGGTGCCGGCGCGCTGAGCGCCCGCGGAGGCTGCCCAGCGGCGAGCAGGGCTGCCGGGCACCATGCAGAAGAGCGTGCGGTACAACGAGGGGCACGCCCTGTACCTGGCGCTGCTGGCCCGCAAGGAAGGCACCAAGCGGGGCTACCTGAGCAAGAAGACGGCGGAAACCAACCGCTGGCACGAGAAGTGGTTCGCCCTCTACCAAAACGTGCTCTTCTACTTCGAGGGCGAGCAGAGCTCTCGGCCCGCCGGCATGTACATGCTGGAGGGTTGCAACTGCGAGAGGGTGGCGGCTCCCAAGGGCTGCGCCGCCGGCAGCGCCAAGGATGCTGCGCTGGACAAGCAGGTACCGCCGCCCTGCGGGCAGCCCCGCGGCCGGCTCGGGAGCGGGGAGGGAGGATGGAGCGGGGGAGGAGGGCAGGGAGGGAGGGCCCCGGCGCAGCCCTCCCCGGTGCCAGCGGAGAGCGAGGCGCTGCGGGGCCCCGGCCGTCGGGCTGCTCGGGCCGCCTCCCGTCGCGTACCCGCGGGAGGATGGCGGTGACCGCCTCCGGTCCCCAGGCCCCAGTCCCCGGCTGGGAGGTCTGCGCCGCTTCTGGAGTGCTCGAAGAAGCAGTAGTCGCTGAGAAAGTGGCAAGGCCAGCGGCTTTCCCATCCCGTCTAGTGACTTTCTTCCTCCCTCTTTCCCCCCTCCCTCTCCCAGTGCCTGCACACCTTATTTCAGTAGGTTAGCCAGAGAGTAGCATCTCACAAACTACTCATTTTGATGCCAACACTTCTGCGATACAGCCACACATTTGTGGCCAAACTGAGTAAATACGAGGATGCGAGGTTCCAAAGTACCAAATCAGCACGGGGACTCTTAAGGAGTCACTGAGCCCATCTCTGGGCAGCTGCGGGCCTGCTGCCTCTCTCATTGATACTGTGAGGAGTAACAGGCTCTCAGCTGTTACTTGGGAACACCTTGAAAAGCTGGGCTGGTGGCAGCGGGGCAAGGGTGGGCATGTGCCCTGATTTACAGCTGGTGCCATCCAGCAGAAGTTGGTGGGTTCTTTGCCAGGCAGGTGTTCTGAAGCCAGTGGTACTTGCAGTAGAAATGGTGGTGCAGTGCTTGAGCCAGATCTTGCTTGGCTTTCATCAGGTGAAGAACGCTGAAGGCTTCGATGGGATTCGTTCCCATGAGGGGTGATGGTTCGTAACGCGTGAACTCCCAAACTCCTCCTCCACCCCAGGAAAGCCAAGCAGTTTGACATACACATGTCAAACAAGCAAGTGGTTAAATACTATCTGTGTATTACATAACCATGAAGAAAAGGATACTGTAGTTCAGCATAGATAGAGATCGGGTATCTTAACCACATGCCTCCTGTTGCCTCATGTACATTCTTGATCTTATTTGTTCCCTGGTTGAAATTTGTTTGAATCTGCATCTGGCATGGCCCAGTGCCTCTGTCCCTGCACAGGAGAAGCCAAACAGGTGTCGGACTGGTTTGGAAAAGTTTGGGCAACTGTCAGGAGGGTGGTTTCGAGCTGGCTGCAGGCGCTTCCTGCTGATGGCGAGGAGGGGACACAGATCTAAGTCAGCCTCTGGAAACGGGCACATCTGCGTGCTGTGCTAGCATGGTAACTTTGCAAGGATAGCTCAGAATCTTGCCATATGTTTGTGGTTTTTTACCCATTTAGAACAAATACTTGTGTACTTAAGCAGCCTTTGAAATGGTACAAGTGAAGTTTGGGAAGTCAGGATGTTTGTAGTTATGTCATATTTTTGTGTCACATTCTTGCTTGTTGCTTTGAGGCATGATATTGGTCAGCACTGATAAGCATGACAAGCATTGATAAAGGAAATACTGGAGGATTCCCTAGATTAAATTAAACATGAATATTTCCCTTTATGCTTTACATTGGCTTAGTGCACTCGTTTATCGGCAGTGTTGTTAAACTATGGCTTGACTAAGAGAACTGTGTGAAAACAATGCCTTTCCATATCTGTTCTCCAGGATTTTTAAGTTGTGCTTTTACAGTGGTGAATGTCTGAGTTGTTTGTAATTACATTTAGTGGTGCAGAGACAAAATAATTGCAGGGGATGAAGCTGAATTTTGCTTTGCTTTAAACGCCAACTATGTTCATGCTTTTAACAATTGCAGACTGCTATTAAAGAGCCAGAAGAACACTTCAGTTTTTTTTTTTTTATGGGATCCTAGTTTGAATTTTCAAGGCAGACCATCAGAAAATATGTTGGATTTCTGTTTATATTTTGCTTGATGCAGAATAAAGCTTTTGATTGATAATAGTTTTTACAGATGTTTACTCATTCAGGTGCACCCAGGTTTGTAAATTCATTTAGACACAAACCATTGCTAAGGTGTACAGGAAACTCCTGCTGTGACTAAAAGTGATCAATTGTGAGAAACTAGATAAATACTTGAAAATTAAAGTATTTTTATATTCAGAAAATGTGCTTATAGGTAAAGTAAGGAACTGTGAGAAGACAGAGTTATTTTAATCAGATGGTAATGAAAATTCAGTGCTGTACATGTAAACTAATGGAAGTGTAAAAATACTCCCTAGATTTAATTTACTTTGATTTAACCACATAAAGGTATTAAGGGATTGAAAAAAATGAGAAGCTCTATGCCAGTTTTTGAAAAATCAGAACTCCCTTCTCCAAAAGAGAGAGAAGATAAAAATAATGTCTTTGAGTTTGACTTTTATTTACCTAGGTAATTTAGATATGAGAGGGATATGTGATATAGAATTACCCAAATGAGGGAGAGAGAGGAAGAAGAATTAATCACTTGAGAGAGCTTCGTCAGAGTCCTTTGAGTGGATATATGAAAAAGCAATGCATTTTCTTTAAGTTATGTAACTGAAGGTTGTTGAACATGCATGGAGAACATACATATTTTTTTATCCCTGGTTTGCAGATCGTTTTAGTTTGAGTTTGGATTGTTTAGGGGTTGCTTCTCGAGTCATGCGCCAGGTTAAGAACTGTGCCGAGAAGTTGTCCGAGTTCAGTGGGGAGAGCGTCGGAGCTGAACTTCCCTATGCAGGAGACTGTATTTGGGTCAACAGATGTGTTTAGTTTTGGGTGTCTATCTCCCAACGAGCCCAGTGATTCCACATTTGACCAGTACTGGTGCCGTTGTGCCCTGCCAGCACTCCATCAGGAGGGGACATTAAAGTACTACAGGAACCCTAACACCTTTTTGTGGAAGGTGCCAATTACCTTCATAAGTTTTGCTGTAAAAATAAAGTATTAAGAGCTTGAAAAAAAAATTGCAATGACAAAACACGCTTTTATTGCCCTTTCCATTAAGACACTAGAATATTTTTTTTTTCCTTCAGAAGGATATTTGCTTCAAAGCAAATTCTTTTAAAAATACAGTACCTTAATATTAACAAACGGCATAATGTGTGAATCAATTGATATTCTGGGAATATGGGATTGAATCGAGTAGGTTGCAGATACTAAATAATTTGTAAGGGGAATTTCTGTTTTTACAGAAAAGTGTTTTGATCTCCCTCAGATTTTAGAAGAGTTTTTGTGAATGCCAAACAGGTGTTGCTATCCACTCTGGTTTCACATTTCAGAAAAAAAAAGCAGATTTATTGAAAGAACAGCCATGTGGAAGAAGCTGAGTCTCAAAACAACAAATTAGAACTTTAAAATGCGACATGTGAAAAGCTTAAATTCTGATATTATTTAAACTGCTTCTTCCCACAGGAACCGTAGGCTGTAAACAAGTGCAGCTCCCAACAAGTCCTCCACTGTGACAATGACAGGCTTGATGAGAATGAATTTAAGCTTTTGTTTCAGAAACTCTGGAAAGAGAATGGCTTTGTTTCAGTGAGCAGCTAGTCTCTTTCAAAAGTAAAGTAAAATGCCTAGAAATTATGCCATTTCATAGGAGACTGGCACTTGTTACCCAGCGAGTTCACAGATTATATTTTTTTAAGACTATTGGAAGCAAGTGAATATAGGAATGTAAATATTGTTATTAGTATTATTTTTATTATTGTCTGCACTGGGAGGAGACCTGTGTGTTTACTTTCTTTTATAACTGTGGATTGAATACATGGAAATGTTTTGATATAGTTATTAATAACTTAGTGTATTTAAGATTGTAAACGTTATACGATTTGAGCAGAGACTATTCTTTGTATCTTGCCTGCAATAATCTTCCTCCCACTTAGCAAAATTAAATGCAGTATTAAGTCCATGTCCCCACAGATTAACAGAATCCAATTATTTGAATTTTTTCCTGCTTACTGTAGCTCTGTATATATTTTATAAAGGACATGGTGGTTTTGCGGTGTTTGAAACCTCTCTGTTTTACAGACATTCCTTGGAGTGCTAAGGCAGGCATATGCCACCAACAGCTTTTGCTGTACCTCTCTGCTAATCTAGTGTATAGAAAACCTAGCAACAGCGTTTAAAGAAGATATAATGAATTTAAAGTTAATCTCTTCACTTTTATTGGGCAAAAAACTCTCCCATCATGTTCAGCATCTTGTGGCTATTACATGTAGTAGATGGCTGAGGAGTGGTGCTATCTTTTTGGCAAAATAGCTTGCCACCTTCAGTTTTAGTGTTGCCCGTAAAATCTTACTGCTTGCATGTGGGCAAGTAACTCCCTGGGATGTTCCAGTGCAAAAGTCCACCAGAGATGCCCAGGGTTTAGAAATCTCCTGCTGCAGTTAAAAAGCAATAGATTTTTAAAAAGTAATAGTGTTTTTGTCAGACCTTCTCAAGAAAGAGTCTCTAAGCCGTTCATGCATGAAGACAACTTTGCGATAACTAGCTCTTGATTACTTTCTCAGGTAATCCCAGTTCCCCCATTGTTGTTCGGTCACTGTCATGAGACTTCATAGTTTGTGGGCACATTCAACAAGTATGGATACATTGGTTCAAACCGTTTTGAAATGCATTTAAGGAAGTAACTGAAAAACGCGTTACTGACATTGTGCTGAAGGCGAGCTGCATTGGAGTGGCTGCCTCTGGCTCTTCGTGCAGAACTGCAGAGTGAATTCAGAGTGTTTTCTGCCCTAAAGCAACAAGTGGGAAATAAATAGGAAAGTGCAACCCTTGTGATCTCTTCAGGAACTGAACTTTGGTAAATGTTTTGTGTTCACCTGCTTGCTTAGTAATGAGGGCATTTTGGGGATAAAGAGAAAACTGGAAAATCTTATGGCCATATTTATCACTATTTTGCCAAAATTTAAGCATTTCATTCTGCCTCATGAAAATGTATGTTTCTGCTGTAGTGTTATGAAATGGGCTGTTCGTAACTATGCAAAAGTGAGGAATGTACCCAGCTGAGAAGTGAGTTCCAGGTAGATCCAGGTTATTGTTGACACGCCTTCCTCTTGAAATGTTAGCTAAATCCACACAGACATAACCTGGAGAATACTGATGCTGTTGAACAGTTTGATGTTAAACCTTTGGCTACCTTAATCCATGTCAAGTGATTCTGGTCAGGAAAGGGAGACTGCTCCGTTGTTTTCTGTTCTTGTATCCATCACACTTGTGGGCGAAAGCAAACAAAAGACACTGCCTGAATATCTCAGACTAAAGAGTAATTAAAAGAACATCGGGACTGATATTCATAAAACCAGATTTTGGTCAGACAAAGTATTATTGAAGAGAAACCACCGTGTGAAGTCCGTAACATTTCTCTATGAGGCATCTATCGTAAGATCCAGAAATATTACAGTATGCTTTAACAGAAGTGCATACTCCTTAATTAAGTTATTGGAAAAAATAATTAGATCCCAAGGCAAATGACATTTGGCAAAGGCTTATTTGTGGAGTTGCTGGGAAATCCTTTTAGCTAACAGGTGGAATGTCAGCGAGTGAAAGACTGGAAGCAGGTTAGAACTGAATTAGAGATGCATCCTAAAGCATAAAGACCAAAAAAATCACACAAGCACTTGCCATGTAAGAGTGTGTTCCACCTTCTCAACTTGAATGTCACACGAAGGCTGTGCAAAGTGACTATAACCTGCTCAGAGCAGTGTAGCTCACACTGATAATGCGAATGCTCAGATTTCATTAAAATGAAGTATTGTAACAATTTAACACAAAATTAATTCTTCCAGTGGTCTTATAGTCAATGCTACTACTTTTTCCATTTTGTCTGCTTTGTTGGCAGAGTTGCATTAATTTGGCTTGATCTGTTTAGTTCCTCAAATGTAAGAGGAAATTTGTCAAAAACAAAAAAAATTTCTGAGCACAAAAATAGCAACTCGGCCCCTAATCTACTGAATAATTATACTCCATTTATCTTAATTTGCCTTTATTTAAGATTTTTTTTTCTTCATCATCACCTCAGCAGACTGTTAAGGCACGTATGCTGTTTTCTGTTTGCATCCTTACGCATGTTAATTTCTCACGATGTACTGGAATAGAAGATCCAGGTAGAGCTGCTTCTATTTCTGTAGTAATATGGCAACATTATAAGTCTTTATATATTGATATGATATATATTGCAATGTTCAACATTTGTAATATGGCAGCATTTTTTTTGACCCACTTGCTGGGGATTTTCCATCCTAAGAACTGCGTGTGCAGTAAAAGCTGTCATGCTTGCTCACCTTGGCCACATATAATTACCAGTCTTGTTTTGCCACTTGCAGTGTGTCTGCAGCACTGAGAAGTTTGTGCAAACAGGGAAGGGATGGGGCTCGTCTAGGTGCGGCCTATTGCGGTTCCTGGTGGGTATGTCCATATTGCATCCTGAGCAACAACCACGTCCAACCCAGTTGGTTGCTCTGATGCATCCATAGACAGCTGATTGCTGCAGGACCCTCTGCCCACACTGTGTGTTCACACCAGAAAGAACCCTTTTCATGCACTAAACCATTAACATAGACCTAGTGCAGCTGGTGGAGATAGTGAGGTCTGAAAATACCAATCCACTGCTTTTGGCAATTCTCCGCAATAGATTTTTGCTGCTAGGAGTAGCACACTTCTCTGGATCCACCGCTTCAGAGCGAGTTTGCTACCATGATTGCTGCAGACCCATTTCTCACTGTGAAAGTTCTAATCGTTCTGGCTTTGTGCTTCCTAAAGTGGCGAGGGACTGGCCAAATTTAGGTGTGCTTCCACAGATCTGCTGGCGGGGGGTGGGGAGTGGGTAGATTTTATCTGGATGGAAAACAGTGTTTATATTTGTTTGTTCCCTGATTGTTCATCAGCCACAGCAATTCAGAAAGACAGTGTCATTCACCTGTTAATATACTTGCAGGAAAATGAGATTCCACACAGTACCTCTTCAGTTTTTCTACCAGCCGTTACTTATGGTGACAATTGATTGAGGAACAGGTTTATTTAATACTGTGCCTCTGCACTAGATGTCTAGGAACATATGCTTACTATCTAGCTTCCAATGTTTTTTTGATTTACCAATCCCATAAGGTTTTCTGTTTGAGGTATGGAAACAGTATATGTATAAGCAGAGGCTTCCCCCTTTCAATCCAGCCATTTCAATATCTCTTGTATTTTCCATGAGCTCAGAACTGACTTGTATTAGGAAGTGTTTGTAAACTGCCAATTCTGAACTGAGCTATGTTGTCATAAGTGATTTTACTTCGACTGCTTTACAGTTGCAGCATTTTATTGTGGCAGATATAAGCAGTTCTACTACTTTTGAAAAAGCATTGTAGTTTATGAGTTAAATGCTGTAACTATTGAAAAGAATCTGGGATTATATTCTCCTCTTTCTTCTCATGGCACCGTGGAACAGTGCCTTTTGTCCGTTTTTTGCCTTTTGAGTTTTTAACTGTGGTATCATCGCCGAGCAACATAAATTTTCTGCTGCTTAGTAGTTCTGTAGTTTTGACCTAGTGTGGTTCAAATTCCTAAATTACTGCAAGCTTTCCATTGCACTACAGCGTGTCCTTTGCACTCTTTTGAAGTTGGCAAGCTCATTATATCGTCTTTTATAAAAATTATTTGCCTCTATTTAGCATTCTTTGACCAAATGATAAACACTCTGTAAATGTGTCTATAATGTAAATGTCTTTCAGTGCTTGTGGCTGTAGGCAAAGTTCTGAAATTTCCCATGCTGAATCCTAAAACATACTACATTGTTGTTTTCTGTTTGATGTTTTAGGTATATGCTGGATCCTCACATGCTGGAAGTTTAGGATGATTGCGGGTGACCACTGGTTCTTCTGCTTTCTGTTCTCTTCCTCTCCCTTACAGAAGTTGTTTCTCCCATTTCAGCAAATGCCAAACACTTGATATTCTGTGGAACTGTGGAGATAGTGTTCAATGACAGTGTCTCTCTGGAGTCCTCCAGAATGAAATCAGGAATTTATGTTTAACCCCATGCATTCATGGATGCTCAGGCATGACAAGAAAATAGCAAACTTCTTTTGCACTAGTCATATTCTCTTCCATTTGGCACTCACAGGACAATTTTAGAGAAATATTAAAATGCTTCTTCCTATTAAATCTGTTAGGGATAATTTAGAATTTACGGGCCACCTGCAAAGTTCTTTTAAGAGTAAGATGGAAGAAAATCTGACAGAAGAGTGGAGGGGTTGTGTGTACGGATGAAGGGAAGAATGGCACTGAGGTGGTAATACTGCTGTTGCTTTTGATACCTTAAGTATTTTTACCCGTTCGTAGGGCTTGACCAAGAACATCAGGTGAATGAGGGCTCCTGGGATAGTACTCAGCCTTATATGTGGAATTTGCTGGGTATTTTTTTTGGTTTTGTGACTGTGCGGTCTTTGATTGTAGCTTTCTTGCCCCGAGAGGTTTATGGTGACTGAAGGGAACACCAGGTGAGCTGAGGAACAGTGACAGGGAGAAGATCCAGATGAACTGGAGTCTCCAGAGTCTGGGATCTTCCAGACTTCCACAATCCATGAATGTCAGTGTTCCTGTGACAGCACGTGGGTACTTTAACACCTGTTGGAGAGGTGGATGCCATCTCCTGATGGTGGCTATCCCACAGCTATGCCTGTCACAGTGCCAGCTCAGTGTAAGGTCCAAGGCTGGAGCAGTTTCTGGTCCTGTAGCTGCTCCTCACAAGTGCATGTCTGTGCGTGTTTTCTCTCTGTTCTGCGTTTCCGTGAAGCCCAAGGAGTTGTGTGCGCAGGGTGTATGAACAGGCTGTAGGGATGCAGGATGGATCAGGGATGCAGGATGGGTCAGGGATGCAGGATGGAGCAGTCAGAGGAGGACAGAGCTGAGGCTTCTTGAGCAGCCCGGCAGTCACTCTTTCTTCTGTGTTGTGATGTGCTCTGCAGCTTCAGGAGATCTGTTTCTTTCCTGAGACTTATTTCTCATAAAGTATTAAAAAGAAAAATTGTGATTAGTATCCTGAAGCAGACATTTTCTGTAGGGCTATTCAGGGTTTCCCCCCTCTTTCTCCGAGCATTTGTATGACATGAGGCATAAGACTTGAAAAACATAAAGAAGATTTCATGGTAGAATCAGAACACCACCTGTGGGGACAGGATTCTGTCTTTTGCCTAGGATTGCTGTGAAGAATTGCACAAATCACATCCATTATGTGTTTTATGGTAATTAGTCATTCCTTGTTGTGGAAACAGCCTGGCAAAAGAGCTAGGCACTCAAAGGTAGTACCGATCTCCAGGAAGGTAGTGGTTAAAACAAAAGTGCCATTTAAATGCCAAGGGCCAGTGGTTTTTCAGATCTGGCATCCAGATTGAGTTACATCTGAAACTGCTGTGGTTTTTTTGTGTTGACCATATTTACAGTAATTCCTTCTTACCACACAGGCTGTTGTGAAAATAAATGCATTAACCCTGAGGAATCGTCTGAGTGATATCATGAGCAGTGTCACAGGACATCATGTAAGAAGTTCCTGAACTGATTAGCTGATTAGTGTGCAACAGATAATGCGGGGAGACATGTATTCAAGAATCAAGATAAGCAAAATGTGAAAGCATGTCTTGCTTTTGTCTGGTAACCGAACTAGGATCTCCTGGAAGAAGAAACATGTAATGAAGGACTGCAACCACTATGCTCACACACATGGGGCTAAATTAACAAAGGTCAAGGCAGCCTCAAATGGGCATTTCTCCTAACCTCTGTGTACCTGGTTTTGTAATAAGATGCCAAATAAAAAAAAAGAAAAGCCAAAAAACCCCCACCCAAACCAAAAAAACCAACATGAAACTGAGGTGCAAATGCATGTGAAAAAATTGAAGCTTTCTGACATACATGATTACGTTATCAGAACAAGAAGATAGAGACAATTAATGTTGGTGCAGATTTGTTTCTGTAGTGGGTGTAAGCTTGCAGGCCTGGACTACGGTTTTTCTCATCTTTTTGCTGTCTACTGCAGATGGAAGTTTCGTAAGTGCATTACTTACTGGCCTGAGGGAAAGCCTAGCTAGCTGGTGTCCAGTATTATATGGTCCAAAATGTGCAGCGACCTGAGAGAGCTCTGTCATCCACAGTATGAAAATCGCTGCAGACCTACAGAGAAGTCATGTCTGCACCACGTACACTAGTATTAAAACGCTTTGAAGGGAGATATTCTTCCCTGGATGCTGCACTGCATTCTTGTAGCTTAGCAGCAGATAACTTGGCTGCACGCCAGTGAAGTGAACGAAGTAAAGGCAGCCACTCAGATGTACTTGACAATTTAGAGTAATGCCAAGTGGTTCCATGTGAAATAAATAAATAGAGATATAACTGTCATATCCCAGCTCTGATTTGAAATAGGTTTTCTTAAAGTTCATTGACTTTCTGCAAGTACCGCTCTGTTTTTTATTTTTTTTTTAGTTTTTTGAAGACATCTGAATGTCCGTGTTTCTTATGTGTGTTCAAAGGCTGGGTGATAGGGAGTAGAAGGATGATAAGATGATTATTTGAGTTATGTATGTCCTGGATGCATTTGCTTCCTGATCCCCTCACTCCCTGTGGTCTCCTGGTAAATCAGTTTCTTGACTGCCTCACTTCTGCAGAAGTAAAACCAAGCCTAATAGCTCTTCCCATATGCTAGCATATGGGTAACACCATCTGCATGGGGATATTTGTTTATCCTTGCAGTACTTTAGGGTGTTCATCCGCAGTTTAATGGGTGAACGCAGAAGTGGTTACCGAGTTAGTCATAAGGTACCGTGTGCATGTTTCTGCACACAGGAAAGGCATGTGGTCGGAGCTGAGAAGTGCCGATCCTACAGCTGCGGTTTTACTCATGTAATTCATTACTTTATTTACCTCTGCTACTTAGATCTGTTGGGTACACCTTGCAGATTTGTCCTTCCAGGCAAAATGCTCTTGCCACTGCCACTGGTGTCAGTTGTACAACCTCTTGTTTCAGGCAGTTTGGTTTTAATGCACTTAGCTGAAATTGGAAAATTTCTTCTTTTTTTTATTTTAATTTTTTGTTACTAAGTTATTCGTAATTATAGGAGATCCTCTTAATACTACTTACTCTAGCAAGGTGTGAAAGCTACAATCAAGAGTTTTGATTTTTGTAATCACTGCAATTCATTGCTAAGCTAATATTGTTTTGTTGCATGCATGTTCTGCTTCACCCTTCTGGTGTCCTCCTCTCTGAGTCCTTCCCTTCGGTGTTTGCTTTGCCTTGTGTAAATTTCGAAATGCTTGTTCTGTTTTGTCTTCCTGGTCTGGTTTTTACCCCACAAATATTGATGCAGTGCCGGTGCTTCTGAGTTGCCTTACGTGCACCGTGCTGGGTATTCTGCATGAGTTCGCTTAGTCTCTGTGCTCCTCTCGTTCAGATCATACTAGAAAATGCCTCCATTTGCCAGAAAGAGTCAACACGTGAACAAAACGAAGTACCTGTGTAAGACTTACTTCATCACCCGCGTCCTTTCTTACGGCTCCTCAGATGCAATTGTGCAATTTGTGCAACTGCTTCGGTAGATTTCAGGGAAACAACATTTTATTTCTTGGTCTGCTGAGAGCTCCTGACTTTCTACTGCTGTTTTCAAGGTGGGTGGAGATGTATAAGCAACAAAGTGTTATTCTGATAGTGGTGCAGTGCCCAGGGAGTTTCTTGAAAAAGCAGGAGAGTTCGTTTCGTGTGCTTTGCCCAGCTTCCATGCAGTGAGCCGGGTGGAAAGCTGCGTGATGTGAGCCTCAAAGAGCTGTTGCAGAGAGCGCGGTGTGAGGTGTGGATTATACCTGAGAGAGTTCACCTGCAGTGTTCATGATCTCACTGGGAGTTCCGGGGTGTTTGCCTTCGTGTGGCTTCTAACCCGCCTCATGCTCGTAGGATGGCTTCCTGCAATGGATCCCCTTTCAACCACAATCCACTTTGTGATTTAGCACCTTTCTTTAACTCGTTTCTTGGCTACTTGGTTTTGCTGTCACCAGGTTCCATACCTTTAATTTTCTGGGTCAGGTACTAGATTTCTAGGGTGTAGGGAGTGTATTAGACCTCAAGTGGTCTACTGAAGAACTGGCGCTCTGACAAGTGTAGCAGTAAGTGTTGGATCTGCTTAAAATGGCTTGTACAATAAGCTGAATGTTTTGTGGGAAGGAGCTCTAATGGTTTGCTCTGCAAAGGTCACACAGCAATTCCAAGTAATTTTGAAAGCAATTCTGTTTTTTGTCTCGAATGTTGCTTTTGACCTCTGTGGTGGAATGTGAGGTTTGTTAAGTAAGAACTGCAAAAACATGTAGCATCCAAGGCATCTCATTTTTTTTGAATTGTGTTTTTTCATCTTTCCTAATATGATTAGATGTTAGGACTTTGCCTCCTTGCTATAATGTCTCTATTTGGCAGTTATACGCAGTAAAAATTTATTTCTTTATATATACAAATTACTTCATTTTAATTTAAAAAATCAAAATTTTCTAAATTCTTGAGTGACTCAGGAACACAAATTGCTTTGACTCTGAATGTATCCATAGTCTTTAATGATGTCTTAATGCAGTCCAGTGGTATCCAGACTTTTTGCTTGAGGGGAACCTCATGTCATAGACTTGAAGACTTTAAGGCTGTAGAATGGTCATCGTGATTGGGAGAAGTTCCTGAAGACTGGAAGGGAGCCGATATCACTCATATCTTCAAGGAGGGCAAAAAGGAAGGTCCAGGAAAGTACAAGCCAGTCAGACTCACCTTAGTCCCTGGGAACATGCTCCTGGAAAGGATTTCCACACGCATGAGGATAAGAAGGTGATTGGGATCCATCCATCAGAATGGATTTGCAAAGGGGAAATCATGCTTGACCAACCCAATAACCTTCCACGATGAGGTGACTGACTGGATGGATGAGGAGAGAGCAGCGGAGGTTGTTTACCTCAACTTTAGTAAAGACTTTGATGCTGTCTGCCATGACATTGTCGCGGTGGGCAGCTGACGAAGTGTGGGTTGGAGAAGTGGGCAGTGATGTGGACTGAAAACTGGCTGAACAACCAGGCTCAGAGGACAAGATGGTGTCGAACCTTTACTCAGGATGTTCAATTCTAGGACAGAACTGTTGGCCCAAATAGTAGGAATTTTTTTTGTAAGGGAAAATTGCAAGGCTTTCCACTTCACTTTCTTACATTTTCCTCTCAGGAAGTAAAATCATGGATGAAAAGGAATATATGTGCCAGGACATTGTTTTAGGTTGCTGAAAAGTGATCATTGTTACTTTTCTTTCTCTGGTATTGGCTGAGCGTCTTAGCTGATGTGTTACCGAGACTCATAATAAAAATCTGAACTCATAATTTCTGAGAGTTTTCTGAAAAGTAAAAAGATGAAAATGATTTCTGGCTTTTTATGCTTTTTTTTTCCCTTTTTGCATACATTAGTGCAGCATGTATGTGGCAAGTATTTTCTCCTTCAGTTATTTCCTGGTTTCTGGTGGACTGAGAGAGGTTGTTTTCTTTTTAATCATTTCCCATCTGATTTAAATTTGGAGTAGTCATTCTGGTTTGGCAAACGTTTAAATTGTAGAAGGAAAAATTGTGCAACTAGAATAAACTTAACTTTAAACTTTTTGTGCTAATGAGCAGAATGTGATATAACTGTTGCTAACTAAAGCTGTAGCCTTTTTTCCTTCTCGTGAGGTGCTTGGAATATATCCATAATTCAGCATTTTTCTGCTTTTGTTTCCTCCTTGTACTGAGCAGCAATAATATTTACAAAATACTTAGTTTTGCTACCCTGGTAAATGTAACATAACTTTGGATCTTATTCAGGCTGTATTTATTATAAAGACAGAAGGAAAGAGGAGAAAGTGGTTGTGAAGCTTTAATATATTCAGAAACTGTCAGAAGGACTAGTGTTGGCTCTAGGGTGTATCACCCTTTTTATTCCCAAGTTTCCCCTTTTCCTTGTCTTCACTGTTTATTCAGGTGTTTGGGGGTTTGTTTGTTTGTTTGTTTTTGTTGTTTTTTGTTTTGTTTTGTTTTGTTTTTAAAATCTTCACCCCCAGGATATATTTGGGCCATACGTATCTGGTCGTGAAGCTGCATAATGTATAAAACTGGAACACCCCTGAGCAAACTGGGCATTGTAAAGGTTTATTCCTACATCACTTCTATAAAAATGTGTGAGTGGTGATTCTTACACCAAAAGTATAGAAATAGATGTCTCTCCTTTGCCATGTGTTTATCTGATATAATTTCGCTGGAGTGGATTATTTAAGCAAAGTGACTTCAGAGTTTAGACTCTAGTTCTAAATATATCACGTGGGACCAGGTGCCTGATCTGCTTTAATACCATGTACCTTTTATTAGGGGTTGATCAGCTGCCATTTCCATTTATATTTCCTGATGTTCTTTCTGGATTCAAGGTTATTTTTAAGTAACCCAGGTCAGGAAGGATATGAGTGGGGTGGAGTGCTGTGGGAAATGTAGACAGTTAATGGAAAATATACTTGGAAGAGAGTTTTGGAAGCTTCCACAGAAGTGTATTAAAAGTAATTGACTTGTTTGATTAAAAATGCTTATCAGAATCAGGCTGACCCCCTTACCCTCTTAAAAACCCCTGAATGTAGCTATGGTAAATTATTTAATTATCGCTGAGTAGTACTTATATCACTATCCAGTTTTACATGTCTTGTATGTATAACCTGCAACTTTTATTATGGGTTTCTCATGTCATGAGAATGTCAGTGTATGTTAATTTTTATTAGTTATTTGGAACACTGGAGTATGTCAAATCTGCCTAAAACACCAGCAGTTTTCCATGAACTGTTTTCAGAAAAGCTAAGGCTACTAAGGTAAAAACACAGAAAGTTTCAGCCTAGAATTGTTGGTGCCCTCTCTTGTTTTTAACTTTGTGATTACAATGTGGCACAATGGAGTATGACATACCATAGTTTATTGGGTTTTTTTTTG
This sequence comes from Columba livia, assembly GCF_036013475.1. Taxonomy (NCBI): domain Eukaryota; kingdom Metazoa; phylum Chordata; class Aves; order Columbiformes; family Columbidae; genus Columba; species Columba livia. Next base: position 77,140,460 of record NC_088642.1, read on the forward strand.
TTTGGTTTAGTTTTATTTAATTGTTTTTATTTTTAATTAAGGACTTAAGAGGGAGCTACTACTTAGTGAGATACTTAAAACTTATTTTGTCACTGAGGGCAGGCACATCTGTTTACAGTGTTTGTGCTGAACAAAATCTGTCTCATAGCACAAATTTTCATGGTCATAGCTGTCAGTAGACTATAAAACCCCTTTCTACCAGAAAATCAAGACAGGCACTAAAATGTTTAAATTCTTCTTCCCTTTCCTTGTCTGCCCCTTCTCCTTCATCGGGTATCCGTACTGGAAATCTTTGATCTCTCACTGCCTTAACCAAGTTCTCATTGACAGGCAGGAGTAACTGCAGGTTCTCATTACGCAGATGACATTTTTTGTTCCAAAAGCTGTATCTCCTCCTAGTTCCTGCGAAAATGCATGTTCTGTGATGAACGGATTCCTGAGCGATGTCCTACCCCAATGCCACTTGATGTCATTGTTCCGATGGGCAACCTGTGAGCGCAGCCCTGTTCCTGGGCAGGATGGGTGTGGGGACAGTATTGTTTGTATATATGTCATAAAAAATATCCAGCTACCCTTAGCAAATAACCTCTTCCTGTTAGATAGTAACAGCATATTTATTTAGTTTGATGCATTTAAACCTGTAGCAGCTGTTTGGGTATAAAGAAAGCCTTAACTAATTTACATACTCTCTGTTAAATACTCAAGAGAAGCTAAATTAGATGATGATGGTGTTTGTACGTGGAGGAGCCAAGGCTGAATAACTGTAGGTGTCTTACAGCTAGGCGTGCTTAGCTTACCATACATAGACACAGGAAGGCACAGCAGATTCCAGATTGGATTAAATGGAAGTGTTGGCACCTGTTAGCATTATAAACATGGAGCAGACAGCAAAAGTCCTTGTGATCAGTAAAGCAAAATATGCAATATGGACTTGGAGCACAAAGAGATGCACTTTTTTTGTTGTTGATGTTGTTACTGAAAACTGCTTTGAGCGCTGGCCTTAAACATAGCACTTGAAATACTTGCTTCGAAAACTTACACTGAATTAATTGTTCTTATGTACTAGTTAGGCAGCACTGGCTTGATTAGAAATATTTGCTGATATTCACAAAGTTGTTTCTGGAGCTTAAACATATTATGGTCTCTAGTTGAATTCACATGGTTTAAAAAAACTTATTTTGCATATTATTAAATATTGCATAACATGTACTACATTTAGTATTATTAAATATTAAATATATTAATATTTAGAGCATAACAGTAAACCCCAAGGTTTTGGAAATTTTCTAAGTTGTGTTTCCAAAGGATAGGTTTTCTTAACCCTCTCTCATCACCTAAGCTCATTCTTGCAATCCCGAAATGTATTTCGTGAGGTCTACTTCATTAAATGTATTTTATGAAGTTTTCCCTACATAACTCCTGTCATCATGGACTTCCAAATGTGGTAGTAATAATTCCTACTTATTGTACTTGGCACCTACCACACACTCGAAGTTGCTTAGTGTTTTTTAAATTAACATGTAACTTTTCTATCTGTAACACAGGTTGTATTTTAAAAATAGCACTTGCAGATGTCTTTTGTGGTTAGCAACATTATTAGCTAGTCAACTAGGTAACTAGGTTTTCCAGAATCAGCTGACAACCAGCAAGAATATGATTGCTTTAAGTTTATGATATCATCTAATGTATTAAAATAAATTTTCTAAAAAGTATTGAAAACTTGTGTTAAAATTGGTTTCCTAGTCCCAGACCTATACTCAAATCTGGAAACTGATGTCTGGTGTCTTGTTTGAGATGTTCTGATGGTTGCACAGCATTAGATAACTGACAGTTACGGCACTCTTACCTAGCTAAACTTTTCACAATAAATAATAAATCTTTGAGGTCTCCCTTCTGATTTTCTGTACTCTAGTGTCTTGATATGGAGAAACACTGCTGCCTTCTCTTAGCTCACTGTGAACCCTCACTGTTTCCTTGAGACAGTGTTGATAACCTGTCCCTTAAGGTACTTATCTACAATTTACTTGACAGCCTTTAAATGCTGAGGGTTGCATATAGAATAATAGAATCACAGCATTTTTCATTGTAATAAAGAACTGTGATTGTCACATTTTTGTAGTGATGTCATGTTGTTTAATTTGTTGTTACCAGATAAGGTTTACATCTTGACTTCCTAGCCTGAAAGATTAATCAGTTCAAAAAATACCAACAAAGCTATGTAACTCAGTTGTGGTTACATGGCTGAAGGCCAAACACTGTGTGTTTGGTTTAGCTCTGTGGGTGAGGAGATTTATCGTTATGGTGCATAGAGTACCTTTTAAAAAATGTTTAGGAACCAAAAGCACTAGTCAGCTTCTGAAGAGCTGTCACACGCTTCAGGTATCGACCTGTGCTATAAGTCAGACTTAATTATGTGCCATTCATAATAACTATGTATTAATTTTACAGAATCCTAGCTTCATTCTTGTAGCAGCAGCAAGAGTTGAGCATTGATTTTGTCGTAAGTTTCAATGTAAGCTTGACCACCATAGATCAAAAGTTCATTGAGCCCAGTCTCCAATGTCAGTGTCAACAGCTGATGGCTGGATAATTGTTATCATAACAGGGCATGTGGTGCTTTCCACAAATGCTGTCATAGGTTCTAGCAACTTGTAGTCCTGAAACCCTGAGCTGAACTTCATACCTTTGCAGTTAGTAGCTGGTTTTCTTCTAGGACTTTGCCAAATGCCTTCTTGAGTCAATACACACTTCTAAAGTCTACAGTGGCTGCTGCAAGTAGTTTGAGGGCTCACTACACATTGTCATAAATAAATTCCTTTTGATTTTAACCACCACGTTAATTCTGTACTGTTCAGGACCAATGAATCTCCTCCAGCTTCATGCCACTCTGTCCAACCAGTATGAAGGCACACGGCCTCATGCTGTAGCGCATGCACGAAACCTGAGTATTCAATGCACACAGATCAACACAGGCAGAAACTCTCAGCACTGATGCAAAACTAACAGCACCAATGGCCTCATCCTGTTCTGTACTCTGGCTGATCAGGATGAAGGTCAGTTAGTGGGAAATCATATACCTATGCAGCAAGGATACCTTCCTAAAATGGCCTAGACAGGTCATTGAGCAGCTGGCTCTAGGATCCTCTTGCTTCGAGTTACATCATGCAAAGAAATGCAGACATATACAAATGGGTTTCTCCACAGAACCCCAAACTTTGCTGCCCCACCAGTGATGGCCTGGACCTTCTGGCCACTTCAGTATCTTGATTCTTCCAGTTGTCTCACTGACAGATGCTCACCCATCCAGCCCAGACTTACTTCTTTGTTGATAGCTGGCTGCCATGCAATTTCTCCTGCTCACTGGCTGGTGTGACTTGATATTCACTGTCACATTCAATGCAGTTGTCTGCACCACAGACACGTGGACCCCTGTGATCTGGGGTCCATCCTCCAGCTGATGTCCCAGAACTCCATACATGTACATGCACACCTATACAGAGTCCCCTCATCCAGGAAGATAGAAATGGAGTCTAAGGTGAAAACAGAAGAGGCTGTGGTGATCAAGCATGGCCAGACAAATGTAATGGCCAGACTGGCCTCTTTTATCAGTACACTCCTCCTCAAACCTCTTTGATCCCTCCCTTTGATTCTTCCTCTAATCATCTCATAACAACTCTTGCAGAATCCAAAAATGCTTTTCCTGCATCCCATGGCAAGTGTTCTACTTCTGTAGGCAAGACTCTCAGCCTGAAAGGTGATCGGGAGAGCCTTTCCACTGACTCATCTGGATGGTTTTCTCACAATAGGTTCTGTCCAGCCCTGTCCAGCTTGACTTTGAACACTGCCAATGATGGGGCATCCACAACTTCTCTGGGCAGCCTGTTCTGGTGCCTCACCACCCTCACTGTAAAAAACCCTCTTCCTTATGTCCGATCTAAATCTGGCGTCTTTCAGTTTAAAGCTGTTGCCCCTTTTCCTTTCACTACAGATCCTGGTAAAAAAGTGTCTCTCCATCTTTCTTGTAAGCCTCCTTTATATATTGAAAAGTCAAAATAAGTTCGTCCTGGAGCCTTCTCTTCTCCAGGCTGAGCACCCCAACTCTCTCAGCCTGTCCTCCCAGCAGAGCTGTTCCAGCCTCTGATCATTTCTGTGGCTCCTCTGGCCCCTCTCCAACAGGTCCATGTGTGTCCTGTGCTGAGGACCCAGAGCTGGACACAGGACTCCAGGTGGGGTCTCACCAGAGCGGAGTGGAGGGGCAGAATCACCTCCCTCCACCTGCTGGTCACGCTCCTTTTGATGCAGCCCAAGATACGATTTGCCTTCTGGGCTGCAAGCACACATTGCCAGCTCATGTTCAATATCTCATCCACCAGTTCCCCCAAGTCCTTCTCGACAGGGCTGCTCTCAATCCCTTCATCTCCAGCCTGGACTGATACTGGGCGTTGCCCTGACCCAGGTGCAGGACCTTGCACTTGGCCTGGCTGAACCTCACGAGGTTCACATGGACCCACTTCTTGATCCTGTCCAGGTCTCTCTAGATGGCATCCTGTCCCTCAGGTGTGTCAGCCGCACTATTCAGCTTGGTGGCATCAATCCAGGATGTACCTCGCACTGGAAATGTAGTTTGGCCATTTATATATTAATACATTATGGCTTAGGGCCATTTTCTGTTTTGCTCCCATTCTGTTCCCAGAATGTCTTTCTGATCAGTACCCGGCCACAGACCTGAGGCTTTGTGTTACAGCCCCAAGGCCTGACTGCTGCCTAGTCAGCTCAGGGCTTGTTGTGCATGTAAAGTACAGATTGTCTTTCACCATATAGTTATTTTCCTATTTATTTATATTGAGTGCAGTTTTAGCACTAGATTGGGTGATCCAATAAAACTTTCCTGTAAGTGTTCAGAGACAGACTTGTTCTACACAACCTCGAATAATTTGCTGTGGCAAGAGGATTTTGTTTTGGACATAAGATGCTATGTTTCTCTTTTTTTTTTTTTCCTCTCTCTTTTTTTTTTTTAGCAGAAAAATGACCTAGATGTAATGTAAATGTGTTGTAGCTTAGTTAAAATGTTATTTCTTTTACTATAGATATGCCTGTCACTCACATAACAATACATCTAGATTTTACATATGTTTATGACTGAACTTCAGTATATCAAACTGGTCTTAAAGTAATTCTAGTTCAAGTAGCAGTCTAGTCCTAACATTACTAGGTTTTGTCTGACTAACTGCTGGGGCATTCATTAATTGTTGATGTATGCTTACTTACTTATATTAAAGATGGCAATTCTGAGTGTTTTCTGGTTTTTATAGTATATAACAGAACTTGGCAGAAGTCCACTGTGAAAATTTCTTGAACCACAAAATAAAAATCTCACTGGTAAATGGAAAAGCTGCTAACATGTAGCTTTCTGTGCATTTTTAAAGAAAAGAAAGGTTACATGCATCTTACGCATACACAGAAAGATGTATTTACCTTAAAATTTTATACCCCCTTTTGTTATTAAACCATTTTGTATGTTTAAGTCATGGTATGGGAAAATAATTGTTTGTACAACTGGCATATTTCAATTTTATGCAATATATCTGATTCACATAATTGACTGGAAAAACCTTTTGTGTGTCATTGCAGTTCTGAATAACAGTCCTGTGTGTGCAAACAAACACTGAAGTGGTGGTGAACCTGTTTGGAAAATAGTTCATTAGCCTCAGTGCTAAGTCTTAGCAGTAATCATTACTCATCTGCAAAGTGATGTAACATAATTTTAGTAACATGAGCTGAAAACCTCGGGTTGCCATGAATGTGTATCTAAGTACACGAGCAGCAAAGTACATTTTTTCGAGGGGAATAGTGAAGACCAATGCTAGCTGAAAGGATAAGACGTTAAAGTAGCCTCGTCAGGACCAGATTCTTTTTGTGATGGTGTTTATATTACCTGCTGTAAGAATTTTATGCTCCGCTGACCTGCAATGAGCTCTATTTCATTATGCCTTTGGGGTCAAGGCTGTGCCAGTGAAGGAGAGGGTTTTGCCACACCACATTAATAAACCATGCCTATGCCCCATCAACAGCTGTTGGTTTTTCCAGGCTCTGGTGTTCTGCACACTGGAGAGGGACAACATTCCCTTTAGCAGTGGCCAAACATGATGCCAGCAGCTTCTTGTTCCACAGGTTGTTTATAAGTAGCCCTTCTGCAGAAGCCGTGTTGTGTGGCCAGCAAGGCCCTGTCAGTCTGGAAAATGCTGCGCCCTTAAGGGACAGAAGGACATGAAATTGCAGAAGTTGCTGAGAACACTGCTGTTGATGGCTCTAGAGGTTAGCATCATGGTGAACCCAGCTGCAGGTCCCAGTTGGTCACAGAATGTCTAGTGCTCATCCTCTTCAATTATTTTGGCTTAAGTATCAGCTATTAGCCAGTGCTGGAGATGGCTTACTGGCATAGATAAATGTTTGCTTTGTGGCAATATGCTCATTTAATTATTAAATTGACTGGCACTTGGTTGACTCTTAGGAAGTTCCCCCATTACTTTTATATATATATATATATATATATATGCATATATAAAAATCCAGTATTTTTTATGTCTGCACAAGTCTTCATAAATTGATACATATTTAAAAAATTTCTTTGGTTTATTAGTCAGCCTTATATGTTGCATATAGTACTTATTTTCTCTAACATTCAAGGATGGAAAAATATTATAGCAAGTGTAAGATAAAAATTTTATCTCAGGCACATGTAAATAGCTTCATAATTATAGAATATGTCTGTTGATCTGCGTTTGCACTTGTTTTATGTTTTCTGTTTTTTTTCCAGAGGTGATAAATAAAATCTTTAGTACTTTTCAATAATGGGTTTTCTCTTCTGTACGCTGCATAAATAATGCATGTCAAGTTTCGGGAGTTTCTTTTTAGGTTTTGCAGTTGAGCATGTGATGCGAACCACTAGCTCTGGATCTGCATGCAGGTCATTTTAAAACCTTTGAGATGAGGGCATCATATAGTGGGGGTTGTATATTGAAGGGATTGAGCAAAGAGAACAATTATTTGTGTGCTATGACCTTCAGCATGTGATGCATTTTCAGTATCTAGAAGTTTGTTCAGGAGTTAATACAAGAAGTAGGAAAACTAAGAAGGAATAATGCATGATGTTAATTGGAACTGCATCACTTTTACCTCAGTGTAAGTGTAATCAGGGTCAGGTCTAAAGACCTCAAATTCCTCTGCATTTAGTTGAAGTTTTTCTATTTATTTCAGTGATTATAAGATTTCGGCCCAGCAGTTGTAATTTAGGCAGCTAAGTAAGAGGACAGATTGTTAGGCATTAAACACCCACTATTCTTCATTATGCTAGTAGAGCCAATAGTGCTGTATGATCAGTGTTTAACAGTGGCATTTTGAAAATCTTCATCTCAACCCTCTGTCTAGCTATGTAAATAGCTGTATTTGGATTACTGACCTTAGCAGACATGGTGTTTTCTTTTACCAAGCCCCAAATTATACTGGGACATCTGTCACCTTGTTACATCGCAAACTTGCCTTTAGCTTGCTTTTTGAGAACTCTGGTTTATGATGAATACTTTAGCTTAATGATGTTATGATTTGCTGTGTACTTTAGAAGAACAGGAATAAATTGCTCTTCAGTGTTTCAAATCTAAATGGCAGTGATTTAGCTGGAGCAATGGTATAGGTTGATACTTACGTTGTAAGAGTTTAAGAAATTACCTGATACAGATATTTACAAGAGGTAGATCTCAGTGTTAACTTGAAATTTCTAAAAAGGAAACCTTCAAAAATGTAGAGCTGTGACACTGCTTTTAATGTTAAGATTTGTTCAACAATTCAAGCTGCTGCTTTTTTTAATAATTGAGAAGTATACATAGTTAGTTGTGCTGTAGGAAAAAATTATGTACACACCTCTGAAGAAAAAATAATCTTGCAGCTCTGGTGGTGCAAGTAAAGCAAAAGTAAAGCATTTACATACTGTGTTTTGTAATAGCATGTGTATCCTGTCAGCTCTGTGCAGTAAACTAGCCCTCTAGTTCTGTAACTTGATGAGGATTGTTGTCTCTGTATTTAAGCAATGAAGAATTACGGCATAATTGAAGGTTGCATTCCCTCAAACAAGAGTACAAGCGTAATTGCCAAAATCAGAGCGGTACCTCTGCTTTGAGTAGTTGTGTTGCTGGTCAGTTCTCTATGTTTGGATCCTGCAGAACTTCCTCACAAATTTCTTGATGGAAATTTGTTGCATTTGACAATACAATAGTTATAGGAATATTACTTTGAAGTTAGAATTTTGTTGAGCAGTATTCTTCCTTTTCTCATTTTTTCCCCTACTGCAGCTAGCTTCATTCATGTTTCTGCAGCAGGCAAGTCGTACGGTTGTTATACCACATCTTTTTTCACATGGGAATACAGAACCATGATACTTCTTTAATGCTACAAGTCCATATATACAAGAATGCACTGTAAACATCTCTATAAAAACAAATATTTCCCCAATTGTGTTCAAAATGTGAACTTTGAAACTTCTGGCTTGAGTTCTCAAAAGCACTGTAGCTACTTTTTTGCATTGTTTTATCTTTGGGAATGATAATTTTAAGGGCTTGACAGGGATTGTTTTGTAGGTGTCTTTTTTCTCTTTAAGAAATCTGCATGAGGTTATCTTTCTGACACTATGTCAGGCAGTAGGAGGGCAATCTCCATAATTACTACAACTTCTGCGGTACAAGTAGTATCCCATTTTTATGCAACTGATAGAACAAAGAAGGTTCTTAATTTTTTATATTACAGAAGGTAGAAAGGAAGCATCAAATATAAAAGTGTAAGAATGAAAGCAAGCAGCATAGGAATCCAGGGAGGGTTTCTTTGGATGCTGGTCTTCAACTTTTCTGTTAGACTTACTTTGCATGGAAAAAGTAGTTTCAAAAGACCACAAAAACTCTCGTTCAATTTACCACATTTTTCCCCATCCTTTTGAGCACATAGTTTTTGCCTGGTTTGATTGGATAGATGGAATTATCAGCTGACCCACAGTGAAATGTTTAGCATTGAACTGCGTTGCATTAAATTTAATTGTTCTATAGTGCTATGGTGGCTCAAAGAACCTGGGGGTGCTGCCTCTCACCTTTTTCTATAGACCTTGACTCCCCACTGCTACCATGGCAGTGGAGAGCATGTGTTCGGGAAGACATATGACCATAGACCTATTGTAGAAATATGCTGAACGCTTTTGTTTTGTTTTGTTTTGTTTTGATTTTATGTTTCTAAGTAATTATTGATACGATAAAACATTGGAATTTCCTGCAGGATAAAAAGATTGGGTTTGCCCTGTTACGATCCTCCTTCCCTCCCGTGCCCAACTCTGGCGTAAATCAAAGCAAAAGATGTAGACAGTATTTTTCCTCTTATTAGAAATATTCTTTAAGGAAAGATAACCTGACAAATGTTTGTCTGTTGCTGCAGAAAAAATGTGTTTTCAGTAAGAAACTGGGTGAGATTTTTAACTGACCTGAAAGCTGTAGTTGGTTTCCTGCTGTATTTTGACATTGTGACTTGTAGGTCTGTTAGTACAAGAAATCATGTTCTTTCATAGTTTTCTTAGTACAGGGAATACCAATTTTCTTCTAATTGGTGGCAAAACTATTTGACTTTTCAATCTTTAACACACTGCTGTATGTGCTTCTCTGCCTTTGGAAAGGATAATATTCATGTGGGCTACAAAGCTCCAAACATGAGAGAATTGTGAGACCAGAAGTTGAATTTCTGGCATAGTCTTCCCACAATACATTCCAGTGAGTTAAAAACAAAAAAACAACAGAAACTTTGTATTTAAATGCAGCTATTGGTGATAAACTGCTTCTCAGATGTCTTGGTTGAAACTGATGGCTTAAAGATGTTGTGGTTGTTTTCTGTGTATATGTTTTTTTAAAAAAAGAATCAATTTTCATTAAATTAGAAGAGGCAATTTATGTTTTTTGGGGAGAAAAAATAATTTCAGTTAAAAATGAGACGTTTATGTCCAAATGGAAAAAAGAAATGTAAAGCAGATTGAATTTCTGCATTTGCCATGGAACACTTCTTGGATCATTCAGCCTTTACGATTACATTACATTAAAATGTGCATCACAAATATAATTTTGAAAAACTCCAGTAGAATAGTAGAGATCAGAACTTCTAAAACTTGATACTGGCAGCGCTAACAGAAAGCGCAATAACATCCTTGGAAATTGTTCTATTTGTGTTCAAGCTGGAGCTGATTTGCTTGCTCTGCTTTATTTGCCATCCTATTTTTTTCAGCGATTTGTTAAGAAGAGTGTTGTGAAACAAACATAGTAGAAAGCAGAGCTTTACTTAAAAGTTTCTTTGATTTTATGGCAAGTTCAAGACCTAATGAACTGCATATCTCTGTCAAACTGGCAAGAAATCAATAACATTTGGCCATTAGCCTGCTGCAAAGGAAAGATCAGGATGCTGTTTTGCACTTCTTAAGCCAAGGCTTCATAGGATTTATTGTGGAATAGCAACACCACTACTGTCACGGGAAGGTTTTCCTGTTCAAAGATGATCTCCCTCAGGAACTGAAAATCTCTTTGTTTATTCAGGTTAGCTTGAGCAATCTACCGCTGCTGGGGACGTGGCTCAACATAGGGAGCAAAATTTGAGGTTGCATAAGAAGGAGGAACATAAAATACTCTCTTTGTGGAAAAGAAACAGAAAATCCCCTAGTTCTGTGTACAATTTACTGTTATCTGGGAGAGTGGAAGGGATGGCTGTACTTTTCTGCTCCCTCTTCCTCAACTATTTTGTGACTCTGTCTTCTCCAAAATGAGGGAGAGGAGCAATGAAGCTGGTGAGGGGCCTGGAGCACAAGTGTGATGAGGAGCAGCTGAGGGAACTGGGGCTGTTCAGTATGGAGAACAGGAGGCTGAAAGGAGGTTGTAGCATGGAGGGGGTTGGTCTCTTCTCCCAAGTAGGAAGTGATAGAGAGGAAATGGCCTCAAGTTGCACCAGGAGAGGTTTAGGTTAGGTATTAGGAAAAAATTGTTCGCAGAAAGAGTTGTCAGGCATTGGAACAGGCTGCCCAGGGCAGTGGTGGAGTTCAAAAGATGCATAGATGCGGTTCTTCGGGACATGGTTCAGTGCCAGTGTTAGGTTAATGGTTGGACTCGATGATCTTGAGGGTCTCTTCTGACCAAAGTTATTCTGTGATTCTATGATGCCAGCTTAGAATTGCTCTTGGTTCTCACTGTCACCAGCTATTTGCAGGAAGTTATGTTTGACTGGCAGTCGTGTGTATGCCTTGAAAATTCTGAAATCATGTACCTGTGTACAGCAGGATCAGCCTTGACTGCTGCCCGGAGTGTGTGCTGGCCACCCTGGCAACAAAAGCGGCTGGGTCGAGGTGACGTGGCCATGGTCACTGAGCCGAGCAGCACCTGTGACTCTGAAACTGAGTTCTGCTCTGCGCTTGACAGCTTTGTTATGAGTCTGCTGTGGTAGTTACTGACTTACTGCAGAAAGCATTCCAGAAGGTCTATAAGGTCAAATAGTAATAATTTAAATGTATTTAATACAAATTGCCCTAACAAACTGCATTGTTTAGAGAGTGAAAACATGCTGCATGTACCTTATCCTGAGAAACAAAACGGAGAGTGATCTCAGAAGACCTCAAAATGTCTCAGTTATTGGAGATGTGATTCCAGAGGTCAGTACAGTGCCGGAATACTCACATCAGATGGAAAGGGAACTCATGTCTAGCATGAATAAAAAGGTTCTTGAACTTTTCTATCATAAATCCTTTGGTAAACACACTGTGCAAAATAAATGAGGACGGGATCACACCTGTTTGCTTGACACCCAGAACTGTTGTAGCTCCAGGATTCAAAAAAGTTGATGAATGCATGTAATCAGTAAATAGATTTTAGAAAGTAGGTCTGTAACTCCTTTTGGTATATTTGCTTTAAGCATGTTTTATTTCTGCACAAGCTAAATAGTAGCACACAAAAGATGGTTTTGTTTCAGAAGTTCAGCTTTGTTTCACACGTATAGCTTTGTTCACGTCATCTCTGAAGTGAGAAGATGCCTGCCATCGTGTTATACACCTGGACAGAGACAGCATTTTTAGACTACACTGTACAAGCTCAATTTTCTTGAAGAGGTGGAAGTACTAATGGAATGATGAAAAATGGTATTTGTCGCCAAAGAGACGCAGTGAGACAAATAACGTTAGTGCCTTTTGAAGCTGTTTTGCTGGGATGCATGTATCTTGCAGTGCTTTTACTGAATGCTTTTACATCTCTAACCTCGTTCACAAAAGATTTTGGTGATTTCTCCTCCATGCAAACTCCTTAAAGCAAGCTGCAGGTAATATGATCCCTGCCTTAATGAAGGTCATGAGCTTTGGGTATGAACGTCCTTATTGTGAGAAACCTGTATCTCCAAAGATGGAGAGCATCTGGGGGTCAACCGGGAAAGTGTTATTTTCCTTGTTTCCCTCATTGCGGCTGTCCTCTGCACTGGTGTCTTTCAAACACCTGGCTCTGGAGTGGAGGATGAGGAAACACACTTTCTCACACTCAGAGGTTGAATGAAGGTTTTCTTGGTGTTTGAATGGGTAGGAGGTCCTGCCAGTGAATATTAGCAGTGGTCCAGCAAAATCTGTGGCCATGTGTGAATAAATATGTGGGTCTCCTGCCACCAGTACCACTTAAAGAGTAAGAAATAGGTTCTGGTCACTAACCTAAGTAACTTTCCATTGCTTTGTTTGTACAAACCTTGTTGTTTGATTAATAGTGGTAGAATGACAAGTGTGATTAAAAATAGAGCACTCACAAGCAGTTTTCAGGAAAATTAAAATCCATGCCTTCTTGAAAAGATGTGAAATGTTCCTATGCTGTTATCAGAGAACACGAGTAATCATTGATTGGCTTAAAAAGCAAATGTCAACATTTCTTTTGCTATATACATGACATGGACAAAAAAAACCCAGGTGAAATTTCCTGGTGTTTCAAGTATTTCACATTGCATAAACACCAAATTCTTTCTTACTAAGAGACAGTCTATTAAACATATCACAGCTATCATGATTTCGAGATCTGAGAAAAACCTGAAAACACGCACTATAGTTGTAGTTGAGTAAATAACTGAAATATGAATGTCTGCTTAAGTAGATCTTTAATAATAAATACAGTAAGATGAGGATCCTGTTTCTAATGCTACTGGGTTTATAGCCTGGATATAAATATTTTTATTTTACACAAACCATGAACACATTTCAGCAATCTCCAGCCAAATATTGAAAAACAATTTTCAGCTCACCACTTGTATTGTACAATTCAGTTCTCACCCTTCATATAAAACGTTAGTGGATGTGACTCTCTTGTCAGTGTGAGGTTTTCATTTATATGTGCAAGGTGGGTTAGTTGGTTGGATTATTTTTGGTTTACTGGTACAGCATGTCTAAACAGCTTCACCAGCTAAGGAAATTTCAGTGGATCCTCATACAAAACCAGGGGCTGACAATGGATAGACAGAAGTTGAGATAATACTACTCATGATTAGGGAAGGGTTGTCTTACAGACTGAATCATCTTAAATGTTGCTTGACCAAGGTGAGGTGTGTTTGATTTTTCTCCCTTTTTTTTTTTTGGGTCATTGATGAAAATTGGAGAACTTAAAGGATAGCAGTTAAAAGAATGTGTATGGAAATGTCACAGAAATGTGATCCAAATGTTTCTCAGTGGGTGAGATATGGCAGGACTGAACCACTGGGTTTTTGGTGCCCAGACATGAGGTAACCATTTTCTTGCTCTTTGTATCTGAGTGTACTCTGTATACTCATCTGATTTTGACACAGAGCAATCCAAACCATTGCCTGCTAAATCCTGAATGACCAGGTGTGCTAACAGGCTTAGTTATAGTTCCTTGCAAATGGGCAAGCACTACTTTTCTACTTTATGGATGAGGTTGGGAAATGTAAGTCTAAGGAAGAACTTGTTTCTATGTGAGTTATGGTTAGAGAAGGACTGTTTTCACCTCTGTGGAGTGCATGGACTTCTTGAATGCTGTTCCTTGTCCTCTTGAGTTTGGTCCAGGTGAGTAGACCAGTAAGCACTCCTTTTGGTGGATTATGAGTAAATAGAAGGTGGAGGTCTAGGCAGAAGAACATGCTTCTGGTGCTGGAATATCCTTCTCTTGCTTAAAACTAGATTTTTTGAAACTAGATTTTGTCACTTTTCTTCCCAAGCTTTTTACTAGGTTATATCCAGGCTCCAACCCCTAAGGCTAGTTAACCACAGAGTAGGGCTGTCAGTGAGTGTGTTGGCACCAAGAAGACATTTTTCCAAGACATAAAATCATTTCAGGTTTGATAGGCAGTTTTGAAAACATTGCATGTGGCTCTTTGCAGTGGTCTTTCATTTTCCATCAAAACCCTGGCAATCTCTGGCCCTGGCAAGTGGCCTGTGCCAGCCCTGTCCCTCACCTTACAGAATACTGCAGTTGATTGGAATTTTGAGTGTTTGTTTTTTCTGAAACTGTTTATAGATAGAAATGATTATATATAACAGAGATGTAACAAGGTCTAGGATGTGCTGACTTCTTCTTCTTGCTTCCCTATCATATGTTGGCTCACTTCAGGAAGAGCAGCTCTGTTTATAGCAATCGTGAGTTGAACTCATTTCCAGCAGATCTATATTTGAGCATCTTTGCACTTGTCCTTGTGTCTATAATGGGCACCATAGTTCTTACCTTGTAGAGGAGTTAGAAAATTAGTTGCTGCCTGTGAAGAGCTTTATAAATGACAGATCCTGTGTTTGTATCCACTTCCTAGAAATTAATACTTCAAAATAAATTGTTTATGTACATGATTTGGGGTAGGTATACTTTTTTTTTTTCAAGTGTGTGATAGTGTTTACCGAGAAACCCAGGCTTCACTCCTGCAATACACACTGTACAGACCCCGTCTTCAAAAACTGAGGCCCCTTATATAATTTCATCATTTACCAGTTTAGTCATTATTTAAAACCAAGCCACATAGTTTTAGTAGTGAAGTTGATTTAATACCTGGAGCAATTGTACAAGGGCTTAGATAGGTTTTGCATTACTTTTTATGTTAGGATTGATTAAAGAGGTTCTGGGGCTCATCTTGATCCTTGTGTGTTTGATGCAGGAGCTGTCTAGTGAGGTTTTTCTGGCCTCTATTACATCAGTCATCAGACTAGAAGGTTATAAATGACTCTTCCAGCCTTTAAAGTCTGATCTTTTAATTAAAATACAGGGATGTCTTTTGTAGAGCAAAACAAATACTGAAGTATTTTGTAGCTGAATTAATACGGAGGAGCTCTCCATCATTATCAGGTTTCAGACAGGAAAGCTGGATGGCAGGTGCTCTGGCTGCTGTTTGGACAAGGAGAGCAAGGCTGTCAGTACATGGAGAAAGGTTACAAAGAAGGTGAAGGAATGAGACATAGTAAAGAAAAAACAAAAACACCAACAACCAAACAAAACCCCAAAAAAACCCAACACCACAAAACCAACCAACGAAAAAACAAACACCACCCAAAACACAAAAAACCCAGCAAGTAGTCTAACTTCTAAACAATATATAAAGCTACCACTGATTACATGATTCCTTTTTGTCTCTTTCTATCAATTTTCCACGTCTGTCCTTTCTTTGTCACTTTGAACAGCCCAGTTTTCTGCTAATACAGCTGTACTGTGCTTAGGTGTGTGGTAGGGCTGTAGTCTTGACTCCCTTTATCTGTGGCACACTTGAGGCGAGACTAGGAGAACTCTGGAAGGGACTAATTCCCACGTTTTTGGCCCCAGTGAATAGACAGCTAATGATGCAGAAGTGGAGCTAGACCAAGAAGTGAGGAACTGTGCCTCCAGCCTCCATGTTGGAATAGGTCATCAGTAAGAATAATGGGATTTCCATGATACTTTTCCATCTTTTGCACAGGAGTAATACAGAAGATCATGGTCCCAATATGTACCTGGCCATCTGTTGAACTCTCCACATATAGGTTGAATGTGTGTCCTGAAAATGTCTCAAACTACAATTAAAGCTATCTCTTCAAAAGAAACAAACAACTATCTCTCTAACCCTATCTGGACTCGATGATCCTGAGGGTGTCTTCCAATTGAAATTAATCTATGATTCTTTCGCAGGAGTTTGTTTTACCTTTGCAAGCATAAGGACTATATTATAAAGAAACTGAAGACTGGAAAGGATCTGAGGCAACATGTGGTATCGCAGTTGCTAAAATATAGATGTTTTATTGATAAGCAAGATCTGCAGACTTGAGTCTTTTTTCCAGTGATTGGGAAGATGAGAATTCTAGGAATGGGACGGAAGGCATACAGCGATGAGCAGAGGGATACCTATACCATTGAATGTTGGGAGAAATTCTGCCTGCCTCTTGGTTGAGGCAGGTTTTATTTGGCTGTGGTTCATAGAAAAAAGTTTTCACTTTATAGAAATTAAGTCTATAGAAAGTATCTTCAGGGCACAGCTAATGCATCAGTCAGCTTAAGAAGTTACATGTAGAGATGTGTCAGTGTGGGTCCCAGAAGACCTTACATGTGGGAGGAGAGACGGAGGATATGCTGGAAGGCAGCAGTTCTGGGAACACTGTGGATGTTTATTAGTGAATACACTGGCATTGGGATGCAGCCTTCCAGGCCCCTAAAACGTTGGGTGAGGGGATTTGTACATTGCTCCGCTAGACTCAGGCATGGTGGTAGAGTGGAAGTCCCAGGCTGGTTGCCAAAAAGCCTTTAGGAATCCTGTCTCATATCCAGAGTTGACAAAAAAAAAGAGAAGCTTAACCTGAGTGTCCTGGATTCCAGTCCCGTACCTTCATTATAGGCCTGATTTCTGTTCACTGTAAGGCACTGGAGACAGCAGCAGTAATGAATGTTGCAGGAAAAGGGAAGATGCCCTGCAGTTAGGTAATGCACAGCCTTCTAGGAGAGCACCTTGTGGTTTCTGGCAGGAAATTCCCACTGGACAGTGTCAAATGCATTTTGAGATGATGGTACCCTTGTTCCGTTTATTATTAGTGAATAATTTAGCTGCATCAGCTTCTGCAGGCTTTACTTTGTGAAACTTCATTTTGTGTGGCAGAGTTTTTCCCTGTTGATGAACTACTGATGAAGTACAAATGGTCTGCATTGAAAAAATAGCAGATGGGGCCGTATTAGCCTGATTGTCTCATCCATGAAAACAAATGCTGTAACTGTGGTATTTTGGCAGAATTGTAATGCAAGTCAACAGAGTTGCAGGAGAATTAAGGTCTGCAGTGACCTTTGTGTATTCCTTGATCTCTGTTTTACATGCAAGTTGGATATGGTAGTTTTTTATCAATACAGTAATTTTATAAAACTGCTGATTGCATATTTAAATATAATGATCTCAGAATGCTGTTGCTTTTGGCCCAGACAATATTTGCAGAACAGCTCAGTAAGGTGATTCACTGTCAGATGCTGGAATAGATTTTATGTGGCAGGTTGAATCTTGATTAATCCAATATTGGTAAAAGAGAAGAGGCAACAATGCGTTGTGTCTGCCATAAATTTCAAGGCGGGTATATATATATGTGTGTGTGTGTGTGTGTCTGTGTTTAACCAAAACCCAGAACAGATACCACAGCCCTCAGTGTGGGAGATGGAGATACAAAACAATGCCTTCTAATACGTTCTCGAGGCAGTGGCTTGGCAGATAAAAGCCCTATTCTCATTTACCTCTAGAAGTTTCTTCTCTGTAGTCTTGTTCAATACCAGATTTCTATCTACCAGGGGTGATGAAATAACATTAAGACGATAAAAAAACCCTCTTGATCCATGGGTGACATCACAAAGAAACACAGAAGCTGAAATACTGCAGTGGCTCTCTACCAGTTTTGCAAATCACCTTTTTTAAAAAAAAAGACTCGAAATCAAAACCAATATATGCAAGAAAACACCAGACAATTCGTAAAAGCCAGCACTTAATGAAATGCCAGTGTATTTTGTTTGTAATGCAGTGTGAAGCAATTTAAAGGATTTAAAAGACTCATATACCATCAAGTGAAGTTTTAATTAGTTCCCGTGAGACTATGAGAAAGGCTTTATTTGAGTGGACCAAAGATCCAACTAGCCTAATACCCTGTCTCACACTGTGGCCATGAGGACATGCCGAGGAAGGCATCAGCTTAGGCATATATTTTACTTTTATTTTCCTTCTCCTCTGAGACCACTTTAAGCTTCCAGGCATTTTAAGCTGTGAGGCTGTTTGAATTCTGAATATGTGGATTCTGTGTGTTCAGTACCCCACAACTTCTGTACAGCGAACTCTCTAGTCTCCCTGCAATCCATCAACGCTTACAACATTTACCACTTCCTTTGTCAAGGAGCTCCACCAGCTTACGGCCAGTTCCATGAAGAGCCACTTAATCTGTTTGTTTTGAAGCTGGTTTCTATGACATTCATTTAATAGTTTTGTTTGTTTGGGGGTTTTTTTGTTTGGTTGGTTTTTTTTTGTTGTTGTTGGTTTGGTTTGTGGGGTTTTTTTGTTTGGTTTGGTTTGGTTTTTTTTGGGTGTTGTTTGTTTTTGTTTGGTGTTTTTTTATTATTATTTTTTTAATTGGAAGAAAAACAGAGCAATAGATTCCTATCTCTCCATTCAATGTCTCTGTGATTTTGTAGGTCTATACTGTATCCCCAAAGTTGTTCCTTTCTTTGTACCAAAGAGTCTCAGCTTATGTTTTTACTTACACGGCTGTCTGATGTGGACATATGCAAACCTTTCCATACCACTTTATCTTCTTCTGAACCTTTCCCATTTTATGTTGCACTCTCTGTGATGGGAGGTCCAAAGCTACTCACAGTATTCAAGGTGTTTCATAGCGTAACAGGCTTGTCTACTATGGTTTGCTTTTTTTGCAGCTGCTGAGCATTGGGCGGGTGTTTCTGCAGAACTTAAACAGAATATTACTTCTGAGTGGTAGTGCCAAGCACAGAGCCCGTCTTTTCACCTGTGAAAGCCTGCAGTGTTTTTCCTCGTGCGTGTCACTTTACATTTGCTTACAATGAATTCCATCTGCCATTTTGCTGTCCAGTAACTCAGGCGTGTTGAGTCTGCAGTTCTTCATAATAGATTCTCATCATTACTGTCTTGAATAATTAACAAAGTTTGTTATCCTTTGTAACGATGGTCCCAGTCCTCAATGCAATTCCCTGAGGAAGCCCTCTGGTGACCTTCATTTATTGTAAGAACTGACAGATGATTCAATATTCCAGCTCTGTTTCTTAGCATTTGATCAGCTTTTTTTTCTTCTTTTTATCCATGAATGGACGTTTTTATTGTAAGTCCTAGATGCTTAAGCATTTCCCTAAAAATCTGTCAAAAGCATTTTGAAAACCATGTCATCGTAATCCAAATGCTTGTTGACCCCCTCAGAGAACTCCACGAGATTTAGAGGAGATGTCATGCTTTTACAAAAGACATACTGACTCTTTCCAAGTACATCATATTAATTCTGATGTCCACTAATCTTGTTCTCATTATAGCTTCTCCTAATTGGTGTGATACAAACATGAAGTGCATTTACTTCGTAGATCTCCCTGGAAACCTTTTAAAAAATTGTCACGGTTTTCACCCTCCTGTCATTATTCCATTCTCATGCTAATTTAACAACAATGGGCTAAGAATTTCCTGGCTGTGCCAGTGGCACAGCGAGTCTTCAAATGGGACAAAACCCAACACTGGCATTTACCCTCACTTGAATCAAGACACAATACTCTCCTTCCTGCTAACATGCTGTTGATCAGTGATGGGGAAGGATTGTTGTCTTCTCCCCAAAACATTTCCCTCACCCCTATACGAACATCCTTTTGCACTTGTTCCGTTTTAGGGATGCTGTCTTCTCCCAAACATATTCCATTCATTTCCTTCTCTTACTGCAGGGTGGAAGACATACAGAATACACATAAAGTTTTGTATTGAGAAGCTGGGCAAAATACTGCCAGTAGCACACCTCTGAAAACTTCATGTCCTTGAATAGTACAAGCTGCTTTGATTTAGACTAGAGTTTGCTGCCTTTCCTTCAAGGATTATTGAGAACTCTTGAATTGCTGCAGTCATTGTCCTCTTTCGCCCAATAATTTACTAGCACTTAAGATTGCATACAGGTTTCCAGATTCTGAAATGAAATGTCTTTTGAAGTCAAGAATGAGAAATACTTTTAGCATGTTGTCTTAAATTTTAATTAAATGCCTCACCCACCTTTTTTAGCCTCAAAGGATTTTAACATGCCCTTGTAAACATCAGATAGTGAGTATAAGCCTTATAGATACAGCAAATGATTAAGCTTCCTCATGACTTGTATTGAAGACAGACATTCATTAAGACTCATATTTTTTGGTAGCAATTTTGACACCCAGACAAGCATTTCATGGTTGTTTTGCATTGAGTCTCCATTCTTACCAATATAGATGGCTGGAATTTTCTTTTTAAATGATTCTTGATGTTCTGGCTTGAATGATTAGCCCAAGACTGTGCAATAAGTGATTGAAAGATCAGGAAACGGCATCTAACGAGGTCACGCCCCATTTAATCTTTAAAAATTGTGGTTTTATAGTAGGAAGGGAACTAAATTTGTTTTATGTTTAGTAAGAAAAGTTTAGGGAAAAGCTGTTCATAGACGAGTTTCTTCCACCACACTATAGTAATTTACAAGCCCACAATACAAAAAAAATCTCATAGTCACCATGAAATCCTTTGAAATATAGTGTAAAGGCTATATACCATGCTGATGGAAGGGTAAGTTACAAAACCACTGTTGACACGTGCATCATTTTTCCGGTATGAGTTTCTCCATCAAGATCTTTAAAGCTGACCACATTTACATGAAGCTGAAGGCAGGAGCTTGCGGTAGGAATTGTCAAGCAGCGTTATTGTCTAGGATAGCATCTTTTCTGCCTGTGACATATAGGAGCACCACCCTGGGAAGGTAAGTACTCACTCTCCTTGGTTCTTCAGTGTTTCAGTAACTCTGAATTGCCACAAGTAACTTAAAAATGGAAAAGACACATTAGGTTGCTACTACTTGGGAGTGAAAAGGAATAACCAATGGAACATATGTAGTGATAAGTTGTCAGGGGAGAGGAGATAAGAGAGAGGATGGGAGATGTCCGCTGAGGTTTCCATGCGAGATGGAGGGACGAGAACAAGCTGTGGGACCAGCCCCACGTGTTGGAGAGCGCGGTGACTCTCACTTCATGAACAGCATTCTGCTGCCAGGACACTTAGTCTTAGGGGTGTCTGCATTGATGGAAACTCTACCTCATTATACCATAAAAGAGGAGGTTCTTTTATAGGATTATTATTATTGGGGGGTTATTTTGTTTTGTTTTATTACCAGAACAGTGCTTGTTTTTTCCCCTTGGAAGGCATGGCAGTTTCAGAGCTTTTGCAGTTTTATCTTGAATCCAGCCACTATCTGGAAAGTTTTATAAAGACAAAGTTATGGTGTGAACTGCTGTCAGTGGGGAGCCCAGCAGAATATCCAGTGTGCTCTGGTATACAAGTTCTTTAGTTCGTTGTGTTAATCTTGTTCCAGTCTTACCCCTGAGCCAGAGGTGCCCATCAGCTCATTGCACAGCCTTTCGTTTTCACTGTGGGAAGAAACTCTGATGCAAGTGATGTAGTTGATGTAAATGTGTCCTGCAGTTCTTAAATATTTACTGTCACGACTTCATGAAACTAATAGTATGTGTACAGGAAGGTGGTTTTTACCTGTTCTGTAGAAATTGCAGTCATGTGGAAGCCAAGCTGTTTAGCAGGTTGAGTGGCCACACTAAAATTATGTATCTGTCTGTATATATATAAAACCAGATATGTATGTGTATAGGCCCAGTCACAAGCATAATCAACCTGAAAATCTAATAATGCATCACAGATACCACCTTATTATCTGTAGTAAATCAGTTTTGTAAATAAGCAACATTTATTTTAAAAAGGGAGTTTGAGGATTACTTAGAGGTTATTTTTAGAGGCATGTTATGATATTTTGCTTGCACTTTGCTTGTTCTATACTTAACTACTTCTGGGTAAATGATGTAATAGTTGGTGCTGATGCTGGAGTGCAATATGTGTGTTTGGAGTGGAGGAGGTAGGTGATTTTTAAAGTAGCTTCTGAAAACAAAAGCTTTTTAGAATTTATTTGTGTTTCCATTAGGTCCAGTCCTACTGTAGTAGCCCTCTAAGTCTCAATTTGTGCATTTCCTTGGTCTAACTAAGTGTTTATAGCATGCCTGTCACCATAGTAACGGTACACCTCTGAATCTAAATTTTGTGACATGAGATCACTGCAAGTCTTAACTCAAAAGAGTCTGAGTTATCTTACTTTAAAATAAAAAGTAGAGAGGGCTGTAATATTGTGTCTCTCTTTAACTTTAATCTCTACACAATGGGATTAAATCCATTGCTTGTCTACACTGCTGTCTCTATTCCGATTTTAGATGTCAGCAGCTTTATGAAACACAAATAACTTGTTACATAAAATGCAGCTCCAAATGGTATGATTTATCCTTAAATATACTTTAAAAAATACACTACTCTGGTCTATAAACAGAGCACATTTGTATGTAATCTTGCTTCACTTTTTCCTGTCTTGTAGGTTGTTTTCATCTGCACTGTTCTTATCTATTACTGTTATGGAGAATCCTATGGACCTGTTTAAATGTTTCTTTGTATTAATGGCATTCAGGTTTAAGTGATATGCACTGTGGAAAAAACATAGTTTTATAGGATTGTTCTTTTAATGTTTTATTGATCCTCATCTGGCCACTGGAGTTGTTTTGTTTCTGAAAGTTAATGAGACTAAGCATGGACTTTCTTTGTATAGGCTGTTAAATGTGAATGCTGCTTCTTGTTTTGCCTTGTTTCTATTTTAATGGTCTGTTGCTAATCCTGCAGTACTTGTGGTCTTCTGTAAGAAAAGTGTTTTGTATATACAAGTAACAATTTTTAGCAAATTAATATTATGCTCAGATGAATAGTTTTGTCTTTATGGGATGCCATCGTAGGTACTCATGTTACCAGCAAAGAAACCAAATGCTCAAGTGTACCCAGGTGCACAGAGGCAGCTGGGTTTTGTAAATGTGGGGTCCCCAGGCACAGACTTTGGCGCGAATACTGGTGCACAGGCAGCGGCAGCAGCATGATTCGGGTGCATCTGGGGTGTATTGAACCTGCTCTGTGTGCAGTGCACAGACGGCTTGTGTGCTCTGCATGCACAGCAGGCTGCCAGATGTTTCAGAAGGGGCCAATAAGTGGCTGAAACCATCTCTATTTATATGGGCAAAATTCATTTTCAGTGTTGACAATGTCTGCAGCCAGCTCTCCATAGGTAAAACTCCATCCCTTCTGTTTCTGTTTGTGCTTGTGCTCCTCCTGCCTTGGAAATGGCTTTTAATTCCAAGGTGGTTTATGTTTGCTTGGTCTCCAGCATGGTGTTTGGCTCAGAGTGGCTTTTTCAGCTGAGCTGTGGGCTTCACAGGGAAAGCAGAATGTTTGTTGACATCACCTCAGGTTTCTTACTGCTGTACACAGTGGCTAATGGAGTGGGAGAGTGCCAATTATGTACCTCGCTGACTGGAGCGAGTTTGGAGTTTGCAGTTAGATCCCAGAAAGTAATTGCTGCCATGTGTGGTTATATTTGGTTCCCTGTTAACCAGGGTGAACGTGGAAGAGGGGGTGAGAATTTCCAGGTAATAAGGAGAACCGAGTGATCTGGTACAGAGCTATTTAGCTATAAGAGCTTCTGAATCACATCTGACGTAATAACCAGATGGTTTATATATGGGCAAGTCCCTCACTGGTCCCTCTGCCTGTGGAACAGCTGGCGTTTAGGTAGAATACTTCCTTACCTATTTTCATCTAAATTAGAAGATTTCTGTTTGCTAGTGTGTTAGTATGCAAGCTATGCAAGATAAGGCTGTAAGTGACCAACCTTGCAACCTTGTGAACTGGGTTTTAAGGTAGATGACTGGGGGTTCACCCCTCCCCACTAGATATTTGTATTATTTCTGCATTCTGAAAGCAGCAAAACCTTTCCTGAAATTCTGTGTTCTATGGAATACACTATGGGCGAAGTTCTTCACGTAAGAAAAGTGTCAAAGAATATGACACTTGTATTTCTGCATTCTTCCGAGGAAGTGGTGGCAGTACCAGATTTGGTGTCCCATGAGACCATCTAAGAAAAATCTTAGGTGAAAAAATGCAAGAGGAAAAGAACTACAGACACCCTGCTACACTATTGTATTTGATTGTAGAAGCTGCTTAGGGAATTACATTCTGTTGTCTTGTACGTGGGAGCTTAAGAACAATAACTTGCAATAAGTATCATGAAAGCTATTACCTTGATATGCAGGGGAATATGTTAAGGATACAGTTTCAACTTCAATCTACATTTCCTGACTAATAGCTTCACATCTTTCTTAGGTCAGCAATGCTTTGGGCTGTGTTTAAAAAGTCAGATTTTAAAAAATTGTATTTTATATATCTGTTTCATTTAAAAGAGTTCGTGAACTTTTATTCTCTTGTTCTAATTTGCAGCATTACTTTACTGTTCTTTTTGGCCATGAAGGGCAGAAGCCACTGGAGCTCCGTTGCGAGGATGAAGTTGATGGAGATGAATGGGTAGAAGCTATTCACCAAGCTAGGTATGAAACTTAATTTTTAATCCTCAGATCCATTTTATTGTAAATAATTTGATAATAATTTGAAAATCTAAATTCACTCGCCAAACAGAAATAAAGGTTCCAGTGCATTAAATACGTATGACTTGCAATTCATGGGTATGTTATTGGAAAAATGCCTGTATTATTTATGCTTATATCACTGCATTTTATTATTCATGCTTATATCCCTCTATTTTATCATTCATGAGTGATTGTGTTCTAACTGACAATAGTTCAAGAGGAATATTCTTTTATTGGAAGCAACTCTTAGCATTAGTCCTCTGTTAGAAGCAAGGTGTGTTATATGAATGAAGAAATAAGTGATCTGCCAAATGAATAAAAAGCTCTTATACAAAAAAAAAACGTAAGAAAGAGGAGGTCAAACCATTAGCATGATAAAGCGCAAGAAATAAAATTTCATCTCCAAAATGGAAGTCCTGAACAACAATCAGTCCTGCGAAAAGGGACATGGTAGGACTTCCAGCTATGCAGTAATCTTTCCCTGAGAAAAGATCTGTGTGCCGAATGGGCAAGGTTTGCTGTATAACCTAAATGAAAATCGTCTAATGGAAGGTTTGGGAAAAGGCTTGCTGAGGCAAATGTCTTTGCTGAAATGCACTTTCTCCAGCCTCCTCTCATAGACATTCACCTCGTCTAATCTCCAGTGCCATGGTAACACACAAGGAACCAGGCAGTTGTCTGAGTTGCTTAGGACATGAGCCATGTAAACAGAAGTGATTTTGCTTTATAACTAAAAATGAACACTGCCTGCTATTAGTTTTTAATTTAGAACTTGTGAAATGAGGACTTGCAGCTCTGGGTCTTGTGTTGCCTGAGTATCCAGTCTTTGGATCTGCATCGTCTTCTTAGGGTTGGCACCTAACTGAACGGGGTCTCGGAAAGCACCGGCTGGGCTGTGGTGTTAGTGAACCACATTTTGCATGGTAGCCCTCCCAGAGATCGCGTTATTTCAGGATGTGAGAAGCTGTAAGGCTCTGGACTCTCAGTCCATCCTGGGAGAGTGTGACCACCTGCAGATAGTCCTGTATCACCTTGTTTCTGAATCTGAGTCAGTTTGTTTTGAGGAGCAGGACTCAAAGCAAGTCAAGAAAGGAGCCTGACTTTCTGCCTTGTGGCAAGGGCATTCAGGGGAAGCAGTTCCCTGTTCTTGGGATAATCTTCTTGTCCATTGCCTGGTGTAAAAGGAATGTAAGCAAGAAGAGCTTTATAACACTGAGTTAAAATTTCTCTCTGAGAAGTTCAGTCCACAATATCACACAATAATTTTCAAGGCAGAATGTAACAGAAAATTAAGCTAATATTAAACACATAGTTGAAAATATTGACAACTTAAACTTGCTAAGAAGAAGTTAGTTGTGAGTTTCAAGGTGGGGGTGACTGAGTTTTGACTCCACCAGGGAGTTATTACTGCAGCCTTCAGAAGACAAACAGGTCTCTGTTGTAAGCAAGATCAGTCTTTGTATCTCCATCCTTTTTGCTGTTTGACTTTCTCTGCTTTCTTTATGCCTATCTGAAATGGAAGTCCCAATAATATCAAACTGTGGACATCACTGTGAGGGATATTCTCAAGGTCCTATGTCATTTGAGGGGTTTTCTTAGTCTACTTTTCTGCACAAATCTCTGAATTTCTTGGGGAAATTTTCCAGGTACCTGGACATGGATTTTCTTGTGCCAGTATTCTTGTCTTCGACAAAATATCAACAAGCGAAAAAAATAATTTTGAAATTTAGTTTTGGAACATACGATGTTATATACTACTGTGGTTGCTTCGTTGTTCTGATGCTTTTCTACTTCAGTGGAATCTGCTTTTATTTGCTTTATATCATGTCTAGCAAAACAACTTCAAGTTGCGCAATATTAATTTCTTAACCATTGGGTCTTTTACCAAAGATATATATATATATAACAAGGACATGAAAATAGTGGGTTTAGACTCTTGCATAAGTTTTTTCTTGCCAATTTAATTAAACAAAATAAAACAGATTTGCTTCAGGGATGAAATTTTGCCTGCATGATGAGCTAGACTTTTTTCTTTGAGTTTGTATTTTTGACAAATTAGACAAGCTTTTGCAACTTCTTCAGTGTCACTATTCATTTGAGACTAGCCTAAACCATTTGTTCAAGTTTTTGGTTTAAGTTGTGAAAAGAAATTTTGTGTAGCCCGTAGAAGATACTTTTTGTGTCTCAGGTAAAAATTCTAAGAGGTATTGAGTACATTCTCCCCACCGTTAAACGTAAAATAAGCCTGGGAACATCTTGTTCTGTGTGAGTATGTTGGCATTTGTGAAATGGAAATATTTAATTGCTTTGTGGAGGGCCTCATCCTCACGAGTAGCTATGGTAATCCATCTTTCAGCTGAGAAAAAGTTGAGGGTTGTTTTAATTTTAATTTCCTTTTTCCTTTCTTGTCCTTTTCTTAGATTGATGCACACAAAAATCTAATTTTAGGTTGGTTTTCATGACTTTTTGCCAAATTAGTCTTCGCGGGCTTCAAAATCTCTTCTATGTTGTATTTATTTTGCAAGTTATTAACAGACTGTTGGAAAAGTAACACTTACAATCTCACTGCACCCCAAGTCCCACTGTGGATAATTTTGTATTTTATTTGGATACGAATTCATAATTACATGACTTTCTGCTGTGTCATTGTCCATTTTTTTCTTAGAAGATCTCACTGTGTGTGGGATGCTACTGCTCATCATTTGGGGGGTACCACGCATGCTCTCAGAGAGCTGACAAGCTCTTGCGCGCTGTGGCGAGATGCCTCATTTCTTATGTTTCTGTGCATAGTGCCCTCTCCTCATGAGCAAGAAGTTGTCTGGCTTGTGATCTTGCAATGGGAGATGAAATTCAGAGTACTTTAGAGGGACTCGGTTAGAAGCTCCACATACATACCTAATTTTCATCTCTTTCTCTTTTACTTGAATTCTCAGTGTTTTGAGTTCTCAGTAATCCAGGTTGGCAGAGCAAGTTTTGCATCTCCCAAGTTACATTTGTGGGCTGGAGGATTTATTCTTGGCAAATCTCAAGTCCTCCATCAGTCACAGCATGTGGAAGTCCTGTCTTAGGCTTTGTTCCAGAATTTGGTCTCTTCTTATTAAAACTGTTTCCCCCTCAATACACTGAGGTGGGATTTTCACCCTCTCTTAAAAATTCTTCTATAATTCTTTTTTTTTTTTTATATTTAACTGAAAAATTTTTACGCTTTTTTAATATGTCGCAGTTCTCATCAAATTTCTTGGCCTTTTCTGCTTTAGCTTATTGGTAAGTCTTAAATTAAGTGCTTCAGGCTGTAGTTTCATGTATGTTTTAGTCCTGCATAACCCCACATGGCTGCTGAAGGAAGCAGCTGTCATTCTTGTAAGTCAGCCTTTCATTCCCAAACCTTTACTAACCCTTCTCTCCTGCAGGCACAAGTGTGAACTTGATTAGGAAACCGATTTGCACCAAGAGGAATTATGTTTTGTTTACTTCTTGCCAGCTTAGTTTTAATCCATCCTTCATTTGTCCAGGTCTGTTCACCGTGCAACATGCGTGTGTTCACTGCACGAGGGGGACGGAAGAGCGTGGGTGGGATGTGGGAGAGCAGGAGTGCTATGCAGGGGGAAAGTGGGAGTCCTTCTTCCAGCAAGGGCACTGTTTAAAGCATATGGGGAACTACTGCCCTCCAACTGGCAATTTAAAAAGAAAAAAAAAGCTTTCTCTCAGATTTGTTGGCACACTTCGCTTGCTAATGCAGGGTGTATTTCACATAGTGTTTTGGAGGAAGTTGTAAGCTCAGTGTGGTAGCTCTGAGCTGCCTGGAAGCTCAAAGCAAATGCCTTGCTACTAATGCCTTGCTGTTGGAAAAACTGTATTTGCTGAGGCTTGGTGCTAAAATAACCACAATTTTGTAGTTTCCAATTGTCTAGGAATGAAGCAGAGAGAATTTGAGTAAAGCTCGAAACATGGGCAAAGCAATCTCATATCTGTCTTCCAAATAATGTCTGGCTAGATCCACAGAACAAGGGGCAGATAGATTGATAGAGGTGAGGCTGCTGCTGGTCTTTATACCCACATTGAACAAGAAGTAAGCCTGGGCATGTATTTCCAACTCAAATGAACACACATATGTACATGCAAACACAGCTGGCTGTACAGATTGGCAATGACATAAACATTCAGCACTCACACAGGCAGAGACAACACCAGCAACCTCATCCTGTTCCCCTCTCTTATTGATCAGGATGGAGGTATGTTGGTGGAAAAATACATACAATACGTATATGCAGTATGGGTGCCTCCAGTAAATAGCCAAGCCATGCAGTCTGTCCAGGAGCTGGCCATGGATCCTCCATCTCCTCAGTTCCTGGTACCTGGAAATACAGGCCCCCAGTGCCCTCAGACCAAATCCAGTTGCTGGTACTCAGTCTTCCTCACTCACAGATAAGCTTGCATCTCCCCCCAGCACACTGTGGATCCCCCAGTAATTGGTCTAAGATACTTTGATTATCCCAGTGACTGGCTCTGGACCCAGTGGACTTCCAGTTACCTCAAACACCCACACATGCACTGTGAATCCCTCATAGATTGGTGCACAAGTCCCCCAACCCTGAAGATACGAACACATATATACCCAAACACTATGGATGTCTCCCGTAGCTGCCTTGCTTGGATGTTCTTGTCTCCGGTGGTCACAGGCACACACGCACACACACGTGTGCTAATGAGTTTCTCAGTCAACCACACAACCTCATGGTCTTCTCTGTAGTTGGCTTGGATATTGCATGCGCTCCAGTAGGCAAATCATGGAGTCTCTGATGATCCAACACTAGACTTACTGCATCTTCAGCACCTGGCTTCCCAGTGACTTATCCTACTCACCAGCAAGCCAGGCTTGACGGTGGCTGGTGATCACACACTGACATCCATGCCCAGCCGATATGGACACTCCCCCTTCTCTCCAGTGGGTTACCGGTACTGCAGACACACAGGGCCCCAATGGCCCCTGGGTCCCCGCTCCAGCAGCTGGCATTTAGAGCTCCACAGATGTATACATGGAGTCCCCTTACCCAGGAAGAGTAATAAGAAATTGAGTTTAATGAGAAGACAGGATGGACTGTGCTGATCAGATGCAGAGCATGGCCAGACAAGTGTACTGATCAACCTGGTTACATGTGATCCTTTCTCGCCCTTTATTCCCTTGTCTCTGTGTTTTCCCAAGCTTGCTCATCCTCAAACCTCCTTGATACCTCCTGGTCCCTGTATTTGCTTCCTTCCTTAAACATCCCATAACAACCCTTTTACAATCCCAAAATGCTCTTCCCTGTATCCTGTAGTAAGTTTCACACCCCTATAGCTGGTAACCCCTCTCAGCCTGAAAGGTGGTCTGGAGACCCTTTCCACTGACTCATCTTGATGGGTTTCACCTGCTAGCTGATGAGGCTGGTGGGTCTCCTGTCATAGCCCTGAGAGGACCTAGGGTGGGGTAGGAGCCTTGTTTGTCTGAATGGGTTATTGTGGTTCCCCTGCCTGGTATTATCATAGAATCACAGAACAGTTTGGGTTGGAAGGAACCTTCAGATCTCATGTAGTCCAACTCCCCTGCAATGAGCAAGGACATCTTCACCCAGATCAGGTTGCTCAGAGCCCCGTCCAGCCTGGTCTGGGGAGTCTCCAGGGATGGGGTGACTACCACCTCTCTGGGCAACCTGATCCAATACTTTACCACCCTCATTATAAAAAATATCTTCTTCGTGTCTAACCTGTATGTCCACTCATCTAGTTTAAAATCATCATCCCTTGTCCTGTCATAACACACACTTCTAAGAACTCTCTTCATCTTTCTTATCGGCCTCTTTCAAGTACTGAAAGGCCACAATAAGGTGTCCCTGGAGCCTTCTCTTCTCCAGGCTGAACACCCCAACTCTCTCAGCCTGTCCTCCCAGCAGAACTGTTCCAGCCTCTGATCATTCCTGTGGCTCCTCTGGCCCCTCTCCAACAGGTCCATGTGTGTCCTGTGCTGAGGACCCAGAGCTGGACACAGGACTCCAGGTGGGGTCTCACCAGAGTGGAGCAGAGGGGCAGAATCACCTCCCTCCACCTGCTGGCCACGCTCTTTTTGATGCAGCCCAAGATACGGTTGGCCTTCTGGGCTGCAAGTGCACATTGTCAGCTCATGTTCAATATCTCATCCACCAGTTCCCCCAAGTCCTTCTCGACAGGGCTGCTCTCAATCCCTTCATGTCCAGCCTGGATTGATACTGGGGGTTGCCCCGACCCAGGTGCAGGACCTTGCACTTGGCCTTTGTGAACCTCCTAAGGTTCACATGGACCCACTTCTTCAGCTTGTCCATGTCTCTCTGGATGACATCGCATCCCTCAGGTGTGTCAACCGCACGACTCAGCTTGTTGTCATCTGCAAACTTACTGAGGGTGCACTTGGTCTCACTGTCTGTGTTATCGATCAAGATACTGAACAGTATTGGTTGCAGTACAGACCCCTGAGGGACACCACTTGCCACTGATGTCCATCCAGATATTGAGCTCAAATCTATATCTCTCCAATTTAGAGAGATGGATGCTGTGGGCGGCTGTGTCAAACTCTTACATACAGAGAGCTGGGTGGAAAGGGTATTGGAAATACATGAAGTTTATTCCAAAATCCTATGATTTTCTGTTCTTTGATCAAGTAGCAGTTTTGAGAAGGAAAATGGATAGCCTATTCTAAGTTACTGTGGGTGTACATAGGCTTTTCTAATTAACTCCTCTTCATACTGCTAATTATGGGAGTGAAGGAAATGTTATTTGGTTTCGAGGCTGAGACTGAGATTTTAGACAGCCAAAGCCTCTAACTAGGCAAAATACTCTTTAAGCACATCTATAAAGAAGAGAATTTTTTCAATCTTCTATAGCAAAGTTCTCATTCCTTAGTAAAGCAAGACTGTGGAAATCTGACTTAATGCATATAAAGAAGCTGAAAAATATAGGTTAAGTTTCTTCCCCTAAAGGAACAGAATAAAAATTTTTAGAAGTGAATGAAAAACACTGTATATAAAATAGTATTCTGAATTTCATATCTGCTCTGACTGCAGCTGATGTTCACCCTTTGTGATTCGATGTCCTACTGTTTTCCTCAGCCTTGAATAAAGACAAAGTCAAATCTGTCGAATTCTTTATTAGAAACATTTCATACCAAAAGTTTAAGAAAATTTTGGAAAGGATAAGTAGAAGAGTCTTTCTAGCTATCTGGGTCTCTTTCAGGTAGAAAAGACTACTCTTAAATGTAAATCAGGGTAATGCTGCAGGCACTAAGGAGTGCGTTTGCTTATGTATGTTACATATGCTTTTATCTTCCCAATGGCTCTCATCACTGTAAAAGGACAAGTGCTAAATGTGTTTCCAACTCAGATACTTTTTATCATGTGCAAATGCCTTTTTAGTGTGCAAAGATATTAAATACTATGGTTTCCGGAAAAACAGGACTCTTGAAAAACAAAAAAGATCATTATTGAACAGTTTTAAAGAACTAAATCTCATACTGCCTTGTTGTTTATTCTGCATATAAGGTATATGGATTGCTTCATGACAGATTTTTTAATGTGTGTTGTTTTACTTGTTGGAAGAGGTTCCAAGCACTTCTTGCCATTTATTGTTTACTATTGCAGTAGTAAAAAATAAAAATAAATGCAATAGAATTAAATTCACTTTTTTTTTTTTTTATAATCTATTCAAAGAGGAAAAACATTTTGCTTTATAATAGCTATGGGAGCTCATTCTAATTATTTTCAAGTGTTGAATATAATAGCTGTACTCAATGTTCACCCCCTCCAGTGTGTAACTGCACTGATACTGATTGAAATGGCAGTAAATATATACAAAAAAAGCTAACTGAAGAGAACACTTATTGTTGCATTTTTTAAAGCCTCACACCATTTAATAGCAAATGTGAATTTTTTTATGAGTGCCGTAACAAGTAGAAGTTTAGAAGGTAAAGATGTGCAATCCAAAAATTCCTTCTGTCAAATCCTGTGCTAACTTGACAGTGGAAAGTGGTATGGCAGTCAGCGTTTTCAATGATAGATCATAAAATAGTAAGAGATCCCTTGTCAAAGATTTAGAGCTGTGCTCTGTTGTATTTTGTGCAGTTTGGTCTTTATCGTGTAACATTAACTTTCAGAGGAACAATCTTCCTGAGACCTAGGTAAAGAGGCAGTATGTGTCTGAATCAGGTCCAGCAAACAAGCACTTCATAGGACTCTGCTTTTTCTGCACATTTAAATTACCTATGAGAGAGACAGGCTCACATGAAAGAGCGGTCTAATGAAGATGTTGCACAGCAAGAAATTGGTTTCTCCTTTACCTGAAGTTGTGAACACAACTTCCAGTATGATGCTCATCAGTGCTCTGATTGTGACATCTAATTGCACTAGGGATGCTGTCCCTTTTCATGAAAACAAAAATCAATGACAGTTTGCCACCTTAGAGTTAAAAGAAAGAACTGGTACCATAGTTCCTGTTACTAATTAGAATAAATGCATTTATTTGAGTAATTTGAAACTGGCCTAAACAATAAAATAGGTGGTAGCAAACAAAAATAACAGTTATGATGAGAATTCTTCCATAAAGAGATCTGACAGGTGGAGAGACTGAAAAATAGTTCTGATGAAGTGCCAGATGCTCCCCACAAGCCTTCCCAAAAGATGGGGAAAAAGCAGCCATTAAATAAAATAAATAGAATTAGTAGATTCTTTGGGCTTAGCCTGCGACTTAGAAGTTCATAAAAAGATCAGTGCAATTATCTTGGTTTTGGTGGCTGAGTACTAGGAAGCTGAGTACTTCTAGCACCTGTGTCTACAAAGGCTAGTGGGTGCTGTTGGTTTGGATTATTTATTATCAAGCTATTCATTATGTATCAAGCAAAACAAACATGGTTTTGCAGGTTTATTTTTATTGGTTTGCTGTTCCTTCTGTCCACATCTCATAAGGGGTATGAAATACAATATTTGGCTATTTTTACTAACTTAAATGCTTTCCCTTTCAGTTATTCAGATATTTTGATTGAAAGGGAGGTGTTAATGCAGAAGTACATTCACCTTGTCCAGATTGTAGAGACTGAAAAGATTGCTGCCAATCAGCTTCGGCATCAGCTTGAAGATCAAGACACAGAAATTGAAAGACTTAAGTCTGAGGTATGTGCTAGAGTCATCAAGCAACTATTGAATTGTAACATTTTTCTGTGTGCATTGCAATATTAAATATTTCTTTAATATTTGTGAAAATAATGGAACCCAGGAAGTTTTATATGTAACAGTCCTCCTATGGACCCTTGGCTAAATATTTTTCTTAGATATACTGTGAACTATCAATCTTGTTGGATTACTTCTCTGTCAGAGACTCTAGGATGACATGTTACTTTGCAGTGCACGTTCCATTCATTGTATTATTTCCTTCCTGTCTTCACATGGGGAGTTTCACCCTTGGTACTTTGTCTTTTGTTGTGACAGTATTGTGGACTATTCCAAACTGCTCTGTTTCACTGAATGTCAACAATTTTGTTGTGGCCCTGAGCTGTAGGGTCTGAAGGGCTCGCTTGGTTTTGAGAGGAGAACCACCTCT
This sequence comes from Columba livia, assembly GCF_036013475.1. Taxonomy (NCBI): domain Eukaryota; kingdom Metazoa; phylum Chordata; class Aves; order Columbiformes; family Columbidae; genus Columba; species Columba livia. The sequence goes on from NC_088642.1 coordinate 77,174,809, forward strand.
CTTCTAATCCTTCCTCCCTCTGGATCAAGAGCCTTGTTGGTTTTCAGAGAACCATGTTCAAGTCCTTATGGCCAAATATGTGCCTGTCATTCTGTGCAGCTTTAACAAGCTTGAAGAAGGGAAAATATTTTTTTCTGCTAGTTCTGTAACTAATAGTTTCATTAACTTTAGAAAGCATTTAATGAATGGTTGTTTTTGTCAGATTATAGCCCTCAATAAAACAAAAGAAAGAATGCGACCTTATCAAGGCAACCAGGAGGATGAGGATCCAGATATTAAAAAAATTAAAAAGGTAAGCACGCAGTCTCCTGTGCTTGAGAGGAAAAGGGTGGAATGGAGGCTGTAGTCGTGTAATTTAGTCTGTCCAGTTTTTCCATCAATTATTGTTTCATTAAGTACACTCAAATTTTGAGATTCCTTTTACCCTGCCCCCTCTTAAACCTCTTAAATTAAATCAGCTTTGTATGTTTCAGTACCACATTTATCCCATGGCATATTTGTTACTTAAGTATTTATTTTTAATTGCAAGGTATATGTTCTGTTTCTTAAGCTTGCACAATGCATTCAATTGCTTTTAACGACTGAAATTAAGTCATGGACTACGTTTTGTGGGAAACAGGTGTACAGTGTCTTTATACTTCCTTCTTACAAAAATTATCATAAAGATATGAAAGAATTACTTATGTTCTGTCACTTCAGCTGGAGTACAAATACTGAAAATGCGGGGAGCAGTCTTGTTTTAGGTTGTAGCTGATCTGTTTGATGGTGATTATTCCAGGATATGGTGACAGTGTTTTTAGAAAAAGGTACAGAATTCTACCAATCCATATGACATTTACACGTGCAGCTTTTGGTAGCATTGCTTAAGGCTGGATATAACCAGTGTCCAGAACTGTGCTCATCGCTGACTCCTGCAAATCCTGACACATGACAGGAATGGAACTCATGCTTGAAGATGTGATGCCGTATGTGTCACCTTTACTCTCGCAATGTTCAGTCTCTTAAATTGCATAATATCCTTTATGGTATGTGAACTTAGTTTCTGGGTCGCTCAATCAGTCTGAGTCAGGGTGAGCACTGAGCTGGTAGTCCTATGTAGATAAACATGATAATAGAAGCTGGAGATGTCTCTTTTAGCAGAAGAAGAGCTTTGATTCTATATGTAATTCACTACATTCTGCATCTTGATTGTTTTGACAAATGGGCCCTTTTTTTTTCTAAGTTGTTTATTCTGAGTAAACTGCTACCAGTGAGATTTTGCATTTCTGTTTCAAGATGAATGATCTGCACATCAAGATCAGTGCAAAGATATACTGAAATTTACTGTTACCAGATGTAGACCTTTTCTGTAATCTCTAATCCACTTCTAACTTCAGTGGATATTACACTTCACTAGATTTTTGCCTTTTCTGGATAATAGTATTGTTGACCTAAGTGTGGGGTACTAAGCATTATATTGATACTTAAATACATGTGCTAAGTGATGTGTCTTCAAAACACAAAGCAAACTGAGTTCAGCGATTTTAAATTTCAGAATTAGATCACTAGTGATACCAAGTTTGTCTTGAAATGTCTTACCTGGAAGTATTGCACAATACTTTTGAGGGCGTAAGAGAAAGGGAAGTAAAATGAGTTGAAAGGCGTGCACAGTGGGCAGCACAATTGTGCTGACAGGAGGAGTTTATATAAAGGTGCATTTGAGCTTGCAGTAAAAGGCATCTTGATACGTATGTGACAGCTTTTCAGTCTTTTTTCTGACAACAAATATGACCAACTGATTGTGGGAATTTCATAAATAAACAAATTTAAAAAAAATTCAGGAGCAATTATAGATCAATAAAGGCAATTTGTTTTCTTTCTTTTTTTTTTTTAACAGAGGCATTTCATTTAGAGCGTTATTTCTACAATGAAGAGCTTACAATAAGTCATGTAATTTTTTTTCTCATTCTTCGTTTTTGCTTGGTCCATTTTTAGGTCCAGAGCTTTATGCGGGGCTGGTTATGTAGAAGAAAATGGAAGACTATTGTCCAGGATTATATTTGCTCTCCCCACGCAGAAAGTATGAGAAAAAGGAATCAAATAGTTTTTAACATGGTGGAGGCTGAATCTGAATACGTGCATCAACTTTATGTTCTTGTGAACTGTTTTCTGCGTCCCTTAAGGATGGCTGCAAGTTCAAAGAAGCCACCTATCAGTCACGATGATGTTAGTAGCATTTTCCTAAACAGGTAGGGGGGGTTTTGTTTGCTTTTTGGGGGGTTTCACTACCTGCTTCTTCCCATTCTGCTTCAAGTTTACAGTAATAACGTCTGGCACTTGTTTTTTTGCTCTGATGTAAGTAATGTCACTGAGATAGACCATGTTTCCAGCAATAAAGGGGAAGGTGCTGTCGGTGATGCTGTTTGAAACCAGCTGGACCTCTTTGCCTCCTCACATTCTATTTCTTCCTCCGCTACAGGAAGGAAAGGACAAATCATGCCTCTTGGGGCAGTTCTCATAATTGTCTGTCACCTTTCCTGTTTCCTTTTCTTTTAAGAGAACAAAATTGGACTTAGTGGCCTCATATGATCCAGATAAGACCCTGAGGATGAGTACATCAAATCTTCTGTTTTCTGTTGTTCTGCCTAAGGAGCCTCCTTCCCTCTCACTTGTCATATCCTACAAAAAAAAAAAGAATTGTTCTTTGCATTAAACATCCAAGTACTATCATAATAAGTATGTGCAAATAAGCCGGCAGGCATCGAAACTAATACAGGAGTGGGATTGCATCCAAGTCTGCCCCAAACTTCTAAGAAATAGAATATGTTCCTTTAGGTATGAGACAGATTTCCCTTTCATGGCTCATTCATGATCTCTGTACTCTTTATGGTTTCTCTTACAACTGGGATGTCCTCTACTTCTGTTGACCTCCTGAGTTAAAAGTACAGTATCAAGGTTTGTGGTACAGAAAAATTACAAGCTTCAAATCTCAAACAGCAGCAAGCGAGGATGTAGGTGACTATCACTGGCTTGAGGTTTTCTGCACCTTATTGATCCTCTTAAACTACTGAATGCCTTGTCAGAGATACTCTTGGAAAACCTATTCATTAAACTGCAACATGTTATTTAAGAGATGCTTTTGTTTAAAAATATTAAACAGAATATGCTTTCTTCACCAACTATGATGTATTTTGTAGAGAATACTACACTAAAAATTTTAAACAATGCAATAAAAGGAAGCATTTGCTTCCATAATAACTGTCTTCTGTTTTTTTCAAGCAAAATGTACTATTAACCAGGAAGATATGTTTCTCTGTGAATTGTTAATTGGAAAATAAAACCTGAATTATCTGTTTGTTTGTTTAAATACCTGTTTTTCAGTGAAACAATCATGTTCCTTCATGAGATATTTCACCAGGGCTTAAAAGCAAGAATAGCTAATTGGCCTACCTTAATCCTAGGTAAGCTACTATATTTTCTTTAGGGGTGTTTTTGAAATTACAGCGAGGTTGTGTTTTGTTTTGTTTTGTTTTGTTTTTTTAAGACATGACTTTTTTTAAAGTTCTTTTTGAATAGAACACTTTTCCAGAACTGACACCACGAGATCTGGTGGAGTGGGATTCCCATGTGGGCAGTAATGATTGTCTTGCAGCCTGTAAATGAGAATGTCTCTGCCTTAAGCATTGATTAGGCATAGTTCCCTGAATTTTTGGTGGTATTGTCTAGTTATTAACTAGTCAGAACAACCATGTTTTGGCAGGTGAAAAGCACTGTGTTTAATGTTTCCCAAATCTCAGTATATTGGAAAAAGAACTGATTATAGTAATTTCCTTCCGTAGAACATAGTTGTTTCTTTTAAAATGTATTTCAAGAGACGGGTAGCTGGAAAAAAAAAGCATTTCTTGACTTTTTCTAGCTGACTTATTTGACATTCTGCTGCCAATGCTGAACATATATCAAGAATTTGTACGAAATCATCAATATAGTCTACAAGTACTGGCAAACTGTAAGCAAAACAGAGATTTTGACAAACTCTTGAAGCAATATGAAGCCAACCCAGCATGTGAGGGGAGGATGCTGGAAACTTTCCTTACTTACCCCATGTTTCAGGTAGTCTCTGTATATTTTTAGTAACTATTTGTTTTTAATGTTTGGTTGATTCATTTTGTGTTCTTGACGTTACGACTGATTAAAAATACTTCTTGCTTAATTAAAAATACTCTCACGCAAATTAATTTCATTTTAATTTATTTTGTTATTATACTGGAACTCTGCCCGTTTTTCTCCAACTATACTGATTCATCTCTATTCAGAATCTTATTTATGTTGAAGGGGAATGTAGGATGAGGACTAGAGCCAAAAGAAAAAAGACCAAGGAGCAATGATTTGACTTCTTCCTGCTGCAGGATTATGAAGCAGCCCAGGGATAATATACCTGGTACAGCGATTTAGAGCAGCAACACACTTTTTACTAGGAATATATTTTGAAGCTTTCCTTCTACTTTGCTCTCCAGTGACCTGGTCTTTAGAAAATGATAAATGGATTGCAAAAGTTTTAAAAATTTTATTATCCTTCTGATATTTTGTATTGATCTGCCTGGATTGATTATTAGTGGCTGTTTTAAGAGGTCTGTGAAACACTGGTCTGATGATTTTGTGACTTTTACATTTAACCTAACATTTTACTCATTGCGGGAATGGTGAACCCCCTCAGTTTGTTCAGTTACTGGCAAACCAAGTAGACTCAAAAAAAAAAAAAAGGCATCAGAAACACTTGTGTGAGTGCTAGTTATTAATATTAGCCTAAAGGGCCATTAGCACCTGTAACAATATGTATTTTTGGCTTTGAGATTGTATATTGTAGAGTTTTTGAATTTTTTGGTTGAGCAGAAACAAGGTCATGAAATCTTAGAAGGGAGAGGGTTCTGTTCGTATGTGATGGAGAATGTAATTGCTGATGACTTGTTATTTCAGCATAATAAGAAGCAATGTCTTGTTTTCCTAAATAACTTTTATTGTATAAAGACAAGTTATACTGGAGTGTCACTTGTTTCTGGTCAAAAACCATGAAACTGCTTTCAGTAATAACAAATGGATCAGGGTCCTGGTGCTACCCTGTGGCCTTTAATAGTCAAGTACTGCATATTCTTCAATGTCCATTAGTGCAATGTGAATTTTACCTAAATGCAAGCAGGTCAGCTGGCATTTTCAAAGTCACAAGGAATTTAGATGCATGTATCCTGTTAAACCTGAGGGAAGGTATTTTATGGATCTCCAAGGGACCTTTGAAAGCTTTCTCTACTGGCACTTGGATAGCAGTGTGAAACAATGAAACTCAGTGTTGTATTTGTGGCTGCCTCTGATCTGATCTCTTTATTAAATTGTAATAAATGGATCTTGTTCTTCCTCAAACCAAAAACATCATAAGCATATGCAGTCTCTAACACCCAAAAGTTCGTTAGTTTTGCAAGTAGTTATATTTAGAATGCATGTGTAATTAGTTGTGGACATTAATTTAAAAAATGCTATGCTTGCAAACCTTTTCCGACGAAGGTGATGGCTAATACCTAACAAAAAGCTGTATTGAAATTATTCCTTTAAGGATTTACTGATTTTATACCCAATTTGTTTTAAGATTCCTAGATACATTATAACACTTCATGAACTTCTGGCTCACACACCACATGAACATGTTGAGCGAAAAAGCCTTGAATTTGCTAAATCTAAACTAGAAGAACTTTCAAGGTAAGATTTTTCTACCGTATGCTTCTTAATCTCGAATCAAAAGTTTTGAAAAGAAAAATCTGTTTACTTTGGTTTGGATTTGTTATTTAAAAAAAAAAAAAACAAAAACAAACAAACAAACAAACAGTTTTAAATAAAAGGAGCAAAACAAAACCTGAACAAAGATAATGAACAAAAACCCCAAAAGCAACCAACCAACCAAAACCACCACAAAAAACACAAACAAACAAACACACCCCCCCAACCTAATGTTAATATTTTGGCTTGTTTGTTTTGACTAACAAAAATCTACAAGTCACTCCTTGTATTTTGAGTATGGGAGAATTGGAGTTGCCATAGGAACTGCCCCCGGGTTAAAAGCAAAGCAATTTTTCTTTACACAGAGATTTCTTTTTTTTCACAGTTTAAAGAAAAAGATCATTTCCAATACCCTGTGACAACAGGAATCCATCAGGGTCTTGAAAAGTATTCAGGTCTAAATCTGTGTTATACTTTATGTGCATTAATGAAATAACCGATTTTCACATATGCTTCAAATAATGCCAGCTAAACAGCATCTAAAGGCATATTTTGACATCCGATGCTCCCTGTAGAAGCCTGCAAAATTAATCTCTTCCCTGAACTCCCAGACCTTTCTCAGACATTTCCCTCTGTCAGCCCCGTAAGAAATCAGTTTGTTATCTCTGGGAAACAGTTTTCTGCTGCGAACAATTAAATGCTGCATGAACTCCAGGATATATATCCTGAATATCTGGAGTATTCACCAAAGATGTACATGGAGGGTATTTAAAGAGAGATTATTTTATAGCTGTTGTTAATTGAATGCTCTTGACTGCTCAGTTTTCTTTTTCTGTTAAGACAAAGATTCTACCTTGTGCAAACTACCAGTTAATTTGGAGATTATTATTTTTTCTTTTTTTGTCCTGTTATATCTTTAACAGAAGCAGCTTTCTGAGTCAGGTCATGTTGTTTCACTTCTTCAAGATGTAACTTCTTAAAGAGCTGGGCAGACAATTTCTCTTGGAGAAATGTCTGTGTTTGACTACTGCTGTATTCAGCAAGTTCTGCCCTGTTCTGAGGTCATCTGAAGCAGAAAGAAGTAACGTCTCCTTTCCACTCAATCAAAGCAGAGAATTTCTCTGGCCGGGGTTATGTGCACTGGCAGATCAATCAGCTTTGACTTGGCTTCATCTCATAAGTCAGAGTTCATTGTTGATCCAACTAATTTGTCACTGAACATTCAGAATTGGAGGCTGTTAGGCTGATTGATCCTCCTGTGCCCATACAGCAGGCAGTACAGACCACAAATGTAAAACTTTGTGACTCATTTCCATCCCTATGATGTAGTTCTGAGGAGGGAGGAGCTTTCAGATAGTGCAGTCTGTTCCCAGTTTAGGAGAACATTATACATCACAACACCATGTAAACTCTGGGCTGGTTTTAACCTTGAAAATAATTTGTATTTCTCTGTAGGATGCCTATGAAAAAAAAGAAGTGGAAGAAATAAGTGGTGAGCCATCGAGACTATGGTTGTTAGGGGGAGCAAGGGAGCCATAGATGGTACATTCAGATGTAGACTGAAGGAGAACAGAATGGGAAGCTGAAGTCAAGGGAAGGGACTCTATGTGTAATAACCGATACAAAATGCTAGGAGACATTTCCAGGTTTGTGACAGCCTGGTCTATTAAGGATCAAGAAGTACTTGTTCTATCAGCTGTGAAGGGTTTTAGGCTTGGTGGCATCTGTCAGATGTGTTTAGGAATAATCTAAAACAAGTCTGGCAAAATTGGTTCCACTTCTGAAAAAATGAAATTATTTGAAATGGAAGGAAAAAAGACAAGGAACTTGCTCTGGAGTGATTGTGTAGTGCATGTTTACATCTGTTTTGTAGCAGGTGACAAAGGACATCAGCTGCCTTCTGTGTCTACACTGTGTAAGTGCAAGTGAAAATAGACACAATGGGTGCAAGATATGTTTCAGAAAATTCAAAGTGCATTTTATGCTGTGTCTAACAGGGTGATGCATGATGAAGTGAGTGACACAGAAAACATCCGGAAGAATCTAGCCATAGAAAGAACGATAGTAGAAGGCTGTGATATATTACTAGATACCAGCCAAACTTTTATACGCCAAGGTAAGACATTCTTCTTTAAAGCTATCTATATAATCATGAAAAAAATGCATTAAAACCAGCAGGATTCATGTTGACATCATTGAGCAGGTCACTGCACTAGGCACAGCTAACAGCCTGAGACTATTCGTGGTCCATGGAGGGTAAGTCACAAAATACCCTGATGTCAGCTAATTTTGCGCTACAGTTGAATCCCACATCTGTGTTGTTTTCTGCAAGAACCCTGTCATAGAGTAGAATCATGGAATAGTTTAGGTTGGAAGGGACCTTCCAAGCTCATCCAGTGCCACCCCTGCCATGAGCAGGGACGTTTTCACCAGCTCAGGTTGCTCAGAGCCCCGTCCAGCCTGGCCTGGGATGTCTCCAGGGATGGTTCATCCACCACCTCTCTGGCCAACCTGGGACAGGCTCTCACCACCCTCAGTGTCAACAATTTCTTCCTCATGTCCAGCCTGAATCTGCCTCTTTTAGTTTAAAACCATCACCCCTTGTCCTGTTGCAACAGCCCCTTCTAAAATGTCTGTCCCCATCTTTCTTATTGGCCCCTTATAAGCACTGGAAGGCCGCCATAAGGTCTCCCTGGAGCCTTCTCTTCTCCAGGCTGAACAACCCAAAAATCTCTCAGCCTGTCCTCACAGGACATGTTAAACAGCAGCACATGAGTGGTGAAGCACCCATGGGATACATACTGCCCAGACTGTGATCTGCCAAGGGATGGAAATTACCTACTTTGGAAACATCTCAAATTGATAGTATGAGCATAGATATAACACCTGAATATACTTTGCATCTTGAGAGGTGCATTTTGGGGCTTTAGCAGAAGTTCAAGGTAGGTACAGGTACAAAAAGCCTTCTGAAAGAAGAAGTCATGAAGTGGCATCCTGTTGTGCCAGGAATGTAGGACTACTCCTAACATAATGGTTAGCAAAACCAGAGAAGAAGCCATACCATATTATTTTCTGTCTATTCTTAGTGGTTTTGGAAACTTTTTCTGCTGCAGCTTAGGTATAGCAGAGGTGGAATTTGTTGTTAAGTTCCACAAAATTGTGATAACGTGAATTTTTCATATATAATAAGTGCTACCTTTTACTCGTAATTGTAAACCAGTTGCGGTTCTTTTATAGTGGAGTGTACTTTAATGATAAACCAGCAGATGTGAAAACTTCATAACTGAAGCTTGGTTTTCTCCCATTTACATAATTTACTTCTGGAACTTTTGTAACAAGTTATTTGGTTTGTATATAGTAACTACAGGTCTGTGACATAAGGTTTTTACTCAGTACAAGCTTCTTTATGTCTGGAAAGTTCAAAATATATTTAGGAAAGGTTAGGCATGTAATTTAGGTGCATCCATTCATAAGACCTTTTCTGGATATACTCAGCAGAATATTTAGTATTTAAATAGACCCTTATACACAGCTGATAATTTAATAGGCTTTGTATACACTTTGAAATCCATTGTGGTGTTTCTTTATCATGTGGCCAAACTAAATAAGTATTAAAACTTTCATAATAACTTCCAAGATTGTTTGTAAAATTGTCACTATTAAGTTACTTAATTCTAGATTAAATATGTCAATTTGTTATAACTGAGGTATTTAAATAGTTAGGAATAAGGCATTGAGAAAAATGTAAAGCTGTTGTATTGCATCCACAGCCAAAATATTAAAGAGCTGTCAGTCTCATAGACTGACTTGTACTATGCAATTTAATTAAACTTTAGATTTTTTTTCAGTAGATTACTATATTTTGAATTAATATATTTCGGGGTTTTTTTCCCCCTTAACATTGGCTGGTATTATTTTGTCTGTGTACCCAGTGTTTCATCAGTAAAACCCCATTATTTTTTCTGCGGAAATCAGTCTGAAAAAGATTACCATTGGAGTGTTAGACCCAGGTCAAATACATAATCTAAGTAAATTAAATTCAGATTTATTCCTGGGCATACAGTCAAAGGACAGTGGACAAGACTGTGTTTTAGAGAACACTGTATCACAATTCATCTTTTGGAACATCAACTGGATGTGATTTTTTTAAGTGCAGAAATCTGAATAGAGCTAATGGAGTAATACCAAGCGCATTTTCCTTTCATATCTGGCAGTAGGTTCACTTTGACAGTGAGATCCATCTCCTCTAATTTTAATTGCACTCCTATTGTTTGTGTTGGTCAGTGTAGATGGGTACAGGAAACCTCTTTTCAACTTAAAAAAGGAAAGAGGTTCCTTTACCTTTGTTCAGGCTTTTTCTGTGAAGGCTGTTTACAACTTTGCCATATGTTACATGGTTTTATAAGAAGCGGTTGAATCTATTGAGCTACACAAGTTGAGACCATAGCAACTTTCTCTGGCAGTGCTTTTCAATCGAGATTATGGATTCCCTTTCAGGTTTCTTGGGGTCTCCTTTACTCACCTCTGACTTTGATACAGACTTTATTGTCAGGCACATCATAAGTCATGGCAAACCATTAGGAAACATTTTCTTTAAGAGTCTAAAGGAAACATTGGGACTGTCAACTTGCAATACAACATTGGCTGACACCCAGACAACTGGGCACCTGGAGACCCTTTTGATGCCTCCAAACACTGATGTTCCCACCATCAGCTACTATAAATGTATCACAACTGCAAAATCATGGAATAGTCGAGGTTGGAAGGGACTTCTGAAAATTATGCAGTCCAATCTCACCTGCTCAGGGCAGTATAAAATGGAGTAGATTGTTCTGTACCACATACAGTCCGGTTTTGGTTTTTTCCAAGGATGGAAATTCCACAGCCTCTCTGAGTGAGCAACCTTTTCCACTGTCTGACCATCCTTATGGTAAAATTGAAAGGCCTCTAGTCTGGAGAAAGCCAGAATTAATTTGTAAATCAGGCAGTTACATGTAGGCTAAAAAAAAAATCTTTTAAACAAATACAACCTTTTGTATTTCTTGGATTGAATGAAGTCTAATAGAGTGACTATTCTGGCAGTTTTGAAGTACAAAAACTGCTTAGGTCTGTAGCTGGAAAAAAATTCCTGAGATTACACTGATTGTCCAAACTATACTATTAACAAATGTTCTAAAATTAGCCTCACTTGCTCATTGCAACTGTATGTTTGCCAATCGTGACCATTTTTTTCCTTAAGAGGAAATCTGTAGTAGAATACATGGTGGGCAAATGCCCAGTTTTGTTAATCACAAAAGCTTGATGGGAATGCATGAGGTCCGTGCTTGATGTAAGCTGTGCAGCACGTATAGGAGATGTGTTTCTCTCTGTAAATATTGAGAATCAAAGACAGATAATGCAGTCTATTTTTACCACATTTAAAACATCTAGTTTCTTTTGATTTACCTTATTAAACTATAGCATTTCAGCTCCATACAAGAACAGCATTTAATCTTCATCCCATCCTAGCAGAACAGAATATGGTATTCCTGAAAGCATTCTAATGACAAGAAAAAAGAGAACATAAAAGCTGTATGTAAAGTCATATATCTAAGCATATCGTATTCAGGGATACTATTATTCTAAGAAGCCAAGCAGAAATGAAACTTACAGGTTGAATATTGTTACCCTAAAAGTGTCAAGGAAATTTCAGGACAAAAATGACACTGAGAATTTTGTGGTGGGAAGTTGCTTGGAAATTGTTTTGTGCACACTCCTTGGCCTTACAATGGAAATATAACATGGAAAAGTCACTGTTCCAACATGTGGGAATGATCTCCTTGACGTCTTTTTGCAGTTGCAGCAGGCAGGCTGTTTTGTCCAGGGGAAGTGTGCAACAACCAATTAGTATTTATGGGTTTGGTCAGAATTCAAGAGAACCTAAAAATGTTCCAGACCTTTGCAAATTTCAACAGTAGAACTCTACCCCATTATTTTGTTGCAGTTACACAAATCACGTTGTACACGTCTAGTTTAAATGCAAATTGACTGTTCAAAGAACACAATACTGTAGATTTAGTGATGTATATTTTGCTATGTCAGGTGGTATAAGTTTCAAACATTAATAACTAATTAAATATGTAGTGGGAGCTAAGCGTAAAAAAAATGTGTAGACAAACAATAGCTTACTCAATTACCTTAATTTCTCTGTCTGTTAGTTTAAGATTGTCTATGTGAGCTTTGCACAAGAGAATTTTTTGACACTGTAGAGTAAGGATTACTAATTAGATTTTAGTGGATAACTCTTTCAGGCTTGCATTGAGTCAAGACGCTGCCGCCAGTTTGAGCCGTGATACAGCTACACTAGTCCAAGATCTTGTTGCTTCTGAAAGAGGCAGGCCAGGGTCCATCCCCTCAAGCTTGTTCTGCTGCCGGTACTTCATTTCCATCATCACTGGTGCTTTTTTGACCTTGCAGTGAGGGATACCAGGAAGCTGAGTCAGCAATTTTTTTTTTTTTTTTGCATTAGTTTCCTGCTGGTTTAGCTCTTTTAGCTAGCTAATGTTGGAATGAGAGGCAGTACAAGGGTGATAGTGAGGACAGATGTGTGGAAATGAGATCAGGAGATCTCTTGGCTTCCCTGCCTGGCAACAGCAAGTTGTATCATAAAATCTTCCGCTTTGATATATAGAAGAATTGCACTTCACCACCAAATTTAACTCCGGATCCAAATTCGGAAGTAATACACATGGTGATATCAATCTGGAAAAGTTGGTCAGAAACTGGTTTTGAGGTATGAAACAGCTGAGAAGCAAAGCTGTCCCCAGCCTGGCGTTCTGCAGAGCACAAATTCAGACTTGCGTAACCAGGTTCAATTTAGTTCAGAAGCGTTTTGCTGGTAACACATTTCAGATGAGCTGTGGAGCACTGAAAATTATGCAGTATAAGATAAGAGGAAAAAATGTACCTCATTTCAATCTCCCTTGCACATAGGCACACACATACACAAACTCGTTTCCTTCAAAAACTTATTTTCATCCTCTCTCTCTTTGGCTTGTAAGTAATGTATCTTTTGCAAGTCTAGCAGCTGTCAAAAGTACAATTTGCTGTTCAGCTTCATTTTCTGATCAATGTGCTATTAGTGTGTTTTAATTACTTAAGAATTTGCCCAAGATCTAATCTTCCATGTACATATGCATTAGTCTAGACTGCATTTGCTTGAGTCCATTTATCATGAAAAACAAAGTGAACTTACACAAAACAGGTCATCAGCTTGTGCTTAAAATAGATGCTGATGGATATTGAAGCTTAATAGAATGAAAAGTTGCATTAATTAATATCATAATATTGAATGCATTAACACTTTAAACACTGCCTACTAAATATTACTATAGCAAACTAACTTTTGATTCTTTATTCTCAGGTTCCCTCATTCAAGTCCCTTCAGTTGAGAGAGGAAAACTGAGTAAAGTTCGCCTGGGATCATTATCTTTGAAGAAAGAAGGAGAAAGGCAGTGCTTCTTATTTACAAAACATTTTTTAATATGTACACGAAGTTCAGGAGGAAAACTGCATCTTCTCAAGGTATAGACTTTACATTATGATTCAATTTACAAAATTAAAACACAGCTTCAGTGAAATTTCAACACTTCATTATTTTATGGCTTTAACCTGAGATTTATACATGTTGTTAGAAGTGAGGTGATACACAGTTAGTAACTTTGTCTTCTCATTGCAAACGATAGAATTCAGACAAAGTTCTTACTTTCTACAATTTCTTTTCTAGAACCATGTAATTCTAATAAGCTAGGGTCAGAAACAAGACATCACCATGTCTATTTGTATAAGCTAGCACTGAATGTAACTCAGTTTTCAGTGCATAGATCAGCCAGTGCAATATTAATGGAATTACCAAAGAATATTTTCCAGAGGTCTAATAAAATTAATTTTAAAAGTCAATTCTGTTTTCCTGAACAGCACATTCTCTGAAACTGAAAGCTCTTCTAAGAACACTCTAGTTTTATTTGTTGAGAATCAGGCTTTCATAATGTTGGCTTGTGAATGAAAAAATACTGGTAGTTTACAAAGTGCCTTATGTTAAATAGAGTTTTAATTTGACAAAGACATTTCTGAGATGTTATTAAGAGTGTTTGTATGCTTTCCTACTTTGCAACCCTTAAATAGATAAAGTATTTTGCAAAGTAAATAGAATATAACCGAACCTTTAAACGACCATGTATATATTTGATTTAAATTCAGGGAAGATGAAATTCTAGTTACCCTTTTTCAAACTTGTGAACAAGCCTGTGAGATAAATTATGGTGTGGTAAAAATGAAAGAAATTTTGTACATTTGAGAATATTATAGATTTGTTGGATTAAGAAAAATGTCATATTTAATCGGCTTGGATTTAGTTCCTAGAGGAAAAATTTTCATGAGGAAATTGATGTACGTTTGTAAGAGCTCTGAGTAATGTAAAATCTTAGAGTAAGCTATATCAACGTTTAAAAAAATTACAAGGACAAATGCGAAAAAATGTCAAAATTTGTGAAAAATGTGCTTTGTTTTCATAGACAGGAGGTGTTCTGTCTTTAATAGAGTGCACTCTGATTGAGGAGACAGATGCGAGTGATGATGATTGTAAGTTGCATTCAGCTGTTTGTAGTAATTGCAGTTTCTAGTTTCTTAAAATTGATACTCTTTGTTTATTTTTTGTAAGAGCAAGTTGATATGTTTTCCACTTTCATGAAACCAGAGGAATACAGCGTTAGTTGTTTTAATAATGGACATGCTGGCTTGCATAAGGGTTTGTTTTCTTACTTTTGTTCTTGTTGTTGACATCCCACATAGGATTTTCAAGTAGACTGACTGAAGGAATGTGACAAATTATTTGCTGACTTTTGTATAAAAGTTCACCCTGAAGATCTTGGAAAGAAAAATTGTGCCTTAAAACAAGCAGCAGATAATTGTTTTTTTAAATACATAGGAGTTGAGTGAGTTGGCAGAATTAGTGGAAAGTTTTTGTCTTGGCCTGCCTACAAATCTTGACTGCAAGCTTGTTCAAATGAAATAACAAAACACATTCCCAAGCTGATTTTATTATTACTCATTTTGGCTTCCGTCTAACAGTCTTAGTCAAGTTTTGCGTATGCATTGTGGAAGTAGTTTCATTAATTTCAGTGATACTTGTAGTATGCTGGGAATATATCAGCATAGAAGCATTAGGAGGAATTTAGCCTCATTTGGCATCTTTAAATTTATATCAACTCCTGCTATTGCATGTTTGTAACTTTTTTTGTATGTGGTGTATGTGAAAAGCACAACCGGTTTTGGATCCCCAATTGGATTTACTCTGTCAGACAGGTGTTTTAAACTAACTTCCATTTTAAATTACACCATTACTTTCTTTGCTTTGTAGTCTGAAATCTCACATTTTGACTTTTCTTCCCCCTTCTGCCTAAAGCAAAAGGCTCTGGACAGGTGTTTGGACACCTTGACTTCAAGCTTGTAGTGGAACCTACAGATGCTCCTCCTTTTACTGTTGTCCTTTTAGCCCCATCACGACAGGAGAAAGCTGCATGGACAAGTGATATAAGTCAGGTAACAATGCATTCTTTAGCTTGTTTGTATTGAAATCTTAGTTTATTCTGTGTTTCTGAAAACTAAACTAAGAGAGGGATGTTGATTTGCTATGATGTATACGAGAAACCCTTAGTGTTACCTATTTTCCTCGAAATTTTGTCTTTGCATTTGAGCCACCAGTGATATGTGTTTCTCAGTCAGAGAGATGTGATATAAAAACCAAAATTGTCAGTTTACAGGCATTAACCTAATCGTAGCCATTTTTATGTTTAAGGAGAGCCCATACAGATATGTATTTTAATTGAAGAATGGTAGTATGTTTTTATTCATAACTTTCATACAGATGAAAAAACAGCTGAGAATCCTGACAGGGAAAACGATACCATATCACATAAATATCATATTCCATGCAGTGAGGAAATGAGATAAACTCTTTTCCACCAAAAGAATACTAAAAAAGTATTGTAAATAATTACTAAGCATTCTCACAGTCTGTAGGAACTGGCTTTATTGTGCATGAAGAAAATTGTCAGGGGTAAACGTTTTGGTTTTTGACTCCTTTTGGCTAAAAGTATAGCAGACAAACTTTTATCAGAATCTATTTGTGGAAAGAAGTTGAATACACTGTGAAAAATCTGAACTTTGAACTAACCAGATCTGAATTTAGGCTATTGCTATATGCTCTGCATGCAACCGACTAGTAGATAGATTTCTCATAGTTCTGAATTTGAGTCCTATCCTATATTAATTTCAGGAGAAATAGTTGATTAGACCCATATCAGTGTGGAATTTCTAAAGATGCTACCATTGCTGGCCACATCTCCAGATGAATTATCATTGTAATGAGTAAAAATTGCTTATAAATAAATGTTCTGATTTCCTTTCTTTTTAAACTAACTTTTTTAAAGGAACAAAACTTGTAAGTGAAAATCTGAGAAAAGTGAGGTCTCTTAGCATTGTCAGGCTGAAAAAGCTTCTCCAGCCTTACAAAGGAAGGGAAGCCAGAGATGCTGATGGGATAAGCAGCAGCTTACAAGGAAAAAGAAAATGAATAACAAGGGGTTCAAGATGCTGTGCAGACTGCACAGACATCTGGGACATGAATTGGTATCACTACTTACAAGGAACAATTGAGTCAGTTGACTTAGTGCTTATGGTCAATCTGGAGAGCAAGAAAGAAGAAAGTTAACACCAGAAACATTCTATGAGTGTTTTGCTGGACAAAGAAATTTGGGGTGAAACGCTGGATAATACATGAGAACTTCTAAACAATTTTGAGACCAGTTGTCTCTTGAAAACCAAGTGCTGTTTTTGATTAAGCCCATTGCCAGCAGAAACCTTGCTGTAAAAAATTGCTGAATTGCTTGCTTAGAAGCATTTTTTTCTTTTTAATCCTGGCTACAACCCTCAAGGAGAACACAGAAACTATGCGAACAAAAAGGGTGCATAAAAGTATTTCTTTAGTAAATATGTGTTCTCCTAGCTTTGCAAGTGGAAAAAGAATACATGTAGTTGCTGTCACTCACAGCATTAGTGTTGGTGTCCAGAATTATGCATCTTATTAAATTATATATGCAAATGACAAGTAATGTTTGTCTATATATTCCTAGTTGAGGCTTCTCAAATCTATATTCCTTTCATACAAACTATGTAATACTTAGGAAAAATGCATGGATTTTGTTGATGCTGAGGAAGCCTTTTCTCTTCTCATCTGAGCTTGTTGTCTTTTGGCCCAAGATCATCATTATACTCATTCTTTATCTAGAATGATAATATCTGTCAGGGAGGTGGTAAACACTAAGCCTATGCAGGCTAAGAACAACAATACTGAGTTACCTCAGGTGGTTTTATGATCTAGTGCTAAGGACTTCTTTGTGACATTTACAATTCACATGGAGGAAACATTTTATTGGATGTGTTTTTCTCTCTGTTTTTAGGTAGCAGTTTGATAAAGTCATAGTGTAGATTGTAACAACTGCACTTTTCAAATAATCTTAAATACTTGAATTTAAAAACACATATAGCTATATAGATCATATTTTAACCATATAGCTAAGTGGATGTATTTTAAACCTGAAAAGGCCTCTGATTGTCTTGTTTGACAAATCTAACATCAGTCATTATTTTGCTATGCGATGTTCCAAAGCCAGCAGACTACTTTCATTCTTAAAGTCAAAGTAAATGTATATGACAGTTTTGGAGTGTCCATTTTATTGACGTGAGGAAGCAGTGTTTTTGTATACAAACATGTATGACACTTAACGAATAAAACTAGAAAGTGTTGTAAAGCCAAGAGTCCTGCAGTGTTATGTAGCAGGTGCTTGTTGCAGACTGTATAAGCCCAATCCACTGGCAGACTCTCTGCTGACTTCCAAGACCAAGACTTGTGCTGCTGCATTATCTGAACTCCATGTAAAAGCACAAAGCAGAAGATAATGGTGTAAAAATGGCTTTGAGCTACCGCTGTGTACCATCAACAACGAGCTGCTTTGCGTCTTGAAGAAGGGCACATGCACCCCTAGCTTGTGTAATTTCTAAAGCAATATGTGCTGTGACCATGCCCCAGGAGTGTCTTTCCAGCCTCTAAGACGTATCCCAAAACTTTTATACAAGAGTTTGCAAAGAACTCCTTGGGGCAGTATCTTCAGAGCTACGATTCACCTTAACGGCACCACTTGAGCTTTTACAACTGTGTTTCTAGAAATGGTTTATAATTCTCTTTGGTCTTTTTGCACAGTGTAAAGCTTAAGACGTTAGTGTATCTGTTTGTGTTTAAAGTACTCTCACTTTATTGCAGTATTGATTTTTCAGGCTTAACACTCATTCAGGAAAAGCTAGAGATACTTAATTTGGTTCAGTTTCAAAGGGACTTCAAGGGACATTTCACTTCCAACTCAAAATACTTAATAAATTGGGAAGAAGAATGCTGAGCTGAGTACTTGAGTGTGCAGGTAAAGGTGTGTGGATATGTAAATGTGTGAATCGAAGGCAGAAGACACTATCATTCTCGCACCACTGCTTTGCATTTATAAAAATACCTTGTACCAATCAGTCTGTAAAAGCTATGCTCTAGACCTACAGTGATATGAAAAGTGTGGAAATAAGTGTCATTATCCTGTGTTTTGATTTTAACAATTTTCAATGTTTATTTTCACAGTGCATTGATAATATAAGGTGCAATGGTTTAATGACCATAGTGTTTGAAGAAAACTCTAAAGTCACGGTGCCACATATGATCAAGTAAGTGCAGCATTTTTTTTCCCCAATGAACAAAATAACAAAAAAACCCTAAAAATGTGTATTTGGAAAGTACAATAATTTGATATATTTTTCCCCATTTTTGCTGAACTGAATTAATTCTACATCCCAAAATACATCTTTTCAAATCTCCTTCTTGAAATGGTAGAGATGGCTCAAAATATTAAACTCTCAGTTCACAGTATTGGAATGTATAAGATCACAGCTCAGATTTTTCTGTTGTTTATGAAGCTGCCTTCAGTTATGCTTCAGATGAATAATTTTATTCTGTCTTAATTTTTCTCTGTCATACAACTCATGATTTTATTGAATATGTTTTTAAATATCTTCAAAATTTAGGTGACTGCACAAATATCATTTTCCAAGGTATTTTGTTGTATTAGCCAAAATTCTTATTCTCTTTCTTTCCCTTATTTCTGAGAAAAAAGAAAAATTCTCAGAATTTTAATTGATCACATCAAGGTAACTTCATTATTTATAAACCTGCTTCACCCTTGGATTCTTTGTGTCATTTATTTTAATAAGTAATTTTTATTTGTAGACAGCAATTTTCAGTATATGATTCCGAATTTCTAACATAGTTTTACCTCTTGGGTCCTCTACAGATCTGTATTTACATGAGTTTTACCTACTGTTATCCAATATAAATATTAAGGAATAGAACATGGGGTGGAAATAAAATATTTGCTTTCATACTGTTATCTGTCACTAGACCATTTTTCTGTCTTGGAGGTGCTCTATACATGAAGGTTTCGCCAACACCTCTTTTGCAGTTGTTGCCTCTACTCTCTTTGTGTATGTTTAGAAATTAAAAAAAGAGATAACGTCTGTGAATACCCTGTTAGGGCAGATACCTTTGGTCCCTGGAAAGAAAGCGTTTTATTGTCTTTGGTTTCATTCCAGGAACTCTCCAGTGTGCAAAGAGTTCTGTTACCTGCTGAATGTTAAAAATACGCTAACCTGTGTTCAATTTGAAAAGTACCGCAAGGCCTTGATCCCAATATCAAGACAAATCTTAATTCTAACAAACATACAGGAGCTTAACAACAGACACAGATTTGGTGTTCTCTTTCTGAGGTTTTACTCTTCTGATTTTTAGCACACATTGACTTTTAGAGTCACACATCTTTGGATGAAAATTTTAAAAATGCCTCTTTGCTGAGGACCCAGCTTAAGAAAGACTTGTTTTTGTTGTTTCATTCATGGAATGTAGTGTGGAATTGTGTGTAATACCTTCACACTGTATTCTAAGAAAATCCAATAATTTTTGATTAAAAGATTAGGCAGTATTGAAAGATGCTTTACTTAGTATCCATCACATTTTTTTTACATACTCAGCCTTCAACTAGATAAAATCAACCAAAACACAATTTGGGGAGAAAAAAAGGCATAATGAGTAGGGTTATGTAAAGGATTGATTTTTGTTTCGACGTTCAAACAAGTAGTCCATTTTTTTTTTCACTGAAACAAAGACTCTCCGTGATTTCTGTGTTGATATTTGAGATGCTTCATGCTGTTCCATTTCCTTTTTTAAAAAATAAGTAGTTCTTGGAGCCTGAGGGCAGGTGTTACCTTACAGATGAGCCTTAAGCTTATCTAAGGGGTTAATTTTGCTGGCTTTTGCTAGGGTCCACTAGTTTTTTTACATAAAGCTATAGCCCAACAGAAAAAAAATTGCAGTCAGTCCATTACTATTCTGTAGTGAGCTTCTAGTGATATGGGACTACAGGCTACAATGACCTGAGAGAGACGAAAGTGGATAAATCTGCCTCCTGTTCCATTTCAGAAATTTAAGCATCGTTAATGGTGTCTTAGACTTTGAAATGTAAATTAATTATTTCCAAAAATAAGATTTAAATTTTCTTAGTTCTGGCATAAAATGTAACTGAATGTAAACAGGTATCACCACAGATTTAGAGTTTTCTTGTGTTGATGAAATACAAGAATGCATATATATTTGCTGCTTCTTTGTTGACAGGACCAGCTAAAGTGATACCACTACTGTACCATAATCACTCGTCTTCTTTGGTAAAATGCTCTAAATTTATTTTTTGTGTAGATCTGATGCTCGTCTTCATAGAGATGACATTGATATCTGCTTCAGCAAAACACTGAATTCCTGCAAAGTACCCCAAATCCGTTATGCAAGCGTCGAGCGTCTTTTGGAGCGGCTAACAGACTTGCGGTTTCTGAGTATTGATTTCCTGAACACCTTCCTGCATACTTACCGCATATTTACTACCGCAGCTGTTGTACTAGAAAAACTTTCAGACATATACAGACGGCCATTCACTTCCATTCCCGTCAGGTGAGCTCTGGGGCTTTTCCCTTCTATCATAGGTTTCTTGTAGAATTAGTTGTTAGATTTTTTTACAATTATTTCCTGTTACATAAATGATATAATCAAGGAGTTCTTCCTTTGTAATTAGGACGTAGGTTTTTAGGTAAGTGTGTCTCAATTTTCTGCCCTGGCTTTGAGAATTGTGTCGTACAGATTTTGCTGTGCCCTGCAGATTTGCACAAAATTTGTGTGTGTTTTCACATACATCTTTTCAGCATTTGTTATTAAATGTTGCTTTTGTTTTGTTTCTTACTCTCAGGTCTTTGGAGTTATTCTTTGCTACCAGTCAAAACAACAGAGGCGAGTACTTAGCTGATGGGAAGTCACCACATCTCTGTCGCAAGTTTTCTTCCCCTCCTCCGCTGTCACTGTCCAGAACTTCCTCACCTGTCAGAACCCGAAAACTGTCGTTGACCTCACCACTGAATTCAAGGATTGGTGCCCTTGACCTCTCTACTTCATCTGTGGCAAGCAGTCCTACCTCGACATACAGCCCAGCCACCTCCCCGCCACCAACGGGTAGCAAAGTACCGCTGGACCTTAGCAAAGGGCCCTCCTCTCCAGAGCAAAGCCCTGGCTCCATAGAGGACAGCTTAGAGAACCCTCGCGTTGACCTCTGTAACAAGCTGAGGAGAAGCATTCGACGAGGTATTATATACCAACAAAATACTAAATGTCACTTTGATAAATCATAGAATAGTTTGGGGTGGAAGGGACCATCAAAGCTCATCTAGTGCAAGCACCCCTGCAATGAGCAGGGACATCTTCACCCAGATCAGGTAGCTCAGAGCCCCATCCAGCCATATGGTAGGCTTGACTTTTACCAGATTACTGCTGAGAAGTTGTTTCTCATGTCTTCTTTCTTTTTCCTCCCGATCACCATAAGCTGTGTAGTGAAACCAAATGCTCTGATGTTGAGGGAATAGAGTGCACTGTCAGCAAGTTTGCTGATGACACCCAGCTGGGAGGAATGGCTGACCCGCCAGAAGGCTGTGCTGCCGTCCAGAGACCTGAACAGGCTGGAGAGCTGGGTGGGGAAAAATGTAATGAAATAGAACAAGCACAAGTGTAGAGTCTTGCATCTGGGCAGGAACAACCCCAGGTTCCAGTATAGGTTGGGGAATAACCTATTAGAGAGCAGTGTAGGGAAAAGGACCTGGGGTCTGGTGGACAGCAGGATGACCATGAGCCAGCACTGTGCCCTTGTGGCCAGGAAGGCCAATGGTACCTGGGGTGGATTAGAAGGGGGGTGGTCAGTAGGTCAGAGAGGTTCTCCTTCCTCTCTACTCTGCCCTGGGGAGACCACACCTGGAATATTGTGTCCAGTTGTGGGCCCCTCAGTTCCAGCAGGACAGGGAACTGCTGGAGAGAGTCCAGCGCAGGGCAACAAAGATGCTGAAGGGAGTGGAGCACCTCCCGTGTGAGGAAAGGCTGAGGGAGCTGGGGCTCTGGAGCTGGAGAAGAGGAGACTGAGGGGTGACCTCATTAATGGTTATAAATATATGAAGGGTGAGTGTCAGGAGGATGGAGCCAGGCTCTTCTTGGTGACAGCCAATGGTAAGGCAAGGGGTAATGGGTACAAACTGGAACACAAGAGGTCCCTGCTGCCCACGGAGGTTGTGGAGTCTCGTTCTCTGCAGACATTCAAACCCTCCTGGACACCTTCCTGTGTAACCTCATCTGGGTGTTCCTGCTCCAGCAGGGGGATTGGACTGGATGATCCCTGACATTCTGTGAATCTGTGATTCTGTGATGTTTCTTCCCTAGTGCAGGCTGTGATGTATTGTCTGTTTCCACCGCTTTCTTGCTTCTTTGTAGGTATGGCAGAATGACCTTGTAAATTTTCACTTCAGCAGAGTGTTAAGCAGAACAGCAGAAGGAAATATTTGATGACAGTTTTGTTTCCTGAGTGAAAGATTTTGGAGTTGTACCATTGCAACACGAAGTAAAATATTACATTAAAAAGAAGTAGGGATGTAAAGACATACCAGCTTTAACATGTTACATGACAGGGCTGGTTTTCCAGAGAGATTTCATCGCTATAATTCATGTGATGCACTTGGTACTTTGGTGAGATTTATAATACCTGGTCGTTATCCATCCAGAAGGTAGATGTCTAAATTAGATTCATTACTCCTGTGCAAAAGCCTGTTTTCCTCTATGGATTGTGCAAGGCACCTTGGAATAGGTACTACTTTCAGAAGGCTAAAGTCAGTTGATATAAACCTCACTGTGGGCATTTCACAGAATCACACAGAATCACAGAATGTTAGGGATTTTAGAATGGGATAATTGTATTTGGATGGCAAATAAAGTAGCTCTAATCTTACAGGATGAATTACAATAGAAGTATGTAGTAATTTTTTTGTTGTCATTGAGTAAATTTAAAAATGCTATTTTATTCATAAAATTCACATTTAGAAATGGTCTTACATTGCCTGATTTGCAGTCTGAAGAATTTGAACTGCAAATCTGAGCAAAATGTAGCTCAATTTTAATTGAAAGTACTGTAACAGTGAAAACTGATAAAAACCAAGAGAAAAGAATTAAAATATTACAAAACATAAACTAAGAAAAATATGATTGAGGTGTTATTTCTACTCCTTACTGATGAATTAAGTGTCTAGGTAAAAAATCTGACATTATATTATGTGTAGGGATTGTTTTCACAGAATGTAGTCTACTGTTTAAAAAAAATTCTTAACAGGCAAGCTTCCCAACTTAGCATTACAGGAGTCTATGCTTCCCCTTGCTTTATGCTTTCATAAAATGCTGTTTGGCTGTTCCAGTTAATAATTGTATTTCTGTATGCTGGATGTTTTAAATGAATAGCATGACAGATTACATGTATATAAACTACAATCTTTATCATATAGAATTGGGAAGATTCTTCTTGTGAACTACTATAACTACTGACTGCACTCTGTGCTTTAAAAAAGCAAATATTAAAGCTCCATGCTGTAGTTTCCAATGGCCTCTTGATATTTTCAGAGAACACTTATAATTTAATAATAAATTAATATACTATACACTAATATACTATATACATGTGATAGCACAGCATGTCCCAAAATACAGGCCATGCATTAAAATGAATTGTACACAGGTAACTGCAGTGTTAGGTGTAATGTTTTTTGCTCTCCCCTGGAAAGTAAACTAGTAAAGAATAGGTTACTCTGGCCCAGTATTAGCACTGGGCATTGTTGCAGAGATACTTAGATTTCGCATTCCAGTCTGTCAAAGCTGGACGTGTCATCTGGACAGCATGAAGAGCATTAGGAAATGGCAAGAACCTCATATAAATGCTAAATTGCTGTCTGTGCAGTGTCTCCAGTCCCTTTGGGGATTTCCTGCTGAACAGTTTGCACTCAGTTTGGAGGAATTTGCAACTAGATAGGTCTGTTCTGCAGGGGAAAGTCCCTTTGTCACCCACCTGCATAGAGCATGTTGAGGAAGAGGAGTAACTTTGAAAAGAAATCTCACATGGAGGATGGAAATGGTAGTAGGAAAACTGAAAAAATTATAAGCTGCGTGTTTCCTAACATATGTAATGTATGTCTTTGTTTCTGAAGATTTCTGGATAAGGAAGCTAGCTCTACTTAATCAGGATTCACCACTCCATTGTAGCTAATACTGTTGCTCTAGTACTGCCAGATTCCCGGTAAAAATACTATGGCTTGCTCTAAATCAAATGTAACCATACAAATTCTGTTTCCCAGCACATATTATTATGGTGGTTGTTGTTCTTCTTGAATGTTGTCCATTTATATCCTGGAATTTCCACCTTCTTCACCCACTTCCAAAGTTTGCTTTTGAAGTTTGCTTTTGAAGTTAGCTTTTGAAGTTTTTCTTTTCCAAAGCTTTTGTTTATACATATATTTATATATACAATACTTAGGCTGCAGACACAGTTGTCATTCATATGAAATGTAGGATATATTTTGTGGGCTTGTTCTCCCTCATTTCAGAAGTAAAATTTCTGCCATTCTTTTTTTTTTATGCTTCTAGTAGAACTCCTCCACGGAGTAATCTACTCTCCAGTGCTCTTTGGCCATTTTATTGGGCAGTTTTTGATTACACATAGTCATCCAACAAGGATTCTTCTTCCTAGCTCATCTAAAAACTGTGAGGTCAAGTATCGTTACTGCATGTGCATTTCATTGCATATTCTGCTGAGTTAAAATGCAGTCTTAACCCAAGCTATTTTTAAAACAGTCAACTTGCTGGTTTTTTTCACCAAGTTCTTTATTTATGAGCTTTTGTGTAGCTATGTCATTGGTATGAAAGTTCCCCAGTCCTTTAACTCCGTCCAAAGGATAATTATTGCTGAGTCTTCTCATTTCAAAAATTTAATGGCAAGTTCAAGAAGCAGTACTGTTTAAAAAAACTATAAACCACAGATTAAACATAACCAACCCTGTGTTAGATTGCATTTCGTGGTATTAGGTTTGTATTGAAACATTGGTATTAAGTGCTAATGATTAATGGACACTTTTTAAACATGACCTTTCAGTGAATCCCTCTTTGACATATATATTCTTTTTAATCAATGCAGTACAGCTCGTATTGTTCAAAGTTGATCATTAGTAAATGTTCTGTCTTTTGGTGTTTGTAAACTAAGAGTCTCGAATCACCTGCATATTCTAAAATCTCTGCAGAGGTACTCCATACCTAAGGCAAACTAATCTGACTGCACTCCGTGCTTTAAAAAAGCAAATATTAAAGCTCCATGCTGTAGTTTCCTATGGCCTCTGGATATTTTCGAAGAACACTTATAATTTAATAATAATATAATTAATTATATATAGTATAGTATAGTATAGTATAGTATAGTATAGTATAGTATAGTATAGTATATATTAATAGTATAATATAGTATAACAATATACTGTAATATAACATAATGTAATGACATAATATACGTTAGAGAGTTGTAAATTATTAATGGTCATCCCAGTATTAACATTTATTCTCTTTTAAAGCAGCAGTTCTAGAATCTGTATCAGTGGACCGGACAATTCCTGAAAGCAGCTCAGCAGTGGACACCACAGAGCTTTCGCCGTGTAGATCCCCTTCAACACCACGTCATCTCCGCTATCGTCAACCAGGAGGTAAGAACCTGATGGTTCCTGCCTCTGTCAGTCACTTTAAAGAGTTTAAATACTGTAGCTTTAATCTTTGCCGGATATTAGAAAATAATAATGTTTGAATGTGTTTTGCTTGTATTTTCCTTATTTCTCACATATTAAAAAAAACAGTATGTGAATTACACTAGTTAATTTGTATACTATAACAAGGGACTTAAGTATGATGAAATGTTCTTAAATAGCTCGAGCAGGATGTGCCCAAGTTCAGGATTAATATTCAGTCAGTCCTATTCTCACAAAACTCCCAAGGCCTGGCAGATTTTTTGCAGCTACTAAGAGGACATATTTTGGGCACTGCACGAAAATGAAATATACAACCATTATTGTCAATGGGGAGTGACTGTGTCTGTTTCTCTGTATAGCACTGAACATTTACAGATGGTGTCACATTATTCGTTCCAAAATTCGAATAAACTGCTCAACTGAAGAGGAAAAGTGAGAGCTGGAGCTCCTCAAATAGCTCTCACATGGCTCTTTGAAATCATTAACAGAGCAGTGAGCTACATCCGTGAACGTTTAAAATGCTGCCATCTCATTCAAGCCAGATTTCTAGGCAATTATTTCATGCCTGACATTAAAACAACAAAAACAGAGCAGAGTCTTCTCAAATGTTAATAAGTTTCTGAGGCACTTTATTTTTAAACCAATAGTAATCTTCTGTTATTGAGCATGTTTGTGGTGAGATGGCAAGATTTGAGGGTTGCAAACGGTGAGGAACAGTGCCATGTTATCTGAGTACTAGTCAGAGGCAATGTTCACAGGACTCTATATAGAGAAAGTTTGATAAATAGTGCAAAATGGTACTCATCCTAGGGAGTGACCTGGGAAAATACATGGATCTAGTGATCAGAAGCTGGTTAATATGCTTAGTCTTCCTACACAATTTTTTGTTTAGGTTAATTTTCTACACTATTGGTTTTGTTTGTTGTTTTGTTTTTTTTTTTTCCGTTTTCTGTTTGGTTACTGCCTGTTCCTCACCTTTGCAGTGTCTTAGATATGTTTTTCTGTAGCAACATTAATGACACCAACCTGGAAATAAAACTTAAATCACAGGTATAATGATGATATTTTTATTTCCTTTACTATAAAGTCCTCTGGCAATGGAAACATAAAATGTTCATGAAGTATAAACATTAACGAAGATTTTAAATATTATTGTTGCTTAACTTAAAAAATATGAGAGGTATGTAGAAGCTGTTAACTTTTCTCTCTCTGTTCCCTTTACAGTACAAACTGCTGACAACAGCCACTGTTCGGTTTCTCCTGCTTCTGCTTTTGCTATTGCTACAGCTGCAGCAGGGCACGGGAGTCCACCAGGTGAGAGAAACATGCTGCAAAAACAGAGACATAGCAAAAGGAAACCTAGGTCTGAAGAGGCAAATATTTCACAAGAACTTGCTTATCTGAATCCTAAATAGCCACTGATCTGTTACTTTAAGCTGCTGGTGTTTGAGTCTGGAATCCTGCCCTTTTTGTGGACGTTGCAGTGCAACATTCACAGATAATTGGAGCCTTGGCTTCCAGTTATGTGGCCATTATGGAAATATTTCTAATGTAATTCATTTAATTGAAATTGACCCATAAAAATGACTAAAACAGCTTGAGACAGACTGTTCAGGTACACCCACCCTGTTGCATTTACTGCTGTGGCAGTTTGGAAATTTTAGCTAATGAAGCAATTTATGTCACCAAAGAGTAAAATTGTCTTTTAGGCTGTATACATATCACCCTGTGCTGGGGAACTGCCAGCAACCATCACCATGTCTACTTGAAAAAATGAAATTATGACAGCGTATTCAAAAATATCTTTTAGAGCAAAACAGGAAAGCTAATAAACAAGGACTGCATAGTGTACCACATACCTTCAAGAAACTCATGTGAGCTTTGTGCCTTTGTTTTGCGGACTCTAAAGAGATTGCCAAACTATTCCGAGAGATTTTGAACTATCGTGTTATAAACCAATGATATCTTTTGTTGCTGACATAAATCAGAATTATGTTTACCACTCCACATTTTCAGTTAATCATCTATCAGTTGAATTCCTGTATTCCATCTTTAATATTTCTAGTCCAGTCTACTACTGAAATATTAATATTTTACATATGTGAAATCTGCTGAACATCTAGGTTGTATGTTCCATGGTTTTATTTTTTTGTATTCATTTGCAATTTAAGATTTTATATTGAAAATGGGCCTTTTTATGTCCAAGGTTGGTACGCATAAGAGCAGTTTACTTAACTACATTATTGCAAGAGTGTACTGTATGTTCCTTGGAAAGCAGATACGTTGTCTACTAACTGGAGGTATCTAGTGCAACTTAAAGCATTGATTTACTTTTGAATTCACTTGCTGTCTCACTGTGTATCCTTTCACATATTAATACCTTCCACAGAGTCCTGTGCTGGACCATGTTACAAATAAGCAACTTTTTTAAAGTCCACAAAATCACTTTCACCTTTCATTGACACACTCAAACTCCACATTCATTTCGATGATGTATGACAAAGCTTAGTCCAACTGTGAATTAACACGTGCTTCTTTTCCATCATAACCGCTGGAATATCAAGAAACTGCTTTGAAGACCCTAGTCTTAAAATCAGCCATGAAATTCTATGCAAGTCAGTAAATGGTCACCACTGATTTCAGTGAACTTTGTGTTGAGTGTGTCTAAAGTTGTGATCATTCGCTTGATGAGTGAGCAGGCTTCATGAGAAAATGATTTCTGGATAAAGGTGGATCAGAGCTCCTATTACTCTTGAGTACATTGGTGATCTTTGGATGATCACAGAGAGTAATGTTCAGTGTTAGGAGCTTTATGAACCTGTCACAAACACATATTTAGTAAATCTTTTCTGAAATTATTAATATCCTCTGCCGTTGGAATCAGACATTGCCAATGAATCAGCAGCACATTTTGCGCTATCAATTAATTCCAGTACATTTACAAATTGTTCAAAAAATCAGTAAGAATAAAAAGAATACTGCTTTTCTCACTAGGACAAGCTCAGTTAAAAATTACTGCTTTTATATTGCTGAAAGCACAGCTTTTCAGTATTTTTACTGTTGAAGTATGAGAGAAAATAAAATCTACAAGTATGCAATCAATTGAAGGAATACCAAAGCGTGAGGATGCTGAAAAAGGGAAAAAAACAACATCCCTGGTATTCTCAAGTACGTTTTTTCTGTTGCCGTTTAAGCTAATTCTGCATAAAAGGTCATTCTCCTGGGTTATGTAGAGAAATAGTAAGAAGGTTCTGCAGCAAATCTAACAAGTGTGTGATGGGGAGTCTCAGGAGACTGAGCTGGAGCAAGGCTGTCCATCTGCAATCAATATGAAAATTGAAGCTTAAACAGGTGAATCACCTATTTTGTAACTTGATGCAATTAATCATGATGGAGATGGTATTAAAATTTCAGAGTCATGCAGTTCAAATTTTATTTCTTCCTCATGTATATGTTACCATAATTAAGTAAGATCTGAGGCTTACAATAGATAGTTCCATTAAATGATCTTAGTGCTCAGCAGGAGCCAAAAAGGTAAAGAAACATCAGGAGTTATTAGGAAAGGAACAGACAACAAAGCAGAGAGGACCATTGTGCTTCCACAGTATAAATCCAGAATTTGCACATGTATTGTAGACTGTGTACGGGGGATAAGAACTAGAGGAGGTTGAGACTTTGCAGTTGAAGACAAGTGGAAATATGATGAAATGGCTTCTGTGCATTTGAAGTTTAGAGAAGAAATGACCTGAAGGGTTGATGAGAAAGTTCTGCAATATCATGGATATCATAGGGAGAAGTAGTAGGCATTTGTTGCTTTTTCTGATGCAGGAACTAGGAAGCATCAGATAAATTTCATGAGGCCAAGGTTCAAAACAAGTTTGTGGTTGGTTGTGGAACAAATAGAAGGCCTGTGAGATTCTGCTGAGGGACATTGTGAAGGGAAGAAACTTAAGCAGCTTCAAAAAGTGGACAGATACCTGCAAGTGAGTAGTAGTTACCTAGCTACCTGCAAGTCATTAGTAGTTACCACACCAGCAAACTAGAAATGGTTCAGGAGTTTAAATCAGTTGGAGGTTGTGCGAGAGTATTAGGAGGTAAGAGTCATCTGTGTGTCTTTTGTTCTTGCTGTTCCCTGAAGCCTTATGGCTGTTTTGTTTTATTTTGTTTTCCTAGGGTATGATCTCTTAGCTCCTCTTAACTTTTTGTGTTCCCATTCTGAGTGTTCAGGGATGCATGGGGGCAGGCAGGTCAACCAGCTCATTGGAAAGCTCTATAGTCACACTACAGAACCAGAAATGAAGAATACTTAATCATCTCCTGTGGAGAATGTTGGCCATAACATTTTATAATGGCTGTCACCATGCAATGGTTAGTTACTTACTGATAAGTAAGAAAAGCTCTGACAAGCTCTCCCAGGGCTTTGCTTATTATAAGCAATGGGGGGAAACGCTGCATATGTTGGTCTTGCCTGCAGGTTTCCTGAGCGCAGGTGACTTCATGGGAAGCCAAAATTGAAAGACTTTTTGGTATTTTGGTCTGTTTTAGATGTTGTTGTGCTTTCCGCTTTGGATGCAGCCTCAGGACAGGGCATGTTGGCAGCGTTTTTGGTCTGCTCCATCCCTGCTCTGTGGGGATCGGTGCTGTGCGTCAGGGACCTTGACAGTTTTTCCTCATCTGTTGGGTTCATTTGTTTTCTGAATGAACATGAGGTGCACCTGTAGGGCTAGCAGGGCTCTAAGAAGAGCTCATGCATCGGTAGCCCCACCACACAGCTTATGAGCTGCCAAAAAGGAGATGCTCCGCACCATGGCATTGCTCTGCGGCGTGTAGAGCTCCTGCAGGATATATGGAATCTTTATTTGAACCAGGAGAGTTGAGGTCCTTGTGCTATTCAGCAGTTTTTTTTAACTCACTGGTTTTGTTGCTATTAATTTCAGTTATTTTACAGGTAGCTGCTTTTATGATGCCAAGCTGTACTACTCGTCCTATTGTCTAGTTGATCTGTCTAGTTAGATATTAATCTCTAAATATGTTAAACTTGTTTTTGTCTATTCTCTTCTACAAAATTTGCATAAAACTTGTTTATTTTAACAGCATGATAGAAGTAAATGGAAATATGAAGTGAAAGTAAAGAAAGTTAAATAAGGCACACAGCGTGGTGCCTGCATGAATGAGATGCACAATAGGGATTAATAGAGAATGTTGTGTCTTTTACATGTCTTCTGTGCTTTGAGGGATGTGAAGGATGGCTGGATGGTTCATGGGTTGCTGCAGTTGTTCTCTGTCACCATTGACAAGTTGCTGCACACCTTCATTCCTTTCTCAACTTACTGAAATAGGGTAATAATATTAGTGCATTCTGTCATAGAAATTGACAGGTCAAAACCATTTTTATTCTGCAGCCTTACAGCTTTCTTTCATTGCAATGAAGCTTGTTTTTCAGCAAGGGGAGATAACAAAGTTATGCAAGCATCCTTCTCTCGTAGTCATCCAGTTCTCATGACTGGATGTAAAGTAGTGCAAACTCAAATTGTTGATTTATGGACAAGTATTCTTTACTTATGCTGAATTAGCATTTTCCTGTTCTCATGACTACTTGTCATTGCTCCTGGCACTTCTGTTCACCATTGTGCTTCTCAGAGTGGTAGATAAGCCCTGAGCAATCACAAACATATGCCTTCTCAGAGGCATCAGTTACTTGAGTTGTTTCTTTCCCCCCATTCATATACCTCTAGAAAATTAACTCTTGATTTCTGCTTGAATCGGTGACAGCTTCCATAAGCAACACAGAAGTTATCTAGCAGCTCTATTTCAATGTCTGCCTTACTCTTTTATGTGTGGAAAAGTTCATGCAACTTGTTGACGATCCCATCCTAGTGAATGTCCTGTAAGCTCCTCTTTTGGCTTTGCAATGAGAGTTAGGTAGTCATTAAGTGGAACTGCAGGGAGCTGCAGTGAGCCCCATCTCCTCAGGAGTGACTTCCTTCTCTTCTCTGAAATCCTTTGTCACATAGCCAGAGTCAAAGAAAGGAGTGATGTGGGAGAGGAACCTTCTGCCAATATACTCACCAATCGTCTGTAATTTTGCTGCAAAAATCCTACAGATGTTACAGAAACCGTAACAGCAGTATTATCCGTAGAGCACCCACACAAACCCTAGAACTAGATAGAAACCATTTGTATGATTTACTTCATCTGTGGATTGTAGAACTCGAAAATGTCCCTGGTTTATCTTTGTACAATTATTTCAAACATGTTATTACTTTTTTTTTCCTCTCCTTAACTTCTTATTTATGTCTGTTGTGCACAGAATCAGCACTATCTCAGGATCATTAACATATGCACCGATTTTTAAAGAAAAATATCTTTTGGTGTTCTTGCTCTGCGTGCAGGTCCTCTACTTGTTAATACTCATAAACTATGAAGATGCTTTCTGTGATTAGAAGAGATTCAAACTTAAATTCTCTGAATAGTTGCATGGATGAAGCTAAATTAGCAAAATTATGCTGTTGTTTTTCTAAGTAATGAATAAAGTTAGAAGTACTTACATAAGCTTAGCAAACATATACATTTCTTCTCTGCTAAGCATGTCTTAGCATAACTTGAAGAAAAATAGTTAATGTTAAATTGATAATTTTGTTTTGAAACAATTCTATTCAACATAAGCTTCAAGGAGGCTGTTTTGACAAAAACTTAAATTCAGGATCTAAACTCGTATACTCTTTATATTTTTATATTCTTAGCAGATATTCTGAAAGAGCTTCAAGAAGCTTATTTCTTCCCCAACTCAAACCAGAGACCAAAAACCTCCCAACATGGAATAGAAGTGTTAGACAAGAAGCAAATACTTAAACCCAAACAAACGGGTTGTTCCCGCACGAACATAGCAGCTTTATTTCAGCAGCCCTGTCATCCAGTTCTGAACGGGGTACGTCAGTATTTCCAGCGTGCAGCATGCTTCAGAGCTGCCTTCCTCCCACAGCGTGCCCATCCGCGCTGCAGAGAATGTACCGCTTTTCGCAAGAACAAGGAGACATATTATGGGAGAGGATGGGAGTGGGATGGAGGCTTGTGGTTGGCAGGAGAGCCTGGCTTCTTTAGCATAAGCATTTGTTTTTTAAAACACATATGAAAGGGAGAGGAGAGAGTGAGAAAGACGTAGGGGGGAAGAAAGGTCTTTGGGGGAGTGTTTCTGACAAACATGGTTTGCACATAGGAAACTCTGCCCCATGCTAGCAAGGAGGAAAGATGGTTTTATTCTCTCTGACTTTAGTGATTTAAAGGAGCAATTAACTACCTGAAGCTTTGAAGCATCTACACAAAAATGAATCACTTATACGCTACCCCTTTCAGTTAATTTCCTTCACATATCTCTGGTGCTAAATTACCTTTGACTTATTTACCTGAGTATTGTTCAGGAAGGAGAATTTTTCCTGAACCTGCCGCCTTTTGCAGCTTGTACCCTATCAAAGAACTTTTCAAAAGCTCTCCCAGACAACCAACCTGCAAATCCATTCTTATACACGGAAAATAAAACCAGCTCCTCTTTTCACAAATCCACACCAGCCATTCAGAGAAGCAATCTTATTTTGTATTTCCCTTGATTTTAGTCTAGCAAGACTGACCAGCCTGTTTACCAGGCCGTTTTCTGCTATCATCTGCTTTTCCACAGTTCTTACAATCTGTCTGCAGAAGTGAACAGACAGTCCTTTGCAGCTGCAGCCGATTCTCAACAAAGCAAGCGCAAAACCCGCTCCATTAATCTGCTAGCTGCAGCTGCTAAATGCAAGCGCTGTCTTCCTTCAAAGCACTTAAATATTCCTGTGCATTCAAAAGCATCTCCTGGTGACCCTTCTGTGCACTAACTCTGAGTAGTTTCCACTGTTGGCAGCTCATCTAATATAGTCTGTGAGTTCTGGGTTGGTGCTCACTGGTCACATCACTGTCTATGGAGGGATCAAGTTCCTTTCTTAAACTTTGTATAAAAAGTTAGTTCTGTGCTACTTTCCACTGATTGTCAGTTATGTGTTAGTGCATTAATTATATGCAGAAGTTACGCATTAGTGATGGAAAATATGTACAGAGAAAAGCATGTAATTATTTTATAGTATAAATGTCTATTTATTTTGACCTCACTATTTTTATACTCTTGCGCACTGCCTAGGATAAAACACTGTAGGCCCTTTCTGTACTTTCTTTGACCACCTCTGGTGTAAAGCTGCCAAACCTCCATTTCAGAGCAACTGAATGTAGTTGAGGATAAACAGTGTGGAAATACTTACGTGAAAGTGTCAGCTTTAAGAGCCAGTGATTTACGTGAAAGTGTCAACTTCAGGAGCCACTTGAAATGAATACTGCTCAGAGGTCCTGTAGCAGTTTGTCTGCCATAACATACCATAACTGTAACAGCAAAAACAAATATAAATGGACTTTTGTAAATTACAGCT
Organism: Columba livia; assembly: GCF_036013475.1. Classification (NCBI taxonomy): domain Eukaryota; kingdom Metazoa; phylum Chordata; class Aves; order Columbiformes; family Columbidae; genus Columba; species Columba livia. Next base: position 77,209,308 of record NC_088642.1, read on the forward strand.
GTGGTTTACAGAATGCCATCTCTCTTGACAGCTGCATAAGCACTGAAGTTGAGCCAGATGAGTCTTGTGAGCTCTCAGTCTGACAAACTTTATCCCTGCTTGATTACTGTCACAATATTAGATGGATGAAAATTAGCTAAAAGTAATAATTCCTGTTTCACAGAGATCCAGATTTCACAGTGGATCATGTGTAGGCCTTTCCATTCTGATAAATCAGGCACAGATTGATTAAGGATGACTGCTTATTTTAAAATGCAAAATCAGCGTAAGAAAGTTTAAGAAAAGTCTTTAGTGACAGCTGTGTAACTTATTTTAGGTTGCGACCAGTGGTGCTATTCCGCAGTCACTTCAGCTACTTGCCAGCTCCTGTTGTCACAATATTTTTGTTTTGTTTGTTCTGGCACAAGCACTGATTGGAGTAATGGAATGACATAGCTTGTGCCAAATGGTACCAGGGAGATCGGATCCCACGTTCACTTTTGTGTGTCCGTGTGTCTGTAGGTATTTGTCTGACTGCAGCAAGAGGAGGCACTGTCGCTGTACATACTGCTGCCAGGTGCATTCAGCACTTAGGCTGAATAATGTGACTTGGAAAGGTACTATGCAAAATAATGAAGGCATACGCTCCCAGTGAGATCCTGTTGATCCCTGAAATGGGAAACCGTATAGAAACATACATTATGCTTTAATCAGATACAGTATTTTCTCACTGTCTTGCACACAGATTGATGCATATATATAGTGTCCCATTCAAGGATAACAGTTGTACTGTTCAGGGAGTATTTCCCTGCGTCTGAACAGAGGAATAATAATGTGGCAGATGATTTGGTATGGAATTTGCTAAATATTAGAAATAGGTGAGGTTAATAAGGGAAATTATTACTGTCTGTTTTTTTCCCTTGTGAGAGGGCAGGCAGAGAGCGATTTACTTGCTCTGGTGAATGTTATGTGAAAGTTGAGCGGTATCTGACATGGATTGTACATTATGTGAATAGCCGGGTAATGCACTTCTGTGTCATGCTGTGCTAAATGCTTCAAAGTGCATCGGTGAATACAAACTAACCTTTGAAAAAGTTTGTATTTCTTTCTGGCTTTGTACATAAATATCCATATCTAAATCAAAATGAAAATGTGTGTCTTTTTCTAGTTGATATTCAGTATGATGCCATAAACATTGCTATTAGTAATAATTACAGTAATTTTGCCTTCCAGTAATTTTCTGGGTTATAACATCTCATTCCCTGTACTGGAAAAGCTTTGTAGAACTTTTTCCTTATGAATCTGGACCTGAAAGAAAAAAATATCCCAATCAATAATCAAGAAATTAATCCTTTTGAATCTGTAGCTTATCCCAGCAGGACTACTCTTCACAGGAGTAAATTGACACAACTAGATTGCAAGTATCATGAAGGCTGTTTCTAAGCATTTGAAAGCAGACCTTAATTTTAACTGTACTTCTTCAGGTCATGCATTCCCAAATTCAAGATTGAATTTGAGGGCATCTAAGCCTCCTGTCAGAGATACAGGACATCATCGAATCATTGAAATAATTGTTTCAGGCATGCCTATCAACCCTGCATGCATTGAGACCCTCCTGAGTCCCCCCTTTCTATCAGGGATCTGAGATGCTTAGTTCCAAGAAAGAAAAGAATTGGTGTAGGATTTGTTATACTCCCCCGATCCTTTACACAAGACAAGCAAGTTTTTTTACTTGTCGTTTTTCTTTGACCAATGGCTCTAGCCAGGAACTGTGAAAATGAGCACTAGTTCCCTCTTGGGAACACGTTTTAATGAGATTCCCAGACCAATTTATACAAATGCAGGGGGGTTTGAGAAGCATTGAGACCTGAACACAGAGGTTCCTTGAAGTTCCCCATTTCAATTAAAAAAGCTCCAGATGGGCAGTGCTCATTGACCTAATTAATCTACAGCTGACACTTCTCCATCAATGAAGGTTGTGTTACAAATAACCGCTGGCGTAGACCAACCTGCTTTCCTTCCTGGTGGCTGTGGAGTTGTCAGGAGTTGCCCAAAGTTGTCCCCAAACCTAGAGGTGACCAGCACTAATGTGACCAACTCACTGGCCTGGCTGGGGGCTCAGTGTCTGTGATTTGGGGGTCAATGGGGGCTGATGGTGATGTCTCAAGAGAAGCAAACATGCTTTATGTCTAGGCTGCATTTTTTACACTAGTTCAGCAGGCTGCTTTTGTGAGACATTTGTGTATGCTTTCTCCTGCCAGAGGATATTTCACTAGGAAATCAGTAACAAAATGAAAATAGAGATTAAAGGTAATTTGTTTGGAATCTGCATTCTGCTTCAGTATCCCTGAATGTTACTCCTGCCCTCTGAATATTCACCTACTCTGTAGTGCATTTGAATAGACTTCTATTTTTGTTCCTGAATTAGGACCCCTTTTAATTTAACAACATTTTTGTTCAGCGATTTTAGATGACTGGCTAAACATTCACGTCCAAATTGAGTTGAATCTGCCCTTGCAATTTTCTTAGGGCAGTAGGTTTGAATTAAAACAGTGACTTAAAAATGAAAGCTAGTTTTGTCTTAGCGATCCCTGCTCTTGGGAGTTGGGAGCCAGGGGAAAATGATGATTCTTTTTTTCACTTGACGAGAAATTTAGGATCCCCTTTTTTATGTGTTCCTCTCTCTTGAATTAATCTCATATTCTAGTTTGTGAGAGGAGTGGAATACTTGGGAAAAAAGTATTTGCACTGGACATGTCCTGAGTTATGACACTGTGAACCATGTGTTTTCTGACCCATTGCATTAGGTCCTGAGCAGCTGCAGGGAAAACTCTCTATTTAATAGATAATGCAACCAGCCAGTACTGAGGGAAAAATTCCTTCTTCATCTAAGAAAGGAGACTAATACGGTCCATATTCCTGCTTCCCAGAAACTCATCACCACAATCCTACTGCGATTGACTTGATGAGATGTGTTGAACATGTATTTTCCAGTGGTTTTGCTGAGCTTCTCTGGCAAGCTCTTAGGTGGTGTCTCCCCCTGCTCTCCTAAGCTGAGGAGGAGAGAAGCTGGCGTGGAGCTGGGACCACTGTGTGCAGGCAACAAGCCCTAGTATGTCAACACTGCAAGGCCAGGTTTGTTTAGATTCTTCCTCACATTTGGGGCACTGAATGGTGTGTGTGGGGTGAGAAGTTTTGGGGAGGTTTTTTGGTTTTGGGTTTTTTTTGGGGTATTGTTTTGGGTTTTTTTTCCTTTTTTATTTTTCTTCCTAAGCCTAAGTATTGCTTGCACAATTAATATTTGTTTATGCTGCTATTAAGTTGCTTGATTTGTGGCCCAATCATAAATGGTCTGGAATCTACTTATGAGATGGACGTTTTGTTCAGAGATTTTTTTGTTGACTGGTATACATCCTGCCAATTTTTGTTTTGCATGACAATCAACTGTTTGTTCACAGATGGTCTGAGAAATTATACATTTGGCTCTTTGCAATTATTGCCTCCTTTCCATTTAACCTTTCCTCCTATTGTCATAAAAAAATCTGAATGATTTTGCAAACTTTTTTGCCCAACTAAACAAAAAAATTCCAAAAGCATCTTTTGTGTATTCTGTTTCTAGGTGTACATTGTCACAGATTTAATTTTAGCCTTTCTTTTGTGGCAGGGCACATAGAGCATGTTAAAGGTCTGAAAGCGTGCTTCAAATAGTTCTTGAAAAGACTGTGAGCATTATGCAAAAAGATCTGCTGTACTCTTCATATTGCTAGTGGAGCAGTTTGAGAGTATAGGCAATGTGTAATTAAAGAAATCAAGAGCTGGAGATCACTCAAAATGCAGAAATATGTCAGCAGGTAAAAATTGCTTATAGCTTCCCTGGAGACTAAGAGACATAGCAGGAACACAGGCAAATGCACTTGGCTGACATACAAAATCAAAGAAATATCAACTACAGTGTTGCTGTTCTTGTCATTGTTCATGGAAGATAATTCATACATTCCTGCCTTAGAAAAAAAAAAGTGTCTAAGATGTACTGAAACAGTCACAAAAATAATTGTTATGGTAGGCTGTTCAAAAAGGCTTTTCTTCTTTGTCAATTGTTCCCTATAGTTCTTTTATATAAATAAGTCAGGAAAATATTCTGCTGTCACATTGCACATTTGTCATGATATTCCGCAATGTGTAAACACAATTGGCAACAACAGCCTTTGAAATTCAAGGTCTGTTCTTTCTAGAGGTATATCTATAAATAAAGGCACAAGATTTGGATGGTTTCTCCTAAGACTTTGCTGGAAAGCTGGGGCTAGGATTTTGCACAGGCATGCACCCATAAACACTTGTATGCAAACAAATATGATTTTGACGGTGTATGCAGGTACACAAAAATATACCATTAGGTTTTAATGATGACATTAACTCCTTGTTTGCTTTCTTTGCTGTTGCTGAGAGAAGAAAAGAATAGGATGTTGTCCAGTGGTAATGAGTTACTGCTACTTACAGTTGTGGAAAATGCATCCTACAAAGGGCAGCAGCACAAAGCTACAGATACTCATTCCCTGCGTGGTTACAACACTAATGCACACACATGTGGGTTTTTTCTCTCTATAATAAAGGAGGGAGCAACACTATTTTCTCTGAACCCATGTATTTATCACGTTAAGTCAAAAATAAAAAGCAATCTTGTATTGCTGCTGGAAAAAAAAATGCAGACTGTTTGGTATTTTTTACTTCTAAGATGAGTTATGGATTTTTATTAACAAGTTACGTAACTCGCAACTGCAAATATGTTTTCGATATTTAGCAATTTAAAAAATTTTTCTTCCAAGCATGAGACTCTAATATGGTCTCCCGAGATAATATCTCTATTAAAAAACAAACAAACAAAAAACGAACAGAAAACCCAAGAGTGTGTGCCAGGTATATCTATAGCAGTAACTGTGTTTTTAAGGATTTTTAAACAAGAAATTTTCAAATTTGAACAGTTCTTTGAGTTTAAAGGAATATTTTAATTCTTCGTGGTACTCATGTTTTAGCCATATAATCTCATAAGTTATTATAATTCTGAGAGCAACCTTAATGTTGTTAATATTAGGAGTTAGAAGAGCATCTTGATCTTAAACATGTTCTTTAGACAGTCTTTTTCCCCCATCCATTAAACTAAAATTATTTTGTCGGACTGATGTATTTTTAGACTTCTGGATTTAGTTCAAGTTTACAGCAGCATCATGACGTAACTGCTTTATCTCAATGTTGTGTTCTTTAAATTACTCTGATTAGAAAAAGCCTTTTTAAAGTGAGAGTCATTTAAAAATAGTTCACCAACCTTTCCCTTAAATATCTTGCAGAAATTAAACACAGTCACCATAGCTCTGTCTGCGTTACACTATTGTACATCAGCTGGTGCATGTGAATCCATGAGATTTACTTTACTAATACTATAATCCCTTGACTTGATTTGATAGTTAGATTATATTTCTGGTGGAGGCTTTAGGCAGAAGAATCAAATACATACTTGGATTTATTTCTGACGTGGGTGGTTACCACAGGGATTTTCAGTGGCATATTTCTTAGAACAAAATGATTTTGTATGTCCCAAGGACCAGTGGAAGTGAAATTAAAAGCCTGAAATGCATTGGACACTTGCTTTCTCCTGCTTTTTAATCGACACTTCTTCTGGTGCTGCATAAGTTTATAACCCTTTGTGAAACAAACTCAAACCCTGGCATAGTGAATGATTAAATATGCCTCTTTCTTAAACTGAAGTAACCCAAAGATCATGGCTAAACCTGATGGCTCCTACTTCCAAGCCTTAGGCTGCTTATATGACCTGCTCCATTATAAATCTGAATGTGCACATTTGATAATTACAATAAAAGAAAAAATAGGAAGAACTGTTTTGCTGGTCAAATACACTACTCTGTATGCAGTGAGTGGGAGACCATAATTTTTATGCTCCTTTTCCTGTCAGTTAATATGGTCTTCTTTTCCAGCTCTGTCATTCTTCAGCTGGCTAGTGTATGGCAACCTGATATCATAATTAGAGAAATGAAAAGGAAAGGAGAGTCATTGCCAGTGTAGTTTTCTTATATTAAGCTACTTGTTATCTGATACATTTCTGTGGAAATGTGTGAAACGCAGTTGCTTGCTTGAGCACCAATAAGGATGGGTATCTTTAAACAGTCATCCAAACTTTTTTAGATATGTCAAGGAAAACCTTTCCTAGTTAGTTTTTTTGTACCACATGTATGTTGGGAAGGCTTTTCTTTTGTGCTGCATATATTTGAGAGGATTTTTCAGTTTTAATCTGTGGATGAAAACTGCTCTGCTCCAAGCCTGCGGTTTTTATTTATTCTTTATCCAGGTCAGAAAGTAACACTGACGTTTGCCAAGCCTAAGCTTTCAGGATTTGAGCCAGGCTGCATCATGAAACTGGCCCACAACTCTTCAGTGGCCCACAGCTCATCAGAAGAAAATAAACATAAGACAGAGAAATAAATTTTACCCTTTTTTTTTTTGCTTATACGTCATCTGTTTTATGAACTACGAATGTTCCCTTTACACTTCTCTAGTACTCTGTGAGGTTTGCTTGACCTCCTCAAGTAGTGGAGTCCAATTTTCTCCTATGTTAGGTGCTAACTCAGCTTCAGTGCATGATTCCAGAGTATTTTGGTGAAACTGACACAAAGTCTTTTTCTTAAATGGAGTTTTTTTGCTGAGAAAGACACCAGAAACTTGTTGAAATCACCCTTCAAAATTTAAAACAAGTTACCTCTAAATCTTGTGAATGGAAATGTATAGATAAACTCTGAAAAATATCTGAATCATCAAAACTTTTTACATATTAATTACTGTGCTCAGGAATTGTGTGCTGCTGTATTAATGCAGAAATACAAAATGCAGAGATTATGGTTACTGTAACTAGACTGAGAGTTTTTGACATCTTAAATAGAAAAGCAAGTGTACTTCATTTAACATATACAGTGCAGAATTTAACATAAAACAAATGTTCCTGTTGGCCAAGGTGGATTTTAAAGAGGAAATAATGTAAATTGCTGATGGAGTCAGGTTTGTTCAGTAGAGCAAGAAAAAACAGGACAGGATTTTGCTAAAGGGTCTTCTTAGTAGCTTTTGAGGAGACGGTCTGTTCTCTGTCCCACACTCACACGTGATGTGATATTTGGATCTGGTCCCGAGTGCAGCAATTCCAAAGGTGGAAACAATGACACATCCTACCTGTAGTCATTGATTGCCTGCAGGCTTTGATTTATTAATGGGATAGATAGTGATATCAACCACTGAAAAGTGCTTCAGACTTTCACATAAGAAGAGCTATTATGTAAAAGGCATTGCCATAATTTAATCTAGTTTTGTCAGCAGGTGTTGAGATATACATCTATTCAGCATTTTTTTTTTAATTTAAATCTGTGGTGATAGTGTAAACTATAAAAATATTAGTTTTGATTATAATGCACATAACAAAAACATCCAAAGGTCGAACTGGATTTTGCACAACAACATAATCTGAAGAGAAGTACACGAACAGAGTGATTCAGTTACCTTGAAAGGAGTAATTCACTGAAACTAGCAATGCTGCAGGTTAACATTGTGTTTTGACAGCCTGTGGTATAAGTTCTGCATCACTGTTATGTGAAGAAATTATTTGTGGAAGCAGTATATATTAATCTCAACAGATACTGGGGAAAATCATTACTTGAAAGTAGCACTCACTGAAGCGGCAGCCCACTAAGATGTTTAATGATCAGAAATGTTACTGATATTTCTCATGTAGAAAGATTGCTTCCTTCAGGAGAGAAGCAGATATTCACCATGGATTGTTTCAGGGCAGTTCCACACAGAATCCTAATGAAAACGTTGCAAAAGTTGGCAATCCTGCTAGACCGGACCCTTCACCTCTCTCCTCTCCTGGAACCACAGTGAGGATGATATCATAAGAAACCATGCCTGCTTTCCCGCTGATTTAAGTGTAATGTGTGGAGTTGGCCCCCAGAATGCTCAATACCGATAATAACACAGTATGGGAAAGACCATTTCAAAATTGCCCCTTTTAAAGATTATTTCCACGAGCATTTGTTTCTGGATACCAAGACAGATGAAATTTTATCTGATCAGATATAGCTATTCCGTTGATCTTTCAGTCCATTTAGATTTATAGCCTATATGGCTAAGCGTGCCTCCCAGTCATGGACAGGAGTGATATGATGCCAGAGACTGTATAATCAGAATTAAAAACTATTCCTAGCTCAAAAATAGGTAGAAAAAAGTGTATGTGGAATAATAGAGCAGATGCACCAATGCCAAAAGGTTAACTGGAAACCGTTTGGTAGGATGGTCTCTGAGATATGCCTCAGGGTGCGATTAAACCTGTGATGAAATGCCTTTTCCTTGCAGATCAACATCAGGAGGTCCTGCTAGACTAGCACCACTGTTACCTCTTGCAAAACCGGACAGGATTGGAAGATTTAGATTCCGTTTTGCAGCGTGGAGAGCAGCAGACACATGAGCTGTCTGTAAGTGGCAGAGTGAATGTGCCATTTACAGATAAATTTGTATACAGGGCTCTTTGAAATATGCATATGGAATAGTTGCGGTCGTCATGGTGGCTCAGGGTTTTATTTGGAGTGCACATTTATTAAGAGAGGACGAGGTGGGCAGAAGGAGAGAGAGGGAAGTAAGGAGCAGCAGTAAAACCAATGTATTAGAAGGAGTTTGTGCTGTGAAAAGTTCTGGAAACACAGATGGCATCATCAAAGTTCACGGATGCCTGCTTAGATAGCTCCTGTAGTGGCTTCATCAGATCTTAGTCTGGTCATATCCCCTTTGCAGGCTCTGTTCCAAAGTCCATGTCACGTGGAAAGTTAGGAGGAGCAAAACAAACACTAGGCAAGGACTTGCTTTTGCATGTTTCTGCTCCTTTATTAATGCAGCTACAGCAATAAATATTCATTGGGGGGTTTTTTAGTGTTTAGGCCTTTTCTGTCAAAGTTAGAAGCCCAAAAAGTAACAGTACCTACTGATTGTACTTGTTTGCCACTGACATTTTTTCTCTTTCCTCAGAGTTTTGTAAGATCCTGAAATTAATACCACTTTTCTGTCCAATTTAAATATTCTTGAGTACCTTTTTTCTTAACTTGAGTACCTTTTCATTCCTAAAAAGATCTATGTGATTACTGTAAAAAATACTGAGATTTCTTTTGCTTTCATGTTCAATATTCACTAACTTTAGATTAATAACGCAACATAATTTTCTTAGTATCAGGAATTATACAGTATAGTGCCTTAAGTGGTGGGGTTTTAGCTGTTGCTAACCTGACTGGAAGGGAGCTGACACATTATTTTTGAATAAATTTGCTGTTAGCCATCTGTGTATTACTTTACACTTATATAGACTTCTGATATATAGGTGATAGATTAAAAATCTGTGACTGTTGTCTACAATTTTAATTTTAAAAAAGTATATAAATCTACTTAAGCTTATCTAGTGAATAGTAGCAGTTACTAAAGAACGAATTTTGAGACTAATCTAATTAATGTCCATAGCATTTTAATGGTGTGGATGGTAACCATCTCTACTGTATTCTAGCAGACTTGGCTTCCACTTCAGGTCCAAGTCAGTTCAGGATGAAAAGCAAAGAGCCAGCAGTGTGCTATGCACCATTCCACAGGTTCACACTTTGCTATGTCTTCTGGTGGTAGACCTAGAGAACATCATATTATTCATCTTTGCAGATCTCTCCATACTGCTCAACGATGACTTGCCCATCTCTGCCTTCATGAGGGGCAGTTCTTCATCTTTGTTGCAGTGCAAGTCTCCAGCATTGCTGGGATCATTGTTATGACTTGAAGAGAGAGTATAATCAATCCCTTTGTTCTGAACTGCCCCGTGTTCCTTCAGTGTAGAAGGAATAGAATGCAAAAGCATTTCCTTGGAAAAAGCATGGTAGATCATAGAAGAAGAACAAAGGCAGAGGCTTGTTCTGAACATTACATGTCCCGGTAGCTTTGTCGTGCTCCAGCGTCAGTTGCCTCAGCAAGGTCTAAGGACTTCATGTAGTATTCTACAGCATAACTCGCTCTGGCTTAAGGCCTAACTCTGCTGAGCTGTTGTCAAAGATACTGAATCTGGAGCCTACCTGAGGTCTGCTGTTACTCAAACCAGGTCCTAAGGGAAAACACTGAGACAAAGCCAGACATCCAAATGGAAGGATGCTAAGCCGGTGTGCAGAGAACAGTGGATATTCCACTCCTTTCCATTTCCACAAGAAAAGGTCATGAACATGATATTCTTCAAATTTAATCTGAAGATTTAATCTTGGACAGCAAGTGTTGCTTGAGGACTTGTGGATTATTTTTTGTTTCTATAAAGAATGATAAATTATAAATGTTGTGCGAAGAAAGAAGGAAATGCATCCTGCCTTTCTGAGTTGTTTGCTATTTAAAAACAAGGTCAGAATGGAGTTAACAGATTTCCAGTTTTATTTTGAAAAAAAATGTATTTCATAGAATCATAGTTCCGGTTGGAAGGGACCTTCAAAGCCCATCCAGTGCCACCCCTGCCATGAGCAGGGACATTTTCACCAGCTCAGGTTGCTCAGAGCCCCGTCCAGCCTGGCCTGGGATGTCTGCAGGGATGGGGCATCCACCACCTCTCTGGCCAACCTGGGCCAGGCTCTCACCACCATTGCTGTAAATAATTTCTTCCTCATGTCTAGCCTGAATCTCCCCTCTTTTAATTTAAAACCATCACCCCTTGTATCACAACAGGCCCTGCCAATAAGTCTGTCTCCATCTTTCTTATTGGCCCCATTTAAGTACTGAAAGGCTGCAATAAGATCTCCCTACAGAGATTTCATTGATTTAGATATTTATTTGAAGTCTTGTACCTGAAGATTTACAATGAATCACCCACTTGGACCTAAGTTCACATGTGTGTCCATGTTTAGCTAAATTCCTTTCTTAAAAAATGGAGATGTCCATTTATAGGTTCGAGATTTCAACGTTAAATACTGACAATGTGGATCTCGGTGAACATGTTGCCTTTTCTCCACAACAAATTACTGCTTAAAAATTGATGAAATTCTGAGGACCACAGAAGTTTGCTGGTGTGTTCTCTGGAGGTTTTCCTTTTCCCTTTCTTGCTCTTTTTATTCTTTTGCAGCTGACTGGAAACTGTCCCTGTAGGCTTCTTTCTGTTTTCCTTCCAGCTTGCTGAAAGTCCTTTTCCTTAATGTTACTTTGATAAACACTCTGCTGCTTTAATATATAAATTTCATTGTGACTTTCATTGCTGCAATGAAGTGGCTAATTGAACAGTCTATAATGTGTATGCCTAATTGCTTCTGCAAGAGGTTAACTGTGAAAGGCATGGAAAATTAACAAGCAAAATGTTGCCTAGGTTACCTTTTACTGAGTAAAGCCTCAGAGATTTTGTTTACTTTGCTGTTTATGGGCAATGAAACTCCTGAAGATGTTTTAATATGAAACTTCCTTTGATAATGCATCATAGATGTCAACTACAGTGTAATATGCCATAGGTTAAAAGCTTCAATGAAATGTAAGTGTAGAAAATATATTTGTGGTTTGGTGTCCAACCTGCAGTAAAAGATGTAAGAGTGAAGTTAAACGTTTCTTTCCCTGCTTATCTTTCAAAAATTATAGATCAGAAATTTGGATTTGGGGGATTGTCTTTAATAAAAATAAAGCTAAGTTAATACTAGCCTCTAAGAATACCTCCAATGTGTTTCTCACAGAATAAATAGAAGTTTAATCTGCCTTTGCTATTTATAGTAATACACTGGATTTGGAGCAGCTTTTATGCCAAAAAAATAGTAAAGTGCTGGTCATATGGGACAGTGTTTCCAGTTGTTACTTGGACTCTGCACTGAGTTAAAATAAAAGCAGGACAGTGTAAGATCAAATCTGACAACAAACTCTCAAGTGTGTCTTCAGAGTTTTTTGTTTGTTTTTTAATTTGGAGTTTTAATGTAATAATTTCATTATTATTAAAGTAATGTATTCATTATGTTATCATGCAGATTGTATTTATTATCGAGATAAAGCAGAAACTGGAAGAGAAGGAAGCAATAGTTTGAATGTTTAGAGAAACTTTCTTGTTTGTTTTTAAAACCATTTCTTTGTAAGTAAATATTGCTGAATGGAAAAAAGTTGTCTTTACCAGATGTGTGGGGAAATGCTGAAGGTGGCAAATCTTTGTTTTCAGGCAGCTGTGGTTGTAAATGTGTTTTCTGTATATCTGCCCACTTTCCTGTCACTCCAGTGGTAAAAAACCAAAATAGCTTATTTGGACAGTCTCTTTCAACTAGTAGAGCCTATACAATACCATGAAGGGACATTTCTGTGTTTACATTCTTCTCTGTGTTTAGACTTCTGTCCTCCCCCATTTGTTTACGATTTTTGAAATTTATAATACCTCTTTTTCCTTTCTAAATCACACTTACTTTCCTTTTGTAATCTGCCTGATTACAGGCCCTGTGCGTTTTTGGTCTGATTCTGTTTTTTCCGTACTGGAGGGAGAACTGATGTTAATGACAAAGGGAAATATACTCTATCTTTCTGAAACTGAATACTGAACACAAGGACATGTCTATATTAGTTATGATGAGTAGGGTTGTATTCTACTGATTTTGCAGAATTTCAGCTGCCCAAATGGTCATACTTGAAAATCTATATACGCATCCTTCCTTTTATTACACATAAGTGTTCCATGAGCTTTCAGTTTACCCAAGTTATTAATCCTATGTTTGAATGTTTGCTACCTTCCTTAAAATTAATGTGGGTTTTCTTTTGGCACAGGATTTAACAATTCTGAACGCATGTGCGACAAAGAGTTCATAATACGCAGAGCAGCCACGAATCGTGTCCTGAATGTCTTGCGCCACTGGGTCTCCAAGCATTCTCAGGTATTGTCCTGTTGCATCCTTCTCCTTGCCATCTCTAATATGTTTGTGTTCTCCCTACAAAATATTTATAGGCAGTGCTGCTGCATAGCGTAGCAAAGGTCAAACGGCCTGAAAAGTCAGTGCTGTAGAGATAGTGTGGAAAATAAGCCTGTAAAAACACACTGTTAAGCAAGTGAAGGATCCTTCATCTAGCCTTGCAAAGCTCTCCAGAAAATATCCAGTTACAACATTATTCCTGATAACATTCTGTGTGAGTGCTCTACTGTTGTAATACCTATTGAAATACATAATGAGCATCTTGGATTTATCTTTCAGATTGACAGTGTTCAAGCTACAGGCAGCTTGGTTCAGTTACTTTGGCTGAATGTGTTTAAATACTGGTGTTTGCATACAGATGTTTATTTATTTGTTATGAGTTTTATATGGAAAGAGGCACCAGTCCTTCATATTGGTCTTTCTACAAACCATGACAGGACTGTGAGTCTGATTCGTAATCATAAAACTGTGTCGGCAGAGGGAGGGGGAAAAATATCTGAGAAGCTAGTAGAATTCCATAGAGATAGGATGTCCCTTAAGCTGCAAGGTGAGACAAATGTTGGAAGACTTTGGTATGTATGTAGAAGACTACCAGGAAAATTATTGAAAGAAATGAAGGAGGGAAGGAGAGAGGAAAGGGGGAAAAGTGAGAGCACTTCGGAAGCAAATGAAAGATTCTTGTACACCTTGGACAGATGGTACTTCATGGCAATTATAGACTGCTTTGTCATTACATGCTAATAATCAAGAACACTTGATCTAGAAAGAGTTTATTGCACAGCTAACTGCAGCAATGTCAAACTGTCCTGTGTCAAACTCCGTTCCCGTTTTTCCATGTAATAGATTTTAATTATCATACAGGTTACGTTTGCTAGAGAATGAAGTCCTTAAGAAATGCACAAGTGAGTAAACTGGATGTGTTTGAAAAGCTGAACAGGCCAGAATAATTTAATAAAACCTCTCTTGATACCATGGAAATGATTAAACATATTTTTAGTTTTTGGAAGCAACCTATGGACAGCAAGTTCTCTTTGACTGCCTGTTAAATAAAAATCATTGCATGGCAAAATCTTGAGCTGTAACGGGAACGGCAGAAGTCTGTTGCTACTGTTCTGTGTTATGGTAGTGTCTCTGCCATATTTTGTATTAAAAGTGACTGCTGTGAGTTGAGTTCACCATCTATATGAATTAAAAGATGGTCAGTTAATGTGGTTGTGAAAATGTTAGGAGCCATCAGACTTTGGTCTACGTTAAGCAACTGTCTACAACTGAAGCTTAAGTTTCAGAGCTGACCCTGATTGAGTTGTGATGATTCTCCATCATAAGCAAAAAGTAACAAAGTAAGAGTGCAAGCATACTCTGTTATTGTAGCAATTTGCCCAAAATATACTTTCCCTCCTTCAAAATACAAGTGTTCTCTGTTCTCATATCAAAAGTACCCATTTTATGCAAAAAAATTAATAATGTCCGTAATGTTTTTGCAACTACTTTTACATAATGTTTACAATTATATTATCTTTAAAGTAGTAAGAGGACAAAAGTAATGAGTGAAAATTCAACAGTGTGCATTCTCAAAGTGGAAGCTGTTAACTGAACTCTCTAGTCACTCACTGTCTTTTATTTTTAACACAGCAAGCATGGCAGATTTTAATTCTGTAGCTCTCTTAATCCAGTACTCCGATGTGGTAAATATTTTAAAATGCAAGGACTTCGACGCAGAAAGTAATGAATGCTACAGCAACAGAGCATGGAATCAGATTTTTGTGTTGTTTACTTGTGAGACTAGGGTGAAAGAAAGGACCGAAGACCTCAGCAAACTAGAAATGACTGGCCAGTTTCTGCCAAAAAAATATGGGACAGGACTGCTTTAAGGAAGGCAACTGAAGAATTACTGTCTGGCCAAATAGTATGAAATGTTGGCAGTAAAGATGTATAGTCCTGGGAGAGCAGTAGCTCAGAGCCTCATTTTACAATAACAAGACAAACCGCAAGCCAGAGAACCTTTAGCCACCAGTGACTGGTGAAGAAATGTTTATTAGATTTCAAAAATGATGAAACAATGTAAGTATTAAAATTCTATGCGATCAACAGACCTGCCAAAAACTTTATTACATTTTAGGCTATTTGTATCATTCTCCGGCCACTTGAAGCAGTTGGGACATCCTTCACCTTCAGCAGCAGCCAAGGGCAGGTCTTATTCTCTTATTAGGAAAAAAAAAAAAAGTTATCAAAATCAATTGATATTTGGAAAGATAAATGTGCAGTGCACTATGCTTTGTTGATACTCTTTTCTCTCCACTTGGCTTTGAATTTGCTTTTGCTACAAAACCTGACGACACCAAACAGGCAATTTCTGTCCTCTGTGGGAGAGGCTTCTCCCACTGTCAGGTAGGCTGTTCTCCTTGTGATGTGCCCAAGATCCTTGTGGTCATTGCTGGTTAAAATTGACCTGCTGCACAGACTTTTTTCTGCCAAAATGACGTTTCATTTTAAGTAGATGTAAAGAGAAGCAAAGACATTGGATGGGTAAACTGTGGGTCCTTCTTCAGTTCTCTCTTTAGGGTGCGAGATGCTACTACAGACATCCTTAGTGTTGCAGCGTGTGAGTAACTCTGCAGCATAATTAACTCTGTTGTGGTGCTCTCTGGTCTACCAGTGACAGTCAATTCTCTGCACGTTATTTGTCTGCCTGGATTACTGGTCTGATTTATTGTATTCTGGTGCCCAGAGCACATAAGGTGCTGTACTGTCACACAGGAGTATGCAGGCTATGTTCAGAATGTGTGCAATGTAAAGAGACTAACATACAGCCATCTGTTAAATGTGCTCATACATATATCACCCCACTTAGCCCTTCCCTCCATCCCTCCCACTGAATCCCTTTGGCTTGCTTAAGAGTGCTGCTCTCAAACGTGCAATAACATGGGTCAGAGTTAGTGTATGAGTTGAGACAGAGAGGAATTATCCAAACAAATGGTTCAAAGCCTTGTGTTTTCTCACTTTTCTCCAGCAAATCCTTTCCCAGGGTTTGCAGAGTCTGTCCTCTGCTGGGCTATGAAATGAATTAGCTTCCTACAGTATATTGCAACTGTGTCAAAACCACAGTTGTGGATGTTTCAGGGTTGTGGGGTTTATTGGTTTTTTGTTTTTTTTTTTTAAAGCCTGTGTTTTTTTTAAATTATCTGAGAGTAGCCTATGTCTATGGCCAGAAAACAGAATCATTAAAATCAACAGTTCAGCCTATTCAGTGAGTATGTGCTTTCATAAAGCAGTTTTATTATCTTGAAATCATACTAAACAATGCTTAGAAAAAGGATTGATTATTTTTAAAACTTGGGTCATACACTGTAGGAGCCTCACTTTAATTCCAACTACATTGATAGTGATAATGCCAGATCTTCAGCCCTTTCGGGAGCGCAGCAGGAACTAATTAATGTCTCCAGGAGCTCCCAAGGCACAGATAAAAATTTGGAGAAAATCATCGTCACATAATGTGACACATACTTTTTGTTTTTACCACACAGAGCAAGAGGACTCACCATCCAAAACCAGTGCAGCGTGAAAGATGGCTCGTTTAGGTTTTCCAGGGTTTTCTATTTACATTTTAGTTCTTTTCATTCCCTATCCCTCCTCTTTTTTTCCCTACTCTTCTCTGTCTTTTTCATTCAGCAACCTACAGCCCAATAAAGCTTTCTTTTTGCCCAAAATAACAGCAAAATGTTCATGTTTACATTTCATTTTTAAAATGTAGTTGAGAGGAACAGCGTAGGATTCTCCTGTTGTAAACAACGAAAACACAAATGATGAGGCAGACAGTCATTGTGAAGACAAGAGCGTTGCTGTGAACGGAAAGGTCTCACGAGGATAAAACTCCCACTGGCTCCTGTAGAGATGGAAAAATAGGAAGGGAAAAGGAGGGCAAGAGGAGAAAGTCTCTCTGTGATTTTTCATTATCCTAGTGAGGTCTTGCAGCCTCATTTTCTTTGTTTAACAATACTACCATGTCTCTTATCTAAATACTTCATGTTACAAAATCAAGGTTTTTTTCTGCTTCTGCGACAAGCAGACTGAGATGGAGCTTGTCCAAGGAGAAAGCTTTTGCATTTGCTGATGAAGAGACTTCCCAGATTTGAATGACAGCTGGGTGCTTGGTCCCCTTGGCTTCTTTGAAGATCTCAGCTGGAGCGAATTGGTAAATCTTAACAAACTAGATGGCTGCCAGACAGTGTCAGTGAGTTATGAAGTTACCACAAGATCTGGGGAGACGATCAAGGCCTGAATTTTGAGAGTATAGGTCATCTTGTGCCTGATGCCTGTCTTGCTCCAGCTGTGAAATAATCTACTGCAAGTCATTTTCTCGCCCGTACAGACAAAGCTGTGATGGGTTTTCAACAGAAAATCTTGCAGATGTAGTTATTGATAGCACTTAGGGATTATGGAAGACACCCGTATATAGAGAATTGTCCAAACAAAGATGATTTCAGTTGGTTAAACATAGTTTTAGTGCACATGAATCGGCCAATTCCATTTTGTACATTGGAATAAAAAATAAGATAAAAATTCCTTTATATGAGCCCCACTTGCCTTGTATTTAAAGGCATAAAGTAATGAATATGATGCCTGGTAAAGTTATACCAAGTTCATTGTAGAAATGTGAACAGATTACACTTAAGCAACACTTGTTGTGTGATAGTAAGATATTTTAACCACACTTCAAATAAACCCCTAGGATCTGTGGCCTCTGCCTTGAAACAGTAAAGACATTTCTGGGGTTCTTTCTGAAATAAACAGACATCATGATACAAATTGTGATCTGAAGAAACAGAGAGGTTGCCCCAGAGGAAGGCAGAGCAAGGGAGCCCTGAGTGAGCCTTCCAGCGTGCCGTTGGCCACTTAATGAAGAAATACAGTTTGCATAAACTTACGCATTGAAGAGTAATCCACTTAATTGTTGCTATGCTCTGTCCAAACGTCGCAGAAGCATAAGGGTTTGCTGTACCATGACCCTTCAGGGAACATGAGTCACCCCTGGAATGGTAGCCAAGCTTGCAGTCAGTCAAACGAATTAGTCGTGCTCTGCACCGGCCTCTGCCGGAGCCTGACAGGTCCCTCTTTGCTTAAGGTCTTTCTGCAAAGCTCTTGAACGTACCGCATCCCAGGACTACGAGGCAGGGATGTCACATTTCCTATCTGTCCTGGACTCTTTAATCTGACAATATGTAATGGCTAGATTCTTCTTTCCAGGTTTCTTTGTACAACAGGGTTACACAGTGCTTGGATAAGGAGAGGTTTGTATTGTATGTGCTGAGAATTACTCAGTCATGCTATTAACATAGCTGGTACTTTTAACCTGATTATATCCCATCAGGAGTGACAGGCTAACGTTGATACTGTAAGAATCAGGACTGGCACTCTTCCCCAAATGGTGGCTGTCTCTTTGCACTTGAAACTGGCTGGAAGTCAAAGATCCTGTCCTTTCCTTGCTTCTTGAAATAAGCCAGACTTACTTCAAATTCAGTGATGAATTTTCCTGATAGCCAGTTGCAATATCCTCTACCTCTGCCTGTAAATGTTTTGCTGCAGGTGAATTTATAAACATTGCTCCCAGCACAGTTGTCTGTGCTTTTATGCTGAAAATGAAATAGTGTTAGAGGACTGCAGCACTGGGGTAACTCAGATTAACTGTGATAGCATTTGATCTGCTGTGTAGGAGATTGAGTCACTCCGCTGATACCATTGAAATAATTATCTGTTTATACTTTGGCATGAGAGCAGATATATTAAAATTGTAGGGAAAATCCCATCTATTTAAAAATATTCCAAATTCCTTGTAAACAGTCCTTCAGCAAATCTTTATCTTCTCCTGGATATCTCCAATATTGGGCTCCCAGCAGGATTTTATCATTAGCCTGTGATTTGAAGTAATCAGTTATAGCCAGTAGCAATGCTAGTCTTCCTCGGTGCCCATCTGCTATTTCCAGTTTGCTGCTGCAGTTGTGGGCAAAGACCAATGAGTCTGCACACAGCATCTCCGATTTGTATGAGTACTCACGGAGACATCCAAAACCTGATTCTAGCTCTGTGGGCATGTTTTCCCCCCTTTCACATCTGGCATTTTTAATCCTCCATTAGGTTTTTCTTCTCTCTTCACTAATTTAACTCTTCCTTTCCCTCAGAGCATTTTCTCTTCCAGATGCCTCTTAAAACTTTCATATCTACACCTATTACACGGAAGTCCCACCAGTTTCTGTCTTTACCTGACATTTTTTCTTACTTGATACCTCCCTGCTTACTTCAGGTTTTAGAAATACGACCACTACTTGTTCTTTCCCCATGTTTTTGTTTTCTGCTTCTCCCTGTTTCCATCTAACACATCCCTCCTCATTTTCTCCTGTGGTTCATGGATTGAAAAATCTGCACTGTGTAGTTATTCGCAAGACAAAGAGAAGTGGCTAGGAAAATATTTCACGGCCTCGATTCTTCTTTCTTGCAGTGATAATATCAGCTACATCTGGGAGCGTTTGTGGAAAGACCGTGGGCTGTGCGTGCTGAGTCTCGGGACTGGACTGGAAAGCTGTCAGCTGGGTTGGAAAGCAGTCGGCTCCAGTCGTTCCCTGCTCGAAAAACGGCTTCCAGCCTGGGAGGCACTCTGGGTCAACTGGGTAGAGTCCTCCTCCCACCCATGACGAGCCCTGCCAGCTCAGGGTGTGATGCTCGGGTGGGTGGCACATTCCACCAGTGCTGGCCAGAGCATCTGGAGAACTTCCCATTCTCGGGTCTCCTCAGAGCATAATATTATGCAACAGGAAATTAGAATTAAAAAGAGAGAAACTAATAAAACGAGCCCAAATGCATTCAGCGAAGACTTTCATGAGGGAGTAGAGCTACATTTATCCTGACGACTCGTCGTCCTCCTCCTCCCCTTCACATGGCAATCACAGGGCGCCGAAGCCAGCCTGCCAGTTGGCATGTTTGCCGTGTAAGCAAGTGCCTGGGGAGCTGAAAAGTTGGCTCTAGTTTCGAAGCTGAACTTAGGAGGGATTATTTTTACATGTAGCATTTAGCGTTGTGTTGAAATTGGGTGATGCAACTCTGTGAAAGGGTTCCCTCTAGAATTTTGTTGTGGTTCCTCCATGCACGATTCCTTCCCTTGTCCCCGCCTGTCCCTTCCTTTCCTCCCTCTGGAGTTATCTGTGGTCCTTATTACTGACATACTCAAATATAAATTACGTTCTCAGGTTTTAGCTGCCTTTGATTTGTCTGGGTTATTCAGTGTTTCCTCACAGTGTTTAAATAAGAAGTGTTTCCTCTCACTGAAGAAGATTTAAAGGAAGAGGGGAGGAAAAGCTTTTCAGGTTTCACTGAGCCTACATCCAAACTTAAAAATTATATTCACTGTAAAAACCACTGATTGTAAATGTATATATTTCTTGCTACATATTCTAAATCTACATACTTTTTCTTGCTTTCTGCTGCCTCTGCTGCAGTGTCTTTTGCCCATTGATTGCTAATTTATCCTCCTCTTTTTGTCTTTTTTTAAACTCAGCTGGAATGGGTTGCACTTCTCAGATTGTAGCACAGCTTTCCTAGCTCCTCCTGCAAGGGAATATGCTTGCACTTTATAAAAAGAACATCGCTGTCTAATCCTGTAAATGGTATTGATCAACAGGCTTAAAATGTAATCATGCTGACTTTGGTGCTCTGTAGTTACAAAGGAGGCTTTTGCTTTCATAGCGCATGTGGGTGACAGCAAAATTAATACAGTTCCTTCTGTTGCTGCAGTCTTCTACTGCTGAAAACTTCATTAAGTGGTGCTGAACATGGTGCATGGTGCTTTTGATCAGTTGGGAACTTCATACACCCTATTTTTACCCTACGAGACTCCAGGGCAGTCCTCCTGCTTAACTCATCAGCTGTCATTTTTTTCTACACAAGCACATTTCATAAGTTTTTTTGCACTATAAATATTAAATAAATAAGGAAGAAATACCTTTTCCTGTTGCTGGCAGTAGGGGACTGATATAAAAGTCTAAATTTTGCTTGGAAATCTAAGTTAATTTCTCTGCTTAAGTCAAATGAAAATCTGAATAAGACACACAAATCTTAAGGCTACTGTGGACTTAAAAATATACTAGAGGTATGTGCCCTCTGATGGCGTATTAGATCACTGTCAGATTTAAATGTGCCTGCTGGAAGATTAAGTTGTCCTTGTCTGACTGACTGTATTCCTTCTACGATATGTACATTTCAACTAAAAGTCTCTTTGAATGTCGGGGTAGTCTAACACATGCGGCAAGTTGAATGTATAGCAGGTTTACTCAAGCTTACAGCCTTCACTGCAGAGAATGGTGGCAGAGTCGTCTTGTGAGTCCTTCCAATGGCTGGAAGAAATAGTGAGATGTATCAACAGGTGATACAACAGATAAAGATGTAATGAAAGTGGTCTAAAATTATAGAGAGGGATATGATATACAATATAAAATATATCTAGACCTGTATATAGCTACATATAAATATCTGTGTGCCTGTACTATAAATAGATATAATATACACATGTAATATATTATTACATATTAATATATAGTGCACATACTACAGATACAACCTGCATGTATTTATAGATATTTGTCTATGAATTATATTTGCGATTGTTTGCTAAGTGTTTTTGTGTTTGTATAATTCTTATGTTAACTCATAGAGTTAAGTATAGGTACATGTTTAAGTGTAATGATTTCCCTAGATTTTTAAATATGTTGCTCATCACAACGGACTCTCAGTACCCCCTAGATCATGAACATCAACAGAAAAATAGATTAGCTCTCCAGTTTTCTTCTGAATCCCACCTTTTCTCATTTTTTTCCTCCTCACACTATAAGAAGCAGCTGGCACGTTGCTGTAAAGAATACCTCCAGGCACAAAAAGGAGATTTGAGACAGTAAGAAAACAGCTGCAGGAACTGGTTGGAGATGAGGTCAGGTCTGTCCTATGGGAAGGGTGTGCTGTGGAGTGACATCTGCAGCTAATAGTTGTGGTCAGGCTGGCGTGGAGGTGTGACAGCAGCCGGGACTGAAGGAGTCAGACAAACCATTTTATCCTCTGTCTGTAATCCTTAGTCAGTCCCTAGTTTGGGCTTGCTATGCTGATAAAGGCTCTAGGACTTCTTGATTTTCTGAGGTTAGAGAAGTGGATTTTTCCACCATGAAGATTCTTCCAAAGGCACTGTAGCTGAGGTAGAAGACAGCCCTAACCCTAGGAACTGTATTTCTGTATAGCTTGCCAACAGTATGAGTTTTTCCAGCGATTCCAGGGCTACTGTCTTGTGGAGATTACTCAAAATATTTCTCTGTTAACATGCAATGTATTAATTCTCATTACTTGTAAGAATTAGTTTGTAAACATGCAAAACTGAAAGTGCTTCATTTTTACTAAGTCTCATGTTCACAGGAGATGCTTCCCCATCCTGATTCACAAATTAAATAACTTTTAAAATATAGACCTTTTCATGACAAATTTTGTTGCAATAAAGACTTCTTAAGAAATCTTACCCAGTAATGAAAATAATCAACCAATTATGATTTAAGAAGCATACTTGGGAGATAAAATCCTGATCATGTTGCTGAGAACTGCCCACTCATAGTGGCAGGTGACAATTTTACCCGACATGCTAAATGAGCATGTTGGGTTTGTCATCTCTTGGATGCCTTCTCTGTTCATTGATGATATTTTTGTAGCATGACTAGCAAAGATATCCAGCTTCTTTTATAGGTTGCCCACCACCAAACTACAGGACAGACAGTACTATTACTGATTACACTGGTTGCTTAAGCTTGTGCAGGACTCATGTGTTTCTCCTTTAGTTAACTTTTGATAGTTTCATATTCCAAATGGTTTTCTTTTAAAAAACACTGGAGTGAACAGTGCTCTCGTGTAGTTTAGTTATAATACATTCCTCGTGCTTTCACTGATTAATCCATTTGCATACCCTAAATAAATGAATAAAAAATCTCTGTGCAAGGGGCTTAAAACAGTTTCTAAAGAGGGCATTTTGGACAATGGCTACAGCAAAATTATTTTATAAAACACATACAATGCAGTTTGTTGTTTGTTTGGGGTTTTTTTGCTAGTTTGAGGCTTATGTAGTCGTTCAAAGCCTGCACATGTTCGTGTTCTACAACATCCTCTAACATGGACAAACAGCACAAAAAATGAAGAGGCAGATACTAGTTGGTTTCAAAATATGAATTAGTTCTGGCCAAGCTGAGAAGACTTTTGAAGGGTAAAAGAAGAATGCTTGTAACAGTAGGGAAATGCCCAGGACATTGCTGGCGGGTGCCAGCAAGGTATTTCTGAGCACTGACATTTTGAGCAATAAGCTTACTCAAAAAGTGCTCTAAGTGTGGCTGTGACACCACTTTTCTTTGATGAACATGCATCCTTCTCCTCATCTTACGGATTTCATCCCTTTTCTAAACTAAGCATCACCTTCCTATGTGACTTTGGGTGCGCTCTGATGCCCCTGCACCCCCTCAAGTGAAACACATTTTGTGAGGACGTGTGTCTTCACCAGGGGTGGTTCTCCTCAGAGACACGTGTCTACAGAAACCCTCTCCCTTTAGGACCCTGTTGCAACAGAAAGGATGGCAGCTGATTCTTTATGAAAATTAACATTCCCAGTTTCAATAACTTTGTGGCTTCTGTTGCCATGGAAACAAGCAGGGCCTTGCCACAAACATGGTCTTGTTCAGAAGTAACCGTGGGTTATCAAGGTAGATCTATGATGCATTAGATGTCTGAAGGTTTTGGGTTTAAGGGTTTTTTTTATCTAAATGCTAGCTTTTTGCTCAATAAAAGCATTTTTGGAGTCTGCTCCTGTAAGTTTCCACCTTGAAGTTCGTACATTGCTCTGTTCTTTTATTTCCTCCAATATGAGAGATCAACAGAAATAGTTGTTGGATTTTCCTGTGTCAGATATCAGCCTGCCTCAGAAATAATGAAAATGCTGGAGCTGCTAGGTGCAGTGGCAGAGAGCACTAGTCTAATATATATAGCTTATTAGGTTGAGTGCTCTACTACGTGGAACAAGAGGCAGACCTTTCCAAAAGGGTGAGTATGAGATAAGAAATACCAGAGTGGGAGGCAGATAAACAGCGAAACTCAAGAAAACAGTGAAAAGAAACAGTGTCCAGCCTTGCTAGACTGTGGTCTCAGTATTGCAATTACACTGCTTTTCTGCTTCTATAGTCACCACAGAGGGAGGATAAGACATTTTGTGGGTATTGGTGAGATGTGGTTCTTACTTCAGAAGACAAAGGTTAAGTGATTTGCTCATTTCCACACAGACGATTAACATCAGAAAAGGAGATAAACTATAGCCTTGGGCTCCCGCTTTTGTAGACTGTTCACTACAACAGCTTTCCAAGTTTTCTAAATATTTTCGAACCTAAAACCTGATAACAAAAAAATGGCAAAATTCTGTTATTTGATCAACATTGTTAAAACACAATGAAGTAAAATTGTTTTCCTTTATAGGATTTTGAGCTGAACAATGAGCTGAAAATGAATGTGTTAAATTTGCTGGAAGAAGTTTTGAGAGACCCTGATCTTCTGCCACAAGAAAGAAAAGCTACCGCAAATATACTGAGGTAAACGTGATTCTAATGTGTTAACTACAGCATGTGAAATAGCTAGGGGATCCTGTACTATAGAATTCACAGAGTTTGTTTTTTCTCCAGAGTACTTAATTTTGAAGGATTACTAAGTGTTTTATTAGCTATAAAGCAGTGTTTAAACTTTTATTCATAAAAGTGCCCCATTAGAAAATTTTACTGCAGAACAGCTGGCAGCCATGGGTTCAGTCTTTATGCAGCAGGCAAAAATGCTGCCCAGTAAATCAACAAGACACTCACTATAACAGCCTGAGGAACTCCTATCTTGATAACAAGCCATCTGCTAAGCTCAGGAGAAGCTGATGTGTCATGAGATCCCAACAAGACCACTCTTGCACCTTCCTTTGTGTGGACACCATGTCCAGAGTTCTTTGGGTAGCTTACAGAGAGGAATTCTTAATTACTACCACGAAATAAAAGACCTTTAAGCTTCTGAATAACCAAGACTATTAAATTAGGGTTAGAACACCCTGGGTTGAGTGTCTAGTCATGCCAGTGAGACAAACCTTCATAAGCATTTATCAGGGGAAATAATTTTGTCTACAAAATATGAATATTTTATAGTAACTGATTTTCATGTAAATTGTTCTACATTACTAAGGAGCAGTAAGCATTTAAAGGTTAGGCAGTTGTTAAGATGCAATGAAAAAAACGCAGATAAAACTATGATGTGCTTTTTGGTATTTTTGTACATATTCTGCTGGAAAGCCAATAAGGGTGCAATAAATGCAGCGTGTCTGCTTTTTCTAAAACCATTTGACTGATTTCCCCATCAGATACTTATGTGAAAAAGAATGTCAGAAGAATGAGGGTAAAGCTGTACACCTGGAGAGAAAAAAAGTCAAACAAAGAATGAGAAACAAAGATAATTTCTTAATAGAAACACTTCATGTCACTGGGATCTTACTTAATTTTTACATAAATAAAAATAAACCTCCTTTTAAATTATGCTGCATGTACTGTTATTCAGAGTTAAGGTAGCAAGTTTGTTTGCTGTAATCCCTTGGAAGAAATGGCAAGCAAGAAGAGCAAAAAGGATTAGGATAATGGGTTTTTATAATATGTGTGACAGCAAATGTTATGTCAGCTTGCTCATAGTGGGAAAAATTACCTTAAGACCTTCAGCTTTTTAAGAACATATGAGAAAATAAACCTGAATTGGCTGTTCCTGGTGGAGTGATGGAATAGTCTTATAGTCCTGTAGCACACAAGTTTGTTAGCAATTTCCTGTATCCAGTTTACAATTAGCCAATTTCCATTAGCTGTTGTTGCATAAAAAAATGGGACCTTGGTAATTAGATGTAAACCGTGAGCTTGCCCCCATTTGCATCATTTTACTGCTGTTCAATGAAATCGTAGGTATCATTTGTCCTCTTTCTTTCTAGCACTTATTGCTTTATTGTCTGAGCATACTGTTATGTATCTGAGTACTGCGTACATTACTTTTGCAAAAAATAAAAGAAAAAGTTAAATTCTGTAAGAAGTGAAAATTCTGAAGAATGTAAGTTTTTAAGAACTGAGAAGTGAGAAAAAGAAAGCAGCAGAAATAAACCAATACTCAAAAATAAAATTCTGATAAAAATGAAAAAAAATGTATGCATAGAAATCGAACTTAAAGTTAATTAGAAGCTAACTAATTTCAAATATTTTGTGGAAACAGATTGCATTTTTAAAAATCCTTCTTTCAGGGTCATTATCCTCACAGTATTTCTGGAAAGTATTATGGCACTTTATAAGCAGGCAAACAAAGCACAAATAAAATTAAGTGTCCAATTTCTCAGTGAGAGTTTCTGTTGAAACAGGTAGACAGTGACGATTTCATGAGATGTGGGCCTCATCCAAGCTATCTTTCATCAGGATTTGCAGCTATATACCCTAATCTTGACAGATTTTTCAAACAACATCATTTGATTATAGATTTGATCATATGGAATCATAAGTACTTGGTTACATTCCACAAACCGGTACTGGAAAAAGAGCCGTTGGTGGCTTGGCATGCAGGACTAGTCCTTTTGACTGAATGCTGTGTGGATGTCCCACTTTCCTTCAAAATAATGCATGAAACTTAAGCCATGGCTAACATTGGTTATCAAAAATCCTTTACTGCTTTACACGACTGGCAATGCCGCTAATGTATATGCATGCTGGACAAGTGCATGTTGAATATTTCAATACAAATTCATTTTCAATACAAATTCATTTTCAATACTATTTCAACAATAAGCATCAGTGACACAATAAGCTATGCCAAGGGTTCAGATAACTCCTGTGTTCCATTTTCTGTAGCAACCATGTTTCAGCAGCAGCTGAAATCACGCTGATATCACATCCATGTGTTTATTATATATACAGTCTGCCCATAAACTTTCAGGTAGAAGTTGCTGCATAAGTAAACTTTCAGACGGAGGCCTTTGCACAAGCACAACTTCCATAATTTAAACTGCAGTTAAGGTGCAGTCAACAGGCTATCAGGATGTAGTCTCCAAGTTTAAAATGTTATTGCATAAAACAAACTGTTCCAAAGTCTTATGCTGTGCAAAACTCTACTGTGAAGCTCTTGGGCTTGTTCTCCAGTCACACAGGAGGCAGTCATTTGCCAGGAATGTCAAATTTGTTAATAGCTGGTAAGGATAAATTAATTCTCCAGGAATGGAAACTGCTTCAGTCACCTTCCGAGAAAGAGTGTATTGGAGCAATTCTGATTTTGGACGAAAAATCATTCAGCTGGGATGAAATATGCAAGCGTGTCATATATTTCAACCTTCACTGAAGGGAGGAGCTCTGGTTCTTAAATCACTTCAGGAAAATGGGTTGTCTGGTAAGCTAAGGGCAGTTTCTAAGCTTTCAAAAGCACTGTAGCTACTCCTGAAGATATATTCTCAACAAGGCTATCTAGTTAATTGAGAAGAGGAAATTACAGGATTTAAGAAATAATCTGCAACTGAATTGAGTTGTTTGTGTGCAGCTGTTGATCCATGGTAATGACACAGCAGTGCGTGTCCCTTCATTTTATTGCACCGTAGGAATATTTATAAGCTTTAACAAAAACTGATCAAGTTGCTGGTCCTAAGCAGTGACCTGCTGTCCCACGGAGACCGTGAGCACACGCTTCTGGCTGCCTCAGGAACCATCTCAGCTATTGGGGCAGGAACCAGGACCCCCTCTGGTCCTCCACTTCGCAGCTTGTTAGTGGATTTCAAACTGTCCTTTGAAAACTCAGCTTTCCAATAATTCAAAATATGAAACTGAAGAATAATTTCTATCAGGGGGAGTTTAGCTTTTCTGGCAAGTTGAAAATGTCCTTGCTCAATTCCGGAACTAATTTAGTGAAGAATGAGAAAACAACAGAAGCAGAAGAGACAATATCCTCATGTCTGCATGCTATCTGACAATATAATTGTATGAACAGGTTTCAAGTGCCAGAACAACAAAAGTTTTTTCTATATTTGCACTGAAAATAAAGATACTGTTTCTGGTGCAAAAAGAGGACATGGTGACATGGAAATTGTTCCTTCCCTGACATTTTTGCCTGATGCCTCCCATGGTGCCGTGGCTGGTTGTGGAAGTAGGATAAAGCAAACACTGAATACTCTGTTCCCTAAGGTGTACAGAGTTCTCTCTATTACTTGTCTCTGCAGATTACTATTTATTGTAGTAGGAACAACCAGGACTATGTTCCTCTTCACCAAGAACTGATGAGCTTCAAGCAAACACTCCCATACTTCACCAAAATGCTGTAAAGAGACACCATGTTCTACACCAGTGTCTCTCTCATATGATTGTTATACTTTTTTTCTGCCTCATATTATGAATTTTCTATCATTTGCCAATGTGGCAGATTACAGTCAATGTTCTGAATGTTAAGAGAAGACCTGTAATGGAATAAGGTTATTTCTTGAGTTCCTTGAACGGTCCATAGGTTATAATGACAGAATGAGGAGAGATTTCCTTTCTGCATTTACTTAGAAAAATTTCTCTGTCTAAGTGAACCAGGAACAGACTGCAGACAGATGATGAAGCACTCCTTCCAAGGTAACTCTTATCATGAAGGAGATTCTGTCCACCCAAACTGCCTGAAATTAGGCACTCTGACTGTTCCTCCAGAGATCATAGAGGACACCTCCCTTTCTCAGACAATTATAGACCACAGTGACTTGTGGAGGATGTGAATCCAACCCTGGATGTCCTAAAGGTTTCTAGAGTCTCTCTTGTTGTAGAAGTGTGTAGAGGTGCTCTCAGGTATTGTGTTCCTCTTCTGGTTCATCTACCAATGTCTGGTTTGGAGAAATGCTGCTCAGTCCATCATCACCACATAACCACCTCCTTGGAAAGATGTTATCTTTTCAGGTTTCTTCTAGATGGAGGGCTTTCATCTAATACTACTTAGGGGAATATAAATTACCCACCTGGAACTGAAGAGCTTTTTTACTGTTATTAGAAATCAATTTGTTTGAAGATTTTTGACAGCATATTTTTTAGATGAAAGCACAGATTTGTCATAACTGCAAGTTCTGATGAAGCTTTAATTCAAAAGAATTCTCTGGAACAGGATGAAAAAGTGGAATGTGGCGTGAGCCAGTTGGCATGCCCCTCATGATGTTAGTGATTCACCCAATTGCTAGGTGAGTGTAAAAAAATAGGGTTTTTATTTGTTCTGAAAAGGTGCTTGCAGCAGGCTTTTATATCTAAAAGGCTTTGGCATATCGAAACATATAGTCTATCAAAATTGTGGTTTGCCAGTCAGCCCTCACTGTAGGTCTTGACTTCCCCACATTTCAGTTTTCATAGCCTACTCCTGACTCTGAAAATCGAGGAATTCAGAGTGAGACTGGAAAAAGCATTTCTTATCCTAAATTCTATGTTCAAACACTCATGAAATAAACTTCATGCTTTCTGACCCTACATATGGGTGAATTCCGTGGATTGTCTCCTTTAAGGGTATTGGGTACAAATGCCTCTTTTTAGAAAGTGACCCAGCCTTTGAATATATGTGCACATATGTGTGTATAAATTTATTGGAAAATCAGTCCCTTTGTCAGCAGCAATGAGAGGAGGAGGAAAGATTGGTTTGTATTCTAAAGATATTATTACCAGCTTTGTGAAAGACTCTGTATAAAATATGAATGGCAAGGAAGGTGTTTATGAGAAAGACTGAGCTGCTTCATGCTTTCTTGCGTCATCGGACAGAACAGCTGGTATTTCTTGTGTGATGAGATTCTTGTTGAATGGACTGACAGGGTTTCTCTGTAGGGTAAAAAAGCTTCTTTTTATGCAATATTTGTTCTGAAAGCTAGGCAAACCTACTGAAGTATATTCTGCTTGAGATTTTATCAGCCTCATTTAATAACCCCTGAAACCTAGGGGAAATTTCATTGATGGTGAAGCAGGAAGATGTAAAGTTCAGACTGAACAGCAGTGAATAACTTTGATAATTAGTCCTATCTGGAGAATAAAAGCATGGTTCAAGAACAAAATTCTCCTTCTTTTTCCTCAGGATAAATGTAAATGAAATCCAGGGATATGCAGAGGTCAAAATTTGATGGATGACCGATTTTTTACCTTGTGTGATCTCACTAGATAATACATTTCAGGCTCTATAACTTACACCATCTTGTAAAATATTTTTAAAATGTTTTATGTACCATGAAGAAATGAAGATACACGTTAATATTTTCTGCTATGATTTTTTTTTTTAAACGTTTGGACCGGTCAAGCACAAAGAACAGTTTTAGTGAGAGGTCTAATCTTAGCTGATGACTCTAAGAATTAGGAAGTTATTTCTTATATATTTACTTCCTTCAGTTGTAAGGTAATGATGGAGGTTTCCCCCCGTGCAGTCCTCCCTGAGGGGGATGCTCTTAAACAGTCTGGCATAATCTCTCCCTACCCTTACTTTCTCTCATAATGCTTTTCACATGGACCTGTGCTTCTTAATGAGCTTCCAGAAGGCTCTCCAAGGAGTGCAATGGGAACTGCCCAAGCAGAACTGATCAGCTCAGTCTGTCTTCCTAGACCTCTGCTGAAACTAGGTATCCCAAAGCTGAGAACTGTGCAGACTGAAGTGGCAACTGCTATTGATGTGATCAAAAAGTAGCTTTATCCAGTCTAGAAATGTGTTGCCCTCTTCAGATTTAAACATAGAGCATTTCTGGATAAAAGGAGAGTTCTTTTATGGGAGTGCCGTGTTAGAATGAAGGATAGGAAGTCTACATAAAATGTGAGACATGCTGTAAGCGAGTATCAGGAAGCAAAGGTGGGGAAAAGTTAGTCTTTTCAGCTTTTTAAGAATCTCATGTTTCCTATTTTATTTTGTATGAGGCAAATACAATCATTTCTGTATCAAACATGAGAACTGCAGCTGATAGAAAGTTATATGTAAGGAACTCAAATGATGAGTTTATGAGATTACTGAGAATACCTGGGGCAGAAGGGCAAACCCTCTCTTTTGTTATTGCCAGGAAGCACATGCTTATCATATAGTGAACGATATCTTTCTGCAGGCAATCAGTCAGGAGATACAGTACAAAACTCAGGTTGCTGGTCTATTTACAGTTACTGAGGCTGCTCATCATTATTATCTGGAGAAGATTGTGGTTCTCATGAAGAAGCAGACATTTAAGACTTCACATGACTCGCCCATCAGACATAAGGTGTTGCCGCGTCTTATGAAGAAAGAGGCATTTTTCTTTCTATTTGATAGGCTGAAAATGAATGCAAGGAGGGTTTTAGATCCTTTCTTTGTGTATCTACATCTGATTTTATCGTAGCCCTCTAATTTGGCAAACAAAAAGGAAACAACAGCAACCCACAGCAGAAGAACCTAGTGTACTAACCATTAACACTTCCTCCCCACCCACATAGTACGAATTCCATATCTTACACTCATAGCTCCAGCCTCTGGGTAATACAATCCTTTTATTTTAACCCTTTCCACAGCTGGTACTTGGAAAATCTTTTAGTACAGAGTGCAAAAATAAAGAATTGGAGGGACCATGAGAACATACCTGATCCAGTTGCTGTGCTTTCTGGAATGATCAGTAGAACTTCTTCGACAATAGTCATCTAAACTTTCCTTGAAAATTCAGCTGATGAGTAATACAATGTCTGCAGAAAGCCTGTTTCAGTGCTTAGCTATACTTGGAGCTGGAAAATTGAACTTAATGTTGAAACTGTATCACCCCTGATGTAAATCAGTATATTGACTTCTTACCATATAGTTGGTGTCTCTTAGGCAGTCTTTCCCTTACCAGGACACTATTCTTTCTCCCTAAACCTTCTCTTTCCTATAGTAAAGAAATCCAATCTGCTCAAGGTTTCTTTGAGTCTATATTTTCCAAATGAAGGGGTAAGATCTCAGAATTTTGTGTCAAGGTAATGCATCAGGGTAGATGGGAATTGATGAATACTTACTATTTCTGCTGGGTTCATTTTTGACCCATTACTCTGAAATAGTCTTAATAATCACAGGTTTTCTGTAGCATAATTGAAAGCATTGATTAATACTTATATTATGGAAAGCAAATAATGTACTTGCTACAAGTAAAATCTGCTAGCAGTTTATTTCCACACTCACAGCTCTTTGTGTGAGACACTGTAGTGCCAATAAACAAGACCACTTCCTAGTGAGTCACTCTTTTATGCATGCCTAATCTGCTATCTTTTTGTCACTTCTCAAATGTTGATTTCTCAAACATTTCCTCAAAATATCATTTAGCAGAGTAGGTTAAAAAGCAGATAAAAGGCTTGCGAGGTATTTTTCCACCTTTAGATTTCCTAGGATTATTCAGGATAGAGAGCTTCTGATTAAATATCGTTGTTATTGTGATGTATGTTTGCACTGCCAGTCCAGTTCTTGAAAAGGAAATTTTTCTTTGTCCCCCAAGCTTCATTGCACTGAAGTCAAAGTGGGATAGATGTATCACTATAACCAGCAAATAATTACAGCACTTATTGTCATTGACCATTCTATAGCATATGCTGTTCTTAGCTCAGAGATTTTAAGCCTCCATGACCATCATTTTACCTTATGTGACTGATGTTATAGCATTTTGTACACTTTTACTTAAAACAAGACATTAGATTTTAGATATCAGATCTTTTTTTCTTTACATCTTCAATTGCAGTCTTAGGATTTATTTTAGATAAACACGATTGACTAGCTGTCATAAGGTTTTATCCTAGCTATAGACCTTATTTATACAGGATGTTCTGCTACTTATTTTTTCAGGGCTCTGTCTCAGGATGATCAAGATGATACCCATTTAAAAATAGAGGATATCATTCAGATGGTAAGTTCATATTGAAATTTAAACATAAATACTCCTGTAGGAATGTTGTGGTTTTATGTCAGTAAAATGTAGCACAACTGCAACTGCACAACTCTGCACAGGAATACAAGAATATCAGGAATATACGTGTCAGTTTAAAGAAAGTAAGAATTTGGAGTCCATATCAAAGATAAGCAGGTCAAAACTTTAGGATTCAGATTTAAATCTCATGTGTTTTTTTATTTTTTTAAAAGACAACATATAAGAAATGGTGCCTCAGCTGCCACCAGAACCACAGCTGGCCTTGACAGACAGTGCCCAAATCATCCAAACCGTAGCCACCACCATCTCCTAAGTGCATTGCGTTAATCCCAAGAAGAGTGTCAGCAATGAACTAGGTGCAGAGCAGTTATGTGGAAAGTAATGCAGAATACACAGACGATTGACATACCTAGTTACTTGCAACTTCTTACGTGCCTGTTTTCCTGTGGTTACCCAGCCTGATGTTTACCCTCATGTTGTTAGCATTTTTTCTTAATTCTTATTTCTTTGTAGCAAAGAAAGTTGTTAGCAAAGGAATTCTTACGAAGTTCTTAGTACCCTGTGCTTTGAAATGTCATTTGATGCAAAAAGAGATCATTAAGCATTCTCCTTATTTTTGCAGTCAGATTGCCCAAAACCAGAGTGCTTTGAGACTTTGTCGGCCATGGAGCTTGCAGAGCAAATAACTCTTTTAGATCACGTAGTTTTCCGAAGCATACCATACGAGTAAGTGTTCTCCTACGAGTGACTGAAGTGAACACGGTGGGTGAGTGACCGACTGGCCGTGTAAGGCACTACACTAACTCGTACTACTGACAAAAAGGTTTGCACACATAACAGGACAGTGCCCTGCAGCTGTTTCTGTCATTGCCTCTGACTCCACTACAGTTTGAGTGTGTTTGGAAAGACTGAGTTCTTTGCTAAGCTAAAAAACCCAAAACAATCTGTGGTCTAAGGCTCTGGTCTAATGAAGGGTGGATATAGTGTGGAAGTGCCGAGTGTCAGATCATCTGCGTTCATACAGCAGTTTAATATGGGTAGAACCACGTAAGCTGACAAGACCAATTTCAAATAAGGCCACAATGCTGAAAATTGGGCATTGAGGGAGGGGATTAAGAGAAAAATTAATCTTCTTTATAATATTTACTGCTTCAGACAGCATTAAAAATGGTATAGTGAAATGCTGGAATTAGTGTAAAGCTGTGTTATCAGCTTCTAACAAAATGAGGTATACTTGAAATCCACTTAGGCTAGGGTTACAGAGACTTTACTTTGTCTATTAAGAGCATTTTTGTTTGGTTTTTTTCTCTCCCCTCGATGTCTAGAGAGTTTCTTGGGCAGGGCTGGATGAAAGTGGATAAAAATGAGAGGACACCCTATATTATGAAAACTAGTCAACATTTTAATGATGTAAGTACTCTTAAATATAGATTACTTTCTAAGAACTCTATTGACACTGTCTACGACCTCTGGAACTTTTTTTTTTAATAATGTGATGTAACTTCTTGTCTAGTAGTAACTAAATGTTTCAGTCTCTTTGTGATTAACCTTTTAAATCGAAGCACATGAAGATTCTAATTTTCAGGAACTGGCACTCAGCATTTCAATGGCAATTTAATACAGCAGAACGTTTTAAACTATACTACAATGCCTTGTTGCTTACAGAAGAAACTAAATTTTCTCCAGAGAGTGAAAATATAACACCAATTCTACTTAATGAATGCCCTTTGTATCCCCAACCGTATCTTTGCTCTTTATAATTTTCCTGTAATTTTACTCAGAGACTTCCCAATCAGTTTTATTACTGTTGCCTTGGAGATACTCCCCATTGCGTGTCTTACCTGTCTTTCATATTATCATTCCCCCCTTCACTACAACACTGTTCTCAATAGACTTTTTTTGGCTTTGACAAAGAACTATCAGTATTGTTGTGTGTTTGTTTTTTTCTGCCCTGTTCATTAAATAATTGTATGTTGAAAGGGATTATATATTAATGTCCTAAATCTCTTACTCTTTGTTTGGTCAGATGAGTAACCTTGTTGCCTCCCAAATCATGAATTACGCTGATGTCAGCTCCCGGGCTAACTCCATTGAAAAGTGGGTAGCAGTAGCTGATATCTGTCGATGTATGCACAATTATAATGGTGTGTTAGAAATCACATCAGCCTTGAACAGAAGTGCAATCTACAGACTGAAGAAAACTTGGGGTAAAGTATCCAAACAGGTAAGAAAGATTTTATTACAGTATGGTTTCTAGATTTCACTGGTCAGTGTGTTGTTCAGAGAACACATGTTGAGACAGGATTCCTCCTGATAAATATTTCTACTTATACAATGCTCTAACTATTTGCTGGGAGTGACAAGTGGTACTGGAATTTCATGTAAAAGTATTTTGTATGTCGTTTATCCTTTTTTTTGGTGTCATTAATTAAACATCTGCAGGAACAAACTGTTTCCAATGGAATTTGCAGGTGCCTAAGACTATGGCTTGAGCCTGAAGTACTGAAATATTTGAGAAAAATAAATTTCTGTAGTTACTAGCTATAACTATAGTCAGCCCAGGTGCCTAAAAGAGAAGCCACATTTCCTTGTCTGTGCAGAAAGTCAATAGAGAGGTCAGCACTTCTATCTCGAGGCAGTGATTTTTTTGCTACCCAGTACTACACTGTAGACAGCCAGACCTCATGGTCATGTAGGTGCCTGAGTCTGGATGTAGTGAATATCTTCCTTTAACCCTTATCTTGCTGCTGAGACTGTCAGCAGCATGGTTGAGCCTGTGGAAATTTCTGCCAATAACAAAAACAAGACACAGAGAAAAAGACTAGCTGGGATGAAGAGTATCCCGTCTTTTATAGGGAGTTGCACTTGATGACCCTTATGGGCCCCTTCCAACTCAAAATATTCTATGATTTATGATTTTATGTTCTGTTTTAAATGGTTTGGAGGAATTGGTTGAATTATTTAAATCTCAGCTTTCTACTATTTGAAAAAGAAGGGAATGTTTCAGTATGGTGGAATAACAGAGCAAGGAGGTCAGTAGGGCAGAGCCAGTCACGTGTAAATTAGGCAGTATTTGTATACAGGGTTTACTCCAGCTAACTGGAAGATTTCAGATTGCACTTTTTAGATCTGGGTAACTGACATGCTAAGGGTGGACTTCTATCATTGCGTTTTCTCCTCCGTATGTTTCTGCTTTGCAAAAGCACTCAAGCAGCCCAAGCAATTAAATCCACTTAAAATACATCCTGACTGCACTGCCTTCTTTCTCCAGTCAGCTTTTCCTCAGATGCTTTATAGCTGGTGCTATGTTCTTTTATTTAAAATTATGCTAAAACTCATTTCAGTACAAACTGTTATATAGCAGTTTACATCCAAAAAGTTTTATGTTTAGAACTTACTTGTTTTTGAAACGTCTCAGTCAACAACTACAAACAAACAAACAAACAAACAACAACAAAAATCATCAACAAAAGCCCAGCAGATTAATGTCATTGCACAGTTCTCCAGTACTTATTGGAAACATAATCTGAGTGTTTTACAGCTTGCTAATGTAGAAGAAAATAAGGTGTCTGCTTCTGCCTACAGCTTTCTCTTAACTGGAAATTCAGCTTCAAATAGAACAAATTTCCCATGATTCTCTGTACTCTCTCAAGTCTATAGCATAAATAGGCTGAAAAGGAATTTTATTTCACTTCAGAAATAATCACACTCTGATGATGACCACTGAAAGTAATTATTGTAAAACAGTAATATATTTTCAAATATATATTCAGCTTTTATCAGAAACTTGGACACAAAAACAGCCTAGTGCAAGCTGAAGACAGTAAACATCCTTTATTGTCACTAATTTCAGTAAACTCAGCTGAAGATCCTCTGCAACTTGTGAGATCATGTCCCTGGTATTCTTGTATGCACAGTAAACTGAATTGCTGACCATTAATTTAATGAACTTGTGTTTTTTCCTGAATTTGCAGGCTAATAATATTAGCATAGATGCAGATTCTGTGTATCACTCAAAGGAAAATGTTTAATGCTGCCTCATCTCCATTTTCAGAAGTACACTAGGAGCTACAATGAAGCTAAATTCCTAATGCTTTTATTATTACTTTTGAAAATGGGGTGAAGATGCTAACTGAATTAGACCTTTTCTAAAATCTTATCCCAGTCATTTATGTGCAACAACAATCACATTTGTAATGCATTTTCTTTCTAGACAAAAGCTCTCATGGACAAGCTTCAGAAGACTGTATCATCTGAAGGAAGATTTAAAAATCTTCGAGAAACGCTCAAAAAGTATGTTTCCCTACACCATACAACTGTGTTTTGTTATGAGCAGCAGATACTACATGTAAAAGATGAATTGGCTTTGATTAAGCTTTAATAATTAATATAATATTGAATAATATTTTTGTCTAATAACATACTAAATTCCAATTTTATTCTATTTGGCAGTATTGTTTTGCTGAATATCGCATCATTTAGTAGCCGTGATCGATAAATATAATATCTCCAGAGAATTACTGAAACAAATTAAACTATTATTCTGTTGTGAATGTTCCCTGTTGGGGTTTTACTTACACTGATAAACTTTTTCAATAAGTGTAAAGCCAGGTTTATAAATTAAAGTTCCTATTCAAAACAGGGATCCAAAGAGTCCTTGTTCCAGATGAGAGGTTTAGGACTTAGGACTAAGCCTGAGTCAGTTTAAATATCCTTTCACCCCTTTATCTTGCTTGTGACAGTGGCCAGTAGCTGGTGGGAGGAACGTGGGAACGAGACCAGTGTGCAGTGATTATTCCCTTTGCAATGCCCTCCCAGCTACCTGTAGTCTGGCACTCTGGTTTTGATTTGCCAGATTATGTTTGACCATACGAAATTCTGATACCCAAAATATCCTGTGGCAAGAGTTCCACAATTTATGTATTGAATCCAACTGCATGTATACAAAACCTGTATTTTTGCAAGTTCTGTAGTTACAAGTAATCTTTCCAGCACTGGGTGGTACAACTACTTTAAATGATCTTAAGAGAAGCAAAGGGTTGAACCACCGTAATAATTTCTTGAAAGTTTCAAAATATACATAGTTAGTCAATTTTTATTTAAAAAATATTGTTGGGGAGCCAATAACTTTTTAAAAAATGTTTTTACTCGCAATGCATGAACAGATTATTTTTTGTACTTACCAGTTGATATATTGCTTGCATGTGTACAACAATCATCCTCATAATGTAAAAAACAGCCAGAATGAAGTGCACTGCTAAGCATAGTGAGCAGTCTAAGTTAGCATTACAGCCGTCACCCTGCATTCTTCTCATGCCACAGCTCCAGAAAACCAAGTTTGCTACTATTTCTGCTGACACAAGAGTCAGTGAGTGTGGAGCAGCGATTATTGCATTAGAGAAGCCACAATCATTATCCCATTCCTCCTGTCCCACCAATAAAAGAAAATCCACATTCTCTAGGGTCTCTGTTCCCAGTTCTCCAGATCATCCTTGTCACCTCTCTTTGTCTTTCTTCTTGGTGTTCACTGTAGAGAAGGCCTGAATAGACTTTGACAGAATGGTACATACATACATATATATGTATACATATATGTATGAAT
The DNA here is from genome assembly GCF_036013475.1 of Columba livia. Lineage (NCBI taxonomy): Eukaryota > Metazoa > Chordata > Aves > Columbiformes > Columbidae > Columba > Columba livia. The sequence goes on from NC_088642.1 coordinate 77,247,835, forward strand.
ATGCATGCATGCATGCACACATATGTGTATGTACATATAAGTATGTGTATTTATATGCATGTATATACATACATATGTGTATGTATCTCCACACACACATACACATGCCATTGCTATACTGGGATGCTTACATGACTGTAGAACACCAGCCACTCGGAAGCAAGTCCATATGCATTTTTAGCTTGTGTGTATAATCTCTTTCTGATATCATCTTTCAGCCAGGGCTGGAATATGCTTGAAAGCATTCTGTGAATCCAGAGTGTACCTGTCCTTCCTCTCTCTCTGTCACATCACCATTCTACCTTTTACTAAAGGTTATCTGCCGTAAATATTAGATAATGGACAGAATGCATTCAATTTGTCACATGAAGAACAAGTGCAATTCAAGTGAAGTCAGAGAAGCTGTTTGTCTTCCAAATGAATGCGCCCCATTGTTTAGAAGTATGTCAAGTAATAAAGAGTTTGTATTATATGACTTACAAAAAAATTGCTTTGCAAATTTAGCTATAGACAAATATGCTGATTTCTTGTTTCACAGTTGTAACCCCCCTGCCGTTCCCTACCTTGGAATGTACTTGACAGACCTGGCATTTATTGAAGAAGGAACACCGAACTTCACTGGGGAAGGCCTTGTCAATTTTTCCAAAATGAGAATGGTAATTCTCAGTTCCCTATACGCTTTTCCAACAGGTGTTTAATTATGTGAGTTAATTATTGATTTAATTATAACTCCTTTGAATTTCACTTCTAAGACGTACAAGTATATTGGCATCGTGCAAGGTAGGTAGCTTATTTGAAAGAAATTACTTGACCTAGTCTTCTATCACCACCTTCTGGTAAACTGAGCGTTTTTACAGGGTGAATTTGCCTGTGATTTGTTCTTTGAGAAGTGACAGACAGGAAAAGCAGATGTGCAAAGCTCGTGAAGGAGAGACAAAAGCCTTTTTGAAATAACCAAATCAAAGGAATGTAGTGATTCACCAGAAAGCAGTCATCACAATTTTCTTTTCAAGCGTGCGGTGGTCTATCTGAAAAAGCATTTTAAAGTTGATTTCTCTCCAGCTACCATGTAATGTTGATTTGTAACAACTCCTCAGAGAAAAGCTTGCAAATTTCGCTTCTAATATCAGCTTAATAGCCACCTTATGGCTGCACATTGCAGCAGTCACTCGAGGCAAAAATAGGTTATCAGTATAGGGAGAGGAGAGACAAGGTGCTTCACTTGATACTGACTGAACAATAAGTGGTTTGGGAAAGTGAAATCCCTGGAAACTGAGGATAATCTTTGCCCTCCCCCTTCCCAGGATGAGTTGCATAATTTGGCGCAAAATTCTTGCCTTATGTTGCTTAGCTGAAATGAAAATGCAGTTGTACTTACTCATACACATGTATTCTTTTGCAAGATCTCACACATTATCAGGGAAATACGCCAGTTCCAGCAGACCTCCTACCGCATAGAGCATCAGCAGAAGGTAAGGATCTTCTTAGACACTGTCACTTACTAATAAAATCAAAGCTGCAATAGCAATTAGTTGTAAGGTCACAGCTGTTCTCGAAAGCTGAAGTCAATGTATCCTGCTCCCACACACACACAGAGCAGAGAACAGACAGAAATACGGACAGGCACTGTGGGCCTGTAATACCCTCACCTTGGTAGAAAACCTTTCTTTGACACCATATAAAAGCAAGTTTTTTTCACCTTCTCTGGAAGGTCTCTTGGGATTTTGCAGCCCTCATGGGTCTGGCATACGAGGGAAGGGGTTCAAAGGGAAATGTCTTTTCCCTGCCCAAATGGAAGCACAATTCCCTGAGGAATCTCAGAACCCAGGGACTAGGGGACAGGAGGTGGCTGGAGCCTCTCTTGGTGCTGTGTGCATCCTGCAATTCTTTTCTCCTGGTCCCTCATGTGAGCCATCAAAACTGGGCTAAAATCAGTCTGTGTTTTCAAAGAAAATTTAATCTCAGGCTCCAGGAGAGCAATGTGGGCTGAGATAACCTGGCTGAGGATTTGCCCATTCTTGAGTGGCCGTACGTGATTACTAGAGTGCTGCTGGGGCAGCTTCACAGCATTCAAATGAGCTGTTGTGTTTCTCTGAGAAAACAATGTGAGAGGATCTCAGTCTCTTAAGTGGGCTGAAGGGAAAAAATCAAAGCAGAGAAATCTTTGTGGAAGTAACATGCATTTTGTTCATCTGTGTTTTCTCCTTTCCAGGTCACTCACTATTTGCTTGACAAGACGCTCATCATAGATGAAGATACCTTGTATGAGCTTTCCCTAAAGATTGAACCCAGACTCCCTGCCTGAAGAGCCAGCTTCGCTTCAGAGTCTACAGAATGCTTTAATACAATTAACAAAATCGTGCATGCCAAGTCCTAAAGACAGCAAGGGAAATATTGAGAAGAATGCAAGCTCTGTTTTCCAATGAGATACAGAGCCTCACAGCATTTCCCTCTCAGGCAATGAAAATGAGCATTGGAAGACAAAGATGCTTCCTACATGGATTAAGTGATTGCTGCTTTGCAAAGATGTTGTTTTGCAGTAGAGACTGTGCATTTAATGGAAAACAGGAGATTTTCCTGTGAACAGGTACTCACTGTAGCTGTCTTATGTGACAAGTTAAGGGAACAGATTTAAACGGTGATAATATACTCATATATGTTAAGTGAGCAAAATGAGATGACTGTGATGTGGCCTGGGCTGATTGCTAACTATGTGTTCACATAGGCAGAAATGGTAGTGATGTCCTCATATCATGTTAACTTCATTGAAACACAGGATCTTAACAGTCATCTGCTGTCTTGGAATGACATTAAGGTAGCATCTGGTAACTTCAGATCTGCAGTTGTTGAAAATATTTGTTCCATGTTTAATGCTACCCTTTGTAATATGTTAACCTTCTTATAGGCAGTTGGACTAGATGATCATTGTAGGTCCCTTCCAATTAAAATAATCTCTTCCTCTTCCTCTTCCTCTCTTTTCTCTTTCTCTTTCTCTTTCTCTTTCTCTTTCTCTTTCTCTTTCTCTTTCTCTTTCTCTTTCTCTTTCTCTTTCTCTTTCTCTTTCTCTTTCTCTTTCTCTTTCTCTTTCTCTTTCTCTTTCTCTTTCTCTTTCTCTTTCTCTTTCTCTTTCTCTTCTCATATCTTGTCAGGCTTTTCTAAGGTGATTGATTTTACATATAAATGAATTGTAAATATTTTTTTCATTAATACACAATGAGAGTATTTACAGCATGGAAAGCAAATGAACTAGTCGAAAAGCTGTAAATAGTTGCCAGCCTTGCAAGCTTCAGCTGGGAAATACAAGGTTAGGAGCTATACCTGAGACTCGAGAGATCTGGACATGCAGTGAATGGGATGGTTACTCACGTTGCACACAGCCCTGGAAAAGGCACTTTATTTTTCTGCAGCTTCTTTGACAAGTCAGGCTACAGAGCACTTTCTGGACACAGTATGGTCTGGCAATGGGTAGTGATCAGCAAGGAACACTAGGAGTTGGTGTGACAGTTTCATTTTTCATGGAATCAGTGGTTTGAAAAATGTCTATTTTTCTGTTCAGCCATTCAACACTGACTAAGCTCTAAAATTGTTCACATCAGTGGCAAACTTTGTGTGCCAGTAGACACAGACTGTATATTTTTATCTAGACTAGTATTATCATTTGCATATGGGCATATGCTTAAGAAAATGTGCTATTTGTAACTGTTTTCAAAGCCTATGCTTTCGTGACATACCAGGTAGGTAGATGTGGTTTCTACAGCTAGTTGGTACTTCCTGATCAAGAGCGGGCTGTTGTAGCTGCATGGAAAGTGAGCTCGAATGCATGCTGTAAAGTGCATCATGGCATAAAACACAGGTATTAGCACTGTTCAAAAAATTGGCTGGAAAAGTGTCCTTACTTTTCCAATGGTATTCAGCCAGTTGAAGAAATAGGGCTATATCACTGTATACCTCCCTTAAATCCTCTCAGGGAGACAGGTGTTTAAAATAGATTGTGACCTAGGCCTATTTGATCTGACATTTCTTATGACAGTCATGATGCTTCTTAACGCTGGCGATGAAAAGTGGATTTGCCTGGCTTGTGGTTTTTGTCTTTATTTGCACTTTAATTATATTGCTGGCCCAGCCCAAAGCTGCACAATAAATTCCATTCGTTCTGTCTGACTGTAGCTGCTAGCATTTATAAATGTACCTTAGCAACTGTAAATTTCACTAAGGTTCTTCACCACAAGGACCATCTCTTTGTAAATAACTGCATGAGGAAACATCAGAAATACCGGAAAATTCCTCAATGAGAAATGCATATAGCAACAGAAAATGAAATTCCAGAAATATTTTCAATAGTTTTGGCTAATGATTGCTATAGGAAGAATATGGAAAATGTTACTTATAGAAGATTTTTGTTGTCAAAAATGTGCTTGTTCTTTTTACTAATGACTGACAAGAAGCTGATAGCATTCCAATGCATGATATTAAAAAACAGAAAAAGCATGTTTTTGTTTGGACCACAAAACCAACTTATTGTGTACTTTCTGTACAAAAGCAGTTACCATACATTTCATGAAACACTTTGAAGTAATGAAGAAATGGGGGAAAAGTGGTCCAAAAAGTAATTTCTTAACTTGGTTTTACTGTTTCTCTTTTAAAAAGGAAATGTGTAACCACTGTCAATGCCAGTTGGCATCTCTGTTGTATGCTGTTAACTGCTGCTTTATCTGCCTGTACCCCATTCCATCAAACTTCCCTGGTGTTCTTAGGGTTACAGGGTACAATTCTTCATCTTACTCTTTTCACAGTTTGTTGTTTTGTACTTTATGTGTGTATATCAGTTCGTCAGAGTTTCAAAACACCCAGTGCATTTTGATGCTTGCAATGTGCAGGGGTGGTGTTGTGCTCGTGCTGCAGTATTACAAATGGACAGAGGAAGATGAAGGATTAAACATGGGTTTTTTTCAAAGGTGCTGAGCATCTATATATTAAAATCAGTAGACAATGTGGTAGTTCAGCTCCTCTGGAAAAGCTTATACTGTTTATATGCCAAAACTTACCTCCTGGGTCAGTGGCACAATTTAGATTAGAATCACTAGAGTAACTAGATACTTTATTTGTGCTCAGAGCAACAAAAAAAAAGGTTATGGTCACAGTAATGTTTGATTTGCTGATGTCTAATGTTAATCTTTTTGTATGGGGATACCGTGCGTTCACTAAAATATAGGAGGTGACTGGTCAAAGAAGTGGGTGTGCATCTTGTTATCCACAACCCTAGCCAGTGTTGGAACCCTCACCACAGCTGGAAGCAGCTGTTTTGCAGAAATCCTACGCAGCGAGTGCAGAGTTGTGTTCTGAACTTCAGGTGTGAGTGGCCAGAGTGCCTCTGCTGTGGTCCTGCTGCAGAGTTCGAGCCATGGCAATACTCAGTGGGCAGCAGCAACCTGCTATACATAGGGCTTTGCCTGTTACATCTATTTAACTAGTGAGTGAGGTCATCTCCCTGCACAGGGATTGTAGAGCTCCTTGCTACTGGCTTCTCTGTGCCACTCCACAACAGCCATATAATATATAGAGATAGAAATCCCTGTCATGAAACACCCACTATTTGTCTCTGGTGTTTTAGGGAGGATGTCTCCAAGTGAGGGCTTTGGATCTTGCTGTCTTTTACGATCTTGTCCATTATAGCTTTTACGCCGTGGAAACAGAGCAGACTTGCTTTTCTGCAGTCAGAGCTGAAAAAGCCGAGCTGATTCAGGATTTGCAAGGAAGAGAAGGGCTGAAGCGCCTGTTACTTGCCTTTCTTAGCTCCTCAGCCCTGCTGCGCTCGGATGCAACAGCAGTTCTCACGTTGGGGAGGCTGCTCCCTTCAGCAGCCTCCGGACAAAAACCGCCTCAGGGTGTGCAGGCTGGCTGGCTGCGATGGGGATAGCTTATTTCACCCGCTGCTTCAGCAGTGAATGCGTTTGCCAGCGAAGTCCGAGGGGAAGTTTTGCAGTAAGTTTTTTATTGCATACGTAGCAGCCCGGATTCAGCCTGTCGTTTTGTGGGAACCTGGGCGGCAGCACAGACACGTCCCCTTCCACGTGACAGAGAGCACTTGTCACACGCTGATATGGGGTTAGAGTTGCCTTCACCCCAGCCTTCACTCCCCACATCCCTCTCCTCCCCACACCACATTCACCAGTATTGTTAGCGGACTGAGCCCCTGACGGGTCATCGTGTGGAAGAAAAACCAGATGTGTTGAATGTACAGTGGCAGTAAGTGTATGTTCTGTCCCTTTTGGCTAGTCCTGTAGTACATGAACACATAGCTTAATAGCGACAGATGATACTGGGACTGACCACCCTTATTTAAAAGTAAGGAAGAGGTGCCCATCCTCTTTCTGCTTTCTTAGTTCTTAATACTAATTATTTTTCTGTAGGATAAAAAGGAACTTAACTATTTAAAATATTTATTAACTTTAACCATGTTGATTTTGATTTCAGGACATGTTCATATGAGATCCCAAATTTTCCTTCGTAATCATTATTTATTTTAAGGAGTTTACAAAAATATTGTTTTATTTGTATTGATATTCAGTCTTTCCTCATTTCACTCTAATCAGCAACATCAAACTTAGATATATGATTTAAAATTCTCACCAATAGAGACATTTTACCCATTCATAATTGTTATTCATTAAGGGCAAAATCCTTCAGACCTCATTCTGATAATACCTTAGGCTTCACTGAGAGCTTTTCATAAGTAAGTATTTGGGGATCTGGCTCTCAGCTATTTGCCTGTTACAGTTTTTGCCTCCAAAGGTCAAATGTCTCTGTGTAGGATGCTTTCTGTCCAATACGCTGCTCAACTATGGTTGTTTTGTTGTACCTTTACTTTTGAAATAGTCTCTGAAGTTCTGTTCTTTAGGAGAATAGATGTATGTTTATTTGACAGATGTACTTATACCTAACATGTTACGTAGTGCACAATCCAGATGTTTTTGCATGTATTGTAACTTAACTTTTGACCTCGGGTTATTGCTTTGTATTGTTAGTAAGGCATATCAGGCAGGGTGTTGTGCCTATATGCCTATTAAACATCCTTTTTTTTCCTGAGTTTCAAGAGTCCTTACTGGTATCTGTTTAATTCCACACACACACCCCTCCCGCGAAATGTTAAATAATCTATTCCTTCTGAATTACTGAGTCTTTTGGAGAAACATGGGAGCACAAGGCACAAGCCATTAATAAGAAGGGCAAAAAACCAGAAATCTGGTTCTCTTTACTGGAAAATAATGGTTTGAATTACTGCATTTTATTCTTCGTTTGCTCAGGCTGCATTGCAGCTGCTCTGGGCATCACTGGCAATAATGCTGATTTTAACTTGGAACAGAGAATGAGGCCTACTTCATACACAAGTAGAAATGCTGATCCACTGTGAAGTGTACAGCGTAAGTAACTAAATAAGACAAGTAACACATTAAACCAAACGAGCCACACAACTCATTCTTCTTCAGCTGAGGAAAGCCTCTCCCTTTCCACACCTTTGCTCCCTTTGTAGGAAGGTACAAGTAGGTGGAGTTTAAATACAATTCCAGAAGGTGTTTAAGGACTTACCATTTCAATAGACAACTTCTTCAGGCAAAAGGCAATGAAATACATAAATAGAGAGTAGATAACATCGTCCCTAACTTCTTATTCCTGTTATTAAGGGTTTGGACTTTGTCTAAACATCTTGCTGGTGTCCTGCCCTGGATTTAAAGAACTAGTATGGCCAAATTTATACCCAAGTAAACACAGAAAACATTTTCTAAGTATGTTAATGTCACTCCTCTTGCAACAGGAAATCCAGTCACACACAGATAAAATTACTTGCAAATTGAAGCAAAATAGTTAACAAAGTTTAGGACTACAAAACCAGGTCTCCAGCTTCTGTTATATGCTTTAATCACTGTTTACTGCTTTCCTTTGTTGAACTGGGTAATTTCTTTAAGATAGAAAGATACCTATTAAATTTATTTCAAGAAATAACATTTTAAGTAACTAAACAGCAGCAAGTCAGGTCTACGTTAGATGGAGATAAAGCAAGTGACATATTTAAATCAGCATCTATTCAGTACTCTGTGACCTTGCAGTCGCATTTTCTGCAATCTTTCACATTTTTGGTATTTCACATAAAAACTAATTGACTAAGAAAGCAACTTACTCTTGAAGTTGTCAGACATCTTCAGTGCAAGAGAAAAGATCAAACTACTTGCCAAGCAGCTCTGTTTAAACGTACTGCAGGATAATTTTAATTTAAAGTTGTTTTCCCCACACTTCAAACCACTTCATTAACCTTATACCAAAGACTTGGCTGGTTTTACAGATTTCCTTAAGGCTGTCATCACAGGGCCATAGAATCACAGAGTGGCTTTGTTTGGAAGTGACATTTAAAGATAGTCTAGTCCAATTCCCTGCCATTGGCAGGGATATCTTTCACTAGATCAGGTTGCTCAAAGCCCAGGTCAACCTGACCTGCCAAAATTCCAATTATGGGGCATCCACAGCTTCTCTGGCCAACCTGCTCCAGAGTTTCACTACCCTCATCATAAAAATGTCTTTCTTATGTCCAGTCTAAATCTACCTGCTTTCACTTGAAAACCATTGCTCCTTGTCCTGTCACTACAAGTCTCTGTAAATAGTCTCTCTGCAGCTTTCTTATTGGCCCCTGTTAAGTACTGAAAGGCCGCAATAAGGTGTCCCTGGAGCCTTCTCTTCTCCAGCTGAACACCCCAACTCTCTCAGCCTGTCCTCCCAGCAGAGCTGTTCCAGCCTCTGATCATTTCTGTGGCTCCTCTGGCCCCTCTCCAACAGGTCCATGTGTGTCCTGTGCTGAGGAACCAGAGCTGGAGGTGGGGTTTCACCAGAGCGGAGCAGAGGGGCAGAATCACCTCCCTCCACCTGCTGGTCACGCTCCTTTTGACGCAGCCCAAGATACGATTGGCCTTCTGGGCTGCAAGTGCACATTGCTGGCTCATGTCCAGCTTTTTGTCCACCAGTATCCCAAAGCCTTTCTCTGCATGGATGCTCTCAATCCCTTAATGCCCTAGTCTGTACGGATATGACCATGAGCCAGCACTGTGCCCTTGTGGCCAGGAAGGCCAATGGTACCTGGAGTGGATTAGAAGAGGGGTGATTAGTAAGTCAGAGAGGTTCTCCTGCCCCTCTACTCTGCCCTGGTGAGACCACACCTGGAATACTGTGTCCAGTTCTGGCCCCTCAGTTCCAGCAGGACAGGGAACTGCTGGAGAGAGTCCAGCATAGGGAAACAAAGATGCTGAAGGGAGTGGAGCATCTCCCGTGTGAGGAAAGGCTGAGGGAGCTGGAGCTCTGGAGCTTGGAGAAGAGGAGACTGAGGGGTGACCTCATTAATGGTTATCTATATGTAAAGTGTGAGTGTCAGGAGGATGGAGCCAGGCTCTTCTCGGTGACAACCAGTGACAGGACAAGGGGCAATGAGTACAAACTGAACACAAGATGTTCCACTTAAACATGAGAAGAAACTTCTTCTCAGTGAGGGTGGCAGAGCCTGGCCCAGGCTGCCCAGGGGGGTTGTGGAGTCTCCTTCTCTGCAGACATTCAAACCCGCCTGGACACCTTCCTGTGTAACCTCATCTGGGTGTTCCTGCTCCATGGGGGGATTGCACTGGATGAGCTTTCAAGGTCCCTTCCAATCCCTGACATTCTGTGATTCTGTGATATCAGGGTTTGCCCCAAGCAAGGTGAAGGACCTTGCACTTGGCCTTGTTGATTTACATGGAGTTTGCACAGGACCACTCCAGCCCATCCAGCTTCCTCTGGATGGCAGCCCATGCCTCCAGTGAATGAACTCACCACTCAGCTTGGTGTCATCCACAAACTTGCTGAGGGTGCACTCAATCCCAGTGTGTATCTCATTAACAAAGATATTAAATAGTATTGATCCCATTATGGGCCCTTGGGGGACACCACTGGTTACTGTTTTCCACTTGGACATTAAGCCATTGACCGTAACTCTTCAAGGCACCACCATCCAGCCATTTCCTCAACCATGTAACTGTAAATCCATGAAGTCCATATCTCTCTGGTTTACAGAGAAGGATGTTGTGAGGGATCATGCCAAAGGCCCTACAGAAGTCCAGACAGACACTAGCAGTAGCTCTTCTCTTGTCCCCTGATGCAGTCACTCCATCATAGAAGGCCACAAGATTAGCCAGCTGCAATTTGCCATGTTGGCTGTCTCTCGTCAGCTCCCTGCCTTCTGTGCTTTGACATGTTTCCAGGAGGATCTGCTCCAAGATCTTACCAGGCACAGTAAGATCATGGATTATTGTTTAGAATGATTTATCACAGAATCGTAGCATCATAGAATAGTTTGCATTGTGGGGAAACTGTTTATTACTTTTTAGCATGTTGCAAGAAAACAACTAAATATTCTGTAAAATTATAGACCTACTTAAATTATCAAATCTCTGAGGAAATATCACAGCACACAACCCTTTTAAATCTTGAGGGGGAAGGTAGCTGGCACAGGCTGTTCAAATTCCTCAGCTTCATGAAGAGAAAACAGAAATTGATCTTGACTAATTGTGCAAAAGTAATTAATGATATTTGTGAAGACCAAACTATGTATTGAAAGTTATACTAGAGTGTTCTGGCCCTACCTACATATAGCCTAGAGGAAGTAAAATTTGAAAATATAAGAATTTTGCTTGAAATTCCCCATTTCAAAAAGGACTGAAAAATAATTTGTATTTATTCCAATTGATTGACTACTGGAGCCAATCTGCACATGTGGGTTGTTGATAAGTGTAGTGGCAGAAGTCATTGTTTTCCTAGAGGTAGCATCTCCACCGTGTAAGCCTCTTGGAATCAGACACCATCCTACTGCTGCTCATGGTGTGCACAAGCGTAGATGGATGGGTCAGAAACCAAGAAATAATCATTACTAGGGGCTTGTGTTCTCTCCCACTACTCTTCCTGGAAGCTCCTCCTTTATACAGGTTGGGGACAATATGTATAAATCATGTCTAAATCCTAGATATGTTTCACATAAATCAAAAGTAGTAACTTTTCCAGCCAGAGAAGACACAAAGTCCTGTCAATGCTATCTATTCTGCTCTGAATCTGAATTGTTTATTTACTCCATTTTGTTCGTTAAAATTCCATCTCCAATGGGAGAGCCATCTGAAACATAGCACCTTTTTCCTTCTCTAACCACGTCTGCTGGAGCTTCCATGACAGAAATGTTGGATCAGCGTGGTGAAAATATGGAAGGTGTCCAGACTTCAAAATATCTGAACATGTTTGTTGGCTGCATTTCTCTAGTCATTACTCTCTTGAATTCCTTGACAGTCACAATCTCAGAGTTGATTAATTTCCATATTTTGGCCATTTTAAATGAACTGATGCATTTTCAGTACTGTTTTATGAAGGGAATAAGAAAGCCCCCAGTGGAAAGGCCAGTACTAGGGATCCAGATCCATAGTTGGGGTATATTTTGAGGTGAAAGCAATGGCTTGCTGGATTGTGGGCTCCATCACCAGCAGTGGCTGGTCCTGTGGCAGCAGTAGAGAACCCTCTGCTGGGTCAGAGAACAGAGGATGTCAAAGCCTCATCTTGTAAAGCAGTAATGTTAGTTCATGATATTGTTTTCAACATACACCCTTGAGAGAAAACAGCATTTCAGTGAGGTACAAATAGTCTTTCTCCCCTTTTTTAAATGAGACAAAAGCTTTGCCAAAATGTCACACAAGAGCAACTTTTCTAAGGGCTGAAATTTTCTGAAACAGAATTGTCCCCCCTTTCACACACATGATCTACACTAGACAATACCTACTGTTGGTCTTGCTGCTCTAATTAGAAACATATGCCTTGTGATACTGTGCAATGCAATCTGCAACACAGCTGGCAAAAACTGTGTGATTGCTTTCAAGGCAATTGCACTGAAGGCCACATGGTTCTGTCATAAGGATTTTGGATATTCCTGCTTTTCCAAAGGGTCCACTCCTTTTTTAGGAAAAGCTTTTCTCCTCCCTTTGGCCAGAAAACACACTGCTAATTATAGAGAACCTTTCCCATAGTATGTGCTGGAAGTCCTGTGAAAAGTAACTTAAATAACTTTTAAAAAATGAGGTTATTTTTGACAGGTTGTTGAATTTAGTCCATCTCTTTATTTAGCAGACCTGTATTAGCACATTAAAGTGACCTTCTCTGGAGTAACCCTAACTGTAGGAGGACTGTTCTGTGCCTACTTATGCGTTTGACCATGGTGAATTTGTGCCCATGCTTAGGAACAAATACTTGCTTAAATTCCATCAGCTTCATTGGGATGTAAGTGGTTGAGTGCCACCTCACAATGGATTTTTTTTTCCGGTTTGGGATCTCACTGACTGCATGTATGCTATGTAAGTAGATACTGAACATCCACAGTCACCAGGAAATCTCAGTAAGAGGTCTGGCAGTCGCTTGGTAAGCAATTATATTTATTCCCAAGATTGTATGTTTCACTGCATTATTCCAAGTCCGTCTTTAGGAATCTCAAGAATTAAAGAACTGCCAAACTTGAAAACCAGTGATTGTTTCTGTCTTGATCCCTTTGATTACTAATAAATTATTTCGCAGATGTGGAAATATGACTTTATAGACATTTTCTTTGAAAGAAATGTGCTAATTGGAAAGGCCTTCCTATAAAACAAAATTACCTTCATCTGGTCCATAAAGGTGACTTCACTGTTCAGCATCTTCCACAACAAACTCCAATGGGGCACAAACTATTGCTGAATTTCAGCTGAACTCCCTGTGCAGGGACAGATGGCATTAATATGAATAGCAATTGAATTAGCATTCAGCTGCTGCTAATTCCCCAGAACAAGCAATGAAACTAAGACAGCATTTTATTTGGGAGATTTCACATAAATATTTAGGTTAGATAGAGATGAAAATATGACATTATTTATGGATGGTACTTAGCATCCCAACTGTTTCTGTAGCTGAGTTCCTCACAAAATAGATCAAAGAACAGTAGTAATACCAAGCTATTTTTTAAGTATTAATGATATATTCTTCGGAAATCATAAAGGAACTTGCTAACACTGTTTGCGAGGTATTTCCAATGCTAGCTGGCAAGCTGAGTTTTGTTTGCATCTTCTGTTCTTCCAGGCTTTGCACTGGCAAATAGCTTAAACATCTGCATAAGCCAGCGAGGCACTTTGTTTCATGGTATCATCTTCAAGGTGAAGGTCTTTGTCTCTTCAATGGCGCTATGAAAAAAGCAGTCTTCAGTCAAAAATTTAAAATGGGGGCTGTGTTGCTGACAAGGAGGTGACAGCCCCTGCAGAAGGGCTGGTACACAAAGGTCTGGATTAAATGCAGGCTGGGGGGCTTACAGCCAGAGCAGAAGATGCGACACAGCCAAAAAGAAGCTCTTGCCCTGTACAAAGGGAAAAGCTGGTTTCTGTTTTCTTTACCAGTTACTACTCACTATGTCATGCTCATATTTCTGTACTCGTGTTACCTCAAGAGATCCTCAACTGGATTTTTTTTTCCCTATCAATATCAGAAACGTAATGTTGGGTTGATAAAAAGCAGGTGTGGCAAAAAGGGGGTGTTTCAAATACTTGGGAGTCCAGATGTATTAATCTGGAGTGGTCGTTTTGTTTTTAATTATGGTGGGGATGCATGGATCTCATTAATCCAAAGAAGTCATGACATTTTGGGGGAGAGATGTCTATGTTTTGCAACCTTTCATAAATCTGAGTTGTGGGTTTAGGAAATTGCTATGTAAAATTCAAGGAATATTAAATGTACAAAAGAAAAAGCATTTTAAAGTCTTGGATTTTTAAAAGCTGCACAGTATTGGCCTCTGTGTTCCTCTGTCAGCCTTGAAAATGTTCAGCTTTGGTGGAAGCAGAGCTAGGTGGATTAAATTGATTATTCTTTTTTGCTTTCTGAACCATCACGTATCTCTTCCAGCACTTTACCAGTATGCAGTTATAGTAGTTCTAAATGGGAGGGTTCAGACATCATCCTTTTACATTTCATGTTTCTGGACCCCTCTGCCTTACAAGAGTCAAGAACTAATGTAATGAATTAAAAAGTAAAGGCTAAAGAAAAAATGCCCACAGTGATCTCGGCTCATTCTGGGTCCCATTCTGCTCTGACCCATTTCTATCTGGGAAACTTGCGGGTGGATTTCTCCTGCTCCCCCTGTCTCTCAGGAGTTGTTCAGGTCGGCAAGGCAATACAGCACAGAAGCTACACTTGACCTTTCTCTTTTGGCCATTACTAAATGGGTCATTGGGGGCAAAGCAGCGGAGATGCATCTTGTTGCAGTCAAGCATCTGGCCAACCATTTGCTGACATAACTCCTTCCCTTTGAGAAGCCTTTGAAAGGTGATGTTGCTGTCACTCAGCTCTGACATGCCCCCTCATTACGTCCCCAAGGGCACCAAGTGCGAGCAAATGTCACTCGTGTAACCGGGTGAAGTGGGATTGGCCACTGCAGCAATTATTTTTGTTTCCCTCACCTCCTTTTCCCCTCTCAAATTACCTGGGCTCTTGTCAGCGCACCAACTTGTTATTCCCTTTACACTGGGCTCGCTGCAGGCAGCAGGACGTCTACCTTCATCTTCAAGGTCAGTTTAACTCCCTGTATTGCTTTTCTCACCTCAAATGGTAGCGTTTTGAACATGAGGGTTATTAAAAATGAATTCAAAGCACCACAGGATATGGTGTAATTTGGTTATAATTTATTGATTCGCATAACTACTTGGTGCAGGAAATATGTGTCAGCTCACTGTGCAGCTGACCCTTAAGCAAGAGTTTAAAGGAAAAATAAGTCCCTTTGCAGATGTGTAACAAGTTCAGAGAAAACACCTAATTCAATAAGCTCATGGAGCTGTGGAGATGAGGGTTTTATACTGTAAAATAATGTTGGATTGGTTCAGAAGGGCAAGCACTCCCAGCACCTTGGCTGGGCTTCTATAGGAGAATTTGGGCTTCTGAGTCTCACCAGGTGGGGTCTGATGGGTCAGACTTTCAGCTAACAGAAATCAAAAATGCTGTTACTAACCAGTAGTTACCAGGGAGAACCTGTGATCTATGAAGAGTCTTTTCTGTATCTTCTGTATTCATCTGAATCTATTCATAGATTCTTAGTTTGGATTTTTTTTCCTCCCAGATTATTAGATTTTTTTAACCATTCACTAACCTTTGGCATTAAAAGGAGAAGGAAATGGAATCTTAATTTATTATTCATAGAGATATTCCATGGTGTGATTAAGGCACAGTTAGACTGATGTCTGCACTGAGATTGTTTCTGCACTCCAGAGATATTTTATTAAACCCAGAAAGGTTCAACTCTTGCCCAGGGTGAGATATGAAAAACTGAAAACCAGAACAACATTGCTTTATGAGATTTAATGTCTTAATTTATAACTTATCCTCTGAACCTGTAGAGTGATACCTCAAATCAAGAGCAACGTAAACTGTTTTCTGGGCATCTAAAAATGGTGCCTCACTTGTGACATTTATTGCAGATGTCTCTAAGGTGCCAGAAACTTCCGTAGATGGGCACAGAAAACTTTCCACTGGCATCCATAGGCTTTAGCTCAAGCTAAGGATGACTCAAAGGAATTACTTCTCAGATATAAAAGACCAGCCTCCTTCTCCCTCCACCACGTGAAAGTTCAGCTCACTGCAGTGATACCGTTAGCTAAACAGCTTAACAGTTTAAGATGTGCGTATACATTATCTGTGATTATGAGCCCATGTGAACTTTAGCTATGACTCTGCCATTCCTCTAAAATGTCGCTCAGGATCACATGGTGTTGCAATTAATACCACCCATGACATGGTTTAAATATTTAATCTAGTTCTATTTCTGGAAATGTCACTGTAACCCTTGTACCTTCCTGCCCTCCTTGGCTAAAAGCACATGTGCTGCCTGGTGTGAAATACAGGATAACCGATACCTGTGTTCAAATACATTAAAGGAGAAATGGAGCTGACAACTTCCTCTTTAAAAAAAGTTCAAGAAAGTAAAGAATTAATAGCAAAAGCATTATTTTTAAAATAATGAAAGAAGTAATAAATTTTACATGTTCCTTAAAGGGTAAAGAGGCGGTTTGTGCATTTCTGATGATTCTCTTGCCTCTGAAGTCCCCAGAGAGGGATGCAGCGTCTTCACCAGTGTGCAGATCCCAGGATCACTGTGTGCGATGGGACACGGCCACAGCAGCCCAAGAACACTGGTAGTTGTGAATCAAATGTCGTGGAGACCCTCTGCAGCCTCTGGTTAGAGCAGCAAGGGGAGTTTTGCTGTGTTGCAGTTTTCTTAAGTTGTTGATTTAAAAGAAGAACATTTTTAGTGTCAGTAAGGAACCTGCAGTAGAAAAGACGTTTCTTCTGGAGACTACTGTCAACTTTAACAGAGGTTTTAATACAGGTGTATCATTAATAAGAGGGAAAACTGGTTTAAGGCCCTGAAATAGGCATTCTTCACTTTTTTTCACACTGGCATTCCAACTGTGGTTACAAACAGACCCTCCACTTTAAATAATACTTGCAGTCCATTGGACTGTTCCTCAGTCAGCACCAGACTTGCAATAGCAACTTCTGCTAAATCTTGCTGCTGGCTTTTGTCTCCACCTTCTGTAGATGGCAGGTGATACATA
Organism: Columba livia; assembly: GCF_036013475.1. NCBI lineage: Eukaryota > Metazoa > Chordata > Aves > Columbiformes > Columbidae > Columba > Columba livia. The sequence continues at coordinate 77,264,502 of NC_088642.1, forward strand.
CATGAAAATGCAGTTTTAAAACCAAAATACACTCCTGGCAGGACATTAATGTCCTGAAGACTGGTTACAGGTAGCTGAGCACATCCTGGGGGACAGCAGAGAGTTAAAAGCTGTGACCTCCAAGATCATGACCTTTCAGACAGGTTTTGCTGATCTGCTGGCCATAAGTCATCACGATGCACTGGAATACTGCTTTGGAAAAGTCAATGCCAATTTCCATCTAAATTTGTTTACCTTTCATGGTGCCAATGTGGTGAGAGAACAGGAACGAATAAACCTTGTTTTTGCAGACACTTAACACTACATGCTGTATAGCTTAGTGGCTGTTACTTCAAGTCAGTGTCGTATTTCCTCCCCTCACAATTAACCACAGCAGACATTGATCTGCAAGATGACTTGTAAGGAATTAATCAAAACTGCTCACTGTAGGAGGGAACCTGGTGCATGAGGGACACACAGCAAGTTTTCCTGAGCCAACTGCTCTGTGTTTCTTCTCTCCTGTACAACAGTATCTTCCCCATGTGACAGAACAAGTACGAATGACCTTGGAAATAAAACTTCAAAGGACATGTTGCCAGTGACAAATTCCACTCTCAGAGTTACTGAGCGATGCTTCATGCCCTGCCCTTGGGCCAAAGGCATGTGTAATCCTGGAGGCACACAAAAGACATCTTAAATAGTTATCAGGAAGCAAAGCCAGTATCCAAAGTATGAGCAGAATGACGTAATAATGGGGAAATGGACACGGCAATTATTCCAAGCATTTTGTAGAGCTGTTAGATTCAAACACCATGAGCCATCAAAGTGTCTTGTAGTACACTTGACTAAAAAGAAAAAAAAAAACAAAATAAAACCCCTTCCCTGCCACTAATTGTAGAAAATCTACCTGATGCTGGCTATCAGCTGAGACGTGTATATCTTACCCTCCACCTTCACCAGTTAAAGGTTACCTAGTTATGGGCACTGCTGAAGATCACGCCATCTGCAAAGGAAAGGGAGACAGACGTGGTGTAAGTGCTGGGTGACAGTGGAGTAGATCAGACCTGACCGTGCTAAGGAAAATCAGGAGATAAATGACCTGACTTGACTTCATTGCATGAAGCCATCGACCTTGGCACTCACGTGAGAGAGTCCGTGAGCCAAACCCAAGTGACGCCATATGCAGCAGAAGCAGATTCACCCTCCCAGTTACACCACGGCTGGCATCGCAGTGCTCAAGAAGTCCATTTTTTGTATTTCTGCCATTCGCTGAGGCATTTAAGAAGCTCATCCTCTTTCTCCCTGATACTCCCTGCCCGCTCTTCTTTCCATCAGCCTGCAACAGCAGTGCTATCCCAATCTCTGGATTTGGTCTGGCACTCCAGTGTATATTTTCAAGTGTTTTATCCAAGTGACACCTGTTTGACATCTCATGTTATGAATCCTAAAAATGTCCTTAAAATCTAGAAAATAAAATTATTAAGCTTTCCAAAAAAGCGTTGTGTCCAATACCACAGAAGTTAGATCTTGTTTGGACAACTGAAGAAGAGATGTTTGCAAAACTGAAAATGAGGAGGCTTAGAGGCAGCTATTTCTGACTTATGTGTTACCAAAATAGAGTCCAAGTTCACACGTAGATTGTGGTGCGTTGAAAGAACGTGAAACTGCTGCAAGGTTGATGAAGTTCTAAACTGATTAGCAGAGAAACGATTTTTAAATAGAAAACCACAAATTATAATTTGGAACTGTTTAAGATGGTTTTATCATTTTATCAGTGCATTCAGAATTCCACAACAGAGGATAAATTTCCTCTGTCTATCAGGAAGCATTCCAGTTTAAAGGGAAGGTGGAAGTAATGGTAAAAAAATTGATGGGACTGATAGAGACTTCGGTTAACCAGGTTCCTTCTATTCCAAACAACCCCATCACATACGCTTACTCTGAAGAGTATCTATGTCCATATCAGATGCAGTTCCCTGGCTTCTCCCTCCTTACCCGCGGTTCAGGGAACAGTGTGGTCCCCATAAGGAACCAGCACTTGGCAGACAATAACCACGGTGTCCACTTCTAGTGAACCACCGCAGTTCCATGGGGCTGATAAGATCTCCAAATGCAAAAGCTATTTAGTAGGGAGATGCTCTGCTGCTTCCATGCTGGGGACCTGGCGCGACCATTACTGGGATGAAAGGACTGTTCTGGTGTCAGGGGGATGTTGAGGAGGAAACAAAATGGAAACAGTTCAGGGTAGAGACAGGGAGTGATTAATAAATTTGAAAATACGATAAAAAGCAGATGCAGAGACATAAAAAAGACCTGGCTATGAGGAAGCTACATGTGGAACAAATAATGAGTAGAAATTTCTACAACAAACTGATAAAAGTAGTAACAAAAGCCAGTGATCCAAACTGAACAAATACAGGCCAAAAAAAAGAGTTGTCTTTTGTTTTTCAATTCAGGTTGATTAACTATTAGAACTCCTTTATCTTCTCCAGGACCATTCTCTCTCTAGACAGTTTTAAATGCAGGATGGGTGCTTCCGTAATGCAGATGCTTTCCTTCCAGCATGCCTGGTCAGTGCAGGCAGGCACTCAATTCCTTTTCAAGGGTTAAAATTGATAATCACAAAAGTTCTTCCAAACTTGAAAAATTATTCTTTCTCTTTCACAGCTGTGCTACGATAAGCATCTACTAGAAAACCGATTTTCTATCATCATGGGCACAAGGGAAGACCCTTAGGAAACCCCTAAAAAAGAAAAGCACGCCATTTCAGTTTTTTAGGCTGTGCTGATCAAAGTGAAATCTCCGCAGTGGAGGCCTAAGCATGGTCTGCAGTTAAACCTGAATCACAGCATGGTATCTCTGGTAAAGCGTTCTTAGAAAAATCTTCTGCCTTTAACGACACCTTTGTCTGGGCTGATTACATTTCTCTGAAGCCACAGAGGTGGTGATGGTGTGAACTTATTGTTAGTGTAGGTTAACATGTTCTGTGGGGAAAAAAAAAGCTGAATCTGTCAGGTATTTGAGGCCAGATTTGACAAACAGCTTTGATGATAGTTTTTTTTTAATTCAAGACCATTCTGTTCAGACTCTCTTGAAATGGACCTTTTTGAAATGTCCGGTTTGAAGCAATACTTTACTTAGAAATCATGGTGCTTTTAGAGAGAAAAAAAAATAAAAACCAAACCAAAATGGTCTTGTTTCCTGTCAGGTATAGTGTCTTTTTCATCATGGACCCTCATTATGAAAAAACTTTGTTTGATGAACTTGTACACCAGGTTTTTGGACAAGTCCATTTGTGCTATTTTGATTGCATTTGGACTACCTGTGCAAGGCACAACATGGGCTCAGTTTGTACTGCAGTATCATATATATTTATATTCTGAGCTATAGCCCACCCTTGTGGCAAGACGTGTCTATTGAATTAGGAGTTACACTGGTTTGATAAAAAGGATTACAGTCCCTTTCCCACAGCAGTCCAGATGATGTTTATCTTCTCATAAGAAATGGTAACTTTCATGTTCCCTTAGACACTTTGCGTTTGAAAGTCACAAATGATGGTCCGACGCTGCAGTCAGAAGCTCCTACCTAAGGAGCAGAAGATCAGACCAGATGTCATCTCCCGGTTCCTACAGGCAGCAGCCACGGGATGCTATGATTGATGCTTGTCAGGTCACCCTCTCAGCAGAGTCACCTCTTCCGCAGAAGTGACTGGTTTTAAAAACCTGAGTCCCTTGCTGGTAAAGACAGAAACTGAACTTCTGCTTGCAGATCTGCAAAGTTTGGGGAAGAAGATGTTTGGATAAGCAGTTCTGAGCTTCAACTGTAACAAGAGATGTATAGTTAGACATTTGTTTAAAAAACAAGCAAGCAAACAAACAAATAAACAAACCCCCAGTCTTACTCAGACTTGTCTTTTTTCTTTTTCTTTCTTTTTTTTAGGTAGTCACCGCAGGCTGTGGCATCTCCAGTGTTCTGGAGGAGAACTCCTTTCTCTCCAGGGGGCTTTTAAGAGCTGTTAGACAGGCATCTGTCAGGTAAAGTAGAGCCTGCCTCTGGGTAAGAGAAACCTTTTTCTGTGATCCAACAAGGCAAGAATGTCCTGGGGGACAAGGCATGCAGCCACAATGGAAGATGACATTGCCAACAAGCAAAATACTGGCCTTATGGGACTTTATTCAAGGAAGAATACTTCATGAGCATGAAATACACCTTTGATCAGGTGTCCAAAAGTCAATCATTGTGTCCCAAGGGTACAGATCTGTTCGATGTATCAAGCCCTGAAAGGGTGGGAAAACTGCTGATGCTGCCTGAAGGAGGAAGGAGGGGACAGTGCTGAGAGGGATTAACGTTTGGTATTGCACATTCAAAGAAAGGCACAGATAAGAGTGGGGAGGTGGTACTCATACTCATTCAGCAGGAGCAAACGTAGAATTTCCCTGTTTCCCAGATCAGCCGTGGCACAAAACCTTCACCATGTGAGTTACCAAGGAAGTCTTTTTGTCTTTTCAACCTGGTTTCTTTTCCCCCGGGTTCATCTAGTTCTTTCCAGGTGGTTTATTTCTCCATCTGTTCGCAGGCTGTGATTTCTGTTACAGCTCTACACCTCAGTCACACAGTGCAGCTCAGCCCAAAAGCCCAGGGTGCCAAGCTACCCGCAGCCACCCAGGCTGTGGTTTGCCCACCACGTTCTGGAGAAGGTTTGTTCTGCTCAGCTGCTCTCAGGATCGGGCACTCTCTTACTCAATACCTGTTGCAAGGGCAAGGTGAAGGATACAAGAACCACTGAATCGGCAGCTAAACAAACTTTAGCATTTAACAGCCTCAGCGAGCAAAGATTTTGCCCCAAGAAAATCACAGAGAGCAGCTTCTAGCATCCTTCACTCTCACAGAGCTCCTGTGATCTTCTCAGGTTCTCCAGAACAAATTAATTCCAGGTCCCCAGCAAAAAGCATGCTGTGCTTGCCTTTCAGTCCCAGACCACAACACCGTGCTGATTCAAAGAGTAATTTTCTGTCTGGGACACTGTTTCTATCCGTTGTGCACCCTTGATCATCAGAAAAGGCTTGAATGTAGAAAAACACGCAGCCAGTCAATCAATAGCAGCTGTTGCAAAGAATGGGACCTCCCTGCCATATTGCATTGGTACCAGGAATGGAGGTTATGTGGAAGCAGCAAACAACACAATGCAGCCTTGCCAGCAGATAGTGTGACCTGGCTAAATACAATGAGCTATCTAGGGCTGTTGGCTTTACCTGCTGGGCTGTGGTACCTTCTGTAGTCAGTAGCTGCCCTGCTCTTGTTATTTCTGAAGCATTACAATTATACTGTTGTGCCTCACACTTCTTTCTAAATATATACTGCACATGATTCCTCTAATTTAATCAGAGGCATGGACCAGACATGTCCCTCAAAGTGACACAGGACTTAGAGGCTCACAAAAAATCCAAGCTGGTGGAGATGCTGATGAGTGCCTGAGGTCGTTGAAGTCATAATGTCATTGTCTGCAAGGGGATTTTTGATATGGCTTCTAGTTTTCAGGACAGGATTCTGACTGCCAGCCAATTTCTTGCAGTAAATGTAGCATCTGTGAAACAGAACTATAAATACACAGAGCTGCTGTGAAAATATACGTATTGTTTCTCAGACAGTTAGGTATAACAATAATAGTTCTGTGCAGATTAGTCATAAGCAAATATTTCCAGAGTGTAGGATGGGGATGCTATACTGTGAAAAGGCACAAGAACCAGCTGCTAAATACACAGAAAAAGCATCACTCCATCATAAACCTCGTATTTTACTTTGATTTACAGTCAAACCTTCTCCCACTGCATTTTTGGAGGGGGAAATCCTGCTGCAGTCAGGACATTCTGTCCTGCAACTCACCTAAACAAATTCAAGGATGAAGGGAGCCATTCCCAGAGATAAGATAAGGCTGCTACAGTGATCTGCCTCTTGTCCCAACTCGGGGTCAGCACATATTTCATTATATTCTAGTGCTGTGGAACCGATTCTTGAGAAGTTTGAATAGCTGTTGAAATTGCAATATGTTCCTAATGGGGAAAAAAAAAAGCCTCCCTGTGTGGTCTCTCCCCATTTCTGTTTTAGGGAAATTCTTTCAGTTGTTGCGGGGGCGGGCGGGAAAGGAATTTCTGTCAATCAGTCAGCACCTTCCTCTCTATTTAGATAAATGTATATTGCATTTCAAGGATATGGAGGAGACAAAATAACAAAAATCAGGAATAAAACTGTTTAAACAAGTTACAGGATATGAAGCAAATTACGCTCAGATTTCAAAGAGTGGTAGAATAGTTTGGGTTGAAGGGACCTTTAAAGGTCATCTAGTCCACTGAGGATTTTTAGGACCTTAGAATATCTACCTTCCCATGATGATGACTTCAAGCCTACTCCAAATTTATTCACATGGGAAAAGAAAAAAGCACAAAATATTTAACAACTCAAACAAACATGAAAAAGGTATGAGAGTTTCTGTGGGTAACAGCGATGAAAGGAACGACCTGGCCAATGTCACATCCTACCACACGTGACTGTACCTTACTGTACCTTTTTGGCCACTGAAAAGATGCCAAAAAAAGATGCCAAAAAGCGTTGTTGCTACAAAGCAAGCTAAAGAGTTCAATTATGTCCCTAAATCACTGAAACAATTAAAATATTCAGAGTGTTGGGTTTAGAACTGTGTGCTCAATACAGTGCCAAAAAGTCAACTGTTTCCCAAATCTAAGGTACAGGTATAGAAATAATTCATATACATACTAACCATTTTTCTCAACACCCTACAGAAGTGCAAACCAATGACAAAAATAAACGTCTTCTTTTACAGGGCTACCATTAAAAATGAGCGTTTATTTTCACTGGCACTGTATGAGGACTTACAGGTTGACTTTGGGCTGTCTTCTCTTCCAGAATCCGTATCCTCCGAGGGGAATGGCTAGCACCTTCTGCCGTCTCCTGGCTGGCCGTGCAAGCACTGCACTCTTCGCAGCCGCAGGCACAGGGGTGATAACCACCGGGTACCTCCTCAACCAGCAAAATGTGAAGGCTGCTGTCCAGGAAAAAAGGAAACTCTTCCCTCCGAGGTGAGCACTTGGGGCTAGACAGCCAGCTGGACCCAGCGCCACGTTAACGGGGCAAGGGGCAACGTTCAACTCTTCGGAGGGAGAAGATCCCCATCAAAGCTGCAGGGTCCTCACGTGGTCGCACCATCTGTGTGTCTGTCCATGGGCTGTGTGGACTGATGATCTGAAAAACAGCACCCTTTCTTGATAACCCCAGTTTTAGGTAGAAACAGCAATGGATTTCAAGATCACAAAGCCAGGATGTGTGGTAGCATTGACACTCACCCCCAAAAAAAAAAAACATTGCCAAATGATGACAAGCCTAAAAAATGTTTCAAATTTTAGACAGAACACTAAATTAGTACTTATGTTATTCCATCAGCTGTCAATCACTTTGCAGCTCAGTCTACTGCACTGGCTCATTCCATGGACTCTACCATTAGGAAGTGTGAAAATATTTCCATTATGCAAGTAGTAAAGAAATCCCCCATATAACTGCTGTATTTGAAATACTTCTGTTACAAACTGGCTGGCTGATGCTTAGAAACTAATTATAGATCTTTTTCTGTGTACAGTGACTTTGCCGGCCATACCTACGAAAAACAATATGGATCGGGCTCTAACCAACTTTTTATCTTATTTTTTCAAGTAGTGAATAGTATCCTAGTTAAAATATATTATTTCAGAAATAACAAAGTTGTGCATAAAGTAAATTGTTGCCAGTACAAGGTAGATATGGTCTGATCCAGTTGAAAATACGCCTTGCTAAAGCATAACATCTTCATTTTCCATGACTTAGTACACCATGCACCCTCTGTAAATAATGATGCCATTAAAGCAAACCTAGACATTGTAGAAGAACAAGCTTCCCTGCTGATATAGATCAGACAGTCCCACAGATGTCTACAAAGCTGTGAGAGCACCTGCGCTCCGAATCACAAATAACTTCTCCAGCTAAACTTAATAACCTTCCTACTTGAACAAAAAATGCTAAAACTCTTTTATTTCGGAACATGAGTGTCTCAGCAGAGATTTAATGGGGCTTGATACGCTTTCAGGACTCATTGGGATTCATTATCCTGATGGCCCTGAGTAGCAGAAAGCTGCAATTGCCTGTCGATGTGGTGGCCCACCGGTCTGCCATGTGGGGCACTTCCAGTTACCTGAATCTTCCTCCTTTCCTAAAACTCAATGCAACATATAAATGGAGAACTAATTATACTTTTAAACCATGCTGTGTACTCTGTATCTCACAATCACATTCATAAAGCAGCAAGGATTAGCCTTCAGAGGTGCCACATTAATTGCTTGGGACTTTTCCTCTCTCCAGCGCGGACTATCCGGATCTCCGCAAACATAACAACTGCATGGCCGAGTGCCTCACCCCGGCCATTTACTGCCGGCTGAGGGACAAGATGACTCCCAATGGCTACACCCTGGATCAGTGCATCCAAACCGGGGTTGACAATCCTGGCCATCCTTTCATTAAAACGGTGGGCATGGTTGCAGGTGATGAAGAATGCTATGAGGTAAGACATTTCCACAATAACTGTTGTACTTGGTTCAGCCTTCATCGTTCACAAGAGATCCTTAGGCAAAGACAGATTCCTGGTAGGATATGGGGTCCCAAGATAAATTGTGTCTCAACAAGCATGTAAGTGTGAGGCCATGTGCATAAAGATTGTGGTTTCCCTACTCTTCCCCATTAGCAAATGCATGAACATCAGATGTTACTACAGGTGCCCTCTCTCTGCAACTGAAATTAATAAAATGTTCCTCCTTGGGACCAGCTGCTAACTGCTTCCAGCAGCTGCTTACCTTCCTATGAGTAAAATTAGTTTATGGTAAAGCTATGCAACCCTGAGACACACAAAATAAAGGTAATGTGGAAACGACATTGTGGAACAGCAGAGGCAGAAGTGAAAAAAACCTGTCTTCTGGGAAGTACCAAACATCACTAAGCCACAGCTTTTGGATCATGATGAAAGCTGAAGATAGACAGCATTAGGATGGGCAGGTTTATTTGACTCTGGAATAAGAAAAGAGAAGAAAATCCTTTTTTTTTATTGATCTCTGTGGTTTCCTTCCTTCAGTTTACCATACAATGGTACCTATCACTATACAGACTCCTAGTAACATCTCAAACACTGGGGTGCAGAGGATGGACTGGGACATCTGGCATTCTGGACTATCAGTGCCTGTCATTCGATTTACTCATTTAGATGTGCCATTGCTTCTCATCCACATGATGGTGTGGTTGTGGTGGTGTCGACACACTTGAGCCAAGAGGCTCTAACAAGGGCTTGAATCCCATAGCAATGAAGACATAGGGTATTCCTGCATGACCCAAGAAGAGGCAAGCTGCTAGGGGATTCTGAGTGTGTGTTCTGGTTGGTAATACATCCTGAAACCTAATCTGGTTGCCAACACATCCAGTACCTGCCTCTGATAGCTAGACTAAGCTTGTAACTTAAGTATGGTGCAATTGTACCTTCTTTTTCTTGTGAGGATGAGAAACCACTGCAGAGCACTGTCTAGGTCAAAAGCACCCCCTCTTTTCATATTTAGCTCTGTTTGCATTTGCAAATACTCCTTTACATCTGTTCCCCAGGAGCCTGTGCCAAGAGACTTCTCCTGTGGCTGAAGCTGGTGCATTAAATGTTTCTGTGATCCTACAGAGTCTTTCTAGATTCTCTTGTCTCCATAGGTGTTTGCTGAAATTTTTGACCCTGTCATTAAAGTGAGACATAATGGCTATGATCCACGGACCATGAAGCACCACACGGATCTGGATGCATCCAAGGTAGGATTGAAATAAAGTAATTAAGAAATGAAGGTTCAGGGTTGCTTCTTACAGTGATGACATTGCATGTAATAGCACTTCTCTTTTTCCTGATCCAACTCCAAAGGCAGTAAATTTAGGGACCAATTAAGCAATCTGGACATCCATAAATCCATGGGTCCAGACACCATGCACCCATGGGTGCTGAGGGATCTGGCTGAGGTCATTGCTGGGCCACTCTCCATTATCTCTGCTAAGTCGTGGGAAATGGGAGAGGTGCCTGAGGACTGGAGGAAAGCAAATGTCACTCCAGTCTTCAAAAAGGGCAAGAAGGAGGACCTGGGTAACTATAGACCAGTCAGCCTCACCTCCATCCCTGGGAAACTGATGGAATGACTTATCCTTGGTGCCATCTCAAGGCATATCAAGGCTAAGAGGGTCATTAGCGGCAGTCATCATGGCTTCACCAAGGGGAAGTCATGCTTGACCAACCTCATTGACTTTTATGAGGACACAATGAGGTGGATAGATGATGGCAAAACAGTGGATGTGGTCTACTTTGATTTCAGTAAATCATTAGACACAGTCTCCCACAGCATCCTTGCTGCTAAATTGAGGAAGTGTGGACTGGATGATTGGGTAGTGAGGTGGAGTGTGAACTGGCCAAAGGAAAGAAGCCAGAGAGTCGTGGTCAGTGGGGTGGAGTCCAGCTGGAGGCCTGTGTCTAGTGCAGTGCCTCAAGGGTCGGTACTGGGACCAGTATTATGCAATATATTCATCAACAACTTGGATGAGGGAATGGAGTGTACTAGCAGCAAGTTTGCTGATGACACTAAGCTGGGAGGAGTGGCTGACACACCAGAAGGCTGTGCTGCCATCCAGCAGGATCTGGACAGGCTGGAGAGTTGGGCAGGGAAAAATGTAATGAAATATAACACGGGCAAGTGTAGAGGCTTGAATCTGGGCAGGAACAACCCCAGGTTCAATAATAGGTTGGGGAATGACCTGTTGTAGAGCAGTGTAGGGGAAAGGGACCTGGGGGTCCTGGTGGACATAAGGATGGCCATGAGCCAGCACTGTGCCCTTGTGGCCAGGAAGGCCAATGGTACCTGGGGTGTATTAGAAGGGGGGTGGTCAGTAGGTCAGAGAGGTTCTCCTGCCCCTCTACTCTGCCCTGGCGGGGCCACATCTGGAATATTGTGTCCAGTTCTGGCCCCTCAGTTCCAGAAGGACAGGGCACTGCTACAGAGAGTCCAGCGCAGCCACCAAGATGCTGAAGGGAGTGGAGCATCTCCCGTGTGAGGAAAGGCTGAGGGAGCTGGGGCTCTGGAGCTGGAGGAGACTGAGGGGTGATCTCATTAATGGTTATAAATATGTAAAGGGTGAGTGTCAGGATGATGGAGCCAGGCTCTACTCGGTGACAACTAATGATAGGACAAGGGGCAATGGGTACAAACTGGAACACAAGATGTTTCACTTAAATATGAGAAGAAACTTCTTCTCAGTGAGGGTAACAGACACTGGACCAGGCTGCCCAGGGACGTTGTGAAGTGTCCTAGTCTGGAGACATTCAAACCTGCCTGGACACCTTCCTGTGTAACCTCATCTGGGTGTTCCTACTCCAGCAGGGGGACTGGACTGGACAGCCTTTCAAAGTTCCTTCCAATCCCTATCATTCTGTGATTCTGTAAATTTTAGGGTTAAGGGAAGTGGGATGCCACTCATGGCTCTAACAACAAGATGGCTGCATCCCTACCTGGTTCATCGCAGAGGCATCAGTCTCATCTGTACGAGGCATTTGGGCCACAGTCTCACTTGGCACTGTGGGTCTGTTCATGAGCTTACAGATTACCCTGTGTCCCAGGGCTGGAATGAAAGCAGCTGTTGATTCGACCATGCCCACATACACGTGATCAGACCTTACCTGCTGCTTAATATTTCCTTCATAGTTCAACTGCTCTGTGGTATAGCATCTTCTTGGGATTTTCTCTTTCAGACAATCTTGTGTACTTGGCCCCTGGCCTCTGCCTATATTTCCAAAAGCAACACAGATTCCTTTATATTTTGAGTCCATTAAGGACTGGCTGGTTACTCTGCCACATTCACTCAGCCAAAGAAACTTCTTGTTCCCAGAAAAAACACTTCATGGTGCCTGAAACTCCAAGGGCTTCCGGAGCACTTGTGTTGTTGTGGAGAGGTCATCATGCCTGGGCAGAAATATGTCCCTCTTTTTGTATGATGGGATTTGCTGGGGTTTTGTAATGGTGGATTACAACACAAGGAACTGTGTGTGAACCGATGAAACGTTCTTCTCCCAGATCACCCATGGTCAATTTGATGAGCGCTATGTCCTCTCATCGCGGGTGCGGACCGGCCGCAGCATCCGTGGCCTCAGCCTCCCCCCTGCCTGCACCAGGGCCGAGCGGAGGGAGGTGGAGAACGTGGTGGTCACCGCGCTGGCCGGGCTGAAGGGAGAGCTCTCTGGCAAGTACTACAGCTTGACCAATATGTCCGAGAGGGATCAGCAGCAGCTTATCGATGTAAGTATAGCTCCAGTGCTGGCACCACTTTCATTTACTCTCATTTTAACTTGACCCTTCTTCGGGGTACCTGCTTTCCTGTGTAGCTAAGGAGGATAATCAGAGCATTAACCCAGTGTTTAATGGTCTGTTGATATTTTTAATGTAATACAAATCATCCATGGTCTACATTTTGGATAAAAGTACACACTGTGCAGGTGCAAAAAGTGGAGTTATATTCCAGATAGCAAGATCTGTTTAAAATCAAATACACATGGCAGCTGTCAACTCTTTGGACAAATAATGAAGTAAATTCAGGACGTTTTATTGGTCATTTCCTTAAGCAAAGATTGATATTTTCTATATTAATAACCATTCTAACTAAAAGATTGCATTGGGATAACCATCATATATCATCTGTTTTCTGGACTGTTGGGGTGGGAGGCTTTGGCTGTGATTTCTTTATGTCAAAACTACACTAATTCTAATCTCCCCAAAATGGCTGTAGCCAACTGCACCCAGGTGACCTTTTCCCAGTCCTGTAACTGTGTTTAAGGACTTGAAGGATCAGGCCCATAACAAGAGTTTTCATTGTCACACAGATGGAAACACAAGGATTTTCATCATGGATTTTGTCACAGCATGTGACATGTCAAACAAACCTCGAATGTGCATTTTAAGTATCCAAAGGAATGGCTGTACCCTGTTAGCTATATTCATGGCACATTAATCCATAACATCAACCAAAAGGGAGCTGATGAAGTAACATAACTATTTATAACCCTGGAACTAGGTGTCACAGTCTGGATTAACCAGGAGTTAAGAATTTATGTAAGGTCAGTAACTTTTTAAATTGAATGTCCTTGGTAATAATGTTTATTGACAATATGTTGATGGCCTATTGCAGGTTTTATTTCATTGCCTTTTTCACCAGGAGAGAGCTCCTCAGAAAATAGTGGTCGAAACAGGAGCATGGAGAATATAATTCCTTCATGGTTTAGGGCTGAATCCCTCGGGAACTGGTATAGGCTTCACTCATTCAGCATTTAACCTTGTTTTATTTGTTTTTATGGTCATGCAAATTTATAGAAATCAGGGCACTGAATGTTGTAACCTCAGATTCCATCTTTAACTCATACTATCACTCACCTCCTCCAGTGCTTCGGGACCCTGAAACTCTATGTTATCAGGCCTCCCGTCAGCCTTTAATAAGCACCATCTGATTTCTGTAAGATCAAATTATTTCTACCTGAATGCCATTCAGCACAGAAGGCATTTGGTACTTCGCAGATTTGGCCATATGCACGTAAGGAAAACTAATAATCCTCAGCGCTTTTCTGGCAAAAAGAGGAATTTTTCTTTCAAGAGGAAGAAAGAAGACGCTGAGGAAGGAAATGTTTTGTCCCTGTGATAAGCAGAGAACTCTATAGCTTTCCTTTCTGTATGGCTGGGTTTCTGGCTGCATCATGTTCATCACAGGGTATTCAAAGCTGAAAACTTAAAAGTCTCCTCTAGGGGGAAAAAGAAGCAAAGCATATAAACCTGTCAACCATGTCACATTTATTCTGGATAGCTTGCCTCACTATTCTTAATTAAACTCTAGATTTAAAACAAACAAAAAACAAACAAACAAATCAACAAACCAAACCAACCAACCAACCAAACCCCACAAACCACAAAACCAAACCAGAAAACCAACCAATCAACCAAAAACCTCAAAACAATAAAAAAAACCCCAACCCCCAACAACCACCCTCCCCCCCCCCCGCCAACATTAGATACGGCACTGTTTGAGGAATTCAGAACTAACACGTTTTCGGCACACACATGAAAATCAAATACTGATTTGCTTTGGGGGGAAAAAAAAAAAGTAAAAGCTCAGTAAAAAAAAAAAAAAGTCTAAATCATTTGTAATGTGGCAAGTCAGTGGCACAGCAAGTGCTACATTTATTAAATCAGAAACAGCATCTCTGTTAAGGAACAGAACAAGTCTTGTGATTCAGAAAGGTCAAGCTTAGCACTAATTTAATTCCTACCTTGACTTCATGCTCAGAATAAATTGCTAAATGCTGGAGGAATAGCTTTTCAGAACTAGCATTTTTAATTTTTTTACGTCTTTAAGAACTCGCTGCCTTCTCATACCCTGACGCACGTCTGTGTGCAGAAAACACCTCTGGTCCCAGCAGTCAGGTCCCTCCACAGAACCCTTTGGGGTGTGTTTGCGGTATTAGGTCAGCACCTCACACTCCTTCCCATATTTGAAAAATATTTCTGGCGAAACGTAGTTATATTATCAATGTCCGTGAGAGTTTGCAAGATTCAAGAAGATCACCTGGGTAAAATGCTTTTATTTTTCAGAAGAAGGAACCAGATTCACAGGCTGTGCTGTGATTTACTTGTATGTTGATCGCCTTCACACAAAATGTGTTAGGTAGCGTTATACTGCTTCCTTGAATAAAACCTGAATTTTGTTTTGTTTTCTCTTTCTCTCTCTCTTTGGCCCCATTTCGGTGTCCAGGATCACTTTCTCTTTGACAAGCCAGTGTCCCCCTTGCTAACATGTGCTGGGATGGCACGTGACTGGCCAGATGCCAGAGGAATCTGGTATGTTGTTTGACATGTAGAAGTCTGTGTCATGTTTTAAAGATTGCATTACAAATCTCCTTGCTTGCCCTAAGCTTGCAGACGCTCTATGCTCATACTCACAGCATGTTCAGCTTGCTTTAAAAAAACAACCCAAACAAAATTCGGTAATGAACAACAGGATGGGTAACACATTTATACTCAAGAAACCATCACTAACATCATCCACACAACACAGTATCATGGGCATGGCTCTTTCTTTGGGGTTTCACCTCAATTTTCTCTCTCTCTAGATAAAAAATTGTTTTGGGAAAGAGCCCCTGAGTCACCATGTGGTTGGCAAATCTGAGGTGACAAAAGCAGCTCCAACACCAGTCTGCAGCCATGCTGTCAGCTGGGAACCACTGGCCACCCCCTGCGTGACACCACACTGCAAACTCCTGTCCCCCTCCTCGCTGTCAAGAGACAGTGTTATTTTAATTCCCAGAGCTGAAAGTAACCCTTTCCTTCCAAATGAACTGAGCAAAAAGGAGATATAGAAGTTGAATTTCCTATTTTCTTCTAGGTCTGTTTCTGCTTTCGTAACACACTTGACATATTTTGTGCCCTGAAACAATATTTTCCAGGGGGAGAAAGGGATAATAGCTCCAAGATCAGTGCACACACCTGCTAGCAGAGGATGGGGCAGCTGTGCAGTGCATAGCATCTGCATCCATCCCCATACACTTCTAGGCACTACCAGATGCTTAAATTCTGAAAAATTAGGCTAAAAAGGATTCTGAAGAACCACCTAGCCTATCTTCTTGCCCTAGTCAGGTTCAGAACTTTCAGAAAGAATGGGAATTTACGTGGAAAAAAAAGCCCTAACTGTCCTCCAAGCAGTGTATGACGGTACTGGCCCATGTTCAGAAGCAGAGCCAGTGTTACTGCAATCAGCTAAACCTGAGTTTTGCTGGGGAGCGGGCGCTGTGAAACCCGATCAGATGTGAAAGCTGGTGACCTGTGGGAAATCTGTGAGGATTTCTTTAATTGAACAAGCTACAGATTAGTTCCCCAGTCCCTGTTTAAATCTGAGGAGGATGAAAAGGAAAAATCCGAGACATCCCACACTCTCCACATGCAAACAGAAGTACCAACAATATAAATACTATCCAGGGACCTCCTGAGTAAAACAGATCTGGATTTAGCTTGTTTTACATGTGAAATATCAGGCAGAATGGAAAAATTAGTATGATTGGAAAGTATTCCAGTATGCCACGTTTGTAAAACCTGCCTTCTCTTACAATAAATTGTTGTCAAAGGGCACATGTTCTGGAAGTTGTTTTGCTTACAGAGATTGTGATCCTCTCCATTTTATGGCCTGCCAGACTACTCCCACTGCCCTCACTGGTGGTGACGCCAGGGTCACACTCCCCTGAACATTTGTGCATGACCAAAGACGAGGTAACTGCACCTCAGGTGACCGTAATCTCAGGGCAACTGCTTGGTGTTGCACCAGCAAACTTCAAGTACAAAAAAAAAGGCAGTCACAGTAGAAGAACAGCTGAAAGTCAGGCTCTCAGTGAACTTTAACTTCCCAAATTCATGCCTTTCAAACCTGGTGATATTCCACTCTTTGTACAAATGAGTCTGATCTCATCAATCACCTTCTGCATGCTGTAGAAATGCTGCAGGCAGAAGATGGAGAAAGTAGAGGAGAAGCCAGGAAAAGTGACCTCAGGTTTGACCCAACATGTAACAAACCTAGCCACAACTGGTCTGTTTGAAAGCATGAGTGAATACCTTCAGGCGTTTTTATCTTCTCTGACAAGCCAGCATCACTAATGCGCTGCCCACAAGCAACGTGCAGCTGCTGTCCTCGGACTCGTCACTTGACTGATGTGGCAACCCAGCACTACCAGGCAATACAGAAGGCACTGGGATTTGATTAAGGGAGAATACAATTAAGTATGGACATATTGCTTGGCCCCCAGCAGCACAAAAATGCTAGGTTTTTTTCCTAGCTGCAGGATATTCTAAGAACAATAAAACTCGCTGGTGACACAGGATGCAGAGCTTGGCTTCTCCCTTTGCTGCACCTCCCAGCTGTGCTCATGCTAGAGAACAACACGTCCTTCCTCACTCAGCACCGCGGCAGTGTGATGTGATGAGAAAAACTGCTCTTCTTGCTGTGCCTGAGAAGCCCACATAATGCCATTGGCACGGGGGATCCAATTGTGAAACCATCTCGTATCCCTGACTCTGCAGAACAATGTTATTTTGCTGCACTTAACCTCTCCACAGTCCTGAAAGACTGTGATAAAACCAAGGATACTGATAATTATTTTTCAGAGCTTGTCTTTTTAAACGTACTTCTTTTCTTTTTTTCCCTCAACCAGGCATAACAATGACAAGACGTTTCTCGTCTGGATTAATGAAGAGGACCACACCAGGGTGATCTCCATGGAGAAGGGTGGCAACATGAAACGAGTGTTTGAAAGATTTTGCCGTGGTTTAAAAGAGGTAGAATCTCAATGAATTTACTCTTCCTGCTTGTTATGGTTGGGCTGTTGTCAGCATTGCTTACCGTGGTTCAAACAGAACTAACATCTCCAGGAGCAACAAAATGAAGTAGCACCAGTCCACATAGCAACCCACACTAATGCAGTTAAAGAAGGAAACATGGGCAAATTGCTAGCTGAGTTGTAGGGATAAATAAATAAAGTGTCTTCATACCTTTTGTGTTAGAATCTCCAGCATAAGGTGGCTGAAGAAATATGCCCTTTTGCCACTTTGTTCCTGCCGGCTGTGGGAATTCATAAATCAAGCATTTTATTTGGATTGCTTCTTTTGCTTGAACCAGGAGTTTATTTGGCCCAGCCTCTTGGTTCTCATCCCTGGTGCTGGGAGCAGAGTGGATGCTGCTGAGCTTGAGAACAGGATTCAGGGCTTAGGACCCCTGGGCTCATTTCGGGGTGATATGAGGTTTTGTGATTAAAATACTAAAAACTGATAGCCAAGGTTC
This sequence comes from Columba livia, assembly GCF_036013475.1. Lineage (NCBI taxonomy): Eukaryota > Metazoa > Chordata > Aves > Columbiformes > Columbidae > Columba > Columba livia. The sequence goes on from NC_088642.1 coordinate 77,282,442, forward strand.
CTGGTCTAGCTATTCATAAAGACAAATAATCATGAGATGGTGTGTGGATTAAAAGAGCTTTGTCTAGACAATCCAGGTATGGCTACAAGTTGGCTCCAGCCCAGTGCACTGCTGTGTTCACCTGTGGCACAAAAAAAGTTGCTTTAATAGAGAAAGAGGATTTTACCGTCTCCCACGGGCAACATAGCTAGGTGCAATGGGACAGGTGACATGACCAAACAGTACTCACCAATACTCTTGTCCACATCATTCCTGGTTGGATCGCCACAACACATGGCATCCTGGAAGTTAAACTGTGTCAGATTGAAACTGACTTGAAATTGTCATCAAAACTGTCAGAATTTCAAGTTGCATGAAACAATTATTTCTCCCTATGGGGGTCTTGGCATGCTCACTTCACCTCAACTGTGAGGGAACAGCATTTTTCTCCATCACACTGCATTTCTTCCTGGGTATGGAAATGCATATTGGGCCAGCCTTGGACCACTCACTTCATTCTTCTTACCTTGGCAAAACAGCTTTTCTGGCTTTCTAGAGACGTCTGTGTCTCGGGAACAGCCCAGCAAGTGCAGAGCTGATACAGCTGTGCACCACTGCTGTATCACTTCACAGCCCCCCAGCCAAAAAAAAGCAAGGCCAAGCAGGGACAGCGGGGAACTACAATATCACGATTGTAGAAGCAAAGCAAGTTCAGAGCATGGGAAAGTTTGAGTACATAGTGGGTTTGGGAACAGAGGAAAACAAAAGCACCTAATGTATGCTTCTTTGGCATTGGGATGGTTAACTGGAACCTGCTAGGTTCCCAAGGTATACCCATGAGACAATGTACTGGTGGTGGCCCAGGTGACATGGTTTGTGGATGCTGCTCCCAGCTCTGCCTCTGCTACTGTGCTTAGCTCACGTTCAACAGAGATGGACCTATGGACCTGGCCATGGGAAGTGATCAGACAGCTTCAGGAACTGCAACGAGAGCAGGTGCCCAAGGCGGGAGATCAGGTGTAGTTTTCCACCACCAATTCTGCTGTCCTCTCACAATATAGAAATTAAGTCAAGAGAGTCCTTTATTCTGTATCCTTCTGCAGAATGGAATTATTCACCTATAGCTGCAGAGGGCTTGTGAGCATGAGCTGGTGTATGTATCTGATTCTCCTCTGGAGGAGAAGTGAACTGAAATTGTATTTGGATTGCAGAAGTCCAAGAAGTGTAGATGAGTGAACAGAGTTCCAGCCTATTCGAAAGTCAATAGACCCTTGTGATTTTTATGGGGATGGTTATTTCACTCTCCTTTCTAATACAGTCAGATATCCACTAATTAAAAGTATTATATACAAGCTATGTTGTCTCTTTATAATGGAAGCGTCGTTGTTAATATTGGGCATTAAGAAGTGTCCTTTCCTGAGAGCCATAGCATTACCTTGAAAATTACACAAAACTCAGCTTCATCTCCTTTTTTTTTTGCTTTGTAGTGTTTGAGACTTGGGCTTGTGTGTGGCAACCTTGCTCCAAAAATACCAAGGTTGGAAACACATTGTAAAAGCCGTAATTCTTATGTGAAAATATGGCTTCATGGCCTAAGGCTATGACGGGGAGTTTTGTGATTACATGACAAAGAGTTTGCAAGCTAGTGATCATCAGAAAATGATAAAGAAATCCTTGTAATATGCAGTGGAGATCTTAGTGTCTGATGAATGTAAACATTTGCATCAGATCCAAACCAGGCTGTACTGGGGTGTATATTTATGCAACTCTACTGGTGATAGTGAAGCTCATGGATCAACACAGATACCTGGTGAAAAGAATCTCAGTTATAAGCATACATCTTAATATATTTGTATGCTGCCATTTTCTTTTTGCTTTATTTTTTTCCCATCATAGGTGGAAAGATTAATTAAAGAACGGGGCTGGGAGTTCATGTGGAATGAGCGTCTTGGGTATGTTCTGACCTGTCCTTCCAACCTCGGAACTGGTTTGCGCGCTGGAGTCCACGTCAAGCTACCCAAGCTTAGCAAGGTATGTAAGTCATTTAAAAAGCCAGTGACAAAGAGCTGCTCTTCTGATTTATGAAGGAACAAATGGAAAATGACAGCTTACAGTGACTGCATGTTAGCATGATGTGTAACAAGGTCCCAGGGATAATGCAGAACTCACTGAGCACACTTTTATTCTGCAAATTATTATATATTTGTTATTGAAATTAATCTACTCAGCAGACAGCCGCCAAGACAGGCTGTAATCCAAGGACTGAGAAAACTATCTGTCTCTGCCATGTCTTTCTGGAGATGTTATTAGGTTACGGATAACAGTATTGCAACGATTCAGCGCAATCCGCAGGGTAAAGGGCAATAAGCTCAAACTTATTTCTTGTGATAGGATCCCAGGTTTCCAAAAATCCTGGAGAACCTGCGTCTGCAAAAGCGTGGCACTGGTGGAGTGGACACGGCAGCTGTAGCAGATGTGTATGACATTTCCAACCTGGACCGTATGGGTCGCTCAGAGGTAACCTGTTCATTTTTTTTTCTTTGCTTTTTAGCTCAGATCTGTACTGATACGAGTCAGTTTCCCTCTGGTTGGGTTCACTCCACTGAACTCAGTGGAACTATTGCAGTTTTTACTCCAGATGAATCCGGTCCAATGGAAATGTTTACTCAAAGAAAAATTACTGATGTGCATCAAGTGTTTGACAAATATTCCTGTTATAGCAATGAAAAAACCACCATGTGCAAGTTCCACAACTGTGACTTGCTTGCACCATGATCTGTGTTGAGAGCACGCAGGTGCTGGCAAGGTTTGGTTTTGGTAACAGACATCCCTCAGGATGATGTTTCTCAGCATCACAGCACAAACTCTCAGACCTTCATGCTGGAGTGCCCAGCTCTGAGATCAATGCCCAGCAGCCTCTGCAGTGCTGGACATGAGACATGTTTATGAGTTGTACAGTGGGCACTGAGCTATCTTCTACACATTGGGCAACATCTGCTGTGCCTGCTGCAAAACGCTGGGAAAAGAAGCAGGGAACGAGTCCTCATCCACATGGGGAATCAGGCACTGAAAGCAAAACTGTCTAAGGCATTTTGTTCCTTTCAGTATTCTGTCACACACCTTTTGCACAGTTAGAAAGCAGGTTAAGGCCAGGCCTTGCACTCCAAAATAACTGAGGAGGAGGAGTTGCTGCTATCTTCACATGTGCTGAGTGGCAACAAGCAGAGGACATGGGAGAGCTGTTTTTAAATCAGGGCAAAGATTCAATAATCAGCTCTGAGCCCTCCCCACTGGGCTGTAGGCTACAGCAAGATGGGTCCATCTCAGACATTTGTTTTGAAACTATCTCATTCTGAATGTGTGTTTGTTGTGCCAGAGAGTAGAAATGACCCTACAACCTGGTGGTAGTGCTGCTCTGCTGGGAAACTCCAGTCCCAGACTTCATTCCAGTTTCACATTTAAGTGTTTTATAAAGCAGAACAGCTCCTAAGAGTAAGCCTCCTGGAGGACGGGAGAGAAACAGCTGTTGTCAGAGCTGCAGCCTCCTCCCACAAGCTCTGCCAGAACCAAACCCTTATTCCGGGCCACAGGCTGTAAGTCCTGTGGCACCACTACAGCCTCCCTTTCCTCACCAAGACCAAGGCTGTGTTCACCCTGGGCCACATCAAGAGCAACGAAGATAAAAAATTACCTCGCCAGACCCTGTAAGTCCAGTGATTTGAGTACTCCGCTGGTAGATCAGAAACAAAGGTTCAAATGTTCTGTCAAATATGTTTTCCACTCACTAGGCATGTGCTGCAACCTCTAAGCTACAGTCAACTGGGTGGGCCTTGGTGGGGCCAGTGTCTCCTGAGGACACTTCTTCTCCATTAGCAGTGCAATACACTATTTGGGTTCCGATGCCAACCTGCTTGTACATGTCAGGATTTGAAGGGCTGTCTGCTTCCCCAGCAGCAAAATTTTAATTACCTTGGGGGCTTTGCCGCAAGTTAAAAGTCAACGGCAAGGATAAGCACACTGTGAAAGTGTGTTTATCCAGAACAGTGCAGCACCAAAAGGCTCTGGCAGCTTAGATATGGATGCAGTTTGGTCCCAGTGTTGCAGTCCTACACCTGAGTTCAGCCTGATCCTTGGTAGGTTTTCGTAACACAAATATAACCCTGGGAAAATGCAACTGGGTTACAACTAGATTCAAACTGGTCCCAGACAGCCAGCTTCCCTTCCTCGCTCACCCTGGGTGTCCTGCCTCTGGGACAGAGCCACGTCAGATCTTCGGTGCGTTCTTATCCAGACTTGACCTTGAATGTCTTCACAGCCAAGGGGCATTTGGACAGGTGTTTGGAAATTTTAAATTTTTGGAGTTTGATGCAGGAAGCTATGTTCCTTTTGATCTAGACCTAAAGAAATGGAAGTGAAAAGCTGTTAAGCTGTATTATTTGCAAAAGCAGTACATGACAAAGACATTTATTAATACCTGAAACATAATCATGTGTGCTTTATACTAAAATAACACTAATAATACAAAAGGATTACACTGAATGATTTATTATATGAATTCTATTGACAGATGACCTAAACCTAAAATTTTTTGCTTACATGAACACTTCCACTGAAGTCAGTGATTCCTCATACAGCAAGGATTCAAAAGTTAAGCCAACAGATAAGATACAATCCCTACCTTTCAGATTTTGAAATCTGAATAAGACAAGACAAACTCAAGGGGATAGAAATGTTTTATTATAAGACATATTTTTTCAGTATATAATAAATTCCATTATGTGGTAAATGTGTTTGCACAACTGAATTATGTTCCCAATTGTCCAAGATAAAATTGCTTGTATTTTTGCTTTGTTTCTGCTACTGGTCAATGCAAACTTAATATGAAATTCCTTTTCTCCTGGAGGCTGCAAATTCAGACCTCTGATTTCCCAACACAGCTGGTCTGTGTAAGACAATAAAATAAACTGCTAAGCCACTGAAATGCTTTATAGTAAAAACAAATCCATCGAAAATCAGCAAGTGTTATAATAAAGAGACAATGGGATTTAGTGTTTGAATTCAGTTTTAACAAACCAGTCATTAAATGTTGCTAATTAACTGTTTCCTGAAGATTAAGAAAAACCAGTGCTGTAGCTTGCTGGCTAGCAACACCACAGGGCCTGTGGTCCTCGTATGTCACCACCTGTGGAGAAAGTCTGCTGGGAACAAGGCACCTTGTATTGTTCAGTAATTTTAGAAAAGGTTACAAAGACATCACTAACCCCTGCCACATAAAACTACAAATCTTGGTGCTGCTCTGGGCCTGGAGCTAATCCCTCCCCTGCCAATGTAAACCAAGAGCCGAAAACAAAGGAATGATTGATGATGTAGAGCCAGCAAGAGTTTAGGATGGGAGTCTCTGCTTCAGAGATGTGGGTCCTGGGCTTGGCAAAACCGCCCCAGCAAAGCCAGCATGCCTGGCAGCATAAGTAGGACGTGTTTCCCCACAGATGGCAAATAATTGCAGCAGGTTCATGGTCATCTGCAGGGGAACATAGGGCCCTGAGCCATCCCTGAGAAGAAGTACAAGACTGGTTTGATGAGCTTTCTCAGGCACTCTAAAGGATGTGGCTGAACAGGTAGTCCTGCCACCCTTCCAGTCCCAGCCCTGCGAAGGACTCCGATCCCGTGCCTCCAGCAGCATTCCGAGCTGCTGTGAATTTGGGGCAAGGAACCCCTGCCTTCCTCTCCTTGCATCACCATCCCAGTTAGTTTCCATCTGGCTCTGTGCTCGTATAAATGCTCCTCCAAGTGCAGGGGTGGCACAGGCTTGGGAGCTCAAAAGACAGAGTAAGCATTTACTGCTTAACCGAGAACTGCCCAGTGATGCTGAGCACTCACAGCACTGCTGGTTTTGTTTCTTCATCCTCCTACATGAGTGTGGGGAGCCCTACAGAAAGGCACCATGAGATGTGCCAGGTATTACTTCTCAGCAAACATCTGGGGAGGATCCTGCACCCTCATGCTGGTCACATTTGGAGTAGGTCTCCCACCTCATGCTTAAGCATTTTATTTAAGCACTTCCTTTGGTTTGGTTTCTTCCTACAGGAATATGAGAAGGAGTAGAACTTGGTGGAAATAACTTTAGGGGCCTATTTGAAAATTTATGTTGTTGGCAGATCAAACTCCAGCCAAATACAAAAAGCGAATTACTATGGGTTTTCACTGGACCAGCAGGACCTACACTCCCTGTGCACAGGGTGTGTGACCTCTCTGCTTTGACCCTCCTTATTTAGAGCTCTAACTGCTGTCATTTCAGTACAAGCCAATTTTCCCTTCATCTAGCACTAGTCAAAGCTTCTATTACCACTATTTTCTTTTTCTTGTTGTAGGTAGAGCTAGTCCAGATCGTCATTGATGGTGTCAATTACCTTGTTGACTGTGAGAAGAAACTGGAAAGAGGCCAAGACATCAAAGTGCCACCACCGTTGCCTCAGTTTGGGAGGAAGTGATCTTGCTACTGATGGTAGCAACTAATGGGGATAAAGGCTGCCATTCTGACAGAAAGGCACCTCTGTATAAATAACTTGTGTAATAAAACACTACCTGATACCTAATGTCTCCTTAGATGACTGGCTGCAATGGCAGAAGCTAGTCCTCATGCAGCTTTACTGGGATGCACCCAACACAACCACCTCGGTATGTTCTTTTGCAGGGAACACTTCCCTTTCTTTCTTGCTCGCTGATAAGAAAAGCACTACCTCAGTAACACAAAAAGCACAAATCTATAATTCTAGCCTGCATGTGCAGTTATGGCCATACTTAGGAAGTCTCCTACAAGCACCTAATTTTCATCCACAGAAGCATTTCTCTCCAGTGACTGTTCCAGCAGCCAAAATCTGCCAGTCTGAGGGCAGGTGCTGTGAAGTGCTCGTTAGTTCTTCAGCCACTGCTGGACACCATGGTTAATTCAACAGTTAACTGGAGCAGGCAGCTGCACGTGCATTCAGTCTCTGTAGTCTATCACTTGACCTGTCATCAAGAACCCAGTGGTGTTTCTGCATGGGACCTGTCTCTTCTCTCCGGGACTGGTTTGCAAACAAAGTTCTCCACTATGTTACCCCAAACCCTCAGACTTTTTAACTCCTGGAAAATTCACCAGGTACTTAGCTGTTTTCCTTGGGCATCATTTCTAGCCTATGGCCTTGGGCTGCAGCAAGCTGGCCCCAAAATCCATAGGCAAACCTGTTTGCTGATATTCTGCATCCAAGAAAAACCTACAGAGCGTGGCCTGTCCCAGTCTTGTCCTGCAGCTTTCGGCTTTACTCCTGGTAATGGGGACCAGGCTCCAGCTATCTCATCAAAGTGCCTTCAGACACATTACCACCCTAAGGTCTTCGCTGTGCTCACCACTATTCTATGTGGTGAGCAGCTTGGTGGAAAGAAGAGATAGATGCTAACAGCCCCATTGCTGGTTTGTCGCATACTGAAACATTCAGTTTTTCACAGTAACAACATTCAAAATACTAGTTCTCAGGAAAAAAAAAAAAGCCAAAACATATTCTGATGAATGTGCTGCCTCTGATACTGTTGAGCAGAGAGTAGTTTCAGCAGAAAATGTTTCAGGTTTGTGTGGGCAGGGAAAGGACACCACAGAGGTGCCCACTGCTACTGTAGGTCTGGGTATGTTGAGGACATGCAGTAGCGTCCACACTGGCACTCTGGAGCCCATTGCAGCACCCTGAGCAATGCTAGTTTAGTTTATAACACTTGTGCAGTGTAAACTCTGAGAAAACATTGAGAAAACATATGTCAGTTTAATTTTCATGTGGTAGGAACTCCTCTAACGAAATATCCCTCATCAGAAACCTCAGGTGATGCCTACTGTACAACACCAGCCTGGTGTAAAGTCCCTCAAGAAGGTTTTCAGTGAATCATATCTGAAGAGCTGTGACTGGTTAGGTAGGCCATAATCAGTTACAGGCTTTAAAAATCACAATTGGAAGTTACTTAATATAAAGGTACTGGAGAGTGTCCAGAAGAAGGCTACAAAGTTGGTGAAGTGTTTGGAGAGGAAGCTGTACAAGGAGTGGCTACAGTCACTTGGTTTGTTCAGCCTGGAGAAGAGGAGACTGAAGGGAGACCTCATGGTGGCTACAGCTTCCCCTCAGGAGGAGGAGGAGGGGCAGGTGCCGAACTCTTTTCTTTAGTGACCAATGACAGAACCCGAGGGAATGGCAGGTTTATGTGCCAGGGGAGGTTCAGGTTGGACTTTTGGAAAAGCTTCTTCACCCAGAGGGTGCTGGACACTGGAACAGGCTCCCCAGGGAGGTGTCACGGCCCCAAGCCTGACGGTGTTCAAGAAGAGACTGGACAACACCCTCAGACACACAGTGTGAACTGTGGGGTGTCCTGTGCAGGGACAGGAGCTGGACTCGATGATCTGTGTGGGTCTCTTCCAAATAAGGACATTCTGTGATTCTAACTGAGAGCTAGATGGTGAATTAGCAACTCTGGGAAACCGGCAGCAGGATGCATTCTTGTTTCTTGCTCAGGAGAACTGTAGGTTGGAGCTTCCACACAACTGCTGTTTCTTCCTCATCTATGCTGGGTACGTTCCCTAACATTTTGCTACCAGCTTTCTAAATGGTGGTTAATAGCATTAATTCTGGGTGAGGGAAAGAGACTTCTGCTGATCTCACATCAAAGGCAAACAAGTAGAACTGGTAAGACTTCACTATTAGCTCTCCAAAACACTCAGATCAACACAAAATTCGACTGTGGGCCAAATGTGCTCAGATTATAGCTTCAACTTGCTTTTCTTCTGCTGACTTGCAAACTGCTGATGGGCAGCGGTAGGAAGTCCAGCCGGCAGCCATCTACTAGTAGCTCCCCCGAGGGGCTGATACTGGAGCTGATGACACTGTTTTAATACCTTTAACAATGACCTGGGTGATGGAGTGCATTTCAGTCAGCCAATCCATTGCTAGGGATAAATAAGAAGGAGTAGAGCTGCTCTTCAGAGGGCACTGGACTGAAGAAATGGGCTGACAGAAATCCCACTAAGTTCAACAGAGGCAAAGTCTGGAATGGAACAACTCCATGCAACAGCACAAGCTGGGGACAACTGGGTGGAAAGCAGCTTTGCAAGGGTTTAGGGTCCTGGTGGACAGCAACTCAAACATGGGTCAACAGTACGCCCATACTCAGCTGTGTTACAGCTGAGTGTAGCCAATAGCTTGAGGGAAATGATCATTCCCTTCTGTTTAGTACTTGTGTGACTTCATTTGGAGTATTGTGTCCAATCTGGGGCTCGCCAGAACAGGAAAGACTATAACAAACTGCAGCAAGTCCTGGACAGGGTCACCAAGATGGTCACAAGGGCTAGAGCACATAATGTATAATGTGAAGCTGAGGGAACTGGGCTTGTTCAGTCTGCAGAAAGAAGGCTGGTGGGAGATCTTACTGATGTCCACAACTGCTGTCTAGATCAGAGGATGCAGAGAAGACAAGCTCGAGACTCTTCCTGGGTGTAGGACAGTGGCAGGATGACAGGCAACAGATAGAAGCTGGGACCCCAGAAAAGCCAAACATTGGAAAAGATGTGGACATACTCGAAACTCCAGGAATGAGGTCACAATCAGTCTAAGTTGTCCCCACTTTGTGGGTGGGCTGGTGGGGTGTGTTGGACCTGATCACATTCAAACCTCCAGCCTGCATAATGCCATGATCCCATGACAGAATAAAAATTACTGCAAAATGCCTGCACATGAGTAAATAAGCCAGAGGAATGCCCTGGCTGTCCTGTGCTCTGACCTGACACAGAATTGTAAGCCTGCACAAAATATGGATACCCTGATACAACTTACTCTCTGCTATGATTAAACTGTGGCTTTCTCTGTATTGTTGGCTTCCAAGTGTGTTCTTCACAATTAAAATACTCTTCCTTATACGGATTATTTTCTAAAGACTTGTTATTTGCTATCTACATTTTCCACTGCTGTGATCCTTCTCACTCTCCATGACCTTTGTACTGCCAGCAAGAGTAACCCAGCTGATTAATATACAAATGAGGCTGAGGAGAGACCTTATCACTCTCTACAACTACCTGAAAGGAGGTTGTAGCATGGAGGGGGTTGGTCTCTTCTCCCAGGTAGCAAGTGACAGGACAAGAGGAAATGGACCCAGGTTGTGCTAGGGGAGGTTTAGATTGGATATGAGGAAAAAAATATTCACGGAAAAGGTTGTAAGGCATTGGAACAGGCTGCCCAGGGAGGTGGTGGAGTCACCATCCCTGGAGAGGTTTAAAAGATGCACAGACGATCTTCTTAGGAACGTGATTTAGAGGTGTCCTTGGCAGTGCTAGGTTGACAGTTGGACTTGCTGATCTTAAAGGTCTTTTCCAACCAGAAGGATTCTATGTTTCTATGTTCTTTCATTCTTCATTCCACATGACTATTTCTATGTTAAGCAAAACCTGGACAGTCACATTTCTATTAAGGTTATGCTGGACATCTTTACTCAGTCCTATTCCATCATTACAGTCCTCTGACCAGTTTGCTGTCTGTTTGGACCATGTTTATCTCCAAGTGAAGTACATCCTGGGGCTGGAGAGTGTAAGGAGGTGGAGGGTTCTGTTCCTCTTCAACAGCTTACTGGGTTCAACACTGCAGCTGTACTTTTTCAGAGGATATGCTCCAGTGAATGACTGCAGCAGGAAATACACAACCTGAAAGGTTATCAAACAAGAAAAAGAGAATCATACAGATTATGATTCAATAATAAGATATTAAATGTTAAAAAGATGGATTGGTGCACTAACCCTAGACATATGATGTTAGTTCTCACATTCTCGTATTTAGGTTTCCCATGCAATCAATTTTGCACTGCTGAGATGCTTTTCTGCCAATAAAGCTCTTTCCTGATAGATTAAGACACTGATTCTCTATAAATCTTTGGAATTTATTTGATTAAATACTCAAAGAAGAGCTAAATGCCATGCCTCAAGTACTTTTATAATCTTCTTGACAAACAGATCAGCAACTAGGGATCAGCAAAACTAAACTCTCAGGTCATGCTCCATCAAAGCACACACATGTTCCACCAAGCAGTTCATGCAGGGTGAAAACTGGAGAGAAATTTGCCATTAGAGGAAAAGGGAATAATGGGCACTGAACTCCAGCTCTAGCAGGTGATGGACAATGACTTTGCAAGAAGTACATCTGTACAACAGTGAACACATTCTTCTGTGTTGAAACTGCCACAAAAATATTGCTCTAACAATAAATACCTTGCCTAAATGGCTGGAGTTATGTGAATAAACTGTGTTCATTTGCATTTGCAGCACAGGAGGAGCAAAGGCCCTCAGAAAACTAAAGATCCTTTGACTTGTGCACCCCCAAAACGCTAGCATTAATGACAGACCTTTTTCAAGGCACGTACAGGTTAAAAGGAAAAAAAAGTAGATGAGAGGAACACAGGCTGAAAGCACATAAGAGCCAAGGAAAACAGAATTCAGGAACTCTCAGCCAGTCAGGAGCATAATTACATATACTGGGAGATTCAAGCATGAACACATAAAGCAAATTATTTGTGCCAAGCCTGAATGGGGTTTGGAGCTGTGATGAAGTTAACACACAGAAAGACTGACCCCAATAAAAGCCAACTCTTGCAACAAGCCCATGGCCTGGCGAAGACGCATTGTCAATAAACTGGAAAGTCCAGAGGGGGGTGGCTCAAATGTAAAAGTCAAACCAGGAGCAGGGTCAGGAGCTGGACCAAGGTGAGAGAGGCAGGAAACCCAAGCCCAGGACACAGTGTGGCAGGCCTGGGGCTGCCTCAGGAGGTGGCATGGGATGCTGCAGGACAGCAGCTCCAAGGAAAGAGAAACACACGTTTCACAAAGACGGCTATAACTTTCCTGTACTTGGTAGCTGGGCTCCTACGAGATATGCAATAGACATTTTCCTAATATTAGCAGGCACGTCTCCTGTGACTGAGTGAGCTACTGAACAACACATATTGTCTGGAGCACTTCAGTTTTCTAGTAAGCTGTAAGGTCATCACTAATATGAGCTGTTAGTACAGAAAATGAGCAAGACAGTGGAGGATTTACTGTAACACGTTTACCAAGAAATACAACAAAATATGCACTACAGAAGAATCAGAGTGGTTGAAGACTGACTTACTGTGGTATCTTCAAATTTGGGCTTTATTCCATGCACTGGTGTTCACTCAACTCATGGAAAGAGCAAACAAAATTCATGCCTCGCTAGGGAGGTTCCCTGTAATGACAACTTTGGTGGGTGGGGTTCCATGCGCTGATTTATTTTCTGAAGCCTGATTTAACAGCTTAAGACCCAAGCCTGTAGCTACGACAGTTGTAAAAGATTTTGCTCATGACCCCTAACACCTACAGTCATTTGGTGTCCTAGCAAAAACTGACTAGACAGACTTCAAAAGTTCATGAAACTGCCACTCTTACAAGACTAATGCACACCTGAACATAGTTGATGTAATTTTTCTTTGGAAATATCAAAAAAGGCAGCAGACAGCATGGGGAATGAATTACAGCTAGTACCTACACGCAGAATTACATTACTAATGAGATTTGTCACAATATAATTTCATACCTGCCAAAATAATTAATGTTCATCTTCTACTGTAAAGCCTTTTACAGTTTACTTTCAGCTTAAGGCTTAATTAAAAGATTAAAGACTTTAAACTGCCATTTATTTTGCCTGCACAGATGCCTGAAGATACGGCACACACAGAAGTGTACTATGTATTGTACAGAAGTCCTACTAAGCCTAGTCTTCCAAGAGGGTACAAACTTACAGTCATCTACTGCACAGCATATTGTTGCTGATAGACACCACGTTCTTAATTCACTCAGTAAATTATTACAGAAGAAGACTAGGCTCATAATGAGAAAATACCAGCTATATTACAATACTGGGTTATCAGTAAAGAAGGGTCTTTAACATATTTAGTTCATCTACCTGCTTCCTGGGAACTCACATGGATCCACAAGCTTGCAAGAAAAACTAACTAAGGGTGTCAGCTAATTTTAGTTCATTTTGTGCACATGCTTATTTTTGTTTGAAATGCAAACGTTGTCCATAAGTCTTCTGTCTATGTCTTTATCAACGTACCCATCTCAGCTCTTGTTCTGGTTCTGTAGTTCTGCTTTCTGAAGCAGTTACATTGACAGTCATTCGGCAACAGGGGCATGAGCAGAGTTACCAGGAATGTTTATGAACCTCACGGACACCAATGATAACCATGCTAAAAATAATTAATATCTATTTCTTATGCTTAAAAAGGCCCATATGTTGATGATACTGCCTAGCTAGTTAAATCCGTATCACCAAATATGGAGATACTTATATACATGTATTTTGAGGTGGACTTCCCTCCTCCAAGCCAGAAAACCTTCTCAAACCCAAACCGTTCAAGAACGCAAAGATAAATTACTAATACCAAAAGTTAGTGGCAAATCTTAAAAACATGTCTAGGTGCCTATATCCTGTGAAGTCACACAGGAGATGCCCAAACATGAACCTGTTATCCAAACGACTTTGCACTTACAAACCATTGATCATTTGAGCTCGCGCTTGGCACTTGGAGACTACTGGCACCTCGACTTTCTTCTGTAGAAATGCAGGATTTGTATTTTTCTTGAGGGACAGGATTATAAGATATGAGTAAGACCAAAAAGAGTAGAAGCAGCATAGGGCACCCTCCCTGGCAGCTCAGCATGGTTGTATCCCTATGTTTGCTTCTGCTTGCAGCTGTAGACCATTGTTTTTCCTTTATTCTGTGAAACACAGCAGCTTTTTCCAAAATACAGCCAATATTGAAGCAGAAAGGGGCCATTACATCCAGTGCATGCCAGTGAACTGCAGAGGATAATCCAGTCTTCAGTTATTCGTTCTTTTATATCATCAGTCCTAGAAATTAAAACTTACTCTGTGATATTAAAATAGTAGCTAAAGTGTAGTGCTGTGCAATTTGGTTTAAAATCATATAGTTCCTCCCTGTGTGTCTGTGAGAAAGCAAAAACTATGTTCTCCTATTATAAATAATGTCTCCTTAACATGCACCCATCAAAAATAACAACAGGGAAAATTCTTGTGGTGGCATGACAGTGTGTGTCTAATAATCCTTTTTCACTTGACCAATGCTTTCCAGATATTCATTTTGATAGAGAGGTGGTAAAACACAATGTTTCTTCTCAGTGTAAAGTAACTAAACAAAATAGATGACCACAGCCTAACCTTTAAAGGTTTCAGTTCATCCAGGCACTTAAGCACTTGCCTAAATATAAACCTTTAAATATGTGAGCTGATCCAGCAATGTAAGTTAGTTGATTGAGCAACACATTCAAGCACTTGTTAAATATCCTGAGAAAATCAGAGCCACAAGCAACACAGCCTGATGGAAATAACATATGGTGACGGTCATTTGAGTAGGCTTGGTGAAGCCTACTGAAGGTGATGCAGCCTTGGCTGCAGCAATTAAAATCCATAAATATTCAATGTAATCATTTAACACAGACAAGAAAGCCCCCTCACCTCCCCCAGAAAAAAAAAAAAATTAAAAAAGGGTGAGTAATCTGTTCAGTTTATGGTGAATAAACCAAAGTGAACCCCTGTACAGGTGCCCTCAGAATACTGCAGATATAAAAGAATTTAAGCAGGAAACAGGCTTTATTTTTTCCTTTCTCTCCCGAGGCATACATCAAAACAACCAGAAAAATGGCACCCTGACAAGTAGTATTAACTATCCAAAAAACACAGGCAAAAAAGAGTGAACAAAGATACCAACAGCCCTATGTCTGGCACATGTTCAGCAGACAAAACTTCCCTTTTCGAGATTTGAGGATTATGAACATTATCAACCAGAACAAAATCAAAGTCAATTGTCAGGCTTCATAAAGAACCCGACACTGACACATCCAGTTTCACGGCTGTGCATCTATGACATACCAGACCACAGCGGATATATTGATATTCCTTTTCCAATTTACTACAGTCTTTCTTTGGGCCCCCAAAAATGCACGTGCATCATCTCCATCTTGTAAAGGAGCTGGAAATCTCAGGGTTTGCAGAAAGAATATTTTCCCTAGATGTTCCTTCATGAGTTCTTACTACTGCATCCTTCTCAGCCTTTTGCATTTTACACTCCCCTGAACCTACATCACAGGCCCTGTCTGGCATTTAACCACTACTGGTTTTTGTGTCAGCCTTCCCATTCTGCCATCTTTCCAAGATGCACTTCTTCCTGAGCTACTGTCGTGATCTAAGAGGATCTAAGAGCACAACTCCCACAGACACAGACTGTGGAACACCGAGTCAGAGCCTGAATTATGCTACTTGCTACAATAATGGGTGAACCAAAAAAAACAGGAGAGAAAGCATCTTTGAAGGAGAGAGAAGGATTCACACATGTTTCTCTTTCTCTTGTTACTAACATCAAATGATTAAAACCAGAATATTTCAGAAGATGTCAACCCAGATTACCAAAGATTCTACAGGATCCACTGGTCCAGATTTTCAATTCTGCCGTCTCAAATCTCCGAAGCACTTTATATTTGTGATGGATTTATGAAGAAAGCCTCCTAAGAGAGGCATTGGACCATGGTGCTACCAAACTGTACTGTGGACAGGAAATGTGGTGTCTTTTAGCAAAACATGAAAAAAAGGGCATCAAAATTTTACAATTATTTGCATGACTGCTGTCTTGCTCATTTTTCACCTGCTGCCTGAGTACAGCAGAGCTCCCAGCTGACTAATGACAAATTGGAACAAACCTAAAGCAATGCAAGTTTAAACAGGTGTGGTCACGACCAAAGACGTGATATTTGTGAGGGAAATAGTGTCTTATTGATTTAGTAGAAAGGTATTAAAAAGCCTTTTCTACAGCCTGCAATGCTGGCCAAGGATCCTAAGGGCCAGCCATCCTGCCTAGACACACGTAAAATTTCAGACTGTGGAAAAGAAAGAAAATACATCCAATACTTCTACAGAACAGGAAGCAAAGAAAGTCCCTTCTTGGTGGTCTTGCTTACGCTGTTCTTCAGCTTTTCCCTACATTCATTTCCATGTGCACATGGGAACCAACAACCTGTTGCAGCCAAATAAAAACCTACACTGAAGCAAAACCAGCAAGGAGCCCACATGCACCAGGAGGCATGTCACTGTCTCCACTTGGTAAAAACAAACTGAGAGACAGATGGACATATGTGATGGACATAACTAAATGTACGTGTGCACGTATTTTCTTTTTGTTTGACGAGTAAATCAATTTCCACCCACTGTAATACATAAAATTAATCAGGGCATGTACACTACATACAGATGAGCAGGCACTTCACACCAGCTCTTTAAAAAAACCCTTACAAGTACTTTAAAACATTCCAGTACATCAATGTATGGCTATTCATAGAACAGTCTTATCAAAACATAGTATACATACATCTGAAATACGGGTGATGACTGATGCCTGCAGGATCTTTGATTGCTTTGATCTTCCCTCCCTTGGGCCACTGTCACCTGTTTCTGGTAGCCCTCTATGGATCAGCTTTGACCATGATTTCTTATCTACCTGCTTCCTGGCAGGATGCTGTGGAACAACTGGGACCTCATGCTGTGGTTGAGCTGTAACTACATCAGCAAATTAGTTATTTTTAATTTTAAAATGAAATTCTGAATCTTTCCGGGCTTATTTCCTAGCTTATTAACAATAGCTCTTAAATGACGTCCATAAATTACTTTTACCTGCAGTAAACGCACTCTAGTTATTCTTAAATCTCTGCTTATTCTTACTGGCAGTGATGCAGTTAAACAGCAAGAGCAACGCACGCTTTGTGAACACCACCCTCTAGTGGATGCAAAGCCACCGAAAATAAGCAAAATACAGCAAGGCAATTTGTCTACAGAGACAAAAATATTAAGACTAACTAATAAAGAAGTAATGGTGCCCAGCTGTCTTTGTAACATCAGCTCAAGACCACCAAGAAGGGTAATGGAGATCTGGCAAAACTATTTAGAATACAACGAGAAGACTGACTCGAGAAAAACATTCTTATTGGATTTATATGTATTTTATTTCTAAACAGAGGCCTCTAATATAGTCCTGGAGATTTACCATAAAGAGCAGTTTGGGGAGAATGAAATGCGTCATGAAGCATTTCAAAAGCTATCCTCCTTCAGAAAACCTACTGGAAATTTGTCAGGTCAATGTTGGAATCAGTTCCACTGCTGCAAGGCAGAGATAGGGACCATTTTGACTTCCCAGCATCACCTGTGGTCAAAGATAAACTCCATCTAAACAAGACTGACTTAACAATACGAGCATTTAAGCCTGTGTAACTGCACCCGCAGAACTCCCCAACTGCAAAGAGTCTGGCACAGAATGATGAAGCATGCTAGTGACAAAACTGTTGGAACGCATAGAATCATAGATCCATTTCAGTTGAAGAGATACTCAAGTCCATTGAGTCCAACCATAACCTAACTCTAGCACTAAACCATGTCTTAAGAACCTCATCTATGCATCTTTTAAATGCCTCCAGGGATGGTGACTCCACCACTGCCCTGGGCAGCCTGTTCCAATGCCTGACAACCCTTTCCAGGAAGAAATTTTTCCTAATATCCAATCTAAACCCCCCCTGGTGCAACATGAGGCCACTTCCTCTTGTCCTATCACTTGCTACTTGGGAAAAGAGACCAACACCCTCCATGCTACAACCTCCTTTCAGGTAATTGTAGACAGTGATAACGTCAGCCTCAGCCTCCTTTTCTCCAGGCTAAACAGCCCCAGCTCCCTCAGCTGCTCCTCATCAAACTTGAGCTTCAGACTCTTCATCAGCTTTGTCGCCCTTCTCCGAACTCTCTCCAGCACCTCAAGGTCTTTCCTGTAATGAGGTGCCCAAAACTGAACACAGAATTCAAGGTGGAGCCTCACCACTGCTGAGTACAGTGGCACAATCACTACTGTAGTTCTGCTGGCCACACTATTCCTGATACAAGCCAGGATGCTGTTGACCTTTTTGGTCACCTGGGCACGCTGCTTCCAGGGGCGTGCAGCTGCACCCACAGAAGTCGCCAAAGGCCAGGGCCCCAAGGGTGAGACTGTCCCACACACCCTGGGTAGGCAGCCAAGCAGGCCACCAGTGGGGACCATGTCCCCATGTCTTCCGTAGCTCTGCAGCACCCTCGAAACGCTGCCTGCGCTGTGGCTTTGGCACAGCTTGCAGCTCCCCTACAGACTACGATATGTGAAACCAGCTGGCACCAGCTGCAGCGCCCAGTGACCCACTCCATGCTGAGATGCAGAAGAGATGTGGCGGCAGGGCTGTGCAAGGAAAAAAAAGCACTGGAACAGGCTGCCCAGGTTGGTTGTGGAGTTTCCTTCTCTGGAAGCATTCAAAACCCAACTTGACACCTTCCTGTGTAAACTCATCTGGGTTTTCCTGCTCCAGCAGGGGGATTGGACTGGATGATCTTTTGAGGTCCATTCCAACCCCTGACATTCTGTGATTCTTGGTTAGTAGATCGAGAGAGGTTCTCCTTCCCCTCTACTCCACCCTGGTGAGACCACATCTGGAATATTGTGTCCAGTTCTGGGCCCCTCAGTTCCAGAAGGACAGGGAACTGCTGGAGAGGGTCCATCATAGGGCAACGAAGATGATGAAGGGAGTGGAGCATCTCCCGTGTGAGGAAAGGCTGAGAGAGCTGGGTCTCTTCAGTTTGGAGAACAGGAGACTAAGGGGGGCCCTTATCAATGTTTATAAATATATAAAGGGTGAGTGCCATGAGGATGGAGCCAGGCTCTTCTCGGTGGCAAACAATGATAGGACAAGGGGTAATGGGATCAAGCTGGAACACAAGAGGTTCCACTTAAATTTGAGAAAAAACTTCTCAGTGAGGGTGACAGACACTGGAACAGGCTGCCAGGGAGGTTGTGGAGTCTCCTTCTCTGGAGACATTCAAAACCCGCCTGGACATGTTCCTGTGCGACCTCACCTAGGCGTTCCTGCTCCAGCAGGGGGATTGGACTGGATGATCTTTTGAGGTCCCTTCCAATCCCAAACATACTGTGATACTGTGATTCTGTGAAAGGCGCCTGCACAAGGATAGTAACTCCTGCCACCCTTCATGAGCCTCCCAGATCCTCCGGCTGCTCCCCTGGAAGCACAGGTGCCTGCAAAGGGCTATGTCCCACGATCCTGTTACCCCCGCAATGAAGCTAGAGGGTGAAACATCTGCTCAATAACACAAAACAGCCATACACATTACTCTGTGGATATTCAAGGAAGAATGTTGTTTCCACAACCGTAAATGTGGAATGTGATTAAGACTGAGACACATCCACTGTAAGACCTTAAAACAAAGCCTCTTTGCACTAATTGAGAAAATGCACCAATGCAAACCAATTTCTGTGGGTAAAGGTTAAGGGGGGGGATGGGGAGAGGAAACAAGAAACCATACCTTAAATGGAAATAAATAAATAAGGTGAGGGGGTCGTTGGAAGTGGGAGTAGTTAGAGAGGTAAACTGAGTCAGGACATCCAGGAATCATCAGAGAGGCTGCAAATTCCAGAGTGCCCAACCCAGGGGAAATACGGCGCGGGGGGGAATTCGTGGCCGGGACTGTGGGAGAATAGACAGGGGCCTGAGCCTTGTTCGGGGTGCCCACCTGAGGTACAACACCTGGTCTTGCAAAGTCGTTAATAACACATGCTTTGCTGAGAGACACTGCCTGAGCCTGTTATATTGGGAAGATAACAGTTTCTTACACTGTCACCAGAGGTGAGACCACCACGGGCACGCCTCACTTCGGCGGCAGCGTCAGGAGGGAGGCGAACACCGCATCTCCACACATGCGCTCGGGCGAAGCCGAGAGCCGCTCCCGGGCCGGACCGGCCCCGTCGGGAGGCGCCTGCGGCCTCTGCCACGCGTTGGCGGCCGGACCGTCCCCACCTGGCGCCGGCACCTCCTCCACCTCGCTACCGAGAAAGCTTCGGCCGTTCCGACCGTGGCCCCGCCTCAAGATGGCGGCGGGACGCGGAGTCCGAGCGACACACGGCGGCGGGAGGAAGTGGCGCCCGGTCCGTCCCTCTGGCGGCCACGGGGACTCCGCTACACTTCCGGCGCACAGCGGCGGCCGCTCTGTGAGCCTGTCTCGACTGCCGCGGCGGACTCGGGTGAGCGGCGTCTCCGCGGCCGCTTCAGGCCGGGACCCCTCTCGGGACGGGCCGCGGGGTCCTAGCGCCGCCGCCGCGGGAGGGGAGCGAGGGAGCGCGGCCGTGAGGTGAAGTGAAGGGAGGAGGCGCCTCAAACCCCCTCGGTGTCCGGGCCGGAGGAGCCGTCTCGCTTAGGGAGCGGTGCGTGTGCTGCACTCCCGCGGTCAGCTCCGTGCCTCTCTTTAGGGGCCGGCGCCGCCATGACCAGATGGGCCCGTCGTGGCGGCGCTGCCGCCGAGAAGGCGCTGGCGGCCACCCCGTGGGAGGAGATGGCGGGGCGGGAGGGCGGCCCGGGCCCGCGGCCGGGGAAGAGGGAGCAGGAGAAGAGGAAGAAGAAGAAGAAGGAGTACCTGAACGAGGACGTGAACGGGTTCGCGGCGTTCCTGCGGCAGAGCTGCCCGAGTGGGGAGGCGGCCGAGGCGCTGAGGAAGGACCGGCGGCGGGAGGGGAGGAGGCTGAGGAGGCAAGAAATGAAGAAAAATGCCATGGTGAGTTTTGCCTTGGGTCGTGGGTCTCTGCCTGCGGGTGGCAGCTTGTTGAAAGCTTGGGGAAAAGCCCCGTGTGGGGATCACACATCCCTTAGTCTGCTGGCACTGCCTGGAGTTGGGTGAGGAGCTCGGGGCCTGACCGGCTCCAGACTGTGTGTGCTGAGCCACATTTCGAGTTAAAGTGAACAAACAGCGACTTTGTGCACCTTTCTTATGAGGATAGACTTGAGGGAGCTGGGGCTGTTCAGCCTGGAGAAGCTGAGAGGGGATCTCATCAATATTTATAAGTATCTCAGGAGTGAAGAGCATGGGACCAGACTCCTTTCAGTGGTGCCCAACGACAGGATGAGGGGCAATGGGCACAGACTGATGGACAGGAGCTTCCACCTGAATATGAGGAGAAAGTTCTTTACTTTGAGGTGCCAGAGCCCTGGAACAGGCTGACCAGAGAGATTGTGGATTCTCCTTCTCTGTGGACATTCAAACCCACCTGCACACATTCCTGTGTGATCTGCTCTGGTGAACCTGCTTTAGCAGGTGGGTTGGACTGGATGATCTCCAGAGGTCCCTTCCAACCCCAACCACTCTGTGATTCTGTGGTTTCAGCTCAGGTCTTAGACTTTAGCACAGCTCTTCTGTTTCAACATTGTTATTGCTACCCTCGGATGAATTTGCAGCCCCTCTTGTCTACTGGATGAAACTATTTCAGTGCATTTCTATATGTCATTCATCAGTACAATGTTTCTGCTGGTTTGGGGCCCCCTTCTGCAATATCTTCTTGATAGTTGGAGTGAGATCTCTGGCAGACTCTAATAAGACTGTCTAAAAGCAATTATCTCAGCACAAACTTAGGCATTCAACATAAAACTTCTGCTGAATGCAATCTGGGAACATACTAAAGGGAGTTACTGCTAATTACTTCGAGATATCTGATTTCTTCATGCGTAAATTGTAGAGTTGGTGCAGCATTGCTTATATTTACCTGTGCATTTACTGCAGCGGTACTTAAAGAGCTTGGGGAACTGTGCTGTAGTCAAAATCAAGTATCATCATTCATCCAGGGCAGTCAGCCATCAGTGCGTAAATACCCCATATAGAGTGTTGTTGGTGAAAGGAGAAAAGTACCCATAATAATATGGTTTAGTGGCTTTGGCCACTGACTATTATTTTGTGACAGAGTATGAGATCTCTTTTTATCTGGCTTTTTTTTCCCTGAGGAGAAAATCCCTTGATACACTGACCTTCTAAAAAGGCCAGGAGACCTTAGTAGGCTGGGATTTTCAGGTCTTTGAGTGCTATTCACAGAATCTTGTCTTTTTATGTTAGGGCAACATCAAATCTCAACACTAGAGATATGTATCCGATAATATCCTCAAGGCTGCAGGCAAGAGAAATAATGGCCTAGTAAGAGTCAACTGTGTGGGTATAGGTGATAATCAGATAATAGGAGTGACTGGATTCTTTTGTAATGTCGACCGTAAGTGTTGTGTTTTGCTTTGTGAACTGTGAAAATGTGTATAACCCAAATTGTATTTTCAAAGGTATGTTTCCACTGTAGAGAACCTGGCCATGGTGTTGCTGATTGTCCTGCAGTGCTTGAAAGTCAAGATATGGGTACGGGGATCTGTTACCGGTGTGGATCCACAGAACATGACATCAGCAAATGCAAAGCAAAAGTAGACCCAGCAGTTGGTATGTCTCAGAAATTTCTATTTTTCTAGATGCTTTGTCTGGGTTTTCTGACTACTGAAATCTAAGCTTTGTGTTTTAGTAATTTAACTGTTCTGAGGATATAAATTAATATGTCTAAAGGAATACAATATCATAACAATGAACCTAAAAGCGTGAGTGACAGTATAGCATTTATAGTGTAATAGTGCAGTAAAATATTGTCCTTATAGTGTGTCCACAGTTGTCTGTGACTTTGTGAAGTTTTTAAAGTGAATCATAAACTGTATGGGATTTTGCAGGGCCGTTTCCGTATGCAAAATGTTTCATCTGTGGTGAGATGGGTCATCTGTCAAGGTCATGTCCAGATAATCCCAAGGGATTGTATGCTGAAGGTGGGTGTACTAATTTACTAAAACCAAAGCACGTTTTTGATACTTACGTGACACAGAGTAAAGTAACATTGAAAGTGAATGAGGATCTGATTAAAAGGAGTTTCCAAGTATCTTTTACTTTTGGTAAAAGCAAATTAATTCTGGGAAATTTGGTGTTAATATTGATTACCCAGCAATTTCTAGTTTGTAAGTTTAGTGTTAAACAGTGAGCTGAGATGGAAAGTGTGATAACTGGTTTGTGCTTGCAATATTGAGAGGCACACAAAGAAAAAATCATAATGGGCTGTATGTATGTAGTCAGTGTGTATTTAAATGTAAAGATACAAAAGTATGATTTATAAACATACTCTCACACTACAGGTTAACATTTTGGGATGTGTTCACGCAAAAGCTCTCACTAGAAAGAGGATGTTTTCAGTTTAGGTGACTTCAATGAGAAATGTGGTCCAAGTTTGAAGATTTCACTCAAGATTCTGTTCTGCCTGATTGTTGGCATTAACAAATTGCACTTTGTATCCCGTTGTCTCCCAGTACAAACTTGAGTCTGTCAGACTCAAAAGGGTGGTCTTACAGCACAGTTAAATTGGAAGAAAAATCACTTTGAGTGCTTGGATTTTGGGTAGAGTTTATATTTCATACCTCAGTACCTGCAGCTGGATTACCTGCCTCTCAAGAGCACCTGTTAATTTCAGAAGTTCCTTTGAATTCAGCTTGTTTCTCAAAATGAGAGCTTCCAGCAAATCAGAAATATTCAGTATGTGGTGACTGGAATTCATAGTATGTGATGTTTTACAGAACAGTTTGACTACGAACAGCTCTGTCTGTCCTTCAGAGACACACAGACGGGAAGCTGTGTTTGCAGCTTCCAAAGCTGGCCGTGTAGCTCCTCCATGATGTCCTGTTGTTGTGTCAAGGAGTTCAGACCTCTCTGTGGGGACGTTTCCTTGTCTTATTTACAACTTGCCACTACAGATAAGTGGAACAAGGTTTTCCAATATACGTACAAGAGCAAAACACTGTAGGAGGGTTGGTTTGTGTTTGTTTGTTTTGCCTGGAAGGGTAACAACCTTCTCTCTTAACAGGTGGCAGCTGCAGACTTTGTGGCTCTGTGGAGCACTTCAGGAAAGACTGTCCGGAAAAACAGAACGCAGGTGAGATGCAGGAGAGGGTACAGAGTGGAGTTTAAGTACAGAGTTGTGTATATCTACTGCTTTGCCTGGCTTTGGTCAGGAAAAAAGGGTTTGAGAAGAAAACTTTCCTTGGAGTGAGTGCTTATTATGAAGGTGTATGTGGAGGAGGCATTAGGTTGCAATGCAAAACTTGAACTTTCTGTTAGAAAATCCAGCTTGTGGGTTTCTGAAGATAATATGAGCTCATGTGTATTTGCCCCCCAGTATTTATGCTGCTGTTCACAACTTAGCAGCTGTAGAACAAAACTGTGGCTTTTTGATGATTTATCTGTGGTGGAACTGAATATAGTTGCATGGTCGTGGTAGGGGCAACTTGTAAAAGCTGCGGATGCAGGGCAGTGTTCGAGTCATTGAAGACAGGAGATCTGTCCAGCTGGATTTACGAGCTAATAAACTGCTTGCTTACATGTTCTTCAGTTAGATGTGTGGGTGGAAAAATTACATTATATACAAAAAAAAACTGGTAAGGAAGGCAAAAGCATCAAAAAAGGATTTGAAGAATGATTCTGTTACTGAGGTGGAGGCACATTTGTGCGTTTTTCTGCTCCATTTGTATGACTTCTAGAACTGCTCAATTAATAATACACCACTTTTGACTTGACAACTGATGTGTAATTTCCCAAGGGACATCTTAGTTGATGTTTCAAAACTAGTATTGCTGGTTAAAAACAGTTGAACTAATTTGAACTGGGACACCATTAGTAAGAATTGTAATAGTCTTTGCAATCAGTCTGTATTGTGCAAAGTACTTTTAGATAGACTACAGAAAGACAGCAGAGGGCTAGCAAAGAAGTTGAGGCACTACAGCTTGTAATTCATTCAGCTGGAGTTATTTGGCCTGCTTTAATATACAGAAGTTAATCAAAGTAAACATTGAGTTATCCATGTGACATTCTTGATGTGGTTTGATTTGTTGCTGTCAAAATCAGATTGGCATTCAGAAAATAAATATCAGTTGGTTAACTGTTTTCTCTAGGAAAGGGCTGTGAATTGGTATAAATGGCATTTAAACAGCAAGAGGATGATGTTGATTATATGCAGGAGTGTGAGCTGAGAGCTGTAAATTTTGCTCTGTTGTGCCTCCTCAGGCTTAGTTTTTTAATCTGAATAATAGAGAAGGTCTTTGCGTTATATCTAGAGGTGCTTGACATATTCTGATATCTTCATCGTAAGAGTTATTGGGACTTAATGTGAGAGCTAATTTATTGCCTGCGTTCTCTTCGGATGTTTCTTTGGACAGTCAAACAGGAATGAACACATAGTAATGATTTCAAACCTGGGCATCTGCATGTGGGGAGTTTAGAAAACACCACACGCACACAAAATTTGTGTGAGGAGAGTTGTCTTCAGAGCTTGAACTAAACAGACAGATCTTTGGTGAATTAATGATAGGCCCTCATGGGCCAAATCTTCCTCAAAAGTGAAAGTTTTATACAATGTTAACGCTTAGCCTTTCTGCAATATCTTGTCTCTCACTCTGCAGATCAGGTTACAGTTGGGCGATGGGCTGTTGGAATGAGTGCAGATTATGAAGAAATCACAGAAACGTCAAAGCTGCAAAAACCGAAAGTGAAAGTACCCAAAGTTGTTACTTTTTGAGGGCCTCTTGACTCTAAACCTGTTCTCCTGTACTGCTTCTCTCCGGAGTACTGGCCACGCTGAGTGGATAACTCGTTCCAGAAAATCAACCAGACTGTCACTGTGGCTACATTATTTCTTTATCCCCCCTCATTTTTCCAGTTTGCCTCCCAGTCTTGCCTAGCTTACTGAAAAGCTGTGAGCAACAGAAATACAGTGAGCAGGTATTTTATTTTTATATATCTCCACCAAAATACAGCATTTTCTCTGAATCACAGAGGGAGTTATGCAGAGGGAAACTGACTTCTTGTAACAGGGATGTGGCTGTGGTAACTAAAAAGGATTTGTGCATTTTGCCACGGGGGTCTATGACCACTGGATTTTGGTGTCAGTATTGTTACCTTAAGAATGATGCTTTTTCATGTTAGGTGTGAACACAATCATGCTGATCTTAATAATAGTATTTCTCTGTTTCTCTGAAAGGGACTGTGGGTATTTCCTAAAGACTCTCTTTGGTTTCTGGTCTGGTTTTGCCTTCTTTTAGAAATGGATTTCTTGCTCTGTATGTGCCAGCCTGAGCAGTCTCGTGGTGAAGCTGTCAGGTATGGCCTGCAGAGCTTGAGAGCACAATTCCCGCTGCTCAGCTAAATGTGTATGTGCATTAACGTGATAGGTTATGCATGTTGGGTTGTTTTGAGTATTTGTCCCCTAGCAGAAGTGGAATCATGCCGTTCCTCTGCTGTCCATGGTAACATACACCCAAAAAGACTTGGAGAGCAAGTGAGTAGCTTGCTTACTTTCTGTATTTTTTTCAAGGAGCGTGTTCAAAAGTCTTGGTGAGCTGGGAGTGAACTTCGTATTACATGCGCATGCTTACTGGCAGATTTATTTATTTTTAAATGGAGGCTGCAGCCTGAAAAACTGACCCATATTAATGAAGTCACAAAACCAACTGAAAACAGAGTTCCTACAACAGCTCTGCAGATGCTGTAGTAATTCAGCGCGTGCAGCCGGTGGCAGTGGGTTTTCCCTTGCGTCTGATCATCTGACCCAAGAGGAACAAGGAAACACAGTGTTTTTGGAGAAGTGCAGCTCGAGCTCATCCCGCAGCGCAAGCTGCACAGTGATAAACCTATTGCTGCTAAGGATTGATTTATCCTTTTAATAAAAGTGTCCCGATGGTCCGTACATCGCCTTGGTGAGAAGATCAAACATGAGATAGCAAGTTTGCGCTCAGGACAGCGTTTTGAGGTGCTTTGGACCAGCCATAGAAACGGTAGATTTGGAACATCCTTTTTTTACAGAAAAAAAAAAACCCAAATACAGGAATTTAATTGCGTGGATATATCACAGTATCACAGTATGTTTGGGATTGGAAGGGACCTCAAAAGATCATCTAGTCCAATCCCCCTGCTGGAGCAGGAACGCCTAGGTGAGGTCGCACAGGAACATGTCCAGGCGGGTTTTGAATGTCTCCAGAGAAGGAGACATATATTTTATATTTGTACATGTTAATTATTTTTAATAAAATGCTGCTGAAGAGTGCAATAGTTGGAGCTCTTATTTTAGGTTTCCTGGTTCTGCTATGGATACAAAGGCACATGAAGTTGACTAAGATAGGCTATGTATGCTCAGTTTGTAATAATCAGAGCACACGTTTAAATGGGGAAGAGGAGTGGATGAAATCAAGGATTAATTACACAGTTTTAATTAACTATTGGATTAAAGCTCAAAGCAGTATCGCTTTAATGTGAATGTTTTGCAACAGGCATTTATCCCAGCCCTAAAAGGTGTTTCCATTATATGAGTAAATATATTGTTTAGAAAGCATGTTTTTAGATTATTTTCTGTCTTTAAAAACTCATATATTTTAACATGTTCTTCACCTGTAGGATGTTGAAGCCATGCCTGTTGGCTTTCCCAGTGGCACCAGTACATCCCAGATCAGGGGCTGGTGTGGGGAGTGTGGTGTGTCGGTTGTGGGTCAGGATGCAGCCTCTCCTCCCAGGGATGCGGTCACCTGCTTGTGCTACTGCAACCTGAAGCAGAAGCGGCCCTTAGGCTGCTGAGTTACACGGAGGAAAAGAAAATTCACTGTTTGCTTGCCACTGCTGATCACTGTTGCTTTGCTTGGCGAAAGGGACTGCCAAAACCAGGGTGATGCAGGGCAGCTGCAGCAAAAAAAAATCCACAGGAAGCCGTGGATTCGCCTTTGTTCTCAATTCCAAGCTTCATACCTGTTGCTTTGATCCATCTTGCACTTGTCAGGCAGCTACACCTGCCTACTGCTCATTTGTCCTCTGAGAAGAAATAATGGACTTTGTCAGACGTGCTTGCATGGGGCTGGAAGCATGTACAACTCCCTCTTAGGATCATAGAGTAGTCTGGGTTGGAAGGGACCTTCAAAGGTCATCTAGTCCAACCCCTCTGCAGTGAGCAGGGACACCCTCTGCTTCAGTGACTGCTGAGGAAGACGAGGCACTGAAATGCTTGCGCTACGCTCTACAACCACTGCACTGGTGAGTGATCTGCAGTCGCTGTTGGACAAAACTGCTCGTTAAATGCACCCACTCATCCCCTTCTGCATGATTTTACAACAGTACGTGTAGTTGGAGAAAGCTACTTGAAAAGCAGCTGTAACAGGCAAATATTTAGTTTAAGCAAAGTTTGTGTGCTGGAAACCTTGTTTTAGAGGTTTCACTGAGGCTGGTAAAATACAATCCTTGTCAAGAGGACACTCTTCCTGTACACCCACAGAGACACGTGGTGGCTGCATGTGAACGTGGCTGCGCTTTGCAGTGCTTTGCACTTCAGTGGCCAACATCTCAGTGTTGGGGGCAGAGGGCATGACCTCAGCAAACATTAATATCTCAAAAATGCCAAATGCTGTTCTCCAGATAGCCTTTGCAGTGACCCCACGGCTGAGTTCAGTGTGTATGTGTCTCCAAGGACAAGTTCTAAGCTGCTGCACAGGGAGTCACCTTGATAAAAAACACTTGGTGCAGGCAGCGTTTGGGCTCTTTCTCCCTGATGTGATGTGTTTATTCAGAGATGAACATTAGGTGTCTCTATTCCCTAAAAATTGGGACCACAGAGACTTTCCTGCCCACTCAAGAGCTTCTCTGCCATCATCTGCACACAGCAAGTGTGGGCAAGACTCTAAGGGCAGAGCTCCTGGTCCACAGAGGTGGCATGGACCCTTCAGGGGTCAGAAGGCGGCGAGCAGGGCCTTGGTGGATTTCATGCTCGGGAAAGGGCTGCCCTGAGGCTGCTGTCCTTAGGCCCTAGGCAGAGGTATCGCACATTACCCACCTGATCAAAATGCTGATCCAAAATCAGGATCTGCGTCTACAGTCTCTCCTCCAGAGCCAATGACCAGGACCCACTTCACTTTTTTTGCTACTAGCGCAAAGGTATCCCCGTGTTGTATGCCACGCAGCAGCCACCCTTTGCTAGGCGTAGACAACAGTGGCTGATTTCACCGACGCTTTGGCTCGGGCCAAACCAGCCTTGTTGAGTGTCCAGGTGACTCTCGGTGCTCCAGCTGCTCTCTCTTCTGCTGCACTTGTTAGACACGCCATATGCAAAACGTGCAGGCGTGTCTAACCTGTAAATCAAT
The DNA here is from genome assembly GCF_036013475.1 of Columba livia. NCBI lineage: Eukaryota > Metazoa > Chordata > Aves > Columbiformes > Columbidae > Columba > Columba livia. Next base: position 77,311,588 of record NC_088642.1, read on the forward strand.
GATGAAGGCTTAGATTTGGTCCCAGGTTAAACTGAAGATGTACTTAAGACCAGAGTCCTAGACCACTCAGATGCAAGTAAGATAAAACAGCACTGCTACAGTTCACACACTTTGATTCTTGTAACAACCCTGCATTTACATTACAATCTAACTGCTGGTGATCCTACTTGTTTTGTTTTGTTGTTTTGGTTTTTTTTTTTTTTTTGAATAAGGCTCTTTTGAGCAAAAATAAGAGCAGAAAACAAAGTAGCCGCACCACAGTAAAACCTCTGAAACCGTTCTCTCTTTTCATCTGTGAGGGAGTGGATCAAAGAGTCTTACTGTTCTGCATCTCCTCAATGATACCAGAACAGTCTTCCTTGGAGCTTGCCAGCGGGAGACCAGGACGCTCCTGTACAAGGCCAACAGCCCCCATTGTCACGACCAGAGATACCGTAATAAAATTTAATGTGCATGTGTAATCTCAGAAACAATAATTTATTGGAAGTCACGGATAAACTACAAGTATTAACAGATAAAGTACAAACATTAGCAAATGCTATCTTACATAGGGTGTAATCTACATATAATGGGTGTGCGAGAACCTGGACAACCAGGTCAGACCACTGGGTAAGCGACTTGGCAGCATCACTTCTCTGCAAATTAGCCAGGGTGGTATTTACTGAACTAAAACTGGCTGGATGTCATTACATTCAATATGATATTAAAACAGTGAAATTGTCTCTTGAGCTACAGCTCTACCTGGCCAAATTCTGGCTCCATTTATATAAAATTAATCAATGCAAACAAGAGTGGAATCTATCCTTTAATCTTTTTAAAATTAAATTGAATTTAGAGCCTAAAGCCTAATCTTAATTTGATAGAAAATGCTTGTACTAGATATTCTCAGGCTCAAGCCCAATATTGGCTACATGATCCAAAACAACTAACTGTAGAAAGTCAATGAACACGCATGCAGGAATTTTAACTGGTACTGGTTGACAATCTTCAGAGGTCTCTTCACAAATCTGTTCTTATCTTTAGGACTTGCTGCCTTCCCGCTCCAAGAACTTTATACATTCCAAAGCAGTGTCTTCAATGGCTTTTGATGAGCCAGTAAGATTTGCAGCTAAGTACGGCATTAAACCTGATGTCACTTGATTGAAGTAACACACCTGTTTAAACAAAAATAAATGAAACAAAAAAGCCTATGGATTGCAATAGTTGGCTATTTTTTACAGAGCCTAGATGAGTGTCAGAGTTTTTATGGATGCAGATAGAAACACATAGTGCTTCTGAAACTGAAGGTGATAATTACCAAAAAGAGTGTGCCTTTTTTACAGTATTTCAGTGATCTCAGCGTCCTCACTACTGCCAGGTCCTCAAGCATGTAGGTAAATGGACACAGCAGTGCAGCAAGAAACATTAAGTATAACCTCTTAAATATATGTGCTTTATGAACAAAGCTGTTGCCTGAAAAAAGAATCCCAGCTCCTGAGAGCTGCTGAATGTTTTCAAAAATATATTTTCTTAAATGAGGAAGTTACAGCCTTCTCATGGAAAACAACAAAAGACAAACATTGCCACGGGTCCAGAGATGGGATTCAGATTGCATGATTTCTGACATACAAAAGGTAAAGTCCAGCATTTAATCTGAATTAATTCCTTGTCCTTCCTCTGTAGTCAGTGGGAAGAAATGGACACCACCAAAGAGCAGTTTAACATACACCTTCCAGAAATGTATTTTAGGCTCGAATGGATGACTCTCTGGAGGTGCACGGCTTAGTTTAGATTTCGTTCCAAACTTTCAGATTGTCCAAAACTGTGTGGAGTAAAGAATCTTTATAACCACACTGTAGATCTGGGGAAACTGACTTTTTTTTTTGTTTGGTTTGGTTTTTTGTTTGTTTGTTTATTTGTTTTTTTTTTTTTTTTTTTTTTTTTTTTTTTTTTTTTTGGTTGGTTGGTTGGTTGTTTTTTGTTTGTTTGTTTGGGGTTTTTTTGGTTGCATTGCTGTTACCGTTCTAGACTGTCAGCTCAAAGGAGGTTATATGCACATGTACAAGGAAAGGAGTCACAGCTGAGGTCTGCAGAGCTGCTCACCGTACAGTTGCTGTTGCTTCCACTGTAGATCTGGAATCCAGCACAAAGGATCTCACTCCTGCAGTATCCTGGAGAAGGTGGCACAGAGGTGAGGGTAACTGATTTTACAGCTACCACGTAGGGTTCGCTGCAGAGCAAGGGGAAGAATCAAACATTTCTTCAACGAGATGTTTAAAAATATACTTGCAAATGACTACAGAGTATGCACAGCTATACCAAAGATGTCATTTTCAGACTCGGCAATCTTGAGCCTTGTTAAGGCTTTATCACAAACGCCAATCAAGAAGACTTCCGTGGAAAACCACTGAACAATCATCCATGTACATCCCCCTTTTATTTAGTTATCCTGCTCTCCATAACCCACATTCACAGATTCAGGGCCTAGGAGCCACTTACTAAGAGGCCTTAGAGTGTGGCCCCAGCAAAAGTAGACATGATTCAGTTCCCACATGCTGGGGAAAAAAGCAAGCACAGTACAGAATATTGCCATTTAGAAGCAATGTCCTGTTAACATGAGGAATTACTGAACACAGGAAAAGAAACTGAGAATAAAGAACAATAAAATACACCAAATGGTCCCATTTATCCATGTTTCATTATGCAAGAACAAAAGTAAATCTAATGAAAAAAATCAATGTATATTAAACTGATCAAGGGACTTTTTAAAACAGCAAAATTTACAGACACGATAAATGTGTCACTGTGAGGTTTCAAGAATGGCCAAGCACTTCCTTGAATAAGAAAATCTCCAGGATTACATTAAATGGGATTACAAAGTCACTTGAAACAAACAGAAAAACTCGCAGTTAGGTGCTTCAGCACATCAACAGGACCTCTGGGGCATGCATTATTTTAATTGCCTGTTTGGAATTCTGGCCTATTCCCCCTCATGATAGGCTAGTCCTGAACAGTATCAAAGAAGCAATACTAGACTACAATACAAATATGTGATGCTCTGAATTTATTTAATTGCATCTTCATGTTGCAAACCTAATCTCATTGTGCAAACTCAGGCATCAACATATTGTATTTTAAATCAGCTACTAATCTAATTTCTCAAAAAATAAAATATTGTCTTCATCACCCAATGACAGACCCAGATAAAGGCCAACGGTAATCAAAACTATGTCTCAAAAGTGCTCACAGTTGAACTTGAAATTGCATACTCACCTTGGTTTACAGGGTTGCCTTTGAGACACGAGAATCACAAAGTCTCTGGGTTTATGGCCAGTTACGGGTAGAGATGTAACATAATATATTTTCTCGTCTTCATTCACAGCCTGTAGGACCTCACAAGTTCTGCAAATGCATTTAACACACACACACACACATACACATGCAGACACGGATTATATGGAACAGCATCTCTTATGAAAAACACAGTACAGGCTGGGGAGTTGGGCGGGGAATAACCTAATGAAATTTAACAAGGGAAAGTGTAGAGTCCTGCATCTGGGCAGGAACAAGCCCAGGTTCCAGTATAGGTTGGGAAATTACATATTAGAGAGCAGTGTAGGGGAAAGGGACCTGGGGGTCCTGGTGGACAACAGGATGACCATGAGCCAGCACTGTGCCCTTGTGGCCAGGAAGGCCAATGGCATCCTGGGGTGTATTACAAGGGGGGTGGTTAGTAGATCGAGAGAGGTTCTCCTTCCCCTCTACTCAGCCCTGGTGAGACCACACCTGGAATATTGTGTCCAGTTCTGGGCCCCTCAGTTCCAGAAGGACAGGGAACTGCTGGAGAGGGTCCAGCGCAGGGCAACCAAGATGATTAAGGGAGTGGAGCACCTCCCTTATGAAGAAAGGCTGAGGGAGCTGGGTCTCTTTAGTTTGGAGAACAGGAGACTAAGGGGGGACCTTATTAATGTTTATAAATATATAAAGGATGAGTGCCATGAGGATGGAGCCAGGCTCTTCTCGGTGGCAAACAATGATAGGACAAGGGGTAATGGGATCAAGCTGGAACACAAGAGGTTCCACTTAAATTTGAGAAGAAACTTCTTCTCAGTGAGGGTGCCAGAGCCTGGCCCAGGCTGCCCAGGGGGGTTGTGGAGTCTCCTTCTCTGGAGACATTCAAAACCCGCCTGGACACCTTCCTGTGTGACCTCACCTAGGCGTTCCTGCTCCAGCAGGGGGATTGGACTGGATGATCTTTTGAGGTCCCTTCCAATCCCAAACATACTGTGATACTGTGTGATACAAGCATATATTCCATTCTAACATTAAGCCTATGGTTTTCATACTCAGGCAGCAAGGAAGTGAGAGGAACACAGTGAAAAATCGAGGTTTTCTGCAACACCTCATCTGACACCACCTCTCTGACCCACAATTGTTAAAAAGTGCTGCAAGGTGCTGGAGCAATGTCTTAAAAGCCTATCTTTTGCATACTGTCAATTCCTGTTTGGAATGGCATTAGCTTGCCTATCAAAACACTTGCTCAATGACCAAACATTGTTCATTTGACAGCCATAGGACAGTCAGGAAATATTTGCAAAATTTTATTCTAAATTGTGTTCTACTCCATTCAGGTGGGGCCATCTGGGCAGGACACACCCGCTATCTTGGAAGAATGGACCACTATCTGAGTTTTAACTACAAAAATAAAAAACTTAGGATTTTCCTTTACACTGGCAGTAACTGATTTATTTAATCTCAGCTTCCGCCTCATCAATAAGCTGGTAATCCATTTGGATCAGTCAATTAGGCTTCACAGTAGTCATAAGAAATCTGAGATTTTGGCTGTAGATATGGAAAATCAACACAATATTTCTTTAGATTTAATTCGTAACAAGCCATAAATTCAGCAGAGATTGTAAATTTTCAAATATCCCTACGCTTCCACTTTCCCTCTCAGATAAAAATCTTTCAGGATAGAATGACTAACTGAAAAAGCTTCTCCTTCAAGAGAATATTCACCAGATCAAATCAGCATTATATCAATTCAATTGTTGCTAGTCATTATTCTACACCATATAAGGTAAATAAAAGAACCTCATACACCTTTTACAGCGGTTCTGAAACCCATTCCAATTCCAATACACTTTACAAGATGTTACCTTTCTTAAAATATATATTTTGAGGAACCCTGTTTCTTGATTTCTCAAGTTGACTGTACAGTGAAGCTGAGCATTAGTGTCCCAAACGACACAAACATGAAGAGCCTGCATAACACCTACATAATATATCCACCTCAAGTTATGTGCAACCTACTCAGGTTAAGCCTTTCAACATAGGTATGGTCCAGGCATGGACATCTTAGAATGGGTTCATTTTAGAAAAGGGTAACCTCTGTCCCAGCTGTCTGACAATCCAGGAAAATAATATTTTAAAATCAGACTAAGGAGAAATTAATTTTCATTTTTAAGGCAAAAAACCCTCTAATCCATACTTTGACTTTAATGTCAACTTCTTACAGCAATTTCTTCTTAATTAGGTAGAAAAGCGTCAACATTTCAAAAAACATTTGTATCAGAAAAGGTCAATGGATTCCAACAGTCTTAAAGGAAGGTAAGTTCTTACAAGACATGCTTGTCCCACTGTTGGCGGAGTGTGAAGTCAGTCAAAAGTGAGAAAGCTAAGCGTGATGGTATCTTCACTTGCATTTCAACTTTGAGTGACAACACATCACCTTCCTCATGAGTCCATATTTTTACCTAGAACAAGTGAACAACATGTTAAAAACAGAATGATTACTATAAGTATTTTATCACAAATTTTACACATTTAGGTCTTAAGCAGATTTTCTCAGGAGTACATACGAAATGTTATCTGACCTATGAAAGGCAGATGAGTATTCAAGACTAATTTTACATTACAGTATAGCACAATGTAAAATCAAATACACTGATGGCATAGTGGCATCACACAATTTTAATTACATCTGGTTAGGGATTGCTGAATTAGCTTGCAAGTGGAGATTGATAAGCCAGAGACCAGTATGACCTCTTTCTCACACTACGTATATATATTATCTAAATACTTTTCACGCTGCATGTGCCTGGGAAAAATTTGAGTTTTTCAGTGTATTTTTCTTCTGTCAGGGCCACACAGATGTCATTACTTCCATAAACAAGAGCAGATATCCTTTGAATGAAGGATATCTCAACCTTGTAGAGAAAGTTTCCTCAAAGAGGCCTCTGTTCACTGACTCCAAAAGCCAACAATGCAGCGTGAGTACATCATGCAATTCTCTTTCTGAATTTTGCATCAGTAATCAGTGACAGTATATTGGACTTTTTAAACCTAGGCAGGTCAGCTGCAGTCCAGAATTCTACCATTTTTTTAACCCCTAGATCCAGGTCAAGTTGCAGAAACACAGCACAAATATGGGACAGCAAGGAAAGGTAACACACAATTTATTAGGAAGAAATGGAAGAAACTTTATTAAGATATGTTTATGTAAAGTATCTAAAGGTGGTGGTTAAGTAAAGCTTCGCAGAAATTTGAAACTATAGAGTAGAATCCATCAGATGTGGCACTGGTGAGCAGGAGCAAGCTGGAGTGAGGCCACACTACCCTGTTTCCCCGAAAATAAGACAGGGTCTTATATTAATATTTGCTACAAAACTTACTACTTTTTTACATGCATAGCTGCCTGGACACTATTTAAATTGATTTTTTAAATGAACTGTAACTAGGGCTTATTTTTCAGTTTAGGTCTTATTTTTGGGGAAACAGGGTATGTGAGATGTATGTGTGAGGCAACAAAGACTTCAGCAAAATAAAGCAAAACAAGCAACTGCCCTTCCTGCCATCAGGATTTTGGAACATACCCAGCAATCCTGCACGTTACAGCTTTGGGGGCTTATCTAGAGATATCCAAAGGGGACCAGAATTTTACAAAAACACTTTTGAAGCTTTAAGAGGGACGATTTGGAATAGTACATGGATTACCTCCCTCATCCACCTCTCCAACCTATGCAGTCCAATAGCTTATCTTTAATTAGTAATTATTATAGTTCAACTACTTCAGCTCCCTTTGTCCATGCAGATAAGTCACATATTGGGCTATGCCCTCTTCCCCTAAAATGATTCAACATTTCTCTTTCAAAAATTACTTTTTCCCCCTCCTTTGTTTCTTTACTGTGAAGCAGAGCACCTGGAGTTAACAATTTACTGAAAAAATATTTCAAAACATAGTTTTGATACTCTTTTCCCACATCTGCAGTATCTGTCTTGATTATTTTGGGTCTATATCTAGTTGTAGGCCTGAACCTAACACAGAGAATTCAAAAGGAGTAACCTGCACATGACAATGTGCACACAGCCCTTGCAAAAGAAAGGCTCAGTGTGTTCCATGAACAGTGGAATGAGTGGAAGACAATGCTTAGAATTAGTGGACTTTATTCCCAAACTTCAATCTGATGTACACATCTGCTTCTCAAATCCTCTAAAGTTTTAACAGATTTTAATTTCCAAGTGATACAAAACTAATGAGCTTCATCTCTGTTGCTCTTTTTCGCTATATCAAAAATTAACAATCATTGGGTTTACAGAGCATTTGTACAACAACGCAGATTTTGTATGTTTTCGTATTTTTATGTTTTGGAATATGAAAAAAAAAACCAACAACACGATCCAGCAATCTTGCTGAAGTAAAGTTTGGTGTAAAACAAAAGGCCTAAGAGCTTTAGAAACCAGCTCCAAGATGCACAGATCAATATTCCTCTAAGGCATAGAAGAGAAATGATGTTGTCTTGGGACTTTTCTACTCTTGAAAATCACAAAATGAAGTAGGATGTGCAGCTGTTGAAACATATCTCTGCTAAGTGAACATTGGCAAGGACAAGTTATTTCTGCAGGCCTACAAGTCTTGTGGCTCTATGTCAAAGAACTCACAGTGCCGTTTTCTACCTTCAACAACTGTCAATCAGCTTGGGGTCTTTCTAGTTCCAGGATGTGCTGGTTTGACTGAAAGTGAGTTCATTTTCTTCATGCAGTTAGAAACTTTTCTTTTTTGCGGCTAGCACAGTTGTTGTTCGGATTTAGTTTGAGAACAAGAATATAATACCCCAGGACAGAGTTAATGTTGGTTTTTTTTCAAGGAAATTTCCAGTGGTTTTGAGTTGGAACAAAGAGAATGTAAGAGCTTGCTGTTACCTTAGTTGTTGTCTGGGAGCCAAGGACGTTCTGAGCTCTGCCCACAGGTGTGAGGCAGCTGGAAGGGGGACATGGATGGGGCAGAGCTTGACTGACATCCAGACTGATCAGTGAGAATATTCCATCCCATTCATGCTTCATATTTAATGGGAGTTGGGTTTTCTGCCTAGGGAGATGGAGACCTGTTCTGGTGCTCCTCCATTTCAGCTGAGTTCCATTTGGGAGTTCACTTTAGTTTGGTCTTTTTCCACCCTGCCGTTTCACAGAGGCCTCTGGGCCTTTCTATCTTTTCTCTGTTGTTGCTCTGGGATCGGCTGTTGGGACCAGGTGCTGCTTCCTGGTATTCGCTGCTCAACGTGGATGGAGTTCGTGGGGAAGTGTGTTGAGTATATTTTATTTTATATTCTATTTTGTAATTTACATATACTATTAGTAGTAGTGGTATATTACTATTATTTTGTTTTATTAAACTGTGTTTATCTCAGTCCATGAATTTCTCCCTTCCCTTTCAATTCTCTTCCCAACTTGTGGGATGGGAGGAGTGAGAAAGCAGCTATCATGATTTTGATTCTTAGCTGGGGTTAAACTGTGACATGGGGAAAAAGGAACAAAACCTCTACATATAGAGAAGCAGATGCTGCTTTGCAAAACCTACCTACTAGAATATTTCCTCCCAAAATAAGGTTCAGTCTAATGCCTTTGACAGTCTTCTCTTGCATAGTAGAACTGCCTTCAGGCAGAGCACTGATCAGCACTACTACCTGATTCCTACTGTTTGTTCTTTCAGCTTCTCCCCAGTAAACCATTCCATGGACACTGAAGAGACCTGTTTGAGTGAAGATGCTGCTATGATTGTCTATCAGGGAAGGTCAAGTGCTCGATTAGTCGCCAAGCAGAGCTGCTCTGGAGCCAATCCAGTCTGCAGCACAGTGGCAGATCCTGGCGCAGTGAGGGTTTTCCTGAGGCAGGGAAGTGCCAGGGCAGCAGAGAGACCCGCCAGAAGCCACCAGCCCTTGCAGGAGACACTGACAAGACCTGGGCGTTGCCAGGGCAATGGAGACCAACCCCATGCCTATAAAAAGCAGCCCAGAGAGTGCCAGTGACCAGGGTGGGGAAACAGAGTGCGGTGTGGCAGTTTGCATGGAAGGATGCACAGGAAGTGTGGGGAAGTTCTCCCAGCTCCACCAGGGAGCAGTGGTATCCACCCGGCAGAAAGCCATGGCTTCTGTAAGGTCAGCACCCACCACAAAGTGATGCAGCTGCCCAAACCCAGATCTGGTGGGAAGATGCTGCCAGCCAGGCGTTGGGCTGCAGGCTGGGCCCTGCTCTTACACCCATACTGGATGGCAGCAACAAGAACAGCCACAGGGAGATGAACTCTTCCACTTAGTGACAGGGCTCCAGGAGGAGTATCAGTGAGTGCGATAGAGAGACAGACCACTGGAGTCACACCCAACCTTCCCTGGGACAGGCCCAGCATATGAAGGACTCTCTATCCTCCCTCTGCATGGTGGAACATAGTGATGGAGGGATAAGGGGCAAGGGCAGCATGTTCATGCCCAGCACAAAAGGAAGGTCTCTGCTGTGACTACCCCACCTTCCCAGGTTCCCTTGAACAACAGGTATGAGGCCCTGCAAGTGAAACCAAGCAACAATATTGAGGATTATGAAGATGGTTCAGTTAAGTTGGAGGTGCCACAGAGGTTAAGTTTGTCAACAGCCTCCATCAAAACTGCTGCTATAAAGAAGAGAAGATGGTTTGTTGTCATAGGAGATTCCCTTCTGAAGGGAAGTGGAGGCCCTATATGCAGATCAGACCCACTTAAGCCTGCTGCCTCCCTGGGGCCAGGATTAAAGACGTGAAGAGAAAACTTCCTGCCCTGCTACAGCCCTCAGATTATTATCTGCTACTAATTTTTCAGGCAGGCAGCAAAGATACTACAATGGGCAATCAGAGGGCAACCAAAATGGACTTCAGGGCCTTGGGATAAGGGGTACTAATAGTCTTCTCTTCTGTTCCCCCAGTTGCAGGGAACAATAAGGGAAGATACAGGAAGACCCAGCAGATCAACACCTGGCTATGGGACTAGTGTCACTGGCAGAATTTTGGGTTTTTTGATCATGGGTAAGTTTACATGATACTTGGCCTGCTAGTGACAAATGAGGTGCACCTGTCCCAAAGGGGGAAAAGGATCCTTGGGCAGGAGATAGCAGGGCTCATTGAGAGACCTTTAAACTAGATTTGAAGGGGGAAGACGAGAAAACCAGGCTCACCAGAGATAAACTTAGGAGCGGCATGCCAGTGTTTGGGGAATGGGGTGCTAGTGAGGTCCTTCAGTCTGCTGTCCCAATGGAGGCAGGGGATGGAGAGCCATGTGATTGCAAAGACACAAGGGTTATAGATGTGTCAGAAATCATGTGAGCGCCCGAGAATGGTCACATAGGAATTAAGCCTTCTCCCCTCAAAAGGGTGGCAGGATCAACAACCCAACTGAAGTGCATCTATACCAATACATGCAGCATGGACAACAAACAAAAATAATTCTATAACAAAAGAGAGAAAGTTCCAGACTCCAGTAATACTGGAATGTACCTGGTGGCTTGCTGAGACAGAAGGTTAACATCATGCTCTTTAAAATGTCATCCAAAATGTGCATGGGTTTTGTTTTTTTTCATATGAAGAAATTTCTTCACAATATTTGGTGCTGCTTCTATTACAGGTTTCAAACATTTAGTGTTAGGTAAGAAACTGAGATTGTGGCAGTCTCAGTGGATATAGAAAAGAAGTTCTGCATGGATAATAATAGAGTCTTAGCAGAGGTTTGAAAATAACACTCAATGTTTCAGTCTGACTATTCAAGCTTGTCTTTTCCAGCACGGATGCTATCTGCCATTTAATTGGTGCAAGGGTCTTTACTGGAAGTTATTAATATTAACCACTGGAACAACCTACACATGGAACTGGCAGGTATGGCATCACTGGAATTCTTTATGATTAATATATGCTCCTACTCAATTAGTCTATTGACCAGGTGCAAGAATCAGTAAGTGAAGTTTTGTAGCTTGTGACATGCAGGAAGTCAAACTAAAATATTGTAAAGATCTTTTATTGTTCCCAAACATCTCTGAATCTGCACAATCTTAACTAATTTGCCAGTCAGTTGCCATGTTTCAGAAATCAAACCTTAATGGGTACCTCTTCATAGTCCAGAGAACATGCACTAGGTTAAAACTGTGTTTTCCCAGCTAAATTATCTCACTACTGGTTTTCTTAACAGCATATTCCTATCTTAAAAGTGGCTTACACAAGATTCTTTACTGATTTTGAGCTTGTAACACTGATCGATGAATGGAGAGGTTTGCTGCTTTCTGGCTTTTGTAATTTTTTAATAGAAAAAGGGCAGAAAGAGAGATATCAAAAAGGAAAAAAACATGCATAGGAAAAGAAGAGTCAAGTGTTCTTCTGAAAAGATAGAGACTGAAAAATATGGTATATGAATTTCTGCCACCTGCCGACTGGAAGTGTCCACCTGCAACTATCACAAGATAATGCCTGTGTCATAGAGGCACCCCAAAGTCAGTTTTAGGTGGACAACAAGTTCCAAAACAGACTTTATTCTGGCTGGAAAAGTGCAGCCAACAAACAGGGTTTATACAATTAGTTAGCACTCCAACAGCATAAAATAAAGCTTCGGATATCAGTTGAGGGGATTATTGGAATGCAGCAAAATGAGAATAATGAGGATCCACAGCGTGCATGCACGCACTCACAAGAAACAAACCAGAGCCCTCTGACTCCAGGGTAAACTTTCATTTGCCTGGGTTAGGCAAGGAAATATTCAGTAAATTATCACTCACCCCAACGAGGAGGTGAGGCACTCTTACTCCCTGGAAGTTTCCTTAGACGGCGTCCCAGTCTAAGGGGAGGGCTCCGGCTCAGCAGACCCACTGCTCCGAGAAGACCACACAAACGGGATCTTCAGCGGGAACCCCGTTTTATAGTCTGATCAGATCAGGCTGTGGGCATTGCAGAAGTTTCTCAGCTTCTCTGGGCCCCTCCTCTGCTAATGACCCTCTCAACCGAATCCAGGTCCCACAAAAGAGCCATTAACTGCCCCATTGCAGGCTCCAGTTCTCAGAGGGGTATGTGCAACTGCCACACCAGTTCTCAGGAGAAAAGTGCAACTGCCAGAGCCTGCTATTGAGAAAAATATCACATGCCACAATACTTGAGAAATGAGTATATTACAGACTGCTGCACACATTTTGCTTATCACAGTGACATGAGAAGTACTGCAGAGAGTCAGCAGTACTGCCTAAACAAAGATGTCCAGGTTCGGTGTTTCACTGGAACCAAACAATTTGACAAACCCACAGAAGCACGTCAGCTGTGGCAAAGAAAACAGCTCACACAAAAGAGATGCATGTTCGAGTTTTTACACTGTCCTGTGTGTTGCTCAATGAGCACAACTGATCAGTTGCTGGCAAGCCTGCCCTTTAGGGATCTCAAGCCCTATTTTCACCAGCCATTCAGACCATCTTAGAAGAACTGCATGGCACTTCCAGGTTACACAGCACCCTGGACAAACAGAGGTTGCTTTGCGACATTTCAGGGAAACTCTGGGAGTTTTGGTTTTCAAGCCCAGCCACACTAAAGACAAACACTGCCAAGCCAAAGTATTTATTTACAAATGTAAAACATTGCTTTTCTCTGCCCACCCTTTATGGTGAAACATGACTAAAGTGGCAACATAGCTATTCCACAGTTATGCACTTACATCATCCAGTGTACTGGTTATTTCCCATCCCACTTTTGCTGCTAGGTGTGTCAGTGCAGCCACATTGCTGTAACTCATATATGCCTGAAACGTAAGATACATTTTTGAAAACTAAGAGTTAAAGGTACTTTTCGCTAACCATTGCAGAAATGAGATGCTCTTTTTCTATCACTACCCTTCAATCACAAACAAATGTGTATTTTCCCATAAGTGTTTCCTTCCAGAAAACACAGTCCAGTAGTTTCCGAATTAAATCCCTTCAATAACTAGATTATGTGCTCACATGGCTGTTGGCAAAACAGCTCTAATTAAACAACAACAAAATACTACTTTGAGCTTCTCCAATTATAAAGCAGTGCAGAGTAACTGTGACCACCAGAGAGACAATGCAGGTAACCTCTCTAACCACTAAATTAATAGTTTTGTCCATTTTCCTCCTAAGTAATTAATATCTACTAGAAAATTAACCTCTTCATTGCTATCAAGCTGTGGTCTATCTTTGCAATTGTTTCACACAGCAGGCTCAGAGCAGAGAAGTGCAAATATATTCATTATAATGCTTCACTACAGTGGATGGAGGTCTCATTTAAGCACTGTATCAAGAGAATACAGCTTTAGAGTTTTAATGACAGATTTTAGTTTAATATTGAATAAATCTAAGTAAGCCATTTTTATAATTGTATGGATATTTATACATATTGTTTTGCAGAAAAGAAATGCTGCGTCAAACAGCGGAGGTGCCACTGTTAAGAGCAAATAACTTCCTGCATTATAATTCTCATATATTTTTTTTTTCATGCAATTGAAGAAGACCAGTAGAATTTCTGGAGACACTGAGATCTTAAATGCAATGAAAATTTAACCATAAAAAATTGACACTGAAACAACACTTAGAATGTATATAAATCACCCAGATTCACGTTCATTTCACGACACAAGCATATTCTATGGTCTAGCATATCCAAGCCACTTAATGCCAAGTATCTAGGAATTAACATATGTTTTCACCTCTATTTCCCACAGAAACAAAGTTTATACCATTTCAATGTTCATGTGTCTGTTGCTAGTGCCATTTCTCTCCCTATGGCTCGGCTGCTTAAAGGACCACTTGTTAACAGGTTCCATCTTAAAGGTATTTTTTGTGTTTTGTGTTAAACTTACTTTTTAATTGATAGTGAAGCATCTACTCTCTTTTTTTTTCTGAAGAAAAAAACCCTATCATCTTATTACACATTTATCCATTCTTCCATTACTATTGTAGAACTCAAGTACAGAAGGTCCACTTTGGAAACTGAGATGGCTTGTACAACTGGTTTACACACCCCAAAAGATTAAAAATACACCATTTTATGCAGGCATATGATAGGACACAATCTATGAATTACCTGGTTGCTTCTCTCCCAGGGGTCAGAAGGCTTGTCTTCTTTAGCAGACAGCATACATTTTCTAAAACAAAGTTCAAAAGAAAAATAATAGCATTAATTGATTCTTTACACTTTCTTCTAAATATGCTAGAAAAAAAAAATTATAAGGTTAAGAGTCTTCTAAGTACTTTGAAGATATGTTAACAATTTTTAGTTGCAAGACAGGCTTTCAGTAACTTCTTTTCCTTCCCAAGAAGGACAGGGAAGCAAAATAACTTAGACAGCAACAACTATTTTTGAGATGAGCAGCTTCTGATAATTTCAATACAACTCAGGGAAAAGTATTTGGAAAGTTAAGAAATATAACAGCTGAGTTTGAGGAGATTTTAACTACTTAACAAATTATGACTTTTTAGAAGATAAATTAGAAAATTAAGTTTTACAAATCAAATTTTCCTTGTAACCTAACTATACCTGGCTAGTTGAATTCTCCTTCTGACAATAGCTCCACGGTATCGCCTCATGCCATCCTTTATAAAAAGAAAATTAGACAGTAACACATATTATTATTGTACGACTTACTCTAACAAAAAGCCAACTAAAAACTATTTCTTACAGATGGACAAATACAGAGATTTATTACAAATAAATAAATAAATAAATAATTGTACACTGGATTTTCCCCAGGTAACCTGAGTCAGTGGTTTGTTTTTGACTTGACAATATTCCCTTAAATTTGTAAAAACAATCCAATAAAAAAGTTGTACCACAGTAGCATACCCCTAGAACTTTTTGGACCTAAACCAGCAGCAGTTGAGAAGTGCACCACACATACTCCATTATTTCTACATGTGCCACCCACCACATAAACCATTTATCCAGTTCATCATCACCTGATGTTCAAAGCCTGAAGGAAGCATGGAAGAGTTCCTATTTTAGTGCACATGGACCTGGGACACAGAGCAAGCACTGTGCAAATGGATGGATGCTCTTCAAAGTGCCAGGTCTTTCCCTTCTCTTATTATTACTCTGTCGGGGTAGACTTTTTTTTAAGAACATAAGTGACCCAAGAACTTACACCACACCAAACTGCATTGAAAGTCAGTAGAACTTGTTATCTTGAATGATATGCCCTTTGGAAAAACCTTATTTTTCTCTGCTTTTAAGAGATGGCACGTGACTTTTGGAATATAAAGAATTTCCAGATTAGTGTGCTTCAGCCACTGTTAAACCAAAGACTACATAATTTTTGAAGGCATCTCTTACAGTTTTGTAGTGCACTGCCATACCAGCTGTCACTTCAAAGTTTAAACTACATTGAGCACATAATGATTTTCCCAATTTGTTTGCTTCACTCTGAAGGAATGGGTGTATATGTTCTTATAGTAAAACTTAGCTTGTGGACGGTCCCCTGGGCAGGTCTTTAAGGGAAGCACTCTTTTTGACTGAGCGTTTTTTTTTTCAAGAGTCAGAGTCAGTTTTTCCTCTTGGAACACCCTGTAATGGGCAGGAGTAAACCTTAACTGCCTCATCTAGTACATAGGACACTTTGATTTATTTGTCCAGTTGTCCCCCTATAAAATACAAGTTCACTGATGTTAAATAATAATTTAATTTCTGTCTGTGCTGGTTCTCTAAAAATCTTGAAATTGGAGCATTAAGGTTACTGACAGGCGAAATCACAGTAAATAATTCAACAATAAATATTCAAACTGCTTGGAGTTTTTCATGAACCACTTTCAGGGAAACACATGCTGACATCTCCATGTCAAAGGAACTCGAAAGCCCAACCATATAATGGGATTTGATTCCTACAGACTTCTTTATTAACTCTATTTCTCATCTTCATTAAAGGTTTATAAAAACAACTTTATTCACTGAACAGTTAGGAGTTTCATCCACAGTCAGTGGAGATTGCACAAGACAGATACAGATAGGTGAAAAATGGCCAAAAAGCTGATTCTTCTTGCCTGGTCATTAACTAACTACAGAATTTCTAATGATGACTCCCTTCCACTACACCTCTCCATCTTGGATGACCTAAGTTAACAATGACAAATCTCGCACTCAAAGACAAATATTTCATTTAGAGCTTTTCTGTTCTACAAGAAGATGCACTTCAGTGCACAGCCCTATTTAGTTCTTGCTTTCCCAGCAAGGTTATAGAAGCTGGCTGTGAGACATGCAGTGTACTGGGCTGGACCACACAATCTCATGTGTGCATTTATCTTCCTCCTGAGGATGAGAGCTGACCTTTGTAGTAGGTTTGATTTTGGGGAAGGTGAGCAGCTGTCCTTTGTCATTTACAGCGTTAAAAATGAGAAACGCGCTGTTAATATGCCGTGCTTGGTCCTTGATCCATTCTTCACAGTTATAAGCCTCAACACGGACACCAACCTCCACACTGAAATCAAAGTTTAAATTAATTATTGAACTACTACAAGTGATGCAGAAGCAGCCCTGAGAGATACTAAAAAGGGCTGCTGTACACCTTCCTGTGTGCAGAAAGCCTGACTCAAACACGTTCTGTGGCATACGAAATAAATTACTCAGTTTGGGCAGACACATTTCAGAAATAAAATAAAAGGTAGCATTAGATAAATGGCATTAACAAGGAGAGAAAAAATTGTGCTAAGCAGTAAAATTTGAACACCAGTAAGCACACAGACAGCAGAAGTGAACAGGATTATACTGATGTGACATTCAGCAGAAGCATAGTATGAAGGTAATTCATGTCCTGCTGGCATTCTGCTGGGACCAAATACACCTACAAAGAAAAGCAGCCATAGAACCGCAATGCCAGCATAACTTTTGCCCTGTGTACAAAACTTGGAGGAGGAATTACTTTAGCTTCTGCCTTCTTGTGGCTTGTCCTGCTACACCTCTTGCAACTTCAGAACAGGTCCTCCCACTGGAACAGGGCTCCACGTTAAGTCACGTAACACCACTGGCAAAACCAGAGGGTCTGTTGGCCCAAAGCGCCATTCCTGTAGGTGGGGGAATAGCCTAGGAGAGAGGTGCTGTCCCTTTGCCAGAAGTCAGAGGAGAGTCATTCTCTGTGAGGGAAACACAACAGTAGCCCTAAACTGCAGAGGAGATAGTGCATGCATGGGAGAGAGAAAGAGAGAGCAGACATTAGCAGGCAGGATCTGTGCTAGGTTGGTGCTAGTAGCCACAGCACTAAATTCCAGGAGCAGAAGTTCAGCATGTCAAAATCTACATTTTATGCTTACAGTGACCATATACTCAAATAAAGATAAAATTTCAGCATTGGCTGTAGCCATTTATTCCAAATCACAACTGGCAAAGTATCACCTCTGTGTACACCCAAACCAACAGTGGGAAGAAATAAACAAAACAAAGTGTGAATTTTGCCAGTAACCAGCAACAAACAGAAGCCAGATCTGTCAGCAGATGCCAAGACGAGACGGTCCTAGCAGCAAGCTGGCCCCTTCTGAGGAGTCAAAGCGGTGGGACCAGCTCACCCCTTGAAAATCCCTACATTTCAGAGTGCTACTCATGGTCTGCATTTTCAGGATTGGGATTTGGTTACAAATGATCTTTAAATTGAGAGTGATCAAGTCAATCAAGTGATCAAGAGAATAAATGTTTTAAAAAGGTCACTGATAAAAGTAAAGCACATACAGACAGATAGTCTTTGAGGGATATATCCCTCAAAGCTCTATCTGAAAAATAATTAATTCAGTAATGCAAATCCTACCTATAGTTGAAGCCTCAAACACACAGCTAGCCTGGTGCTGGAGAAGTCAAGGAAAACAAGCAGATGAGGAACTTTACCTATTTTGAAATGTATTGTTCACAATTGCATTGAAGACAAGGCGGTCACCCACCACAGATGGTCCCCAGAATTTAAACATATTGACTGATTTCAAGATGGGATATGAACGACAAAGGCGGCTGAAAAAGAAAGCAAGAGAGACAGGGCAAAACATACAGTTGTGTTAAAGAACCTCCTTTGTTAGGTCTGAAGTGAGTAATTAGTGCAACAAGGTCTGCACAATCTGGAAAATAACCATATTACACCAACTTATTCCATGATCATCTGAAATACATTTAACATGTTAAGCTACAACAGCACATAATTCAAGTTTCAAACATAATAATACCACTTATATCATGCTGTTTCACTTTCAACACACTTTACAAACACTGACTAATTAATTCTCACTGGTTGATATTACCATCTTTTGGAGCCAGACCACGAATCCCTTATCTACAGAGTAACCACTTACTTCACAGAGTTTCATTAATTTCTGTATGCCTGCATGGGGAGTAGGATATTGCTTAATATGTAAAAATGCCAGATCATAAAGCTTTTAAACAATTAAAAGAAATCTGAGCAGAAAGGTTGAGCACCAGAAACATCATTCAAGCAAAGCAATAACTTCCTATTATTTTTAATATTGATTTTTTTTTCTTCTTCCTTGTCAGACGTTTTCTGATAGTGTTATATGAATAAGAATAAAAAACTACTCATATAACTGCCAAATGCATTGTTGTTGTTTTAATTTGATCTAGTTTACTAAATGATGTGCTGTTAGCTACTGGTGCTGAGCTAGAAAACTCACCTCTGCACATACAAAGGGACAGAAAGATGTTGAACTGATCGCTCGTCTATTCAGAGACACAGAACTGCTGGCTAAATTTCAAAAGCTGAGGGCATGGTAGTGTGTTACAGACAAATCTTAGGAACAGTGTTCCCTTTGTCCTTCCAATTGCACAGTGCATGCACTCACCTGTCTTCTGTTATTTCAGACTTGACCCTCTACTGTGTTCAATTACATGTAATCAGGTTGTGAAATAATTACCAGAGGGGGAAAATTATTGAAATTAATTATGAAGGATACACTTATTGAGAATAAAGTTATATCCACATCTTCAGCATATAAGGTAGCTGCACGACTGTGGTGGTTTAACCCAAGCTAGCAATACAACCACAACAGCCACTCACTGACTCTGCACCCCACTCTGCTCCCCCAAATAGAGGGAAGAATCAAAAGGGAAGGGAGAAACTTGGATTAAGATACACACAGTTTAATAAAATAACAAAATGCATATATACTACTAGTAAATATATATATATATGAAAAATAGAAATAGAATATAAAAGATACTCAATGCATTTCCTCACGAACTCTGTCCAAGCTGAGTAGCCACTCCCAAGAAGAAGCACCTGGTCCTGAACTGCTGACAAAAGGAAAAAAAGCAGAAAGGCCCAGAGGCCTCTGCAAAACAGCAAAAAGCCAAACTAATGAAAGTCCCAAACAGAACTCCCTCAGTCCCAACAAAGAGAGTGAAGAAAGTGAAAAAGCCAGAGAGAGATCAGAAGTTCCCGTCTCTCCTTAAATATGAAGCATGACGCTAATGGGATGGAATACTCTTATTGATCAGTCTGGACATCAGTCAAGCTCTGCCCCATCCATGTCCCCCTTCCAGCTGCCTCACACCTGTGGGCAGAGCTCAGAATGTCCTTGGCTCCCAGACCAGAACAATTAAAAACATTAACTCTGTGCTGTTATCTCTTGTTCTCAAACTAAGTCCAAATAATGACCGTGCTAACTACAAAAAAGAAAGGTTTCTAACTGCATGAAGGAAATTAACTCATTTTCTGTCAAACCAGCACAACAGAGGGGAAGAAATCTGCTCTGTATTGGTTTCATCCCGCCCACACCTGGCCTGCATTGCTGGATGGTAGTGCATGGGGAAGCCCAGTGTATTACTAGAGATATTGGGGAGTGGAGTGATGCGAAGGTACCGTGGCCAGGCCCTGAGTAACAAGGGAGGTACAGGAACCAGACGGTATAGCTGCTACAAATTGAAAAGGAGAAATGTTCAATTCTGTCCAAAATGCTAGTTACTGGGCCAGAAATTCGTCTGGTGGAGGAACTTCGCTCATTGTAGTCTCATTATAATACTAAAACACATCTCCATCTCAAAAGATACCTGCTCCCGCACCTCTTTGAGCAAGTGTAGTGAAGTATTTACCTTAAAAATCAAAGCGAGAGTTTTTACATCAATCAGTAACAAAGGTATGTATGACTAGAGTCACTCAAGGTCTACTTGAAAGTAGAAAATAGTATAAAATACCCTAACAATAGAGGAGGGTTGGGGGGAAGACACCATCAACTGAGAAGTCAAAGGAACAGCATAATAAGATTTCTGGGAGCAGTCAACAGGCTGTGCCTATCTTCTCTGACCAAAGGGATGCTTTTGGGTAAGATTTGTCCACTTAGCTATACCAAGTTTTCCCCAGGACACTTAGACTTCAAGCTTGTATTCGTAATCACATTAGTAGTGCTATACAGTCATCTTAGAATCTATATATATTTGGTAGAAGTACTTATTCCTTGCAACTAACATGTGTTTTACAACTAAAGTGTACTTTGCAACTAAAGAGTGTTTTTGCAGACTGTGTATTTATCGACAGCATCTAAAAGAATTTGTACCTGTTGCTTTAATAAACCTCATTATTTGTGGATCTAATAATGCAAATTTCTCACTGGACGCACTCAGACTTATACATTATACTATTTGTGAATCTGTGCAAACATGTAAATTCAATGGTCACGACTTCCCTGCATGATCAGTGAATCCAATGGTGTGATTTCAACATTATGCCCGACTGGCTGTTGAGCACAATTGGACTTACAGTGCCAAGCTGAGGTTATTTGATGTGAGTGGCCACCACTCAGGGGGTCAGCTCAGCCACCCCCATGGTCACAGTGCACACACTGCGGACACACTGGAATGCAAGGGGGCTTAACTTCTGCGAAATTAATCCTCTTAATGCAACACAGGTTCAGCTGGGTTGTCCTTAATGGGTCTCCGTGAGCTTCTTGTGAAACAGGCTGTAGTCACTCTATTAAAATTTTGCTGGTCTAGTGCAGGATATTGTCTGTGCTGGGTGAGTAACCCTCCAATGAGCACAGAAGCAAAGCTGCTCTTTGGACAGGTACAGCGGATAAACATTCACACCTGATCAAACCTAGCTTCACTGCTCAAGGAAAAGTTTTGCAGTCCTGTGTCATCTGCTCCAGCGAATTCCAGCAACCCAGTGCTTCTCTGATCTTCAGAGGTGTTCCAGAAAAAAGCATGCAGTACAAGTACAGCTTAAGGTTTTGTGGAATTGGGATCTAGTTTGCAAGCTCTCTGGAGGTGGCAAAAATTAGGTTTCTTCAGCAGTTCTAAACGTAGTGAAAGCCCCACTCTCTTCTGGGATCTTTGTGTATCACACGAATAGGGAACAACATATAATAATGCCATTTATTTTTAGACTTTGAAAAAACATGCTCTGTCCTCATGCATGTATGCAAAACTCCTCAGTAAGGATCCCATATGCACATCTGAGAATAGATTTTCCATTGTGCAGTTTTTAAACTTGAAAATGAAACTTTGTAGCTTTGCTAGCTGTTAATTCAACTGCATTCTGAAAACTAATGCACCGGTATTGTCAAACACACACAATTATCTGTAGTTAATTAATTGACTGGTACATCTTTATAACAGAGTAATACATTAAAATGACTTTGTAATAATAATTAGCGCTTCTGATTTAAAATGCTCAATGGTGATCTTATTTACAATATTCACTACAAAGGTGCAAACACAATACGATTGAAAACAAGAGAGGAGCAAACCAGAAATTTGCCCTAAATATTCTTTTTTTTTTTTTTTTTCCGGAAAACTACACCCTGAGTGCTTTTACTGCAAGTGTAAGAAATAAGAAAATACAAAGCCAGTTCAAACTGATATTACTAAAATTCAGATGGCTTTATTGCTACCTGCAAGATTTTAATTTACTCTCTGGCCAAAAAAGTAGAGGCAGAGGGGTGGGGAGAGAGAAGAAGAAGGGTGAGCAACCTTTAAAATGTGCTCAGAAACTTACTTGTCAAGGGTTAGCCCTCCTCTTCCATTCCTCTGTCAAAGTTTGTGGCCATAGCAACTTTTGACTTGCACCTTCAAAGGTCAAATCTAATTGTAAGTGGCCTCAAAAAAGATTTGTAGCAAGACTAGCTATTTCTCAAGCATGAACTACAAAATCTCTGTTTTCAACAAGTCTCTGTCACTAGCTATTATTCCTGAAATTTTAAACGTGACAAATCATGTTTGACATTCATTATTTCAAATAACTTTTTTCCAGTACTTGGTTTCCTGGTGTTTTCCTTCTCTTTTTAAACCTAAAAGTGACTCTCAGTAGGTAAAACTTATCGAATGAAAACAGGTAAATATTTTGGATCACATTATGACAAAAATCTGAATCAGTCACTTTGAAGCCAATGAAATTACACACTTGGGTAAGGTCAGTGCATTCTAATGTTACTAAAGCAAGTTGTTTATCCAACCACTACAGAAAATCTGTTGTTATCAGTACAACTGCTGGCTACAAATCAAAACTGTATGAATAATGAATGGAGAAGTCATTTAATTATTAAAGTTGAAAAATGAAAACGTATCTAACATCCCTGCAGTGAATTAGGTCACTTGGTATGCAAGGAGAATTCAAACTGAAACTCAAGTGTTGCTTACAATGAAGCTTTGTACAGCATCCAAGAACAAGGGAAAAAAACAACCATTTGATTTCAGGGGAAGAGAAATTAAATGATTTTATGTCCAGGCCATACTGACAAGTAGTACTAGGCAGCGTCAGAAAAATACTTCACACTCATTACCTGAAGATGTCAGAGCCCTTTATACTGCTAAAAATGTTACAACCCATAGGATGTGGTACTCAGAGAGACTGAAAGGCTAAGTGACTTGCTGAAGGTTATGCAACCATTCCATGTGCACACCAACAAAACAGAACCTCTTTCTTCTAATTATTATTCTCTGACTTGTTCTTTCTTCTGGCATAAGGATCTTCAGGCTAACATTTAGAAGGCTGCTCATTTTTTGATATCAATTGATACAGGGTCAGTTTTGGTTCTATCTTCAATTAACGACTAAATCCGCTTTTAAAACACTGAACCAACCCCAAGGACGCCAAGTTTTTATTCCTATTCCCAGTGCTGACTTTCTGCAGACATTCTCAGGATAACATAACCCCTTTTGCCTTAGAGTCTTCATGTGTAACAGAAGAAGAATATTTGACTCCCACAGTGGTGTGGCATGCTGTGGGAACTGTATCACAGAAATAGTTCAAAGGCCTCCTGCAATCTGAAGAGGAAGAAAAGTCACAAAGGTTTGGGTCTGTATTTTTCATAAATTAAATACATGAGAAACTATTAACATTAAATTAAATCACATCAATTTAGAACCCTCTGCAAAGGATAGGATGTAGAATAGTACCTTGCTGCAATACTGGCCACTGTCTCCATCCAAGCCATGATCTGGCCACCAAAAGTGTTGCCATGATGGTTTGCATGAGGAGGCTGGACAAGCTCAATACTCTGTACGTGTGTAAACTCAGTTGAAACTGCATCTTCGTCTTCAAAAGTATCTGAAATATGGCAACAGTGCATCAGTGAATTGTTTCAGCCAGTCACTCTGATAGCCAAGAAGAAAATACTCCCAGTTACTGAAGCATGCAATTTGCTTCAGACACAAAGAAAAGAAGAAAAAAATGTGAAAGACACAGAAGGCCTCTCTGTTCTTTGCAAGGGAAGCAAGAGGCTGGAGATTCGCTCTGTTCTGCCAAAAGACGTAAGAGGTGGGGGATGGTGCACCCCACAGTCTATCACAACACAGTGAGCCTTCCCAGCCCTCACCATCTCCTTCAAAGAAGCTGTGTCAAAAGCAGTTACTGCGAAAGCTGGCTAGCTGTGAACGCAGGCAGCCAACTGCCTCAGCATGTGCTTGTGATAGTTCACGGTTGCTATGCATGACCTCTAACAGATGCTGTCAGGGCAATATATCACTTATTCAAATGCCTTTCATTGACTTTGACCACCATGTACTATGGGCACCTGTGCAAATGTGTCTAATTAAGGTGAAAGTATGACATGATTATTCCATAACCTATTAAAAATTTTGTGATTACCAAAGACAATATAGAACACGCAAAAAAGAGAAATATGGATCTGAATCAGTAACCACCTTCCATTATCTGATAACTTCCAACTAGACTTTCAAATGTTTAGCACCAATCCTCACTCTAATCTTTGTTTTTTTCAGATGTATTTTGCAAGAGATTTAGGCATGAGATTATGTCAGTCATTTAAAAAGTGCATATCTGAGCTAGAAGACACTTGACCTGAACTGTACTTTTGACTTTTGCCATATTTAACTAACTTTATGATTATATAAATGTGTGGACACGTTTGACTGACTTGCACTTTGGACCTACTTAAGCTGTTACGTAAGATCCACTCAGAACACAGACTTCACTTTCTGGATATGATTGATACCTGATTTACTACCCAACATGCTTTATACACAATATTTTCTTGTCTCTTTTCCTCATTTTGCTTGTTCTGTCTTCATAAGGAGGAAGATTAGTGCTAACAATGATTAGATCCTTCAAGGATTTTTCCAGGCAAGGCAGTAGAAACCAAGATCAGCAATCTCTGATTTGTCTTTCATGGTATTAAGCCATCTTCTGTGACACAAAATAACTTTGCTTGTAGCGAAGAAGTCTCTTCAGTTCTACAGTCTTATTAAATTGTTAAGACTAGAATTTATATTTACAATAGGTTTTGTCTTTCCTCAGCAAAACCACATAACATCTGTTGTTTACATATGGAGTTACAGCTCAGATTTTCCAAATACCAGCATATTTCTTAACTACTGTGAATAATTTCTTTTGCAGGGGAATACAGGAACTTTTGAGCATAACTGTCTTCAAGAACAGTGATTATCACCAGAAATAAAGATGAACCTGTTTCTTGGCTCAGTTTTTCTAATTTGGTCATAAGGAGATCAGATTTTTTTTTTTTTAACCTGTTTTGACCTCCATGTCAGGAAGTTTCTCCTACTGTTGGGAATGACCTCGTGGCATAAACATAGGTTTTAGTGCTTTCTTGCAAAGACACAGCTAGAAGCCTCAGTGAATTTTATCCTTCTATCTACGTTAAAACTAGTGCCATAGGATTTTATTACCACTTTGTGAAGTTCTGTGTGAACTGTTAAACCTTACACATATAACCTACACAAAGATCAGCATTTTGCATCTATTTAGTCCATGCTTGGCCTTCAATCCTGAATTTTTAAATCTGGAATTTCTGAAAGACAAAGAAATACCACTCTATTAGAATAACTGTCTTACACACCCTCACAAATCTGCCACATGCTTTTCTACATGATACCACAACCTCAAGGAGCTCTACTCAGATGTTTTGTCTGCTTTTTCTTCCCTTTCAGCTATTAATAAGTAATTTGTTCCATTTTCAAATGCTGACCACAGTAATCACCTTCCTTATTACTCTCCTGCATTAGGTTCTTGAAGACCTGTTCATAGCCCAGTCGTATTCTTCTTCTCTCAATAGCCAGGGTGTGCTCCAGGTGGTCTTGGGCAGAGAGCAGCTTTATAGGTTCTAATTCAATCTATGCAAATGAAAAAAAAAAAAAAAAAAAAGAGGTTCTCAGTGTCATAAACATAACAAAGTGCACTTTGCACTTCAAATGGCATCAGCATTTTCTACAACCTTTTGCTATCAACTGTCCAAGATGACAAATTCTTTTAATAAAACAAGTGCAGAGTAGAAGTTCAAGAGATCCTTCATTATCCTTTCAGAATTATTTTTTAAAACTCAATGACAAGGGGTTTTAAGCTTTTAAATACAAAAGAAAAAAAAATCTTAATATGAAGGTTTGAGTATTGTATATTGTGTATCAGAGAAATAATCCAATCACAATGATCAGTGATGTAGTATATGGGGAAGTGTATCCCAGAGCCCAGTCCCACTCACTGCACAAATTACCCACTCCCTCTTTCACAACTCACTCCATACTCACATAGCCTGTTCCATCTGTCTGAGGACCTATTTTCAAAGAAGCACTGGTTTTCTGAGGCAAAGGAGAAACACATGAGCACCAGCACCTGGTGCAGTTTCATACTCTATAACTTTATGCCCAAAACTCTACTTGTGCCCAGAAACACACTTCTCTCTTGCCAAGATCAGACATTCTTCTCCCCCACATTCCAATTCCCACATATGTCAGTTCAATGACAA
This sequence comes from Columba livia, assembly GCF_036013475.1. Lineage (NCBI taxonomy): Eukaryota > Metazoa > Chordata > Aves > Columbiformes > Columbidae > Columba > Columba livia. The sequence goes on from NC_088642.1 coordinate 77,338,039, forward strand.
ACTGAATACAAACCTGTACTGGCTTAAGAAAATTATTACATATAGATAAATATTGCAGAGGTGCCACTGAACAGTCACTTGTGTGATTTGCCTGCAAGGAGGTCTAGTCTCAAAAACCTTAAAATAATGCATGATCACTGAAACACAGGAAAACTGAACTGCAGTGTTTCTGCTGATGTTTCTCAGTCTCTGAGTCTTCACTCAAGCCCTCTTCTAGTTTCCTTGCCTCCTTTCTGCCCTCCTCAAGAGCTTTCTAGCTTTTTCCAGATGCCCCAGCTAAAAGATTAAGATGGAGAATGCATGCTGTTGCTCTTTCCAGAAGTTTAGCAACAGTTGTTCTGAAACATGGATTTGAAAAAACGTTATTCAATTTCTCCAAGACTTCTATTTATGATGGAATTTGAACTGAAGTCTCAAACTCCCTTTGGGGCATTCCTGTCTTAAGCCTAATCATAGTTAATCATCACCAACCTGATTGTGAAAAAACCTCCCTGGAAATTTGGGCAAAAGGTAAGTGGGTTGACGCCATGGACATGATATCAAACTAATAATAAACAATCCTCAGCTTTCAGGTTAACCAATTTAGTCATTAACCTTTCAGTGACAAGGTAGGCTTTTGGTTTTGGTAAAACTATTCCAATCTGTTTCTTCTGCAAACTGTAATACATCATCGCAGAAGAGAAAGCAGAAATTATAGGGTGTATTAATTGCTCATGGGACGACTGCTCTCTGCCTGTCTGCAGTGGATGATAAAAAGGCAGATGCACTGTCATAACATGTTCAATGAGATGGGAAAGTCAGATATACGATTCTAGTCACTAATGTTCAACAAAGTAAAATACTGCATCCAAAGAGAGTTTATTAAGAGGATCTGAGGAGTACTTGGTCTTTCTCACATGAAAATTTTAAAAGAACTGTGGCTGTTTGGCACAGCAATGTTCATTGCCATGAAAACTAATCAACATAAATGGCAAAGAATTAATTGAGATTGGAATCTAGCTTAAAAATAATATATTCTATCTGAATAGTGATGTCTGAACAACCTCTTCGAAGTAGGGAGTGAAGGATAAAGAAATCTCACCCCCAACACCCTTGCAGGTTTCATGATCTATATAGATCAGCTGCTGAGGAGACAGGCTATGCAGACTCGATAGGATCTCTCTTCGAGTGCTTGCCTCTGTCAATATCACAGCCCTTACAAAGACACCAGTTCTATTACTAGCAAACGTGCAAAAGAAAAAGGAAACAATAAAAAAACCCAAAACAACCCATACAACTTCAGAGCAGACACATGGAAAAAAAAATCTCCACATACTCTGGACATCATGCTGTTTTCCTATTACTGATCAGAATAAACAGGTATGAACTTCTTCCTTTGTTTCACAACCAGAAAATTGCGTTATTTCAGAGAAACTCAGTCCCAGTAGCTTCAAGCATAGAAGAAAACAGAAAGAATACCTTTCCAGCACCAACTGGTTTGGCTACATATGTTGCATATGCCACACTCACAATTTTTTCAACATCAGTCAAAACGTCTTGCACTGTAACCTTGATGCCAACCTACAAGGAAGGAGGTAGTGGAGAAAGGAGGTTAAAAAGGTATATACATCACCATCAGTTGAGTTGAGACGAAATGGTGCAGTGTTTATCAAATTAATCATGTCCAGGCTCTTAAATGTAAAAGAACGTAAACAAACTGCTTTTCTATCACTGATAGTTCTCTGAACACATAAGAACATCACAATATTTGCTGAGGTCTGAAAAGCTCTTCAACACAACAACTGTGTTTGTCTATTTGGCATTACTTGTAGGGTAAAACAAAAAATAGGAAAGACACTTAGATTTAGTTTAATGGATATCTCTTTCTATTTACTTGTGCGCCCTTTGGAGTCCCCATCTGATTATTTCCAAGATCTGTATGAGCAAAAAAGTCTGTATAAAAGTATAAAATACAATGAAACACTTGAACATGAAACACTGTATTTGGTGAGAGAAGCATGACATGTATCAAAGCTTTTGATTTTTTTTTCCAGTTTTTAGAACCTTTTGGAACACATTCTCTGTGAGATGTGTCACTCAATATTAATGAGAATTGGACTTGGGCACAATACATGGAAAAGTACACTGAAGGTTCAATTGTGATTTCAAGTACGTGATTGGGCAATGCATTGCATATTTGTTACCATATTAAGAACATGCAAACACCTGAGGGAAATATTTTTGTATAAGAAGTTTCAAAAGTACTTAGAACTTCACCAGTTCAGTGGATCCTAGCTCTGATACAAAGACTGCTTAGAGGTAAATAGCTTTGGACCGGGCCAACATCTCCTACCCCATCCTGTCCACTACACCTGTCAGAGATTTTAAGTCTTCAGGGTCCAGTTTCTGTTTTGACATGGATTATTCTATGAGAAACAAGCAATTATAATAGTAACTATGAAATCAGAGTTTCATTAGGCAGTATTATTGTTTAGATATCTGTACAAAGCTCCTTCTGAAACAAATAAGACCAGACCCATGTTGCATTCCTCTACTCCTCCCACCTCTCTTCTATTATTTAAATATTGTTAGGAATAAGAGTGATGATCTCTTACCTCCATGCTGGTTTTGAACGCTCTGTTCACCTTTGCTTTGATGGTGATAATTTGTCCAACCCTGTTAAGAATGATAACATCTTATGGTATGTAATCATGCAGCTTAGTAAGGGTTTGAACCTGCCTCGCTAGGTATTCCTGATAGCAGTGACGAAAACCTCTTTGATCAGTCCATGTCTTCCACACTGTACCGAAAATGCACTGAAAAAAATTTAGCACTGTTATTCACCCATCAGACCTTCATGCATGCTCAGTAACAACCATATCACTCAGAAAACTGCATAAGCTTAATACTAGCATTCCTTCTTGGTAATGTCGGTATGATGTCAGGTGTGCTCCAGGCCCCAGATGCCCCAACAAATTTTGGCACACCTTGCTGTGAGTTACACCAAATCACTGAGTACAGCTAACTGCAAAACCACACAAGATATCACATATATGTGTTCTCTAGCATACAGACACATGCACACGAGGAAATAATCACAGGACAAAAAGTGCTCTTTGACATCTTTGAAGAATGGGGAAGGAGTTTACTTTCCAAGTTTTGGCCAAGGACAGGGCTGCAGCATGTTCCTTCTGTCTCAGCATCATACCTCTGAACAACTATTCTTCCTCATTTACCTAGATAGAATACCTGCAGGGAATTATATCTTTTTACTACATAGAATAAAATTTAAATGAGAAAATACTTTCACTTTCCTTCTGGAATTTCTAAACTACCTGTTATGTGCTGATACCAAGAGTAACCCTTGTTTTCAAGTCCCTAATATCCTAATGCAAGGCAATGCTGAAAGGTTGGCAAGAAAGCAGTTTCCCCTAAAGTTGTCTTATTGAGCAGAGCGGTAAAAGGACATGATGTGCATGGTGAGAACACTAGGCATGAGGACACTGACTTCAGGGAATTTAGACAGACGTAAATCTGCTAAAGATCAGTCCCAGAACAGGCAAAGAGCAGCCAGCTACATCTGCAACTGCAAAATATAACTCAGACCACTTGTGTACCTATGAAACAGGCATTTACAGCAGAGGATTTGGAACAGTTATGACCTCAGTTTATAAAACAAAAAGGTTTTTTATCATTTATTTCCTAATTTAATTAATAGGGTTTTGATGCTTAAAGGTAAGGCTTTTCTTAAATTGCTTCTCTCAATGCCAGAACTTCAAACAAATTGTTACCAAACACCAGAATGAGTAGGAGGAAACCTGTTCCTTTACAGTATCAGACAAGAACAACCAACTGCACAGAAACTTCCTCTTTCTTGTTCACATTCAAGAACACAAGTGGAAGCCTTTGAGTAAACAGGAGGGGAAAATGGTTAGAGGAAAGAATTAAGACCATTTGCAGATACACAGCCCTCATTAACTTTTGAAGAACATATTCAGGAGTTTTTCCAAAGAAAAAGCACAATCACTAACGTAATTGTTCTAAACTACACAGGTAAGGGAACCACCAGCTCATTTCCAAAAATGAAAGCCAGTTCAGAACAATAACACAGTATTTATGTTCAATCTTGGAAAAGAAGTTACTGTTACAGTCGCAGAAAAGGCTTTGGAAAGCTTAGAGGCAGAACTCAGTCAAGTACCCTGAAACACCTCTCAAGACTGTATCTGACACAAAACTCCCAAGAAGATTACAGTAACACAGCAGCAGAGCCAATGACAAGTCCAAAGTGAAAAAAGGCAGAATACATTCATTACATAAACTCAATGATTGAGCACAACACATATTGATAGTGAATATAAGGTTTTCCTTAAAATAGGGAGAGTTCAGACTCCCTACAGATCTTGCAGAGGACATCATGATCCCTGTCAAGAACATCGCAATGCTGGATTTTCCATGAGCTCCCAGTGGGGTCTGCAGAGGTCTCTACCTTGGGCTTCCTGGCAGAACACGATTCTTCTGTACAGAGATTACTTCACCTTTGCCAGCGACACCTCCCTGGTGACCTCTCTTCCTCTGTGTGAGAACATTGCATAAGAGAGGTTGAAAGTCTGGGTCTGTCCCGCTTTGAGGAAACTGCAGGGTGGGAACAACAGAACAAAGTTGGACGTGATCGCACTCAGCCTGGGACACCAGTCCTGCCATGAGGTGGATTTGAACCTCAGAGAAATTAGGTTTCCTGACTGACTGGCATTTCCCCTGGTGTCCCAAGCAGCCGGTAGAGCTGGACTCATATTTCATGGTAGAAAAGTGTCATACTCTGGGTCTACGGCCATATCAGAAAATAAAGATGTCAGAACTGAGATGGTCAGGCAGTATGATTGGGAAATGCCTTTTCATATACTTTTGGCAGCTGTTTCAAAATGAATTGTTTTACATTCTATGATGCAATCTGACTTTGAACAAACTGATTTATTTAAGACAAGAGAGCTGATCAGCTTGGGCATTTAAATGGATACCTGAAAGCAGAAGTCACAGAAAACTACAATTTCACTTCTAACTGGCAAGAAGCCTTTGAAATATATCGGAATGAGCTGAACATTATTATTCACATATGGAGCACTAACAAAATTTAAATAAATGTGATTTAAAATCAGATGCTCTCACTACCATTGAACTGTTGTATATTAGAAGACAAGGAAGAGGGATTTATTTGTTATTATACCATAAAACTGAGTTTTGCAGTATATAGATTTGTGGAAGTCTCTGTTTCCATGTCAACTAAAAAGAAATATGCACAGAAGGGTTAATACTTTCAGAACATTTGGTAATTTTAGTTAGGTAAATGAAACCTTACAGTAAGTAACTTATACAACATCTTTTTAATTTACTGGAGTGACATACAAGAGTTCTCTTATTTATGCAAGATGTTTTTATAATCAAGAAGGTCTGGCAAAATTTCGGAAATTACACAGTAAGCTACAAGCAGGATGTTAGGGATGACCTGAGGCTGAAAAATAATTACTGAAACAACTTCACAGTTACTAGGCTTGTACCCTACACTCCTGTTAAAAAATGAAACATTGGCACCACAAGTAGAAGAAGAACTAGAGACATATTTGGAAACAAATTTGGAAGGCAAAGTATTTTCACTACATTACAGAAGCTCTGTTCTGCTCTCAGAAACAAGAGAGAAAATTGCTCTGAAGCTACTGAAGTCTGAAATATTATGCCTGAAAGAAAAACATTATCCTGACTTCATTTGTAGGGCTCTTCGGTTTCACAGACAGTATTTTTTCCTAAGGACAAAATTAAAAATGCGGAACAATTACAGTCATAGAATCATAGAATCATAGAATGCTAGGGATTGGAAGGGACCTTGAAAGCTCATCTAGTCCAATCCCCCTGCTGGAGCAGGAACACCCAGATGAGGTTACACAGAAAGGTGTCCAGGCGGGTTTGAATGTCTCCAGAGTAGGAGACTCCACAACCTCCCTGGGCAGCCTGGGCCAGTGTCTGTTACCCTCACTGAGGAGAAGTTTCTTCTCAAGTTAAAGTGGAACGTCTTATGTTCCAGCTTAAACCCATTACCCCTTGTCCTAGCATTGTTTGTCACCAAGAAGAGCCTGGCTCCACCCTCGTGACACTCACCCTTTGTATATTTGTAAACATTAATAAGGTCACCCCTAAGTCTCCTTCAAACTAAAGAGACCCAGCTCCCTCAGTCTTTCCTCATAAGGGAGGTGCTCCACCCCTTTAATCATCTTGGTTGCCCTACGCTGGACTGTCTCCAGCAGTTCCCTGTCCTTCTGGAACTGAGGAGCCCAGAACTGGACACAATATTCCAGGTGTGGTCTCACCAGGGCAGAGTAGAGAGGAAGGAGAACGTCTCTTGTCCTACTAACCACCCCTCTTCTAATCCACCCCAGGATGCCATTGGCCTTCCTGGCCACAAGGGCACAGTGCTGGCTCATGGTCATCCTGTCCATGGTCATGCTGTCCACCAGGATCCCCAAGTCCCTTTCCCCTACACTGCTCTCTAATGGATCATTCCCCAACTTATACTGGAACCTGGGGATGTTCCTCCCAGATGCAATACTCTACATTTGCCATTGTTATATTTCATTAAATTTTTCCCCACACAGCTCTCTAGCCTGTCCAGGTCTCTGGATGGCAGCACAGCCTTCTGGCGGGTCAGCCATTCCTCCCAGCTTCGTGTCATCAGCAAACTTGCTGATAGTACACTCTAGTCCCTCATCCAAGTCATTGATTAATATGTTGAACAGTACTGACCCCAGCACCAACCCTTGAGGCACTCCACTGGATACAGGCCTCCAACTGGACTCCGCCCCATTGACCACGACTCTCTGGCTTCTTTCCTTCAGCCAGTTCCCAGTCCACCTCACTACCCGATCATCCAGACCACACTTCCTCAGTTTAGCTATGAGAATGCTGTGGGAGACTGTGTCAAATGCTTTACTGAAGTCAAAGTAGTAAAGCAGTCAAGACAAACACTTTAAAACTAGTTTTGTAAAACAGAACAAGAAGTTCTCTTGAGTTCTAGATTCAGTATGACCATGTCAGCTTCTTTGTTACTGGTTCTAGTTCTCATCCTAATGGCCACTACTCTAGAAGTCTGCTGTTCAGAAGTGTGAGTGGATGCTTATTTTACACTTGCACAGCACAACTGACATCAGCTGTATGGCTGACAGCCAGTGACGCTTGGTTCACAGTCATGACAACTGCATGTGCATTAGTCTGTGTAGCCAGGTTCATCCCATCTAATGACTCATTAATGTCGATTGTAAGGTGTAAAAACACACAAAAACTACAAAGTAATAGCCTTAAGTTTCTGTAAAGATATTGTTTAGGAATAAATGTTCTATTTCCTCTTTCAGTGTCTTTTTCCCTTGGACAATCATGAAAAACTGTTAGAAGAAAAATTAACTCCTGCATTATCTTGTAGACTCACTCAACATTCAGTAATCACGAATGTAAAACATTTGTTTTGTTACATCCACCCATTTTTTTAAAGTGCTGAAAGAAATGGTAACAAACTGAAAGAGCACTATCAACAATTAAAAAAAAATCATACAATAACTGTTATAGGTATGCATTCCTTATTTAATAGAGATAAGTAACGGCCTGCAGCATTCACTTTAACTAGAACCAGAGATCACTGGGCCACCAGTTTCTCACCTGGCATCTAGGCTGCCAAGTCAAAGTAACTACAGTTTATTTTTGATGTGTGAAATTGATCTGTTTTCTAGGAGCATCAGGCTATCAGAAGTAGAAAAGAGCAATTCTGAGACTTAACTCCGTGACGCTGTGAGTTCATTGCCCTGCTATCTCAGATTTTATAACGCCTTCACTTATCTCTACCAAATAAGGAACTCTAGAATGAAAACATTTGACCGTCGTTAGCTGGTTTTGTACCTGGCAGCCTCTTCAAACTGTATGTCATCCATAGACGCTGTCACGCAAGACACACCAGCATGTTTCTCAGCTTCAAAAGAGACACATGGACACACAATTACCACATTGCATTTGCAGCACGCTATTCACCTATATACTTGTGCATGAGAGAGATGAAACACAGTAGATTCCACTTGTTCCTTCAACCATTCCAATGCAAGTCTGCATCTTAGAAAAAAAAGATGACTAAGCTTAAAGTTAATATTTACCATGAAATAAGGGTAACGTCAGGAGACGAGATGAGATGATGATAATGATTCTGCTCAGTTTGAAAAGCTCTACCTAATGTCTTTCTCTAAAACTGAACATTCTGCTAAGAGGGTTACAAGCATGTTACAGAACAAGAAGAGTCACAAATCTTTAACAAGAAATGTCAGTGATCTCCCTCAAAAGAGGATGTTGTGAATATGGGCTATGTTAAACCACTGTGAAATTTTTATGTACGTACTAAGAGAAAGGAGAAAGACCCACTGGCTTATTAACCTGCTCACAGCAGCGGAAAGCAGGTAAGTACATGTCTTCAGTGCAGTACCAAAAGTGCAGGAATTCAACAACAACAACAACAACAATTTAAAAATTCAAACCCAAGTATTTACTTATTGTAAAATATTTTTTACCAAAATTTGATGAGTGTTCTTCATCTCCCTGGGATGCATTTGGTTATGAGACATTACGCACCCTATTTGTAGTAATTATGAAGGTTAATCTGGAATAGGTAAACAGCTTCTTCACTGTTAATTTTAATAGCCTGATACTTATCTTTTTACAGTAACTTATTGTGATTTATTATTTATTTGACCATAGCACCTAGAGTCAAGAGACTAAATCTCCACCACACTAGGTTACCCTGTTTGAAAAAGTTTCCTGAGAGAGGCAGAAGAGTGGACAAGCAGGAAACCTGGAAAATAGCACTGCCCAACAGGTGAGAGTTCTCACACCCAAGTAATATTTTCAGCGAGCATCACAAGAAAAAGCTTGGAGAAATGTGAGACAGCATGATGCACAAGTTGTATCAGTACCTAAAACACAGGATAATTTTGTTTGGAAAAAACCTTTTAAGATCATCAAGTTGAACAGGGCAGCCTGTTTCAATGCCTGACAACCCTTTCTAGGAAGAATTTTATCCTCATATCCAATCTAAACCTTCCCTGGTGCAACTTGAGGCCATTTCTTTTTGTCCTGTCACTTGCTACTTGGGAGAAGAGTCCAACACCCTCCATGCTACAACCTCCTTTCAGGCAGTTATGGACAGTGATAAGGTCTCCCCTCAGCCTCCTTTTCTCCAGGCTAAACAGCCCCAGCTCCCTCAACTGCTCCTCATCATGCTTGTGCTCCAGGCCCCTCATCAGCTTCATTGTCCTTCTCTGAACTCACTCCAGCACCTCAAGGTGTGTCCTATAGTGAAGGGCCCAAAACTGAACACAGGATTCAAGGTGTGGCCTCACCAGCACTGAGTACAGTGGCACAATCACTTCTCTAGTCCTGCTGGCCACACTATTCTTGACACAAGCCAGGATGCTGTTGGTCTTTTTGGCTACCTGGGCACACTGCTGGCTCATGTTCAGCTGCTCTCTATCAACATCCCCAGATCCCTCTCTGCCAGGCACTTTCGAGCCACTCTTCCCCAAGCCTGTAGTGCTGCCTGGGGTTGTTGTGACCCAAGTGCAGGACCCGGCACTTGGCCTTGTTAGACCTCATACAATTGGCCTCAGCCCAGTGATCCAGATGGTGCAGATCCCTCTGTATGGCTGTCCTACTCTCCAGCAGATCAACACTCCCACCCTATTTGGTGTCACCCACAAACTTAATAAGGGTGTACTCAGTCCCCTCATCCAGATCATTGATAAAGAGATTAAACAGAATTGGTCCTAATATTGAGCCCTGGGGAACTCCACTCATGACCAGCCGCCAACTGGATTTGGCTCTGTTCACCACAACTCTTTGGGCCTGGCCCTCCAGCCAGTTCTTTATCCATCGCAGAGTCCACCCATCCAGGCCATGAGCTGCAGCTTCTCCAGGAGATGCTGTGGGATACAGTGTCAAAGGCCTTACTGAAGTCTAAGTACACAACATCCACAGCCTTTCCGTCGTCCATTAAGTGGGTCACCTTGTCATAGAAGGAGACCAGGTTAGTAAAGCAGGACCTGCCTTTCATAAACGCTTTGAAAATATGAGGGTAAAACACATGAAGGCATTTATCAGAAAGACAGCAAACTGATGAAAGGGAAGATGTCACTAATGACCACAAAGCCAGATTCTCAACTGTGACAGGTAATAGAAGATGGCGATAGTCATAAATAGTCTCAAAAGTGAGGAAGCAGCCAGCCAGGATCACACCTAAAGCAGCAGGACATGAAACGAGGAAGGTGCAAAGCCCAGGCACTTGCAACCGCACCAGCTGGCAGTAATGCGGCTGAAAGATGGCAAAGCCACACAAATTCCCACCTACCACGTTGAGTTTGCTGCGACACAAAAAGCAAAGTGGGGAAAGATGTTAAAAATCATTTTTGTGTGACGGGATTAGCCCTGTGGCACGAATGACTGACTACTGCTGCTCTAAGCCTAACCAAGTAAATTATGAAAGCAATTATGAAAGGTGGATTGAAAATGAGCTCCAGTGGCAGGTTTGCAGCTGATGAAGACCATCGCAGCTTAAGCAAAGTCCAAGGAGCAAGGACAAACCCTCGTAGCAGCACTTAGAGCAGGGACGTAACTTCATGGGTTGCTGAGATCAGTTCAGAGTCTCACCACAAAGAGCATGGTTAAGAGGTATTAATAAATCACTGAAGGGCTGAAATCAAATTACTCCTTTGTGCTAGAATAAATCTCAAGGGAAAAAAAAAAAGTGTGATCATGTTGGGAAGTTGCCACATGCTTGGTAGTTTTTGGGTTATTGTGTGGGACAAGTTCTCCAGGAACACAACTCTTTCTATATAGGCAGAGCGGGTTACATAAAGCTGCATGGAGTGCAGCACACACCTACGCAGCGAGGGCACCGCGGTCGGTGTGGAGACGCCATCCAGACACGTGTTCCCCAAATACACCTGCTGTTCTCCGCAGGGCTCATTATGGACTGCTAATATATGCAGCTGTACTTGGAAACGGAGTTCACTGACAGCAGAGACGGCAGAGCCTTGCGTTTTCTGAGTGCTTTTGAGGCAGCTTTAGCTCCCAGGAGTTAGCTGAGGACATGGTAAGTTTTCAAAGCTGAGTTTACACCACACACAGAGCACTCTAAACACTAGTGGAGTTTGTGGTTCGGAGGTTTATTTCCACCCATGCGCTAATACTCTTATATTAGTACTTTCCTTTCTTCTAGTATTTATTTTTTTCCATCTGTTTTTCCCCTCCACTGCTCCCTTTTTTAATTCTCCTCACCACCTCCATCACACCCTCGTTGCTCTTTCCTCACACCTGGCGCTTCTCTCCAGCCCCGCAAACCCTTCTGCTGCCTTGATGCCTGTTCCTAACCTGAACCCCCAAATCTCAAACACACCCCCTCCAGCTGAAACCTTTCCTCAAGCCTCTCCTAGGGGCAGAATCGCCTCCTCCTCGCCTGTCACCGGCAAACACCGGTGCAGGCGTTCAGGAAAGGAGACGCATCCCCATACAGGCGCATTTCTGAGGGGAAGGGACGCGGAGGCAAATGGCGGGCGGGGCGTCTCTCTCTCCCCGCCGCCCCCCTCAGCCCCTCGGCCCCCGCCGGTCGGGACGCTGCTGCCCCCGCTACCTGCGAGGCAGGCGGTGGCGTCCATCCACTTGAGGAGCTGCCCGGCGCTCAGCTCCCCGCGGTGGTCGGCGTGTGCCGGGAAGACGGTCTGTGACATGCAGACACGGCCGCCCGCGTTCCCGCGCTGCTCCATAGCCCCGCGGCTGGCGGGGCACCGGCGGCCGAGGCTCCCCCGGGCACGGAAGGGCAGCGCTGGCTCAGCCCGGGCTCCCCGCTACTTAGCGGGCTGGGGCGGCCCGGTCCCGCCCCGACACCCAGGGCTGAGGTGGAATCGCCTCCTCTGGCGGAGGCCGGGCCGGGAGGCGGGAAGGAGCCGCCGGGCTGAGAAGAGCCTGCTGGGGCACTGCGCCCTTGTGGCCAGGAAGGCCAATGGTACCTGGAGTGGATTAGAAGGGGGGTGGTCAGTAGGTCAGAGAGGTTCTCCTGCCCCTCTACTCTGCCCTGGGGAGACCACACCTGGAATATTGTGTCCAGTTGTGGCCCCTCAGTTCCAGCAGGACAGGGAACTGCTGGAGAGAGTCCAGCGCAGCCACCAAGATGCTGAAGGGAGTGGAGCATCTCCCGTGTGAGGAAAGGCTGAGGGAGCTTGGGCTCTGGAGCTGGAGAAGAGGAGACTGAGGGCTGACCTCACTAATGGTTATCTATATGTAAAGAGTGAGTGTCAGGAGGATGGAGCCAGGCTCTTTTCGGTGACAACCAATGATAGGACAAGGGGCAATTGGTACAAACTGGAACACAGGAGGTTCCATTTAAATTTGAGAAGAAACTGCTTCATGATGAGGGTGCCAGAGCCTGGCCCAGGCTGCCCAGGGAGGTTGTGGAGTCTCCTTCTCTGCAGACATTCAAACCCGCCTGGGCACCTTCCTGTGTAACCTCATCCGGGTGTTCCTGCTCCATGGGGGTATTGGACTGGGTGAGCTTTCGAGGTCCCTTCCAACCCTGACATTCTGGGATTCTGTAAGGGGGCAGCGGGGCTGTGGCAGCTTTGGAAACCTGACTGCCCCTCTCCATCCCCCGCCACTCCAGCCTGGAGACCCTCGAGGCTGCCTCACAGCCCGGCCTTAGCCGCCACCATGGCGGGTTTGGGCATGTGCATCGCTACTGGAATATTAATAATCCACCTCAGTTTGTTGTTTGTTGTTGTTTGTTTGGTTTTGTTTTTTTTTTCCCAAAGTCTTACTCGCTCATGTTGCCACCAGCTTGACAGCCAGGGAAGACACATTCACACCTCCAGAGCCTGGTGAGTCCGGCAGGGAGGCGCAGCAGCTCGGTGACCTCCTGTCCCGGCTGGGATGGACGTTTTGACACCCACCTCGGCAGCCATGGCCCCAGTCACTTTTCATACCTCACAGAGGGCTCCTTCTCTTACCTCCTCCTCCTCACACGGCTGGTAAAGGTGCTGCAGGATATTGCTGCTCTTGAAGACCATGAAGATTTCACTGTTGTGGAGGGAGAGTAGAGCAGTCACTTTTGAATGGGTCAGGAAGGTCAGCGTTTGTTGCCATGGATAGAGCATTATTACTACGGCAGGGTCAGCCAGGTCCTGCTCTTAAGGCAGCAAAGACACTGACATGCTGGAGTGAGTTCAGAGAATGAAGCTGGTGAGGGGTCTGGAGAACAAGTCTGATGAGGAGCAGCTGAGAGAACTGGGGCTGTTTAGCCTGGAGAAAAGGAGGCTGAGGGGAGACCTTATCACTGCCTACAACTACCTGAAAGGAGGTTGTAGCATGGAGGGGGTTGGTCTCTTCTCCCAAGTAGCAAGTGATAGGATAAGAGGAAAAGGCCTCAAGTTGCACCAAGGGAGGTTTAGGTTGGATATGAGGATAAAATTCTTCTTAGAAAGGGTTGTCAGGCATTGGAACAGGCTGCCCAGGGCAGTGGTGGAGTCACCATCCCTGGAGTCATTTAAAAGACATGTAGATGAGGTTCTTAGGTTTAATGCCAGAGCTGCATCAGTGGTTGAACTTCAACTTGAGGGTCTCTTCCAACCAAAGTGATACTGTGATTCTATGGAGCAGCCATGTTGCTTTGATGTAGCAGAAAGTGTAACTCGTAGATGGTCTTTAAGGAAAGACTGCAAAGCTTATATTTGATCATGCTATCTCCAGCTTCCTTATCTCCCCCGTCCCCCCAGCATTGCAAATAGCATTGCAAAGAGCAGCAAGACATTTGGTTTTCTGTAGCCTTCCCTTACAGCCTTTCCTCTTTATTATCTAGCTACAACTTGTTCTCCACTATTCCATGTTTAGTAGAAACATACAGAAATGAATTTATACCATGAATGCTTGTTCATTTAAAAATTGCTAAAGATCCAGCTACAACCTGTAAGAGCAGGGAAACTTTGAATTTTAACCAACCTGCCTCATGAAGATAGCTTCTCAGTGCATAAGGATTTTCTTCCCATGTGGTCCATTACTATCATTGCACTACTGCAAGTTCTCTGTTTCTTTGTCCCATACTCTTTCAGAAAGAAACAGGATGGCAGAACCATCACAATAGTTACGTTCCAGAGGATACTGTCTCTGAAAATCAGCATGCTATGCTGTTCCCTAGATTTATTTCTATTCTATACCTTCAGAAAAATGTTTGTACTGATTTGTGTTTCCTTCTTTGACTGGCTTCTGTGAAGGAAAGAGACTCTCTTGGAAGTAGCAATGGCATCCCTCAGTCTTGCTACCTGAACAGGGTTTGTAAGGAGTATGCAGCCAGTATTTTCTCCTTCCTCATCTGCTCCATGCAGATGACAAAAACTCCAGTTATCAATTTCTCACAGCATGGATCCTGGATCTCTGAAGGAAGAATCTTTAAACAGAACCAGATATGTACGTAAACCAAATATCTATGTCGGAAAAAAAAATAGTTCTGAAAGTTCTGCCTGCCTAGGCCAGTAATTTCAGTAATTTCTAAATTTGTTTTCAGGTTTACCTTATCACGCTTACTGACCAGGCTTTCTCTAAAATAATACTTATTTCTTGTTCTTTCACAGGTAGCTTTCACCTCCATTTAACATAGTCCCAGTGACCAGGTGTTTAGACCATCTTTAGTATCTCTCTTTTCTGCCATGAGATTAGGAGCTACAAAGCTGTCAGTATCACAGAGGCGTAAAAGTAAAATCTAGATCTGCTCCCATCTGAAGATTTCTGAAATATGTGGAGGAGTATGTGCTTAGGGCAAGTGGCCAGCAGACCTCTCTTGGGCTGTGTGGAGGAGTTATGGAGACACATAAAAGGCAACTTCTCTTGTTTCTGCTGGGGTAAGGGAAAGCTGGTATTTGAAAAACACACCTCAGAGCTGTGCATGTCTCTTAGGATGAGAGGAAATGGCCTCATGTTGTACCAGGGGAGGTTAGATTGTGTATTAGGAAAAATTTCTTCCCGGAAAGGGTTGTCAGGCATTGGAACAGGCTGCCCAGGGAAGTGGTGGAGTCACCATCCCTGGAGGCGTTTAAAAGACACATGAATGAGGTTCTTAGGGCTTAGTGCCAGTGTTAGGTCAATGGTTGGACTTGATTATCTTGAGGGTCTCTTCCAACCAAAACGATTCTGTGATTCTGTGATTTCTAAAGGAAGGACATCATTCAAAACATGCCCTTTGGAAGTAGGAGCTGCCCTTCCAGAAGAGGAGTGGCCACCCAGGATCCACATCAGCAATGCACATGGCTTCCACTGCTGTGGACACCTGGCAGACACACCCAGCGAGCAGGGTGAGGACCTCACAGCCTAAAACACCCTTCTCCCAAACAAGCCTCTGTTTTCCTGAGCTGCAGCTCCTCTTCTTTGACCCAGTCTGCTGATGTGACAGGCTCCAATTCCTGTCTTCCAGTTGGCTTCAGTGACTCCAGTCCCTTATATTCTTTTAGCTTCTTACATGGACTCTGCTGGAGTAACTGAGTATTTTACAGCCTTCAGTATATTCCTCAGAGAATACCTGCAAGGTCAGTACTGTTCTCCTTTCACAGCTGAAAAATTAGAGAAATTAGTTACTAGTTCACAGAGGCAATCTGTGCTTTTCAGTGGTTTCCCCACTGCAAAGTACCTTTTGTGGCACAGTGTCCTACACCAGGACCTCTGGCATCACCACCAGATGAAGGCAGGTGGTGGCTAAGACATCTCTGGGAAGCATCTTTGCAAAACGTCAGGTTTCTCTTTATTTATGCCAACTGTGGTGAGAGGAACAAATGGTCAAAGGCAGATGGAGGACACCTTCCGTCCAAACCCATGCATGACTCGGTCACCAGCTTCAGTGAAATTGTTCTTTTGAAGTGAGAACGGATGGTGAATTAGAGTGAGCTCAACTTTATAAGTCTGGTTAACCAACTAAGAAATTGACTTCCCTTCAGAACAGCTGCTTGCTAATGCAGTTTTAAAGTTTTTGTCAAAAAATGATTTGCACTTAATGGCTTGAGTCTTCTTGTGCTGAACTCAAATAGTAAGGCAACAACAACAGGTGCAGTACTGTATTAAACACATTAAAAAGAAAAAACAAAATGGATATTAGGTTATCATCTCTTAATAACATGCATTTGTAATTTAGGCAAGGTAACTTAAAAGGCTTTATGCAGCACAATAGCTGCTCACAAGTGCTATGAAGAACCAGACACAGCGCAATGCCTGTAGAAGAATTGTGCCAGAAGAGGTAAGGCACCCTATTAATAAAAGATGAGTTCAGTATTAGATGTGAATACATCTTCTGTAAAGTAAACCAATTAGAGCGAGCAAGAAGTACTATTCAGTCACACAGCACACCAACAGCTAGCACCCACTCAGCTGATAACGTAACTGCTGCAGACATGCATCTCACCCACGTTAGGATTTATTCTGAGAAATGGTATAGACCAAAGGCGTACAAAGGATGTCTGATTAAGAACCAAAATTGCACAGAAGCCTGTAACCTAGAATTGTTTTTCAGGTTTCTGCCAAAATTCTTTCTATATTTAAACAGATGTATGCATGACTGGAGAGCTCTGGCGTTCCCTGGAAAATAACAGACTAATGTGATAATCATGACATCGTTAGCACGTTCACAAAGCTCTTCTTACCAGTGGAGTCAGCAGCTGCAGGACAAGCCTCCAAAATGGATGTTTTTGGTAATGTTTTAAATACAGGTGTCAGTTACTGCAGTAAATCAACTCCAACGTGTAGCTGTGCATTTGTAGAATATATACTTCTATATTATTGAAACCAATGTATTACTGCCTGAAGTTATAAATGCTTTAGAGATTCATATTTTTTTTTCATAACCCTAGATATTCATGGAATTTTTTTTTTGACACAGCTTTTGAAAATACAAGTACTTCTTGTAAAATGAAACTTTATTCTAAAATGTATCCAAAATTGCAAGACACAAGCACCATTAAACAGATAAATAGACATATATTTATGTACAGAGAGCATCAAAACACAAAACAATTGTTAATATATTCTTATACCATTTTAATGAGTATCCATCAATAAAACTTTACAATTTAAAGAAGACTTTTCAGTTGCAAAACAGTTGTAAAATCATATGTATAAATTATGTTTACTACAATTCCAATAACAGAGGCAAAGTAAAATACAAAAATAATAATCAATACTGCAAATTCAAATACAAAACCCAAATAAATGCTGCACAGGTACATATGTACACTGGATGAATTCATGCAGCTAGGCAGTGCAACAAAGTAACTGCTTAGTTTAACTCATCACAAAATGGAACCACCATGTCAGCAAACAGAAGAAAATATATTTGTGTAATAAATCATAGTGCATTTTGAAGTTAGACTTTATAAAATGATTGTTGAGTGATATACTTCTAAAATCCCCTATGTGATCTGAGAGTCCCCAACTCCTGCAAAATAAAATACAAATGAGAAAAGCTAAAAAACCCACTGTAGTAGAGAGTCTGATGTACTGGTACCATCTTGCTTTTAAAAATTTTTTATTTTTTTAAATTATTTTTTTATTCTTGGTATCAGACTTGTTTGCAAGCGTCCATGTCCACAGGGACACGTGTTACTCCTTGCTACCAAAAGTAAATCTTTCATGCTCCAATGCTATCCCCATAAACTGAATCGCACGCGATGCTTAGGCTGCACTGGTTTTGTTAAAGAGACACAGCTGAGCCTTGAAAAAAAGAACTCTTGAATCCCTATGAAGTAAAGAGAGAGTAGAACAGAGGATGGAGATACCTCGATATTCCTGAAGCTCCTATCCCTAATTGCTTTAACTACATAAACACAGAATAACGTAAGAGGCTTTTATGGCTTGGATGAAATTTCTGCTAATTTTCCGGGCAAGCGCGAAGCCCACGTTTCTCCCCAGGGCTTGCCTTTCACAGTGCAGAAGGCTACAGACTGTTTTGGTTGGTGAAAGGAAGCCTCAGGTAACAATATAGAAAAATACTTCGTGGTGAAAATATATTAAAGCAACAAAATCAAAACTCTTGAAAAGCTGTGATTTCTTGCGTAGCTGCGATACTAAAACATGGCTGTTCACCCTTCAGTTCTGCGTTGGTTGGCGTATCATGAACACATAGATAAAACTGAGGCTAGAACCCCACTGAACATTACTGGTTAAGTGTCAAAATTAGATGAGACACAATTACATGTTCTAACACTTTTTTTCTTAAAATCTTAAGTGATAAGCACGCTCAGTGTTTTCACTAGGAAGTTACTGCTAAAATGCTACATTTCTTTGCTGAGAAGACATTAATTTTTACAGCAGTCTGTAAACTACTGAAGAGTTGCTCCCTGCATCCTTTGTGCTTCCAAAACCCCCCTTCAAGCCACCGCTAACTTTCAAGTTAATGGGAGTTTCAAGCAAGAAAGAGATGCAGAAAAACACCTGTATTGGGTAAACAATGTAGCAATTTATACAGCAGCATTTCTAAATTTTCAACATGCAAGCACGTGTAGAAAGAAGCTAAGAGACGGCATGCACTGCAGTGATATGTCATTGTGCTTATGTCTGGTGAGAATACTACAGCATTTTCACCCAGGAAAACATAAATGTTAACCCCAGAAGACCCAAACAGCCTGTAATAGTGAAGCCATCAGCTACTATGTAGTAAAGGAACACCCCAAAAGAGGGAAGAAGTTTGTCTGCTCATAGCTTGTAGATATTGAAGCTGAAGAGAATTACAAAGGCACAATACAAGCCTATATTTCTTGTAAATTACATATATTCACATATTTTTGCTCATACCACTTCAAGATACTGAATGGTAGAATAATAACTGAAGATACAAGTGTTAATTGAAGGAGAAGCACTAAATGATTGCTGGAGAAGATAACTGATTACTTGCTACATTTCTACCCTTCCCCGGTGGTGAATGTGTCCATCTCTCCTCTACCAGCTGACAATACCCATCAAGATACTCAAGAACATGGTGATCCACCCAGAAAATGGGGAGAGTGTCAGACGACAGACAGAACACCTTTATGCATTGCAAAAGCTGTCAGTAAGTGGCTGCCCACAGCAATCTTTCCCACTGGAACTGTTTTACCTCTGGCCCAGGATTCACTGATAACCCAGAAGCAGCAATTGGAAATTCATACCCATTTTAATGCAGAGATGAGGCTAAGATAATTCATGAAAATAACATTTTGTTTAAGTTCGGCACTCAAAATACTGAATAGCAGAGCAGGGATTGTACTAGCCTATCATTAAAACCCAATTTTCAATTTTTATATTCATAGCTACACAAGATGCGTATCATGTTCAATACCCAATGACTCACAACTTGGAAAATAAAGCAAATGTATCAATACCACTCCTGTTAAACTCACAAAAAATTAAACCTACTTTTGTGTGATGAAGTTATATGGCAACTTTGGAAGGAGCTGCTGTCTCAAGCCCAGCTGTGACAACGTGGACTCTTCATGAAGGTGAAAAGGTGCAAGTTACAACACTCATTTTTCTTTAGACTTCAACTGTTCCTTGCCTTGCAACAAGAATTGATACAACTGTTGTTGTGATTTTGTACGAGCAGGTAACAAAGAAAGATACCAAGTTGAACTAGAATACAGAAGGTGTATAGTGCAAGCCTGAGGGCTTTACTCATCCACAGTAATGCTGTCTGCAAAGACCTGGTCTATCTGAAATTGGACACTTTCCTCGCCTCCAAACCAGCGTGTAAAATATACATTTACTGGAAGTTTACAAAAAAACCCTCCACAAACTGCCACTACCTGTATTCTCACAAATCTAAATTAGGAATTCCTAGATTTAATCCTTGAAGCTGTCAGGAAAGGAATTTTCAGCTATCCCTACAAAGTATGGACATTCACGTCTTAGTTACAACCTCACAGCTGAATTTAAAAGCATTACATGCTATTGCTGCTAATTCATTGATGCAATCATTTCTTTGCATGTTGCCTTCAATGAATAGATCTGTGCAAGCGAAGGGTGATAGAGCACACTTAACAAATAAAGGTGAGAGTTTCTAGTCAGGTGTAAACCCTCCAGAATAATTCGAATGAGATAACTGAAGTTACACTTGTTTATAAAAGATGGAAAAAATAGCAAACTGGGGCAGAAATCTCATGTTTGAGATTTAAGGATTCAGAAACTCATCTGGAAGCCACACAGATGCACGTTCTCAGGAGCTGCACTGTTCTTGCCCATACCAGGCTCACATAAATATGCTTTTGTGTATAGGGACCTGAAGCATCTCTTCTGTCCCTCCTCTGACTCACAGAAGAGACCTAGGCTGGTAATTTTTCAGGCAGCTAAAGTCAGGGCAGGATGAATCAGGCCACAGCGTGGAGCAGAAAGAAGTCAGATGTGGTGCAATATTACCATTACAAAACCTATGAGAGCCTTGTCCCAGGCTTCAACCCAGATACGCTTTGTGGTTAATGACCCACACAACCCACGTCTTTGCAGCTCCCCAGTCCCGCAAGGAACTTTGAAAAAGGCAGAACAGTGAGGCTTGATTTTGTGACCTCATTTCCCTCGTTTGCTCATTAGATGAGGTGGCTTCTCCAAACAACTACACTGGCTGCCAGAGGCACTCGCTGAGGGGAGGCTCTCGACACACAAAGCACGGAGGGTTGTATTCTGGTGTAACAGAGCCAGCAGCACCCAGCCCTTCAGCACTTGAACAGCCGTGTGTTTCAATAAGGATTCTGAAAGGAGAGAAGCCTTCAGGGGCAGGTCTGTTTTCTGACACCATCCAAGGGCTTCAAATAGAGATGTATTCGTAGCACGACTCCTTCCAAGGGCTGCAACTGAGATAGTTATGGTCCCTGAAGGACCCTAAACCATTGGGAAAGGCATGACTGTCAGGGAGTGTGTTGGATCTCTTGTCAATAGAGACCTTCTGAGACCATCCCAGAAGCTGCTTTTAGAAGTTACACCCAAGGCGTGGAAAAGTTTTGAGTAAAGTGATTTCCCATGCTAACACAACGTGGACACATATCCATGTATTTATGACGCTGCAGGAATTTTGCACTGCCATGCTTTTGAACTTTTTCAGTGTGGTATGGATGGGCTCTCTGCTTTAGCCATTGATAATGAAGACGATGAACACATGAGGAGAAATACAGCTGTTCTGAAATACACAAGTTTCGTGACATCCCCATTAATATCAATATTAATGCTTAAGGTCAGAGGCAGTATCAAGTTTTGCATGTACTTTCTACAGTAATAATTATATCGACAAATTTAACTCTTGCTGGTTTGGAAAATTACTGAGGTTTTCTTCACCTAAAACATCTGGAGTTTGAACATTGTATTTATGATGTTCAAAGTCATTCTTTGTATAAAATACACCTGCCTAATTGTTAAAACGTGACCTGCAAATACTTGGGATTATGAGTTTGGGATTGCCTTATTATTCTCTCTAAAGGGCTGAAGCAATCTGTAGAAACATTTTTATTGATCTTAGAAATAAAGGCAATTCATCTATAGAGTGGCTTGGAAGTGTGAGGAAGATTTACTGCAAGTACACAAAGTTTCATGTGAAAGGGTGAAGGTGCAGAGTCACTAACAAAGACTACCTTTATTCAAAAGATTAACCTAATCATTGAAACTATCAATCAAAACAAATAAACAAACAAACAAGCAAATAAAACACAGAACTTTAAAAAATACAAGAAAGAATCCCCTTCAGCTTTCCCAGCTTTTTCAGTTCTCCCATCATTGTCTTTCAGTCTAGACAGGACTGGAATTTCTGATGTCAGACACCAGCAAAGAACACTTACACATTTTCAGGTCTTCGTTGCATATCATAAAATACTAATAAAAAGATTCCAGAGTCCAAAAATTCAGATTATTTTTCTATCTTTCCCTCCTGTTCCCTGCACAGAGTCTGATCTCTCAGGCTTGCAGGCACAACGGGTTTGAATTCTCTCACATTTAGTATTCCTGTAAATGGCTTATATACCTCCCATTTTAAATAAATTCTGAAACCACTAAGCGTGCTTAACAAAGCTTTAACTATATGTGAACAGCAAGTTTTGACGACAGAGCAAGTACTGTTGTAGTATATAATACACATGGCTGTACAATCAAAAGCCACCTCTTGCTTCAAAACAGGAATTTACAGTACTAAGCAATGGTGACAAGGTTTCTTACACAAAATGAACAGGAATTTACAGAATATGTGTGGATCACCGAGATTATAATGCCAGCAGTAGACTACACAGCGTATCTTGTGCAATGTGAACATAGTTGACAATAGTTTACCAATGCTTTAATTAATTCACATAAATATGCTAACGCACCAGCTATCAAATCTTCGTCTTCTCCCCATCAGAAACAAGTGTTTACCAGATGTGCGTACAGCTATTCGTAATAAAATTGATTTATTTTTGTGGTTTTAGGCAAACATGCACTAAATAGATGCACTGCAACATTTTTGCAAGGGGATACTTGCCACAAAAAAAAAGCCCTCAAAACTGGTCTCTAAGCATATACAGCATTTTGAGTCACACTTCTCAAATAGCCACTAAAAGGCTAAAAAAGTTCATTGTATGGATACTTTTTGTCCTGGGAAAAAAAAAATTTACTTGTCAACCAACAGACAGCTCCAGCTTCCACTTTATTTATGCCACTCTTCCAAGTCTGTATTTCAGCCTTAGTTTAGGAACTTTTATTCTCTTCCTTAACCATTAATGTGAATGTAAATCAAACCCAAACTAGGAGTTAATCAGAAAAATTATAATAGACTTGGGAACAGCCTACACCTGCTTTGCAATATCATGTTTTTAAACGGCAATTCATCAAATGCTGCTTTTCTTTTCCACTAAACTGTTGGGTGTGCTCTGTGCTCCTGTCAGACTTCCACGTTTGCTGGAGGGGCACCTGCGCTTTGCTCACCTGTAACAGGTGGTGTGGCTCGTGGATACGACCATCCCTGGTCCACAACCTGCCCAGATCAAGACATCCCCACCTCCCCGCTGGGGATCACAGACTCCGCAGGATGCACCTCTCCATTAAAAAGAGAGCAGCTGGCAAATCCGAGATACCAGTTTTGCTGCTAACAAGCTTGTTGTCAGTAACATGCTTTTCAAACTCTCCTAGTAAATTATAACTTTAGTAAATTTCCACTTCAATTAAATATGCTTTATTTGGATTTTATTTTCGCCCAATCTGCACAGCAAATATAATCTTTTGTTTCAAGCCATCTGATATCATTGTTAGAAACTACCTTGTCTAATGCGTGAGTCTGAGATGCTAACTTTCCTAATCTCGAACAGTACGAGCTGTCAGGATATTGCACTAACACTCCTTATTTGTTATGCTCAGCGTCTCTAATGAAATAACCTCTTTGTAGTAGGTCTCTAGGCGCTGATGTGAACAACCTTTTGTGTGTTTATTGGGCAAATCGTTATTTTTGTGCAAAGATTTGGAATGGTACATTTAATGGGAAAATCCAAATGAGAGAGAAGGAAACATGAATATGAAATCACAGAAATAAAGACTACAAATATCTAGTTCATCCAGTTGATAACTTGGCTCCTCAAGGATCGGAGCAGTTGTTCCATAGCAATAAATCTTCATATCAAAAGCGATTACTGATGATTTCACTATATAGGGACAAACATAGGTTTGGTCATGATTATTCTTATAATTCCCTCCTAATCTGAGGAACTGTATATATCTCTGTAAAAGACCAAACTTCTAAAGTGTATGGTCTATTTCCTAGTACACCCAGGGTACTGAGAAAATGCATCCCCTTTCAAAATCCCCATGTTTTGTGCTGATTCTCTATGAAAACTGGTGCTAACCTTCCAGGTATTTCTCTCAGCAAAATTAAGCTTCTTGTCTTGGCATTGTAAAATCTGAGGGGAGCCCCAGACCCAACTGTAAGAAGAATTGCGCAAGTTTTCAAGAGAACAGCGAGGTAGTGTACGAATACCTTGTTTCTGAGCGCACAGCTGCGCACAGCTGGTGGATAAATTACCTGGTCCTTAATTACCAGACCCTGTGAACAAGCCTCCTTGACCACTAACTTGGTTACTCCTCCGAGAGATACAACCACAGAACCCTGCACAGCTCAGGGGCACCCTAAATCATCCACGAGATACAGTGAAAAATACAGTGAATTAGGCTCTTACAAAGCCATACGTATCAGATGTGAGGCAACACACTTTTGGGGATGTGGAAGGAGCTTTCAACATATTGTCAGCTTGTATTATCCAGAGCAATTTGTAAATCTCGTTTTGATCTGATTTCCCCAAAACCACATCTTTCAGCAAATATTTATGATGCTGAATTCAAATAAATAAATTTAAAAAGGTAATTTGTTTTCTCAATTTCTTCTGTGCATTGCAATTAAATAGTGGCTAGAAAGTGACCATTTCAGATTATAACTGAAAATTGCATTTTTATTAAATGTGAAAACAGGTACCCAAGAAAACCTTTATACATTTTTATGGCAAGTTTTCCCATTACATGAGAGGCTTTCTTACACATTTTAAGCTTAAATGAAGAACAGTGACCAAACAGAAGTTTGGACTAAAATTGCAAAGCTGTTTGCTATGTTGAGGGAAACTATGGCTGCACAATTGAAAACGACATGGAATGACAAGTTCACAAAAGTAGCTCATGTAGTAGTGAACAATGACCTAGTAAGAAACAGAAGAAAGCCAAATCTGTTCCGCATATCAGTACTATTGGTATATAAACATGCTCCTGCATTCATAAAATGTTTAAAATAATGCCTGTTTAGGGAGGACTTAATTTGAACTTCCAGACTGTTCACACTGAAGCATGGTTTTAGCATACTAGCAGTCCTCCTTTCCTGAAGGATACTACTTGTATTCTTAAATCTGCCTAAATTAACTATGTGCAGGCTTCATTTCAAACAAATGTGAATGTGTTTGCAGGATCAGGATTTAAATGTTCTGAGCAGATCCATTTATTTTCTCTAAAGCTGTTAACGTAATTTGTTTCCAAGATAACAGCACTGACAAATAATTTGCATGCATGCACTCAAAGCACTATTTTAGATAAGGACTTTTTTCTTGGTTTTGTTTTTGTTTTTTTCAGGTTGAAACATCATTTTGGTAATTTCAACAGACCCTTTGTATTTTGCTCTAATTACTCATTTTATACAGCTGCCAAATAATGTCACACCTCAGATAAATTGTATATTTTACCCAGATCATGGTGAAATCCTACCAAAAATGACCTTAGGTGAGTGGCTTCATCAAATTTTAAACAGGACAACTGGCATGAGCAGCAGCTTCTAGAACTGAACAAATAATGTCTGGAAAGCTGGGAAAGCTGCACACACTAAAATTTAAATCTAACTAATTTATCTCTGAGTGTACTGAGTTTTTGTAGATGTTTCGTATCATTAAATCCTGAACTAAATCTCAAGTGTGATCAGTGTGAAGATAAATGAACTGTCTCTGTTGAAAGAGTGTTTTTGCTTTTTATTTGGAAGATGTGCTTTGTCAGGATTCCCATCCTTAGGGCCGAACCAAACCCAAGCGTGTTTGGGACAGAAGCCATGGTTACATCATCACTCACAGCCAATTAAAGAAAAATACATTTACCTCTATTGCTTCCCCCCACTCTTTTTTTTTTTAATATCTTTAACCTCTATTTTACATTCTCCAAATGCAAATGTGTCAGGTCAAATCTTGAAGAATCCAGTCTGCATTTAGCAACCATAACAACAACAAAAAATCAGATATGGCTAGGAACAGGAGATAACACTTAAAAGCAATTAACTGATCTCAGAAATAGAAATCAGTGGAACATTTATCTGCCGAAAATTCATTTTGACTGGTAAAAGTAAAAAAAGAATAAAATGTTCAACACTGATTATTTTAACAGCTGGTCCCTCATTAAATTACTCATCTAATTCTGATTCATCTTTACATGCAGTATTTCATTTGCTATCCACAGAAGATGGGAAAATCTAAATGATTTTTAGCCAGTTCTAGAAATTGTCCTTGTGACGCATGACTTGCTATCCATAAAGAAGCAGGATTCAATTCACTTCCTCCTAATTTGAATTATTTAAAATTAATAGTTAGCCTACGTATTTCTTGTTGTGTATTCCAACTGCAAGGGAAAACAAAAGCTGTATGTCTTGGGACATGGGGCATTTAATCTTCTGTTAGGAAAATAATGCAACCCATGCATGCAAATACCCAGGTATTGTTTTAATGCACACGTCAGACCCCATGCTTGTGATTCAAGCAGCTGCTTCCTTGCCCCTAAAACCCGCTCAGGACTTAGACACGGAGATAAATTCTGGGTAACATGGAGATTAGATGTAGGTATGAATACTCCTCTGCAAGGGTTTACGCAGCAGGTAGAATACTCGTTTGTTTCACTTTGAAATTCACAAGTGAACCCCAATTTCAGCTGATTTCTACAAGGCCAGAATATTTGCTGGAGTTCTCCCAGCATGAGAGATCCATCACTCCCTACTTCTGCTACTCTAAGAATTCATCACTTCTGGTTTTAAAAAAGCCTGATTTTAATTTTGCCTGAAAGACGCATTTACAGAATCATGATCTATTTATTTCTATATTTAAGAGACAAATCTAAAAACTCAGTGTGGAAAAACTATCCTGCACCACTTAAAATAAAAATCCTCCCAGAGCTGGACAAGTTCTGACATTATCAATAAAGCTGTTGCATAAGGATAGATGTAAACAGCAGTTACATTACACACTGATACTAGTGCTTCAGAAACATAAGCGGGAGCAAAAAGTCAGTGCTTGGAAATCATCTGGATGTGACGGAAATCATATGAGGATTTATCAGCAAAAGAAAAAACAAATGAACAAAGAAACAAAAAGCTCTATGCATATTAAAAACAAAACAAAACAAAACCACCTCAAAGGGATGCTTATAACTCTAAAGTTGAGTGTTTGGCATGTAAGATTGTTTGCTAATGCTTCAGCTGCAGAACCTATGTATAGTTATTATCTCCTGATCTTACCAATGCATGTATAAGTAACTTCACTCATGTATGTAAGCACAGAGATGTCAGCATTCCCAACAGAAAGCAAGACAATTTGGTTTCTCTGTATCTGATTAAAATTCTAACATTAAAAGATGCACTGAGTATTCAAGCAGATCTGCCAAATCTACGATTTTGCAAGCGTGCATATCATTTGTTTCACCAGTCTGTGGGGTGACGTAGGTGTAAGAAGCACAGGACATACTGATTAACTTGGAGTGTCAGTGCACAGAATGAGGCTGTGAGAAGCAGGGCCTGATCCTGCTGCTTTTGAAGCCAGAAACATATTTACTCAGATTAATGCTGCAGGATCAGTGCAACCATCTCTAATGTGATGTACATATTTGGGAAAAAAATTGAAAGGGGAAAAAAAGATATGCTGGTAGCAGAAAAATTTGATAGAATGGAGTTTGAAAAATCTACAGAAGAAAAATTATGTGTCTGAAAGGTCTTGTATATTATTAGGATAACTTATTTTGCTACTGATACTCAGCATGTGTTGACAGTCCACTTAAGGGATTTCTTTGCACAGGTTTAATTTAGTGGTCAGACTTTCATCCTTAACAGGTGCCTATAAGCTAAAATCTTGCAGATAATCCCAAAATCAGAAAGGAAAAAGATATTATCAAGTCTCTGATTACTACTAAGCCCTGATCCTGTTTAATTCTGCCACAGTACGAAGCTTCGGTGACAGCACGTACTCTGTCTTGTAAGAGATCCCTCAGCGATGCCACCATGTCCAGCTGCCACGTGGTCAGTGGACACACTGGTGGCCTGCAGGACCCCAGCCTGGCATGGGACAGCTCAGGGTTCTCCTGGAGACACACAACAGGCCCCAGATGTACTCAAGGCTCTAAGATCTCACTCGAGGGCACAGTTACCTTGTGTGCGACTGGGCTTTGGCACTTGATGCATGGTCCAGACATCTCCATCTACCTTAGTCCAGCAGCAGTGGCATCACCTGACTGAAACCGGGCTGAGAAGAGCCCTGAAGTCCTTCTTAGAAGGCTACCAAGGATAATACAGATGCCAAACGCAGGTTGCAAGGATGCCTGGATTCTGCAGTGCTTGTGGGAGAAGCTGGTTGCACTGGGCACAAAGCCACTGGAACAGTGGTGTTAGTGACAACAGCCAAGGGTCTGAGGAAATTAGGTCCAATTTTGTGTTTTCGTAACTTAGATCAATAGTAGGTGTTTCCAGCATCTTTTGAGACAGCAACAAAGTGTTTCCCAAAGATAAGCAAGTGAATGTAACTTTCATCATCACTGGGAATAAAGTCCACAAAACTATATAATGACTATCTAGTTTATGTTTACAACTAATCAAAGCAGTTATTATTACAAAAAAAGTAATGCTAACAAAATCTTTGATATTTTAACATAATTTTAAGCCTCCAAGAGTTTCACCTTTGAATAGCCCTACCAAGAGAGTAAAAAGTGTTACATCTTTTTTATTTTCATCTATTGTATATATCTCCATATATATACAATATATGTAAATAAAAATTAGGAGATCGCAGTATTATGTTCCTTACACATCCTGTTATGTGCAGCTACCACAACAGCGAGCCCATGACATCTGCTCCTTTATCATGAGTTCATGAAAAAGATCCCCTTGCAAGACTTCATGGACATACTACATTATCTCAGAACTGCTCCTCCTATGTAAGTGGCTCCTCTATTTGCAAACTCCCAGGAGGGAACTTTCCTTTTTGTCTGTGGCACGAGTTCTTGTTCATCCACTTCGTGCCCACGTTGCTGATCATCAACCTTTTGACAACCACACAGCTGAAAACTTTCCTTTTCTTGGGGGAGATGGAAGTCATTAGGAACTAAATGTACCATAATCTTGGTTTTAGAGCTTTGCCTAAGAGACATGGGACTGCTTCCAGAAGCACTTCTTTTAAGACCATATGCCTTTTCACCATTCTGCCCCCAGATTTCATGTCCAATAGGCTGACCTAATAAAATGGCCCAGACTTTTGTTCCTCTTCTGTTTATGGCAAAAGGTAAAGACCCCACCGAGGCTAGCAGTCATAAAAAGTTTAATCCATCATTTTGGCTCAAAAAAAATTACTGTTTACTGCAAAGTTTTGGGTGTCACCCAAGTAGCAGGATGACCTGATTTTCTGAATGGGCTTGAGAAATACTGCTTATAATTAGGACTGTGGATTGTTACAATTCAGTTGACAATCTCTGAAAATGGGCAGCATAATAGCAAATTGTTAGAAACGGTTTCGGTGATAAGGACTTCACTGTATTTCCAGCAACTACCACCTCTATGGATGATCATGCTAAATAGAAAACTCATTCCCCAGGGCCAAAGAGGCCCTGACACTTTATTGCTAGATTCTATAGCAACTGGAGCTCACTTACAGTAACCTTATAGTACTCTATATAAACTGAGAAGCTTGTATCAAAGTCAGGCTTCCATTTAAAATAGATATTGCAGATTTTAGGCTTCAATTAAAGAAGAAAAATAACCTTCAGTGCTTCTTTTTTTTAAAGGCGAAGTATAAAAAAAATTAAATCACCAAACTAGGTGAAAATTATTAAATTTCTCCAAAAAATTAAGATGAGCTTTCTTCTATTTCTTGAGACAGTACAGTTTGTGATTCACAGGGTAACTGGTATCAAACACAAGTTAATGAAAGCTCTTACAAGCAATTTTATTCCTATCTATAATGGCAGACATTTACAAAATCAGAAGAATTTATCATTTGAGTTCACCTTAAAAAATAACTTATAAAGCAGTGATATATGCAACATAAAACAGTTGAGGAGGGGAGAGGGAAAGCAAATTTTTAACAATTAAAATGTAAACATAAAAAAAAGAAAAAGATGGAATAAAAGTCCCTACTTCTCATTTCTACTTAAGATGTCATGTGATAATATTTTACAATGTCCTGTGGGTCTATATATGTATGTGTGTATTTCTATATCACACACACATACACATACGTTAACCCACACACGTACATACACAGATAATTGTTTGCAGTTTCATCTTGGCAGTTCTGTTACGCCACTCTTTACAGTTGCCTCAATCATGTTTGGGACCCACTGTCTTGACAAAACAGGGGAGAGAGTAGAAAAAAAAATGGTGGGTCTGATTGTGTCTGAAATCCTTTTGTTAAACTTTGCACTGGGATGAACAATTTTCTTCTGCGGTAGCTCTCTGAAGAGGGCAAACTCACTGTGGTCTTCATGGCGAGACTTGTTAACAGATCACACACTCATTGTCATGCTAGGGGAGTACTGAAAAAAGAGGAATCCACATTTTAACAAACATTTTTTCCCCTCCCAGGTAACTAAAACCACTTCTGGACCACAGCAATGAGTTCAAATGTCAACATGCTCTTCGAACTTCCTCCTAAATTGGTACTGTAGCTTGTGCTCGGGCTGTAGTTCGATTTGTGGTATTGTAACTTGTTACGCTTCTGTCATTATGCAAAAATACAGCTACTACTGATAAAGGCAGCTTCTTGGAAGACTGTTTTGGTGGTTCCTGGGTGGTGTGATGAACCAACACTCCACTGAAACTTTCTACATGTTTTCCTGGTCTGTGTTGGGTACTGGGGGGATTTAGCTAGGCAGGTGGTTAGTCTCACGTAGACCAGCTGCATTCATGGTTAGCAACCACACAAATACTTTGGAGAGCTTTTTATTACTTTATGGGAAAAATCCAGCAAATCCGTGTATAAATAGAATTAAACTAGGCTTTTGGTCTGTATCATGCTGCATTATTGATTTCAGGAGGCAAGCTGAATCAGGATCACTGGTCATTCTCCTTTATGTGAACCAAAAATTCAATCACCACATTACAACGCTATTGTAACACAAATTGAACTGTAGCCCTTATACAAGCTATAACTGCCCTCAAGTTAGCAGTACTTCATTATAAGAATCAATGGGACACCATCATGCTTAGAAGTAGTGCACAACTATACGCCTAATTTGTTTTTAAATTGAAAATTGTGGACTGCAGAAACACTTAATTTGGCCTAAAATCTAAGGAGAGAAAAATGCTCAAATGCAAGAAATATTAGCGTGATGAAAACTGATATAGGAAACTGAAAGATAAACTTACCTTTGCGAAAACAGATATGCAATAAAACCCTGCCAAAGCCACAGTCTCAAGTCGGCCATTTCCAAGTGTCCAAGCATATTAGAAAAAGCATTTTGGATGGGTCTTCCCCGATGGACACTTGGGTGAAGTTTGTTTTGTCCCTTGTCACGTCTCTGATGGTTTGCCTGCTTTAGGGTTCACTCCCATCACGTCCTGCTGGGCCCTCCCACCATGGGCCAGCAAAGCCAGTAAGATCACACTGATCTTTAGCCAAAGTCAGAGACCAGCTCAAATGCTTAAAACAAAGCATCTGTTGAAGTGACTTCCTGTTGTCTAGAGACAAAGTACCTGGGTAATCACTTTGGAAAAGAAAGATAATCTAAAGGTGTTTGTGATTTTTAATTTGTTCTTAGCCAAGCACTGTTGCGCACCCCCAACCAAAACTCCTGGTGAAGCAAACAGCAAATTTTCCTGAAAAGGACTTCAACATAATGTGTACTCTTAAGCTGCCAAGTACTGGAATAAGTATTAGGAAGCAAGACAGTTCCTGAGGACTACAATGTGGCTCGTGTTAGAGAGGAACTGATAACTGGACATAGACTAGAATCCATATGGCATGTGTACGGCATGCCTTGTATTATAGGTATACACCTCATGTAAAACCTTGAGAAAACTGGGTCCCAGGTTCTTCCAGATGGGAAAACAACATCTAGGACCACCTAGAATCCAGTAAGTGTGTGAGCAAACTTGTTTTCTTTTGAGCACAACTGACGTCCTCCTTCTCATGACCATAGTTTGGTGCACTGGCCTGCCTGTTGACCAGCCCTCAGTACAAGCAACATGTGCCAAACTGACAGTCAAGGATTAACATGACCAAGGATTGCATGCAATGGAGGTTCTGAGTTTACTGTCTTTTACTCAAATAACAGTCCTTTTGGGTTGTACAAACGAATTTTCTCCAATACTCCACACAACCTGAATATGTGCCCTCTTTATCATCTTTATCATCAACAGCGAACATGCAGAAACTATTCCTTTTCACTAGCTAAAGAAAACCTGATTCCCATGAAATTCGCCATGCAATTTTACTGTTTTGTGATCTAACAGAAACTGTTTACTCATTATGATTTTCACCACTGTCACAGCTAATGAAGTCGCGCTCACTTCTGATTTCCAATAAGAACAGAAGTGTTGAAGTCACTCAGCACTTCTGAAAAATCGGGTCACTCTTATTTAGGAACCTACATGTGGATTCAGAAACCCAGCTTCAGGCACATGAGTATGAAAATACTCCAGTCTTGCTTCGCAATGTATTTTGCACCATGTTTTGCTGCCTCAAGCATTCTCCATTTTAAAAAAAGCATCATTTGTCCCCGAATGAACACTAGAGGGAACCTTTGCTTTTTCTGGCTCTAATGGCACACTGCATCTTTGCAACATGATTATCTACTGGCGCTCTAATTATACACTTCAGTGTGAATCCTGTTCTGAAAGACATTCCCTGCAAAACACATTGTTTAGGAGTCAAAGGTTGGGCAGCCACACATTGAAACACTCAGACATGGGGATCTGTCAACTGTATGCATTTAGGGTGCTTGTATACTGCCTGACAAATGCCTGTTGTGCATTACTGAATATGTAAGGTGTAATTATTATTACTGCTTGACAGATCAAGCTTTCATTGACAGGTAACCTCTTCATCTAGAGTTTCTGCAGTACATCCACACCTCCCACATTTTCCAGTTTCATCTCAACTTCCAGCAGTCTTCTGCAGAATTTTTTGTCAAATCAATACTGTAATTTTAGAAGCTAGTAAAAAACATGTAAGGCACAGCACTGAATTACAAATACACTACGAAACTGTTTGTTCTTGCCTTTTTTAAAAAAACAAAAGCCAAAATGACAGAGATTCACGAAATAAACAAAGAAACAAAAACCACGTAGGTAAAAAAAGATACTTACGCTCTCACTCTGAAAAGGGTTTAGGAAGTTTCCACCCATCTCACCGTCATCCCTGGGAGTGCCAGGCTGATTACTCATGCTCATATTACTGGGAGAGTTCTGTTAAACAAGATTTTAAAATACAGGGTAAGCGTTGGAGGTTTCAGTTCATTTTGCAGCTTCACCACGTGTGCCACAGGCATGCCTTACACCATACTGTTGTGCGCTAAGATGCACTGTGCAATGCACTGGGATGTTCAAAGACGAAAAACAAGCCTCTGCAGAGTTCTGCATGATTCAGTCACTAATTTTAGCCTGTGAAGCAACTTCTTCTCCCATGAAGCAATAATTATTTCCCTGCAATTCTTGTTTTCTGGTTATAGCCAGCATCTTCTCCACTGAAGGAGGGAAAAGCTATAAATGTCTGCAGCAGGTACATGAGGTAGCTCTGTCATTACATTAAATCATGAGGTCAAATTCAGTGAAGTCTATGAGCACATGCCTTTACGTATGCGACTTACAAATATGTACCTAAAGGCAGACGTATGGATGGATCTGGTCTACACAGACCTTTGCAGCGGCCTGTGCCCGGGGTCTTTGTTCAAAGTTCATTGAAATGCAGTTTCTAAAGTAGTTCACAAGTGTGGTTCAAGTGATAAACCACTTCACCGAGCATGGCTAATACAGCGTGTTTATAGGTAAAAAAGCTAAAGAGATTTAGATAAAAGACTCCTGAGTAACAGCTGGGCACTGGACTGGGCTTGCGAACATTTTCAGGAGGAGCTGTGCTTTGCGATTTGCTTGCACAGAGCACAATGCCACAGTGTTTTAATCTACCTTTCAGTGCCTAGGTGTAACTGAGATGCTAATAAATAATAACAATACAAAGGTTTCTGAAGATAAATTCCTTTTTCTTAAAGAAGTGTTCCTGTACAACCACCCCTGCAATGTTCAGGAAATGCTTTCAAGACTCAGTTACTTACAGAAAGGGTAAAATGAGGTAATTGTCACAGAAATTATCCTAAGTCAATAGTTAATACATGATTATTGTAGACTCTACAATTACTTAAGTTTCTTTACAAAGGTGATTTGTAGTACCCCACCATGCCGGGAGCACGTGTGATTCCTACTTATAGAGGGTTTGTGGGAAAGGAGCAATCAGGGAAAGGAGGGAGTGAAGTCATGAACATGTTATTAAACATTTACATCTATTACAGTTCTTTTCCCCACCCCACCCCAAAAAATTAAATGCAAAAATTGCTGTTGAGATTTTACTTAAACAAATTCAAATATGGTAGGTCACAATAAATTTAATGCAAACCTAGTGCAGTCAATAGGCCAGCCAACAAAACGCAGCTCCAATTATCGCTCTTGATGAAAGTGACCAAATCATAATGGCTATAAAAATCCTAAGTGAATTTGTTCTCTTTTTCTTATGTTATTCTCAGTTGCGATCCTGATACTACATCTGTTAGCACAAAGATTTTTTTATTAAAAAAACCCAAGGTCTTCTGCACTTTGAAAATACTTGCATGCCATCTTTGTTCAGAATCACTAAACTTGCAAGAGGTCAAACTCTGAATGAAAATAGCAACATTTAAGAAAGAGAAAGTCCTCTTAATTTCTTGGGACTTTTCCTCGTAACTACAAAGGCTGCTTATCCTGGTACTCTAAAGATGTGTAGTAGGGTAGTCACTGAACAGAAAATGGGATGGGATAGCTATGACTTCTACTTCTCCATACCATATTTCCTCATGTTCCCCTTTGTAATCATGAAGTCCCATGACAAGCACTGTCCAAAACTTAAATACTGCAACATATTCCACTGTTCCTTAGGATTTACTTGACCTCCAAAGAGAACAAAAAGCCTTGTTCCCCGCTTTACCAAATACCAAAAACTTTTTGCTGCTACATTAGCAGAGTGATATGCGTGATGGCTGTACATACCGTCCTCTTTGCAACGTATTTTGTATGGTTAATGAAAGGCTGCTGTTAGGTTTCCACCATATTCCCCTGAGGGAAGATCATCATTCACAGCTTGAATGGCCAAGTATGTTCATGGGATCAGCTCAGTGTATTTATTTTCAGATATAGGTTGAATATAAAATTAATTACATAAGTGACATGCAGGCACTACTGTTCTTTTATTAGCAACTGAAATGCAACTTGCAGAGTTGGGTCAAGAGCTTTTGCTCTTTTGCTTTCTTCAGTCTAGTTCACTGCTTCTGAAACTGATCCTCAATCGCTGGACAACACGTCCAAAGGCAACTAAAAGCCTAACTAGTCAATTAATATCTGACTATGAAGTTTGCTATCCAGTGAAGTTAGCAGAGCAAATAATCAGGGATCTACAGCTTGAAAATGGTTAAAAACTATTGCTTTAGTGAAGCCAGAGCTATTGTACTTTAAGCACAAATTAATTCAGATAAGTCCTGTTGCCTCTGTTATGCAGGAGGTCATACTACACAAGCGTATCAGTCCCTTCTGGCCTTGAAATCTATGAATATAAAGTTTAAAACCCACTAAGGTCTTGTCACATTTATTTTATATGATGCTCCTGCTCTTTTGTTCATTCCTGGGGGAATTTACCCCTATTTTATCTTGCTCTGTGTAGCACAAAGCTTTGAAATTCTGCTATCACTACAGTATGCCAGCCCCTAAGGTTCAAATTCCTAACATAAATGCTTTTATAGCAACTCCCCTGGGGTGCTTTTATGGCCAGTACGGGCTCTAGCATCGTAGCACTAGCTGAGTTTTTCCAAAGCAAGTATGTCTTTGATGCCTGCACAAATTCCAGGGGCACTGCAAGAAACACTTGTTATTAATGTTTATTTAATATGCATAATTTCAGATAATTTACTTCCTCCATCTCAATCTACTTCCTAAAAAATTCATGCTTTGCCATTCAGCCAATTAAATTAAAATGTTCTCTAGAAAACATGGCTCTGAATTCTGTGAGCTGTACTGACTTTACCAAGACTGGATTAATTTTTTTCATCTCCTGGGAACTGATAATGAGCTCCTCTAATACGCATTTGAATCCAGTGAAGTCCTGTGCCTGGTCAGCTCTGGTTCCTCAACACAGGACACACATGGACCTGTTGGAGAGGGGCCAGAGGAGCCACAGGAATGATCAGAGGCTGGAACAGCTCTGCTGGGAGGACAGGCTGAGAGAGTTGGGGTGTTCAGCTGGAGAAGAGAAGGCTCCAGGGAGACCTTACTGCAGCCTTTCAGTGCTTAAAAAGGGCCAATGAGAAAGATGGGGACAGACTTTTTTGCAGGGGCTGTTGTGATAGGACAAGGGGTGATGGTTTTAAACTAAAGAAGGAAGACTCAGGCTGGACATGAGAAAGAAATTTTTGACACTGAGGGTAGTGAGAGCCTGGCCCAGGTTGTCCAGAGAGGTGGTGGATGAACCATCCCTGGAGACATCCCAGGCCAGGCTGGACGGGGCTCTGAGCAACCTGAGCTGGGTAAAGATGTCCCTGCTCACGGCAAGGGTGGCACTGGGTGAGCTTTGAAGGTCACTTCCAACCCAAACCGTTCCGTGATTCTATGATTCTATGATTCTATGACTTGAGCATCTAGCAACGCACACCCCAAACTGTGAGAACCTTTGATGAACAATTTCCGTCACTGGAAATCTACTTGTAAAAAAGCGAACTGCAAGACTAGCTGCTGATTTGTACAGGGAGATGGTTGCCTCAGCAAGAATAATCATGGTAACTTGTACAAAACTGGAAGTCAGCCACATAATTTTCCATGCATCAACCCCAAAAAACTACTATTCCTTGCAAGCAGAACTTTTCCATTCAAGTTTCAAAAGCATGTATACTACAACCTACCTGAAATTACCAGTGCAGCCCACACAGGCTGCCTATTGGGCACTGCTGCTCAGAAGATATTAAAAATATTTACATTCAAATATTTAAATTTAAGTAGCTATTTAAAAGCTATTATATGTAACAGTGTTACAGGACAACTCTGTTACTTCCAAAGTAAAAAGCAATTTTCTTTTAGCTGTTTGAAAAAGACATGCATTTGACGTGATGATTTCCATGAGTTATTTATTACCATTAACAAAATTTCAGGAAAATTTTTAGATCAAAGTTTCCAGAGCTGCTAATACTTGTATTAGCACATATACTGATACTTAATACCAGTGGGATTAATAGAAGCTTTTAAAAATAATCCTATGGCACATTTTGTTTTTTTTCCTATTGCATTTTGCAATAAAAGCACTGAATGAAATGATGGTAATTGATTTACAAAGTGCTGGACGCTTATTATCTCAGTGGAGACTTTTATTGAATCCTTCACTG
Source organism: Columba livia (assembly GCF_036013475.1). Classification (NCBI taxonomy): domain Eukaryota; kingdom Metazoa; phylum Chordata; class Aves; order Columbiformes; family Columbidae; genus Columba; species Columba livia. Next base: position 77,375,464 of record NC_088642.1, read on the forward strand.
CATCCCTAAGCACAGCACAACTAAGGGAACACGGTCACTTCAAACCACTGTTTTACTTTTTGCAAAACCTGAAAATGTTGGAGATTTTAAAAATGAACAAAAATATAGGATTGCTATAGATGCTGCTGAGGTCAATTTTGCTCAGGACACGTTTGCTGAGGTCCTTCTCTCCAGGAACGATAACACGCTGAGCACACTTCACAGGCTGCCCCAGTGCCACGCTGCCCAGCCAGGACACCACAACCCGTGGAACCGTACAGGACTCATGCCACTTCATCAATACCAAATAACCTCATTAATTCTGAATTAATGATGATCACATATGCAGTGGCTTTATATTTATGGAAGAAGTGATACATTCAAGCACAATATTATTCTTGAAGATGCAAAACCCCTGCAGGTTAAACTCACTTTCATTTCCGAGTACTTAATGGCTGTCATACCAAAATAGTGCTTCTGAAACTCCTTCTTAGTCTAGCTTTTAGAAATTTCTACTAATGATTAAGATATTAACATTGTCTTACAGAGATAAAAGCAATCATGCAATGAATAAAAGTAATGTCTTAATGACATTTCCCCAAATTTACATTTAACTATAATTGATTATTAGAACTATATTAATTTGTCTTAACAGTGTGGAAGATTATAAGGTGATCAATCAGATTATGAACTGGATATAATCAATGACATTCACTAATACACAATATTATGGAGTAGGGAATATATCTACTTATAATTCCTGTTGATTATATTGGATTTTAATTTTCAATTAGTACTAATTCTGTCTGCATAGCATTCAAGGAGTTGACAAGCAGAAACATGGATTCATAATAAAAAGATTCATAACAAAGAAAGTATGTTTACAGTAAACATTCTAAAAATTCCAAATATCTGATTAGATACTCACTTTGGAAATACTGTCCATGTCTCCTGAGCCTTAAATTAAAACAGATAATTATTCAGTTAGTTGTGAGCTGAAATTAATCTAGTAATTTTTTTATAGTACAAATATAATGCAACAGCAATATTTTAAAACATAACCAACCATGTGTCATCTCACTTCCTTCCCAATGTCTCTCTTAGTAGAAGTTTACAGTCAGTGTTGAATGATTTAATTCCTTTGTCTGTGTACACGCTTGGTATAAGGAGTGAGAAAACAATGAAGGACACACTCCTGATCTGCACCAGTTATTTGGGTGGCGCCTTTTCAGGATGAGACAGACCAGCACAACTTGAGAAACCATCTGTCCAGCCTCCCTGTCCCATTAGCAACGGCAGCGTGCAGGTCAGTCAATTAATTTGAGGTATATTCACCTACGGGAAATGATGCTTTAGCTGGAGAAATAAGAAGAAAGGCAAAAACATGGCTAAATAGTAAAAGCTGATATTCCTGAGGAAAAAAAATAACTATCTCTAAGGTCGGCTAGGAGGGTTTCATCAACGTCTTTACTCCCAGAAGCAGAAGCCTACTACTGAAATCGGCTAAAATGATACCAGCTTCGATGTATTAGAAATATGGATGATGACAGTATCTTTCAGAAATAAAACAAATTATCCTGAGGACTAGATTAACAGAAACCAAATAAAATTAACTATAATGAGTGAAAGACTATTGAAAAGATTTTTTTTTCACATGCCGTAGCTCTCACTCAGGTAAAGTGAAGAATAAAGAAAACGTAACTTTAGGATGGAAAAAGCATTTTTAGCAACAAGAGATGGTAAACAATTCTCGTCATCTGTTTTCAGGAAATACAAACTTTAGAAGAGCACTGAATAAAAACTAGAAGGAAGGATACCAGAGAAAAACAATCAAGAAAAGGCAGTTGTGGGAGGAGACTAAAAAAGCTGACTTTACCTAGCCAGGGAAATCAAGGCTGAGAAGGAATGTGATTTCTCTATGTAAATACGTGAAGAATCATTTTACCATGGCCCAAAGGATAAATTTTGTTGGAAATCAGAAAAGATTTCTTTCTAACGATCAGACCTATGAAGAGATATGCAGTAGAAAGGTTGTGGTCAAAGAAGTTGGAGAAGTTCAAGATGGACCCTGAGCAATTTATCCACCTGATTATGAGACACAGCTGCCAACTGCAGCACAGAAATGAACGCGGCAGCTCTCTCCCAGTCCTCCTCTCCTAAAACAAATCAGGTTCCAGTTCAGATATGAAGTTACCCCTAAAGGCAGTTATCATTAATTTGACTAAGCACATCACCATTTTCACTGCAGAAAAAAACAATACTAGGTGCATATAAAATCCTTCCATAACTGTTTCAGTCTTATTTTTTCTTTTAGCTAAGAAACAATTCTCAGGCTATAGAAGTGACAGGAAAAGATGTGATTACCTTTTACACAGTGTATTTGAATGTAATGTGCATCATTATTAATTAAAGTAACAATCCATTTTAGGATTGTAACATGTAAAGAATGGCTGTAAAATCACAAGGTGTCTCTATGCAAAGTAATCTAGGAATTTCGGGGACATGCTTTGCTAGAAAAAAAGATAATTCTATCAGGAGATAGATGCCTACTGCTGAATTTCAATCATAGAGAAGATGTCTGCTGAATGAGGCTGGATGGCTCAGCTTTTTTCCTCACCTTGGCATAACCTCTTTGAATTTCTCCTTTCTTACCTGTTTATACTTTCTGTCTCACAACCTCCACGTTTTGGGCCAGAAGTGATGGATCTCCACCCACCATGGAACTGAATGGTATGGAGTTTAGTTTGGCCCATGCCTGTGGTGGGAGGTGACAGAGCTCTCCTCTGGGGACAGAGGAGAGGGGAACATTGGTAGCTTGCCTGACCTGCAACTAGCTCCCTTGGGTTTCTCCCCATGAAGGAAAACGCTGCTCAGCAGGGTGTTGCTGGTGTCCTCTGTGGGCACTGGACCGGCTCCCAGATGAGATGGTGGACAAGGGCGACAGGAGACCAGAAGACTTTGCAGGAGTCTTATTCAGAAGAAAGAGACCAGAAGACTTTGCAAGCCTGAAGTTCTCCCCCGTTGCTGCCTGCACAACCAACACCCCTTGGTGCAGGGAGAAGTGAAGAACACAAGACAAGAACCGCATTCACAGCCACTGCCCTGGTGTTAGGGTGTGACCAGACATAAACGCAAGGTATTTATTTACCTTGCAGGTATGGAAGAGGAAGGTACACATGCAATTCATCTAGCTGCAGCCTGTTTCTTAAATCCCTTTTAAGTGTCTATCATCCTTCCAGCAAAGAGGAAGAGCAAAGACTCTGCCAGGACAGTGAGGAGATATAGCAGTGTGTGTTTTGCAGAGTTGTGTGAGGCTTCTCCTCTAGATACGAGTCCTTCAAAAATCAGAGTATCAAACATCAAACAGGACGCTCCTCCTCCGGCCTCTGTGTACCCTGACAAGAATTCATGTTCTTTTGGGTGGACTAAAACAGGCACCTGTCTGAGGCTGCTAAAGGCGATGGAGTAATAGTACTCGACAGATATGTGACTAATTATAGAACAAATGAGGACATCAGTATGTTGGGATAAAAACAGTTTAACACATGCATCAATATATGCAATAACTTACTTCTGGGTAATTGATAAGAACATGCACTGCCACGTCACAATGAGACCTTCCCAGAATTTTAAAGAGGAAGAGACGTAGATAAAAATGGTTCTTAAACCTTCATCTCCACACTACTGTGACGGTATGCTTTTAGAGGCGTTTTCATCAACTAGATTAAAACTATATCCTCTTATAGAAATAAAATATAGTATTTTTCTTCCAGAGCTACATTATGTGTACCAACTCACATGCTTCACAAGTGTCTTGATACTTATTGATGTATATACAGCTTTTTCAGCTTTTAAAATATTTTTACATACAGTCTTCCACACAACTCAGAGAACTAGTCATAGAAAATAGCATTAGTCATTGAAAATTCACACTGTTTGTAATATTTACTATCATTACCTAATGATCCGTTCATATGATGTGAATCCATTCCACCCAGTCCACTCATAGGTCCATCTGACCCTGGCCCCATTGGAAACTACAAAAGGATCAGACACGAAAAATTGGTATTACTGATCAATTTTTTGGTAGATAATCTAATTAAAAAAGAAATCCTCAACAAATTTTTTTTTAAAAAAGGAAAAATGCACAGTCCCAGCTCTGAACGTTGCAGATCTAGTGCAAGTCCTTCACATGAAGACTGCAAAAACATCATTCTTTTTGTTCACTTTTTCTAATGCTACCTTCATGGTTTTTGGAGACTCTCACCTCTGTAGGCTGGAATACAATTTAGGAATAATTTATTATTTACTTAAACACTTGGTGCATAACTTTGAAACTTGCTGGTGCTGACCTATCTCTACTCCCATTGAAGTTACAGGGAATTCTATAATTCTCTTCAATAAGCATGAGCAATTTCCATTCAATTTCAGATATTAACATTAAATTCATTTCTTCAAAAACATGATGGCATTAGCATTATAGAAGATTTTCTACAATTCACTGTGCAATGATTTAGCAATATCTGAATATCTGTATTTTTAATTCTGCTGGCTCTTTTTTCAAATGGCCTATAATATGGATCATAATTAAATGAAATATGATTATAATCAGAGAAATACAATTAAACTGAAGGCACAGATTAAAAACAGAGAAGAAACAAGTTCTACCTAAGAATCCAGACTTTTGTCAGTTCTAGAACTACTGGTTTAGGCTAAAGTAGTCATCAGTTAACTAGTTAATTAGGCAAATACTTAAATGTTATCAATAGGTCTCATTCTTAACATCCCATTTAGATAAACAGGGAAGTTTGTTTCTTCTTAGACGTATTAATTTTATTATTTTTTACAGAACAGCAGGGCAACATAATACTGAGTCACTTTCAGCAATTTTATCCCGCCTTTTCAGGGGTAGATACTTTTTTATAACAGAAGTCTGAATCCCTCAGAAACTAATGCTTAGTGGCAGCTCCTGCGATGACATCCTACCACACAGAAGTCTGTTGCCCCCAAGATCCACATGCACAAGCTTCTTAGGCCTTTTCCATGTAGAAATGTATGCTCCAACCATTACTTGGCAGGCATTGGCATGATTGATTTAGGAAAAATCAAGAAGTACATGGTGGGGGGGAGCAACTGAAGTGACACCCATATAAATGGAAAACTTAAAAGTATTAATGATATGTGATGGAAACATAGTGTTTGGATAAAAAAAGGCTGTATAATTCAAAGAAATATATAACTAGTCATATTTACATTAGGTCTGTTGGGTCCAGGTGGTACTGCATTCATTAAAGTGTACATGTTGTCTCCAGAGTTGGTGGAATCTGTAATAAGAGATTATTTTAGTGCTAATATATACCTTTCAATAAAACTACTCACCTAATACATTTCCTGTCATTTTATTAATATTATTTCTGTGCCTGAATCACTGATACACAGTGGCAATATAATGGAAGATTTCATTCCCTTTCTATCTATTGCTACCACACAACAGAGCTATGAAAAGAAATAATTGCAAGGGTCCCTAAGTGACTACTTCTAGACCGTAGTTTTATGTATGACTGTTAAAAGGTTTATAAATCACCAAGTATCTGTAACTATTTAATTCCATAAACCCTTTTCCTGCAGTTCCAAACCGCTTCACTCATCTTCAACAGTCTCTATAAAACAAGAGTTTCTTTCTTATCAATACTTCCTGCAATTTTTTTTTAATCTGTAATAAATGATAAACAGCTTCTCGTTAAACAGACTGAAAGCTGGTATAGAGAATCACATTTTTTATTCTCATTCATGTCAGTCTTTGATTCTGGATATATCTAACTATTCAGTCGAACACTGTGCAAAGGCCCTTGCTCTAAGGGCAGCTGTAACTGACGCATCCTCACGGTACAGCGTGGTGCAACATTAAAAAAAACCCTGAGCCCAAACCCAACAAAACCACCCTGGCACAGCTCGATGCCTAAGGCGCTAAATTCTGCCAGGAGTTTCACGTGGGCTTGCCAGATGTTAGCACAGCTGTATTGCATCTCAGACCTTTCCCTCCAATCAATGCACATGAACTTTCAGGTGGAGCACCTCCAGGGTTGGAATGCAAGATTTAATTAACAATACACAGAGAAGACAACCCACATAACTCTTCTGGTTGAACTTAAGAGACCAGCATCTAAAAACCATTAGTAGATACAAATTATTCATTCTGATCTCCAATTTATCCCCACTGCTAACACACACGAAGTCTTATTAACACCCTTCATCAATATTTGTAAGAAACAGAAGTCAAAAAATGTAGCAGATAGTAGGCAAATTAGGCAGAAACCTTTCCCAAGGGAACCTGACAAGACATAGGCCATGTAATGAAAAAGCTTACTGAGAGGAGAATGACCTAAGGGAGGTCTAAATACATCCCTAAGAGGACAGCATAATTTAAAAAATATTGTCAACTCTGGAAAATCAGTACTTCTATGGTATCTGCAAAAAGAATAAAGAATACCTTAGTTCTCTACACCTCCTCCAAAAGACCATTCCATCTCTTTGAACCAAGAATTTTGAGATGAACAACATACGCGAAAAAACATTGCTGACCTGTAATTCCTCTTCCAAGACAAGGTGACGTGGGACTTCTGAGACAGAAGTAGTACAAGAAGAAAGCCAAGACCAGACTGAAATGTGCTGGAACTGGGAATGTGGCCTGACCTAGCACAAGAATGTATTTGTACACACACTGGGCAGTTAAGATCAAGGTCTCTGTCTATTCCTTAATCTTTCTGAGACAGTTTTCTAAGCACTAATTAATTTTGATGAGTAAATAATTGCACTATATGCAGAGCACAATGTATAACCACAGCTTTCAAATACACTGTTTAAAGAAGAGGAGGAACAGAAAGCTTATAGCCTAAAGTTATCAAAGTAAAATTAGCATGTAAGAAGTTATTTTTCATGTTCAATGAGGTAGGCAACAAGTTCTTTAACCACCAGATCCTTTTGCAACACACATCCCTGGCTCTCCGCATGTTCTGCTGCCTCATGTCAAAATACACATGGGCCAGTTGGGTGACGGGAACACCTCAGAGCTGGTCTGGCTCAGAGGCAAGTAAACACCTTTGCAAAATTCTCAGGTGGCCAAGCGTTTTCATACTTTGGAAAATAGACCCTCAAAAGATCTTTGAGTCTCTATACCAAAAATGGGAACAACTGTCAGCAGAAACTTTATTTGACCTGCACACAGACAGCCTAACGTGCCACAACCGCAGGGGCAACTACTTTCAAAAGTGCAGCCTGTCCCTAAGTTTGTTTTATGTTAAAAGAGACCCTAACTTTTGAATGCCAGCTTGCACTAATTTCCTTTTTCACTGATGATATGAACAGGGAAGACCTACTCAGTATCTTAGGTTGAATTTTTTAAAGCGCTCGAGTTGTATTTAATGAAGATATTATATCAGTGCAAGCATTTTCATGGCCAGTTAGGAAACCTCCCTACCCTTCTGTGCCATAGAGAACAGCAACAACATGTAGGACATAAGCACTGAGGAACTGTAACATCACTGGGGTGAATGTTGGTGAAAGTGAGTTAGAAAGGCAGAAACTGGCCAAAAGGAGTAGCTATTGAATACTGGGTTACACAAAATGTAATAAGTTTCATTTTAGCAGATTTCTGAGGATATCCATGGCGAAGGACAGCATCCTCCATGTCCTGCAGTTCCATTTTCATATCAGAATCTTTGACGACTATTGATGGAGCGAAATACTTACACCTAGTTGACCATCTTTAAGCTAGCTAGCCATCCTGGATCCTTACATCCTCCTCGTTTCCTCAGACCTTAGTAGGAATGTGGCCAATCTTTTGCATGGACAAAATCTCCATGCAGACTCAGTTTCAAGATACAGACCATGTTCCTTGGGGAAACAACATGGTAGTTGAAGTTCTGGGAACAGATCACTGGTAGGACATGGTGATGGCTCCTCCAGGGCCTCACTCCTCCATTACACGTCAGAGGAGAGCAACATGTCCAGCATCACCCTCCTGCCTGTCAAGACACCAAGCTGTGGGATGCAGCACATCGCTCAAAAACCCCGTCAGTCAGATCGATCCCTTAAGATACTACAGGGAAAGTTTTGGGCTATGAAGATGATTAGAGGCCTAGAGCACCTTTCTTATGAGGAGAGACTGAGAGAGCTGAGTGTGTTCAGCCTGGAGAAGAGAAGCTGAGACGGGATCTCATCAATGTTTATAAATATCTTGAGAGTGGATGTCAAGAGGATGGTCCAGGCTCCTTTCAGTGGTGCCCAATGATAAGATGAGGGGCAACGGTCACAGACTGAAGCACAGAAGGTTCCATCTGAATATGAGGAGAAACTTCTTTACTTTGAGGGTGCCAGACACCCAGAACAGGCTGCTCAGAGAGATTGTGGAGTCTCCTTCTCTGCAGACATTCAAACCCGCCTGGACATGATCCTGTGCAACCTACTCTGGTGACCCTGCTTTAGCGCGTGGGTTGGACTGGATCATCTCCAGAGGTCACTTCCAACACCAGTCAGTCTGTGATTCTTTGATTCACCAGATTCATAAACCTCCTGATTTCCAAACTGGTGGAATTGTCCCAAAGAACATTAGCAAAAAAGAAACCAAACCCACCAAAAAAACCCAACAAACAAACAAACAAACAAACCCACAACAAAACTAACAAACCAACAAAAAACAAACCCAAAGACTGTGACTTCTTTCGTTTTTAACTTGCTGAAATTGTGCAAGAAAACATGGGCTCAAAAGCCAGAGAAATGAGTTGCTCTGAACTGCAGAGATACAATGCTTTGTACCACAACACAGCAGGGAATTAGAGTGAAGTGCAGTAAAAGAACTGATATAGAGAGCATAAAACCAATAAATTATCATTATCTGATTCTTTATGAAAATCAAAGTCTGAAAAAGAATTTGTGCACTTCCTGAAATTGCTTATATTTTATTATTTCTGAGTATATTTCAATACCTGCAGGACTAGGCATGATAGGTGTTCCTGGCGGCCCTCCACCTCCTGGAGGACCCTAGAGAGAGCAGAAAACGTCAGTTAGCATGAAAGGAAAAAAAAACGCAGTAAAAAATCAACATAATACAACTAAAAGAAATATCGTTACTCTGGTATAAACATGCACTTTTTCTGATAAACTAGCGAAACAGCTCATCACAGATTAAGACAAAGTAACTGGTCAGCAAGCTCCAGCACACACTCCTAATGTACGGAGGGACCCAGACACTGGAATACCCATTAGTCAATAACTCTGTGTCATGCTGTGAGTCAGACAAGAGAAATACTTGGAGTAGGGCCTAAGACAATTATATCTAATTCCCTCCACCTACTTCTATTACCTCTGTTTTTTCAGTTGGCATTTCTGTTTTGTTGTACTCTGTACACAGTCAATGGATGAGGAACCAATATTTGCTAAGCATAAAACAAGGGGGTGTCCTATGGGGACAGAACAGCCTAGTCACCTGAAGAAAGTTCTCTTTTTGGGCAGATTTGGTATCTCAATGCAATAGGCATCTTAATTCTGTCTGTATAATATCCTAGGATTTTTGAAAATAACATCTGTATACATAATTTCTTCTCAAATTAATGCCAAAAGGATTAAAAAGGTCAGGATAATGGGGGGTACAGTCATATCACTTGCCTAGACTGCTAAATGAAAGATTTGAAAAAAAAGTAACCCCATCAAAGAACTCGTGTTTTCTTAGTTTCAGATTATTCTGAGTTGCAGATCTGTTTATGACTAAGAACTATACACAAACTGCTCTGGTTGTTGAAAAAGCTTTTTAAGGTTCTTTAAAAAGTTCTCCAAGAATTTTATTCTAAACGTCAAAATCATTTATAGTAAGAACAGAACCGTAATTTCTTGCTGTTATGTTTGCAGATCCACTAATAGTTTTAAGTAACATGAAAAATTACCAACTTCCAGTTTGATAAAAATGTCTGTGTCAATACAAGTCATTAAATATTGACATTCTGTAATAAAAAAATACACAGATTGCTAACATCAGATTATTATTTTCATATAATAATTCATCTTATTATATTTTTATCTCTTTTATTATATTTTAAGACACCAGATATTCTGTTCCAGTCCGGAACATTTTTTCAGTAGCACTGAATGTAAAGGTTTGGTTGTTCTTGTCTGCTTACAAGGACATTGCTGAGATTTGCTGTAATTCACCGAGATATTTTGGAAGGAGGCAGGGAAGTCCTGGCTTTAAAACAATAGACACTGTTTCTTAATGACTTACTTAAAATAGCATTCTCTTATAAAACATTTAGCAATAATACACTAGCAAACACTATTTTCAGATGATCAAACTCAGTCACATATCAGCTTTCTGATTGATACCGCTCCTCGGCAGACTTGTACAAGTAAAATACTTGCGGGGGGAAGTCAGTCAATATACGTATACATCTTTGTCCTTATATGTAACCCCACCTACTAGTTCTTCATCTTGTGGTTCCCCTTGTTTGTGAAATAAGTAAGGTCACCGACCATCTTCTACAAAGTGTGCTAGAACAAAGACTCACTCGACCACGAAACACACAGATCAGCTTATAAAAACCAAGGCGTAATCACAACTTCATACTGCCGGCAGCCACATAGCTTTTTTCCCCCGTCCCGAACTACAACTGAATCAGAAATGAATGGGTTAGGGCTTGCCAAAACTGCCTGAAAGGCCAATTCACCCCTCGGCAATGAGAAATGTCCCCATTGCTGCGGCAGACCTAAAGACTCCAAATTCAAAGGGACCTTTGCATCACATATATGACCCTCCCGGCATCACAGGCTATGAGGGTTTATCCATGTACTTGTGCACTAAGCTCACTAACATGATTTTTAGGCTTATGTATTTTTCAGCACCACATAGATGCAGAAACCACTAGCAGGCATTTATTAGAAAAGATGCTTCACTACTAACTATTGCACTTAATTTTAAATGTGAAATACACTGAAAAAAGGCGATGTCCACTTTTGTCCTAGTAATTTATGCTGGCTGGCCTTTGCTTGATGTGAGTGCACCAAAAGTCCACCACTACAACCTGCACCTTACTTAGGTTTGCTTCTTTAAAATAGTTACCTATAGTATCAAAAAACAACTTCCAAATCAGCAACAGTGATGTTTAGGGTCACTAATGTTTAGGGCAAACCCAACAGAACTGCTTCCCAACAGAGACAAATCTATTAAATTCTGCATTAAAACTGGTTTGGAGATCAGCAGATTTGGACTGTTTCCACTTAACATGTGGCAAAATGACTATTACAGTTATGGACACTTATGAGAATCATAACCTTTTTCACAGTTAATTGTCTAAATAAAGGACAAAATAAATTGCTTTTGTCTAAACAAAATAAGCTCATCCTTAAATACATCATTCAGCTTTAGCTCCTCAGGATCATCTCCCTTACGAAGACTGAAAATAAGAAAAAGATAAGCAGCACAAAAAGATGAAAAAACACTGGTATATCATCCTTGCAGGACCTGCTATTTCCACATTCTGAAATAGCTTTAGGTTTTATGGTGGTTAAAGTCAATGCCCTGCAGTTGTCTGATCTTCAGATGATAAAACATGAAATATCAAGACAGAGGTCTAATGAAACCTGAAGGACCAACACAAGTTTGGAATCCAACTTATGCATACACACAGACATATGTAATTCCCCCTTGTTACTGTGTGATGCTAGTGCTAAACCTGTGTTAACAGCAGATGAAACAATGTACTTTAGAAGAGTATATTAGAAGTACAAATAATGCAAATAGAATAGCAACAACAACAGAGAGTTCAAAAGGATAAACAAAGTTAATCTCTTGGAATAGAGACAAAAATCAATAGTATATACTCCAACAAAACACATTTTGTTGATAGGTAAAGTGTATTTGTTGAATTCCAGAGAGGGTTTACACTTCATGATCTCTTGAAAGACAACTCAATGCTGGGCCCATTACAAAGTTGTAACTATTTCATTCTGAAGTACAGGCTAAGTAAAAACAACGATACCAACTCATCCATAATAAATCAAGACATCATCTGTGAAATGAAGACATAACAGACTATGGAGAAAAAAAGAATTTTCAAGTCTTCAGAAGGTAATGATAAGAATAAAATTTTTCCTTAAGCAACAAGGACCAGTTTATAGATCCTTGGGGAGATAAAAGCTTATGCTAATTCTTCAGATGTTTGTTGGTTTTGTTTTTTTCTGAAGTTCAGAAACTCATAAACAGTATTGTGTTACCAAAAAAAGCTATGGTTTTGTGTCCTTTATTATTGAAGACAATGTATTGTATTCATTACATAAATGTTTGCTGAAATAAAAGAGCACTCAGGGCAATTTTGACCAGACTGATAATGATTCTAGTGATGGAAATCAACATATGCACCATAGATGGAAGAAAAAAACTTAAGCAGAGATCAGATGTTCAGTTCTCAACCAATACACAAGGGTTCTTCTTAACATCTGGACAGCTATTCCTTTGCCTATATAAACAGCAACATCTATTCTGATAAGCAAATACACACAAGCGTACTTACTACATAGTTCCCAGGAGATGCTGAAGAATAAGGTATCTGTAACATCAACAGAAACAAAACAGTAATTTCTTCTGCATTGAGATGAGGTCCACACACACATTTATGTACAGCTGTACGTTAACATTTGTTTAATTTATTTCAAAGAGACAGAAAAAAACACCTTTTCAACAACTTGCCATTTTATGTTCAAGTCCTAAACTAGCAATATAGACACAAATAAAATTTAACACCCACTATTTCAAATACAAATATTTCCATTTAAGATTTGTGTGCCCTGGTAGCCACTCTAATGAAATTAATATGAATAACATAATTCACCAATTTATATGTCTGTAGGCTGAGGTCTAATATCTCCTCTCCATTGTTTCACAATAAGTGAGACAAGCATTCTTAGCAGCAAGATCACTTTTTTAAGATACCAAGTTACAAGGTCTAGTACAAATCCAGCTCTTGCACCTACTACCAGAGTCTTCTTATTCTTATTGGGGAGCCACAATGAAATCTATAAATATCTGCAGTCTACAGTAAAACATTAAGCTGTAAGATTATTAAGGTAATATGCTTCATAAGCTTTACAAACATGAGCAGCACATGCTTGCATTTAAGTCAATAGGATTTCAGAGTCATCCCAAGCACGGACCGAATCTTTATGTTCATATATATACTTCATTTTGAATAAAATCTTGACGATAAAAGGAAAAGCAACTCTTCTTTCACCCTAGAATTATGCAACTGTACTGTCAAAATACAAAATTATTTTGTAGCATAAACATCTTCCATGATTGTATGCAACTTGACAGTCAACTCATTTTTACAAAAAGAGCTATTACTGGACTTCTCAATTAATTTCATAGACTGAAAATATTTCAATTATCAGTTGAAAAATAACCTAACATCCATTTAATTGACTACACACAAAAGAAAACTGGGGAAAAGTTTCCTTTTTTTTTGCCCAGTTGTCATTATTTGAATTAAAAAGTCAAAACTGAGAACAACAGGAAGAACCTGGCCAGTCTGTGATGCTAGGCTGATCTTATCCAACTGCAAGTGATAAAAAAAGACACATTTTCATACTAATGATGTATGATCACTAAATGAAAATGAAAAAATTACCTTTGAGTTTCCTGAAGAAATACCAGACACCGTTGTCCATGTGGGATGCCTCACTGACATCCTCCTCCTTCAACCTGCTATTGTACTACCTCACTTTGTAGTTGTGGCAATGAAATTCAATAGAGTGCATTGCTTTTTACGAAAAGCTTATAAAAATGGCCGATGTCTTGCAAGCAATTGCCCTATGATTCCATGTTCCCTAGTTAAGAGCAGCAAATGTGCTTTTGTTATGTAAAATATGAGCACACATTAAGCTGTATCTTAACAAGCTGTGATTTCTGTAGAGCTTGCTGGCCAGATAGTGTTGACCTACCTCATCTTACCTGCGTTAAAGGAAGATAAAATATATTTTAAATATACCTCAAAATAACCTTTGTGTTATGGATGTGCTGTAACTGATGTAAAGATGCAGAACATGATAGTGTGATTGTGAACAGAGCTGATATTTACATGTCAATCAGCACTCCGTTCAGATGTGCTCCTTGCTGTACCTGCTCTGTGTTAGGGTTGCATGGAAAAACATAAAGCACGCAGTATTTAATTTATTGAATGAAGTGGAATTTTTTTGCTATTGTATTGATGAGAAATACTTCCCTAAATATAAGATGATGTCTAATATATTTTAAATATTTACTTACAGAATTGGCATTGGTTGGGTTTGGCCAAGGTCTACCACCCCCAGGACCCCTGCAACAGAAGAAGAAAGATGAGACATAGAACAACCTCCAACTTCTGACCAGCTGGGGAAGCAAATCAAAATAATCTGTTTCCAGAATAAGAAAGGAGTTACTTTTTTCAAATTCAAGCATTTATAAACTATAACTACGTCAAGCTATAATGCTACCGCAAAATGCTCACTGTTGCACTACTGCTTCCATTTAATCAGTTTATGACTTGATTAAGTATTTATTATTATGACCCTGCCACTCACATTTAAGACTCATTCTGGTACTTCTGTACTTTCGGGATGGCATCACAAGTAGTCCTTCCCCACCATCCACACTGACACAGGCTGTGCTGGACATGGAGCAGTTTTGTGTCGGTCCCAAACTCTTTTAAATTTGCCAGTCATCCCCCTTTTAAATTCCCAATGGAACAATTTGAAAGACATTGCAAATTTGTGTTTTCTTGAAGTTCGTCCCTTCTGTTCATGAAGAATTTAACTCTGTGTTACATATACGCCATATATTAATGTGGCACAGAATTGTTGGAAAGAGTAAAAAACAAGTTTGCAAATTCTTTAAGTTCTCACGAGGAGTGTTTTAACCTATAATCTGTTGCCCTTTTTAAAAAATACTTGGAGGAAGTATGAGACATCTCATGAAAAGTCTACTTACGGTATGGACAAAGTCAGAAAGCTACTAAAATGTAAGTGTAATTTCATTCATAGCAATAGTACTCCTGCTTGCATAATTCAGTACCTTCCTCAAGAATTGAAAATACATGTATTTGTTGAGTATGGATCTAGAACACTGTAAGTATAGTAATGTTTCATCAGTGGAAGTGAAGGTAGTACTTTATAAATGCTTTGGAAAAACCTATTTTTAAAAAAAAGCCACAAAAAGTATGTTCCTAAAACATGTATCTGATAATAATAACAGTAAATCTCATGTACTAAAAATTGAAAACATGCCATTTTATACATACACTTAAAACATATGTTTAGATATGTATCTAAAGCCAGTTTACTACTTGACTAAGGCTACATTATCTCCACAGAAGTCACAGAAACAGGAAATTTATCGTACAGCAGGAAAAACGGAAACTTCATGCTTTTCGGACATTCCCATCACTCTCGTCCCCGATGGCGCACACATGAAGTGGCAGCTCCCCAGCACGGGACAAGAGTGTTCCATTGGCAGGAGAGCTGTCTGACGAAGCCACCGCCAAGGAGACATCAGACAGGTATGAAAAGCAGACAGGAATGGGGAAAGGAAAAGAAGAAAAACTGTGCAGACAGAGCACGTTTTTCCTCACGACTCGCTGTTATTTTAACATCCTCACTCTGAGCTGAGCACTGAAAAATAGCGCGGTGCTCAGGCTTCGTCTTTTAACAGTCCCGAGGGAACTAAGCCATACAGGAGGTAAAACCTCCATGTTTACAGTCATAACATCTCAATAACCGTAATTATTCCTGGGAGCACTAGGAACTCGCAGTTATTTATAAATAAGATGAAGTCACTTTTTGAAGGCCCTGACAACTGAGAGGCAGATGACAAAACTTTCACATTTTAAATGGTATTTTGGCTTCATTGGCTTTAGAAAAGCAACATTAGCCACCACACCTCACCAGACATGGCAGTGATTTAAATACAGAGAAGAAAGCAGGCTTTGTTAATGAGTTCAGGAAGGTCCCTACCTATTTTAAAGCCTTGCAAAACTAAATACTATTGAGTAGATAAGTTGCTTGAGGGATCTAATATGCAATTTTATTTTTTTTAGGACACTGTTCAGGAAACCATAAAGGTATTAGCTCAAAAATCAGCTGAAATAAATCAAGTGGAAATTGATTTATTTCTGCTCACATTACTTTTGGGTGGTTGGAAAACAAAAATGCAGGTGAGGGTCTTTTCTGCCTTATTCATTGAGAGGAAGGGAGGCAAAGCAAGGAAAGGGACTCATACTACTCATGCTCCTCAGGTCAGATATTTAGTAATTTCTCCTCTGCTAATGATTATAAGGTGAAATATTAGTGTGGGTTGGTTTGTTGTTTTTTTTTTTTTCCTATCTAAAATTTGTTCTTTTTTTCTATGTACTATGTTTGGTTTAGTTGATTCCATTTTTCAGAGAAATGGGGAATATTTGTAACAACACTGGAAGTCTGTTTTCACCCCACACCTCTGCACTCGTTTGTGTTACATTATGTAAGATGAATACAGATACATCTAGCAAAAAGCATCAAATGGAAAACATCTGTGATGACGCCACAGATTACTCTGAACGACAGAGATACTACAAGGTGGACTCAGCTGCATGACTGGCTTAAGCCACAGCAACATGGACATTTAGACAGGCCTTATGGGGAGACTGGGAAACCCACCTTTCATCTGAAAAACAGTTGGAATTTACAAATTTACTGGAAGCCGTGGACAGCTCTATGTATAGACTTAGAAAACACTGTAGCAGGTTCTGCTGGAAAGCCATATGGTTTGTGTGGAGCCAAATGTTGTTTGCTTATAAAACACACACTAGAAAAAAGCTACCTGCAACTTTTTTCAATGCAATTTTTTTGCCTTTTATTGATTGTTTATTTTGGAAGAACCAGCAGAGTCATAAAACATTATTATTAATGTACCAATGCCAAAGCAGAGTAATTTATGAAGTGTCTATCACTGTGACTAATTACAGCTGCACTTTATCCTTTAACTTAGTCCTATAGCATTGATCCCAGTACTTTAAAAAATACAGTCTGAAATTTCAGTTTCCCAAGGGCCATGTATATTCAATCAGGAAATGAAACATCTAGACAGAAGTTTGTGAATTGAAGTTAAAAAACAAAATCACACTTTTTTCTTTTCAGGCATGACTGAGATATTTTCAGCGCCTGAGACAGCACAGCAGGACATGTGGGCCATTAAAAACTACCAGTGAAATTTAACACTGCTCCCTAAAATTTGCCATTTTGTTGCAAAGAGGGCATTTTCCCACAAAGAAATAAAATCTTACTTAAAAGTTTCAACTTAAAAGCTTCTACTTTAAATAAAAGTTATTTTTAAGAAGAACACAGGATATGTAATCTAATAAGCAATTTTTTAGCGGTACTATATTTGTGCAGAATATGCTCCTAGACTGAAATACTGTCTATAAGCTGTCAAACTGGTTGTTGCCATTTTTGACAATAAAGAACACCTTTTCCTCCAGAAAAAATGTAAAATTATATTTGGCAAGTATTCTGCTCTTAAACAGAACAGCTTCCTTTTGAGCTTTCACAGGGGAAAAGACAGATTTTAAAAAGGCAACTGTTTTTGTAGAGTGCTCGTTTTTATATTTTAACATTGCCGAAAGTAAAAAAATATTGAACGCTGAAAAATTTAAACGTAAGAAAAGGATATGGCTATGTAAAAACCAATGTGTGTTCCTGTAAGATTTATGAATAGTTATCCTGTTTCATAGAAATGTAAGTACACTAAATCACTTACACTGTTATTTCTTAGTGCTACGCATTAGATAAAATACAAGGGATAACACATAGAGTGCACTTAGCGCAGCCAGGTCCATCTATTGCTACTGCCCACACGTTATCCTTGGATGCACTCTGACTGATTCCAAATGCTGGAATTGACCAGATAATGAGTCTTCATTAAGATTTCTGCATCACGACAACTTTGACAGCCGTACATTTACAGTAAGAAAAAAGCCTAATGTTCTGGAAATACAGTTAAAAAAACCTCAGACCATAGTAACTGTTTCATTTTGCTTTTGATCAGTATATGTCACTTCATTTGACAGAGGAAAAAAATTATCAGTTTGATGGTGAAAAAATCATTAATGTAGTAAGACATGGAATAATGGAGCTCCTTACAACAGCCTGTGATTCAACACCTAGCACAGGTCAGGATACGCTAGAGCATAATATTCCAGTAGTAGCATTTTGGACTCTATTATGGCTTTAAAGTGAATTATAATTTATAATAAGCAAATGGACAGTATGAAGTCTTGTTCAAAACCAAGAAAGCGTATTCTGTTCCCGCTGAGCTGGAGTAAAGATGAATTTGTAAGAACGTAAAGGAATGTGGTATATGCCTGGTAAGACACGGAGACTGCCGTGCTTACCTACTTCATAATTATTGCAATACATCTTGCTCTTCTCAGAAGATCATACACTGTATCAAAGCTCATGAATTTCCCAAGTAAAGATCTCCAATTCATGGTGTCTTCTTCAAGAGGACACACCAGTTCAAAGGAAAACGTACTTCCCACAACACTGAATTAAAAGAACACGATCTATGCATGTTTACTGGCTCAACACAAGACAAAATGCGCTTATTAAATGCTGCAATATGGAAATGTTATTATTTCAACCCATAGCCATTTACTCTATCTCTGGCAGACCAGGAATTCTTTTTGTATTCTTTTTGTCATCCAGAAACTGTCTTCTTATTTTTCCTATGTAAATTCTAATTTTATATGGATATATGAATTTTATATGGATAAGTAGCCTCAAAATAACTTATTTATCCTCCATTTTACTTTATAACATTTTATTTTAGAAAGTTAATTTTCTTATAATAAAATATCCTCCTGAGGATGATCTGTGAGTGCTTGTATTATACTCACACTGAATTTCAAATATCTAAATAATTTTTCTACAACTATTTTATTTAAAAGAAGAAATGCCTACCCTTGGGAAGGTTCCTAGAATTATCTTGAGTCCAACATATGATGTCTATGATAGACTAACATTAGATTTCCTTTTATTTGTTTCAAGAATTCAAGGTCTGACTGGAAATCAGAAGGAATTAAGGATGTGGTGGACTAGATGTTTTTTTTAATGGTGTATCAATACCTTGTTTTCAGGTTGGCAACCCTTTGTTGGCAACAAAGATGATGAAGGGAGTGGAGCACCTCCCTTATGAAGAAAGGCTGAGGGAGCTGGGTCTCTTTAGTTTGGAGAAGAGGAGACTGAGGGGTGACCTTATTAATGTTTATAAATATATAAAGGGTGAGTGCCATGAGGATGGAGCCAGGCTCTTCTCAGTGACAAACAATGATAGGACAAGGGGTAATGGGATCAAGCTGGAACACAAGAGGTTCCACTTAAATTTGAGAAGAAACTTCTTCTCAGTGAGGGTGACAGACACTGGAACTGGCTGTCCAGGGAGGTTGTGGAGTCTCCTTCTCTGGAGACATTCAAAACCCGCCTGGACATGTTCCTGTGTGACCCCACCTAGGCGTTCCTGCTCCAGCAGGGGGATTGGACTGGATGATCTTTTGAGGTCCCTTCCAATCCCAAACATACTGTGATACTTGAAATGAAAATTATCATCTCCCGCTTATGCCTCCTATAGAAACAGGAGTAAAAATGGGTATCTATGATGTAATGATAACAAGAGTTTTTTAAACTTGACTGTGTTTTCTGTGCTGCTCTGCTGAAAATCCACTCTTGAAAGACGAAGGAGAAAGAAAAGAAGATGTCCTCTGCTTTAGGTTGCAAAATCATTTGAGTGTGTTGATAGTGGGTCCTCTCTGCTGCCTTCTCTGACAAGAATGACTTGATAATCTCTGGTCTGTGTTACGCTAGAGCTAATTAGAGCAGTCCCTTAAAATCTGTGAATCTCTTAAGAGAGAGATCTATATAATACAAGTAGCACCTTATTTTCTTCCAGACTTGCTAATCATGTAAGCAACTCCAAGTAAGCAAAATATTTATCTGAAGTGCAGAAGATTGTTCATGTTGGGCCACTTGCGATGTTAAAATCCTCACCTTAAATTTAGTATACTCTAGATACACTCATTTTAAATCAGAAGTACTTCTACACAGCGAGGGGTATTGTTGACAGGTATAAAAGGCACAATACACTCCCATGATAAATCCATGCCTGGAATACATCAGTACATATCAATTCAGTCTGTGTCAATTTCTACTAAATGATGATCGAGTCCCAGAAGTGCTTGGAAATATTAAAACGTTACACTCATATCTGTGATGCTCCTGTATCTGACAGACAGGAAATAAATGTAGTTATGGAAATAAACCAGCAATGGAGAAATAGTAATCCACACTTCTTTCAAATATGTCTTTTATTTTTTCTTTTTTTTTTTTTTAATAAATAGTTACAGATAATGGTTTTCTCTTGCTAAAATTAAGTACTTGTTTATTTTGCAAAAAAAAGCCACACTGGTACCATTCTTTAAAAATATTGAATCATTCAATAAAAACATAAATGCAAATAGTGTCATTTAGAAAAAAAATGCATATTTTTTATGTTATGTTGGTGACTACACTGACAAAATATTCCCAGTAATTGAACTTTGACCTGTGAAAGAAACTCAGTATTTGTACAGACTTGCAGGGACAGCAAAGGCGCCTGTAAGAGACGCGTGCAGAAGGAAACTGCTGCGGATTCACTTCTTTAAATTGCTGTAATTAATCATCAAAGCATGTTACTTATCAAAGCATGTTCTCCCTTGTCGCATGTATCCCAAATGTTACTTCTACAACGAAACAGTGATTTTTCTAAATATTATAAGATTTTATTATTTGCTTACATGTTCATTCCAGGCATCCCCGGGCCACCTAAAGCATTCAGTGGGGGTCTCATTGCACCTCCATAGTTCTGCAATGATAACCAAGGGTCAGACTACCACAAAACAAAAAAACAAAACCAAAGAGGAGGGGGAAAGAAAGGACAGCAGGTTAATGATATCCCTATATAACTGCTGAATGGATAGGCCAATGTAATTAATTCTTCCAGGAGTTTCCATTGTTGACTTAAAAAAATGATGATGTTAACCCCACCAAGAAAGAATTACAAACAACAGAAACAAGACTAAGAATACTTTAAATGTCAGTTTTTTCAGGAGGAACTATTTAGACATATAGAGGTTGAGTCAATGGCCAACTAAGGCAGGTTTTATAATATATTCAAATTTTATACCAAGGGAGCTCATTCAAATTCAGAAACCTGGACTTAGATTCTAAGATTTCAACATCATGGAATTAAAATAGAATTATTTTCATTACATTTTGTTAGGATATCAATAAATGCCTGTATAATTACACCACATAATATCACTTTTATAACATACAGTATAACCACCACATTTTTCTTCTAATTAGTCAATTATAATAAGTCTAAAGCAACTAATAGGAAAAGCATTTCGTATGATCATGAATGTCATAGTGATATCAACAAATTAATTGCGCAATGACTACAGAATCTGAGTTTGTGCTCTGATATTACGACAAAAGTTTAACTGTATTATCTAGATGAAAAAATAAATTATATCCATTTTTATTCAGAAGTATACAAGGAGAACAGAGTATCTCACCTCACAATCACAATGCACTCCCTAATCTGTGTTAATACTGCTACATCTTTCTGATATTTACAAACAGGTAATAGTAAATTTTCTAAAATGAACAGCTGTGCATTTTGGAAGGGGGTGCAGGGAAAGAAGTGGTTTACTTTTAAAATAA
This sequence comes from Columba livia, assembly GCF_036013475.1. NCBI lineage: Eukaryota > Metazoa > Chordata > Aves > Columbiformes > Columbidae > Columba > Columba livia. The sequence continues at coordinate 77,397,253 of NC_088642.1, forward strand.
TTAGGTCATTGTTGGAGTCTATTTCCCAATAATAAAACTAATACAGTCTATTTCATGCACAGTTTACTACAAACTGCATAAATTATATGACTTAGGCTTATGGGTGATCTCTAGATTGGTTGGGTTCACACCACCATGTAAACCTAAGTTATGAATACATGAGAGAAATCCAACAGTGACATCCAAAGTATGGGTCTGGTGCTATTTTGACTTATATGACATATCCAGTTATCTAGAACTGATCTGTGACTCGGAGGGGAGGTTCTGTTGGTGCAAACAAAACCCACAAACTTGGAATTTTCTTCATTGTTAACAATTTTAGAGGTGTCCTGCGGAGAGCTGGTTTGCAATAATATATCCAGAGGCTGCAAACAGGTGTCCTCGTCCAGACCCAACAGTGCCATCTGAACACAGTGTCCCCACAGCTTCTGGTCACCAGTCCCTGCTCATTCCTGCCTTCCTGTGTGTGGCCAGCAAACCAATTGGTGCCCACGCTCAGGCAAAAGTCAGACAGATTAATCAAACCTGTTGTTTAACCTAGGTTATCCTACATGATTTTGCCTAAGCAACTCTTCTATAAGAACTGTAGAATAGTAACTGGTGGGTAGTCAAAACAGCTGGACACAGTGACATCTCCAGCTGGCACTACTGGATCTGGAACAGAACAGTCTGGCTGTTACGAAACAGCAGTTCCTTATCCGTTTTATTTCATTTTTCCATTTTGATGTGGAAGGCTGAACCATTTTCCCTACTTGGCCTGCCTGGTTATCCAGCTTCTTTATTTTAATTCAGGAATCATTGTTGTGGATTGAGGTTAAAGGGATCTGTGGAATCCTGCAGGACCGAAAGAATCCAAATCAAACGTACTTCTAACTCTAATTACTGCTAATTCTAATCAAATGTACTCCTTGGTCTTAAAATAAGAGCACTTTCATTAAGGCTACCAATATATATATTTCTTCAGTTGCAGCTATGTTCTCTGCAGAAGTTAGTGCCCCAATATGCTCCTTACAGTTTTCTATCCAAAGTCGCCACCACCACTGTTCATTTGGCAATTGAGCTGTTCACAAAAGTGTTTCCTAACATCAGGTGGCCAAAATGAGCCAGATTATTTTATTTAATGTTTATGATGACCTGATTATTTTTGACTAGAAAGCATTAGGAAGGTTGTGGGCAGGCCCACCACCAAATAAGAAGGACAAGGAGAAGCAACAGTCACAGATTGGGGGTAGTACCCCACTCACCTAGCGTAACCACAGCTTGAAAAAAAGGCCAAACCAAATTCTTTGGCATTTTTCACAGATTGAGCATTTAAAAGCATCCACTGCTTTTTGCTTTATACTATTTAATTTGCATCTGCATTTCTGTATCAGGACATTGTTTCCCAATTGACGGCCGGCCGCAAGGCAGCAGGGCCTCCCGCTATGGGCACACCTACGTCAACTTTAACTGTAGCTTAAAAGCTGGTCTGAAAGATTTATCAAATTTGTTTTTAGAACTCCATTCTAGGATGATCCTAAATACCAGATACAAAGATAGAAGATGAACCATTTATAGAAAAGACTGATTGTGAACTTAATTTTTGTGTAGATTAGCAACATTTTTCCCCATTTTAAGAGGATGTTCAGTACAGAAGAACCTTACAAAACCAGTTGATTTTAAGAGACTGCAAAAATGGATGAACTATCCTTATAAAAACTGGCATGAGATTTGCCTGCTGTGTGACTAATTGTGCTGCATAAAGTATCAGCTCAATCTCACATGGCAGCATTGCAAAGCGTCTCTACCTCCAAAAGGCAAGTGTTAAACACACTTCAGTGCTACAGAAATGATACCAAACTTATTTAATAGTGGTGTGTTGGTCACACAGCAGATGTGGTGTAGAAATGCACCTTGGTTTCTACCAAGAAGACCCAAAATTTTAGAGACAGTTATGAACAGATTTGAAAGGCAAAGCTATTTAATAATTTCAAATTTGGTTGCTACTCCAAGGAACAAAGAAGTCACTAGAAAGATTATCTGATATGGGGAAGTGAAAACACAAAGTGTGGGCACAACAAGCACGCTGTAAAACAAAATAGTGGCTAGGCAAGTATGAAACACAACCATCTAAATTATCTCTCACTGAAAGTGCTGACAAAATACAGAATAATCTTTTGGATTTACATTTCATATTTGGATTTCATATTTCATTAATTTGTTTTCTACCTTAGTTTACTGTTGAAATGTAATACTGACAAATATCCACTCATATTTTTTACAATTTTGAAGAACGAGCCTATGAAAAATTATGAGCAGGTGAGCACCCTGGAGAAGGCTGATTCTTGCAATCCAAGGTTGCTTCGCTCTTAAAAACACAGCTAGAGAGATTCTTACAATTGACAATGGGGAAAAATGGCAGCATGAACTTCTCATTTTATATTAAGATCTCTCTAACATTCACCAAAAATCTAGATCAATAGCGGATGAAAGAAAGACTTGACAGAATTTGGGGAGGTATTTTTGGTACAAAGAGTTTGTCCAAGTTAGAAGTATTAATCCTTTCCTCCTGAACAGCATGGCTGGCAGGATGAGGAGACACCTACTCAGTCCTTGGTCTCCTTTACAATGTCAGCCTTTGACTACAACATACACTGGCTGTAGGACAAACGTAATTTTTTCTGAAATCAGTGAAAGGATTCCTCTTTTAGTTTCAACTCTTAATTAAAATGACTGATGTTTTCATTTGAGACTTCCTACAGGTGCAACCAAGATTTAATTTTTGCAAAATATAAAGTTTTAAAAACTATTTTAAAATGGGATTAGAAGAACAAGTCCTGGCCATCTTCAAGCTATGGAAAGCCAGAGTAATATAGTATAAATACAGGCCTATCAATAGAAATGGGTATCCGCTTGTGGAAGGTACCTGTGGTCCTAACGGAACCATTCCTCTTGGAGGAGTCATTCTCTGCATCGGCCCACCCATGTTTGGATGCCCTGCAAATAAAACCATGTAACTTAAAACACTATGTGACACACAATTTCCTTGTAAAACAACTTTAACAAAACATTTCTTTTTAATTAACACCAAGCTTAAAAAGCTGCAGTAAGCTTTGAAAAACAGAAATACACAAGTTTGAGAAGACGGTACTTTTGAAGGGTCAAAATAATTATTTAATTCACCTTGCTGCCGTGTTGGGTCCATCCCACTAGGCAATAATGGCTGACTTCCTGGGACACCTCCAAGTGCCTGCAAGCATAGAAACCATGTGTTAAAAGCACAAAAATGCTTCAAAATTTATGTTAAACACATAATGTAGATATTTTGGGTTTAAATCCCAAACGTTTTTCTGAATCAAAAGTAATGTGGAAAAGTTAACTTTCCTAATGACTCAAGTAAATGTCCTAAGTGCATAACTAAATTAAAAGTCCCAAACATCCTACAACCCTGGCTATGCATTTTGCATGGGCAAACTCTTGGACTTCCATGGAATTATGTATAAATAATCTCCAAAATACAACTGCCTAATTCACCTTCACACCCCCCAATACTTCCTTCACTTTGGCTTACTCACTGTTTAACTTTCAAATACTGCCTTCTTCTTGGGTACATGGAAACTTATCCAAAGCTTATGTTACTACAGTTTTCCCTTTTAACCATTATTTTAACATTTCCTGTCAGAGCCCAGGATGCAGACACCAGTATTCTCCAAGAGTGAGCTATAGCCGAGCCAACTGCACAGAATTCACAGGGTACAGCTAATTTCGGCTGTGGTGTGGGGGGCATTCCTACTCTTGAAGGGGACCAATGCCAAGATAAGCTTTTTATTAGTCTACAGAAGATAACAACAGTCACAAAGCTTGCTCCTAAATTTGCCTTCAAGCATGAAGGTACATTGTGTTGTTGATTCACCACTGGTCCAAATCAAACATATTGCTTCTATGTCCCTACATTTCATCTGCCCTTTGGGTTTATGGTAACTGAATTAGGTTCAAGGCTAATTTCTACAGTCTCTTACCTATAGCTTAGTCAACTAGGAAAATGTTTTTATGAATGGATCTTCAGCTGACCCACTAGGTGCTGTTTCGCATTTCAAAACAATACAACATTTTCAGTACAAATGCATCCAGGATGAGTAAATCTCTTATTATGAAAGTAGTCCATTCAGTTATTGCTTACTGAGGGAACAGATAAGTTACTCTTGAGCTGAAAATACTATAGGAGTCTTGGGTACATATAAAGGGGAACCTATGTGTAAACATTATAAAGTCTGTTTCCACAAGAAGTAGGAAATTCAAAACTAAGATACATGTTAATACCTTAGAGGTAACATGGTGAAAAGGTACTGTAAGGCTTATGGGATAAACATATAATCTCAGATGACATAATTTAAAACTTTTACATGCACTCCAGTGGCTTGAAAGTCAGGACAAAATGCAGCACAGAGACATGAAATGCACAGAGAAGTGTCAAACATTAGCCCAGCAGGAACTGCCAAGGATGACAAGTGAGGCACAAGGACACAGAGGGATTTGCTGCCGCGACCACAGATGACCAAAGAATTAACTCACATGGTCATTACACTGTAGATCATTACACGAAGGACTGTGGTTCCTTTCCAACACATCACACCACTTTTCAAGAAAAACAATTGTACCTGTGCAGCACAATGCACTGTGCACAGCAGGGCTTGATCTCACAGTGATCAAGCACTGGAGGCAATTTAGAGGCACTAGTGTGGCTCTGGGTCAGTACTAATCATCCTTGCTACAAAGCCTAGATCTAGCTCAGATAACCCTTACCCAGCACTGACTGGACTGTGCTGTGCACACATGTGCTGCGTTACCCTCCCTTATCTACAAAACACAATCCCTGCTGCAAGACACTAAGGACTAGTTAATAGTTACAGAGGCAGTTTTAGTTCTGATATTTACTGACTTCCAGCTAATCAAAATTTCAGCCTTAAAGCTGCACTACAGTAGTTTATTAATTCCACACACTCCCCATCTATACTGTAACTTAAATAATGTCAGTATTGTTAAAAGCAACCATTCATGAATGCAGCATAATGTAAATGAATTGCAAGAGCTGTAATTCACTAAGATTATGTGATTATGTTACAGCTCCGAACTGAAAATATCACAATATGCAGACAAAAACAGTTCCAAAGCTAAAACTGCATGTTGGCAGAGCTTTCACAGCATCCACCACATCCAGTTTCTACCTGCCATTATTTACAGTGCTCAGAAACACAGAAAGAGAAATAAAGAAATATGTGAAACCCAAACACTGGTGTATCTTTGACTAAGAGATTACTGGAAGATGTAAAAATCAAGAGGATATTTTGTATGGAGTTACAGTATGCTCATAGCAAATATTTAACTAAAGTACTGATGACACTGTACTCTCACATTGTCCCTTGATGATCATTTCAACAATATTAATTAAGCCACCCATTTCCTTCCGAGAAAGCAGCCATGCTACAGGTAACTTAACCTGCTCCCAAACATCACCATGTCTGATTTGCAGAAACATTTGAAGAAGTCTTGTGACCCGACACATTCAGCTCACTGAATTTTAAACCAATTTTTAAACTTTTAAACTTTCTGGCAATATTGTGCCAGTGCTATAGACAAGTTTTTTCACATAAGATGGCCAGGACTGAGGTTGGAGCATAAAAGTCTCCTCATCAAGCTTTGACAACAAAAACAGCAGTACTGGAAGTCTAAGTTGGATCAAAAAACCCATTCCATCTGTCATACCAACTTTCCCAATATTGTAACTGACCCAGTTTTTCTTTCAGAGCTCTGCTGATATTTTTCTGTCTTCTTAACTCTAACTTTTCATCTGCTGACAACCGCTTTCTCCTCCTCTATCTGCACTATGGAGAACTTAAAAATACAAATGCTATCTGCTTGCAGAACCGTCTTTTCACAGATGGGCCAATAAAGGTCTTTGCTGACGAACAGCAGCTCATTACTCATTCCTGTTACACTAGCATGTATATCCTCTGGTGGAGATGAGATAAAATTGGGAATCTAATTCTTTTATGAAGTCCTCATAGTGTCTATAAGAACCATAGAGTACTTTATGATATCTGTTTCTCAACAATAATCCCCATATTTACTGTGAAATAAATATACTTCATATATCCCACAAAGAACAGGAGGGAGTGATGCATTTTACACAGAATTAAGTAAAAATAATTTTCAGAGCTAACTGCTTCATGTGGTTAGGAAAGCTTGGAGAGTGGAACAGCTATGGGGATGTTCTCAGAGCAGGCAGCACTGGCTGGATGAGGTTAATGCAGCATCACACAGGACAACTATATCCTCCCCCTGTAAACAGGCTTAATGCACAATACATTTTGAGGTGTAGACACTAATTAAGCACAGGAAAATGAGCTGGGAGTGGCATGGTCACACCTTATCAGAACAACTATTTAATGGTCAGACAAAATGTGGTGGAGAGGGACTGAGTATGTTTTATAGCCAATGAACCACTGGTAACCAACAAGACAACATGTCCTGTTCCCAGCACTGAACCACTACCCTGGGCCACTATGGTGCATTAGCGGTAAATTCTTACCTGATTGGGTATTCTTAAAGGTGGCCTTGGACCTCCAGGGTACCGAGGGGACATGAAAGGCTACGGAAAAAAGCAACAAAAAAATTAAACTTCACTTATAAATACTGCATTGAGTCATTGGGAGTAGGGCTTGTGCCTTGCTCACACCTCAGGCATCCAGCTCACACATCTCCTGAGAGCATTCAGTGTATTATTCCATGATGTTTATCAGAACTAAATAAATTTAGAGATTCTTAGCAAATGCATCAACCAAGATACATTATTTAAAACTCTGTTATAGCTACTGTGAACACAGAATATAAACAACTTAATGCATTAACTGTGAAGAAAAATAAACCATGTAAATCATATGATCATATAATCACACATCTGTACATTTGAATGGAAAAGAGGGAAAGATAAGAACTCTGGAATATAAAAGAAAAATCTTCTTGGGACAGCAAGAGGTGAGTAACAGCATAATGATGGCAAATATTTTCCGTTTGGTTTTTCATAATACAGTATAATGCAACAGATTTAACTTGTGAGGGCACAGATTTCAAGTTTATGTCATAATATATTTTTAGCTTTTGTGCTTTATATGAACCATATTAATTCAGTGTTACTCCTCCCATCCCTCCATATGTAATTCCATGATCACTCAGTACATCTACTCTCAAAACCAAATATACATGCAAATCTGTCACACCATCCTGCTGCACCCTGTGAGGTTCTAGTGGCTCTGGGCTGCTATTATACAACTTTGTGGCCCACAAAGAAGGTCAGTCCCTTAAACCAGGACCACAAATAAAAAATAAACAAATGGCAATACCAGCAAATACATTTAACAAATCTGCTTATTCCATTCTGATGTGTGACAGTAATCTACACATCTAGAAAGCTACAAGATCAGTGGCAAATGTGAGATCTACAGGAAAAATGCACAAACATCTGACTAAACAGATGATGAAGAGGATCATTTTGGCAAGCAAGCATACCTATAACTGCAGAAGAAAATGAAGAGCTATAAGTATGCTATGACTGTGAAGACAAGGACAAAAAATACTGATTCTTTATATCATGAAAGACAAGCTCACTTCTGTTCATGACACTGTCATTGGAGACATGGGAGAGATAAAGGAAAAAGATTCAACAGAACCTTTCCCACCTCAGAATCAGATGAAAGCTGAAATAATGTAACCTACATAAACACACGTTCAAAACAGGTACTAGAAAGCCATTTGAAATACAGAGGGTTTACAAACTGGAGAAGAAAGTTCAATGGCAATTGTGGAAAGAATAATAGAAAGAGCATTTGAAATTATGTGCTATAGAAGGGGAGGCTTCTCCATGCCACCTCTCTAATGATGAGATTCTGTGATGAGAAAGAAAGAGAAAAAGGGTTGAGCATGTGGTGAAGGCTGTAAACTTGAACACCCTTGTAAAGCAGTAAAACTGTGAGGAAATTAGAATTTCAAAGAACTTCCATAAAGGTCAACCAAGTGCATTGTATGGAGTGCAGCACACTCTGGTGCATGTCTCAGATTTGGCTCACCTCCTCATTCCGCAAAGAAACCTTAAATTTATTTACAGTTGTACAGCTCATAAAAGTGAAATCAGCAAAGTCTCTCAAGTCAAGCGTATCTTAACATAGAATCACACTATTAATATTAATACTATATATAATAGTGCATTATTGGCGGAACAACTATGCTTTTCAAGCAGGATGGAAGCCTGCTTGTCCCCTCTCTTCCCAGTGGGTTACCCTTTCTATGAAGTTTATAAAAATACCTATGAAGTAATTTTTTTTTAAAGAACCAAAATTTTATTTATAATATTTGAAACAAATACTGTCCTGCATGAAGGAGAGAAAGTGGTTTACTCGCATACAATAAGTCATAATTTCACTTTTCAAAGTATGAGTCACATTGTTTCTAATTCCTGACAATCAGAGTCCATACTTTTTGTTTTGCTGTACCCCTGAGGTCAGTAGTTGCTTCAGATTTCTGAGAAGGTCTAGATCTAGGAAGGTCTCAAGTCTACTTAATATAAGCCTCAGAGGGTAAGACTGGGATTCTTCTCTGCAATGATCTATGTCACAAGTTTGCCTTGTTTTGAGGCATTGATTCCTAAGCAGGCATCAAACCAGACTTTAACTTGAGAGCCAGTGCATCGATTCTCAACTGACTTGTTAGTTCACTGCATGGAATAACTACAGGAGCCTTTTTGATACAACTCTGTCTTAAAAAAAAGGTTTATATACAGCAAATATTTATATATCTGTGTATTTCCCTTAAATATATTGGTGTGTTTTAGTGTTCTCCCATTCTTTAAGCAACTGAACCCAAGTGGAACTGCAATTAATGACTTCAACTAGTAAATTTCAAATAAATGTTATGATTCTTGGTGATCCATGGATACCAACACTGCACAGTTCTATAGGCAGGAACACATATGAACAACTGGGGAAACACAACTAATGTTTTGATAAATACAGCACTGCCGAAAATGGTAAGATGGTGATGTTCAAAGACAAATCTAAAAAATTTACACTGTTTTGGACCAGCATTTCATACTTAAGTTTACCACAAAAATTCCACCACCAAAAGAAATACTTTAATATCCTATTTTTTGTGTCAGTTACTAAACTTCTCTCCCTCCACCACCAATGTCATCTTTGTCCAGAGAAGTTCTACCAAGATATATCAAGACACCAAGGAAATTCTGTGGGACAGTTTAATTAAAATATATTAAATGAACAACTTCTCACTAAAATAGGTGCATATTTTTCAGGCTTCACAGACACACACATACTATTAAGCACTAGGCATTCTGAAAGACAAGAACTCAACAGCAGGCATTTTTGTCATATGTGATGTTTCAGTACGTTCTTTGTAATTAGGAAAAACAAGCTGACATTTAGTCTCTGATCTAGTTTTATTTTATTGTTAACAGTTGCTGAAATGACCACGGCTTAGGGAGGAACAACCAAGGCCTTAAATTTCTTATGGGTAGCAGCTCTCTCCTTGACTTCTTGGAAACTTTTTCTTTCCATTCACTTAACAATAGTGCAGCACATACACCACAAGAAGTAATGGATTCAAAATTTCGCCACTAAATTAAAACCAGTGCTAACAGGGTTTTAACTGGTCTGTGCAGTGCTTGTCTTCTGAAGGCAAAACTAAATGCTTCACGGGTTGAAGACTCAGACTTTTCCGCTTGCTAGCTCATCCCCGTCTCAATTCAAAATTCAGCATCTTGATAGTCTAAAAAACCTTTAATGGATCCCTCCACTATGTGCAGTAATGCACAATGTAGAAGAACACTTCTTCTTCCAGCTAAGGATTACAGACATATGACTCTTCAAATAGTAGTCAGGGTAAAAACAGCAAAAAATAATTGATCTGGAAACATATGCGAAAAGATAGGTAAAGCAGCAATGACTTTAGAAACCAGCTAGGGAGAACACAGTGGGGCACAAGATGTTTTATCCTAGAGCCTTCTCTGTGCAAAATGATGTAGGATGCTCTTCAAATAATATATCAGGCATTTCAAGGCCACATCTTACTTCAGATTTTGCAAAGCCTCTCTAAGGGAAACCAATCTCTTGCAGCTGCTCTGACTAAGGAAGAAGGGTATTACCAGAGCGGCTCCATCCCACGGTTATTTCCATGTGCTGAAATGGCTCTGAAAGGCTTCCAGTCGCTACTGCAGCCTTCAGATCCCTCTAACCCGCAACAGAGACGTTACGCTGAATATGAGGAGCTGTAAACAACACTGTTGTGCACTACCCTAAGCTACAATTAACTTCTCAAATGAACATACACTAATGGATTAAGGAAAACAAGAACAACAACAAAAGAAAAAAATAACAACAACAAAAACACCACCAAAAAAAGCCCAAGAACCCCAAACCCCAAAATAACCCAGAGTCAAACCCAAAAGAAAAATTAAAAAGAAAATAACATTGTTTTTTTTAAAAAAGCATGTCATATGTAAGGCACAGCCGAGATGCCACCAGCACTTGGAAACACGTGTCATACAAGCTGCAGCAATAACATGTGAATCTGGTAAGTGATTTTGGAGAACACCTAACTACACACATCTGCGAACACTGTATATTGTAATTACTGCCTCCAGGTACAAAACTCAGTAATTTAGTAACACAAATAGCATCTTGAAGGCTGCTGTCATGATTCTGACACCAAATGAATGTAATTGGAAACTTCTACTAAACTCTGTGAAAAACAAGCCGGATAGGCAACCACTTTTGTGTAGTCACCTCAGTATATATTTATTTATCAACTTAAAGTAAGAACAAAAACTACTAAAAAAATAAAAGACTAAAAGAGAGACTACACAAAATAAAACCAAGATGTGAAATGTTAAGATTAGTAAGCTTCCTACTCTTACTTATAGCATCCTGTCATGTCAAATTGCTAAAAAGACTTGAAGTAAAGTTCAAGAATTTGAATGACAGCGACACACATTCTAGTACTTTTTGTTATCTTCATGCTAAAGAAAGAATCCAGCCATGTACAAGAAGAGTAAAACTATCTTATAAACTTCGTATGTAACAGAATTCTGTGTGTTGCATGCGTGTGTGCATCTTCAATGTCAAAACTTCGTAAAATACAAGAGGACAAGCAGGCAATAGATTTCTAGTAGAGAAATCTTTGAAGAAGAAACACTGAAGAACAGTAGCCCCACTGCCCACATTTTGATTGCAGTATTCAGGAAAAATATTTTCACAAAAAACATCCACCAGGAAGCTGATGACACAAAGGCATAGAAAGTGGCATATTTCTCTGCCAATTGTGCAATTCTTATTTTGCCTTCTTTTAGCTGTTGGGTGACTCTAGAATATGGTGTGGTTTAGTTTTCTTGCACCTAATAGTGATGGAATAAAAGAAGTAATAAGATGGTGTTCTGAAAGTATGAGAGATTGCAATAAATCTATTTATCTTTAAATTTACTTTGCTTCCAAGAGCTGGGAATATAATTTACCTGCTTCCAAACAGAGTGGGGTTTTCGCATTGATATTTTTATCCCTTTTCTCTCATAACACTAACACTTATCAACCACATTTTGCCCCACACAAATTGCAAAATTTACAGTAATACACAGTCAAAAAACTAATCCTGAATATTGCTTACATTTCAATTTGTATTGAGACTGAATTCCTAATGAGATTGACTTTACTGTAAATATCCATATCTGTTACAATATGTACATATTACGTGATATGATATGAATTGTTATCCTGGACAGCACAACCTCACGTAACAAACCCACAGACACCAGGGAAACACACAAATGCAGTTCAGAAAGAATTACTGCAGATATTGGGCACGAGTAATGGAGAGGTGCAAACATCTGCTAACCATAAAAATACCAAGAGCTGAAATGCCAGTGCACAAAGCTTGGGCTGAGTAGAGTAACATGAAACTAATACTGGTTGAACAGGAGAACCCTGTCTACAAGGCACAAAAATACCCACCTGTCCCAGTCAGCATAGCTGAAAATAACAATGTTAATGTAGGTTCACATTCATATCTTCCCAGCTAGGTGCAATAAAAGGCTTTCTCGGCTTGGGAAAATATGTGTTTGCGTGGTCAAAGTAGGAGGGAAGGTTTGTTTTGAAACACAACACCGATCTGGTTTGCCTGACGACACTCAAGGCCACCACAGAAAGCTGGGCAGTGGTTTCAACAGGCACAACCGGACAAAATATACCCTCGGAGGGTGACCATCTCCCAGCAAAGTGACTTACTAACTATAATGCTTGGAGCCCCCATGGGGGTTGTGCTTGATGCACCAAGTGCTGAGGCCACTGATGATGTCCCCTGTGCAGCTCGGCCCCCAGGCTGTGCCCAAGATGATGGCTCCCACAGAACATCTCGTGAGAGGCAAGGTGTTCTACATATCTCAGGTGCTTCCGTGCAGCATCATACAATCATAGAACAGTCTGGGTTGGAAGGGACATTCAAAGGTCATCAAATCCAACCTCGATGTCATGAGCAAGGACATCTTCACCAGCTCAGGTTGCTCAGAGCCCCGTCCAGCCTGGTCTGGGATGTCTTCAGGGATGGGGCACATGCCACCAGTGAGTTCAGGTGGACTCTTCTGCCTGCCAGGGACCTCTGCTCTGCCGGGGCAGCAATGGGCAGCGGAGAGAGGATCCACCTCCAACAATGGCTCCATCCAGACCTGGTGCCACACTCTTACTGCATGTTACATGGCTTAGGAAAGCAGAGGAATGGGTTCTGCTGGCACCACACGGTGCTCTGCAGGGCTTCCCAAAACCATGTCTAAAATAACGGATTTAGAAGCAAACAAAAACTAGTTATAACTGCTTGTAAGCATACTTATTTTTTTTTTTTAATCCTGAATTATCAATTTCAGACCGATCTCCTTAGATTGTATGTCTCAACACCCTCAGAGGTAGAAGATGCTCCTGACCGGAGAATACCTCTTGGAAGAACAATAAGCACACCAGAAATAAAAGGGAAACACAGTTTTAGCAATTGGTACAGAAAACGGTTGAAATGGTTTTAGTTGGTTTCTGTAATTCAGTCACCATAATCTAAACACTGCTTGTCACTAGAAGCTGAAAATGGAACCACAGACTTAATTTGTGCACACGCGATGAGAAATTATTTAAATTAATTATGCTGCTACTTGAAGAGCAGGTATTGCAAGAGCGTCCAAGCTGCCACCATCAAGGTCTCAAGCCAGATGGGAATTGTCATAATGACCAAAACTTTTCATTTATTCATTTAAAGCTCTACGAGAAAAAAAGTGAAACAAACAAAAAATATTTGTTCTCCTCTCCTCCATTAAAAAATTAATTTATTTGCCAAGTTACATCTTCTGTCTCTGAAAATACAATTCATATTCATGGTTTTTTGTTTTCAAACTATTTTCCCTGTTAAAATGACTGACATCATTTAACTACTTATAGTCCAAATGGTAAGATATAAGCGTGCTTGATATTTTTATTTAATTTTCTTATTATGGTAGCAGTACTGAAAGATGACAATGAGGTAACATTTTAACATATCTCAAGACTCAAACTCTTTATAAAGTGCTTTAGAAGTGCTTTACAATCAGCACTGGTGTGCACGCCTCCATTCTCAATGAAATGGGGTTTTGTACTCTTGAAGAGTGCCAGTGCTGAACTGTAAAATATGTGTAAATTGAATTTATCCAAGTCTGTTTACAATTCACACACTTTCATTTATTTTGTTTCTTCTATGTTTTTTTTTTTTTTTTGTATTCAGCAATAACAGTCACCACAGTCGTGTAAGACACTCTTCATTAACACATTTTAATTCTAACCAGGTCTAAGCTAAATTAGCTCTCAAAAGGACACGCTTGCGCTGGCACAGCCTGCTGATAAGCACAAACATGAAACTTACCCTCCCCAAAGCTCGGACACGATATCATCAGTTCTTAACAAAAAAATATTCTCCTATTCAACTGCATTTTTCTGTTAGTTATACAACACTTGTCGTCCCCCTTTGCCCCCCACATGGCTACCACAGTGTTACAGGTCTTTGGTTTATATTTTGCTAAAGCATTTCAGACATTAAATTTGGGTTACACACTACACATCTTGTAATCTACCATTACATATCAAACTAGGTGTTTTAATCTACACTGTTTCATATAAAGTCATGTTAGATTCTCAGCACCAAGACAGTATGTCTCACTACACTAGTGTTTCCTGATGACCAAACCTAATTACATGAGCAAGTTATTCTCTGCGCTGCAGAAGAAGGTCCCTGGAAAAATAATTTATGTACTTATGATTTTCCAAGAGCAGCCTGACATGGCCCAGCAACCTCTAAACAGCAACACTGAGGTGTGATTTAATTTAGAGTGTAAGCGTAATATATATATTTTTAAATCCTTCCACTGACCTCTGTCTTTCACATCTAAAATTTGACAAGTTAAAAGAAAACTAGCAATTCAAACAAAATTAAAGCCTTATCCCTGATCAAGAAATACAAGCCTCATTCTACCAGAGAGAAGAATATCGTAATACGTACCCTGCACACTCTGCGTAGAAAAACCAAGAAACAAAACGTCTTTAAAAAACAAACAAACAAAAAATCAAACCCAAATCTTTTGTTCCTAGTTAAACATTTCTCTGTGATGCTAAAAGCAGGATCTGCCTGATCGCCTGGTTACTTTTCCAGAAATTTGAGAAGGTAAACAACACTAATTTTGATGACAGAGGATCTTCAGGAATTGTACTGTGTTACATCTGTCTCACTTCGTGGTAAATATTATCCCATGCTCAAGAAGATTTAGCAAGTGAGAAAGAAAGCAGTGAAGTTCTGCATATTATATTTAATGGAAATTTTGAAAGAAGTGCAATTTTAGAAGGGCTCTTATTCACATGCATTTAAACCAGCTTAATAGCTTTTAAATTTTAACACATGCAAGTGTTAGAGAAAACACAGTATTTCAATCCTGGGAAGCTAAAACAAGGACATCAAAAAGTATGACCTTCTCTAAAAAATCAACAATCTGAGCTTTTAGAATTCAGACATCACACACACAGATCACTACACCTGAGAAAGCGTTTCCTTAGATTGGTTAAACCTCATAGTCACCCCTGGTTAGGATATACAGTTGATTTTTTTGAAAAACTTTGACAATGACAAGGCAGAGTTTGTCATTCCTGCTTTTATGTTTAATAAATATAATCTTTTGAAGCTACACACGTTATCACCATCCAAGGATTTTGGCTTCAAACCCAAGCACCCAAGCTCATGTAAAAACTAAGAACCAGACCACAACAGGAACTGAATTAACCTCAGCAGATGGAAGCACTGCATACAAACGGCAACCCTTCCCCTGCTCTTCAGTACACATGAGCAGCAACTGTAATGCCAGTTTTGGTGTACGGACAGTAACCTTAAATTTCTGAGGTTCATCTCACAGAGAACTTGAATTTTCAGGATAAAATTCAAAAGTTCGCCACAGATCTCCTAGGCAGACGATTTGTGCCCAGCAGCAGCGGGTCTGTGGCTGCTCGAGATGTGGATGTGGAAGGGGAGGCGGGGGATGCGTGGGCTCAGAGCTTATTTAGCTACTCAAGCTGAGCAGTTTTAATTTGTTCTAACAGTTACGAGCAGTAAAACCATTACCACAACTGCAGGGTAGAATTATCCAAGCCAGCAGATGTCGGACACCTCTGTCTTTTCAAAGCTGACTTTATTCCTACTATTTAGAGAGAACAAAAAAAAAAGAGAGGAACAAACACAAACTAATTGAAGATGCTAATCCCCTCTCACATAGTCTAAAAATCAAAGTAATTTTTAAAATTAAAATATTTTAAAATATAGCATGATACCGGCAATGACAAAAATGCACAGATCCCCATTTTGCAAAGAATTAAACATATGCATAATTTTATGCACTTGCATATTCCCAGTGGGTATCAGTCTGCTATACCGGGGTTTGTGCATTTACAAACAATGGATATGCTAAAAATACAAGAAAATTCTTCTTTCTAACATTAATTATATAAACACAGGAGAAAAAGTCCCCCTTAAAACCTATTTTCAATGTTTCACACATCCTATCAAAGTTGATAGCTTTACCCACAAGCTGTATTTGTAGCTTTGCTAACAATTCATTCACTTGCAGTAAAGTTTTAACAATTCATCATACTTTCCAAGCTTCTGGGACTTCACTGTACGTGCTCAGCTCAGGGTCCAGTTCTTCACCTTTTCACTCCCTCACTTGCAATTATCTCAATTGCTCCACTGGAATTTAGGATGGGCGTGAGCATGCAGCAAAACCAGCTAACTTTGCAATCATGATCCGCTTAATTTTTAATGGTTGGTATGTTTTAGTTTAAAGAAAAGGTACAGGTGATGCTGCAAAAGCAGGGAAAACATGAGTATTAGCAGTGAAAGGTAAGCATCGAAGAAGGATGCTACTGTAACAAAATGTGGCTGCTTGAATGAAAATTCAAATGGGGGATAATAAAAGGTAAATGTCCTGGAAAACTAGGAAACTACATAAGCATTAAGGTAAGACAATAATTGAAAGAGTTCTAAAGGGTTTAAAAAGAAACAAAATGTTTTAGTATTGATATAGATACACATTTTGGTCCTGCAAAGACCAGTCTCAGAGATGCCTGCATCTTCCAGCTTTAGTCATGTAATTTAGCAGCTGGAATTAGGAATCCTCATTCCCTGTGCAAACAACGACCCCTCTGTGGACAATTCATAGAAGTAACACAGTCACTCCAAAACGGCTTTAAAGGGACACGGGAGGATTTCTCCTTCCTTGTCTTCCTTACTGCTGGATGGCTGTTGCAATGAGCCACCTGGGAGCAGGTTCTGCCAGGGCAAGGGGGCCGAGGCAGATGATCACGTACCCAGCAGACCCCCGGTCAACACTATAGTTTCCAGGAGACACACACACACGTGAGCTAGAAAAAGTGAGTGCGAGGACGGGGTGAAACCCCAAACGAGCTGGTTTAACCCCAGCTGTCATGGAATCAGTCGTAAAGGTGCTGTCCCTGTTTGTCTGGGAGACTTCAACCAATGACTTCTAAAAACAAGAAGATGTTTTACAGCCTTACACAGAAGCCTACAGATCCATTTTCTTTTTATTTACAAACAGGTCACTATTTCTATATCAAAATGCAAGAGATATGTGTTGTTACTGATTTTTAATTCACTAACTTTTGGTTATTTTCACTACTTAAATGCTATTTAAACTGATTTTTTAATATCAAATAGCAATGCCAGGCAGGAAGAGAAACAGAAAAGTTCTTTCTGCTCATGTGTCTTACTGAAACGATGTTCTTGTAAAGCATGAGGTCAGCTCTACAAAGCTAAAAATAATACTTTAGAATAATACAGGTTGAGCTAAAATGAGAATGAACAACTGCCACTAGATGGCATGACAGCCTTACATTATTTCAGTGGGCTGGGTTTAGGTTGGTATTTTTTTTTCCCCTTTATATAAGAAGAACATGTAACATTTGTATTTCAAACAGGGTGTCGACATATCTTTCCCATGCCATTCCGACCATATCTCATGATTACAAGTTGGTGAATGAAGCAAACTACTTGACAATTCCTTTAGAATATACATGCACTACAAAAGTAAGGTTTAGTGGTAAGCTCGACTAGAACAAATTTTAACAAATTTGCTTAAAAAAAGGTTATGGATTTAAAAGAAAGAGCACTTCACTCACATTTGAAAATGCATAGTTAGTGGTAGATTTTTTTTAACTAGCAAATTAAACAAGTCAACTGCCAATTAGTAAATAACCTGCTTCTTCTAAATCTCAGCTGGCACTCCATGAGTTAACTATTCAGCAGTGTCTCTCAGGTGAGTTAAATACAAACGCAATGTTGTTACCTGCCTGAGTGCCTTTAAAACAACAGACAGGTTCTTTATACAGATGCGGACATGCCAGACTTTTGGTCAACCATGTAATAAAAGATATGAAGATAACTGGGGTTAATTATATATGCGCTTAAATGTTTCTCATAATTGCACTGCAAAAGTAAGCAATCAGGGTCAGATATTCTGCAATGCTAGTAGTCACTGACTTGGAGGAACATGATGAATTAGATGGATTAGAACACAGAACTCTGTATTCAGGTGTGTTAAAACTGGGAAAGTAACTAAAAGACAAATAAAATCCTGTGAAATCAATACTTTCCATTCTGCTTAAAAATTCAAAATACTTCAGTGAACACAAGCTCCAAAACTTCTGTCCAGCCTCTGTTTATTTGCTTATCAAAGCCGATATTGTCCGCAGAGATCAAATAAATTACCTGCGAAAACAGAAAACTAATGTATCTTAATTTTTTTTACCCTATTTAAAGTGAAGAGATGAATGCAAATGGTCCAGTACTTCACTACCTGAAAAGCAGCCGTTTGTACGTGAACGCAACCCTCGTGCTTCCCATGGGTACACTGCTGTGTGCTGTGGAACAGAAGTGCATCCAGGCTTTAAAATTTCCATTACGATATTTCCAAACATTCGTGTCCTTATTTTCTAAATGCATAGTGTACCAGGATGTGCAAGTTTAAGATATTATTTTTTTCCAATCTTATTGTCCTCTAAAAGAAGGCAGTGAGGCTCTGAGCAACCTCATCTGGGTGAAGATGTCCCTGCTCATGGCAGGGGTGGCACTGGATGAGCTTTGAAGGTCCCTTCTAAGCCAAACTATTCTGCAACCCTATGATTCTAGTACAGAAAGCTTTGCAGACCCTGCTTTGTCTGTGAGGCACTAATGCTTCTGCACTGCACAGAACCAGTCCTAGCAAAAAAATGCTGCCTGTTCTCTGGCCAGAAAGTGAAATGAGACTGGATGATGTGAAAATCTGAGTGTCTCTGAATTCCATGACCTAATCCTCTTTGACCACAAGTGGGTGAATTTGTCTCACCAAAATGAGTTTATTAGAACCTTGCATAAAGCTTTGGCTACTGAGATTATGCGCATCCTCTAATGTCTAGACCTGAAGGTAAATAACTGCTACAATCTTATTCAGTCCTCCAGTTGTTCTATTTTAGTATCAGATGGGACTCCAAAAAGAGGAACAAAGTCTAGGTCAGACTCATCTCTATGGATGGCCATACCAAGAACTGAGTAACTCTGGTGCTGAAAAACAGCAAGGAAAATGTCCTAAATTACTTTATTAACATAGTCACTAAGTGCCTTCCTCATACCTTAGCTTCATGTACAGGATGTGGTCTGCAGAGGAAAACTGGCAAACTGGATTGGACTAGATGGTCTACAGAGGTCTCTTCTGATCCCAACCACTCTCTGATTCTGTGAAACTGAGGATGAATTTCAAGACTCAAATTTGAGTTAAGATGTAAATGGCCACCTTACCCTTATGCAGTCTGAGATTGTTTTATGATGTCTATTGTCCAAGCAATTAATAATCTTTTAAAACAATCTTCCCTTATGACATTCCATTTTACAGGTGGAGAAATATGAAAAAAGAAGATTGAACTATTTTGGCTTACCTAGGAAAAACGTGGGAAACTTTGTACCCCAACCAACCACTGTCCTTCTCTGAGGCTTCATACTTAAGAAAGCAAATTCACCAGAAGCGCTGACCCACCAGACAACACCCTCACTGAGCAGCACTTGACCCATTATTTCAGCCTGAGACAAAATCAAGTCAAACACTTGACCGGCTTCTCCCATTTCGAGTTTAAGAGTCTTGTATGACAAAACTGTTGTCTTCACTCCTCCTGTACTCCCACACATTGTTTTGCTGCTAATGAACCAAGAGCAGACTCAATTACTGTATAACCCCCGTTTATTTTCAGAACATCACCTATTCTATGTACTGAAAAATGAGGACAAAAAACATGTAGCTAAGAAATTTAAAGTTACTTTAAAATACACACACACACCGGTAGATGAAACTGAGACACATTCTAACTCCACATACACCTGTTTCCTTCTCAAATTTCATTTCTGACACTTCAAACAGTTTTCTTTTTTTAAAACAGCCATTCAGTTGAAGATAATAGTCATACACAACCCTACCACCTTCCTTTCACTGGAAGTTATTGCAGTTTGGACGATCAGCATTGTATAGCTCATCATCCATCACCTGAAATGAAGTCTAAAAACACAAGTGCAGAGATACAAGACAAACTCAACTGCTGGCTTTAGAACTCCTCCTCTTTGGACCCTGCATAAAATGCCAGAAACTGCTAATTAACATCAGTGCTAAGGGCCTCCATATGCGTGAAAACCTCATTTTACCAAGAGCAGAGTTTCACCAGGTACTGTCTGAGAAACAATACTTCTCCCATACTTATCTATTTCCATGGGCTCCTAATGAGAAGCAACTGCGGCAGCAAGAGCATCCATTTTGCTAGGTCCCAGTCAGTGGTTAGTGCTAAATGCCAAAATAAGGGTTGCAGTGCAAAACCAAGAGCCAGTACTGATGAGAAACCAAATGAATTTGAATTGTCTAGCAATTCTGAATTAGCCAAGCAGAGCTGGAAGGTAGTGGCTGTCAAAAGCCTAGTGCCTAGGCCAACCCAAACATTTCATAAAGCAATAAAAGGCAGCTTTGTCATTCCACAATGACCTTCTAGATAAATTTTAGGTTGTAAGAAGATGAAATGTTACAATGTTTCTGTAGTGCAAAGTCTTAGCGAACTAAATATAGATATAAGCACCATTCTCCCACAATTTGTATAATCTTCCAACTGTCAAAACCCAAAACTGTTCATTTTCATAATCTATGAGTGACCATGACTTTCTCTTTCTTGCTCGTCTTTTCACCTGCTTTTTACAGCAGCAGACGATGCTTCTCAATTTTCAGAGTTTACATACACAGCTATGTCTGCCAGTATATTTTCTTGTCCTCAAATAAATTGTCTTCGGTAGGATTTGGCTCCGCCTGAAACTACTACAACCAGATATTAACTACTTCTTGACAACTCTCACTCCAACACCACCAGACGTTGTCACTGACTGTCTGTACATATTTGCTTTAAGCAGACCTTACAGTTCCAGCACACTGTTACGCAAGTGACTGGATTTTGGCTGAGCTCCCCTTGCTGGGATCGCTCCCAACCATATCAATGCATCCGCTATCAAACTTGCAGTTGGATTTGCTAACCAACATGTTACTTCTTTACCTATATTCTTAAGCAGATAACTACACCGAAAACCAATAATCTCTTGAAAAACGTTTGTTGGGTTGACAAGGCCATTCAGCTGAGGAAAGCAGGTCTCCACCAACTAAAACTGTGAGCGACTAATCTTGAGTGGTGCATGTCAGAGACACGACGGCTCACACCCAGCAGGTGTGAGGAAAGGGGAATTCAGGGTGATGTCTGGAGAAGTCCGGACCACACTGTGCAGACCAGCTCTTGGAACCCACCTTGTGGAAGACTCATTGCCTGTGCTGTTGAGTTGACGACACTCTGATTAATGTCACAAACTGTGTTACACTGAAAATGGATGTTCCTCTGTTTACTTTCCAGTCCCAGGCCTTGCAAAAAAGAGCAGGCTGCTACTGGGACTACAGGTTAAGACTGAAGTCAGATACTGACAGACAGGGAAAGTTTACCTGTACTTTGCATCATCTTGTCTTTCCTACATCTTAAAAGATCTAGAGTGGCTGGAAGTCTTTTCACATTTCTAAAAACAAGACTCCCACACTCTCCACCTGCAAAACCTTTAAAATAGTTATCTTCTCCTTTATACTTCACATACTTGTCCTATTTGTGCCCTTTCCCCCTCTTAATTGTCCTCAAAGACAATAAAAGAAAAAAACTTTAAACTTTAATTCTTTTGACATTACAACTGGAGTGGGTGGCTAACTTAAGAAAAAGTGAAATACTTATACAATATAAAAACTGAGATAAAATTGTGCTTAAAAAAACCCCAGCTAAGCAGCTGTTCCAAACAGTAAAAGAAGAAATAAAATAATTAATCAGTTCTGCCAACTCCTGAGGATTTTGTAACTGGCAACAGTATGGTATTTTCTATTTCACTTGCAAATCTATTTTCATTAATGTATTAAAAACCATGCCTCATTTTTTGAGTTGATCAAGGAAACAACATGCTCAGGCCAGGCTCAGGGCTTCTTTATGTAGATATTAGTGCTGCAGAGAGCAGTTTTTCCCCTTGTAACTATGCGAAAACGAAGACCATACAAATAACTTTGTCACTTACATGCAGTGTAAAAAAAGACTGTTGATATCCTGCCATTTTTGTACAATCACCATTTGGATTAAAAAATTAATTAAACAATTCTTCCTCTCTTCCCCGCCCTGATGAAATATGCTTCTTCCGTCTATGTATCTCAGAAAAGAAGGAAAAACAATCAAATTTTGGTGAAAAGGAGATCCAAGCTTGCTAATAGGAGCAGTCCAGCCTCAGACTACAACTCAGACTACAACTGTTAGGTTGGCCCTGCACCAAAAGCTGCCATGTTTTCCATCACAGTGTTCTGTACTGTTTATGTCCAAAGTGCTAACTGGGTATTTAGTTCCATTTATGACAAAACTTAATAGAAGCAACACATGGTCTAAATATTTGGCTTGTTTTTTTAGGCATTAGGGTTGAGATCTTCAATGTGCAAGGAGATTGTTGGTGGGATATTCTTAATTGCCTAGGTCTAATTCCAGCTGAAATGTGGACATCTTAAAAATTTGGCCTGTGGCTTTATCACAGGGTTAAACACAACCAACAACTTCAGAGTTGCAATGCAATATATGTAATTATAGTAAATTCTTTTAAAATTATATTCAAACATTTTCAGTCTCCACTCATATAACATTGTGAAATGAGTTGTGCTGTACTATTCCATGAACAAAATACTTGTCAGACAGAGAGATCCCTTCCTTTCTACCTATTCACTGTTGTTAAGAAATAAACCCTCAAGTATTGCACCATATAGCGAAACATAGTTTAGAATAGGACCTTTTCTACAGACTTGTACACAGTATTAGAGGATTTTCTATCCTAAAATTCCTGTAATCATAATTTTTCTGAATACCTGAAAAAAACCCGGTGGTACAGGACCTACTGGCATGCCATCTCCTGGGGGAATGTTTCCTAGCACTGGACTGGGAGCTGCTGCAGCACTCTGAAAAGAACAAAGGGAGAATAAACCTTTGTCATTGCATGGTAGGCATTAAACTCCCCCCACCCAGAAAAAAACAAACCAAAACAAACAAACCAAAAAAACCCCCAAAAGCCTGACCAAAAATGCAGAAAGTCATTATCTGCATATGCCATAATGCTATTGTTTCAATTGAAGGTAAGTTAATACTGTATATTGTTTAGTCTTTGTTTATACAAGTATCGTGATTTGTTAAAATAACGTCTGTTGAGAGGAAGCATGCTAACGAGTGCATGGATATACAAATACACATAAATTAGATATATCTTTATTAGATTTTCAAAAATACCACATCTGAGTGTGTCTATATGTATACAAATATGAATGTAACTTGCAGACTTTTTCTGGTATTATGTGTACAAATGTCCTCGCACATGCACAGGGATACACACAGCATAAAGATAGTAATTTATGCATTTTATCAGCAATTTCCAAGCACTTTAAAGATAACTTCAGCACACTGTATTATTCTTTCAGAACTACATCAAGCTTCAAAAGACGATTCTGTTACAAACAGTGCAAGAAGGAATGCTCATGATTCTGCTGCTAAGGCTTCTGATTTTACCAACCTCAAAAATAACCACCACGACAAATCAGAAGAATTCAGGTTACGTTTTTGGAAGGGAAAAGAAAAAAGGGATTCTGAAGAAGTGAATCAGAGGATGAAATTAGTTACCTTTGCAAATCCTTCAGTTGGAATAAGCAAGTAAAGAATATTGCTTCTGGTAATTTACAAGCAGGAGATCGTCACAGAAAGGGAAGCCAAACTGTTATTGTTGTCATGCGTTGGAGCCTCAATTACTTTTAATTTCTAGCAGTCTTCCTTCCTGTAATATGTTTCTGTAGGGCACAAGGCTGAATCACCTCTGAATGCTTACAATCCTGGTGGAAATTCTGGTGCACACACAACGCACTGAGAGCCACTTACAGTCTCCTAATGACCTCCCAATACCTGCCCTACAGAATATGACAGGCTTCTGTTTATTAACTTACCACCCTATTGTCCACTCACACTCGACATCCAAATGATGATCTGGAAATTGTATTTCCAGGTGTTTGGCACACTATCTAGGAAACTGAAGAATAATGCTGGAAAGATTTGAAAACTGGCACAAAGAAGGGCTGACCTTTTTAAACCAAACAGAAAGGAAATATTCAGTTAATTACCACAGATTTTTCAATGGCTTAAGCTGTGCTTTAGAATCAAATTTCTGAACGACTAGCAGTAGCATATTTAACATGTAAGCTGTATGATCTTTCCAAACAAAAGTCTAGAACATGTCATTAAAATAGAAAGACTGCAGAAAGTGCTGGCTTCAGAAGTCAGTGCAAAACTTTGATTCACTGGAAAATCTTGTAATAAAGGGTCTCATTTATGCAAAGATCTGGTCTGCAGGATCAGTGTTAAAATACTATTTAATTGCAACTGGTAGAAAAAGCCAGTCAGGTGAGCTGGATGTAGCAAACACTTTTGAATCATGACACCCTCTCATGAGACGCTATCAGAAACCAACCAAACCAGCCTCTAAAGCTGTAGCAAATAAAGGTATTTTTCTGCTATCCACTGCCATTTTCTGGGCGCTGCCTGAAGTTTATGCATGCAAAACCACGCAGCTCCCTGTAAGGTCTCTGGTTCTTCTCTCAGGTCTGTCACAGTCCCTCGGGCACCCAGACAGAGGGGAAAATAAGCATGTGATGTGAACAGACAGCAAATAATTATTGTAGAACAAAATAATTTTGTTACTCTTTCCCCCCCCCGCCCCGCCCATGGCTTCTGTGAATGTCCACTAATAACTTTGAGATTATCTACATTTCCAAATGAAAACGGAAGACAAATTTTCAGCTTTTTTTTTAAAGCAAAATAATGACTTGTTTATACTGATCATCGGGCAATGATGTCAAGTAAAATCATGAATAGGTGCAGACACGGTCTGAGTGAAGTATGTCAGAACTTAATTCCCTACGTACAGGTTTTCTATATGAAGAATGAGAACAGTAGCATCACTGATGGAGAAAATCGATGATGTTAAAAGCCTGAGCATCTTAAAATGTCCAAAACTGCCAGCACTGCAGTCTCTGACTAAGAAAGAGTAGCCCATTAAAGGGGCACTAGCAATGATGAACCTTATTACAATATAATCCCTCCTTGCATACTAATTCCTGATTACCACTACGCAATTAATACCTTAATTAATAACTAATACCTTAGCTGTGTCCATCTTTACCAGCTAGGTAATATGCACTGTAATACATCCGATGGAGCTGATGCTACAGAATAAAGAATTTGAATGGGCTATAATAAAACACTGGGCAAGCTCATCTAAACAGTACAAATTCAGATACGCAAAAATCCCGTTAAGTTGCAAGATCTCAGAAAAAGAGCTAAGCAGCACGGCCTTTGAAATACGGACAGTTTTCAGAAGCCTCCCACCCCAGGTCCTCTCACTCCTTCTCACGTTATTTAAACTAAACTATACCAGACATTATTGCATATCAGAGTGTGTTAATGCCCTCAATGGGTCTTAGACGTCCACATCAACAATGGCCTCTGCCAGAGCCCCTGGGTTATGAAAGGATGCTTGTAGGAGGAGAGAATGACTTCTCAGGCTGCCCCGGTCCTACAGGGACACAGAGATCCCACCCTGCTGAGTTCATGCCGTTTCCCACACTCAGAAAATCTCTTTAAAGAAGCAAAAAGGTAAAATATACTTAACAGCTTAAAACAAGGGAGAGAAGGACATAATGACTATTCCAAAACACAGAGAGAAAAGGATTAAAATTCTATTAAGACTTCAGTTAGCCATTAAACCACTTAACTAGGTTTTATAAGAAACATACCTATAGATAATATTTTCATAATTGTCTCAATAGTGGTGTGTGTGTGTTTTGGTGTTGGTTTGTGGTTTGATTAGTTGATTGTGGTTTTTTGTGGCTTTTTGTTTTGTTCTGTTTTTTCTTATTTTTGAATCTGACTTTGCACTGTTACCAGAGGAATCCACCTTTGTTCCTCAGTGAACCTGAGGGACCTGTATGTAACTCTCCAGGCCTGGTAAAATGGTCACAGAGCAATTCTTTGTCTGCTGAGCTAAATCCACAGCAGCAAGTGACCATCTACCTCACATACGTACAGATGTAATGAAACATACTGCTTTTAGACATGATGCCAGTTCCCGTGAAAGGGATATGGCTCCAAAGTAACAACTTTTTAGGAGGACTGTGTTTTGAACAACTTTGTTGATGAGGAAGACATGTAGAAAGGAGCCTGATGGATTCATCACTTCAGACTGGAGAACTTCTACAGCCTCCTCAGAAACCCTTCTGCTTGTGCACTTCTCCAGAAGCCCCATTCTGTACAGCTGCCCTAAGGGTGGTCAAAAGATCTGAGCAGTGCTATCAGATGGTGATTCTCCTAGTTCTGCTAGGAATCAGCAGGTTTTCTTCACAGTAGTTAGAGTCTTTTAATTTTAGTAGCTAGCATGGTCTTTTGTTTTGGATTTAGTATGAGAATAATGCAATAACATATCGAGCTTCCCTGGGACACAGTTAATTTTCAATTTCCAGTAGTGAGGTTTTGTTTTGGAGCTGGTATGAACAAAATGTGACAATTTACTGATGTTTTGACTGTTGCCAAGGAGACCAAGGACTTTTTCAGCCTTCCAGGTGCACACAGAAGCTGGGAGAGACCATAGCAGGACAGCAGCTAGACTGACATCAAGGCTGGCCAATGAGATATTCCCTACCATTACTGTCATGCTTCCTATATAGCTGGAGCCAGCTTTTCTGGCTAGCTAGTTTCTTAGTTTGGTATTTGGCTTTTTGCCTTTTTGCTCTCTTTTTGGCATCACCTGTTCAGGACCAGGGAGCTCTCTTTTCCAGGATGTGCTGTTCAGCATGATTGTGCTATTGTTATTATTATCGTATTTTTTTCTTATTAAACTGTTCTTATCCCAATACATTAGTTTCTCCATTCTTTTCAATTTTCTCTGCTACCCACTTGGGGCGGTGGGAGTGCAGGGGAAGGAGCCAGTAGTCATGATCCCAGCTGCCAGCTGGGGTTAAACCATGGCAGTGATAAAACAGAAGAATCATTTGTTATGATGAAGGGGGAACAAAATCAAGGTCTTGTGGAGGAGATCACACAAGAGATCCAGACTGATTTACTCCATCTCGTGTCTTGTGGTTTCTGGAGAGAAAGGTCTCAATTAGAAGCAAACCAGCTCTTTATGCCAGGCTAGTTACTAAAAATTAAATTCATTTACTCTTGTTGGTCATTTTTCAACTGTGAAGCATGTTTCAGGGAGATATTCAACATGTTGATTTTGGCTGGCCTAATTATTTGCACCTAGATCACCCTGTGCAGTTTACAGACACTTGTGCAAAACTGTCCCTCCTCTGTATTTCTGAGTGGGAAGGCATTCTGCAATAGTCCAGTCTTAGGTGTAACACAAACTTCAATTTCTATATTTCACTAAGTAATGTGCTGTGGTTTTTTTCTGTTTTCATGTTTGTTGTTTTTTCATGTTTTTTTCTTTGCTTATTCCCTCCCTGTCTGTCCCTGTTTTCTTCCACAATGGGTGATGAAGTCCAAAAACCAAAAATGAAGCATTTTCAATGTTTTAGGTATATTACATTTTCTAGCTTGCACTATCCAATGAACATTTTAAGAACTTATACCAGGTAGATCAATAAACAAACCTGCAACAGCTGCACTGAAATCTACTTATTTATCTTGATGAATTATTCAGTTTTTTTCACAGTCCCACAGCAAACCATGTCCTCTTTTTGCATGAATTACAAGTTGTTCATCATCTATAGTTCCATTAGTTTGACATTTTAAATATTTGCAATTTGCTTTCCTTGCTTTTCACAAAAAGATGAAAAAAGAAAAATGTGAATGGTCAAATCTTTTTATATATTACCTCACCTACTTAAAGATGGAAAACTGTATTTGGTTTTGTAGCTAAAATATTAAATATATGGTATATTCTCTTTACAATTATTAATTTAAAAGGTGTACTTCAATGAAACTTATTGTGGCCATTTTTGCTCTACTCAAGCTAGCCTCGACAATGTAAAAACAATTATTACATTAAAAAAAATAAAACTAGCCACAGTTTAGGTTGGTTTTTACCAATAAATCACAAAGTAAATAAAAAATAAAAATACAAAAAGGTTAGTTATTCCATTAATATAGTATCTGAAATATAAAAATACAGGGAGTAGCTGCAACACATAGGTTATTTTCTGAGGCCATCACAATAAGTGGTTTTTGAGAGAAGCTCACAGAAGAATTCAATTTTTAATCAAAGAATTTTTCAAAGAAAGGACTTGACTGTATCTATGAGAAATCCTGATCTGTTTTATTCACTGATCTGGAAATTTATTTGAGGTATTTTGCTTAGAGTAACACATCCTTATTTTTATCCAAAGTAAGAAGTTTATCACATGTGACTGAAGTTTTCCACAAAAAGGAGATTTCCAACTTTTTAGAAGTCTACTTGATGACGAATTATGAAATCTACTTGACAGTGGATGAGAGATAAAAGACAGATCTGTGGCCACCCCTGGCAACTCAATTCCTCCATCATCAAAGTCTTCGCCATAAGCCTCTTCTACATCAGCCCTAAATCTGCAGTTAGCTGGATAGTCCTTGTTCCTGCTGAGTTACTACAGGTGGTAGGTACCCACTTCAGCTGCATCAAGTATCAAGCCAGTTGTTCCTTCTACCAGTTTATTCAGAGTCTGTGTCCTTGTATTCTGTCTTCTGTGGCAAAGCGTTAAGAATGTTCTGGTGTGTTGTGCTGTGAAGACCATACCAAGTAGAAGTCCCTTCTGGACTCTAGGCAGCCTAGAGACCAAGTAGTGTCTTTAGATGACACTGAAGCTACTGGCACCAGACTGCATGATGCAAGCAAGTTTAAACGCCTATCTTAGGATTTAATGATGCTAAAATGGGCATCAAAGAGGAAGAGTTAGCAACAGTTTGTTGAGAGCACTGCAACAGTGTCAGGATGAAGAAGAAGCTCCATCACTTACTCTGGTTTGGAAGAAGGTGTGGAGCTGGATCTAGTGAGGCACAAAGGCTTGCCAGTGCTGCCAAGTGTGCTCGCTCAAGAAAAATGAATTACAGCAATACGGAGAGTCTGAAACAGTTAAAAAGTCAATTTTCCCTTTTAAAGACAGCCATTTGCACAGTAGATGCTCTCCCACCCTCCACAATACTTTTGTCACACAGCACTTTTGAGTGAGGTGTGCCTGAGAACACTTTGATGTTGCCTCAATAATAATGTTTTCATATATTCATATATGTAACCAAAATACACAGTAACCACACAAATAATATTCTGTCATGGAGAATATCAATAGAATCAGTTAAATCAAAACAAGAGCAGAAGTGTTGAACATCTCAGATGAATTTTGTGTATGTTCCTATGACATTAATGCACAGGTATTTTACAAAAACTAAACAGAAAATGTAAAAGGATGGACATGAAGGACAACACAGACAAACTACAACTGCCACTGGTACCACATTTAAAACACTGATGACAGCAGCATACTGTTGACAGGAAGAGTGGAAAATGCTTAATTTTTGTCAGATGTCTCCTTGAAACCCATGCTGAAAACTCATAAGCTAAGCATAAATAAGACTCTGCTAGCCAGCTGATAGGTCTGAATGTACAAGTTCATACAAAAGTCAAACATTTTTCCAAATCAGTGTTGCTTAATTAATCACATCCAGTGATGCCAATTAAGAGAACATTGAGGCCATCATGTTTAGCTACGACTGGGTCCCTGATGCACCAAAAGCACAATACTAAGAGAAAAATAATCCAAACACCAACTATCTACTTTAATAACTTTCTCATACCCTCCTTTTTCCCCCAATTTTTGTTAAGCTCAGCATTCTGGTTGCTTTCCCATAAAGGCATGGATATGTATAATGAGCCAAAAAACTAACTACTTATTACCTACTTACTAGTTATTATCTTAAAGAATACCTTCTAATTCACAGTTTTTCATGCCTTCTCCAGCTTTATGCAAACAAACAAGAAACTAACTGAAAAGACACAGACACGCAAAAGTGTGTATGATATCACATTTTACTAAGTACTTTTTCTACAACTATGTTGTCTTCTTTAGGAGAACAGTTAAAAAAACTGCTCTTCCTCTTTTTTTCCTGACGACAAAGGGTAAATATTTAGTACCACTTTTTCAAGTTCATGAATTTAGGGAATTATGGGAATTAGGGAATTTAAATTAGTTTCTGTTTGGTTGATTTTTTGGTTTGTTTTTCTGGAAAGACAAATTATGTATAATTACTATTTCAAATCACATTTACCATGTGCTTAATTTCTGGTCATTGATAGCTTCAAAGTGCCAGACATATTGTAGTCAATGTTCTAACAAGATCAGCAAATTTCCTACTGGTAAACACTTCAACCTATAACTTATCAAGTATTTCAAAGGCATTAGCTAGTTACTGTAATAGTGCTTTGTTATTTTTTAGCTATCACAAGTAAAATACTAAGAGGAACTCCATTGATTAGCCACTAGAAACCTTCTCATTTTCTCCCAGATAGAACATAAAACTACTCATCATTCTGAACAAACAAACAAACAAATAAATAAATAAATTTAAATAAGTTATTACTTTTACAGAGCCTTTGAACACTCCAGTAGTAACCATAACCCCTAGACAGAGCTGCCATGGTTTACCTAAAAGGAACTGAAGATCTTGCCCAAAAAGGTTGATTCATCACGTTGGTAGAAGCAAGCCATTTGAAAGATCTGGATCATGAGACCTAATTCATTCTTGGTGTAGCTCCATCGAGATATATTTGTCTGAAATGTTTAACTTCTATTCTGCAATAGGAAGGCATTCATGGGGCAGTACTAGTTGACAAGTGTAATTGTAAAAGGTCACAACGCTATTCCTCTTAGCTTCTCAGTTTTCCTCAAATTGCAGCTCCTTAGAGTTTGATCTGGATGCTGGGATTTTATTTCTCTCCACTCCATCTCATACAGTATCATGAGCAACAAAGAAAATATCAATTTTTTTTCTTTTTTAATTCTTTTGCTGAGTTTAGATCAGCAGACGTCCTCACTCCATGAAGGGTTGACACGGATGGTTTGCTCTGGTACTGCATCCATTCTCCTCTCCCCATGACATAATCCTTTCCCCGAAACACCCTCACTATAAGCAAAGCTCTCCTGTATCTGGAGCAGGATTACAGTTTGTTTTACTGTACCCCAGTGCTCAATCTTGGCTTTTCATTCTACTTAGCGGAGATAGTGAAATTCTATTACAGAACTGAAAAGCAGGTATTAGGCTAGAAGTATACTGTTAAGGGTAACACAAATTACTTTCAAGGAAAGCTTTGCTATCAATGAATAAAAGGATTTCAAACTCTTACCCAAAGACAACATTTCACTCCTGTCTTTTCTTCTGCTTGTATGACTTAGAACACAATTCCTAGACAAGGATTTCTCTAAAGTATGGTTATAAAGTTATTTTAAAATGAACCTTATTATTCACTGGAAGTTACTAAAATTGCTATTAGACATAGGTAGCAGCAGAATGTTAACTTAAAAAAAAAGGTGAAAAACTAATTTGTGTTTTCAACACGGAAATAAAGTATCAAATTCCTGTCCGTTCTCTTTCAAATTTGATCATAACTATACTTAAAAGCTGAACACTTGGCTTTTCCTACTTCTTTATGAAGATGTAAAAAATAGTGTTTCAAATAATGTTTTCAGATAATTTTCTAGAAAAGTAAGGGCACTCATTTCAGCTTAATTCCAAGCCTTCTCTTACTTAGTAATGTGTACCTATGTACAAAATCAAAACACCAAAGGCTGGCCAGCTGAGCTACACTACGCTTTTGATAAAATGCAACAGTATTATCAGATTCATTGGTAATAACCATGCTGCTGACAAGTTAAAGGCACTTGAGGACACAAAACACTGTTCTTGCAGCTTGGAGCCGAGTTGCAGTGGTATTTCAATGAAATTACTTCTTTCCAGAAGTGACACTTACACCCCTCCTCCAGATTCCCTGGAGACTGGGACTGCTTCGGTCTGCTAGCTTAACAACCGCAAAATACTCAATGCGCTATTTTCTTCCAAGCTGCACCTTCAGATCACATCTTTGTTGAATAACTGACACTGCAGACCACAGGTTTAACCCACTGCCTTCCTCACCACAACGAATCGGAATGAAGACGTGTGAAGATACTTCTCTTAAAAAGGAGTCAGACCAGAGGAAATTATTTAACTTACATGATTGTGACAAGTTACACGTACCCCACTTAATTTTTTTTTTAATATGTCTTATAACACCAAAGCATTGCTTTTACAGCTAAAATACAAAATACTACACAAAAATATAATAGTGCCTTTGCTTGGTATTTTTTCAACAGCTGTTCAGGCCATGGTAATAGGATTGGTGAAAAAAAAAAAAAGAGAGAGAGAGAGAGACAAATACTGCTGATATTTTTAATATACATAATCAAATAAGGCTAGTTCCTGAAATAATTATTCCAAGTAATTTTAAATGGTGACAGATGATATGGTATCCTCTCCAATCAGGTCAATGATCGATATCCAAAGGCATTTTTTAGAAACACAGTGCTCAATCTACCTATGGTTTGAGTAATACTCCAATGATCACTGATACTGCACCAAGTGGTCTGATCACTGCTGGTCTTCCTGCTCCAAACACGCTCCATTTTGTTCTGTACATGCTCTACAGAAAATTCACAGTTGGTACAATTGTACTAATTAGGGTAGTATGAAAACACTATCTTATATACTAACTTTCTCTAGTAATTTAGCTGGTTGGCGCAGTGCCTTTTAATCATTTAATAATGTAATTGTTAAACCAAAGCCATTTTTTCCCAAAGATTTTAAGATTGCTATGGTTTTATATTCCACTTCTCATGGCACTGTACTCTGTGCAACAGTCAAATGCCCCCCACTTTAAGGATATAGTGATTAATAACGATAAGATTAAATTTTCTCTGCATCTCCGTCTTTTCTGAGTTATGAAACACAAATGAATAAATATGCTGTAAGATGAAAGGCTGAACTTCGATTATGAAATGCAAGGTAGACCAGTTTGGGGTTATCCTTGGGTCACCTGGGAGTGACTCAGCAATCTTGGCAATATATGCACATCTTGAGAAAAAAAGAAAACTCAGTAAAATTCCATCATTATCCAAAATGGAGTTTTGTCTCCATATGTAGCTGGCTGGAAAAGAATGCATACACACAGAAAGCTAAATGCTATTTCAGAAAGAGCTCAACTATATGATGGAAATGCTCCTCTGCTCAAAAAATAGTATATTTGGGTTTTCTTGTCTGGACCCTCACATCATGAAATTCCTCTTCAATAACCATTACTAGAATATCAACTACAGATAAGTCTCTGTCTTTTTCAAGGCTGTGCTGTAAATGTTACTACTCCGTCCTAAAACATGAAAATATGTCACTTCATAATGTTGTCAAATTGACAGCACATTTCCATAGACAAAACATAATGAAGCAGTCATTCGGATTTTCTTAACATTAAGCACCGTTGTTTATCAAGTTAGTGGTAACACAATACATACTTTTCTTTAGAGCCTCTAGCCTGACCTTCGTTACTTCAACATCAGTGGTATTATGGGTGCTGAAAAATAAATGCTTAATTCCCTAAAAAGTACATGGTCATTTGAAGACACTTGGAGGCAGCAATTAAAAAACCCACACACAATATTATTATTCTTTCAGAGATTTCTCTGTTTTTCTTAAGAGTGATGCTATTCCCTAAGCATCCTAAAGTTAATTCCATAAGCTGAAACGTCAGCATGAGGCCAGCATTTTCAGGAAAACAAGAAGGATCTGAATTAAAGATATATGCTGGAATATTACTATTTCCATACATCACCAAATAAAACCTTTATGAATACTTCCCTACCATGCAAGACCAATTAGTGCAGTGAGGTTCATCTCCTCAGGCTCCCTCCACAGCCACCAGAAACAAAAAACCCCTCTGAGAACCCCACTGGAAGGGTGCATCTTCTCCATCATCTATGAGGCATGTGCAGGGAGACCAGCCTTACCAAGATCAATGTTCATCTTTGTGAAAACCCTCTACAAATTCAAGCACCCTTAGTTTAACTGAATGGTTGCATGCTATGTCTGGTGCCACAGCATTTATGACAAAATGTGGTCCACTAAATGAGACTTTTGAGACACGTCTGTAACTTGGGTTTTAAAGAGCAGTTAGAATATCTGATTTGTAGCACCCGACTCTGAGAAAAGCATTGCCAATTTGAAGAAACATATGATAAAATTAAAGCTCGGGGAAAGCTAGCCTGTAAAGTATCTAATTTTCTCACATTGTCTGAATACCTATTTTTGGATACATGTAACTTGTTGAACACAGAGTTAACACCTCTAAGCGCTAAAACAGAATTAGGCACTGTACTTACGAAGACCTAACATTTTCATGCTGGTGACTATTTGCTATAAATCAGTTATCTTGGGTCGCCTGCCAGCAACAGCAGCTTGACATGCTCCCACCACGGGGCACCGGAGTTCAAGAATGAGGCAACTATCCCTGCCAAAGGGACAGCAGAGACAGAGGGCTCAGTGATCGAATCACAGAATGTGCTGAGCTGGAAGGGACCCACCAGGATCATCGAGTCCAACTCCTGTCCCTGCACAGGACAAGCCCACAGTTCACACTGTGTGTCTGAGGGTGTTGTCCAGTCTCTTCTTGAACATTATCAGGCTTGGGGCCGTGACACTTCCCCGGGGAGCCTGTTCCAGTGTCCAGCACCTCTGGGTGAAGAAGCTTTTCCGAATGTCCAACCTGAACCTCCCCTGGCACATCTTCCTGACATTCCCTCGGGTCCTGTCACTGGTCATGGGACAGAAGAGTTCTGTGCCTGCCACTCCTCCTCACCTTGTGAGGAAGCTGCAGCCACCATGAGGTCTCCCCTCAGTCTCCTCCAGGCTGAACAAACCAAGTGACTTGAGCTGCCCATCATACAGCTTCCCCTCCAAACCCTTCACCAACTTCG
The DNA here is from genome assembly GCF_036013475.1 of Columba livia. Taxonomy (NCBI): domain Eukaryota; kingdom Metazoa; phylum Chordata; class Aves; order Columbiformes; family Columbidae; genus Columba; species Columba livia. The sequence continues at coordinate 77,432,528 of NC_088642.1, forward strand.
TGGCCTCCTCTGGACACTCTCCAGTAGCTTTATCTCCTTCTTATCCCGTGGTGCCCAGACCTGCACACAGTGCTCCAGGTGAAGCTGCACCAGAGCAGGACAGTCACCAGTCACCTCCTTCCAGTCTTCCAAGGACCTTTTAGATATTCAAGGTCATTTAGATATTCTTCTAAATGCTTCAGTATCTGAAATACTCTGCTTGTATCTCAAACACTGTCTGTCTGGAATGGTGGCCTGATGCGTGTCTGAGACTTTTTAAAAATATAGGATATGGGAAAAATAAACAAACAAAAAACCTAATAAGTAGCATTTGGAACCCAGTTATTTCTTCTGCCACCCCACCAAAGAAGACAGGCAGAATGGTAGTGGGCCTGAAGTTAAACAGAAGAGGGTTACTGAAGAGAAAAAAGACTAATTCTCACCCTTTCTTTGGGAATTACACACACTATCTCAGGCAAGAAAATGAAATCTCTACGTGCCCAGCATGCACCCCATGGCCTGCTGAGGACTGGACCCGCTGGGACCCCGTGTCACACTGCAGAGCAGGTGAAGCCCCAGTGGTTGGCTCAGCTTGCTTCTCCTCAGGAAACCAATTATTTTACACCCTGTGGTGTGAAAATCCATAGCAGTGCAAAGAGAACCTCAGTCTTCTAGTGTTAACCAGCTCCTACAGCTCTTAAACACACTTCTAGAATCTTAATATTTTGCTTATTTTATGATTATTTTAAATGTTTTTTAAGTAGTGCTCATGCAGACACCAGCATGGCCCTGGACGTGGGGAGCGGAGTCAAGGCACATCCATGCCTGGAGAGATGCCGGTTCACCAACAGCAACCAGTTATCCCACCGGGCTGGATCCAAACTTCTGCAGACTGCTGGTCCACGCACATGGAAAACACAAATATTGATGGTGTATTTTTAAATACAGATGTCATAAAGGGAATGACAGACAAAAGCCATCTGATTGAAAAAATCCAGATGTTTTAAGACTGATTGACAAAAACGCTGCTTCCCCGTGTAATTCTTCATTGTGCCCTATGAAAAAAAATCAGCTAAAACCAGGAATATGGTATGAAAAATTCCCTTCCCAAACTAGCAGAATTTTAAGTAGCTGGAAACAGCCAGGTACTTGTAATAAAAAAAAGGCACTCTCCAACCTTTCCCATAATAAACATTTATACATGCACAGATTGCATATAGATACAGATTGGCTTTAAATGTGAATTATGGGTATAGATATCTTCACTAAGATGCACATACTACAGGGAAGAAACTTTTATAAAGTAAAGCAGGTACAAAAACATTACTTACATAAATAATACCAATACAAAGCAAAAACAAATACATTTTCCCAAGCTCCCTAACGAAGTGTGTGAGTGCAAACCTAACTGCCACGGTCACCTTTGCTTCGGAGCACTGACCAAGCTGACCTGAAAGACTGGAGATAAATGTTAGAATTTACCAGTTGCAATAATGCATATTTCATTATATATAAAAAACTGGCTTCCTCGACCCAGCTAACACAGAGAGGCTTGCAGGAAAGAAAGTACAGATAGATTTGGTTTAGCTCTGTTCATTGAAGAGGATTATCTAAAGTGGAGTAGAGCACCTAGACACCCATGTGCCACCTTGACACCTCCCAGTCCATAATGCTCTTAAGAACTTAATTTAAGTTCAGGTTAAACCACAGCAGCCTAAGAACCATGTGATGTACAGGCTGGTAACAAGAGAAAATAATTTAAAGCAAAATTTAAGCCTACTCGCCACTCTAAATTAACAGAAAAACAACAATAAAAAAACCCCACATAAACAAACAATACAGCAAAACCTAACAAAGAAACAAAACCACAAACAACAAAAAAAAAAACCAAAGCCTTCTCCCCATCCTAAACTACCTGAGGTACAACAGCCAGAGGCATTTTCCCTCTCCACCCTGACTCCAGCGCATCCATCTATGACACTTCTTCCCCCCTCTCTGACAGAGAAAACCCCAAAATTTCTCAGCCGCTTGGCTAATTACAGAGAGCTGGCTGGTCCCAAGTGCGGTGATACCGGGAGATAACATAAGCTACAAATTGCTGAAAAAAAACAGCACTCCAGTGGTGCCCCCTGCTATCAGGTAAACAGCCTGCATTATGTCGGGGAAGCTGGTACTGGCAACTCAGACTTTTGATGGGAAATTATACAGCTCTTGCTATATGCTGGTACGATTCACATCAGTAAGTGCTGGGGAGCTGACATTCTTTTTCCTTCAATCTTAAACAGGAGAAGTTCTGACAAAATAAGACCCACTTGTAAAAGGCAGCGGCTGAGCTGCCAGATCCAGAGTTCATATGTGGTGTTCTGTTAACAGGACGAGGTATATGCTGCATTTATTCAGATTTCCTCTGAGAAACAGCCAAGGCACAGAACTTTAAAGCTCATCTACCCCATCATTTCTTCTTTGTTTCCACATATAAGTCTTCGAGCCCCTAGAAACAACTCCAGGCTTTTCGCTCCCTGGGGACTTCAGCCCATCTTGCAAAAACAACCGGGTTTCTGCAGGCTGAGGGTCCCACGGGAGGGATACCCACGTCTAGTACACAAGCTGACAAAACCAAGGTGTTGTCAGGTAACAGGTGGATAATTAAGTAGTACTTCATTTAACTGCTTAATCTACCCCGGTGGCCTCAATGTGGCAATAGCTGACAAAAAGCATGCAGATTTCTGGGATGGTTATTTCAGTTCTTCTGCAAATTACTTCAGCAAAGCTTAAACCTGCTAACCTGCACGCTTGATGTCCTTAATGCCCCCAAGTTCATATGAAATGAACAGCTACGTTTAATTTTCCTCATACCACTCCCCAATGATGCAGAGCACCACTGTGCCTTCCAATCAATATTTTGCTAATTAAAATAATGTACAGCAGAGGCTGTTCTGCTTACTTCCTAAACACTCAGCTTGCCACCTCTTTGAAATGTGTAACGAGACCATCACCTTCTCAAAACTGCCCATATTGTACAGAAAACTATTCACATAGTTTGTAACTAACAAATACTGTTGTAATTTCTTTTTACCACTCACGTTGTCCTATTAGCTCGCTTGGATCTGCACTGAGGTGTGAATAAGAACAACACCACAAATATAAGTGGACACCAAATGCTGCCAAAACAGATCACTTGGACAAAGAAAACAACATGGGATTTTTTAATAACTGGGTAAGAAGCAATTTCAAGAGATACTAGATAATCAAGTTTCAAGTGCCAGGAATATGTAATTCCTACTCAGGTATATTTCATGTGCTGTCTAATGAAAATGTTACTATTCCAGCCTTGAAATCCAAAAGAAAGGTACAGAGTTTGTATAGCAGAAAGAGAATTAAAATGTTTTGCGTTTTTTTTTTCTCTCAGTGGCCCCAGCTTAGTGCTATTCCTGCATAGGCTTGTGAATGTGGCATATTGTATACTAGTGTGTACACAGCAACATTCACATTTAGTGCAACCATTTCAGGTCACTGAATATCTAGCTACAGCTAGACTGAGCGAAACAACTTGTCATTTCGAGAGTGAAAAGCAGTCCAAAACACAGTACTAATTGTGAAACGGTGACAAAAATTTGGGCTTATATATATACGATAAAAATCTTGGACAAGATGTTTAACCTCTCAGGCTGAGCTAACACCACAATTTCCACCAGCCACAGCAATGAACTTACATAGCCTTCCAATTTTTTGTTTTTTTAAATCCTCCCTTATGCACAGAACAGCGTGCAATTTTAGCATGACAATGATATGTGCTCACTTGATAAGGCGCTGTAAAAAAACAGCTTGTGTTTTATTACTTGACTTGGTGTAACCATTGATAAAAATCCCTCTCATCCTCAACAACCCTCAACCCTGCCAGTGCCCATTCCTGTGACATTTGTCAAGCACTCTAGTTCTGAGTGTGTGGGCTATTTGGGGGAAAATAAAGGTTTCAAACAAGCAAACAAAAACCAACACAACAAAACAAAACAAAACAAACACCACACAGCATTTTTGCCACGATATCACACCAAGACAAAATTACAAGAGGCAAGGGTAGGCTGCTCCACTGTTTCAAATTTAAGTTATGCCACAGCTGGCACACAAACAGGAAGGCATGAGCCTGCAAGAAGACTCGAAGTATACCCAAACATCCAAATTTGGGGTGCTCATGGCCAGTATCTGCCCAGCTCCCCCCTGGCTGCAAAGGATGCTGCTCAGAGGAGCCGACAGCGATGCAGGAACCGCACCGGGAGCCAGGAGGAGGTTTATTTTGGGTGACCTTCCGAGGTCAAAGGAGGAGAGTGGAAGATGGCAAAGCAGCCTAGGACTGATGGTGGTGAAGGTAAAGGCTAATGGTCCATTTAATGCCTCTATCCTTGGCATTAAAGAAAAAAGTCTGTAACGAAGGACAGAAAGGTCAAAATACCCCGGCAAAAACTGCTTGTTTGTCTCAAAATTGTCTTGCAACCAACATTTCACTTCAGAGATGAAAACATTTTGCACAGGCAACCCTCCCCCCGCTCGTTTTTGGGCTGTTGCTTTTGGCTGAGGCCGCTGTTACAACAGGAAATAAAAATTATATTACTCAGGAAGGAAGCTAATGAGCTTCCCCTCCCCCAAACGCCATTAGACACTTCCTGAATAAAGGAGAAGCACATTAATATAAAGATCGGTGGTACGTAAGTAACCAGAAGCTGAGCCTGCTGTATGTTTAAAGCTACACGCAGTTTATGGATGGAGAAGGAACACCCGGTCAGCTCCTCTAAAGCACCATCACCACCACTGCCTGATAACGTCCGTGCCAGAGCGCCTTGTCCATTCTGCTTTTAAATGACTCAAAAGCAGCGATGCTTTCATCACTTCCTCCGGGAGAAAATGCCAGGCGATAAAACAACTCCTTGTAAGGAGCGTTTTCCATGCACTTAGTTACGAGTTACTCTACCCTTTTGTTTTATTGTTTTGAATTTGGGGCTGCTTAATAAAACACCAAATCTGGGCTTTTATCGTGCGGTTTGGTTTTGTAGTTTTTGGATGTTCTTCAGACTGAGGGATTTCCCAATCTGGGAAATATCCAAAGCCTGTAAAATAAACAAAATACCAAATCCCAAATTTATGGAGTCTCAGTGAGTGACCCTGCCATGTTATTAACATTCAGCATTATTCAGCTTCAAAAAATGCAATAACTTCTTCAGTGAACGGAATGTGAATATCTTTGTGTTGATCAATGTTAAAGAAACTGCATTAAGGCTTAAGTCAAAATCATCAGGTTTTCCATGTAGTTAATCTGTATAATGTATTTTGGACTGTAGGTATTTAATTAATTCTTGGTGTGTTGTTTTTAGTTTAAAATCAAGTTACCGTAAGCAAGTTAAGGAGTGATTCTTCGAACATTTAAGCAAGTACCATGTGAAGTGAATCAAATGCAAAAGAGTGAAATTCTGCACCTGTTTAAAATCTTCACTGGAGCAAACCTTCCCTGCAGAGGAGTACCCTTTCACCAGTGGTTTGGTCACAAACACATTAAATATGTGAGTTTATAGCTATTCAGCATGACTTGGGCTTTTCTTACTTCCTCAGCATGAACCAGCAAAAGATACAGGTGCGTTTTGAGGATAAATGCCCACGTGCCGTACAGCATTTCACGTCATCTCGAATGACCTCTTGGGTAGGGCCCATATACAACAACATCTTCAACTTTCTTATCTTTCCTCTCCAATATTTTCAAGCCGGATCCTGAAAATTCTGCTTTTTCTGCTCTGGCTAATTCTGTTTTCACTTCTTTTTCATTTCTCTTCAATGAATTGCTTGTTTCCTTGCCTTCTCTACGTTAGTCTCAATTCCCTAATCCACTACTCCTTTTACCTCTTCTGATTCAGTCTAGTTGCTGGGAATTTGTATGATACTAAAATAGCTCCTCCCAGTATTTGTATTCTGTAACTTCATCTATATCTAAACACTGGCTCAGAGTTATTTTACATGACATTTAGTAAGTTTTAATTTCAAACAACACCTAAAACATAGAAAACAAAATAATTAAGAGCTTAACTTACATAATTTTAATTTTATACATACTTTTCCTAGTGTTACAATACATGCACTATTTTATTGTACTTCCATTATAAAATAGGGCCTTTTCATAATCACACTAAGACAGTTTAGAGTGTGTCACACGCTGGGATCTTAACATTTCACCAGTAGACGAAACGCTTGGCTTTTCGTCTTCCAAGGAAATTAAGACACGGCAATATGCCAACATGACACAGTGCCTGTTGAGTCTCAAGATTTAATTACAGGACCTTATTTTTTAAGAGAAATCACATGAGTTCCTACACCAAGTTTAAAACAACAAGAAAGTGTCATTTAATCCATATTGATTAAATTCCTTTGCTACTCATTACAGATGAACAGGGTATTAGCGATGATAATGTACAATACTTAAAAGGAAGGGGGGGCATTCTTTTCCAATCTGGCTACCCACTCCATAAGTACAGCTATAATTTCCAGCCAAAACTAGAGCCTTTGGCTACAACAATCCTGAACATAACTCAACAGTGTTTTGAACAATAAACCAAGTTTAAATTATTGAAGAAAATTTCTCCACTTAGTAGGAAGACAAGTTGGACCAAGGCAAACAGTACTAGTCCGTTCTAACCAGGTTTTGTACCCAAGCTGGGCCCAGCAGACCAGAATGCCTTTCAGACAGTGCGGTGTGGACAGAAACAATCAATAAATCATGCCCAGCAAAGCAAGAAGTACATACAGGCACAAAACCTTTCATGTCTCTTTCTCTCCAGAAAGCAAGTATTAGCAAATGGTTACATTTGAACACTTGTTAATTCCACAGAAAAGAAGAATAAGTCTGTAAGGAATTAACACTAAATTTAAAAAAAAAAAATTATAAATTTCTTTTTCCCAAAATTGATTTTTTTTAATGTTGGCAACACTCAAAGCAGCATATTCTATAAGTCTGTGTGTGAATATATCTGGTTGAGTGTGCTTTTTCACACTCCTTACAAAGCTTGTCATTAATCACCGGCCAAAAATCCAACAGTTTGGAGCGTCTTACGTAACGGAGCCTCTACATCTGTGGTTCCTGATACCAGTGTGTTATCAGCGTAAACTGTAAATACACAGAACGTTTTCCCGCAATTTTTCTTACCAGTTTCAGCTGGGCACAATAAAATCTAAACCTCACACAAACCCCCGAATCATTAACCCACTACTCAACAACCATTTTTAATTCATTTAAAAGCCAATAAACATTACAATAAAACATGAACGTAGTAAACCATTCCATTTATCTGTTTTTTACCTTTTTTTTTTTTTTCTGATAACATGTTGCAAAGCCAGTAAAAGGCAATAAAGACCAACCCAAGATTAGAAAGGTATTTAAGTAGCACAGGCATTTTAAATTTTAGATTTTGCATTTTACCGTATTCTCCGGGGCAGAGCCCTTTCTCCACCTTCCCCGCAGATGATGCTCTGAGCCTACCACCCCCAGCCCAAAACACCGTGCACTAAGTTCTCTGCCAGAGAGCAAACAAAGACTCTGGGGCCCAAACACAGACTCCGCATCTCTAGATACAGATAAATCATAAATACTTTAAAAATGAGGACCGAAGTTAGCAAGAAAACTTCATTTTGATCTTTTTTCCCCTCCCTGGTTAAGAAAGGACTTCCTAAGAATGAAGTAACGAAGCAGTAATTACTCTCAGACCCGCATATTATTATTCATTTCACATGCCCTGTCACGCTTTTTGTTGAGAAAATTGCTCCGGTAGGTTAAAAAAAGATCAGAACTGCTTCAAAGTCCATTTGAATTCAATACGATTTTTCATTTTTGGTCCATTATACTGACACTATCACTTAATATCCATATGAAGAGCAAGTCTCTCTTCACCTGGAGATCTCCAAAGTGCTGGGCACAGAAATCTGCTTATCTTTAAGGTACTCAACATCTTTGAAATTAAGATGTGAATATTCAAAGAATGCCTCCCACACCAAGCCTAAAGATAGTAATGTTTCATATATTTTGAACTCCAGAGCTGGCAGTTTTGGATTTCTGAATTTCTGAGTGCACTGTTTTTACTTCAGGGGACAGAAGACTGCACAATGATTTCATCAAAGCCCAGAAAAATATTGTTAACCCTTACTTAAAATTATGTTCATTTTGCCTTCATACTTGTTACTCCATCTCAGGAGGAGACCCACCTCTTCTGTAGCGCTTTAACTGCTCTACAATGCATAAACAGAGCACTTAAGCAGCACTAATTCACTGTTTCAGATTCAGATGATACGGGAGAAACCTTTTGAACTGGATTTCTAGAACTAAAACACCTAACAGTCACGAAAAACTGAGTCAAACTGAGCTTAACTTCAGCAGTTAATATTTTAAATAATAAAAGTGAAACAGGAAATCCTAATATTTAAAACTAATATAGGTTGGTTTTATGGGGTTGTTTTGAAGCTAAATCCATTATAATACCATGAGGCATTGGCACATAATAGTAATGACAATTGCAGTTTGTGGTAATGGCTATTATAACGATGGCTATCCAAGATTTAAAAAACAAACATACAACAAAAAATATCATTACATTAAAGCATTTCTTGACATATATTCTCAAAAACAGTAAACCACACTTCCCTGAGAAGTCACCTTGTAATTATATGGTTTCTAACAGCTACAATCTCGCACACCCATTACGTATTTAAATAAATAACAGGGGGGTTGGTGTAGTAATAACAATGAGGCGTATCTTAGTATAAAATCAGCAGCCTGTACTTGCAAAAAGAAAAGAAATAATGTAGACCAAGCAGGATATAAGTTCTCTGGGGACCGAGGCGGCCTTGTGTGTAAACTGTCAACTCCTTCCTCTTCCCTCGGCAGCAGGAAAGGAAGCGATCAGGGTGGGACATCACTTACGTGTCTTACAAAAAAAATGTTATGGACCACAGATACGACAGAAAAAATACCTACACCACCGACAGAAATTAGTTTCTTTTATTCAGTGTCGAGAAAAATAAAAGCCCTGTAATTACCGTATCGGTGGCTGACACAGGAGGAGAGAGGTGGAGTAAATGTAAATATAAATGTGTACAGCTGGCTTTTTGTACCACCTGGTAACAAAGGGGTGGGAAAAAACCCTTAAGATAAAGTTCTGTCTAAGAAACTGAGCAACTTGAAAAATCAAAACCCTACGAGCATTTGAAGGAAGAGAATGCACTTACGGCCATCCACAGTGTTTACGTCTGTGCCAGTTAAATCTCACTTAATGAGATTTCAGTAAATTTCATTCAAAATTAAGTTATATTGGAAAAGGAACTTCTTGCTCTAAAATTGTTTAATTTAGAAGTTACAAGTCACTTAGTTACTGAGGTTACAAGTCCTATATAGGCAAAAGTGACAACAGAGAACAATCAATCCTCAGTCAAAGTTATTTATTTTCACTGAAGCCAGTGAATAAAATTAAAAGCTTAAGAGGTGATTTTAGAAAGGTACAAGGAGGAACTCTACAGTCGTCTTAAGAGAAAAAAAAATCAGTTCAGCAGGTTTGTATCTTGGTGTAAATTTTCTGCTGGTTCTAACAAACATTAATCAGACCTCCACAGGCCCTCAAGCAGCAGTTCTTGCCTGTGGTGGTTTCATGGCAAGTTCAGAGAAATTTCCTTTCACCACAGGCTCCTGGGTTTCAAGAGACCTTTAAAGATCATATTTGTGTTTCAAAGACATTTGCTTGAGCTCTTTGTTGCTGGAAAGAACAAAATCGCTGTGCCATGTATCCGTACACCATAAAAGGTACCTTCAGCTGGGCAGGCTGAGACCTGTGGCCATCCCCAGCTTTGAGCACCATAAACCCTTAAGCGTTCTCTCTGCAGAATCAATGAGGACACGAAGGTCTTTGGGAGCATCAAAAGACACTGCACATCACTCAGAGGCTTCTCCAGATTTTTGTTCAAGAAACTTGGAAGTAGCCTCATTTGAGAAGACCCAGAGATGAACTTCAAGGATTACAATGAACAGACAGAAAGACAAAGAAGGGTTTTACCAAAACCTGGCTCAGTTGCTGGGAGAAGCCATCAGCTAACGTCCAATTCAACTGAGCCCCATAGAAGAATGAACAAACACGCTGCTATTCACCCTGCTTTAATGGAGGCACTCGGTGCCTAAGCCATGCTCAATTTCTACTAATTTCCATAAAAGCAAATTAAGATGAAACATGCATACAGGCAGATAATTCACAAGTGATTGTCACTACCTCAAAAAAGAGGGCGGAAAGAACAAACAAGGGAGAGAACATGGCCAGTGCACAATGACTACTGTTATGCCATAAACCCCTACAACAGTCTTAAGAACTTGAGTTCTTATGAAGTCTAGTCCAACACCTTTGGTCACATCAGAAATGACCACAGAAGGACTGGGCCCAGCCAGGTTCTGACAGTGTCCAAGAATGGAGGCTCCTCAGTCTCTCTGGGGAACCTGTTCAAGTGTCTGACTAGCACCACCGTAAAACAGTTTTCTGTGATGTATAAATGGAATTTCTTGTATCTCAATTTGTGCGCATGTATATTAACTCACGTCAATCAGCAAGACCTTGTATTCGTTTGTGCTCAATATTTGAGTTACAATAGATGTGCACTAAAATGAATTTAGCACTGCACAATGACTCCTGATAGTTTCAGAAGGTATCTCTAATTCACCATGCGGTATCACTTAGAAAAAAATTCAGTCATTTCTACATGATTGGCTGTCATCTTATGCAGAAAAGTAAAAATGTGGTCAATGCTAGTAAAAGAAACAGCACTTTAAGAGCTTCCTTGGGTAATGGGTACAGTTGAAGCAGAGTTTTGAGAAGAGATTATTTTTCACCAAACTTTGAATAGAAGTATATCAGATGCATGAGCAGAAAGGATGCCTGTTGGCCTCACAAAGACATTCAGGGCTGATTGTCCAGCTCAGAAGCCTGCATCCATGCTCAAAAGCAGAGCTGAGGCTGTTTGTTTGATAAGATTATTTTTACGTTGCTTCCTAAGAGTCTGTTCTTTTAGTATTTCTTTTTCAAATGAATTCACTGAAACTCCAATCACTTGAAACTTTGAATATGACGACGGTGACCAGGGCTCAGAAACTAAGAAGCTGGATATTTCAATGCCCAGGAAAGACCTGGCCCTCTCATCAGTCAAACTGCAGAATTCAGGTTTTTTTCCTGTACACTTTTGCTTAAAGCAAAGCGAGAAGGCAGTATAGAAGGCAGTAAAGCATGTGTTTCAAGTAGCCTGTCAATTTGGAAGCCACGTATACATCAACACTCAGCACTCAAATAGGCAACGTGCATGGATATAGAACCGCCACACCTGCATTATTACACAGCAGAAGGGAAAAGGAGTGAGTAAACCTCTTGAAAATACAAGCTCATCATCTAAATTCGTCAATGTTTGCAGACATTCTGCATCAACTTATCCCAATGACAGCAAGTCAGACTGATGTAACCATGAGGTGGCCAGGGCTAATTAGCTTGGTTTAAGTCAACCCTTTTGCCATTTCTGACACCTTCTTAGCTGGACGAGTAATGAACGCATGCCAGAAAAACCTTTATCCACTGCTAAGGATGCAACTTATTAGCTAGTTCTCGTTGTGGTATTACTTTAAAAAAATAAAAATTTTAAAAAAAGTTCACTGAAGGAAGGACAATAGCTCGAGCTGGAAAAAATAAATAAATAAACATTAAACATAAAACTTCAGTTTTTAAGAAGAATCCTACCGAGCAAAGTTCCATTTGAACAATGTGTTGCGATGTGTTATGAGGATCTAAATGCAGAGAAAGAAAACAGTCACTGAATAAAAACACCTTCCAGAAAAGTACTGTGGAAGTATGATGTTTACATAAGCTTGAAAGTCAGATGAAATGCAAAGTTCTTAGCCAATTTCAAAGAGAGGAAGGTAGGAAGATTCCCTGCAGGAATAAAATACAAAAGGCAAAGAAAAGTATAAGCATGCCCAATATTATTACATCATCAATAGTGTCTTTTTTCATAATTGAGCTTAATTTAGTAACTTAATTTAAAGATGTGTTCAAGTTATTAATTAAACAGGTACGAATAGGAAGCTATGCAAAGCAAATCCCTGAAACAGAATTAGAGAACACTGGTTTTAGGTATTTTAAAAAATGAGCATTCAGTTATCACCTACTGCCTTTATTCCTCAAAGCCTGCAGAAGTATGTGAAACCACAAGACTCCTAGAGAAATAACTAAAATGAGGCCCTCGTCTTGATGCTGAAGCATTAGCTATTATATAACAAACATCTCACAGCTTAGGTGCTGTGCTAATGGCTGTAAGGGAACAAGTGCAAAAATCAATGACAATCTATTACATCTAAAAGGTACTTTTTTCACTCGAACAAGCTTTATTAAAAGCATGTTGGCAACTCACATATTCTGCCATTAAAAAAAAAAAAAAAAAGGAAAGAAACTGAAATCATACAACCCTTGACAGTATCTTAAGAGCTTTCATAATCCAAAAAATATCCAAGAAAAAAATGGGTTACTACATGAAGAAATCTTGTACAATGACACTCGTCAGAGTCACTCTTGTATATGTGGTGTACACTTTCTGTAGCTGTGGAAATCATGGATCTGTAACTAAACTAAAGCAGATGGAAGTCTTCTTCTACTTCTTCTAAAATATGGCAAAGCAGCTCTCCACCTATAAACTGATGTATAAGATTACTATCCTACTCCCATCAAATGAGGTCACTTGCACCGTTTTATTTAATCCATTTGACAGCTACGTAAGAAAATACTAAATTTCATCATCTTTCTATACATACGTGGAAATCTCACTAGCAATAATGGGAAATTCATTTTCATAGGGAGAAATACTTCACCTGATTTTCAAGGATTTTTGAGAGTCTCTCATGTTACCTTTTTGCTGTTGTTGTTGTTTTTTGCAGGTCTCGATAGATGAGCAAAGATTAAAAATAAATGTGGGTCATTACAATTTTTGAAATGAAAAGCCAGGCTCATGCTGTGCTTTGAGGCAACTGCGGTATCCAAAGTTGCTTGACCTGAGCTGTTGCATTGAAAAGACTGATCGTGCTCCTCTAGAGCAAAGAACTGGAAATACAAATATTATCAATTTGTTGCCAAGCTGAATTATAACCAATGCAAAAGAAGTGCCAATAATTAACCAATTCCTCTTAAGACTGGGCCCTTCCAATCTATCTGTCTACTGCAGCCAAACTGAAAGGAGGCAATGAGGCAAACAATTTTAGGTTTTCCAGGATTTAACCTTCTGATGCCAGAGAAGCATTTCACTTGTACTGGCTGTACTAATGAAAACAAACACTATTATGGTGATGATTCTGGTTAACAGAATTTCTCATAGAGACACTACATTTCTCATAAAGCAACATTCTCCAGGATATCTTAGAAGACCAACAAACTGTGGTCCACCAGCAGAGGTAGGATTCCTGAAACAGCACAAAATAAGGGCACAGTTTCACCCACACAAAGCAAGTGTACGTGGATATTTTGGTGAACTGAATATTTTCATATTATGATTATTTTATGAAATCATAGTAAAATTTAAAAACAGATTTTGAGCACTCTAATTCAGCATATTATTTTGTATGAGCACAAGTTTTTATGAAATTCAAATAATTTTGCTTTTTAAATTGCCCTTAAACAAAACTTCTAAGAAATGAAAACATTTCTATTTTGGTATTTGCAATAATGTGCACCTGTAAGGCTGCCAGGTGAGTGCAGCAAGAAAGAGTTAACATTTATTTTGGCATCCAGATGTGGTTGCATTCATTTATTCCCCAAAACCAAAGACTGACTGACCTAATCACTGCTGAGTAAAACAGCTTCTGTCCATCATTTCTAGCCTCAAAAATACAAAAGAAAATGTTGTCATGGAAACCAGCCTATCCCAAAGGTATATTGCATTTTGCTAGATCCAAATTATACTGCTATCCATATTTCCCTTAATAGTAGGGTCAACTTAAATCCTTTGCCATGTGACACACCATGCTGAGCACAGCTGCCATTCAACACAACTAAAACCAGTGTATTTTTAAAAACAAATTGCTAAGTAATGTGACTAAATATACTTAAATTATTAGTATTTCTAATATAAGAAGTTATAAAATACTCAAGCAAATATTAAGATGAATGGCAAATCACAGAATAAGACCGAGAACGCCAAGTTACTCAAAATCACAAAATGCTTTTTGAGAAGAATTTGAGTGTTCCTGCTAGCCTTTGGCTAATTTTCCAGCACTTACAAATGGATACATTATTCTGATTCATTTCTGGACCTAAATGCTGTATACGCACTACAGAGCATTTGCTGCACTAAGTTCAAAATCATTAGATAAAAGACAACAAAAGCTGAGGAGTTTTAACAGTGATGGTATTTCTACAGAGAATGTTCCCTATAAGGAGATGGTCACCTTAATTCTGTGTTAAAGATCGTATTTTATTAAGACTTCACTGAATAAGCACAAAATTTGACTACATTTTTTGTGGTAATTCCAGTCAAATTTGAAACGGGATGTAAATGAGAGCAACATGAAGGTAAGTTTAACAGCCACCACATGAACGAAACGTGGCTGTGAGCACAGCTTGGTCACTAACTATAGATCTATAACATGTGGCACGGGGGTCAGATACCTCATGTTACTTTTCCACCATGGAAGGAGCAAGTCCAACCCCATCACACCTGGTGTCTGCTCAGGGAGATGCTCAGAACAGGAGGGTCTCTGGACTCCCCCAATACCACTGATTGTCTATATGTGTTCACACACCCACATACAGAAACACCCTACTTTAGATTTTTCATCAATACAGAGGTATTTTAAACCTAAAATTTTCTGGCATCTAAAGACTGGATTTGTTTTCATTGTACATGTGACTTAGTTGCTTTGCCCTGTAACACGAAACGAGCCAGTGGGCAAATCTATGAATCTAACTCATACAGTTTGCTTGCCCGATCATAAGATAAAAGATCCTTCAGGATACTGCAATCACAAAAATAATTTGGCTTTCTAATACTATTTCTCTAAACCCTGAGATGAACCATCTTTATATTTACCACAGGATCTATTTAGCAAAGAACTCGGTAATCTTATAATATCCTTAGGGTCCTTCAAACACCACTGAGGATGAATGAATTCTAAACAGCAAAAGCCTGCTCAAATCCTGCCATTTTCACTCAAAAAGAAAGTTCTTCTTTAGAACTTAAGCACTGTGCAAGTCTGGTACGTGAGGTAAGCGTGATGCTGACATCAACTCAGAGCAATCTAATCAACTCTCTGCCAGTGCAGTCTCAGTGGGTGGGTATTACCTGTCAAGTTAAATGAGACAGCTACGTCCACATTCTCATTCTTACTATTTTTCTGCATTAAATGAAAGAGTACCTCTTGGACAGCACATGAAATCCTACTTCAGATTTGTTCTCATGCAGATATCTGACACTGTACCACAGAAAGAAAGATGTCAGAAAGCATTCTGGATCCAAGTGAATCATATCTAAGCAGAAAAACAGTCTAATGAAAAGTAATTCCAACTTGACTACTGAATAGATAAAAAAAGAAGCTTCTAAAAGATTTTAATTACAGACTGTCTCAAGAATATTCATGCACCAATGTGTTTATCGAGAACTTGGTGAAAATGGAAAACGTCTGCTTGTGTGACTTCCAACTCCAGAAGGCACAATTTCAAACAATATTCCTCTGAAGGACCAGCACTTTCAGCCTCCACAAAGGAGTACAAGAGAGATAAAAACCACTGTGAACAACAAAGAAGGCAAAGTAAGAACAAAGGTACAAGAAGACTCTAAGGTCTCAGTTTCAGTGCTTTCCGACTTGCCAAAGACCATGTAAGCTAAAGACACCAGGAGGCTTAAAAGGTCCAACTGGAAGTGGTGAACCCCTGCATGGCACGACCCAGTGTAGAAACCTTGCACAAAAGCAGATTAAACCCAAGAGGATGGGACCAGACTCCCCATTTTTCCTCAAGCTCACTTCTCACAGGACTCACTATGCAGCTTCCCAGTGATCACGCAGCTGAAGAAGAACCACTGATCTATCTTGAATTTCTATAAATTACACTGGCAGAAGCAATTTTTCCCCTCAAGCTGCAAGTGCGTGTGAAGACGAATTAGGAGCTTTCTGGAGATGGGCAAATAAAGCCTTGAATAACTTATAACGCAGCTAAATGGAAGAGGACTGTCTGAAGAAGAGCCACAACGTGATGCACTGGAGAAGTTTACTGAAGGGTCTTCCTCCTGGAGTTTCTGACAGGAATCCATTAAATCATGCTAACACATGCTTGTGTTCGCACCTTATGAAAAAGACAGTAGTTTATGCTTCTGAAATGTCTATTAATCATTGTGAAATATACGGACAGACAACCCTGGAAACTGTTGTTTTGGTTTTTTTTAATTCAACAGATATATTAATATATTTGAATGTAATTTATTTTTATAATCTGTGTCGCATCTGGAGCTTTTCACAATGGTTTGAACATCTCTGCCAAAAATTATGTAAAGGGGGAAATCAACCTGATGTTCACAGTAGTTCGGTTTCCATGGTCACACAGAATTCTCATTTCTTACAAAAATAAAGTTACTAGGTAGTACAATTGCGAAGAAAAAAACCCCAAATTCTCTCCAAGGACATGAATATTTCAATCTGCCTCTCCATAAGAGTTCAAGCAACCAGTGTCAAAAGTGGTACAGAGGTTTTGCTACACCACCATCTCCTTATGCAGAAATGAATAATCAAAAGATGGTAATGAAGCTACTGCTAATCTGGGGATTAATTTGAACCTCCATTTCAAACCTTAATATACCATATCTGGGTAGCAATTCAAGCCTGCCATTTTTTTAAGTGCATTCCTTTCAAAATCATCTTGAAGTGGCCTACTAGCATTGGGCTGCCTGTTATTTTGCCTCCTCTTTTGAACTTTGGCTTCTGGTCACTCAACCTCAATGTCAACAAGAGCTGGGAATGAGGTGAAGGTGGTGGCTTCCACCATGGGCAACTCAGTCTGAGACACTGAGCTATGCTGGTGGGTGAGAAGAGCACATCTTCTTACACACTAGGGATTTGGATACTCAAAACCCCCTCTAATGTAGGTGTTAAGCTTAAAACTTGTGTCAGATCATGGGAACTATTCTGAGGCAAAAAAACCCCAACAATTTATGGAAGCTGCTCACTAGACACAAGCACCCTGTATAAATTTTTTTTAAATAACTGTAATTATCAAAATGAATTGCCATAATGGTGGCTTTCTAGTCCACAATTTCCTCTCTTTCTACAGACTTTCAAGAAACCCTAAATGATGCTGTAAATGTAATGGCAAACTCTGTGGGCATGGTTTAACTTTTTCTTTAAATAACATTTTAGATGCTCAGTGAGAACATGAATAGAAATGTAAATTTAAATGCCTTTAAAGATAAAAACCTGACGCGGTCCACTGTCAATAGCTGGCTTTTGTGAGACTAATAAAAAATTGTAAACTGTAGGATATATCATATTTAACTAACCTACACATTCTGTTTAACAGCCTTGTTTGCAGTGCTCCAAATGTAACAACATAAAAATCTGACTTTTCATACCATCTCTGATTTCATAAACCTGTCCAGGAATAAGTTGAAACTAGAGAAAATTTTACTTGAGATTGCAACTGAGTTTTCTGAAGTCTGTAACGTTCACTCACGGGAATCTCCATCCACGGACTTGAGATATAATCACTGATACTACAGCTAATGAAACATGATGCATTTGTTGTCGCTAACCATCCAAACCAGATGTTCTTTGGAATACATTTAAACTAATTACATCTTCCCCACCGTCCCTCACCCTGTGCAATCATTCACCTGTTTCTATTTAACAGCTATTAGAATAACTTAGATAACTGACACTTTAAAGTTCTCAGTATTATGGAAAACACTGGTCCAACTCAGGGCTTCCCAGTAGTTATAAATTGCTATAACCTTTTGTAAAAGGAAGAGACAGGTAACCTCATTTATTTTTTTCCGAATTAAGGCAGCCAAAATCTGTAGCATGCAGAACAATTAATCACTTATGGAAAATCTATTCCTTTATTAATAACAAGAATTGAGCACAATCAGCACGTAGAACTCATTACATGGATTAGAGTCTACAACTTGTTGATATTTAAGATTCTACATGCACATTACTGGTCTAGCCATAATATATTATTGGGGAATATAACAGTCTATCAATTTCATATTACTGCCAAAACAAAACTAACGTCATTGTTTACTCAACAATATTTAATGCTTTTGTCTTTGACAACTCTACACCAAGTATTGCAAAGTAACACCCATACAGAGCTAACACTGACTAATGTAAATGAAAAATTATGCAATTTCCCCATAAATTCAGTGATAGCACTAAATGAAAAGAGAATTAGAGTGAGAAAAGCAGCCAGTTTTCTGAAGCAAAGGGAGTATTGATGGCAATTAGATAAATTAAGATTCCTGATGTTATCCTTACTTTTATTTAAATGGTTTGCACTTTTTGTCTCGTATTTATTTTTCTGTCTTCTGCATTTGATTTCATCTACATTTTCAATTACGTCTTGCTTGCTTATGTTGCACTTTTTTGTTCCAGGCTAGCTCTATTTCCATACCACACTGTGCCCATTAAACTGGAAGAGTACAGAAAGTTCTTCCACGACTCCACAGAAGTGGAACAGGAAGTTTTCAGGCGTCACTGCTAAATACTACCTGCCTGCATACAATACCAAGTCACATTTCCTTAAGCTGCCGACGGAACCTCAAAACAGGCAGTATTATTTAGACAAACTAATACGTGGGCAATTCAGTGCCAACTAAACTAAGGAGAACTAAAGTTGTTCAGAAACTCACAGAATCACAAAATGGTTGAGGTCGGAAAAGGCATCTGGGGATTACTTGGTCCAACTCTGGGTTCACGGCAAGGTCATTTAGAGCAGGTTGCACAGGTCCGTGTCCTGATGGGTCTTGAATATCTCCATGTATGGCCTCTATATCCCCTTTGCGCAACCTTTTCTACCTTATTGCCCTTACAGTGAGGTCTTTTTTTTTATGTTTACAAAGAATTTCCTGTATTTTAGTTTGTGCTTTTTATGTCTTCTCTTTTCAGTGGGTACCACTGAGAAGAGTCTGAATCCATCCTCTTTACTTCCATCAGCTATTTATACATATGGACAAGATCTCCTTAAGCTTCTCTTCTCCAGGCTGAACAGTCCCAGAGGTCTCAGTGGCTGCTTGTACAACAGATGCTCCAAGCCCTTAACCATCTTCATAGCCCATTGCTGGGCTCACTCCAGTAAGTGATTTTCTTGTACTGGGGAATCCAGAGCTGGACACAGCATCACAGACGTGTTTCACCACAAAAACCTTCCTCAGCATGCTGGCTACACATCCCTGGTTGCTGCTGGCTGCCTTTGCTGCAAGGTCACACTGCTGATTTATGGTCAGTTTTGTGTCCACCAGAATCTCCAGGTCCTTTTTGCAAAGCCACCTCCCAGTTGATCGGTCCCTGGCCTGTACTGGTGCCTAGGGTATTCCCCTTCAACCATCAGGACTTTGCATTTCTTTTGGTTGATCTTCACAAGGTTTCTGTTGGCCCATTTCTCCAGCCTGTCAAAGTTCCTCTGAATGGCAACACAACTTTCTGGTATATGAACCACTCCTACTGCTTTTGTATAATCTACATACTTGCTGAGGGTTCACTCTGTTCCATCATCCAGATGACTAATGAAGATGCACACACAACTCCATCATCTTCCCAGAAATGGAGACGATGCTCTCTGCCCTGCAATTTTGTGGATCCTCCTTACTGTTCTTCTCAAAGACAGGAGAGGAATTTTTTTCTTCTAGTCCTCAGGAACCTCCCCTGATCACCATGGCCTTTTGAAGATAATCAAGAGTAGCTCACAATGACATTGGCCGGCTCACTCGGTACTTGCCGGTGCATCTCATCAGGTCATGCAAACTTCCCTATGTCTGTTATAGTTTGAGAACAAGAAGATAACATCCCAGGACAGAGTTAATGTTTTTAATCATCGTTGTCTGGGAGACAAGGTCTCTGAGCACTCTGCCCACAGGTGTGAGGCAGCTGGAAGGGGGACATGGATGGGGCAGAGCTTGACTGATGTCCAGACTGATCAATAAGAGTATTCCATCCCATCAGCGTCATGCTTCATATTTAAGGAGTCAGGATCTTCTGGCTGGGGCTTGAGACAAAGTCAAGATGGAAAGGGACGGAGACCTGTTCTGGTTCTGCTCCATTCTGGGAGCATTCTGTTTGGGACTTTCGTTAGTTCGGCCTTTTGCCATCCTGCTGTTTGCAGAGGCCTCTGGGCCTTTCTGCCGTTTTCCTATTTTCTCTCTCCGGGATCGGCTGTTGGGACCAGGTGTTGCTTCCCGGGACTGGCTGCTCGGTGTGGACAGAGTTAGTGATGAATTGCATTGAGTATCTTTTACTTTATATTCTACTTCCATTTGATATATATATTAGTATTAGTATATTACTAGTATTTTGTTATTTTATTAGACTGTGTTTATCTCAATCCAAGTTTCTCCTTTTCCCTTTCAATTCTCTGCCCTGTTTGGGAGTAGGAGGCAGGGAAAATGAGCAAGCAGCTACCATGGTTGTATTGCTAGCTTGGGTTAAACCAGAACAGCTTCTTTTTTCACATCGGTTCACACCTACCACTTAAGCTTTTTCTAATTCAAAAAGTTAATTACTCTAGTCAATATTCCAAACTATTTCAAGCACTTCTAGTCTTCAGGTGACTGTCTCCTGAACTCCTGTCATCACTAGGCCACAGCTTGTGCTGACTCTCGGCCTCATGACAAAATGCTCTGGCTCAGAGAGGGCTTAGGTGTTTTTGCACAGAGCTGTGATGCTGCCTGCAACCCGGATATCCCAACGCTTAAGTATGTTACTAATATGTGTTTCCCATGTCTGGCAAAGCATGGGGTGGAAAAGGGAAAAAGTACAAGGGACCCACAAAGACAAGAGTGGAGAGCTACAAAGATGATGAGAGGTCTGGAACATCTTTCTTATGAGGAAAGGCTGAGAGAGCTGGTCTGTTCAGCCTGGAAAAGAGAAGCTGAGGTGGGATCTCATAAATGTTTAAAAATATCTCAAGAGGATGGACCAGACTCCTTCTAGTGGTGCCCAACAGTAAGACGAGGGGCAAGGGCCACAGACGGAAGCACAGGAGGTTCCATCTGAATATGAGGAGAAACTTCTTTACTTCGAGGGTGCCCAGAGAGGTTGTGGAGTCTCCTTCTCTGGAGACATTCAAACCCACCTGAACACATTCCTGTGTGATCTGCTCTGGTGAACCTGCTTTAGCAGGTGGGTTGGACTGGATGATCTCCAGAGGTCCCACCCCAGCCATTCTGTGATTCTGTGAAAATATACCAGCAGCATCTTAAAGGTTTCTGACCATCTGTGGTTTCCAGTGATCCAGCAGATGTGTTTCTTACTGCTCTTGTAAAACACTCCTGCATGCTAAAACCTCCACCCATGAGAAACGTAATATCTTCAGAATTTTTACATATTTTCACTCCAAGGGGAAGTGTTTTATCAGTGTCACACAATCTCCCTTATTTACTGTGTTGAGGCTTTATCTACTTGAATCAAAGTTGAAATTGTCCGAATGTTCAAAGCGGCT
Source organism: Columba livia (assembly GCF_036013475.1). Classification (NCBI taxonomy): domain Eukaryota; kingdom Metazoa; phylum Chordata; class Aves; order Columbiformes; family Columbidae; genus Columba; species Columba livia. The sequence goes on from NC_088642.1 coordinate 77,454,238, forward strand.
TACTTTCAAAATGTGTAACAGCCAACTGAACTGAACAAGAGACTGAAATACAGGGTGGGACATCTAGACTAACAGTAATTGACAGGTGTAAACAATTCTTAGAGCATTAATCAGCTTCCTAGCACACTGTAACTGCTAGCATCCAGAAAAGGTTCATTTTGAAGAATAAGAAAGAGTAGAAAATGTTGGTGCTACAAATTTATACTCTAAGTTACTTATGTTTGTAATAAAAGCAAAGATCTCTGTGGGACAAAAAGGGCATTGGACTGCACAGAACACTGCAATAGAGCAAGTTAAAACAGGATGGATTTGGGAATCATAGGTAAGAAGAGACATAACAGAGGGACCAAAAACCACATTTCTTAAATATAAGCTACAAACATTTTCTTTTCAATCAGTCTCATGGAAGGAGGTATGAGCCAGCCCAGCAGGGCTAGCAGGCACAAACAGCAAAACCTAGGGACAACATGAAGTTAAATTCACTCATGCTACTCCTAGACAGCTTATTTTCTTTGACTGTGACAGTGGCTAAAAATATTGCAAAATACTTCAAAGTTAAAATTTCGTTATTTTACAAAAGTACTGAAATTAAGACTTCTTGTGCCTTAGCCAACCAACAAAGTAACACATCTAAAACCAAAATCCAGCATCTAAACCTCTTCTTGTCAGGTACTTTGTGGATTTTTTCCACACTGGCAGAAGAAAAGTTGTTGCTGAATATTTTTTAAACACAAGAAGATTTCTTTTAGGGTTGCAGACAAAAGGACCAATATTTAAAGTGACAATAAATTAAAGCTCATTATTGTCATAATAACAGCAGTGTAACGTGTTTCAATTGTACTTATCGACTGTGTCTTCTGGAGTTAAAATTAATTATACCTGTGCTATCATCAGTTTATTCCAAAACTACCACCTCTAATGAGGTTCAAAAAAATCTTGAGTTAAAATGATCTGTAAACTCTGTATTTTTAAATTAAGGACATATCTAGAGACAAAATATGATGAAAATAATGTAAAGAATCACCCATAATAATAAAACATGCAACAGCACATGCCGTATTTAATGTTACAGCAATTTGCTTTACAACTGCTGTTTTCAAGGGATTAGGTTTATTCCCATAATAAATGATTACTTAGAAGACTTATAATTCAGTTTCAAGATAAATATGGTAATAATAGTTCCCTTCAAGAATGAATACAGGATTGCATCAGCAAGCAGGTTCCCGCTGGTATTTTTAACCACCTATGGCTTGATATTCTGATACCCAAGACGATTCCACACCAAACTCAGCCAACACTTTTTGTTGATGTCACCTCAGAGTGACCCTACTCAGCCTGATCTCACCAGCCAGAGGGCAGAGCCATCAAGCAGGATATAATACATTTAGCATGGGAATATCTGACACTTGCTCATACAAACAGCATTCAGATGCTGTCGCTTCTGCTCCCTCTAAATTTCCAAGTATTTAAATTGGAGGGAAAATTCTCCAGCTTTGCTTTTAGCAAAACAAAAGATTTTGATAAATACTTTCAAGGACTCTTAAAAATTCCACTGTACCAACCTTTTTTTCTTTCAAGTGAAAAAAAATCATAACTACTTCCATTGCTTCCATAAATTCTGTATGGCTTGAAACCAAGTCCCCAGTTTCTTTCAATTAATTTTCTTCTTATCCTTAAAATCTGTACATTTTTTATTCTAGCAATGCTTGCAGTACTAGTAGTGTTATTGGTAGTGAGAAGAAATATCCTCATTTTAAGACTATTATAGCATCACAAAGTAATTTAGTTTGGAAGAGACCTCTGGAGGTCATCTACTCCAGCCTTCTGCTCAAAGCTAGTTTGACTAGAGAAGGGATTTGTCAAAACAAGCTCTGAGTATCTCAAAAAATGACACCAGAACTTCTCTGGGCAACCTGTGCCGGTGTTTTATCACAACTGTTGTAATAAAAGTTTTCATTATATTTATTCTGGAATTTTCTATGTTCAAGTCAGACCTCATTTAAGTCAAATCACTGATTTACCAATTAAGTTAATTACTTAATTTTCACTGTTTATTCTACCTGAAAGTATAAAAATGTATTCTCTGTGCATTTCATTTAAGCTTTTTTTTTTTTAAGAGAAGTAAAGTGTTAAAAAATAATCTTAAACACAGTACGTTGGCAAGTAACTGTAAGAGCAAAGAGCACAGAGCCATCTGCACACCATGAAGAATTTGGGAAAACTCACATACGCTCTTAAGGCAAAAAATCATTGAAATGTACAAAACCAATTCCCTCTGTTTATTCAGTATCATTCAGTACTCAAGGCAAAGCAGCAACTTTCTGCTGCTAGACTAAAGACTATAAAATGTTCAGTGTTGTTTTTTTTTTTTTGCTACCTATTATTAGTACTGTCCTTTCAAAATAGCCCTATCTCATCGGCAATCACAGAATGGTTGGGGTTGGAAGGGACCTCCGGAGATCATGAAAAAGCAGTTCAATAGTTCTGTTCCACCCGAAACTAAAAGCAAAGCATCTGAAAATGGCACAGGAGCCACCTCAGTTGTCCCAGGTACCTGATGGCGTTGTAGGTACAACAGCCTATGCACTTCAGAGTAGGATGTCCTTTCTGAAAATAGAGTATTTACCACGCTCTGTGAAGCTCCAAAATTCAGCCACAGAAGAAGTGACAGAATTATCTTTAAGGTCTTTCTGGTTTTGGTTTGTTTTTGTTGTTTTTGTTTGTTTGTTTTCCCCCCAACTGCCATTTGAATAAAATATCAAATTTATTGACTGGTAATGGTAGTGGAGGGACAGTTTCAGACTGCAAAGTCTAACAAACCTGTTCATATATTTCAGGTTTTCATTGAACTAACAGAAGGCTTCAACTGCAATGATTCCATCTGAGATATAGTAAGTTGAATTTAAAACCCCATTTCACTGGAAAGAGAAGAGCTATGTAAAAACATTTACTAAGATTCACAGCCCCAAATTAAATAATTAACAAATAAGATTTCCTAAGGAAATTTACTATTGAACCATAGTATCTTATTTTCTTTCAGAAAACCTAAAGAAATAAAATTACTGGTTATTGTACATGGAGGAAAAACAGATTTGAACCCTACATAAGTTGTATAACTTAAAAACAAAAACTAGCCAGAAAAACTAAGTGCACACAAAAATTCCCAACAGTTATGTTCCTGAGAATCTTTAATAGTTTGTAATGATTCCTCTTGTCCTACCATACGTCAATTTTGGCAGCCGTTCCCCAACAACTATTGTCGGTGCAGCGGATCTGACCCTGGGATCTCAGTAGCCATTACACCTCCCACAGTCCGCAAGCATTAAGTAGAATTTTCTTTTTATCATCTTCAAAGGCACATTTATGGTTATTTAGGTTTTACGTTGTTAAATGAAAGGAACTGATTAAATGACTCAGACATGAAAATTTATCATAAAGGAGGAGTTTCAAAACCCTATCTTACAAGATATGTTTAAGGATTTTATTAGGTAAGAAAAAGACTGTAAGAATTTTGTACAAAATCCCTGCAAATTCTGACATTAAGTTTTGATCTGGGCAAAGACTTCTGGGCAAGACTGTCTAGGCAAGACTTCATCTCTTGATTTTGTACTAAATCTACGTTGAATGAAAATCTCATAGGTGGACATTATTAAAGAGATTGAAGTTAAGTTCAATATAAACACATAGATGGACAGATGTCAGAACCTGCAAATGTTACCATTTCAGTAAAACTAAGAAATAAATGAACTACATAAGGCACCTCTATTTTGTTCTTGTATGTAAATATTAGGCAAAACTGAACTAAAAATATAATTCACAATAATAAACTTTCTTCTAGCAACAGGTCTAGTCTAAATATGTAGATTATTAATGCCATACTATTCAGATTCCCCTAGTACATAAAATGAATTATTTTATGAATGCAGTGAACAACTCATGGTCTGAAGTATATATTTTACCAAGCTACTAAGGAGCCAGTCTGTGTTATGGCTAAGACTTTTAATGGAGGAGGCTGTGATCAATTTTAGTGCAATAAAAATTTGCATTCTAACAGGAGTTTCTCTGCAGTCAACCATCAGCCACTTTTCATTGCATTTTCCATTTTTGTCTTTGCTATACAGGACAGTGATGCCTCTCTCCCCAAAGCACAAGGGTGACAGTAAGTCACCATGAGGAATTGTTGCTGGTTCAGTGTCGCTGTACAGACAAAGCCCTAAGCAGTGCCTCTGTCAGAATTATATTCTCTTTTATTCGCAATACGTTACTTTCAGCTTGGGAAAATACTAAATATTTTCTCTACTCATGAAATTTTAGGTTATAACTCAAAAAATAATTTTCCAAATCTTAAAAAAAAAAAAAAACAAAACAACTAAATAGTTGTCACAACTCTTCCTACCCAAACATGCCTGTGAACTAGAGGAGGTCAGGCCCATGTTACCTCAATTACAGATGATGTGTGCAAACCCGTTATCAAACACTTGAAAACACGGGGAAACTGAAAGTCAGGAGAGGCAGCAAAGAAGTGGGAAGGAACTGTCTGTGTATGAAGAAATATGAACAGGAACATCAGCAGAACTTCTGCACTGTGGTTTACAGCACATGTGCATAGACGAGGTCTAAAGCTCATCTCTGAGAACAGACAGGCTCATAATCCACTTAGGGACATCATGTTGTAGTAGGAGTGCAGCAATAAAATTTGGCAGTTTCATGAAGATGAAAGATCTCAGTAGGGAAGAAAAGGATCAGAGTGGCACTGGTGAGGAAGCAGATGGACAGGATGACCCTGCAAGCATAGAAGACGAACAGCACACCTAGGAAAGACGAACTAGAAGATGAATAGCACACCTACAAATTAACATAATGTATTTTTTTTCCTAAATCAAAGTTATCTATATCAAGATAAATATATAACAAAGAAGGACAATTATGAGATCATGAAAGCAAACATAAATCTGAAATGTTAAGTAATTTTGGTAAGCATAAGAAAACACTGGTGTCAGTCCAGAAAGGACCTGTGAGATCCCACCCGGGACACTGTGAAAACTCTGACCTAAATAAAATTAATTTGAGCTGGAACCAAACTAGGGAAACACTAGTACAACAACTGCAACAGTGCGGAAGGTCTGACCATTAAGTGGTGGTGGAAATCTGATCAGGCTTATATGGCCATTTATTAAACATGCTTATTTTCATGGCGTACATTAGGAATACTGGCAGAACCGATTTTAAGATGGACCATTTTCAGATGGACTGTATTATTTTTACCTTGACATATTTTGTAGCAAAACATTTATATTAAAGCAAACAATAATTAACATGCCTGTCTTCAACATGCAGCATTTTTGTCTTTGCTACACAGGGCAGTGATTCTGTTTTTTGGGGGAAGAGGGGAGGTTGACAATAGGTTCGCCCAAACCATGTTACAAAATCAGCAATTAAAATTAAAAGAAACAAAATTATACTAACAGAAAGATTTCTTCCAGTTCCATATTTTTGCAGTGAAGTGAAACATGACCAATACTATCTCTCTCATATTTGCCACTTTCCTAAAATGCCAGAAAAAGATGTTAAAGGTGATCACGCCTGTATTCACATACTATACTATTTCGTAACAGTCTTGTGCAACGTGGTCATAGGCACTTACGACCAAAATAAGTCCAAATAAATTCCTAGCAAACAGAACTGTAAATATTGTTGTACTTATTTTGACTTTGATCGAGCTACGCTGAATTACCCTGGCTGAAAAGCTGCCCCAAAACATTAATGTCAAATCCTGGTTCCAGTAGTGCAGAACAGCGAAAAATAAACAAGAGACTGAGACACTTAAGGCTAGGTGTTTTTTCAAAATTAAGTCCAAGCCATGATTCTTGCAAGTTAGTACTCAAATTAGATTGTTTCCCTCAATGTTTATATGTGATGCTAATAATGTATGTTCTTTAAGACCAGTAAAAAAATTCCAAGTGCCTTTAGAGGTAGTATCACGGAGGCACCCTGAGGTTAGTTTAAGGGACAACAGGGTCCAAAACAACTTTTATTAAACTGGTGAGAAACAGGGTTTTAGCACTCCAAAAGTGACTTAAATACAAGTTCGCATATCAGTTGAGGAAAATTATTAAGGGGCAGCAACTAATACAACAGGCGGTCCACAGTGTGCATGCACGTGGCTTGACCCAAAACAATGCTGGAGCCATCCCTGCGTCCCGGAGAAGTACACACTTGCCTAAACATGGTGCGGGATTATTTTAAAGATATACACGTACTCGTAGTGAGTACGGGAAGTGTACACTTGCGATTCCACGAGGGTAAATTTATAATACACTCGCAATCCTGCGAGGGTTAATTTACTTACACGTGCAAATGTGCACGGAATATTACATGTGCTTATGTGGAAGGAGGGGGGGAAAATACACTCGCGATTGTGCGAGGAAATAATTTACACATGCGCTCGTATTGAGCACGGAAAGTTACGCATGCAAATGTGCACGGAAAGTACATGTGCTTGTATTAAGCATGGAAAGTACGCGTGCAAATGTGAACGGAAAGTTACACATGCTTATGTGGAAGCACGGGAGAAAAATACACCCACGATTCTGCGAGGATTAATTTTACACATGCTCATATTGAGCACGGAAAGTTACACGTGCATATGTGCACGGAAAGTATAAATACACTCGCAATCCTGCGAGAAGTTTCACTCACAGCCGTGGCGGCGAGGCAAGCGCAGTCTCCATCCCGGGGGGGCTCTCGGCAGCAGCATCTTGCTCGTGCTCCGAGAGACCCGCGACAACGGGCGGAGTCTCGACGAGAGTCCCATTTTTATATTGGCTGATCAGACCTGACTGTAGGCATTCTAGAAGCTTCTCTGCACCCCCACCCTGGCTGTGGGTGCCCCTGAAGCCTCCAAACATCCCCCATACCGGTCGCAGGTGCCCAGCGGCTCAGTGGCGCCTCGACACTCCCTTCTCCTAATGGCCCTGGCCAGGGGGCTCTGGGGCCAAACAAAAGAAGCTGTTGGCCTCAAGTAGCAGAGAGAGAGGGAGATGTGCCCACTCCTTCCATACTGAAGGAGGGAGGGGGAGAGAGGGGTTTGCATCCTGCCACAGGTAGTAATATCCATTTCTCTCATTTTGCAGCAGCACAAAAAAGACACAAGAAGTTTGGGGAAAAAAAAAGCTCATAGGGCAGAACAATGGCAACACAAGGGGCAGACAGGGAATCCCACAGGTCCCAGCCCCACATCTGACCCTTTCCATCACATCATCTCTTTCTGAAACCGTATGTTGAGTGCTCAATGCAAGTCCTTCTAGATTAAGAACTGGATGATGTCAATCTCCTGGCTCTATTGTTCCAGCAAGTGTTGTTAAAGCTTTGTATCTATATACATATAAATCTTCTCCTACTTAACTTTGAACACTCATGATCCGATAAACATGTCCAGTCACATATGTATTTTTCAAATCTACAGCCACGTATATTCAGTTAAGAAAGGGACACAACATGTTAATTGCGTTAAGGCGTCGCAGATACGCGACAGTCTCACAATCTGCCCCCTGCCCTGGTGAGCGGCCGCTGGACACAAATGTGCAAAAGCAAAGCAGCGTGCAACAAAATACAAACTGCACCAAGCGACCAAACACACTTGAAACTTAACTACACTGGAACTAGTTATTGTGGTGACCCAATGTAACTGCAGCAGACCTGAACATAGGAGGGCTTATTATTTTTGCTCCCAGAAAACCTCTGCCCAGTTGCTGGGACCCACAAGAACAAATTGTACTTGAACAAAACTGGGGCGGGAGGGCGGTGGAAAGGAAAATGCAATCATGTTCAACAATAGGCAAGCATTTATCTTGACGTCACATTTCATCCACGACGTGAAGAAACAGCATCTGGTCATTTTATGGTGATCGCTTTGGTCCAGGGTCAGTAGAAGGTACTTTAGAACAAAAGGTGTTCTAGACAAGTAATAACTGCACATAGAGAAGTAGAAAATTCAACTTCAGAGGCACTTAAGAGCAGTGAGGCTCCAAAATCTAGAGAATGTCCTTGAATTTCAATATAAACCTATGATATTATTATCTAAAAAAGTATTGTGGCTAGTGCTAGAAATCCCAGCTACAAATTAATTCTACATTAAAAATAAGTATTTGACATATTAACAGAAAACAAACTTTAGCCAAATAAACTATTACATCTATCTCAAATGTGAGATCCAAACATGAAATGATCCCTACTTTTGTTCTGCTGAAAAAAAAACATAACTTATCCTAAAATTACTGTATGATGTGTAAATAACTAGCAATAGCTAAAATCCCTGACATAAAATCCTGGTGAACTAGCATACTTGAGCTTGTACTAAAGTGAGATTTCCCACAAATTATCTAAACAACCAAAATCAAGCGTGATTTCTTTCTCTCCTTCACTCATACTGCACCACCTCATGCCTTTTCTGGGACAGATTACTCTTGAAGACACAGTCTGCAGTTACCTTAGATATTACACCATAATTATGCAAAGGGTCTGTGCATGAATACTGCCTTAAGGAAAGTCCTTTACTTGACTAGAAATCTCATTATTTCTTTTCCACTCAAAGCAAGCTGCAAGGATTAACTATAAAAGAATATTTTTAAATGCAAAAAGTTATTAAAATACGAACTTTTTCATATAAAAACAAACACAAAATATACACGTCTTTGGGCAGCGAGGAAAAATCTGGTGCACTGCAGCACAGAAATAAGTATGTCAAGGAATGACTTTGATCAGAAAATAGTATAATATTTTATCTTTATAAAAGATAAATTTTAAGAGATATCAACTGTTGGCACAAGCAACTCATCGGCGAAGGGTTTAAATGGAAAACTAGAAAATTTATTTTTCTACAGTGGGCACTAAAAATGTATCTTGTGCTAAAATCAGATGGCCATAGTGTGGTGTCAGAACCTTTCCACACCTTGTCTTAGTTTAGGTTCTCCACAGAAGAGCATCCTGCATCTGAGCACACACAAGCCCTTTAACTGTTAATAATTTAATGGTCTAAGGCACCACCACTATGAAGCACTGCATGTACAGCTTCTGGAAAATTAACCTACACCTTTGCCATTCCAAATATAATCAATTTCTCCCCTAGCCTATAAACACAAAAATTACACTCTTCTTTTTTAAATACTCTATAACATCCAGTATTCATAATCTAGCTCACTGTATATTTATTTCCAAATCAAATTTCAAATAACTGCTTAGCATCCTTTCTGGAATATATAATCTGAATTTAATGTGATTTTGTATTAAACATGAATGCTCCAAGAAGCACTTAATGTTATCAATAAGGGTATGTGCAAGAAAGTGGAAAGGAAAAAAATTGTCAGAGATCTATCAGAAATCTTGTTTTTGAAAGAAGGGAAATGTGCTTCCCATATGCATGTTATACATCAATCTAACATTTGTATTCATATTTAACACGGTGAAATGTAGCTGTCACTTCTGCGTATTATGAAATTATAGCATAGGTTGGTTGGATACCATTTAGTAGAAAAGGTCAAAACTAAATTTGTAGGATTTTGAATTTTAACAGGATATAGCATGACCATGAAACATTTTAATTACATAAAATCTAACAGCACAGAAAAAAATCAAAACAAATTATGATGTGTATCTTGCAATTAAAAAGGTAAATTCTTCCATCACAACATTTTTATTCAGAATGAAATATTTCTCCACTTTTAAAAACTCTTTCCATAGTAAAAGTAATCTAAATTGGCAGCAATGCTAGTTAATGTTAGCATGCAATTAAAAAACATTTCCTGCTAAAATGTGTTTCAATAAAACCGTACTGATAGTTATCACAAACAGTAAGTCTCTTACGTGCCCTCAAATCTGCCCTCACATTTTTATTAATTAAGATGCTAATAACAAAAATATTCTCCAACCAGATTTATTACTTGAATCTGATCTTTAAATTCATATTTATTATTTGATACAAAAATATTTTAATGTTATTAAATTACTTTGTACCACTTTTTAAAATTAAATAGAAGATTGTTTTAGTGAGTGAGACCTCACTGTACTATAAAAGATCTCTGGTAATACAAACCTACAATGGTGAGTGTTTTAAAACAGTTACTGGTCCACACAAATAAACTGTAATTATCATAACCTTACAAATTTAATTGTTATAAAACAAGCAGAATTACACCACATCTTAAAATAAGTCCTGTATGCTTCCACAGTACACGAAGCTAATGCACAACCACTTTTTGGTAATATTAACAGAACACCTGTTGAGTAGATTCCACTTTTTAAAAAAGTTTAGGTTTAATTATGGACAGTACAGGAAGTACAAACCATACCTGCCCTCCAGTGCATGTGCATTTTTTTTGAGTACTGTATTCCAAATACCCCTCTCTAGTTCTGAAAAGTTAATCAAGCAGCGAAGTAATTATGACATTGTCTTAGATATGTGGCTGAAAGACTTCAGTATCTTGAGTATCAGACGCCTGAAATGCATCTGAGGAATATGACAACGGCAACATAAATGACAGAAAGTGTAGCCGTGAAAGTGGTCAGGCAGCAAGCAGGGAGAAAAAGGAAAAATAAGTAAAAAGAGAGAAAACAGAAGGAGAAGAAGGAGGAGACCCATCTGCTTAACATTTAACATTTTTATCACTCATAACTGAGTGGTGCTCAACCGAGACACAGAGAATGCTTCAATACACAGACTATAGGACAAAAACTTGCATCGCTATGATAATAAAAGGTACTTAGCCAGATGTTAGCCCATTGCTGCCTACCAGTTCCGCTGGGGAAACAGAACGAACTAGATCCTTCTAGAACCACATCTTTATCTCTAAAGAGGACAAAAAACCTGAATGCAAGCTGAAAGTTGTGCATGGCACCGTACTTCATTCTTCTTTTCTAATGTTAGATGTTTGCCTAATCTCTGAAATACATAATATTTTTATACCAATCATTCTGGATGTTGCTATTATTGCCCAAAATGTCAAACCCCTTCCGACACCTTGCACTTTAACTTTCATTCTTTAAATGGTAGAGCATCCTTCAGCCTATATTTTTTTTTCTTTTATCACCACTTTTTGCTTTTACTCGGTGTCTTCATGTTGTGAAAAGCCCTGAAAATCATCAGGTTAAATCAATCAATATTGATTCTTGCATCATTCCACTCCTATAAAGCCACAGCCTCTCTCATCCAAATCCACTGATAATAATTTATGACCAACTTGATGCTCATCCCACCTCTACACCCACAAATTTATAGCCCTTGAACCCAAAAGACTGATTCTCTTTTCTATCATTAATTAAGGAGTAGGTGAAAATACTGTGGTAATCAAGAATAAATCTTAATTTTACACCACTTAATTTTTATTTTTTAAGAAGTTTAATTCCAATTATGACGCAAAGAACATTGTTTCATATAATTATTATTTCTGCAAGGGAAGCAGTTTTTCTGTTGGTTCTCTAAACCAAAACACAGGAATAGGACAGTTCTGGAGAAAGTGTGAGTAGAAAGGGGAACTAAAACTACCTGTGCAATTCACTCCAATATCTTCAACGTCATACTTAGTTTCTGTGTCCTTCACCACTCTTGTCATCTTTCCCGATGTTCATGCAGAATTATCCTGTTTTTTTGCAGCTGAGCTGACCAGATGAGGCCATAACACTAATGTTTCATGAGGAGTTTATAAACATTTCCATACTGTTTTCTACCCTGCTTGTTACGCAAGTCTTATACAAATTTATTTTCCTGTGTTATCATAAATAAAATCCCAAACTGAGGAATATTATTTGATAGCTATGAGCAAACTTCCTTAAATCCAAACTTTGCAAATACTGTGAGCTGTGAGCAAAATAAGCCATCAAAAGCCAGCAGCACTGCAAACAACATGAGAAGGTTAAATACAAAGCACCTGGGTCAGAAAAGTCGGTGTAGCTTGAGCTCTGGACTTATAATGTGAAAAATTAAGTAGTGTTTTTCATAGATGGCGTGCTTTGTCAAACAAACTCTTTTTTTAAATGTGCACGTTAATTTATGTACTAATTATATTAATATGGATTGTTTATATATTAAGAAGGATTACAAATTTTAGTGATAAATGTGCAGGCCCGACAGTGGTATGCCCGCAATTAGGATACTGCACTCAGCTCTGGAAATACTACTATTTCCCAAGAATGATGACCGAGCTGCTGAACAACACCAGTTATGAACCAATTATTTATGACACTAAGCATCCACCTTAAAACAGAGAACGTTTAAAATTATTCAGTCTCTGGATATATGCATTCACACACATGAAAATCTCTGAGCATAAAGGGTTTACCAGTCTTACTGGAGCATAACAAGTTCCAATAGCTGGAGGTTAAAAGTTGTATTGTTAAAATTGAGAGTATTCAAAACTAAATGCTATTTTCTGTGAGTCGGGATTATTAAACTCTGAACTCACCAAGAGAGGTCATGGGCTTGCTACTGGCTGGCAGCCGTTAGGGTGAGACCACGGCATTTTTAAAACCATGTTCCTATCCACTTTGAGAAAAAAATCAGTTTGTGTGCACTGGAGCCTGATTTCTCTGCTCCATTCCTTCCTTTGCCCCAGGGAGAACCGGGGTGCTCGCACTGTGTGCTTGCAACACTTGCAACCCTGCATGGTGGCACAAGTCATAATAAAACATCCTCAATGGCTTCTGTTGGTTGCCTTTTAGAGCCCAGGAGCAACTGAGAACAAAAGTTTGTCTTATGCTTTTTGTTCTTGCCTTCTGCATTACGAGAGGCTGGATGTGATAAGGTAGTGATGACCGCTGCTCTGAAGTAAAACAAAATCCCTTTTTCAGAAGCTTTTGACCTGACAGAGAGGTCTTGGGCGACATTTCATGGTCTGAGGAAGACAGAAAGTCAGACTGGCCCATTACATCTTCCCTTCTGCTTTTAACTTTAATCAGTTCTCTGGCTCACAATCCCACATTAACACATTGCACAGAGGTCCCCATGGAACTACCTGCAATGGTCCAGACCCACTTCTCTACTGGTAAAGTCTGTTACGACAGTTCAGTATTTTATGGGTTAATCCTACTTTTTTAAACAATGGGATATTTCTCACTGTAGCTTTGCTAACCCTCGTAATTCTTTCACAGGCTGGTTTTAATAAACTTAAAGAATTGCTTTAGTTTTCTACTTTTGCTCGCAAAATCTTGCAAATCCATTCTCACCCTTCTAATTTGCCCTCTGACACTGCCTGCTGAAATTGACATTCCTTACTATTTACCTCACAAAAATCTTTCACGTTCCCATGTGTTTTTGTTTGAAGAACATTTTACACTCTACTGGTTAAGCATCCTGTGTTACCTTTCCTCTCTGTTCAATGGCACACTGAATTCTGAGTAATTTCTGGTGTTCTCTTAGTAACACCCAGACCATGTGTTCTGTTTTGGTTTTTGTTTTGTTTATAATTTTAACCTGAAGGTCTCTCTCACTGTCTCATTTCATTGAAATCACTTCCTCTAAAGTTTAGTCTCATTCCGTGTTGCCTTTTGGTTCTACATCTCCCCCTAGGACGTTGAATTAAATTATACTGCAATTATTATTAAATTGATGTCTCAGCAATTCCATCTTAAATTAACCTCAGTTCGCTATTTAATATTCAGGATAATGTTGGCTCACCAACTAACTGTTCTGAAGAAGTTATTTAATGTGCTGAAGAGCATACCTAAAGTTTTGTGCTAGTCGCCCACTTCAGCTCTAACTGAAGTCTTGCATTATAATCACTTAGATAAGATTGCACAGACTCTTCAGCCCTCTCCGTTGTTAAACCACTATCCTTTTCTTGATTTATGTCTGATTACGCAGCATATGTAATTTCTTGCAGCGGGGGTTAAAATCTGAAAACTAGCGGCTTTAACTCCACCAGCTAACAATGCCTGTGTAAAGGAATGAGTACCATTTGAATGAAAGGAGTGTTGCTTGAGCTATAGACAGTCACATCTCACTTTTCACCTCCAAACACAAACACACTCCAGATCTGAAAATACAGCCAAAAACCTGTATACTCTGGCAATCTTTGCCTCCAGCAGCTGATAAATTTCAGCCTGCCTTAGGGCTTTTTTTAATTTGCAACGAGATACCATGCCTACTATTACTTATCATTTGCACTTCAATAAAAAAGCATCAGACTAGTCAGAATTTGATTATGGGAGACATTATATAAACAAAAATTCTCACCAGAGATAATTTACAGTTTAGATAGAGACAGCAGATCTGAGAAAAGGGCAGTTATGCCCAGTTTACAGATGAGGAACTGAGGCAGAGAAATTAAATGATCTTCAGACAGGAATTCTGCTTCAAAATTGGGGATTTTCCTAAGTCCTCCCCACTTCACATCTATGTGGATACACATATATTTAATTACAAGATTATCCCTTCTTACTGCATTGGAAGGGAAGGAATAAAAGGAAATCACTGAAAGTTCTCTCTCTACTTTCGTCTTTTGTGTCCTGAGTGGTTTAACGTTCCATGACAATCTGCCACAAAGAAGGAGTCAAATCACATTGCCTGTGTGTGCAAATTTAGGCACCTTTGCCTCCTGCGTTAAATACAAGACAATTGTTTGTGATATTTCTACTACATTTTGCTAATGTGCTGGGGATGTTAGATAGAAAAAACAAAACATCATACAAAATATACATAATAACCTGCAGAATACAGGTATGCCTGATACCTTGATGCAAGTGATTGATGTGTTCCTCATCAGCAGTTTACTGATGGAAAAGGAGTTCATTGACATACACAACAACTGAAAACATGTAGAAACAGCTGAGTACCCTCCTTTATGGCTTTTAACATTTACTAGTTTGCCATATGAAGAACATAATTAAGCTTTTATACCCAGACTACTTGGAAAGACCAGTGACAATTTTCACTGTTTTTTTTACTATCTGGATTTATTTCCACATTCTTTAGTTAAACGAATGTCAGAAATGCAATCATACTTTGTGTTCTTTATTCTATATGGTGTCTGACAAATATATATTGTATAATATATGAACTGCAGTGATGTTGAAACTTAGAAGTCTGATCGAGCATTACACGGGAAATCACTCACACGCCAAAGACACTGATTTTGAAACGTGGAATTATTCTGTCACTGGCAGTGCCAGGAATACATTCACAGAGGACTTAAAATCTTTTGTGTAATCCAGGTATCCTGGAAGGGATATGAGTCAACAGTTATTAAATGCAGATGTACCTCCCCATGAACTAATTATTGCAAAAGAAACAACAATATGACCTCTCTGAAGCAGAAGAGTTCTACTTCACTCTTGTAAAAAATGGTACTGTTAAGGCTACACACTGCATTTAATTTATATCTGCATATTTATATAAGCCAATCTATTTGATATTGCCATCTCTCTGCTATAAAAACATCTGTAAATACCAGCTTTTACAGATAAATGCACGACAGTGTGGAGAGATGTTAATCTGTGTCCAATAGTCAGGTCAACTGGTGCCTCACTTACTGACTAAGGAAGGACACTTCAGTCCTACCCATGTAACTGAAATGTTACTTTACCACTCCTTTTTCTGCTACAGAACAATAATTCCAGGAATAACTGGAAGTTTATTTCCCTCTCCTGTGTAGCGTGAGAAATTTAAGAGATTTGTTACTACTCAGGTAGCTCTTGCCTTTGCAGAGGAAAAAGACGTCTAGAACTGGCCACAAGAGTACGAAAATCTGAGGATGTCCCATCTGAAATACATTGATGATATTACCAGAGATCTATCACTTAGTTTATTCAATTAGCTATACTTATATATTACACTGCTGATACTGTCTTTCATTTGACTTCTTAGTTTCAGACCTCTCAAGCCTTAAGCTGTGCGTGTTGTTGAATGTTCGTAAGGGACCACAGAAGCATCCAACTTGTTGTCTATGTCCTCTTACTGATGTGCCTTCCTGTAAAGCTCAATAGAAAGCACAACACCTATTTATTTTTTTTAATTTGTTCTTTAGAAAAAACATTATTTGTCTACTCCTTCACTGTTTGGGAAAAAAAAAATAAGAAGCTCAATTTACATCCACTATTTAGTTCATAGCTCTGCAGCTGAGTATTTAGAAACTGCACACAACAGTTCCATTTGGGATTCTCTTCCTGGCCTCACCACGTCAGGCTTGGCGCTACTTACAACATACGATGTTCTAAATACCAAGGTCTCTTTGACCTCCAGGACACAAAACCAACTGCAACAAACTCACTAGTGAACAGGGAGTCACAAGAAAAAAATAAAATTAAAATACATGTTCAAGTCTCCCCTCCTGAAGAAGGGAAATTGCTTTACTTGGGATCATCTGTTCAGTGTGAAATTACCATCGAAGAGGACATGAACACTCTCACTTAGATATAGCAGTATTTTTGCAGGCACAACCATCTGCTAGTTGAACTTCTGGATGAGAATTTTCTTTCAAGTTGTATCATGGTTAACTGAAGATGTTAAAGCCACCGTCAAATAATCTTTTCTTTTAATTATAAAAATTTTGGATTTTCCTATTATTGTGTTCCTATTCTACTCAGCCAAGGTCTCCTAAATCTGCATAGAGAGGGATAGAAGTTTGGCTTTTTTTAATGCTGCTGAATGGAAAATATCTTCTCCTTTGTTTATTCTTTTTTTTCCTGTGCTGCACATGAGGATGAACATCCAGGGTATTAAAATAACTCAATCATTGTTTTAAAAAACAAGCATGTGCACCCTAGGGGAATAATCCTTCCTGAATTTCTTCCTTAGATCTATCCAGACCCAATTCTGAGAACTCTCCTTCTCCTACAGATGAGAGAGGAAGAGATGCACATGCTCTAAATTCCTCATGTTTGGCATTTTGTTTTTTATTTTTCTTTGGTCTTTAGACTTGCTTTAGGAGGCATTTCAACTACATACTTTTAAAAAATCCTTCTTTCCAACTTCTCCTTCCTAAGTAAGATGGATTAGTCTTCCTATCACTACCCTTATTGTAAAGCAAGGACAAACCAAACTAATGTTAATGTTTTGTGGCACCTCTTTTTACATTGACACAGCAAAGTTTTCGACACACCGAAGCTGTGTTTGAAAGGAGATGACAAGAGGTTGATTGTGGGTCTGTTTACATTCTTGGGAGATAAGAGATCATCTCGCTTCCTCTGCCTGGAATTGGTATAGAAGTGGCAGGCAAAATTGAAGGAGAAAGAGGAGAAAGTTTGTTCCTCTAGACTGAGACCGATTTAACTCATTTATAGTCAGAGAGCACTTGCAGCTGCAAAGGATGAACTGAAGGGGAAGACTGGTGAATTCAAATGCCATGGAATTCAGAAATAAAAATCTAATGCATTTAAGAGTAATCTTTGTTAATTACACTTAAAAGACTTCCTCTGAGAAGTCTGAAAAAAACAGTATTAAGAACAGAAAAGTGGCTAAATCACAACATAAATTAATCTGGAATTCCAGAATGATTTTGCTACCAAATTTGAACCACATGGCACAGAGCAGTGAATTCATAAGCAAGTTCCTGATACAAACACCATTTTGAGTAACAGCTAAAATTGCACTGTTCAAAGTCAAGTATGACAATAGTCATAAAACCATCTCCACTTAGGTTTGTATCATTCTCTCAACTTTTTCTCTATCGTTGTCTAATTCTATCCCTATAATTTATACTTTTTTGGGGTTTGTACCTCATTTTCAAAACTATTGTTTGAATTATTAAAAAAAACTAATGATCACACCTCTACTTCTGAGGATTTGTTGTTCGAGAATTCAGTATTAAAAAAACCTCAAACAACTAATATAATGTAGTATGTCCTTGACTCCTCTGATTTATTTTAAACTGACTTGCTGGTATATGCATTTTCCATGTACCATCTTTGGTGATCCAGCCTTATACATTCTCCAGCCTAAGTAGCTGCAATACTGCAAAGCTCCGTCTCAGAATTACCAGCTTTCTTCCTCGCCCACATCTGCTACCTATGATATTATCAATTACAAGGCCTGAATATTTGCAAGTAACAGAGCTATGTATATCTGGAAAAAATATATATTTTCCTGCATAAATAGAAAATGGTACATACTGTTCTGGTTTAAATATAAAGAACAATTTTTTGTTATCTATAATTCTGTTCAAAGGTTTTAGCCTTGCCATTGGTCTGACCCTACCCAAACAATCGTAATTCCTTACTTAATCAGTTTTTTCAGTTGTTTATGCAGCTCTCTGACCTACATGTGACATATTTCAAAATTTAAGGAAAGACTTTGGGGACAGGGAATAGCTCAGATGTGAAAAATAAATAACTAAAATAGCCTCCTGCCTACACATAGCTACAGAATGGCCTGGAGGTCACTGTAACATTTCTGGCGACTAAGTCTGTCCTTGCTAGCCCTGTAATCAGTAGATACCAAGGTATCATACACACAGGGGCTAGTCATCTTGCGTCTAATAACAAATGCCGGAATTGATTCTGGTCTCAAATTTCTCATATGTAATTCCATCTTCAACTTGAGTAGTAAAGAGAAGAAAATTACATTTAATAAGTTAAATCAGGTATGTTTTTAAAAAACTTCTTTGTCAATTTGTACGTATGAAGAGAACAAAAGGAACATTTTTTAAAGACTTTTCTATTGTGCCTCATTCAGTCACTGCGGATGGCAAAATGAGGAGCACTTCGCTATTTACTTTTTGGGACACCGTGTACCCTAAGTTTATTTGTTTCTCAAGTCCTGTCCCTCTCCACGGTATCTTAAAGCCTTTCTCTGGTGGTGGGGAAGGTTGAGGTGTCTGTATTAGGCTTGTCCCCAGGGGACCAGAGCGGCAGCTCAGAAGCTCGTGTAGAACAGAGCCCACCTAGACTGGAAGTTCTGTGAGAAAAGTCCATTCAAACACTGCATGTCAAGTCATCCTCTACAATGTCACACTTAGACCAGAACTATTTTTTTGCAATAGCAAATATAAAGATGGCTGCATTGCCCCCAGCAGAATGTATTCTTCCTATACGTCCCTAAGCATGACTGCTTCTGAAGAAGTCCAAAATTGGTGTTCCCAAAATAAGGCAAAAATCATTAAAATGTCAGATAAATACTGTTACTATTAGTTTTTCAGCTACCATAATAGCTAGGACTATAAACAGATGGATACAGAGAACCAGGAGGACCCAAGGGAAAAATCAGACAATAAGGAGCACCACCTCGGCAGCAGACAATTTGCAGTTCATTTCCCCAATCTTCATGAAAAAACAAACAAACAAACAAAACAAAAGCAACAAAACAAAACCAAAACATAACACAGGTCGCACACTAATGCCAAGTCTTAGGGATTAACCTGAAGAATGGTAACAAGGTAAGTTTGAGGATATTGAGAGAACTTCTGTTAAACACAAAGCAAAAGCACTAAATTGCTTGTTTGAATATCTATGCAGGAAGGGCAAAACCAATACTAAGGCAGGTAATGAACGTTTGATTAGTAAATGGTAACAGAAGAGTGTGATCTCTGAAAGGAATGGAAATAAACACAGAACTGGAAACCAGTGGTGTGTAGCAAAGAGAGTGAGCAGCGAGTTAGAAAAACGATCTTTACAGAAGCATTGTGGATGAATACTAGTATAGCAAACCCAGATTTTTCAAGGCCAAAGAAAAGCATAGTTCCATAATCAAGATACTGGTTAAACACAGAGACAATAGTTTTAGCTGTACAGAAATACAAGAATGAGCATGTATACCTTAACTGGAAAATACTTGCAAATCTCAAAGTGCATCTGGTTACGATAAGAAGAACAAGGCAAAAAGGACACCAAGTTTACAAACCTGAGGGCCAAGTCTATTGCTTCATGCAGTCAAAGAAGAAGACAGAAGAGAGAAACAGAGGATACTCTTACGTCCTCACTTCAGTCAAAATGAGCTTGGAAAGGTAGAAGAGAAAAGCTAGGGTGTTGATTTGGGGAAAAAAAAAAAAAAACATAAATCGGTAGAGTTCTAAAGATCTAGCTGAGTTTGTGTTTAGAACTGAAGTAGGAGAAAATATACTGAGACAAAAAAGGGCAGAAAGCTGGCAAAAGGAGAAAAAGGCGGCAAAAAGATGAGGAAAAGCCACCGCAGGAAACACTGAGAGAGCATCTGGGAAGATAGGAGATGAATGAGGTGAGTAGCCACGTAATTAACCGCATTGAAGGGCCAAGTTGAATCAAATCAAGAGTGGGTCAAGACTCCCACTTCACTTGAACGTAACAGGCGAAATCTGGACTGGAGAAGGTCTCTCACACGTCTGAAGGAGATGCAGCCCATATGCATGCAGTGAGAGATGAAAAGCTGGTGGAAGGTCACAATGTGGCTCAAGGAGAAGGGAATCAAGACTTTTGTGTTTATTATAAAGCTGAGAGGGACTGAAAAACTTCAGTTAAAGATCAGGTGGGAATGGAGATTAAGAAGAGGAAGGAAAAGGATTATGCAAAGGGAAGAGAACTGAAAGATCGGGACAAGCAGAAGGAGAGCTAAAACCCCTCCTGAATCTGTGACAGAATAAAACTGAACAAGGAAAGGGCAAAAGAAAAGGCAAACTTAAGGAGGGTAAAGGTCACACTATAGGTTATTAGGCTATTACTGAGGTCACATTATATGTTATTAGGCTATTACTGTATTATTTTTAAAAAGCGGGATTATACAGTGAGGATGGGAGAGAGAAGCCAAAGACTTCAGCAGGGATCCAAAGTCAGAGAAGAGCCAAATGAGATGGCAAGTACGGGATCTCACTACATCCGAGTACAAAGTTGTTTAAAGATGGCAGAGCTGGGGGGGCAGCGGGGAAAGAGAGAGAGAAATCTGTATCAAAAGGAAGTCGGGCTGGTCACAGGATTTCCGCCAGAGATACCGTGCTACACGAGAGCAGGACTGGAGGAAGCGGATGCTGGGAGACGGCCAGGGCCAGCACTTGGTAGGGGGGTGGGAAAAGAAAAGGGAGGACAGCACAGTTTACCTAAGAGCTCTGTTCAAATATCTGGTTAGAGGAGGATAAACCCAGGAGTCAGAACAAACAGGGGTCAGGACCTGCACTGTTTGCTCTGGCCGAGCAGAATTTGTGGGGGATTTGACAGGCTTAGTCTCGCTTTCAGACCAGGAAAATAAAAAAAGAAATGATGGGTGAGCGTGCAGAAAACTGAAATGTTAATTACCTTAAAATATTAACTATCTGTGGGAAATCATCCCTTTGATTTAGGGAATCCCAGCTTCCCAATGGTGTAGAGCATACATATGCAGAACTGGAGGCTTACGAGGTATTTCTGCATGCCCAAGCTACTGGTCGCTTCATCTGCAACTGGTTTTGATCCAGTACTCATTACAAGTTCTCAACAAGACTAGTGATTTTTCAGTGTTCAGTTTTACATACCAGCATGTCAACATTCACGCAGCTCCTGCTCACATCAACCACACAGTTGCAGGCTTAAACATGTGCCTCCTCCTTCAGCGATCATTAGGAGCAGTAATATAATACAAATCCTGCAACATGTAACTGTTTTCAACACAAATAGTGCTGAAAGATATAC
Organism: Columba livia; assembly: GCF_036013475.1. NCBI lineage: Eukaryota > Metazoa > Chordata > Aves > Columbiformes > Columbidae > Columba > Columba livia. The sequence goes on from NC_088642.1 coordinate 77,475,793, forward strand.
GCTTGACACCATTATTTCACCAATTAAATATTGAAATTAGAGACAGCTCGATTTTGAGACATAGGCTGTAACGCCTGCATTCGTCAGATATATTTACATATATGTATTTATACATATTGCAGCTCTAATTCCAGTGTCAATGTAGTGCAATCCAACAGCCATAATAAACTTCAAAAAATTTAAGGAAAAAAAAACCTATCAAGAACTTCTTTCAAAGATCACTTTTTTAATTATCACTTTGAAAATTTAAGTTTGGGTGCAGTGATACCCATTTTTCTTTTTAAGAAGAAGAATACACAATGGCATTATTCATTCTGTAGAAAATTTTGTGTTAGATTTTGATCAGTTTTCTGGGAGTCTAAACTGCAGTCTTTTCTGAAATCTCCCAGTCCTCATACAGTCTTGCAGCAGACTCTCCAGATCCCCACTATGGTGGTATTAAATTAGCAGACATGCAAATTAACCCACTCCTGACAACTTCAGTCCTTAGTTACTCCTTCATCCTCCTGAAATTCTCAAGGATTTTGCCATAGTACCAGGAATCAGATTTTGCTGGAGAGCAACAATTTAAAAATGTTTACATATTAGACTTCATGGTAGGAGCACTGTTGCAGGACCATGTACATATACAATAAAACCTAATAAGTAAAAGGGGTTTATACCAAAGAGTAGATGAAAGCTTAGTTCCAGAACTGAGTGCAAAAGTAATGGCAGTATCTGAACTACTCAACACAATTCAGCATTTTACTTTGCATCTGAAACAGAGTACTGTAGGGACACAGCACGAGCTAACTGCGTATCTCCAGAAATAAAAGGACAAAAAGCACAGGAAGAACTCAAATACAGAAAAAAAATTTCAGCTACTTGAAGCAGCAGATATAACTTTCTTGATAAAATGGCAAATTAATTAATTTTGGGGTTGTTGCTTAATTTAAAAGCTACCAAGAAGTCCACAGATGAAAACAAACTGTAAAGAACATGGTTGTACTTAATATGTGCCTAGGATAGAAATGAGAATAAAAACATTTTCCACAGTTTCACACTGGATATGGGGCCCATTTCTAAATTTCTTCCACTCCAAGAAAGGTTTAACTTAAACAGCTGCTGCAATAAAAAAGCCCCTTAACAATATTAAGCTGCAAACGGCTGAGCAACTAGAACAAAGAATATTGATAACACCGCTTAGGTCCCAAAAGAGCACATTTAGAAACCAAGTAACTGGAAACGAGACTTGAACCAATTCTATGCTTCATCAAACATACGCAATATGTTGATTCTAGTGCAGTTACAGGCAACAAATCTGAATGCCTGTCAGGCCAGGATTAAAAACTAAAGCAGAGGTCTTGGTGTGTCAGGAATCAATGCTGTTTTCTGAAACAGTCAGTAATGGTAGGAGTTTGGAGGGAAAGTGTAACACGCCACAAAGAAATATGCAAGTCTGCATCTTTGCCTATAGCAGTTGGGAACCAAAGGGAACGTTAAAGATGTTCCAATTAAAAGGGGGAAAAAAAAGGAAAGCAGCAATATCACATAACAATGGGAGATTACCAGAACAGTGGTTGACAGTGGGTTGGGAAAAAGAGGAGGAAAAAAGACTAGCAAGAAAAAATTGCATAATTTGTTAAGGCTGATAGCCAGTTTTGAGACAGACATCTGAGTGCGCTTCACAGAGCAACACTTCAGACCGTTTTTATACAAGACACTAAATACCCATACAGATAGTGGAAATACAACTTTAAAAACAGAATCAGCAAGCTCAAGGGATTTATTCTGTTGTGCACAGCCCCCAGAGTGCAGGTTCAATTTGAGCATAGTTGTGCCTGCAAGGTGGTGTCACCGGCCTGATACTTGGTGGCTTATGAAAAAAACGGTTGGTTACGTCACTCAACAGGGCGATAAGACATAAAAGTATTAACTGACCTACCCTAAAATAGCTTCAAAGAAGCCAAGATTAAAATCTCAAACACAGTTAAATAAATGCAGAGATCTAACACTGCTAAACACGCAAGGAAAACACAGGTAAAAGAAGAATCTGTGTCTCTGCTAATTTATTACGTGCATTCACAAAGAAGAGTGCTCAGAGTGGTCACCTTTGTCTGTGTATTCCAAAGCATCGTTTAAAATGTCTTCACTGATCTGTAATCACCATATTCCACTGCTTCACTAAAATCAAGGGAACCAAAAGCAACTCATGTAACTTCTGCTAGTTAGTTAAATCTGAACCAACAGCCTAATTCTGAGCTTTACATAACACTCTTCTCACGTTAGCACTTATGGTTTTCACAACAACATTAATATTAAGCAAACATAATCTTGTCTTAGTCCATCACTTCTATTTATTTTTAAAACAAACAAAATATAAATGAAAAGATATTGGGCTTTTTTTTGTGATTATGGAGCCTTTTTTAGTTTTCTTCCACTTACATATTTGAAAACACATTCAGTGAAAATGATTCTTTTAAAGTAAAATAGACCTGAAGCAGGCCTGCTAAAGTTGAAGTTTGGAACTACTTATGTACTAACACACATTAAAACTCCTGCTCAGTGCACCACTTTTTTCAACATTTTTAAATATCCCTTAAGTGATACAATGAAAAGCTAAACCAAGCTAAAGTTAGTAGTTAGTGGAAAACTGTGCTAATGGACTGGTATTTCCAAATAACGTATGTTATTTCTCCACACACGTCGAGACCAGAAGTTGACAGACCCTAGGGTATCAGAAATTGTGTATTTCGTAAGCCCAAAAGTAACAGGCAATGTCTACCACCTCCTGCTGATAGATCCAGGAACAAACACAAAAATGGCAGCTCCAGAGACAGGCATTTGACTGATTTCCCAAAAATAATCAAGATGACAGTGTTGACAGTAGCGGTCAAGGACAAAGTGGGAACTACACCGGGCCACAGCTGCAGAACTGCCCTGGCATGGGGGGCTCAGCGGTTAAATAACGGGACCATGTACTCAGCAATTCACAGAAGGAAAGGTTAGATAATTAAACACCTCCAGGTCTACAATATGAGGTAATAACCAAAGAAATAATTTTGTTTCAGAAATGCTTTAGATGGTAAGTTGCAGAAGTCTTCTCCTCAAGCTCTTTTATCTCAGTGATCTCCTGAGCATTTAAAAAAGCTGCATGCAGGAAGAGATAAAGAGAGAAAATTGCCCCACAATAAGTAATTATAATCTCCCCAGCCCCTCCTCCTTTTCTGTGTCCAAATCTCCCAATGTCAGATTTGCTACCCCCTGTCTAATGATGTTTCGGGGGGCTCCATGCTGGTTCCTCATGAGATGGATCCTCACAGCCCATCTGGAGCATGGAACTGGCCTACGCAGGTCAGCTCCACATACACCCTTGGAAGATATTCATAGCAAGATTGTGGCGAAGTTACGCTAAAATACTGTAAACACATCATAGAAGACTCAGAAATCAGAACATCGAGTTTAGACATTCAACAATCACGCTTCTCCGTTTCACTCTGGCAATTTGTGCAATACAGTTTAACTGGTATGGAAATGCCTTTTTACAGAACAGCCAAATGCTTGCTAGAACTATCACGGGCACTAGGTTCAAAACTTCCTTCTCTTTCATACTAAGGAAGCACGCTCAAATGCAAGAAGCACTAAAATTTCAGCTAAAATTACGGGGAAAACTTCAAGAGTCTTTAGAACACACCTGTGATAGGAACACATAAGAAACTCTGGAATTATTTCTTCTCCAGAAATGAGTATGTTTGGAGATTTTCAAGTAAAATACTTTTATTTACTACATATTGATGACTTGAAAACCAGGACCAGTACAGGTTTGCCAAGCCTTTGTATCTTCCACGGAAGTCACACTGTAAGAAACAACTCCAACAGTATTTTGTCTCTTGGGGCACCTGAATTTCTGCTGAAGACAACCAGAGGAATCAAGTATCACCACTGGGGCCTCAAAACACTAAGCAGACAATAAAATCAAGATAGAAATCTGAGGATGAAAGGAAAAGAGACACAAAGATGCAAGAAACATGTCACAGGAGAACCAGGGGTTTGCTCTCAGAGCAGAGTCATGCAGCATTGAGCACAGAACGGATGAGGAAGAGATACCCATTAGGAACAGAGCATGATGGATGGATGGATGGATGGATGGATGGATGGACAGACAAATCCTATGGACGGCAAAGAATCCTCAACATCTGGAAAGCTCCAGAAAGGAAGACACTGAGCTAGGAGTATGCAAGCAGACTAATTTTGTCTAGATACATATATTCTTAGACAAGCCAAAAAAGCTTGTTTTCCAGAACCTACAGAGAGTCCAAACACTGTGCATCCACCCCTGAAGAGACAAACCATAAACCATAAAAAACCCTGTGCCTCCAACAAGGAAAATAGGAAAGTTTTGCATAAGAGCAAAAGGCACCCGGCCTATAAGGCCTGACATCTCTTGAAAGAGTAGACATTCATAGGTAACAATCCTTCAGCAAAGGAAAAGGTTAGAGCCCATCCAAAAGAAAGTTTAAGGATGGGCAGATTCAGTGTCATAGGAAATGAAATAAGCTCCCTGGAGAACTGTACCAACTGCAACTCCATGTGTTTTAAAATGTTCAAGTAAGATGCATTATCCGCAACACAAAAATGGACGCATTTGAGTTCTGCAGGTTGAATAGCTCCATGGTTTGTCTATTCAGCAAAGACATAACACAGAAATTACTATAAAAAGGCAATTTTCACTGACACAATTCTTCTTCCAGGAGAAGACATAATATACACATTTGGGTAATGGTTGTGTGCAATTCCTTACAACACACGCAGAATCAATAGTTGTTTCTGCTACTACCAAGGCAGTATTCTCAACAACTGCAACTTCTGCCAGCCCCCATTTAATAAAGTTGGAATGCATTTTCTGACACGACTTCTAGTCAGTAATAAATAGGAAATCCAGTATGTAAATGTTTGACGATCTATTTCTTGAAGTATTTCCTTTGGTCTCAACCTGAAATTCTGACAACTGTGAGTAATCTAAGAAGAGAACAGGCATCTGACTTAATGTTTTACTATAACTTTTTTAAACCAGGAAGTTCCTGGCAGAGTACACCATGTCTTTTACCTGATGGGTTTACAGAGTCCTTTCGGTTAATCCAGCATTACCCCCATAGCAAAAATTGCCTGTTTGTAAAGAACAAGGATATTAATACAGACACATGTATGAACTGAGCCATAGCCTGAAACAATAAAGCCTGAGATTTACAAGGATGAGTATCATAATGCCTATACATGCACGCAGACTCTTACATGGGCAGCCTGATTCACGACAGCCAGAGCACCCTCGAGGTGACCTCATTTCAACAGAAGCTGCTGTGTACTGCAGAGTTTTTGAAGGAAAAAAAGAAAATAAAAATAAGAAAATGAAAAAAAAAAAAAAAAAACAACAACACAACAACAAAAACCCAGACTACCTATATTAGCAAGAACCTGTAGCCAATCGTTAGGCACGCACAGCTGAGATTTAATTCACAGTATCAAAATCATCAGAGCCCAAATTACTACCTCCTTCAGCTCCTGCTCTCTTTAAACATATTTTTAAGGCACATAACAAAACCAAAAGTTTTAACCATAATTCAAACCTAGGCTAGATGGTAACGAGCCTTTTCCAGTTAAGGTTACAAACAAATAATGATCTGCTCTTTCTGCCAGCACTGGGTCTGAACCAGCAGCGGCCAGTTACACAAAATCCCACTCCCAAGAACAGGAGACGTGAGTCTTGTTAAAATCAATCCCCTGTGGCTCACAATAACACAACAGCTGTGGAAGCTGAAGCGCATTGCAACACCCATATTGTCATTCAACTACCTGTTTATTTTCTTAAGATTGATTTATTTTGCATGTTGGGTAGTTGACAAATTAAGAAGAAAGTACAAAATAAACATATCAAGATGGTAATTTTTTCTTTTCCATTTATTTTGACGTTTTTAAGTCACGGGCCACTCAACATTAAATGCACCATTTATAAGGGCTGTCTAATCCACAGAAACATGGACTAACCCAAATTGTCATTGACAAACGCTTTGAAGACTGCAGTAGAGTTGAAGAGGGTCTTTGGGAACGATTTGAACGATCCACACAACATAATTTGTGTGTCTACCACAGGATTTAAATACAACATAGCTGAACATAGGTATTTAATAAAAAAATACCTCCTAGAAAAATCCCGCTCTGCCACCACATGGCTTGAAAGATGTTTACCTGCTAGCACAGCCTCTTTTTAAACCAAAAAAGTTTGGAGTTGTTAAACCTTCTTTTTTATTTCCAAAAGTGCCTGTTTTCAGTGGCTCTGCAGTTCGGTGGTTGGGCCGCAGGTTGTCTCAGCTCCAGAAACCAGGCATTCCCCAGCAGAACTCCAGCAGACGCTCAGCGGGAAGGGTAGTGGTGACCACCACTTTCCTCAAACAGCTGCCGGGGGTGTCTAATCTCCACTCTTCCTCTAAAAACCTTTTGTAAGCGCGGTGAATCGCTCGGTAACTACATGATTATGCACAGGTTGGTTGATTTTTAATGTGGGATCCTTGCTCTGCAGATGGACTGGGCTACACATTCCTCTTGTAGTATAAGAGGCTGGTAAGGGAGAAACATACTGAGCGCAAGGATGATATTCACCAATACAGTATTTGCCTCATTTACAAAACAGCGATGTCCCTTCTAATAATGCCTCCAGTAGGCAGAAACATCATATAATCAAAGACTGCTTTGCCATGGTAGGTGAGCTACCTCATCCATTTCTTCTCCCACAATGAAATGCAACAGTACCACCAAAGGAACAGCGCTATTTAATCATTTGTCCTCTCGTTCTGTCCACCCATCGATCTAGATATATATCTGTAAACCCTCAGAGAGCCATTTCTGCTTAAAGGTACTGGGGAAAAAGAGTTCAACCTTTAGCAGACACCTTGGACAAACAATTCAGCTTAAAGAAAACTTTAAGTCACTAGGAATAGATTTAAAAAAATATTTTTAGCTGCAGATTCCACTTTATAAAATTATTAGACATATTGTAAGAAAACTGAAAGCTACACTTGTTTGTGTACTTTAGTTGTAATTTTAAAATGTAAATTTATTAATTATAAAGGTTCTAGAACTATCACTATGGGATGAGAAGACATCCGGTAACAGAGTAGAACATGAAAATCACAGAATCATAGAATCATAGAATGCTAGGGATTGGAAGGGACCTCGAAAGCTCACCCAGTACTATCCCCCCATGGAGCAGGAACACCCAGATGAGGTTACACAGGAAGGTGTCCAGGCGGGTTGGAATGTCTGCAGAGGAGACTCCACAACCTCCCTGGGCAGCCTGTTCCAGTGTCTGTTACCCTCACTGAGAAGAAGTTTCTTCTCAAGTTAAAGTGGAACGTCTTATGTTCCAGCTTAAACCCATTACCCCTTGTCCTACCATTGTTTGTCACCAAGAAGAGCCTGGCTCCATCCCCCTGACACTCACCCTTTGTATATTTGTAAACACTCCTCAGTCTCCTCCAAACTAAAGAGCCCCAGCTCCCTCAGCCTTTCCTCACACGGGAGATGCTCCACTCCCTTCAGCATCTTGGTGGCTGCACTGGACTCTCTCCAGCAGTTCCCTGTCCTGCTGGAACTGAGGGGCCACAACTGGACACAATATTCCAGATGTGGTCTCCCCAGGGCAGAGTAGAGGGGCAGGAGAACCTCTCTGACCTACTGACCACCCCCTTCTAATCCAACCCAGGTACCATTGGTCTTCCTGGCCACAAGGGCACAGTGCTGGCTCATGGCCATCCTGCTGTTCACCAGGATCCTCAGGTCTCTCTCCCCTACACTGCTCTCTAATGGATCATTCCCCAATCTATACTGGAACCTGGGGCTGTTCCTGCCCAGATGCAAGACTCTTTTGAAATCACCCTCTTGGATGCACCTTCAATACTATTTTCTTGTACTAACTTGGATTTCAGGAAACTGATTATAAGTGATGACAACTTTACTGGAGTTATGTCTTTTTTTGGTACCTAATAATTTTCCATCATTCAATCAGGTCATGTTTTCTAAGCAATCAAGCAGACTAAAAAAGATATTTTAAAAAAACAGTGAAAGCTTAGTCCCTTGTACAATTTAAGAAACATGATTCAGAGAACAGAAGCTTCAACAAAACCCTCCACATACTGTGGTGCTGCAAAAAAAATTAACAATACCAATTTTGTTCCAGGATGAAGAAATTCTGAAAATTATCACAAAAGACAGCAGGGATGAGAAGGAGCTCCCTTTTTACCTATTAAGAGGAAAAGGAAATAACGATTTTGCCTATGTGCCTCACTGTTGAAATGACACAGGATTAAAACTCAAACCTGACAAAACACGAAGAAGCTTTGTATCAAAGCTCAGACTGAATATTCATGGTGGTACATTAAGTCTCCAAGAACTAACAATATTCAGGTAGCTAATGGAAGTAGCCAAGCTGCAGGACACCACCACAGCCAGGCACCAAGAAAGGCCACCCACAAAGGGAATGGAGAAACCCGAGATGCTGACGGATCCAAAACTTCCTTCTTAATGCTAGAAGAAAAGGTTTCCCCACAGACAGTGAGAGGAAGCATCTTTATCTCCAACATCAAGGAGGACAGAAGACCCCAAAAACGCTTGAGGGATGGCCATCGCACAGCACGAGACAGAACAGCTGGTAGGAGGATGTTTATTTTTAATTTTGTTTATGTTTCAAGGGAGAAGGGCAGTTACTGCAAATGTGAAATTAAACTATCCAGCTAGCAGAAAGTAAACTGTTCTAAACAAGTGGAAGCCAAGAGAGCAGCTGGATCGACTCAACAGTGGTTGGAGCTACGCTCTTGTGATCCTTCCGTCCCCAGTCCAAGTTCACCACACGACAATGGGAGGAAAGCAGCTCAAACAAGAGAAATAAAAGCAGTTGGCAATGGGAGTCAGAAAACACGTTGCTGTACACAAAATAATGTAACAACTATGAAAACAATGGGAAAATAAACAAAATATTATTAAGTGCTAGGACGGAGTAAAAAGCTTTCTGCAGTGATATATAGGAGTTGTCCAGGGAACCCATCTTCAGCACTTTTGTCCTTATAAGCATAGATTTTGAGATTTTCTTCATGAGAGAGTCAGAAAAGGGTCTCTTTGAACACAAATATTCAGAAAAAAACAGACTAAATAAACTAATGATTGGTTTCTATATTGAGAAATAAGCCTAAAATTGGACATTAAAAAAGAATAACCCACTGTGTTCATACAGTTTCCTATGATCCTGATATTGCAAACATATATGTGACTTTAACAAGAGTATTCACACATATAATGCTACTCAACCGTGAAATTGCTTGCCAGATTAGGGCCAAAGTCCCTGATCCTGCCATCAAACCTGTACAGGCAGATTGTAACATCTGTGTAGATCTGTGATGAAGTCAATGAGGTCACGCTCCACAGAGATTCAAGTGTCTGCCTTTACAAATCTCACTGCAAGTCTTACTTGTGTAAAATTGATTTATGGAGTGTAACATCATACTCTGCTATACGCATCTACACTATCTGCGTACTCTTCTGACTCTCTCTTAAAACAGAAAAGGCATTAAAACTCATCTCATGGATTATATTTCCTTAACTATTCTATAGTTAAGAACTTTGTACATTTCATAGGCTAAAATTTCAGTTTTGCAATACATTTACGGAAATGGGATCTGAAAGCAGAACTGGAAAATGTTTTCCAGATTCTTTATGGCTCAGAACTTAATATTTATCATACACCTTATAAAGAGCTTTATCTTTCTTTTCCGATGTCAGAGTAAACTAGACAGGTCATGCACCTCTTCTGGTGTGAATTATGCAGACTACTACTTTCTTGGCAAGGTACATTAGCCTCTGATGGGTTACAGACTGCTGCATTTGAGTTTTGTTATAGGTATCCTCGCTAATTGGCACAAATCCAGTTTGTGGATGTTACTGTGACAGCACTAGGGAGATGTCTTCTTAAGGAGGAGTCACAATGAACTGGCTACAATGCAAAGTGCAAAGCAGATTTTCACCTTAAGTCAAGCTTAATTTTGATTGTGCTTGATTATGCCACAATCTCCATTTTTCTCTAGGTAAACATGCATGCATGTTGTGTTTTTTTTCTGCAACAGTATACATAGGAAGGCCACGGTCAATTTGTATACACTGAAGGTTTACATATTCCCAGTGGTTAACTTTAGAATGCAAAGATTTCAAAACAAGAAACAAGATTTCAAAACCTCATTTGCAAAACAGATATTCTAATATGGAGACGTGTACAACATTTCTTCTCAAGTAAAACCATTCTGTGCATCTCAAGAATACATGTTAGCACAATTGCCTGTAATATTATGGCATTAATTTGGTAAAAAATTCAAAAATACTATTATCTGTTCCCTGTGACTCGTGTTATATAATGTGCATTTCATATTTAGTGTAATGTTTGGATGTGACAGTTCTAGTCAGCCATGGATATCCATGTTCCCTCAAGAGGCTCGCCTGCCTTTCCTCCTCATTACTTCATTTTTCACCACCTCTCATAAGGCATTTGTTGTTCAGCTGTTCTTCTTAAGAGCTGCATGTCTCCTGCAATTTGTGATCTTCAGGATTCATCTTTCATCATATTAGAGAGCAGATGGAAGCTATAAGTCTTTGGATTTTCCCGGCATGTGTTAAGCAAGTCTGAAATGAGTCACTTAGACGTATTAACAGAGCAGTCAAGCTTATTACAAAATCCGTGTTCGGCATATTGTGCAGAAATTACTCTCTCACTTTCACTTTTACTTTTTATGAGGCCAAAGAAGAATACATTTAGGCAAACTACCTTAAATTTAGCGAAATACTGGTATCAGAAAAATAAAAACGCTTTAGATCAGTGTAGTACTGGCTTGCACTGCATTCTTCTGGCGGAGAGAAATGTATAGCTACATACAGATGTGCACACACACACCTCTGCAGAGTTCGCAGGTTACCCTCTCCTAATTAGCTCAGAGAGAAATCCCACTACCTAAATCGGAACTGCTAAACGCAAACATTTAATAGAATGCTACCTAAATTGTTGAGCATTACAAACAGACAAAATCCTGACCCGGAACATGAAGCATCAGAAGAAAGAATACCGAGGGGGAGGAAGAGCATGCAGTGGGTTGCTGTGAGGCTTTAATCCAACATTTGCTCTCTATTGATCAAATGTTTGCTCGGTGCTTTATTAAGGTAAAGCATTACACACAATCAGTGTTAAATATTAATGTCAGGAGATCCTGAACTCTAAATTCAGAGCATTTGTTAGTCAATTTAATATTTGCAACGTTACTAAGCTACAACTTCTGGAGTGCTGTGAAAACATAATGTGTACGCTATGCAATGAATAAGAAAGATCTGTACATCAACAGTGGTGCATGTTTTTAAATACAACTACTAAACCAGAAGTTTAGAAACATGGCATTTCTCAATGCGTGCTTCTTAAACTCATAGTAGAGTGTATCTTCTCACTCTGAAAAGCAAAATAAATCCAAAAGAATCCACGTTTCTACAGCTTTTGTGGTTATGTCTAAAATCCACAAGGTTTACAATTTTATATATTGAAATATTAAAACACATGCCATGAAATGTGCATATGCTTCCATTTGTAAAATAAAAAATACACTCTCTCCATGGAAACCTTCATTTTGAGTTCACTCCAAATTATAAAGTTTAAAACTTAAACTGTAATGCAGCTTTCACTGTCGTAGCATAAAGAATCCATTATAGCAAATGAAAAAAATCAAAATTTATATCAGCAGAGTTCAATTCCAAATACACCATGATTATTACATGAAATTTTACACTAAGATACATTTAACAACATCAGTCTGAGAAATGGTTAACAACTGCTCATCGAGACAACCAAGCAGGAAAAGAAAAAATTGCAGTATTCTGGGATTTCCATCGAACTGGTGAGGAGTTTCAGTGGAGCCTTCTTCCAGGCAATATAACTTATGTCATAACTTCAGAAGTGCCTTGGTTTTGTCTTAATTATAAAGACAGCCCTAGATTTCAGAAAGGAGAAATAAACTAATGGAGATATCTAATGGAGACATCTATTATGGACTAAAGCATCTATTAACATCACCATTAAAAAAATAATAATCTTAAAACCAGATTTTACCTGTATATTGTAAAAACTAAGCTATTGTGGAATGTTGCAAAGCAGCCTGGGCATTCCAGCCACTTCCCTTAGTATTCTGACCTCTCCCCACCCTGTGCACTCCCCATTTATCTCTTCAACCACTGACTTCTCCACAACTTTTTGAATCCTCAAATACTCCCTCCTTCCTTCAAGCAAAAGAAAACAAAGTTTTGTCTCATTTCATAAATTTGCCATGGTTTTACTTATAGTGTATATAAATATTTTTAGTGCTCTACTCTGAATAAATACTATTTTTTGCACAGAACATTCCCAGAAAGCCTCCCCTCATTAGAAAGGCTGTTATCTCCTATAGTTTTCAATGAAAATGAAGCGTAAAATGGTTCCTAGAAAAGAGGCATTCTTTCAACATGTCCACTGCCTCCCTCTGGGAGCCATGAAAGAGGAGCTAAACTGCCTCCGAGGGAGATGGTGGTTCCTTACACTGTCACAGGCTTCCACTTAACTCAAACTAATTAACCATTTTACTTCTAAATTCTGAGAAAATTAAATCTCCAGTCAAAGGAGAAGTGCTAAAATTTTGGGGCGGAAATGTTGCTTTTTCTCTATGAAACAAATGGCTTAGTCCTGACATTAAAACAGAAGCATAGCACAAATTTACCTGTGAAATCACCTCTATAAAGAGAAAAAAACATGTAGACTGTAAGAAACATTTATCTATCAGAGCTTACAATTAACATTTGCAACACAGAGCAGTTCATATCTAATCATTATCCAATAACTGATGGGAAGGAATGATGGAGGAAGATGATAAGAGCAGAACAAGCACATCTTCCTCCTTCATGGAAATGCGAGAATGAGAATTCTCTTGGGGGTTTCTTAACAGAAAAGAAGAAAATAAATCCATGTCTTCCTGCAAAGGCATACTCTACAACCCAAGGAATGTAGTGAGTTCTCAGCTTTGAAAATATGTGAAAACAAAATCAGTTTCACAGTCTTGGAGATAACAGTTCAACATTTTGAGATACAACTACAAATATGTGGACCAAATCCTGACCACGAGTCGATGCAGTTTTGCAGAAAGTGACGCCCACTTTGCCTGCGGGCTGGAGTGTGCTTTTAATTAATCCTTTCCAGACAATTGCACTAAAGAACATCACTAAGCAATAAAATTAAGGAGCTGAAGAGATTGAAAAAGTTAAGTTTGCCTGTGTACAATTCTGCCAGTACCATTACACAAGACTCTCAGATTGTGAACCACGCTGTCCTCCCCAAAACTTCCAACAAGCGCTGTCCTCCCATAAAGACATTCACCTCATCCGATGCTAGTGCTCCTACAAAACCAACAATCGAAGGAAGATAAGAATTCTAAACATTTGCCACATTTTTCACTTTTGTAGCTTTTTGGTTGCACATATGAGAATCCAAGGATTTATCACCTTGTAAGACACATTAACAGAGTTATTCTACAAAAAATATGATTTATTGTTTATTTTTTTTAATAGACTGGTGTGATCTTTAACCATATTGATTTACTTAAAATGTTCAGATACGGAATTTCGAAGCAAATGCCAGACTTCCTTGGTCTCCTTCTGGCTTTCCTATCTAGGAATGCATTCTACTAAACATGTACCTGAACATGGGGAAGTGAGACATGATCTCCGCAGAATGAAAAGAGCAGCAAAGAAAGGCAGTTCATTCATACTTAAAAAATGAATGCTATTTACACAGAAAGCAAAGGATATTGTTTTAACAGTGACTGTATGGAAGGAGATGCTTGTTATTTCCATATTACTTGCAAAAAGGATGCTATGGCCACTTGAACCAAGTTTTTTCTAGTTTTAAGAAATAACCTGTTCGCCCAGTGGACACAGGTAGTATCTACATAGTAGGAAGAATCATATGTCTGAAGATTGTATTTTGAAGGTGAAATTACAGATACACTAATGACGGGTGAACATGTAAGAGGACTTCTACAAGTTCACAGAACCAATGTAAGGAATTAATAGGTGACTCAGACCAGAAGCATTTGTTTTGGTACAACAGTCCTTGACCATTACTGAGTAAAGCAGGGCAAGCACAAACTATGTAGGGTATCACGCATACTTCTCAGTCAAAAGAAACCACACCTACCCGTAGAATTGTGCCTGGGAACCTCTGCTTTCAGTGACAGCCCATGGGATCATGGAGAACCTCGAAAACAGAGAAGACAGCAATGGAGAGAGGTTCTCCTGAGTTTGCAGGAATGCTACCAACTGCTCAGAGATCCGAAATCTGATGATCTCATTCATGGAGCCATATATTTAATGATCCCATGGCAATACAATTTGGCATTCATCCCATGAGTGTCACTGAATTCAGCATTTTGTAGATTATCTCTGAATCGCTGAGTACTTCTTATCTCTTGCTCTTCTACACTTGGGGTGAGGGAGAGCTTTAGTTTTGAATTTTACTTTAAGCAGAAGCAGTTAATGTGGATTCTCTGTGGAAACAGACAGCTGGAAACCAGACCCAGAATCCAATTTTTAGCAAGAAACCTGGGAGGACCTAGAAGCACAAGCTGCCCTGGCTAGACCTGCCTGCAGAAGACAACAGTAGCAAGAGCTAAGGAAGGCGAGAGTATCAACTGATAAAACAAGTTCTTCCATCCCTGATACCACATGGAAGAACTTGCAGTGTAAGGAGGGTGAGAGAGGCACAGGAACTTCTGGACTGTAAAAATATCTTAATTGTTATGTACAGAAATTATCTTGTAAGAAAAGGCTTTTCAGGTACCACCCAGGCTCCAGAGATGTGAACAAATGCCCAGGCCTGAGGAAGAGGAGAATGGTCACTTGCAGTAGCCCGAAGTTCATTTGTAGGGGCTCTGCTAAAATCCATTCTTCTCCAAGGAATCACAAGGTTTATGTTTTATTTCCCCTTTTGACCAAGTATGTTTTCAGCTTGTAAAGAAGTGGAAGGAAGGCAGGAACAAGATGCACATTGGAACCCACTTCTCTCAACAGAAGATCTCAGTTCAACATCCCGAGAAATGAGATCTTAACTAGGGAGATGAAGTAACTTCCTTAGGACACTGCGAAGAAAGAAAAACCCATTCTACAGTGAAGACTAAATTTTGTCTTGCAGCATCCATGTAAACAATTTTTTCACAAGACTTCAAAGAACAGAGAGGTTTTTCTCCAGGAAAAGTAACAGGTTCTAAAGAAGAAACACAGGGGCTTTTCTACTTCAGATAAGCTACTCCTACCGAAAGACCTGCAATATTATTAGGCTAGGTGAGAGAGCACCAGTTTTCTTTCCTGAGTTACCTGAAATGTAAAAAATTTCTAATGCTAAATCATTTATGTTGAAACTTCAAGGCCAGGACCTATCTCCCTCATACAGCACACGCACTTTCATGACATGCATGTCTTTTCAAGCCTAAAATGTATTAGATAGATGCACCTAATGAGTTCAGAACCTTGTTCGCTCAGAAGAAAACATTTCCAATTGCAAGTCTCAATAGAATATAAAAATAGAATCCCTTTTAGATAATATGGAGGAGCTGCAAATACTTAACCTCAGGATGATCACTGAAAAATCTTTTTAAAGTCAGAATAGGCCTTTGCTTTTCTATTTATTGGATTTTTAGTAAGATGAACATTGTTAGTACTGCAAGCAGTTACAGCCTCCACCTTGAGAGTCACTTCATGTTCCTGCTGTCAGACATGAAAGATTCTTCTCCTCTCACTAGCTCGATAAAAATCTGAAGTTATATTAGCACAATCCAAATAGTACTTTCAGACCCTTTCTCTGCAGAACAAGGATGCTATTATACAAACAAACCTGTACACACGTATGTATCAGATAATTTAATTAACAGTTACCTAAAATAATTTTAGTTTACTGGGGTTTTTTTTACACAAATAGTCAAGAACAGACTCAGTGGCATAGGCTGGTAGGCACACACAGGTTAAGATGCAGTTTGTTTGATAAGGCAGAGTTGATATCAGAGGCAACTCCATATGCAGTTCTTCAGGACAGCACTATAGACAGCCCAAGAAGGATCCTCCTAGTCCCCTCTCACAAGTATATTGCAGATGGATAAAGTCCAGCCGCAGTTATTTAATTGTATTCAGCTAAAAGCTAAACATATTATTAAATCTCATAGTAAAGTAACTAAAGAATTAAACCTTGTGTCTCAAAAAAGTGTTGTCTGAGGAGGAGAGGGAGGGAAATCAAATGGCATTATTTTTGCATCTGCAGTTAAGATACTGTAAAACTTGAAGTAAACTTTAAAAACCCAAGTCTTTCTGTATCTATGAGTCAACCTGAGTCAACTTGTGTGTGCTCTAGACTGACTCGCAACTGCGTTGACTAAGGCAGCAGTATTTCACAAATCATTAAATCAGATGCAATTCCTCCTAATCAAACTTTCTTATACCTTTCTCTTCACAAAAGCAAAGAGAGACGAGATATTGGTTCAGCTAATTCAGCCTACTTACTGTTAAACTTGACACGTATGGTCTAACCAGATCACTCACGCCTTCAGGAAGAATGATTTTTCTTAGGTCAGGTAGAATACATACCAAATAAAAAATTCTGAATTGCTAGCGTGAATTAGTAAACAAGGCTTCTGTGCCTTTTGTATTTGAGAATTACTGTTTTCAGATATGACAGTATAGCTACAAATGCTCGAATACTTGGCCTGCAATTTAACAGCAGGGTTTTGATTTACCAGACCTGATGACAAAGCCAGAATCCAGTGACCGGCTCTCTGACGGTCTTCAGTGCCAACAGAATTTTGAACCCCCTGGAGTCAACTGGCAAAACACTACATGGGTCAGGGTTTCACTTAATAGATGTTCATCTTCCTCTACTGTGAACTATGCTTGGCTGTATTTTATAATGATTTGCCATGTTCTTTAATATAAACGTACAATATGCTCATGAAATATTAAATACAAGGAAGATTTTAGAAGTATGCACTTATGATGCAGACTGCCTTACCAAGCAAAAAGGACATGATGGTGATAAGGAACACCATGAGCCTTGCTAGATATTAGATGAGTTTATCTTAACTGTGACAAAAATAATGCAAAGCTAGCTTTTCCTGTCACCTCAAAAGATTGATAGAACAGGCTTTAGAAATACCTGGTGAATTTGTTCTAAAATAAACATCCATCCTGTCTTAACACAGACTGATGTGCGTACAGAAGCATACCATCATTTTATTTTTCCTTCAAACGCAACTTTATTTATATAGTAACTTAAACATTCAATCACAAAATTGTATCACACACAGAACTCATTTGAGTATTTTCTCAGTTTTTTAAAATTATGACAATACACATCACAATGTAGACAGAACTGAGCAATAAGCCCATGTAATATTCCAAGATCTGCAGAAGTTAGAAATGCTAGAAGAGTGATACTAAGACAACATTATATTTGACATTATTTTGATTCACCCACTCAAGTTCTTAGTATACCTCTAGATCTAGGTTCAACAGTGAACTTACTGATCAGTGAAACACTCATGAGTATGAAGAATTGTGTACTCGTCTCCTTTTTAGATTTCCAAGTACTTTTTCACTGAAAATTCACTCTTCTCTGATAATTTTGTTTCAAAATTATTTCAAAGCATTGATATTCAGGTTTCAGATATTTGGCTTTCGGTACACATATTACATTTTGAGAGCATTGTGTCCCCCACTGAAGTCAACTGCCATACTGTGGATTCTGATCTCCTCAAGTGTAATGCACTATCGTCATTCCATGCAGTCATAACTATTCCTGTAAAACTATTCTGCCTTCAGTGGAGAGTTAAACCTTCCTCTAATAACAACAATTCAAAACAACAGTGAAATAATGTATTTCTCCAACAACTGCACATCTAAAACAGAACAGGTGAAAAATACTGCAGCAACGGTACTTGCAAGAGTTCCTTCATTTTAATTTGAGGAATGTGCTTTACCAAGTTGGAGAACTTCCTTATAACTTTTTTCCTCTCTCTGACAT
This sequence comes from Columba livia, assembly GCF_036013475.1. Lineage (NCBI taxonomy): Eukaryota > Metazoa > Chordata > Aves > Columbiformes > Columbidae > Columba > Columba livia. The sequence goes on from NC_088642.1 coordinate 77,493,932, forward strand.
TTATTCTTCATTAATTATAACTAGTGATCAATATAGCCTGGACATGAGTGTGCAAAACTGTCCATGCTCGGTTACCTGTTACCCACCAAGAAGAGGGTATTAAAGTGGCATTGGTCTGTAAGTAAACGTGACCAACAGTTCTAACTGTGTTGGTAGTGCATTTGCAACCTACAGTCCTTGTTAACTACAAATAAGGCAAGATCACCATTAGGTCACATACTATCAGCCATTATCAGCTTATGACAACAGAAAAGGGAAAATGGTCACTTAGCTGATTCATTTCCATTTCTCCGAATTTGTGTTTGTACGACACTGGGTTATGGCAGTCTAATTCTAATTTTATCTATAAAAATACTCTTCTGCGTTAACTAGACAGTACTTCTGGCAGAGCTGGAAAACACTCAAGGAAAGTGGTTTCAGAGTTGTACCATGAGAGTTACACTCCCTCTTTAGACTACATCAATGGCCCAGAGGAATGACCAACTGAGAGTGCTCAGCCCCATAAGGGTTTCATCAGAAAAATGAAATCACCAGATGGAGAGGAGCTGACATAGTAGGAAGAACTCAGATTCCATCCTAACCATGGAATGCAGTTCCACATTTTTTGTAGAGATGTGTTTACGTTATGAAAATTGAGAAAACAGAATGAAACTGCTGCAATGTTTTGGGCCCTAGTTTCTAAATTCTTCTTTTCTTATTAATAGTCCTTGAAGGCAAAACACCACCAATCTCCTTTCTGTGTTTTGAACTAAGTCTCAAAGGCATCGAAACTGGCATAATACTTTTGCCCGTTATTCCTCCTGTTTTCTTGGACTGGATGATTTTGCATTTGACTTCTTCTATGATATTTAAGTGTTTATTACATTGATGAGAAATACTAACATCAGGATACAAAACATTCCAAAGAACAATCACACTGTAAGTCAGTATGGTCCTGATAGAAACCAGGTGATCAATTCCATCTACTGAACAATGCTTTCTTTAGCACTAACAGAACACGGACATGCGGACAGGACATATCTGTGCTTCCACTTGCCCTATGCCTTTGCGACCCGCCTGATGTGTGCATGGCAGGGTCGACAGAAGGACATTTCTCATTCTGCATTAACACAGGGGACAGCACTTTGACCTCTGAGATGGCTTCCAGGGGTTTTCCATATGGTGCTGGGTAATCACAAAGTTAACAAGGCTTAATTCTAAGGCATCCCCATAAACTGAAAGTTATGTAGGTATGATGGACACCTGCATTTCCGAGCCTCTGTAGTGTAGAAATACTTCCCTATCACATTTATACATAACATTAATGAAAATGTAGTAAAGACACACAAAACTTACGTAGTCGTGAAAGGCTTTTGCTTCACTTGAATGTTCACATGTTTCTCGTCTTTCTGGAGCTGCACAGTAGAGATCCCAAAACACACTGCAAGTTAAGAAGTTACAGAGATGGTGAGAAAATCACTGTAATACTTGTGTAGATTTATAGTATATACACACCACATATGCATGTTCACATATAGAAACAAACATATTGCTTCCTCACCAAAGGATGAAAAACACTTACCTCTATGAAAGAATTTAGCTTTGTAACACGTCTATGAAGAATCAAGTCCGGTTATCTGATTCAAGGCAACCAGTGCTGTATTCCTTTAATACCACTACAGTATAAACCAAGAAGCTAGTCTAATATACAAGGTTTAAGGCTACAAAGCTTATTACTGAAGCTCTGCATTTCACGTGCTGCAATTAACTTCCACAAAGCACAGGAAGGGACAGATTCACAATAACATAAAAAGCCGGAGAGAAACCCAGGAGTACTTCCAATGTCCGACACCATGCTTTAAACAGAAGTTCCCAGAGAAACAGGTTTATGGACAAGAGTGGGAAATAGATGGGTATGTTCTTGGCTTACAAACAGTGAAAGGAAATTTTGGTTCTCCCATTGGTCTCCCTCCTCAACTATTCAGCTATGCACAAAAAGATTCTGGAATGAAATTATGTGTACGCTATAACAAATAAAACCACAAAATGTGTTAGAGTTCTGTAGTGTTTCCTTATTGTTTTAGACTTAATCCTCTGTCACTTACTCCAGCGCTGTAATATGGAATTGTGGAAAATGTGAGCACTCTGCTGCAGACGAACAAAACTGAGGATAATGCAGACAGAGATACAAGGAACACGTTCCCCTTGCCAGGCTTCCATCACACAGCTAAAAGCTATGAAAGAGAAGTCAGTGAAGAGTATGCCACCTTCCATGCAGATGTACCAATCAACTGGGGTTGTGTTCAAATGGGTATTCTACAAACACTGACGTGTCTCTGCACACCAGCATATACAAGCAAATGGTATCACGCATAAAAAACTACCAGTCAACCCTATGTCTACCCATATCCCGAGCTCAAAGAAACTGAAAATGCAAACACTGCAGCACCAGGCCCGGCTAATGCACACTGCCTCACAAAAAGGCTGGTAGCTTGCCTTCAGCTAATTGCTTTCATATGCTATTCCCGTGGCTAAAACATGGAATGAAGACTGAGGAAGCTCACATCCATATGCAGTGTCTCTGTATGTACATATATAAATTTCTTTCTTTTCCAAATGTAATTATTGCAAATATATATAATGATCTCTTACAAGCACAATTTACTGGAAGGTGGTGAAGAAAGAATTGCAGGCCATCTTCTTCCAAAGGTGATTTCTTACCAATACACTATGCAATGTTTCTTTTCCCATGTCTGCTATATGGATTTTTTCTATATCTAATCTTCTGTTCTCTCATTCCCTAACAGGAAAATGTTTCTCAATCCTCATCTTCACATTCCTTCTACAACGTTCACCTGAATTTCTTGCCTCCAGCTGCTGGAACTAGCAATCAACGTAATCTGAAAACCTGAGCAAAAGAAAATTGATACTTACCACCACCAGGAATGCAAGAATCCTGGGGGCTCCCCCAGTGTGATGTTTTTTTCCCATCTTATCTAAAACAAAACAATAGAAACAGAGGTGTTCATTTTTTGTGATCATTGTGACTAAAACGCATTATGTAATTCAGGCAGATAGCAAAAAGAAAGAGAAGATTTTGTAGTTATGAAAGGTTTTATCATCATCAATGTGGATGACCATATTACTTATTTCATTACACTTATTAATACAGCTGATACCTAAAATAAGCTTTCCTTATTCTAGGATAGTGTATTTTAGATTTTTTTTTTAAATTTCAGTTCTGAGTAGAATTCTGTTAACGATGTATTCTTTTATCACTCCAACACTGACGTGATTATTTAGAGGTCAAAAATGCAAGTGTCGTCGTCGTGTGTCCGCCCACGCTCCCCAAAAAAAGAAAAAGTTGCGTTAAAAAGTACTCTTAAAATGATGTAAAAGCTCTTCCAGTTTGCACTAAGGAAAACACAGAAGAGACAGAACTGGTGTTACTGGTTCAGCAGGTGGCAGTCTTCCCTCCGCATCCAAAGCGAGCGGTGTTTTATAATCCTCAAGGAGTGCTTTACGGCTGGAGGTAATGTGGCAAATACGAGCAGCATCAGTTATAACCCACTTTCCCAGCACTCAGTGAAAATGGAAAGCTCGTCTGGCTTGGCTTGTCTGCTCTGGCTCCTGAACAGAGCTATATGGGCTATGGCTGCTTTCCCACCCAGGAATCTCTATTTATTTAACAGTTTTGCAAGGAAATGCAGTTTAAGAACTTTTACCCTTGATTTCACACTTTTCCCATTGATCAGCAAACCCATCAGATGACATAACGCACCGTGACAGCACTCGGCCTCTCTGCAACTCTTCCCAAATGTTGTATCTTAACTATGATCGCACAACCATGTTATTAATGCCACAGTCATTAGTTTGTCCTTCACTACAGAATCAGTGTGGACTACAATAAAGCCTGAAATCCACACAACGCTGTACAGACAAATGTTAAAACTGGGTGAAACCAGGGCTTCGCACACACTCCGAGTTCCTCCCGTTACAACTACACATAGCATTATCTCCTCTCCAATTTTGTTAAAAATTATTATTCAACCACAAACCATATTCCATTCTACAGACAGGAAGAAGCTTATTGTAATGAACTGCATAAACAGCCTGAATATGAAAGGTACTCAAAGATATCTATATAAGCAAAAATAAAATCTTACTACAAAAGGCTGATACAGTGCTCGTAACGCAAGAGGCACTGGTAAAGTCAGCATTTTCCAAAAGAGACAAAAACTTTGATTCTCAACTCCAACTTCATTTCCACATCCAGTTCTTCAGAAATTTAAACACATACAAGCTCTGCCAATAGCTACCGGGAGCAGAATATGTAGTTCGCACACCTAAAAATGTTCTTTGTGCTCGTACAAAGTAACCTAGCATAATTTTGATATATTATTTGAATATAACTACTAAAAATATTTTTGCTATCTAAAAATTATTTTTAAAAGGTAACCTTGAGGTGCTATCACTTCTCTTGGTAAAGTCGTCAGCATGAACCAACTGCATGATGCTTAATACCACCACCATGAAACAGCAGGTAATATATAAAAAGCATATTTTTAAAAGCTCCTGTTTAAGTGCTGGCAGATAAAAATATTAATAAAAAATGAAAACGATAAATAAAAGCTAAAGCTGCTATGAAGGTATTACACACTCTTCAAATACACTTCCCTGACGCATGATTGCTCCTCACATTCAATGGGAATGGCTTGGAAGGACTTGTGTTTATCACCAGGAACACACAGTACTTCTGAGAAGTTTCAAAAACAACATACTGAAGAGATGCATCACACAACCAAAACAAAAAGTTGTTCCTGAAGTTGAAAAATCATTCAGTTAAGAGTAAAAATTATCTGTGTGCAGAAAGCGTTCTCTATGCCTGAGCAGTACTCATGCTCTTCAGATTGGGGCTTGATGAGGAAATTACCCAACTCACAGGGCTCATGCTGGTCCTTTCTAAAGGACATATTTAATCTTGAGAAATTTATACAGGAGTCTCAAAGGAAATGTGGAAGTTTGAGGCTTGTTTAAAGGGGTTTGGTTTTGTTTTTTCACATGGACAATGTCAAGTCTGCCTCGCCATAGAGATAGATTTATGAAGAGTTACTAATTTTAGAAAAATACTCTCAGTGTGAACTGTAACAATTAAGCTTATAACAGGTGATTGATTAACTGGGAAATGCCCACCTTCTTGGTCCGCCCAAGCTATTAGGAATTATTCCTCCGAGGCTAGGACCTAACTTCAAGCATAGAAAATATGTGAGATAACGATCAGCTCTTCAAGGAGAACACAGCAGCTGGGACACCAAAGGAAAGAATCTGGAGCAAAACAGCTTCTTTTGCTTCAAAAATGTGTGTGTACCCATCTGAACAACTCGATCCAACCCTCATAAGCAATGACATGGTTTAGACGAAAGCTAGTTGTACTAGTCCCTTGACATTTTGCCAGTTTTATGATGAACTGGTATGAAGCAGCTCTTGAGTTACTTCAAACCAGTACTTCATGCCATGTCTCCTGAAAGGAAGCAAATTTGCAGATCAGGATACAAGAGTTACAGCCAACACACCAAAGAGGTCTCTGGTATCAAGAGATCCAGGAAAATCCTTGAGACCTTGAGGTCCTGTGTTTTAGAGGTGAAGGCAACAAAGCTTTGAAGGCCATACTCAACAAGGACCACAAGGCACAGTTCACCTCCTAACTGAAAGATCAGCAGAGGACTTCTAGACCTTACTGACTCATAAAATCACAGAACAGCTCAGGTTGGAAGTGACCTTGAAATATCATCTTGCACAGCCCTCTGTGGGAAAAAGAGCACAGATGAGATTCCTTAGCACCCCATCCAGTTGCATCTTGAAAACCTCCAGCGATGGGGACTCCACCATGTCCCTGAGGAGGTTGTTCCAGTGAATGACTGTTCTCACTGTACCGCAGATTTCTTTCTCGTATCAAAATGAAACCTCTCCCTGTGCAACTTGTACTCGTTGCCCCTTGCCTTCTCTATGTGGCTCCTTACCAAGGAAGAGCCTCTGTCCTCTTTGTAGCCACCCTTTAAGTACTGTAACACTGTGATGAGGTGTCCCCTGGGCCTTCTCTTCCCAAGGGAGAAAAGACCAAACTCCATCAGTCTTTCCTCACAGGGCAAGTTCTCCAGCCCTTTGACTGGATCATTTCTATGGAATTTAAACTAGACACAAAGCATTACAGGAACAATTAAAACAACCATCTCTAAGTTATCTAGGAGCACAGTGGATTCCATTACATCCAATTGAAATTTTCCTTTTCTTAATTTTGTTCCATGACTCTCAGACACATTCCTTGGTAGATCTTTAACAAAGGGCTCCTAGCCTTTGTCATTTACACATATAAAAGACAAACAGGTCAGACAATCTCTGTACGCTTACTCCTTTCTACACCCACATGTTCAAGTTTTAGAGCTACTCATTTTTAACTAAATCCATCCAAACGATTTTAGCAGATGCAGACTACTGAAGCAGAGAGACCACTGAGTTCAAACAGCCATGCTTTTTAAGGAGGGTCCAAACCAACATGAATTTCCTCCTATGCCACCTGGGTGTCCCCTTCACCTGAAGTCCTCTCACAACAAACTGGCTGCAACGGGGCAGTTACTTCTCAACAGCACTGAGCCAGAAAAGGACAAAAATGTACAGAAAATTGTAGCTTTCAATACATCATAAATTCACTAGAGGACTTTTTTTTTGTGCTTCTCTCAACTTGTGTTCTCTTGTTTTCATCCCATATGCCAATACTCTCCAACAAAAACGGCTCACTGACATGGAGTACAAGGCTGGGGCAGAGCTACTTGTGATTTGCAGCCCAGGACTGAATGGGCATTACAGTGCTAAGATCTGTTAAGATCTGCACAATAAACTATCATTTTTTTCTGCTGCTTTTACCACTTGCCGTTTAACTTGTGCATTTTAGTTTACTTTCTCCAAGCCAAATTAGTGTATAGTTTTCTCATTCTAAGCCTGTCCTCCCAGATATGTTTTCCAGGTTTTTCCATATCAGTGGTAACTGCCTCTGGTTCCACCACACAACCATTCACAACTGTTGTCAGCGTAGTATTTACCCTTCTGCACTGCTAATGCTTGAGGTAAATAAACTCACAGCTTCATGTGAAATGTAACAGACACTGCATACCAATTCTATACAGTATTTGGCCCTGCCCTGTGTTTACCATCTTTTGGCTACTATTAGTCTTCACTTTAAAGATTTGATATATGTTCTCCTATTACAGTTGCTCAGACCTGAAATTTTCCTTATAACCAAAGAGTGGATTAGTTTTAAATGCTAAGTTTCAACACACGATATTGAATGTTTTCTAGAAATACAAATGTCATACTAGCTATACTTGTGCCAACTGCTCATTTTGCAAATATATCATAAAACCAAAATGAGCAAAATGAATCCTGCACAGGGTATTATTTACAAATGACAGCTGTTTGGGGAAAGACTATACTCTCCATTATTTTCTTTCTTATTTTTCCATTGCTTTACCAAAGAGAAAAAACAATTGTCAAAAATATACTTTACTATATACTGATACTACCACAATTCTACCTCTTTTCATCATCTCTGCAAAGTGAATTTTCTATAAACACCACAAACAATGCTCCAGTTTCTCACCCTCCCCTATCCCACCTCAAAAACGTAATCACTAGCATATTAATTTTTTTAACTCTTAGAGAAATATCACATGAAGCAAGCACAACATCTTGACTATTTTTTCCTCGCTTCTCCTCACTATTCAACTATTATTATTATCTTAAGTGTTCTTATCAAATAAAGATTAAAAAAAATAATAAACCCAAAAGACCTCAATATGTTTGGTATACAGGTATTTTTCCATCTCAGGAAAAATGTACAATGCTAAGGAGACAGAATTTACTTCAATCTTCAAAAGATGTACACAAAGTCTTTGAAAGACTATGAAAAATTATTGCGTAAAGGTAAAAATACTGTTAGACATTGAAAGCGTTTATGAGACAGGACCTAATGGCTGTAGTCATAATTGATGCGCCAGACAAAAAGAAGCGGTTAGAAGCATGGGAAGAACACACAGGGAGATCAGCGATGCTCAAGAGAATGTGAACTGCAAGCGTATGACAGTGGGATGTAAAATAAATGATCGCTGTGTGTTTTGGGAGGGTACATCATCCATAATTGGAGGTATCAGCAACAAGTTAGAAGGTCATCAGAACAGACTACTGGTCAATGCGTTCTCTAACATGCACATTTACTACAGAAAATAGATGAATCTTTCCCCGATGTGATAGCAAATCGCAGAATAGGGTAACAAATCACAGCAAAACAGTTATGCAAAGGTGTGTTAAATGACAAGGCAAACTGGCTGCTGCAGAATCAGAAATCTATGCTGATCAATGTAAACAGAAATTCAACATTGCCACTGCTGCTTATCCTAGGCCAACGTATATTTATTTCACTTGCACACACTGGAAAGTTACGTAAGGAAAAAAAAGATGGGGAAACATACCTCTGATAAAAACGTCTGGGCTGATTTCTGTGCTCCTACATGGAGCAGATATTCGTATACGTACAGTGCTAATCTGAAAAATAAACAAAAAGGACAATATTTAGTATGGTGCATTTGTTTGTTCCTCTTCTTTAGGAACAAGGGATTATCAGAAGTTTGAGGTGTACTCTATTGCCTTTCGCAAACCACTATAAACTGAACATGTCAAATCTATTATACAGAACTTTTAAGCTAGACATGTAGGTCAAATCGAACGGAGGTGTTTAAATAGTAGTTAATTAAATATTATTAAACCCCTAAATTACTTAATGTCAACATTTTTAATGATATTTGGACAAGTGCCCAGTGAGCTAACAACTGACCTACTGCTCCTATTTGCCCACTCTATACCCTGCTTACTGTAAATGCGCTATATACATACAGCAACACAGCTTATTTTTCCAGATCAAACTTCTTTCTATGTGGAACACATCAAGCTGTTTGCACACTCGAACAATAGCCTGTGTTTATTCACAGAATCACAGAATCGACTGGGTTGAAAAAGACCTCAGAGATCGAGACCAACCCTTGGTCCAACTCTAGTCCGTTTACTAGATCATGGCACTAAGTGCCACGTCCAATCTCAGTTTAAAAACCTCCAGGGACGGCGAGTCCAGCACCTCCCTGGGCAGCCATTCCAATGCCTGACCACTCTCTCTGTAAAGAATTGCTTTCTAATATCCAGCCTAAATTTCCCCTGGCAGAGTTTAAGCCCATGCCCCCTTGTCCTATTGTTAACTGCCTGGGAGAAGAGACCAATCCCCACCTGGCTATAACTTCCCTTCAGGTAGTTATAGAGAGTGATGAGGTCACCTTTAAGCCTCCTCTTCTCTAGACTAAACAACCCCAGCTCCCTCAGCCTCTCCTCATAGGTCTTATGTTCAAGTCCCTTCACCAGTCGTGTTGCTCTTCTCTGGACCCGCTCCAGCACTTCAATGTCTTTCCTGAACTGAGGGGCCCAGAACTGAACACAATACTCCAGGTGTGGCCTCACCAATGCAGAGTACAGGGGAAGGATCACTTCCCTTGCCCTGCTGACCACGCTATTTTTGATACAGGACAGGATACCGTTGGCCTTCTTGGCCACCTGGGCACACTGTTGGCTCATGTTGAGCTTCCTGTCAATTAGTACCCCCATGTCCCTTTCTGTCTGACTGCTCTCCAGCCACTCTGCGCCCAGCCTGTAGTGCTGAAGGGGGTTGTTGTGACCAAAGTGCAGCACCCGGCACTTGGCCTTATTGAACTTCATCCCATTGGAATCAGCCCATTTTTCCAGTCTATCCAGATCCCTCTGCAGAGCCCTCCTGCCTTCCAGCAGGTCGACACTCCCTCCCAGCTTGGTGTCATCAGCAAATTTGCTGATGATGGTCTCAATCCCCTCATCTAAATCGTCAAAGAATATTCAAAGAATATACAAACTCCAGTCTACATCAGGAAAAGTAACCCCAGCACCTCATACAACCACATCTCCCAAGCGAAGTGCAGAGCTGTGGATCCATCCAGACCTGCGCACTGAGGAGCTCTGATGATAACTGAGCTACGAACGACTCTCACAGCTCCCGAAGGAGCTTCCCACAAACTGATCCTCAGCACCAAGGAGCATCCCCAGCTAAATCCAAAGCACTGGAGTGAGGATCTCACTGCAAACAGAGCACTCATTCCCTGAATGGATACACCGCATCTCGGGCTGGGCAGCCCTGCTCAGTAACCCAAGAAGAAGGGAGCTGCAACAACCAATTTCTATCAATTCAGCCTATGCAAGTGAGAATTGGATTAGAAAACCAAACTAACACTTTCGTGTTCCTCAGCTGACTCTCCAGAGAGGCTCCCATCTGTCTGTTTCAAGATTTTCAAAACAAAATCTCGTTTAAAAGAATAATTCAATAATAATGCTTGGAAATTGTCTATAAAACATTTCAGCCAGAGAAGGGAAAATAAAGTCAGGCTGCACATTTTTACATTTGCTAGCTGAACCATTTTTAAGAAAATGTATTTGCATGCACTTCATGATACACCACTATTCTTATCTGAAACATTTTACTATTCATATTTTTAAAATATGTACTTTAACTAAACCAAATAGAGAGGCAGAGAATATCTATTTTCGTGTTACTGTTCAAAACATTATGCAGTAGTAGATGAGGTAACTGTCATCATGGCACTGACAGAGTAGTAATTATGGCAGTAACCTTTAAAGTATGAAATTTTAAAACCTAGAAGAATAATTCCATAAAAATTGTTTTCATTAGTTGTTTATACTTTGAATATACAATACACACTTTACTCTCCCTCCAACTTCGAAAGCAAAAATGTACTTTTTTTCTTCAAATTAAAAAAAATTAAATTGATACTCAAACACATGCCTGGGTTTAGTTTGAACCTTGAGATGGGTCGTGCCCACTCTGTAGCGCCAGTATTTTACAGAGCAGTTATTTATTGGTTTATACTGTGCCATACTGACAGAGGCAGACTCAGCGTGCAAAGCGCGCTGTGGTTTCTGCAACGGAGCACGGGCCGGTGCTCAATGCAGAGCAGCTCAGGACACCGTGATAACGCATCTGCAAGAGCTGCAGAGAGAGAGACCATCCCATACTCTCTAGTAGCTCATCCCAAAAGCACAACTGCATTTAAAAAAACAAAAGAAGTCACATCTTGTTCACTTAACTCTTCCCAGTTCAACTGCCTTTTAAATTTTTAAGCAATAAATGGTTGTAGACAAAATCTAAGGCAGACATAATCGGCAGAGAGGAAGCACTGTCTACAACAGCCAAGATGACCTGCATACCCAGTTACACTTTAAAGCATCTCACTTGTCTTCCAAGATGCCCTTTTTTGTTCGTATCAAAACGTGAAGCCTGCAGTCCAGATAAAAGGATTTGCATGAGTGTATTTTTTCTATACCACAAAGGAAAGCAAAACAGCACAAAACCCAGCAGTTTATTGCAGGCACATAACCTTCATTTGCGTGCCCTCTGTTGAAAGCTTTAGCTAATATTGCACCGTGATACCCAAACTGACTGCGCAATACTTTAATATCGAGAAAGATTTGCAAGTCTTATCTCAGGACTCCTGGTGTCTACCTGCAAAACACGGCACAGGCGGCCGTGCTCCAGCACCTGTCACCATCTCTGCCCATCTTTGCCAGCCGAAAAAATCCAGTACACCTCAACATTGCAAAAAGACAACTCCAAAACAGACTTGAACACATAGAATGTGCGAATTACGTGTAATTGTAACAACATCTCCAACTCATTGATGTGCATTATTACATCTTGATGTAAAAATACTAGCAGTGAAATGAAATGGTGAAGCTAAGTGTGGGGGGTAGACATGGCAGGTTTCAGGAAAAGAATAAATATTCCGGGCTTTAGGCTTGAGGCACTTGTGGCAAATTAAGAGCAGGACCACGCTGGCAAGGGGACTGCCTGGCTCCTGTGACAGGAAAGCCAGGACCACCTTCCACCAACAGATGTGAGACAGAAGGCACAACACAAAATAACCTGATTGGGTCTTATTAGATCTAAATCGCTGGTCCATCCCTGGCTATTACGCTGTCAGGAAGTCTTTACAGAAGTTAACAACATTATAGGTTCATTCAGAAATAAATGCATTTATGGAAGAGATCAGAAGAAAGATACTGATGTTTTACTGAAATAGTTGCAGCAAAAGGATCAATGGAAACTAATGCTCTGAGGAAAGACAGCAAAGAAACCCAAAAAAGATGCAGCACCATGTAACAAGGAGGATTACCAGACATAAGAACTTTAACTACAGCCTAAGACCATAATAAGATAAAAATGGCTGCAGTCCAAGTGTGTAAAATTAACAAATGAATAAACTATTTAACATGGCAGCCGACGACTAAGAAAATAATAGTGAGATGGTCTCCAACAGCAAAGGACTTAAGTCTGAAGCAGCATTTTAAAAAACAGATTTTACTCATTAAAGTGGTGTGAGAAACCGTGTAAAAGCAGCAAGGAGACATATGTTAAATTTTCACATTTGCATACTTGTTGACATCCCATGAGTAATGCGAGGAAAAAATATTTCCAATCAATTTATGACAACGCTTAAGTAATTTTTTCTGAAGACATGTCATAAGGCCAGAGTTCCCCCCTCCCTGCCAAGACAATTAGATTAAACATTCATCTATGGCCTGATGATACATTCGCTCTATTAAAAGTTTACTGTCTAGCTCTTTCTGCTGCAGTGCTCATTTTGCTAAGCTGGTTTGTTTTGCATGAAGTTTCTGCTCTAATTGGACCAAACATTCACACTTCCTACAAATATCTACTGAACTCTGAAGAGAAGAGCTATTTAAATTGTTCTGGTCAAACAGTTATCAGAATATCACCAGGACATAAACAGTAATCACTCTAACTGTGCAGTGGAAATTACCTCCTTACATGTTAATGTGGGAAGATGCAATTAGACTAATGAGAATTTACAACCAAAGCCTTGCAGCAGTAGGTCCATCGATGAAAAACTAGGTGGTAAACTCCCCCCATTCAACATCAAAAGATGAAGACAACTCCTAAATTTCCATAAAAGGCAGAGAAAACCTGAAAGCGCCGGGAAGATGTTCACCTGATCTGGTTTTGGTACCTGTTATAACTCAGGTGCTCTGAGTCACACTCCCTGCACCGCCATGGAAAGCTGCATTGACTATATGGAGGGTTTCCAGCCGGCTCTTCAGATGAACATATGCCTATAGAAGGGCTCAAGTTATTATCACAAAGTCTTTTGGGAAGTAATTTGTCCATAAAACACTACAGTAGTATTTTTGCTTCATCCCATAAAAGATGTGTACCAAGAATGTTACTGTCTGTCAATCTAAAACTGAACTTCAAGCACCAAGTTTGGTTTACATTTATTTCTAAGGAGACAAAGAGCAGAAGGAGAACGGCCACATTTTTCCATGAGGTTCACAAGCTGGGCTTAGAAGAATAAGGATTTGCAATAAATAAGCTTCTGCTTTCTCTTGAAATCTGCCCAGTAAACCTGCCAGAAGCTGGCAACTATTATACACAGCTTCATGCGGCTGAGAAAAAGTGCAGTTGCTTTCATTGTTTTATTAGCCACATGTCATAAATAAAAATATACGTAATTTAACCGAGGGTACAGTGGCGTATAGCCGTTATGCAGAATGTTGTAAAATCAATGTGATGGAGCAGGAGCCTGCAGCTCCTGAGCGTTGGCAGTGAGTCAAAGCGCAGTTCGGGTACCGCGTCTGCAGCACCGACAGCTGCCCCTTCCCAACAACAGCTACCATGGTCAACGACTGCACGTCTCGGGAATGTCCCCAGATGCTACCACCTTCTCCAACAGCACAGACATTATGCTGTTAACAGATGATGCTGGATGTGAATACAATACAATACAGTACAATACAATAAAAATCTATAATAGGAAAGATCCAGGTCCAAGCATCATCAAGATACAGATCTAGCATTTTTGACTTCAAAGACTTAATTTTTTAAAACTGTTCATGTATGGGAAGTTCTGCACATGACACACCATCCACTTAACTTTTTTCTTCAAATGGTAATTGAAAAACACAATGAAAACTAGTACATCGGTATCTATACCTATTTTTTAGTTTGCATGAAGAAAAGTAAAGCAGCTGAACGACATTTAAAAGCAGCTCCACAGAGAAGATCTTAACCATTTCTCTGTTTCAGGAAACTTGCTGTACTCTAAAAATCATTACTCTGACTGATACAGAGAAGCAGCTCTTTTTTTTGTTCCCAAAAAGGTAAATAAACTTCCATTTCAAATCTAGAGACTCCCAGGATTCTCACTCATTTAATATCCAAAATATAAACCTCATTCTTGGAAATAAGTGAAAGTAGCACTGAATCCATATTTTAAATATAATATAACAGCTAGGAACATCTCAGAATTGGGGTTTCTTGAATGAACCTTCTTGAATCCATTGACCTAGTACTCTAAAAACTGCTCTGAAGCTCTTGATGGTGAGCTGGTTTGGTAAGTTTCAACTAACAACAGCAAACTATTTTTTTGGAATTTTAGTATTTTTAACAGAGTTGTATGTCAAACCACTCTTTCTCTCCTATTTGATCATAGTGATGGTCATTTCCCCCCTTCTCTCTCTCTCTCCCTCCCTCCCCATGTATTTACAGACTAATATATATTTTTTTCCCATGTATGTGCATACATACAAACTTTTCCTATACATCTGATCTGAGATTTAAGTGATTCAGTTGGCTGTCAGTTATCCATGATAAGAGAGGACTGGGTGAAGAGACCACAGGGGCTGTTTGGGTGCAGAAGTGCTTTTCTGCACAAAACAAGACACCATGGTCACCAGTACAAACCTTCCCACCCTCCAGGGAAGGTGAGCAGGGATCAGCTTGGATGTAGTGTCACAACTCGAGCTATACGCAAGAATTAATCATGAAAACATTTGCCTAGGCAGGTGTGTTAGTTAACAACAGCCGCGACACTGCAGTGATTTATCTGCACGCACACCCCTCGCACATCAGCTCTACCCGGCATGCTGTTTCACCTACACGTAATTTACATTTTGGTTTGTTTAGCTTGAGGCCAGCAGACTGCTCTTTTCAAGAGCCTCTAATTATGCAGTCTACTGGGTTGGTTTTTTTTTTTTCGGCTTTATGTTAATGTTAGTGTTCTGTATCCTATCAGCAATGTGATCAGTTTTCTTAGAAACACTTGGGTATTAAATGAAACCCAAACACTGGTCTGAGGAAACAGTATATCCCAAAGGAGATCCTCGATGTTTGCTCGGCTACATGCACTGCCTTTTCTGAGAGCTCCTATCGCAGCCCTGCAAATCCAGGCTGCATAATAGCGTACGTATTCAACATTGTTCATATTCATTTATTTCTTCCTCTCTCTCTCCTTGTGTGCCCCTAAATACTTGGGGCTCAAATCTAGTGCCATAATGAATAGTGGCCCCAGTGTCCTGTATCAGGCTGATGGTACTTTTCAAATAAGCCGATCCTTCTCATTTATTCCAGTTTTAGAGATAGGGGAAGCCTTCTCCTACCATGATTCTGGGAAGACAAACTCACTTCTACTTGCACTTCCATTTGATTGCTTGCAAGATGTCTGGAATATATTCCTCATTGGGTCTGGTCACCCTCCCTTAATTATATGTACTGCTTTAAGTGTTAAAAGCAGTTATAACCCACTAAATGTCCTTTTACTCCAATGATACTAGAAATAACAGGAGGGTTTTTTCCAGTTTACTTGCAACTCACAAATCCTTATGCATCCTAATTTCATGTGCTTTTCCTACTCAACCTGTAGACTTCAAGCACTACCATAACTATTCCCAGCAACACAGTAACTTGTGTACCAGTATATAATTAAACATTGAACAGTTATCCAGTAGTCATTGATTTTTAAAAATAAAGAAACAAAATCCACCAAAGATGCACTCTGTGGTGGTGTCTGCAGTCACTCTCAAAAGCACTTAATTGCACAGTTTTACATATTCTCAGCGGTAATGATGTCTTGGTTTGTGCTAAGATGCCACAATACACAGTGTTCCCCACGTTACTTTCATCTGACTCTGAGTTTCATACTCATTTTTGTTTTGGGTGTCAGCTTGTAGAAGTTACTACAAATTCAAAGTATCGCAAAATTAAAACACTCCTACATAGGCTCCATCCTGAATGGGATCATTTCCATTGATTTCTAAATTCCTACTACATCAGCAAAAGGCAGATTTTCTTGATGACCTCTCAGGAACCAAATCAAAATAACGTTTCTTTCTGCACCCATGTTTTGTGTCTATACTCTTCAAAAAGTTTTCCAGCAGAATTTCAGCGGCTTCCTAGCCTATGTGTAAGAAAGAAGTAAGGCTTATGCACCTGAAAGTTCCTCTGTTTTTTTTCCAGCTGCATTTGCTAGTGTAGTAATATAATATAGCTTCCTGCAAAACGAGTTCTCTTCAGCCACTATAGCTACAGCATTATTCCCACAATATTCCTATGTGAAAGTTGTCGAAATTCTAAAATGCATCAGCAGCTGCAGTCGTCAGAAATAACACTACCTTACCTTCACTGCAAATGACAGATGCAAATGAAGATCAAAACATTCTGAAATCAATTGCCTTTGTATCTTCAGTGTTTATTTAGCTTCCCAGTGCTCCCTGACTGCAGTTTGCTCAGGTGGCCGCTACCTCTGCTTAACAGATCATATGTTTCTGTAGCCTACTCTCACACCTTCTTGCCTCCCAAACCGTAATGTCACCAACCTAGAAAGCTAAATCATTTAGATGAACCGTTCCTAAAGTCACAGTACACAGTTCTTTGTCCCCTCCTGTTCCTCTCACCTCAGGGCCAGAGACTTACTCCAGACCAGCCAAACTGATGCTTTTGGAAATCTTTAGTCATCAGAGATGAGTTTGGTGTAGCAGAGGAAGCAAACAAGACATTTGGATGCTCTGGTTCTTGCAGAGACCATAGGCCATAAAATGCCTTTATCACGTAATTATCAGGGCTGTCCAATGCACAGTTCATCTGCTGGTCATGTACCCTTTTCCCTTCTTGCTTCTCCTCATTACTCTCTTGTTTCTTCCCCCTTTCCCAGCTGAGGGCTTAGAAAATTAACCCAAACAAAAGAAAGTGAACAGTTTTCTGCTTGATGCGTGGGCTGAATGAGCCTGCCAAGGGTCAGAGCAACCACACAGGGGCAGAAAGAAGCAGGAACGCTCATTTTGGCAGTCCTGGACTGCCAACGCAGCTCTGCCCACACCTTCATTGCCTTTCCTGGCTAGAACCTCAAACTTGGCATTCAAGGAAAATGTATGTATTTTTAAGGCAACCTCAAAGTAGTTCCTTGGGCTTAAACCATATAAACTATTCACTTACCATAACTATAAAATATGCTAAATGGCAGCTAAAAAAAAATAGTCACATGACAAAAAACATTTTAATGTGTAAGCTGAGACTTTTATAAAAATACATGAGGCTCTACCTCCACCTGATAATAAAGGTGCTAACCTGGGTCTTCCCTGATGCTTTCAATGGGATTGTAATGGGGTTTTATGCGCTATTTTTTCCCTGGTATATGATTCGCCATAGGTAATGAATTTAATGCAATGCATCCTGCCCTGGCAGTGAGCAGAGTGATCAGCACAGAGCTGTCGCAGGGAGAGTCACTGGCAGAGAGCTAAAGCACAGGCACAGTCGTTAGCAAAATACAAACTTTAAAGCCATGCATGTGCCACTGGCAGGTGGTACATAGGTGAGCAGCTAGTATATGACATTTCTTTGTAGACTTAAAACACTTGTTACATATGACAGAAGGCTGCTTTAAAATCCTCTATCAGAAACGAAGGCTTACACTGACCCATGGCACTGCAAACACTGGGTTTCACTGCTCACTTGCCACCCACTGTCCTCAAAGTAAAAATTAATCCGCAAAATCTGCCAGTGATTTAAATATTCTAAAACCATGTATGAGCAAAAAATACATTTGTATTTACACAGCAACAGGAAAACAATGACTGGTTTTCAACCCTGGTGGAAGGCACGGGCTGCTCGTGTTCGAGCAGCGCATCTGCACTGCTTGCCCATGGCACGGGCAGATGACACCATGTCAAGCTACAACCTTCAGCGCTTCATGGTGGTCTTTTAGACAGGGGAGTCTCCCCTCCCCACAGAAAGATGCACCGCTGAGCTGTGCAGGAGCTGCTAGGCTGGTTTGGTGCAAGGCCAGGCAGGTCACCTCTGGTCAGCTTCAGCAGCAACACGACAGCTTATGTTGCACAGATGCCATCGAGGGGTTGCCATGGCTCTGTTGCAGCAATAGCTCCAAGCCGTGGAGTAATATTATCTTAAAATATTACAGCTGTTCCCAAAGCAACTGCCTGCCCTGGAGCAGAAAGAACTTCTCCCTGTCTACAGCAGCACCAGGAGACGGGCAGAAGAAGGAGGAAGCATGAATGTGTACAACCAGCTCCCCAAGGACGAGTTAGACCCATCTCACACCAGCACCCACTGGGCATGCAACGCTCATCAGCCCCACAGCGCAACCACCACATAACTTGATTTTCATTCGCATTAAGCAAACAGTATTTCTGAGTATCTGGCTCCTAGGAAGACCCATGTTTTTGCCAGGAAGTATACATACGTTTAATATCTTACTAAATACAGTGGGTGGGTCCGCAACATTGAAGATTACTGAAACCTGAAGTCCTCTCTTAAAAGCCATAGGATAAAAC
Source organism: Columba livia (assembly GCF_036013475.1). Classification (NCBI taxonomy): domain Eukaryota; kingdom Metazoa; phylum Chordata; class Aves; order Columbiformes; family Columbidae; genus Columba; species Columba livia. Next base: position 77,512,691 of record NC_088642.1, read on the forward strand.
AGCAGATTAGTACACCACTTTTCGCAACATGTAGTGAAAAAGCGGAAGGGGAGGACCCTGACTAGTACCATGGACAGGCTGGAGGTCTCCACTGCTGATCTCCTGTGTAGGAGTCATAGTTAATGCTGGGCAAAACAATACTTTTTTTCCTTCTTTTACAGCCTATCATGGCTAACCTGAGTTGCAGATAATTAGTCAAATAAAGATTTTATCATTCCTTCACAGTCACTGCTTGCCCCGGTTATGTTTTCAAACTCTGTTACGAACAGAGTTAAGAACCTGGAGGTCGGTAGGACACTTTGAAGAGCTCCATTCCAGGTTTCACAAAGTGGCACATTACCATAGGAACATGTCAGCATACGTGCCGGTGTGTGGACCAGCAACTAATAACAGACGCAAATCCAGTCACTGACTTGCAAAAGCAGCGAGTTGATCCTGCTCGTCCATTCGGCACCCCCGTTCAGGAACCCATAAATAAGAAAGAGCTGAAGAATTTGAGTTCGGAGAGCAGCACACAGCCACAGCAGTTTCTCACCAACACCAATCCTCCTCCTGTAAAAAGGTGCAGGTTTTGGAGAGAAGACTTCTAAGTTTAGTGGCCGTGAAAGGCATGTCACACTACCAAAATGTTTACTGAATTTAATCACAAGTTTCTTGTCGGAACCAAAAAGTCAAAGACTGACTATTGCTAATACTCTGGCTGGCAGATTATCTGAACGGCAAGCTGAAATAATGAACATTATCACAAAAGAATAAAACAACAGACTTCCAGGAGCCACAATCAATCATGAAACTGAGAATTAGTCTCAAGAGGGAAGGGGAGAAAACAAGGATGAAGACATAAGCAATAACAAGTCACCTCATGAATCTTATGGGAATCATATGGCATGAGAAAATTGAGGATGAATTTCCCTGAGTGTCTATCTAAAAGGTAATGGTAGAAAGTAATTTATATGACTGATTATGAAATTGCAACATTTTATTCTGGAGAGAGGAAGTTCTGAAAGCATCAGAGTACAGCTAACAGGCCTCAAAAGTCAAACAAACTCAGAGAACTGGTGGAAAGAGTTTATTCAAAAGAAACAGCTAACTTGAAGAAAAACAGTACAAGACAAACATCAGGTGACTCACGCTATACTAAAAAATTCAATGGCAAATATCAGTGGAAGATAGGAAATAGTAAGAGGTTGCATCAAAAATTGCTCACTGTTCCAAGAAAAAGGTGCAACAACAACAAATAAAGTAAAGGCACACAACAGTGTTAAGGAAGAGAACACCCATGCAGGTGACAAATGAAGTGCCAAATGAGTTTCAGTGAGCAAGGACATGAGTAAGGAAGCAAGAGCAAAGCCTACACCAAAGAGCTGGAGTTCCACTATTCAGTGCAAGAAGCATGCAGAGCAAAGAGGAGGCAGGGAAGTCTGAAGTCTCGGCGCATCCTTTGTTTCTACCTCCACAAAACAGCAGAAGAAGGCATTACTACTTAAATACACAGGAATGCTCACAGCAGGAGGAAACAACAGGTTAAAGAACAGTTGAGTAAGACAGCTGTACTACAGGAGGGAAGGCTGGAGCACATTTCTCAAGAGTGCTATGAAATGAGCAAAAATATTTTCTGAACTTGGAAGAACTTCAGAAATTTTAGTACATGTCTTCTGAAAATTTAAAAAAGGACCAGGGATTTACACACCACTCAGAAACAATCCTTAGCACCACTAAGCTTCACTTTTTTGGAGCAGATGAGCCATGAATGTGACATCAGCTGCATTTGTCTAGAACAGATCACATTAATTCTACCTTCAGTAAAACCCAAATTCCTTCTCTGATAGAAGAACCGGTGCTGATAGAAATGGGGAAGGCAGACCTCAGCATCAGTGTAAACCACCCTGTCCTCTATCAAGAGGGGCATCCAGCAGCACGTCCCTGTGCCCCACGCGTGGCAGCTGTGGGGTCCCTTGGGTGCTGGGACCAACCTGCTGTCCCAGGAGGTGTCCACTGTATCTCAGCACGGCAGCACCAATACCATCATTACTTCTCCAGTGACCACTCTGCAAAAGGTGTAGCCATTACTCCTGAATGCCTATACAAAGCAGGTTTAAGGGGAAAAAAACTAGCTTTTTCTAAAGCCTACACCCCTCCCGTCCCAGCTCAGAGTGGCTTTCCTGTATTTATTTTGGGGGCTGGGTTATTATCTTTGAATGCTTTCCTATTACAGAGCTGCAGATGACACAATGTCAAGTCTGACATGAACTTTTCTGTGCTTCCTTCATTCCTTCTGAGCCAGTTTCTCTGCAGAGGTCATGAATGCAGCTCGCCTGCCTAACAGTGCACTGAATGCACAGGCTCAATCAACATCAGAGAAAAGCAATTTTCAAGGGTGTGCAATTAGCTTCACCCTTCTAAACTTTGGGGTCCAGTAGATGACAATTAAGCATCTGCCTGAACCACAGTTTCTCTTCCAAAATGGGCAGCTACGATGGTGGTCCCTGGGAATAATCTGCTGGCTTTCAGGTTGCTGCTTGTGTTGGGCAAGAAGTTCTGCACAGGTCACCGAGGTGTAAGAACTCAAGGCATTTCTCTAAAAAAGAAAAACTAAACACCAACTACCCCAAACAAAAGGTAGTCTTTATATGTATATGTATATGTATATGTGTAGAAATTCTCAGCACGCTCAAGCTGAGCCAGCAAAACTCTGCACACAGTATTCCTCCTCAAATCACTGCAATTTTCACCCACGGGTCAATTGCACACAAATTGATGTTACTGGACCTACCAACCACCATATGGCTGCCAGCCCTATCGCACCTGACTGCTGAATTCTCACACATCTGGCTAACATGCCAGAAGGCTTCAAGCATTTGCTGGCTACTCCTCCCTTGGCTGATAGACACATTGAGTAGGCAGCTGGAGGTGTTCGCTTGCTGCTCCCCAAACTGGATCACGGCCAAGAAGGATTAACCAAGACCCCCAGCTTACTCAACGTTTCCACCCAGCTACAACTCCAGATAAGCTCAGGCACACAGCCACCAGCTACGGCTCATGTATGACAAGTTCGCTGAGCTTCGAGTCCTCTCTCAAACTGCCCAAGGGACAGTCTACAACCCAAAAATACGTATTTTACAACTTCAGAGATAATTTGCTTAGACTCCAAACCGGAAGTTATTGGAAATATTTTCTTTTGAAATGCATGTCATAAAAAATATTAGTTTCAATATCCGCCCACAATTTTTTATAGTGAGAGTATTTTCCAAACAAAGAATTTCATCAACAGGAAGAAGATATTTGAAAATCTGGCTAATAAAGAGTTGCTCCAGAAAAACAAAACAAAACAAAACCTTGCAGTTGTGAAGCTATACTACCAAATGTTTGACTAGCAATCCAGAGAATTTCAACGTTATCTCTCCAAATTGCTTTTACTCGCTGGTCTTTGAAAGGAAGAAACCACGTATTGGACAAAAGGGATGAAAAAATACTGATTCCACACTGACAGCTGATGTTTTGTGGAGAAATTGATATAGTATTTCTTCATCATTAAAACAGGGCAAATAAGCAAACCCCTCCTCATACAATCTCTGGTGGAGTACTTCTTAACTCTAAATCGACATTTAAAGGACATAAGCATCAAAAAGATAGCAATTCTTCCATATGCGGGACACAATTCAGACGGGCTTGTTTTGCTCTTACCAACTACAGAAGTATTTCTGTACAGTACATATCCAATTCAGAAAAGGTTACCTTATTTATGTGGCTTACAGTGAAAACCAGAAAATTTTGTTCTCTCAATTTTGTAAGTATTACTAGAATACTATAGTCCATACCATATTTGGTTTCTAAGTTAACTTCATCGATACTCCACAGGCGGGAGAGTCAGGAATATGGAGTGTCAGTCACTGTCATGTTGCCAAGATGCAATTGCTGCAGCAGAAGAGTGAACAGTGTAACGGGACAGGAGATGGCACAGGACAGGGACAGGGTGAGAGGTGCCCGGAGCTGGGGGAAGGAAATGAAACAGGGACAGAAAGGGGAGGGGAGGGGAGGGGAGGGGAGGGGAGGGGAGGGGAGGGGAGGGGAGGGGAGGGGAGGGGAGGGGAGGGGAGGGGAGGGGAGGGGAGGGGAGGGGAGGGGAAGGGAGGGGAAGGGAGGGGAAGGGAGGGGAAGGGAGGGGAAGGGAGGGGAAGGGAGGGGAAGGGAGGGGAAGGGAGGGGAAGGGAGGGGAAGGGAGGGGAAGGGAGGGGAAGGGAGGGGAGGAGAAAACAGGAGGTGGAAGGAAGAAGAAGGGAAGGAGAGGATAAAAATATGGGCGGGGCAAGAGGGGAGTAAAGGCGGGGGAGAAAATGGGGGGAGAAAAGGGGGGGGGAAGAAGGGGGAGGGCACAAGAAAGCCAGCAGGGGAGGAAGGAGGTAAAGTGGGGAAAGGGGGAGGGGAAAATGGGGTCGGGGGGTGGGGGGGAGGATGGGGAGGAAGGGGGTAAAATGGAGCAGGAAGGAAGGAGAAGAGAGGTAGGGGAGGAACAAAACCAGATGGGTTCTCAGCAGCCAGACAGCTTATGCTTCCAGAAGTCGGGGAGTAGATGTGCACAAACACTGCACAGGTCCTGACCCAGGGGGCAGTGACCCTAATCACCCACACCCCTGGGCATGACCACCAGTGGCACGTCAAGCGTGGGCAAGAAGCACTTAAACTCCCAGCTTATGACCAAAAGGAAAGAGATAGTGAAGGTTTACAGTTTAAAAATACTGGTGAGCTCTGTGCAAGAACTTTAAGCATGGAGGTAGTCTTGCTAAGGAAAGTTTCATAAAACGTTTTCCAAAATATGAGCAGCGGTAAGGCATTTTGCCTAAACATCTTCTGTAATAATAGTCAAAAAAAAAAAAAAAAAAGTAACCTTCAAAACATACTCCAAAATGTTTTATTAAATATAAACACTACTTTGCCTATTGCTCGGGTTTGAACTACTGCCTGAGCAGCATTTTTAATTTATTCTCAGTGACATTTTAAAGACTTCTGATCAAACTGCTTGAGAACACAGAAAAGTTTATTACAAAGACTTACACAACTTCCACGTGTTTTACATTTCTCAGTAAAATATGAATATTAATACTGAGCAAATATTTGTATTTAAGAGGCTGTTTACACACTATTTGAAATTGACTCAACTTATTTATGTGGTATTAAACAGATCTGATCACATGGCACAAAGCTACGTACACGTCATAATATTTACGCTGCTACTCCACGCTTCAGTTGTTACTTTCATCTTCCTTTCTTCATTTTCTGTTTGTTACCAGGAAAAGATAAATTAATCTTGAATTAGTACTACCAGAGGTGGGAAAGGAGTATGTACAGGGCCAAAGCTTTAAGACTCCTCCAACAATATTGTACAAGTTGCTTCAAGAACCATATGATGAATAACTACCAAACTACATATTCCTGTTTACCAGTTTATGTGAATATATCAATTTATCCTTCCCTCTTTCCAGTTTTATACACGGGAAAAGAAGTCTGAACACATCAGAATTTTTCAGACACAACCACTTCAGTTCAATAACTCATACTGATCAAGTTATTATGAAAATATAATTTTACATTATATAAAACTTTTAAGTGATAAATTAAGATTATGCATCAAACTATATCCTCTTTCAGCACGTACATGCTTTTTCCAAATACATGTTAATTCCAGTTTCTGAATAACTGCGAAAACTGAGTGAAGAAAATAATATTAAACTTGCATTGAATTGCATCAAAGTGAAAAGAAATACAACACTTGTGATTCATTACTGAAGTCTCCTGTTTCTATATTAACTGTTCCCTCGAAAATAAATTAGGTAAAATAAAATCAATTTCAGTTTAAATCAGCGGGCTTACAAATCACTACATTTTCAACTACATCCCTTCCATCATCCATGAAGTTTCTCTGCAGAGCTGTTCAAACAACAAGAGAAGTCTCAGATCTACTGAACAGCTGCTGGAAACCTCATCCTGAACACACACTGGAGAAGGGTCTCCCAAAAGGCTGAGAGCTGAATGTCCTTCAGACCTGTCTCTTGCTTAGCAGAGACGGACTAAAACAGTGAAAAGGACGGACTGTGCCTGAAATGAACAGAAACAAGCAGTTACCGCTAAAGAAAAAAGGACTGGGAGGGGGTAGCCAAAGAGCCAGCTCTCCCATGACCAGAAGGAAAACACTTTGTGATATCTATGTCATTAATTTAGTTTGATGTGAAATGTTAAACGCAAAATTTTACCTCCTTGAAAGAAAAGGAAAAGTGAGAAACCGATCTCACGTCAGCAAGCACACGTATATACAAACCTGTATTAAATGCAAGATTTGCATTTGCATCAGCAGCTGGCTGCATTAAAACCAAGAATAAACAAAGCATAACTGTCTGTTTAAACACAGAAATTATTTTTTGTAAAGAATACAGTTTTTTTACTCTGAACATGACTGAGATCTGACTCTAAATCTTGTACTCAAGTTATAATACCCTATTTTATCTTCAAAATTACTGGTGCTCAACTTGGTCTTATGTGTACTTAGAAAACATATTAATTAAGTTTTTAAAAATTTCCATTTATTAGTATGTTACAAGAAGACAGCTTGTCAGTGCAGCAGCAGGCATCCACAGCTCTGGATTCCACTGTCACCTCCAAAAGCCAACCCTGCTTCATTCCCTCCTCAGCAGAGTTTTATTAAAGACTTGGAGTCAAGTCTTGGTATTATATTTATTATTAAATATAAGGTATTTATAAATCTGTATTAAGTAAATTCAATGTTCAATACACATTTTAACAAAGGGTTGTTTGTTTTGGATTTTAATGCAGCAGTTAGGCAAAACACTGCCTTTTAACACCTACGGTGTGCTTATGTGGAGGGTGCACTCAACCACCCCCCAGTCAAACCAGCAGCAGTGTGGTTCAGGCTCCAGAGGAGGGAAGGACCTGAGCCATGGCCACGCCAAGAACTCCCTCCAGGAGACCCACAGGGAAGCAGAATGACAGCTGAACACTGGGGGCTTGTGGGCACAGGCAGTCTCGTGCAGACCCTTCCTACTGTGTGCAAGGTGACTACGAGTCACAGAATCACAGAACGTCAGGGATTGGAAGGGACCTCGAAAGCTCATCCAGTGCAATCCCCCCATGGAGCAGGAACACCCAGATGAGGTTACACAGGAAGGTGTCCAGGCGGGTTGGAATGTCTGCAGAGAAGGAGACTCCACAACCTCCCTGGGCAGCCTGGGCCAGGCTCTGCCACCCTCACTGAGGAGAAGTTTCTTCTCAAATTTAAGTGGAACCTCTTGTGTTCCAGTTTGTACCCATTACCCCTTGTCCTATCATTGACTGTCACCAAGAAGAGCCTGGCTCCATCCTCCTGACACTCACTCTTTACATATTTATAAACATTAATGAGATCACCCCTCAGTCTCCTCCAGCTCCAGAGCCCCAGCTCCCTCAGCCTTTCCTCACACGGGAGATGCTCCACTCCCTTCAGCATCTTGGTGGCTGCGCTGGACTCTCTCCAGCAGTTCCCTGTCCTTCTGGAACTGAGGGGCCACAACTGGACACAATATTCCAGATGTGGTCTCCCCAGGGCAGAGCAGAGGGGCAGGAGAACCTCTCTGACCTACTGACCACTCCCCTTCTAATCCAACCCAGGTACCATTGGCCTTCCTGGCCACAATGGCACAGTGCTGGCCCATGGCCATCCTGCTGTCCCCCAGGACAACCACTTCATTTCAAAAATACGACAGCCTGGATGAACCCACTTTGAGGTCTCCATCCTAAATTAGTGAGCTGTATGGCAATGGTTTTACTATACAGAGGTCAGTGGATGAACCCCATTCAATTTCAGTGTTGATCATTTAGCTTAAGTAGATGCACACCAAATGTAATGGATCATTTAGAGATATGAGGTTGTATGGTTTTTAGAGTACTCTTTGATTCATGTTACTTGGTAGACTTCCTAAAATTTTAAGCTGTAAGGTCCTGCTCGTATTTACCAAAAGCAACTGCAGACTACACTAAACGCTTCCAAGATAAAGTCTGGTTTGCATTTTGCTGGGAAGGATGGAACTGACTGGGAAAATAACGATCCAAGGCTAACGTGGAGACATTACAGACACCTGCAAAGTGGGATCTATTTTGCACTTCGCTGAGGAAAAAAAGCATTTATCCAGATAAAATGGCACCTGCAAGGATATGGACCAAAAACAATGTCTACAACTGAACAACACAAATGTCCACATGGAGTCAGAGAAAACAAGTTCCAATGGGGAGCAAAATGACCTGGCAGTGAAATATTGCTATTGGACTGGATCATGGTGTGAATGGTCTGTAAAGATACAGAAGTTTGTAGTTTTCTATGCTCGGGCGGACCTCTGTGCAGTTACCCCGCTTGAGCCAGCCCTTCTGCTATTCTACTCCACTAAATTTTTTATTTTCTGATAATTTTGTTTCCTGAAAGTCTGTTTTGCACGCAGTTAAGGGCCTCGCCTGAAAGTTTGCCATTTGAGCTTTAAAAATAGGCTCCAAAGTGAACAGTTATCAGGGAGAGAAGAATCCTGAACGTTTGCACTGCGACGGGCACAGGCCTTGCCTCAAAGTTGGTCTTCGGAGCGGCAGGACACACAGACTCCGGAGCGAAGGGTTATCAAGGAGGGAAGACGCCTGAAAGTTTGCTCCATGAAACGCCATCAGGCACCTGAGAGAAGGTCAGCAGCCTTCAGCTTGGCCTGTTTCCTCCATGCGGTAAGTAATAGAGTGAACCCGCCACCGAACTCTTGTAAGTCACGCTTCTCTCTAAGAAATCTAAACATTTTTCTGCAGTAAGCAGAACCTTAAATTACTCCCCCACGACAGCTTACTGCCACATATAATACACACTCTTCATGCCTGTAACCTATTTAATAATAGGCATTAATTATTTATTAGCTCTCTATAAACAATTTATAAATGTACCCTTACTATAAAGCATGACTGGACTGGCCTTTGCTTCCACAACAAAAGTGTCTGCAGTATTTTAACTGCTGCATTAAGACATAAGCCCTACTCATTAAGAACTTCACAGCGATAAACATTTTGTGATATAAAAATACAACAAATGGCATAGCCTATAATTTACCTCAGAATTCAGTAATATGCAGTGAATTTCCCAAAAATTTATATGAATTGGTTACGATGTCATCATAAGCTAAACCAGTATCACGTTTAGGTACAACAAAAGAAGCTTTTTACGCCTCTGTTATAGAACTATTGGCTAAATTTAGTTTTTCACCCTGGTCACACAACTACCCGGTTTTGTGAGCGCAGGAGGTATGACCCAGGCAGGCTGAGGCAAATTTTAATACCAAAATCCTGGCAGCAGCTTGTCCGTACGCTAAATTCTTCTGAAAAATCTCTCTCCCCAGCTCTGTGACCTGCATGTGCTATTTCAGGTAGACAGCTGAGATGCCAGGTCGGTACCCATATGTTATTTATAAAACTCACATACATCCTCATTGCCCAAACACTGGGCTACAACCAGCTTTTGTTTTCCTCCACGCCATTCAGACAGCTCTTTTCTGCTCCTCTGGGTAACTTGCCGTTGACAGAAATAATCTCCGAAGCCCGCAGCTCAGCAGGGTGCTCCCATGCAGATAACGCCGGGTGCCGAAAAGCCTGCACAACAACTCCCCTCCTTCTCTTCAACAAAATCATCTCAGCCGACGCTGCCTGGGAACTCTTGCTTGCTCAGCTCGGAATGAAAGTTTTAGGAAAACTGTATTTTGCCACTCTAGGTTTTAAAAATAGGCTTTGGAAATGGTACGTGTTAACTGAGCGTCAATCTTCACTTTCAAAGTAGCTGACATTCTATATATGTTTAGTATTACAATCAGTTACTAGTTTTAGTATGTATAAGGCATCCTGTGAATCCTGCTGCGCTGCCACTGGCTTGCTCTTACTATAAATGTAAATGAGAATTACATTAAATTTAAAGTAAATACTTAGAGCATAGCAAAATGTAAGTTCCTTAATGCAGGACACAAGGAACAACACTTCCTTAAGTTTTTGTTTTCAAGTCTGCTGTTTGCGCCGCCCTTCCCTGGGACTTTTCTCCAACTCAGTGAGTGAGTAATCAACCACAGCTTTCTAACGGTGCTTAAACTTGTGGCATATTTTTATTAAACTCAGAATTTTCCTTACAGAAGATACCCTTTCTAAACAACACTACGATATCTAATGTGACCTAAGCCAGTTGGTGGAACATCAAACCAAAGTATCTGTGGTGCTACACATGTCACTTGTGTTGCACATCTTTGAAAGTATGTTCTGTTGGAGAACAACCAACTGCAAGTAAAACCACATTTTTTTTTTAAAAATACATAAAATAAATAAACCAAACCTACCCAGATATCAGGAAGAACACAGCATGGCCTCTTAACTCCCTGTTCCAAGCAGTTTGGATTCATTCAGGAAAGAGACATTGCACCAGGGGAAAACACAATACAAAAACGGAGGCTCACAGTGTAAAATTAATTCATGTGGCTCGAAATTACTCATCTACTTCAAGTCAATTAGAAAATATAAATCACAGACAAGGCTGCTCTTTGTATATGTGAAAAATAATAATGTCCTTTTCCGACCTAAATTATGCCTTCTATGTGCCATCTCAATACAAAAGCATGAACAGAAAAAAAAATGAGTTCTTGCCCATATGAAGTTCACAGGAAGGCTGACAAAGGAACAACTACATGATTTGCATAAAAGAGAAAGGAAGTCTAAAGTTCATAAATGAAGAGAAGCTAATGATTACTGTGAAAGATATATGAGGAAAAAGGAAAGCAAATGTACAAGACAATACTCATGTACATTCAAGCAAAATAAAACATACAGGAAGCACAGACACTGGGAAATAACCACAGGATGACACACACATCACGCGGCATTTCAGCTCCTCGGGCCAAGATGACCTGAGCTGGACATGGAGGCACCAGGTGGGAGTCTGAAGAGCGGACACGGTGGTTGCAGCAGGAGGAAAGAACACGGCACTGACGTCGTGACAATGTTGGGGTGTGAGGAACTTCAACACCCACTAACAACATCTTCTGGTCTCCTCCTACAAATGGGAAATTAAGTGCTTATAGAGCAGACATAGTTAGGCAGAGCACACAGGGATACGGTCCTGGTTTTGTTAAAAACAAGACCAGTTTCTCTTTTAGTGAATTTTCCTTTCAGCTAAGTTCTTCTAAGTAACTGCACTTTTCTGAAGTTGGCTGCATGTTTTTTGTAGACATAGCAATGGAATGCACAGTCGCTGACGGGAATGCATGTCCCATATTTGCAAGGAGGAGAAAACTGAACAGGTAACTAAAACTGGCCAACGAAGTACTCCATCCCATCCATGCCATACATCATATAAAAGTGGGAGATCACGAGGGTCTCACTCTCTTCGACTATTGCCAGCATCTGGGGAGGACTCTGCCTGCCATCCCTGCGATCTGATGCCTGTGACAGACCCAGGGTGCCTGCCCTGCTGCTGCCGCCAAATTCAAGATTGGTTTTGTATATTTTGTATTAATTTCTCGATCTTATTAGTAGCATTAGTAAAACATTTTTAACTTTTTCCAACTTGCAAGTCCTCTCTCTCTCTTTGCCTCTCTTTGCCCTCCTATTGCCTTTCCTTAGAGGGGAGGGAGGTTAACAAAGCATCTACCATGGTTTATTATCACCCTGCAATCAAACGGTGACACACACTTACAGATAGTCACAGCTGTAGGGATGGCATAATCTTTCTACTGCTTGGTCAACAAGCCAATTCCACGTGGAATTCGGAGTCACTATAAAGGTCTTTAGCACCCTTCAGGGTGATGAATACAACTTTCCAACATTCCTCTATGCAGCTATTCAGTGATCTGAAGGTCGGTCCCTGGGGGTATGCAGCACTGACTAGCTTCGAAGATGTCCTTAAACTAGACAGTTTTATGTGGAGAAAAAGATGCATGTATTGGAATAACAACTGACCAAACCTGAGGTAAAGATCTGTCAAGTTCAACGTGAAACTCAGACAACCCCTGCAAGATCAGGGTGGTTAAAAGCTGCTCGTTATTTGTAATGTGTTCCCTTCACAATGCTTCTGACCTAAATAATGTCCTTGCTTTTTACAAGATGGCTACTCAATGGTTCCTCACTGCTCTCTCTTTCCAAGACAGCTCAAACCTTGCTGTGATAATCACTGTAAAAATCACTGTAAAAAGTAAAAGGACTGCAACCTAAAACCCAGGGACTCAGCTGCCTTCCACCCAAAAGAAAATAACAGAGGCCCAAGACCTAAAATGAAATGCCCTTGAAAACAGTGCAAAGGACAACGAGAGTTAGGTAAGCCTGTAATTGCATCAATCAAGAGACTGCAACAGATGGGACAGATGCACTTGGAAACACGTTAATCTCTGCAGTGTTTTCTGTCAGGCTACGCAGCCTCTCTTCATCCCTAGAAATGTGAAAATAGGGGGAAAAAGTTGTCGTAGAAATTTAAGTCTTGCTAGGATAAAAGAAGTCTGTGGCCCCACGGAGCCTACCTTTATAAAATATTTCTAAAGGAAATCCTGCAATTTCCCTAACTCTCCCTGCAGATGTAATAGCCATGGAAGAGAGCAGGAAGACAATTCTTAATAAAAGGCTTTTTTTGCTAAGTAGCTTGTTAGTGGCATCAGCCATTAGACTGGATTTAAGCCACATGGGAGTATTGCAATTTGATGGTGAGCAAAGTTTGCCTGGGCCTTTCACCTTCTACTTCTGAACTTTTACCTTCTACTACACCTTTTACCAAGACCCCCTTACAATCACAAAACAACGTTTCTACCAACCACAAAGGCAGAAAAGGATCTCCTCACAAAGCCTGTACCAGACAACCCCCATCTCCATACACAGATGGTAAAGACCTTGCTGGTGCACAGAAAGATAATCCTGGCTGTTATCACCGGGATCACACATTTCTTCTCCTGTAGTTTTGAAGGAGGGGCACACTTTGTCCCACACTACCTAACTGGTGCAGGGTATAACCCAGCTGCTCATCCAGAGGTATGAGGGACCTCTTTAGCTCCATGGAAAGCAAATCCCAAAGATAAGCAATTCCTATTCTTGTTCCTAAGGATCAGTCCCAGGACAGCACCCTGGTCCATGGCTTGGGTGTGGGCTGCTATTGTAAAACAGGTAGCATACAGCTGATCTATTTCCAGACTGCATCCCTAAATCCAAGCTGTCATGCACAATTTATCCTTACATCCTGCCCCCAAGTTCGAGGTGTTATCATAGAATTGTTGTGGTTGGAAAATACTTCAAAGATAATCGAGTCCAACTGTTAATCTAACACTGCCAAGACCACCTCAAACCATGTCCCTAAGAACCGTGAGGTCGATTGACGCCAAGGTCCCCCCACAAAACGAGGAACTCAGAGACCAGCTCCCAATTCATCTCCCATCCAGACCTGCTGGGGACATCAGGGACAAGCTGCTCCACCAGCAATGGGTGTCGGCATGCTCACAAAACGTGAAAAAGAACCTTTCTTCCAGAAAGGGGGTTTCTGTGTTTTGCATTCACACAATGAACTCAAAACCACCTGGTATTTTTGTTGTGTTTTACTCTCCTTTTTACAATTTATGCACTAAAAAAGCCTGAAGACCTGTTCCTCATGCCCTGTCCATGAAGGTTTCTCCTCCACTGCTGCAGGCAACTTGGTGTTTGTGCTCAGGCAGCACTGGGGCTCATTCCTGGCCCCACGTTTGCTTATGACCCATTACAGCTTTTAGACATGCTGGAGGTTTTCTTATGACTACCTGACAACACTGCTTTGGTCAGCACAACAGCTGCAAGTCCTCCTGAGGAAACCAAACCTTATTTTCAATGCAACACTTCTAAATCTAAGTAGACAAAAAAAAAAAAAGAAATCACTGTCATCTCTGCATTCCATTGGAAAGACCACTTAATAACACAGAGAAAACTGTTTTCTCAGTACCTCTCTCTATTTTGGTTATCTTATCGATTAAGAAAAATAAGCCACTGCTTGTTTGTGAAAATCTCACATCAAATTCAAGAGACAGGCAACATTTGCTACTCTTCTATGACACTGATCACACCTCTACAATGACAACTTCATTAAACCACTGAAAGAGTATTTCCATTTTTTTTCTGGAAGCAAAGTACAAAAGGTAACAGATTATTAAGTAAAGGGGATCTTGAGGGTGAAGTTTCTCACCAAAATCATCTTCCCTGCTGTTTGGTAACTTTTAAGGGCTTTTTCACTCATTTATCATTTCAAGATGTGTCAACTCTTCCCCCTGCCAAATGTTGAAAAAGTATTTATGTAATTTTGTTTCAGGAAGTTACCAATCTCTGTTAGAGACCTGATAAATCTACATTGTTCAAGTTTGCTGTGTTTAATACATGGCGCATCAAATGCCTATATGACCTAAACAACTTAAGTGGATTTGAACATAACATGGGTGATAACATGGAAGTGTGATCACCATCCTCAAACCAAGCTAACAAACCAAACCAAACAAAGAAAAACCCACATCCAAACAAACAAACAAATCATATAACTGAACTCTCAAATCAACTTTTGTGACTTCAATCTCACATATTCAGTACACTACTCACAAAGAACAATTTCCTCCAGCACTTTTATTCCGAGTACTCGTGCGTTATTTCTAAAAACTCAGGGCCAACTGGCAGCTCTTGGGGCTGCTGCTTTGCTCTTTCACATGCATTCTCTCACATTTGCAGATAACAAGCAGAAGATTGCCCCCTCTAAGGTGCTTTTTACACTTCATTCAAGGTAAACAATGCACAGAAACTTTCCTAGGGGTAGGTGCAGACCTTACAACACCAGGACTACACTTCAAGCCTTAGTAAACTGGAACTGAAGATTAACAGGAGAAACTCGGTGAGGACTCGTTTTACAAAGCACTCCAGTGCAGCTTGACCTGTCTGTTACCAGGATGGGTGATTATCTCCCATTCATTCTACATGGGCTGCTGCTCCCATGTTGACTGTCCATTTTACGTAAGTACATACACACAGAGACAAAACTTAATCTCTTTATCTGTTTAAAATCTCTGATATTTTTCCTAGTGGCCAAGTTGCTACAGAGCCCTGCTGTGTTGTGCAGGAAAGCAACGCTTAGTTCCTGCTCTAGTTATTTCACTCCCCAGGGCTGCCATGAATACAACAAATAAAATCACCAGGACAGCGGTCTTGTCAGATCTCATAAGCAAAGCAAAATTAACCTGGTCATTATTAGGAGATTTCCAATATAAGCTTGAGACAAGGCAACAAAACTTCTTGTACACTGAGCGGAAGCCGCTCAGTGCAGCTTCTCTGTAACATATTCACCTTCCTCCAAGTATTTTACTGTATTGCTTTTCATGCGCAGGAAGGACCATTGGAAAAACTAGTTGTACTAATGGCAAAAATAATTAGTCAGCTGCTCAGATTATTTAGGGTCCATGCAACTCACATGGCCGTTTGAAAGAAGATGCACAGGAAATTCAGTTAGCAAAACAAAACAAACAAACAAACCAACAACAAAAGAAACCCCACACTTATTTAATGGATTTGCAAAATAATAAAAAAAACCTCAAGAAATTCCCAACCAAGATGTCAACAGTGTAATTATATTAGACTGTTACAAAACAATTAAAAGTAATGGAATTTTGACTGTTCTCACTATGTGTTAAGAAGCTGAAGATTAGTATTTAGTTAATCTGGCAGTCCCACTGAGAAGCCCCAACACGGAGCAGACACCATACTCAAGGTGGTAGTGTTGCTCCACACCTTCTCAGTCTCCTTGGAGCACAGAAACTGACATCTCAGAACAGCAGCTTACCTAAAATTACATTTTGAAAGGTGCATAGAGACCCTTCATGCAAAAATGCACAAAAAGAAGATGGTATCCAGGTGTACAACACAGAACCTCTGGTTTTAAAAGGCCCCACCACTCACAGCTTGAGAATGGTGAGTTTCCAGAAAGGTTACACTAATCAAGAAAGAAATCTTCACAGTGCTTAGTAAGTACAGACAAAAATATTTTGCTAAGTGCTTTGAAACGACAGAAAGCAAAAAACTGGTGCACATGTATAAAATTGGAATCCTCAAACAGAGATTGTGTCTAAGCAGAGAATGGTGACTGTCCAACCCCAGGGTGCAGCAGGGGAGTTAGGATGAAACAATATTAAATAAATTATTTTAAAACAAACAAAGAAACAAAAACCAGCTACTGCTATTTTAGCTGCCAGGTTTAAGGCTTCAGCTTCGCAAACGACTCCTGGAAGGTCGAAGGTCTCTAAAGGAATAGTTGGGAGGTGAAGAGCTGCTGTAGTGGGTTGCGTAGAGCTGCTGCTGTAGACTTGCCAACACATACTTGTATCCAACTGGTCCCAATTAATCGGATCTATCCTGGTGGTTGTTGGCGGCCTTCAAGCGGTTCTAACATGCCACAGACCAGACTGGCAACCAGAGGACTCAAGACAAAGACTCTGCGTAGATGTCACAAAGTCATCTCTCCACTCTGCAGAATTGCACGTGATAACTAAGTGGATGGGAGTACAGTAATGTAATATATTGCCATATATAAACAAATATCTTGGCAGGGATAACAAGGAAAAGGTAGTACGGACAATTTATACCCAACAGCAAATGCCATTCGATTCTCATTTTAAACCGAGAATGATTTGCACCATCTGCCCCTCTCACCCCCACCTCTCACGCCTACAGAGACACCTCTGGAGTATTTCCTGCAATCACTACATTTCACTAAGGCTCATCTACATGTAACCAATAAGTTTAACGATACCAACAATGCTCTCAAATAAACTGGGAGGAATAATTTGCCTAAAGAAAATATCAGTCCAGTGACCTAAACGGAACTACTATTCAGACAGACAACTGTTTTCAATACACAGAAACAGCCCTGCCAAAGCCAGCAAGATAGCTCTCCATCTTTATCTGAAACTTCGTTAGGAAAAAAGAACTGATTACGGTGGGATCTGTAAAATCATGGTTAAGCAGGCTGAAGTGGTTCTTAAAGACAAAAGGTCAATATGAAGTATTTTTAATATTTACTTTCAAAGTAACATTCATGTAAATTTCATGGAAGAGTAAGGTTATTCAGCAACTTGAAAATGCTGCGTATACAAGATGTGCCAGCAAGTTCAATATTTGGAATATTAAATAACTTCATCAGAATGTAAGGTAGGCAATCAATAAAACAGCAACATTAGTAACAAGACAGAAGATTCTGCTGCTTGAAAGATAGTTGGAAAAGAGGAACAAAGAGTATATCAGACAACTTATGTTTTATAGTGCAAGTTCCCATTTACAGTTTTCTGCTCTTTTTCATTTATTTACTTTGAGCATTTTTTAAGCAGAATATAAATTACATACATTTTTAACACTAAACACCACCTCTTAAAGAGGAAGATCCAGTGAGAACATGGCTACAGCAGCATCAGGTAGAGAATGGAGTAATGATGCTGATTCAAATGCTGCAGAACAGGACTCAAAATTCCCCCCAATTCTGAAAGGTTCAGATTCCTGGGAATAAGTTCTGGCAATTTGGCAAGCATACTCATGAATATATAAACTGACAAGAACCATTTCCACCCCACCCCATGCCCCCAAGTTAATATATATCGGGGAAAACATGTAAAAAGGCTCAAACAGCTAAATATCTCAGGCTAAAAATATCAAGAACTCCCTCAGCTGGAAGTTGTTAGCAGAGCTCTGATAAAAATAAGGAACCAGGACTGCATAAATTCCTTCCCTTCCCTGCAGAAAATAAACTACATTTAGGAGGAAAGTATTCAAAACACAATAAAAGAGGTGACTCACCCCTATCAGCATACAGTACACACTGGAAGGAGGGGTGGGGTGGGGGAACGGGGATGCAAACCCAACCGTGAAGTCCCTGGGGTGGAGAACAGCCAAAACTGCTCCAAAACATGCTGTTCCTGCCCCCGGCGTCAATCTGAAACGGTTACCACAACAGTTTTGTAGTACACACAGTACTCGTGCCCTGAAGGATATGACCTGTGGCACTTGGAGGTCTTCAGAGAAAGGTAAATGACCAAGCCGAGCACATGGCTGCTCCTGGAGCCCTCCGCGGAGGTAACTCTTCCCCTCAACTGGGACGCTCCTCTCAAAGGCCGCTGTGTTGCGGCAGGAACTGAAAGGTTATAGATACTCTAAATTAACCTCTTAGCCAACAAGATTTCCAGATGCAGGCCACATTATTTATTTCTTATTTTTCAAACTTAAGGTGACAACATCCGCACTGAAGGAGTGTCACAGACTAACTCAGAAATCACATCACTGAATGTTATAACATTTTCTACCAGTTTATAGAACCAGTTTCTCGCTTTACATGTTGGATGAAAAAACATGCAGAGAGATGCTAGCAAGCTTCCTGTGCTCGAAAGTGGGATGAAGGAAGAGGAGATGGGATGCCTGGTCAAAGCAGCATCTCTGAGTAGCCAGGCACATCATATATGAGCGTAAAATACATTCTTACCTTTTGATCCTTACACCCATACGGCTGTGGAGCAAAGACTATTCAGACACAATCTCGATACTCAGGACAGTTTATTATTGTTTCAAACGGTGAAATGTCTGGCCTGTTCTCTTTGAATGTTTATGTTTAGCTGAAACATCTGCTGCTAGCACAAGGGCACAGGTCCCACTCCATTCACCTTACCCAGTGCCTCGCATCCAGTAAATTAACCTCATCTTTCCCAAAGCACACATTCTCTACCCATTTGACGTATTTCTACTGCGCTCAGTAGACTACATCACAGAACACACCTTTCACGAATGACCATAGTAAAGTTAATTGCCAACAGGCAGACACACCATTTCTGCAGCACACATGCCGAGGAATTACCTCGGAGAGACCATGAGGTGAGAAAACACAACAGCACCACGTTTTCCATCCTGTTTTTTCATGTTGCTTTCAGAATTTCCCCAAACTATGTAATCAGATTGTGAGGTTCTTTCACCAACAGAAGGTGCTGCTCTGGACTCCAGCCACAATACACTGTCAGGCCAAATCTGCAAGATCAGACCGACAGAGCTGGGAGGAAGGGAAGGGGAAAGAAAATAAGCACCAATAGATGAATTTGTGGGGCACAAAAGCTCACAGGCTTCTTCAGGTCACTTAAGCCGCCAGAAGGGAAGTAAAAACTATTTTTTTTGGATAAGCTTGTGTCAGTTACCCGGGGTCTATCCAGGGAGACACACCAATAGAAGGTTTTTGGAGGAATCAGCTGCTTGTTTTAACAGATAAGCATTAGGGAGTTGTACATTCCTAGGCTGGAAAAAAGGTACTTATATAGATGTCTTCTGTTTCTTTCAGATTATTTAATTCACATTGCTCTAAACAAATGCTTTAAGAAGTTTAGTTGTTGGGTGCTCCTGTCATTGCTCCCGAAGAGAAGTAAATCACAGGTGTTGAATACAAAATCAGCCTTGGGGAGGTAACTGCAGTTATTACACAACAGACCATGTGCAGGCCATCAGTAGGTCACAGTAAATTTCACGTGTCCATACTAAGAGACATAAGAGTATAAGGGTGACGCTAAATAAGCTCAGAAGCGGATCAAGAGTGCAGGTTAGCCTACTAACTCTGAAAATGCCTCTTCATGGTTTGTTGTTTGTTTGGTTGGGTTGTTTTAATCAACCTACTACTGTGATTCAATACACGTGGGTGATGTCCAGCTGCCTGTTCTAAGGACAAAGATACTAACCATGTCTTCCAAGCCTGAATAGATACATAGGCCTATGCAGACATACACACATACCCCCAGTATGGAAAATTAGTACATACTATTTCAGACTGGACAATGCAATAATCATCTTTCTGCAGTTACATTAATTCTTTAAATATGCTGTTGGACTGGAAAACCAGAAACTCCAAGAAAGTCGCAGGCATGCTAAAAAGTAACTGTCAAGGAACTGGCATTTAAGTTTAGCTGAAATGCATAACTGAATTACAAAGGTGAAAAGCTTATGAAAACATTTCCATTTTGATGCTGCAGAATACACAGCAACTACTTTGCCAAATTAAACTGTTGGTCTCTTTTATCTATTGGGAATGCTTCAAAATAAGGTGCTGAAAAGCCTGAGGTACATACAACACTGTCATAGGTTAGGTTTCCCCTCAGTTTTATTAGTTTTCAAATCGTATCCTGAATTTGTGAGAATTTCACATGTTCGTGATGAACAGAAGAGCATGCTCTAAGTAAGCAACTCTTTGCAGAAGCAAAGTTATTCTCTGTAACTAAATACTATATCAGAAAGCCCCTCTAATTATGTTTTGTCTATTAAATGTATACCCTGTGCAAAGACTAATTAGTCTTTAAATGAAACAGAAACTAATACCAAAACATTTTAATATGTTTTATGTGTTTCCTCTCAGCTGCACTTCATCATCCCTTGTTAGCAGAAGTCCCCCTTGCACCACCACCTCTTTTGCTTTGACCACACTATCTTTTAAGAAACGCTTCCCAATTTCAAAGCCTGTGACCATGCCAGAGGACATCCAGCTACAAGACTGGATCTTGTCAAGCACTTTAGCCATGAAAATTAAGATTGCTGTGAGTATACCTCTGTAACTGGTGGGTAGCTGTCAACTGACACGCTGTGTGCAAATCTGGCTGCTAAAACCAAGTAGGAAACAAAGACTTTTAGCTTTGGGTAACATACTCAGTGTTTTAACTGCTCAGGCTATTAAGGACCAAGACGGTATTAAAGAGAAAGAAACAAAACTAATTGTTTTATCACTGTGAATCTTCCTATAGTCCCTGATCCGGCTGGCAGTTTTTGGACGATGCTCCTTGTCAAAAGTCTTTGTGTGAGATACAGAACAGGTACACCCGCGACCTGTTGTAGGCATGGATGTACATTTCCAAATCATTTGTTTGGCTCACAGTCTAAATATTAAAACCACAAAGTCCTTTTTCAACTTCTTAAGCATTTTATAAGAGCTTTACTACATAGTAATAGGAGTGAAATACTGCTCAATTCAATTGTATTGTTTTACATGAAAAATGGTTATGATTTTATGACAAGAAAACCTTTTCCTGGCTGTTATGCCTTTTTTTTAATGAGTAATCCCACACAGAATTCGAGACTGACAGCAGGCAACTCCAAAGTTTTTTCTAATCTGATTTTGAATAATTAACTACAGACCTACAGGGTTGTTTGGGGAATATTGGGAAAGATTTATAAGTAACTATCTCCGTTACTAGAACTGATACAAATATACCTGCATCCAGTATTCCCTTCTGATTTTGGTTTTAATCATCTATTTAAGATGTTCTGCAAAATAATTCAAAATATTTTTTTCATTCAGTCTTTATAGATTCCACAGCTAAAGCTGGAAAAATTATTTGTCTTGCATCTTCAAAGCACAAGATAAACCTTTGCTTTTTGCTGCATTATAGTCCCTCATTTTATTTCTGAAAGTATTTTAAAATATGTCTAACAAGGTTTGCAGTTACACATGTCTGCAGATATTGGTCTCGTAAGAGTAAACATCTTTCTTTTTATAAAGAATTAGATGTACAGATAGTAAAATTAAAAGTGACACTGAATTTGAAGAGCTGCAGCAGAAGTCAGAAACACCAATGTGTTGTACCTTTCAGATCTGCTTGTCAAGCATATTACCATTACTAGAGGCATATTTCTGCATTTCTCACACTGCTCTTCATCTTCTGATCAGAAGCTCTCCTTTATCTTTTCTAGCTTTGTATTTTTTTTTATGTATTGTCCTGTGTGCAAGCTCTAGGTGTTTATTTCTTGATCACGTACTTTTCCTATTCCAAACCAGAAAATCAACTTTCATTTATATTATCTTACAACATGCATATAAACACACAGGAAAAACAAACTTAATTCCTCGGGCCAGGATACACGCCTTTAAGTTTTTAAAGCATCCTCTCCATGTAAAATACTCTATAAATATTTTATTAACACTGGCATGATCACAGGAGCCTTTCTGATCTGCAGAAGGGAGCGTGGTGGCAGGAGGCACCAGCAGTTCTGCTGTCCACCACCAAAGACGAGTGATCCAAAGTTTAGGAAGGATTTATAGAAGCTGCACTAAATTCAGACAACTTTTCACTATATCACTCAAAGGCCTTTGACTTACTCTCCACATTTCAAGGCAGAGCTACACAATATACACTAATTTAGGAAGGTTTCAATAATAAACACTTAAAGGAGCTGAACAGTGCCAGAGACTGTCAGTGGAAGTCACAACCTTCACTTCTAGGGCAGCTCCACGTTTGGCAGGGGAGCTTCATTATTCCCAAAACACCAGATGAAATTTCATTAACTCATCCACACCCCCAACCATATCACCTCACTGCCACCAGCTCAACTCAAAGGCTGGCCTAAGCAGGAGTAACCAGAGCGATCCAAAACCGGCCCCTGTTCTTCGACAGCTGGTTGGGAGAGAAGAACAGTAAATAAAGACATTTAGCATGGAGAAAGCAAAGGGGTTTTGGTTTATCAAATCTTGCTGTTGCAATTACAGGATCTGATAAATCACCACAACTTCCGTAGCAGGAGCATCGGGTGGCATCCTTACTTCCAGCCTCATAAATCACGGAATATTTATGACACAGTCATAAAGCCTGTCAGCCGCATGATCCATTTTGTCCCGAGACTGTCAAGAACAACATATTTATTAAGGAATTATAGTTCCATTTCTGCACTCAAGTATTTTCTTCAGAAAGCACAGCCCTTCTCAGGGGAAGGCCAACATGACAACACAGGCTACCTCGGGTTACCACTGATTTTGCTGTAATTTTTTCAACCTATAAAACTGTTTCCAAGACTAACACTGCCACTCTTTTATAAGCATTAAGTTGATTACCACGGAAAACATAGATAGTATTTTACCTTCCTGTAACTACCTGCAAAAATACTTAACCGCAATAGTGGAACATTCTTATTAACTTTACAAACCCATTAGATAAGGTCAACTTCCAGTTAAGTGCTTCTACCTGAACAACTGAACTTCACAACATAAGCCCAAAGGCAGACTGTAAAGCCTAAAACGGATGGGAAAAAGCAGCCTGTGAATTCTATGTTATGAGGCACTGAGGAGCTGGACAACCCTCACGATCCACAACCACAGCTGACAAACCACACCTGCCATCAGAAGTGTCATTTCTCACATCCAGATTTTTACGAAATGGTAATTTCCTAATTAATATTTGCACAGGAAAAAAGGAGGGAAAAAAGCATGCTCTCAATACACTCAGAAGGAAATCCACTGTTCTTTCATGGGTGGGTGCAGCTTATAACTAAAACCCCAAAACTCCAATATACTTGGCCAAAGACTGCAAGCATTTTGAAAAGCCTCCAGAAAATAAATGGGCAACATAAATGATAATAATTCGTATTTTGGCTCTTTTATCACAAATGGAGACAGTTTTCCCAAAACTAAGATGTGGATGTTGAAGGGGAAGAGGAAGAGCTTAGGGGACAGTCACAGAGAAGCACTTAGGAGAGTATGACAGTGAAGCAAGTGAGATACAGGTGAGCAGAACTGAGCTGTCCAATGTCACACAACCATAGAACACCAGGTTGGAAGGGACCTCAAAGGTCATCTTGCCCAGCCTTTCCTGGCAAAAGCACAGTCTAGACAAGATGGCCCAGTGCCCTGTCCAGATTAATCTTTACAGTGTCCCATGTTGCGGAATTCACCACTTCCCTGAGGAGATAATTCCTGATTGTTCTCATTGTGAAAAATTTACCTCTTGTGTCCAACTGGAATCTTCCCAGGAGTAACTTGTACCCACTGCCTCTGGTCTTTTCCATGGGACTCTTATAAAAGTGGGAATCTCCATCTTCTTTGTAGCCACCCTTTACATACTGGCACATGGTGATGAGGTCACCCTTAAGCATTCTCAAAGCTGAGCAAGCCCAGTTCTATCAGCCTTTCCTATGGCAGCTTCCCAGTCCTTGGACCACCTTTGTGGACCTTCTCTGGACCCTCTCCAGCCTGGCTGCAGCTTTTTTGTACAGCGGGGACCAAAACTGAACACAGTATTCCACGTGTGGCCTGACGAGCACCAAGTGGGATAACTACTTCTCTGCCTGTCTGTCCGAGCACTCACATGGTGAGCAGGATTATTACATATTACATTAGTCTGGTATGGGAGAAAACAAAACCAAAAAAAGCAAGAAATGGAAAAAATCTTAGCATGCCACAGCATGTATAAACATTTTTTAAAAGAAATTTCATGCAAACATCAGCTTGACTATCAAAAAATATACAGAAAACAATTCCAGAAACAAATTTATAAACACCTTTAGAATATAAAGATAAGAAAAAGCCAATGTCCTCTGTCAAGAAAAACCTGTCAGGTCAGTTTGGTTTAGTTGGAAGGGAGACTGCACAGTAAAAAGGAACACACGGATAGCTTACTGTAAGTTAAGATAGAAGAGTTTTGATTCTTACTCTGTCACATGACCTCTACGTAAGCAAACATTCTTAATTAAATGAAAAAAATAGTGTACAGCAACATCCAAAAAAATAATGGAAGAGTCATTATCAGTATGTTTCTACAAATAAGACAACGCTCCAAGAAAGCTCTTGTTATCCTAAGCCAATTCTATTAAAAGACTTTCATTAATGAGTTGTATATAGAAATGCAAAAGTGTACATGATAAGTTGGGAAATATTCTAAGCCCTTTTGGGGACACAAACAGAATAAGGGAAGTTAATAAGAGAAAACTCAATACAGACAAATGTAGAGTACTATCTGCACAAATAAGAAATCAAATACAGAAATATAAAATGGGGAATAATTGGTATTATAAAAAGAACCTGGAAGGCATCTGGACTGCAAAATGGATTATTAACACACAAACAAAAAACCCACTGGGCAAGTGTTCCAAGGACTATAGGGAGTATTAGCAGCAATGTTTTGTACATAAAACCCAAGTAATATACATTATCTCAAAGGAGAGCTGATTATTTCATTCTGCTCAGTTCTATTCTCTGACCTGGACACACTACTAATAATGTGGAGAAAAAAATGTGGAGTCCAGAAGAAAGAATCACAGAAGATCTGAAGGGGAAAAAATGACTCACCACAAAAATTATCAGTTTATTTTTGTATTTATTTTTTATATTTTTATATTTAATGAAGTGGTAAAGAAAAACACTAGGACACTATGGTCTCGACTACTGCCACCTTTCAGTTCTTAGAAAATAAATTTTATGTTCTCATCTGTTGCCTTCCTGGGACTGAAAGAGAGAAATACCCTTAAGCCTAGAGATGCACGCACAGAGGTTATCGAGATTTCTGAATTAACATGTTTCCTGCTATCTGAGGAAGGTCTTCTCTCAGTAGTTGAAACAACATCTGTGTGTTACCTGATCAATACCTAAATAATGTGGATGTCGGGGTCTGTGGCTCAACTGAGCAGACACCTGAAAAAGAAACTTCAGCTTCAACCCAACCTGGACCAACACTCCTTTCTGGCCATTGTCTAGCTGTGTTCTTGCTGATGCCAAAATAAGCTTTTCCAGAAAAGTCTTAAAAGCAACTGTTTTGAGCAACTGCTAACTACCTGCACTGGCAAAGCTGTGCAGCATCGTGCCCTTTTCTGCACCCTGAGGGTTCATGGAGCCGTCATCACAAAGCCACTCTACCTAATTACAATGCCACCCTGAATCACACAATCATGTGTTTGTGGTCTCCCTCACTATGGAAAGCAGGCTTGCAAGGTGCAAGTATGCAACTGTCCACCATGGATAACTTCTGAGCTCGTTTTCCACTTTCAAGTATATCCAAAAAAAGAGACAGCAGTCTCAAAAAAAGAAAATACATTTCTGCAAGTTGCTTCAGCTGTTAGCTTTCACAGGAACACCACAGAATGACCCCAAGAAGACAGATGTCCAGGAAATCAGGCTTCACCTGTTCTGTAGCTCACAGGACTCTTGTTTCCATCGTCCCCTGGACTGTATCACAGCCCAAGCATGGCAGAAGCAGCGGCTGTACCCAGAGATGTCAGACTGTGACGTGGAGGGGACCATGCTGCAGACAGGTCCTTCTGAGACTGCCTGAAATGGTCCTCCCACCCTGGGCATGCCACAGGATGCCTCTGTGTCATAAACGACCCAGCTGAAACTAACCCTGTGCAGGGGATGAATTATTTTCCGTTCCTCATCTTCTGGATGCGAGACATGATAAAATGGTTATCTCATCCTTAGAATCAGTGGGAAAAGAGACTGTGGAAGTTGTATGTGCACACCAGTGTTTTCTGTGATGCTCAAGAAAAAATTCAGAACTACACAGCTCAAACTGGGCACCCAATAATTAGTAAATATTTTTGCTTTTCATCTTTGTGCACCTTACTGCTGTTTCTACAACGGGTGGGCAGGCAGGAGTGGCTTGATGCACACTGACCCACATGCTGTGGCGCTGGGCATCAAAGAAACAACATTTTCTTCCTCTAGTAGCAGCTGTGCTATGGAACAGCAAGTCAGTCATAAGGAACATACCACATGACAGCAAAATAGAAAATTATCAAATAGCTACTTGTTATTAAAACAATGCTTTATTCTGCATGATAGAAAACGCAAAGTTTTTCCAGAGGGGGGAAAAAATATCAGTGAATGTGCAAATGAGACAAAGTAAGAACAACACTTAATACACATCCATATTTTCCAAATTAAGATAACATCATTGAGCATGCAAGTACAACACCCAGACACTGCACTTGGACACTAACAGGCAACTATTCCAGTAGCTTTTGAATGCAGATCCTAACTGTTCCTTCCAAAGCTCTGACATCTCATCTGAGCTACAGGATTGAGGACTATCGCACACCTCTCTGTCATTCCAGTCAAGTCAGTATTTCATAGGAGCTTGTAGGTTTTACCTTGGGGATAAGACGTTTTACCCCTCAGTCTCACAGGTACTTGCTGGCAGCAAAGGAACGGTCATTTTCCAGTACCTAGAGGGACAGGATGTTTCTCCTAACCTAAAAAAAACCTTCCAATTCCTGACCTGTCTCCTTGAAGGCATCGCTGTCCTGGCTCTGCTCCCAGTTTTGCACCACCTCTATGGTCCTTGTCTAGATCCACCAGCTCCCACCCAGATCGCTGATCCCAATGCCAGCCCTCTTAAGACGCCACGCTTTGTCTCTTCTCTCCAGACCAGTCAAGTCCACCCACTTACTCCACCCTCCTCCAAGAGCCAACCCCTGTTATCTCTGCATCCTGGCACATCACGGCTGCGGGCTCCAACTGCCCAAATTCACACTCTCCTTCCCGCCAGCGCTCAGTCCCATTTTTTGTCCCCAAGCCGCTCCTCTGATCCCACAATCTGCTGCGCTCCCAGCAAAGATGAAATATTCAGCGATTACACTTAGTAAGCCCTAAGCATATGCAAAGCGGTCTTTTTGGAAAAGCTTGTATCCTGGCTAAATTCTGATGCTTTGTCATGCAAATGGAAAAAGATACATCCCTAGAATACAACCCCTCATCCTTTTTCAACTCGTTTTCAGGTGTTTCAAAGGGTAGCGGTACTAATGGTCTTCCACGTAAAAGTTGCAAGAATTTATAAAACATTGGAAAACAAATTTATTCTTTGCCTGCTTTTCAAAATGAGACCAAACTTTTCAACTGAATTTCTACACATAAATAAATTAAATTAATCAGCACAAGGCTTACATATGCCATTATAAACTCTCCACCCAACCAGTTAAAGTTTGGCAAAATTACGAAAATCTTGTTTGGCTACTTTAGCATTTGTGACATTACCATATGCCTGTAATTTAAGCAAAACGAATTATTAATATATACTGGTTTGCTAACTACTGTCTCCTCCAGGAAGATTTAATTATCTCTTAGCCAAGCCCGAATCATGCTTGCTGTAGTCAAGAGTGCATCAAGAGTGGGTCCGAGTGGGCTTCAAAGTCCTTGCTCTTCAGCAGCAAAAGTTTGCTCAGCACTACGGAGCCTACGGAAGCTGCAATCAGACACCTCATGATGTTCATCACCAAGGAAAAGCACAGGACAAAAAGACCCCAACCTGTTGTGAGTGGATCAGTCGCCCAGAGAAAGCAATGCAGAACCTGAAGCATCTTTTTAATCTTGGTTCTTGCCAGTTCAGTAAAGTATTTGTATGTGCTTAACTGTATGGAAACAAACATCCCTGCCACCAGCAGTACACTTAAAATTCAGGTATGTATTTTGGGGCACTGCTGCACTGAAATTATGTTTCTACGGTCCACCACATCTATTGCTCTGACTATCAGGACCTGTTAAATCTCCACCACAAAAGGAGTTGTTATTAGTGGTCTGAATTGCAGTACATACATGACCTGAAATAGTTTCTTATGCTGTACAACATACCTGTGCAGTGTAAAGGAGTACCTGAAGCACTGTGATCAACATCAACTACTGAGAAATAGCTCCTATTTCCAGAACCTTCTGTGTTCTTCTTTATTAAAAAGTATATTCTTCTAAAATTGAAAAAAACGTTGTTCACAAACTCCCAGAGGAGTATACCTGCAACTCTTAAAAGTTAGATCTGATTGATGAAATCAGTCCATCGAACATAAATTTTGCAAACCAGGTTCGATTAAACCAGCAATTTTATTTCCAATGGGGTAAAAAAAAAAAAAATAAAGGAGAAAGATCAATATACCTTTCACCACCTGAAACCTGAAAAACTAGCTCACCACTTCCCAGGGATGAGCAGCAAATGTAACACTGAAGGCAATTAATTTTAATCTGTATATTATTCTTATGTAGCATGTAGCTTACAAACATTACAGTGAAAAGAGGTAAGTCAACTTTTGAAAATTCGTGTAATGCTGTCTTTCCAAATTGGGGGGCGGAGGGAGGGAAATAAAAAACACATAACACAACAACACCATAACAAATTATCTCCAGAAATCCACAGATCCTCAAAAGCCCTCAAAAATCTGTTTTCCTAAACAGCAGCAGAATCAAATGAGGAAAGCATTGGTGAGTTTTTCTCTATTTACAGAGAATCCGACAGGCAGCAACGAGAAAAAGACAGAAATTGTGTAAATTCAACTCCACTTTCCAGCTTGGGAAGAGAGATCTACCAAGGCAGGCACCCACACCACCCATATAAAGGAGTTGTACATCCTAACAGGCAGCCACCCAAAACAGACTTGAGCAGAAACAACGAAGTAGACATCTTCTTCCATCTTCAAAGCAAAGTGGAGAAGGAAAATACCCATCTTCCTCCACGAGACCACCTGGACAGAAGCAAACTCATGAAACGTTTACAACCCAGGTCGTGCAAAAAAATGGGGCAAGAACACTATCATAGCAGCAACCAAGTGTTCTCACTTTCTCTGTGTCCTCCTCCACTTCAAGCTAAAAAGCGATCAATAACTGATTCCAACATTGCTTCTTTATTGTTATTTTGATCATGCATCCTTTTATATCAATGTAAATCACAGTCCCTAGTCACCCAGTTAGTTTTTAAACAAAATCCACATGTCTGCTGAGCCCCAATAAGGTAAGGGCATGTTGGGAAAAAGACTGCTTTAGAAGACCACAGAAAGATCAAGACAACTGAAGGCAAACCACATAATCTCTTCAGAACTCAGTTTTCCTTATATGGTCTTTTTTGCTCGTTTTCTATGTATATTCTCTAACTTAAAACATTATATATAGCTAGGGAGTTCCATTTGCAAATGCCTATGAAAGCCCTGTTTGAAAAGCTATACAAGATTTGTATAGTCTTGCCCTTCTTTCTGCAAGATTAGAAGATTACACGGTTTCACCATTCATTGAGATGACAGCAGATCCAAGATCTTAATCCAAATTAATCCAGTTTTAAGGAATAGGGAAAAATATACATATTTGCTGTAAAGAGATAACAAAAGAGGATGTTTAGAAAAATTGTATTATTTTTCCTTTTACAATGTCGGTGAGCATTATTTGGCCCTGGCAGAGCATGAGTGGTGGATGAGCTACTGTTGTATCAGTACAACTTTCCCATCCTTTATGTGATAGGAATGGCCCGAACTCAAACCACAGCTGTTCCAGAACAGGAAAAAGGAGTACAACACTACTCATGACTTCTCTCTCATCTTCTTCGTGCCTCACAGGTACCATGTGGCTTCATTTTTAGTGTTTTACCTAGCTGTGCTGCAATGTAGCTCTCTGGTATAAAATTAAGTATTATTTTTCCCAAATTCATCTATCTACACTTCACATATGTTGTTAAACTACATAATAAAGATAATTTACTCCAAAGGTCAAGCAACAGGGACAAAGGGAAAGACCATAAAACGAATGCCATCTTTGGAACTGAAAATTTGCCAAGGGCTACTACAAATTACTTACAAAACTTGTTCATTTTAATAAAAATTACATAATATCCCAGGAAATAAATACTAAAGACAGCATACAGTGAGATACCACACTACAAACATACCTGGCACCAGCTTGGTCTGTAAAATATATCACATCCTTGATTACAAACAACATCTGAACAACACACATCTTTTCCACACTTGATAAATACTCTTTTCACACCCTAGTCCTGCTGCCGGCAGACATCCTCATGGGAAGAAACATGTTCCATATAATTAGGCCGTCCAAACCCGAGGTAGCGTATTTATTATTATAAGTGTATTTTGGAGGTCAGCTACTGGCTACACATTTTAGACACTTAAAACCTTGAGGAGACACGACAGCGTTCTATTCTAAAAACTTCCAAATTAATCGTAATTATAATCCTGTTCTTGAATAAATAAATACTTAATGTATCTGTCAAACACACATATTTTCTCTGTGGTTTTCAAATTAACACAATCTCATGCAGAAGTTAGAGCTGTATCTTTGCAGAGATATGTAATTCAATGGCAACTTTTCCGAGCAGAACAAGAACTCATGCATCACCTTGGGAGAAGCATTGCGTGGCTGTAAAACAATGTAATGAGAAAAAAAATAATCACAGCTTTTTGGATGTCAAAAAGAAAGTGTATGCAAACAGCAATGATGTAACCAGATCTATTAAGAACACACTCGAAAAAATGTAATGAAAAAAAATCTGGAATGTAGACTATATAATTGTATTCCACATCATAAACTAAGTATTTTTTTTTTTCCATTAAAGGATGGTTATGCGGGGAGGAAGGAGACGAGAGAGGAAGAGGGTGTTTCTAAACTCCCAGTTGTGTTTATCTGTGAGTAGATGCTACCAAGAAGTTACCGATCTGTCAAGTCCAAGATTTAAGAACGATACATTTCAGTGTTTTGCATAAAATAATCTATACACGAGGAATCCACATTCCCAGCTGTTACAGGGAGTGGAAGATAAAGTGTATTTAAATCAAACAGCACCATCTAGCAGGCCCCCCGTAACTTTACTTAGGAGGGCAGTTGCTACTTGGCAGTAGGTCAGTTTGGCAGGCTTGCCCTGAAAATTATTAAGCATTTTCATAACACATGAAATATTATGTGCTTTATGGCAGCAAGAATCCAGAAGAAAATTCGGTTACAACGAAAGAAGAAGACTGAAAAAACAGCTTGAAGTTTCTCCCCTAGGACCAGAACAGTTGTGTATGTGGCTTGTCTTGGGCAGTTTCTGCAACGCAGAATTAAGAGAACAAGATCTTCCTCTGATCCAGCAAACCGCAGCCCTATAGATGTGTTTTATCTAGTCCCTCAGTGTGACCCTACTGTGCCCTTCAGGAACCTACCAAGTGTATTGGCAAACATCAGCAACTATGTAACACAAGAAAAAGGTTTAATTGTATAATTTTGCTATGCCAATAAACAGTGTTTCCAGTAGCCACTTCAGCAATTATTTTTACAATTATTCCTATGCTGGGAGTGAGAAGTGCCACTAGTTGATTAGATTTTAGTGCCCAAGTTGTGCCTCCCCCTCCATCTCAGCAATTAACATCCCACATCAGCGCTGCCTCTGTCTTCCTCTACCTTTCCATTGCAAAGTTACGGGCGAAATTCCCAAACATAACGACACTTTAAATTTCTCCTAGCATCTCCCTCTCCTGTAGCAACAGAGATGCCTGGCCTGCCTCTGTTCCAGCAAGCGCGCATGCCAGCCTCTGGAATTAGGCAGTGTCTAAAATACTGTAGGAAAAAAAAATAAATAAAATAAAACACCACCACCACAAACACAAACAACCAAAAAAGACCCACCAAAAAAAAAAAAAACACCTTCTAGGTGAAGGTTCAAGACAAACTGCCTGTAGGGAAACTCATCAGTATTGAGCCTGATGTTAAACGCAATTCTGGATCCACGCGGTTTCTGCAGCACAGAGGTGCAAACCTGGTTTCTGCCCGAAGGTCTCCACCTCCCGACCCCCTCAGCAGCCTCCCCCCGACCTTCCCCGGGCTGAAACCTCCTCCTCCTCCTCCCCACACGGGCTTTTCCTGCCCCTTCACCACCGCCGCCTCCCCCCGTCCTAAACCGGCCTCAGAAATGCCAAGAAGCCGCCACTACAGACAACTTGAAGACACGCCGTACATTCCAAAAACTCGTTTTCCTCCCCAGTTCGTTCCTCGCCTGTCCTATCCGCAGGTCAGGGGCAGGGAGGGAGGCACCCCAGCCCTCCCGCTGCAGGGGGGGCCGCTCCGCGCCGCTTCCCGCGGTCTCATCCCGCTCCACGGGGCCGAGGAGCGTCTACATGGGAGGGGAGAGGGAATAAAGAAGCCCCTCGCGCGGTTCAGCCCAAGATTTTATTCGCTTTTTTTTTTTTCCCCGCGAAGAACAAGAGATAAAAAAAAAAAAAGTAGTTTTCGCAGGGTGTTTCGGCACCAGCCGGATTCAGACCGGGGGGTGCGAGGGAGCCCCGCTGCGCACCGGTACACCCCCGTCCCCCTCAAAAAAAAAAACACACCAAAAAAAAACAACAAAAAGGGGGGAAGCCCATCCCGGCAGCACCTTTGTTCGGCGGGGCGGGAGCCGGAGCGCGGCGCCCCCCGCCCCGCGATGCGATGCGCCCCGGAGAACAATGCGCCGCGGGGCCGCGGCCGCCGGAGCTGCGCGGTCCCGGGGAAAAGTTACGAGGCGGCGAGTTGGGAAACGGCGGGAGGCGGCCCCCGCCAGCACCTCCCTCCCCGCCGTGTCCCCCGTGTCCCCGGGCCGAGGCTCTTTGTCACCCAAGTTGTCCCGGCACCTTGCGCCGCCGGGTCCCGCGGAGGGCCGGGCGAACGGGAGCGAGCCCGGCGCCGCGAGCCCGCCCCGCGGAGCAGCGGCCGCGGAAGGCGTGGGGGAGGGGGGGTGCCCGCTCACGGCCCCCGGGGCCGGCGGCCGCTGTCCCGCCGCGGGGACCCCCCTCAGCGGCCCCTCCCGGCCCCGCGGCGCGGCCCCGGCCGCCGGCCCCCTGCCGCCGGGCCCCCTCGGTCCGTCCGGCCTCCCGCCGCGCCCGCCCCGCCGGCAGGAAAGTTAGTTTGCGCGCAGGGTGCGCGCCCGCGGACGGGCGCGGCCGGCCCGCGGGTCTGTACTCACTTCTCCCTGGCCTGGCTGTCGGACGGGACGCTGCTGTTGCTCTTGCCTTTGCCGTACATGCCTGCAGAGAGCTCCGACTGTCACGCACCTGTCAACCCATCACAGCCTCCCCGGGAACAGCCCCGTCACCATGGAGACGCCGCCACACACACACCCCATTGGCCGGCGCGGCGGGCGGGCACGCCCCTCGCGCGGTGAGTGACAGGCGGAGACCCGGACGGGCTGCTCCCTCCTCCTCCCCCCCCCGCCCCCTCGGCTCCTCCTCCCCCCCCCGCTCGCGCTCTCCCTTCCCCGGCGCAAGGGGGAATTAGAAACGGTTCTAGAAGGATTTTAAACAACCGGCTGTTCCGAGCGCTCGCCACCCGCCCGCCGCCGCTGCCGGCGAGGGAGAGCGCGGCGGCGAGCTGCAAACTGCGGACTGGACTCGCTCGGCAGCCGGCGCCGCCAGCCAGCCCGCGGCCTCCCTGTCGCCCGCCCGCTCTCACCGGCCCCTTCCCTGCCGCCTCATGTTGCCCCGCGGGCCGGCGCCGCGGCCCCTGCCCGGTCACCCCCACTGCAGCCCACGCCGGGCAGGGAGCTCTGGTGGCAGGGGTGGCCGCCCTTTCCCCCTCAGCTCCCGCCGTGGCCCCGCAGCCTCGGCTGTCGCCAGCCCCGAGTCACCTCAGGCGCACCTCCCGCCTCGTGCCCCCTCGGGGGCGGCCGCGCC
The DNA here is from genome assembly GCF_036013475.1 of Columba livia. Lineage (NCBI taxonomy): Eukaryota > Metazoa > Chordata > Aves > Columbiformes > Columbidae > Columba > Columba livia. Next base: position 77,546,921 of record NC_088642.1, read on the forward strand.
CCGGCCCCTCAGAGACCCCCAAAGCCCTCAGAGAACCTCGGAGCCCCCCAAAGACGCCCAGTGCTCCTCAGAGCCCCCCCGAGTCTTCAGAGCCCTCAGAGTCCCCCAAAGCCCCACAGGGACCCCCTCGGAACCCTCAGAGCTCCCGCCCGGCCCGCACCCCACGGGGACCCCCAGCTCCCCCTGGGGCACCTCCCGCGGAGCCGCCTTATGCCCATCACCGAAAGTCTAACACTTTCCCCCCCGGGCAGGGCCGGGAGAACTGTCCGTGCCGGGGAGGGCGAGCCCGGACGTGCCTGCTCCCCCACAGCCCGGGGGTACCGCGGGCCGGAGCCCAGACCGGCGCTTAGAGACTGGAGGTTGGGAGGAAACGTTTCCTGAACCAAAACAGCGTGTCTTAGGGAAAAAAAAAAAAAAAAAAAAAAAAAAGCTTAAAAAAAAACCCCTACAGAAAATTCAAGGAAATGCTTTAGTTTTTTTTAAAGGTACATTGCAAATAATTGCGTGCTCCAGAGAGATTATAGGAAGAGAGCAACCACTGGGACCATCTATTGCTTTTTTTCGAAGTACCCCAGTCTCTGTTATTGTGTTTGTTTGGTGGTTTTTTTTTGCCCTTGTTGCCAAAGTATAATCCCAAATTTTGTGGCTGTTGATACTTGCTTATCTTCACAAACCTATGACTGATCTGTTAAACCTACTCGTGTGCAAAGAAGGGGACTTTTAGTGTTTAATGTCAAGCCCTTGGAGTGGTTTTTGATCGGACCAGGTTGTGAATATGCCCATCTCACCCTTGTGTTGGCAGGCGAAGGTCACAAACAAGGACCATGCAAAATTCGAGGAGGGGAAGCTGTGCAAAGCACAGACCACCAGCATCTGTTTATCATTGGAGCTGCAAGGGAAAAAAAATACATCTATATATATATCTCCTCTGGATTTTGAGCTGGTAGAGTGAAGGGAACGGCTGGTGAGTTGAAATGGTTGGTGGGGGGGACTGAGAGTATTAATGAGTAACTGGAACGAATTAGTGATGGAGCAGTAGAGACACGAGGAAGGAGCCCAAGGTGTGTGAGGCTGCGATTCCCGCCACGGGCGCGGGTTGTGTGGGATGTGCGCTCTTGCAACTTGCTGCAATAATTCATCAGATTAAAGCATACTGCAACAAAAGCCATTTTGTGCCAAAGTTGTTTGTCTGTCTTGGGCTTTTGCCTTTTTTTTTTTTTTTTTTTTTTTGTATTAACAGGTCAGCAGGAGAGAGTGGTTGGAGTGGGTCTGATAAAAGACGTAAATTCAGCTCTCCGTGCAGCCCATGGGCGGTGGTCACCCCGGCCTCCACAAGACCCGGGCTCCTGCTTATGTCCAAGTTGTGCCATCGAAACTAGAGGAAACACGGTGGGTTATGGTGGGAGAAGAAATTAAGTGGTAAGAGAAAATGGGAATGGAAGGTAGGAGAGGCTAAAAGAGGAACCGAAGGAGGTGAAAATGACTGTGGGTGAGAACAAAAAAAGGAAACAAAGTACAAGAACAATGCATTTGGGTGATAAAAGGGGGGAAAGACTAGGGAGAGAATCTGAGAAGAGCACTTTAATGAAGCGTGAACTAACGGGAGGTGTTTTGCCCTGATTTGTACCAAATAATACTTACATGTCTTGTACTGTGGAGTTCAGGTGGAGGCTAGCCATGTGACTGACTGCATTCAGTGTGAATACAGGTAGCAGAAAATGGTACAAAGAAAGAAAGGCAGGGAAAGAATCAGAACAGAGAACAAAGAAGGACTTGGATTGTGGGTAAAATATTAAAAAATATGAGTTGGGGAGGGAAGCGAAAGAGTGAACGTGGATATCTGTGGGCAAACACACAATGGGTATTTGACACTTACTTTAGTACAAGATCATCGTAATCCAGAATATATTTTTAATCTAAATGTTTGGTTGCCCTTGTGGAAGAGCCATTATCATCCCATCGGATATGTTGACTACGTCCTGTCCAAGGCTTTATGCTGCCACCCATCAGCCATAGTATCAGCACAGCTTCCACATGAAACTGATAACAATGGTCAAATAATTCCTGGGCAAGGCAGGGATTCCTGGGCATCTTCCCTTTTTTTTTTTTTTTTAAATTTTATTTTTTTCCTTCTTTCTTTTACTTCCCTTGTGAAATTTCTTGTTTTGTTTGCCTCAATAGTTTTGATTGATTTGTTTGTGGTTTGAAGGGTAGGGGGTTATTTTGAGAAGATGGCTATGTCAGTGTTGTGTCAGCCTTGTACGGGTAAAAGTTTTGTTCTGAAAAAGGACAATATTGAGGTGTTTCTTAAAAATGCGATTATGAGATTGCTGTAATGTCCTTGGATATGCATTCCATTACAAGATTTTCACAGGCAAAAATGCTTTGTTCCCTTTCTTGGTGTAATTTATTTGCATTTTCTTGATTTATTTTTGTCTGAAGGACAGCAAACGCCTTGCATGTTCGTAGCTCGAGCTGTGATTTGGGGCAGAGTGGAATGAACTTCGGGAGGGCAGGGAGGGACACTCGCACATGAGCAGGGTGGCTCCGTTCCCAGTAACAGTGTTGAAACTCCTTCTCTTCACAGGTCTGGTTCCCAAGCTACCATTAACATTCAGGTGATGACTCTGTAATTTTGCTTAGAGATCCTTCCTTCAGTGGAAAATACAGAAATAGTGCTAGCACTTATTTATTATGCATATGAAAAACAGAGCACAAAAAGGAATAAGGTACTCGTAGGACTCTGCTGTAGATTTGCCAGGCTAATGTTACAACTGCCTTTGCAGGAATGCTATCATGGTGTATTATCTGTCAGCACCATGCAAACAAAACGTTGTCATGAGGATACAAAAGTTTGCTTAGTAAGCAGGTAAATTAACGTGAAATCATCCAGATAGTCTTAGGAAGTTTTGTGTTATTAATTCCTTCTTCAAGTGTTTATACACCTATAATATCTGTGTATCTGTGCCCTTGCTCCAATCATTTTGAGCACAGACACTGCTCTTAGCAGTAGCAATTGCATCTCATGAGGCCAATACTGTAATTAACGAGATTTGAGGCACAAATGCTGAGACAAATTTAACTTTCTAATATCAGAAATTAAGATCCAGTGTTTGTTAAAAAGGGGGCTGAAGGGGTCACAGTACTTTAAAGCTTCTCAGTCTGACACTGGAAAGGAATTCACAATGTATTTTTAGAGTGTTATAAAAATCTCTTACATAATGCTGATTAATTCTTAGGTTTTAGGGAAGAGCACGGGGCTTTGTGTACAACAGCGTTGACCAGCTAAGCTACTGAAAAGGGCTGGTTTGGGCTGGATTTTTTTTTAACTTCTTGGATGCAGAAAGCTGCAATTATTCAATTATTACAGGATTTTGCTTTTGTTTGGGCGTGTATGAATATTTTTCTGGAAACTGCATCTTATTCTTGGAAGTCTTTATCATTTTAAAACATATGTTATGTTATAACACCCTGTCTGAGATATATGATAGCTACAAACTGGGTGGGTTTTTTTCCCTCTCTCTTACTGCAGCTAGTTACATTATGGATTAACGTTAAGAATGTCTGCAGTGAAACATTACTTGTGTGGTTGTGTAAGACTTATTTGAACAATGTAACTTATATTACAGAATCATGGTTTTCCTCACATGCTTACAGTAATATGTACAATTATTATATACTTCTGCCTATTCTGTTTATTTACAAAGTCATCAGTTAATCTAACTGGCAGGTTTCACACAGCTCTTAACAAAGAGCTATTCAGGAAATTAAGTCAGTGAATGTTACTCCTTTATTTTAATTCTAGTTATATATAGTTATTGTTGTGTAACTGGAAGGATTTTTTGGACAAGATATCATGGGAAAGAGATGCTTTTTTTCCCCTCTTTTTCAGCAGATATGTGACCGAGGCAGCTTTGAAGCCTTTCTGAAGAATCCTTCTTCCTTCTGTAGGATGTTTAATCTCTCTGTGGAGTTTATAACGATGAACTTCATTCTGCAAATTTTCATTCTTGTGCCATACAGATGAGTAAGAATTGCTCAGGTGAGTGAGATGAGCCCCAAATCATTATTGGAGAGTGAAGATAGGAGGCATGCGTGGGTCACAAGTGCAAAACAAAATCTTCATCTGTCCCTCTTTTCTAATTGGGAGGAAATAAAAGTAATTGTAGCACAGTGATAGGGAGAGCAGTACAGTAAGAGAAACTGCAAACAAAGGCTCACTAATAACCTGTTTATCACCCAGATTTTCTGCCAGTAACGGCTCTCTTTTTCCCTCCATGATACCTTTTATAGGTGATCTGCAGTTCTCCTGGAAAAAATCTCTACCACCGCAAAGAGCCAGTGCTGTTCTGCGGCTTTTGGTTGCCTGAACTCTTTCCTGCTAAAGGACATGGGTCCTGTGAGATGCCAAGCAGCTCACTGAGGCAGCTGGAGACATCTCCCAGCGCAGAGCTACTGGAGAGGGAGAGGCACTGCTGTATGCTGGAACCAGCAATGTGCTGCAGTTACTTCTGTAACGCAGGCTGTCCTCGCTTTCTCACCCTCTTTCTCCCATGAAACTTAAGTTGTGTCCCGGCTTCCCCCTTGCACTTTCTTTTTCCAGTGAGAACTACAGTTTCCTCCTGTCTTTGGAGAATAAGCACAGATGCTTTGCAGTCTCCTGTTACGCAGTTCATCCATGACAGGGCCGGGGTGAACCCGAATATGTTCAACTTAGAAATAGAACTTGGTAAGATTAAAACTTTCATTAGTTTATTGCTCTTGCTGCTAATGATATGGTTGCTCACAGACGTAAGTATGTACTCTGGCTTCCAGTTTGTGTACATGTGCAGTTCAGTGTATTGGAAATTATCTGTAAAGAGCACACAGTGATACACAGTCTGAATCTAAGTTCAGCCAATGGAAAAAAGCACGTTTGTGAGTGCTGGTTTCTTCCATATTAGCTCTGAAGATTTTGTTCTGTGGTGTCTTATGTGGTTTCAGGTCTCCCTGACGCAGTTTCCACCGGAGGGGCTTTCAGAACATCTCGTTTGCTCTCACACACACAGACACTCATTTGTGTGCCAGCTCTGGTGCTCGCTAAGGGTTGAAGTCATGTTGCCTCTCTCATGCTGAAAAGCTCAGATACGGTCTCCCTCTCCTCCCCAGCCATATAGTTTCACTTAAAGAACTGGAATTGCTGCTGTTTTGTCAAGATTGGTTGATTATTGGGTAATGGTTTAAACTCATGACTGACACATACATAAAAACCTGCAGCATGTTGCCCCCATTTCTTTGGTTAGCATGGCTAAAACTGGTTGTTTTAAGCTACCTGACTGAAACTATATGTTAGCAGAGAACCCAGTCTGTGAGAACAAAAACACACAAAAACTCCTCAACACATAGCCTCAGTTATTAATAATTTGAAGGATAGCTGAAAGTCACCATTGCTGGTTCAGTGATGTGTCACACCAGGAATGTGATTCTGTGTGCTCTATGTGCCAATAACTAGAATAAAAACAGCTTGAAAACTGGGGATATGGGTGGATGTGAGACTAAGCTGGACCCCGACCCTACACAAAGCTCTACATGGGCAGATCTGACTTTGCATGACGTCAGTGCAGGGATTTGTGGGTGAGGACTTTAGTGCTATCGTGCCTTAGCTCCCACTTTCAGCATTCAGTGTTATGGAAAAACAAACAGACAAACAAACAAAACAAAAACCCCCAACACAGTGCAGAAATCACATTAGCAGAATCAAAATTGCATTTATTTTCAGGGTTTTCAGGGTCACTGCACTCAGCAATATGTCACAGAAAAAGGATGAACCCAGTATGGAGTTGCCGATAATTCCAGAGTTGGTTTGACATATGCAGACTGCTGTCAACTTCAACAGGCTTATTTAACACATTAATTTCTTTTGGTTTTAGGATTAGTCAAAATGCAATTTTGTGAAGCAATACTGATGAGGTTGAATATTATGGGCTGTATGCCTGGAGTTGCAGGCCTTGGGTTGCACAGGTGTAGGAGCGAAAAGACTTCGGCTTTAGCCATCAATTAGCCATGATTAGGGGAAATAACCTTTTCCAAACTCTCAACATTTTTACATTTATTAAGTTCTGTTAGTAAAAAAAATACTCCCAAGCAAGCAGTAGTACTCCAAGTGAAGATGCAGAGAAATAAATGGCCAAAGATGTAATACTGTGACAGGTTTGGCAAACCTTTACACAGTTTTACAAAACAAACGTGATGTTCTAGTCTCTGTGTAGGTCTTTACATTAGAAGTTCATACTTAAGACAAAAGATAAATAAAATGGTTCTCTCCATGTATTTACTGAGCACATATTGGTGAATTAAGTGTCATCCCAGTGAAGTACCATATCAGCCGTGCTCTATCAACACATTCAGATGTAAAGGAGTTTTGTGGAACTTTCCTGCCTTCTTTCATATGTATAACCTGGGAAAGATAGGGAAATAGGGCTGTTCAGCCTGGAGAACAGGAGGCTGAGGGGACACCTTATCGCTGTCTGCAACTACCTGAAAGGAGGTTGTAGCATGGAGGGTGTTGGTCTCCCAAGTAGCAAGTGATAGGATAAGAGGAAATGGCCTCAAGTTGTGCCAGGGGAGGTTCAGATTGGATATTAGGAAAAATTTCTTCCTGGAAAGGGTTCTCAGGCATTGGAACAGGCTGCCCAGGGCAGTGGTGGAGTCACCATCCCTGGAGGGGTTTAAAAGACGTGTAGATGAGGTTCTTAGGGGCATGGTTTAGTGCCAGAGTTAGGTTATAGTTGGACTTGATGATTTTGAGGGTCTTTTTCAAGCAAAATTATTCTGTGATTCTCTGATTCTATATGAAATGTGCCACTGGACTCTGATAGCCTCTGGACTGTTATTTCATTTGCTTTCAACACCAAAATTTGAGCTGCTTCTGCTTTTTATGAAGTACTTGAGGTTTTAATGTCCTGTAAATAAAAGACATATTGAAAACTCCTAGAATTTCATCCTGTTTTGGACCTGGGGCCCAGGGTGAGGGTGGTGATAACTAAAAACACTAGCACATACCAAATCAAAGTTTACCAGATCTGACTGATTGTTTAACAGCTGGCCAATAGCAGTGTTAAAATTCAGAAAGAAAACCATGGCATTATTAATTAATTTGCATTTATGTAGGTTTTGTTTCTCTTTAACTTCCAAGAGATCACAGATTCATAAATGAACAAAAATATTACAGGAGTATAATCCACAGAACCTTTCCAGAAATCCAGCAAAATAACAAAACTAATTGATTAAAAATGCTTGATAGTGTATGGAACCAAGAAAGGAAAAACAAAAAGTAAAATAATGTTGCTCATTTTTCACACAGGCTGTCAGTGAACTGAGAGTAGATGGAACTTTTTTATTTCTCAGTTTCAGATAATACATGCTGCAGAACTTTGTCAATATCCTTTGACTTTTCCTAGGCAACTGGGAGATATGAGGAACTACTGTAAATTCGGTCCCTGTTACAACTGTGTGTTACAGACACAACTACTCCAGAGGGACCAAATTACCACCTTTTAATTCTGAGTTGTCTGTAGGTAAAGAAGGATTAATCAGGGTTTTAACGGGGCAGTGTCACAGCAGCAAGCATGCACCTGCTTGGGAGGGGAATCCTTTGCCTCTAAACATCTTCTGTGACAAGAGTACTGAGGGGCTGTGAAGATAATTGGCTACTTAGGTTTATCCTTGATTCAATATTTCTTGGTTTTTATTCTGAATAGGTAAACAGGTAAAAGGCAAGCCCTCTCTGTAATGTTAACACATGAATATTGTTTTAGAGATTTGTTTTGGGTTTGTGCAGCAGATTGTTTTGTGAGACAGAGCCTTTTATAGAAACCAGACTATTGCTTGTATTCTTTGGCATTTCCATGTATAAAAGCTACTTGTGTTTACACACACACACACACACACGATATTTTTCTTATATATTGTTCATCTGGTAAGGAAGAAATAAAAGAAGAAATTGATACCAGTCTGCATATGTGTTCAAAAGCTTAGTGAATTCTTCAAGCTCTGCTGTGGATCAGATTTCATGAAACTGCAATAAAAAAATCCTTTTTTAACCTTGTCTTTGTGTGTTCTGAGGTGGGTTTGTAAGGTTTGAATTACTAGATAATCACCAAGAAGTCTCCTTTTCATGAGTCTGCAGCTGGAAAATGGACAGTTTAATATTAATGGAAAGAGCAAACTCTACTTCTCCTTTCCCTTCCCTTTCTTCTCTGCACTTTTGCTTCATCATTTTCTTCTCTGAGGTCCCTATCCTGAAATTGCCTTTGTGGAGGTCCTGGATGAGCCACAAACAAAGAGTAGAGCCCTGTTTTTCAAAGTACTATTTATCGACATCAGTGAGTGTCACATGGCACTGACTTAAGATTATTCAAGATCAAAAAATCCAATTCATTGATGTATGTGCAATTATTGATTCAACTGAGAAACTAATATTAATCTGGAGATGTTCCATATTAAATGCTCTGCCATCACCATGCCAGGGGGAAGTATGGAAATGATCACTTCTGGCATCTGGAAGAAGAAAAATATTAAGAGTTTATTGAAGATGAATAGGCACAAATGGTTGAACTGTAGTAGAAGTAAACAGTAGCACAGCAGTTGTAGCATGGTATATATCTACACCTATGCTCTCTTTACAGTGTGTCTCTTTTAAAGATGCTGTTAGCTTCCATCATTTAAAGATATATCTAGGAAGCCTTCTGGATAATACACCTTCCACTGCTGTTCACCTCTAGATCCATTCTGGCTTCACGTTCAAACAAGTTGAGCACAAAATTGAAGTTAATTGCCCAAGTTTAGCACATCACAATGCTTTAAAGGGCTCTTACTCATATTTTTTTTTTCTCATTTAAGCCAACTGCTGGAAATTCAGCGTGACAAATGAGAGAGGACAGCCCCAGTGCAGAGTCTCCAGGGACTGCTGGGTCTAAGGCAAACATAAATTTAACCTTTGTTCATTTTTCTAGCAGAAATTTGCACGCAAAGTGATGTGGGAGCCTGTTGGGAGACTACAGCAGTCATGGAACTGGATGGAACGGACACTGCTCCATTTCTGGATATAAATGGTATGTTTGAATAAAAGCCTTTGCTTATGACTCCTCTGCTGGTTTCTTGCACGAACTGAATCAGCGCTTCTCTTGTTTTGGCCCGCGACAGATTTTTTACGGAGGCAGGGTGGTTCTCATGGTTGAAGCCACCTGTGTTCTCCCCAGGTGGTCTTTCTGTCCAGCGAAGGGTGGTCCCATGAGTCTGTGAGGGAACCCAAGTGCTGGTCTGAGCAGCTGGAGCAGAGCAGGTTATAAAATGAGGTCCCGAACAAGGGAACAGAGATGCCTTAGGGCTGCCTTGGAAACAGTCACTTCTCCCATCTGTTCTCTCCTGTTGAGTTCTCCATATACCTACAGCTGGTAGCCTGGCTGGCATGGCATTTTCCTAGGATATCTGAGTAAGAAGCCTGAAATTGAAGGTGAGTTGTGTTATTTAAAATGTTTATCTTTTATCCTTTTTCCTGCCCGAGGTCAACGTTTATAGCCCAGCTTCCTGATGCTTACCTGTCCTGTGGTAGTCTTTTTTCCCTGGTGATTTAAAAGTGGGCTTGAGAAGCAGAGATGTTTGTTTGTTTGTTTGTTTGTTTGTTTTCCACACTTAAAATAAACCCCAAAACATCCTTCCAGCAGCACAAGATATGAATGACTGGTGCATCCCAAGGTAGAGATTTCAGTAAGGAAGAAAGAGGTGCATTTTTTATATTAATACAGCTAATATACAAGAGTGCAGGGTAGGAAAGCAGCTCATGAGAAGCTTCTCCCTGGCCTGGAAGGGTATCATGTCCAATTATGACAGCTTACTTAATTCCAGACATTGGTAAACTAACAGGCATGTGGAAGGGCGTGTATATGAAAGAGGAGGAGTTTTTAATCTTGCAAGCTGGCCTCAGGGGCTTTGGTTCAGAAATAGACAGGAGTTATATAGAATTCCCAGGATACAGCTGGTGCACCCATAACTGCATTGGCTATAATAGGATTTTTTACTGTGCTAGGAATGAAATATTGGGCTCTCATTGTTATCTTTCCTTGTGCAGCTGTAAAGAATTTATTTGTGAGTTTTACAATATCCAGAGGTGGTTCCTTTGTACCCTTTTTCAATAAAGTTGAAATGCCAAAAGTTTTTTAGTTTCTTATTACTCTGTCCAGTACAAAACCCTTGTAGCAATCCTGAGTCTGGCACATCTGTCCTATCGTGAACCTTTTCTGAAAGACACCATTTTAATTTCCCTGCATAGCTGGTCCTTCTAATGCCATTTTTACCTAGCCCCAATATCAAGTCTCTTCCAGGATGTTGAGTTCAACAAGCTCATGACAAACTAGCAAGACATTTATTAATGGTTGTGAAAAGCTACATAATTTTATCCATTCTTGACAACACTCTGAGTCTTACCTCAGATTTTAGGCATTCTCTGTTCAGTGTATTGAAGTGTCTTGTAAGCCTGAAGTGCTCCACCTTAAAATGGAAAAAATGTCATATGTGAATGTGGGAATAAAAGTGTTTCACTAGAAACAGGTATCTCAATTGCCCAGAGTACTAAGGAATCAAGGAGCCATTTCATTTCCACATGGTAGCTTTTTCCCCTCTCTTTCTTTTGTGAGACTACCGTTTTTAAAAGTGTTTGGCCCTGATTTCTCATTGCCTTAACTGTAAGCAGGAGTGGGCACTTGATGTGCCTTCCTAAATACTCCCCTTTCCATCATCAGTTGGTGGCTGCTCATGAGAATTGTTCTGGATTTGATCCTGCTGTTTGAGTGTATTCAATCCTGACAAAGTCCTTTTTTAAAACACTGTCAGTATTAAAGGTAACTTTCATGTTAATGGAAACAACAAATTAATCCAGCAAAGAAATGCATATTAATAATGGGAGCCCATTTTATATTATAGTTCTCTTTCTCCCTACATACTGATTCTACAACGTAAATTTTAAGCAATACCTTTTTTTCCACTCAGACTTTTTTTTCTCTTTCAGTGTCTTTTACGAATCCCCTTTCACCTCTATAGGTGCTTGTAATGTCTAGGGAAACAATAAATTTTAAATTCAGGCACAGCAGGTCTGATCATGTTGTCTATTTATGAGCAATTTTCGCATTGAACCAAGATGGATCATGGTGTAGGACTAAGCATTCTTGCTAAGGAGTAAGGAAACAACAAACTTCAAATTTTGGTTGGACATGAGGAAAAATGTGAAGAAAATCTTTCTCTTAACCCCTTCCAGTGAATCTACCACATATAAAGATACATATATATCTCTTCACCAGCTATTACCCAACAACCTCCTTCTCATTCAAGAAGTACTTGGACAGATGGAAGTCGAAACAGTAGGAGACTAATAAACTGTTTCAAGGTTTCCAAAGTAGGTCTGCTTAAAAATAAAAAATAGATTTATAAATGCTAGCATCCAATCGGAGTTTTGCCACAGATTTCCATGGTTCTGGCAGTATCTGGCTCCTAACACAAACACAAATGTCGTAATTTGTTTTCCGTCCCCTCTGATGTCAATGTAAACAATCTTTTGGATGGATTTGGATATTTCTCTGCAGGAGTATGAAGCCTAACTCAACAGTATTGTGTTAGTTTATGAGAAGCAGAAGGGGAATCTGACAAGTTTAGTGACATTGACCAAGCTATCTGAAACATAAAAAATGTCTTACATAATGAAAAGCATATTAGAGCTTAAAATGCTCTATAATCATTAAGTGTACATTAGAAGCCAGTTATGTCAAGACTTGAGCTAAAAATGACCAAGCCAAAGCAAAAGGCATAGAAATAGTCAATGTTTCATACAATTCACTATCCAAGTCTTTTGAGGCTATTAAAAAATTTCTTGATATTATCTTTTCTCTCAAGATCCTTGAGAAAATTCAGTTTGTATAGGATCATGTACAATACTCAGAAAAGGCAAGATTCTCTCCTTTTTCCTGTTCCTTTAAAAATAACCTGATGCATCTTTCCCTGAATATCTATCTATCTATCTATCTATCTATCTATCTATCTATCTATCTATCTTCACTCTTGTCTTGCAATTTGAATCTGAATTCAGACAACTACATTTCCCAAGGAAATCTTACATTCAGATAGCAAAAGCATTTGTTTACTGCTTATAAGCTATTTGTATCTCTCGAAGCAGGTCTTTAAGCCTATCTTTTAACCAACTATTATTTGAAATATTTTAGGATTTACTTTCTCAGAAACAGTTCAGGCCAGCAGATGAACAGAAGCATAGAAGTTGCCTGTTTTGCTGCACTTTGGTGTGAGGATTTAGAGGTGAGTGTGCCTGGTAACAAAGGACGCTCCAGCATACCACAGTATTTCTGTACTTGCCTGTAGGCCTGACTCTTAATTTTGAAGTCCAGTCACTCCGTGCTCAGCTAACAACATTGTTTACCACAAAAGGTTCAGCAAAAACTACTGCTAAAATTGCTCAGTGGTCAGTCGTGTTTCTTAAAATTAATTTTCAGGCCGAGCAGCTGCCTGCTGTGGGGAGGTTTATGGTAGACCGTCTCTCCCGATTGCCAGAAGTTGCCTGGGACCTTTTAGTGCACGATCAACACATCTTAAAATATGCACTTGCTTAGGCACATTGTTATTCTAAATGTCTTGAAATTACGTCCTCACTCTTTGTCACCACAGAAATTATAATAAAATTACTTGCCATTTTTTTCCAAAGAAGGACTGCCTGCATATCTGGGTATGGATACAATGGTTCTCATTGGAGAATTACTTGACTGCAAATAAGAGGCCATCCAGGTTCCAGTATAGGTTGGGGAACGACCTGTTGTAGAGCAGTGTAGGGGAAAGGGACCTGGGGGTCCCGAGGGACTGCAGGATGGCCATGAGCCAGCACTGTGCCCTTGTGGCCAGGAAGGCCAATGGTACCTGGGGTGGATTAGAAGGGGGGTGGTCAGTAGGTCAGAGAGGTTCTCCTGCCCCTCTACTCTGCCCTGGCGGGGCCACATCTGGAATATTGTGTCCAGTTCTGGCCCCTCAGTTCCAGCAGGACAGGGAACTGCTGCAGGGAGTCCAGCGCAGCCACCAAGATGCTGAAGGGAGTGGAGCATCTCCCGTGTGAGGAAAGGCTGAGGGAGCTGGGGCTCTGGAGCTTGGAGAAGAGGAGACTGAGGGGTGACCTTATTAATGTTTATAAATATGTAAAGGGTGAGTGTCAGGAGGATGGAGCCAGGCTCTTCTCGGTGACAACCAATGATAGGACAAGGGGTAATGGGTTCCAAATGAAACACAAGATGTTCCACTTAAATTTGAGAAGAAACTTCTCAGTGATGGTGCCAGAGCCTGGCCCAGGCTGCCCAGGGAGGTTGTGGAGTCTCCTTCTCTGCAGACATTCCAACCCGCCTGGACACCTTCCTGTGTAACCTCATCTGGGTGTTCCTGCTCCATGGGGGGATTGCACTGGATGAGCTTTCGAGGTCCCTTCCAATCCCTGACGTTCTGTGATTCTGTGATCTCTAAATAAGAGACCATCTCTTCACTACCCAGGACCTGGTGGGAAAGGAGTGTCCACCAACCAGGGTGACCCAGCGTTGTGACAGGAGCACACAGGGCAGGCTGTGGGCACATCCTCTCCCTGCTGGAGAACCTGGAGCATGATGCCCCATTGTTGTCACCCTCCGAGAGTTGTCCTTCCAGGTCTGCCCAGCAAGCTGCTTCAGCATCTGCTGCTTAAGCCTTTTTAGCCAATATATCTCTATATCTCCCAGTAGCACGAGTCGTACAGATGCAGCATGACCCAAGTGGTGCTGCTGTCCCAGCCGCAGCAGAGGACCTGTGGCACATGTTCTCACTGCACTTGCTCTTGCAATGGCATCTCAAGGCACTTCCCCAGTACAAAAAAAGGTCCGTAGATCCCTCACACCCTTATGAATTTCATCCATTTTGGCAGCTTCCATGTTGAACTTGTTCATGGTTGAGCCAACATTCAAAGAACAGGTATTTTACACTTCAATCAGCCAGACTGGTATTTTGTTTTCCTTCTTTTTTTTTTATCAGTTGATAGAACTGCATGCAGCAGCACACCAGACTCATCTTTAAGGCAACTCCTACTTCACTCAATAGTATACAATGTATTCACTCTCTTTAAACCTCTTTGAAGTTTAATTTTGATTTCTGCCTCAATATTGTATTCCTCAGTGTTTTGTCTATAGAAATAACCTTTCATGAATCTTGGGTTCAGTGCCCAAGTTCCCTACAAGTCCTAAGAATTCCCTTCTCTGAGCAGTTCAGGCATTAAAAACAATGACGAGAGCCCTTTTAAATTCAAATACATAAAAACAAACAGGACCATAAAAACAGAAACACAAATGCTTTCCACAACGTGGTAGAAAGCAAATGAAAGGATAAGGTTTTTGACAGGGAAAGCAACTGTCTAGGAAAATAAACACATAAGTCTTTAGAAAGACAAATTTGAGGTGTTCTTTTCTGAAGTGGGGAGAAATATAGTGAGCAAGGTCTCAACGTTCATCAGATGCTGTGCTAATTTAAGAGTCTTAAATAGCAGTCATTGTCTGTCTGCCATGCAATTGCACGTCAGTCAACTGTCTGTTAGGTTGGGGCTCCAGAGGACGCCAGATGTGCCAGTGGAATCTCAGGAACAAAAATCTACCCAAACTGCCTAAGATTTTTATTTGTCTTGATTTTTTTCTTTTTCTGGCAAGTTCAGCAGTGGTAATGGAAGCAACTAGTTAAGAGTAAAGTAGGAACTAAACTGTTTGTTACCTAACAATTGCATTTTCATCTTGCAGCACCATTTTTTTCACAGTTTCTAACAGTCTACTTTAAAACAAACATCTTTTTTCTTTTTTTTTTTTCTTTTTATGCTTTTCCCTGTTTCTAAACAGTGAAGAAGTACTGAAATGCAGTGCCAAAGCCTTTTCTTCCAGTATTTCCATCCCATTAGAAACCACAAATTGAGGCAAATGCTTAGAGCAAGCCTCTTCTTGCAAAACTCCCAGTTCAATCTATTGAGCGCAGAGGTTTGGATGAGTTTGATTAAGCTTGCAAAGGTTGACTCAGTCCTTTACCCTCCACTGGCAGGTAAATTGAATCATGGGATTTATAAAGAATAAACCTCTCCAGACAAACTTGATTGCATTTTTGATGGAATTACAAAAATTAGCAGATGATGGGAAATCAGTAGATGTAATATATTTGGATTTCAGGAAAGCATTTGAAAACTGCCTCATGAAATGTTACTTGAAAAATTAACTTGGATGGTCTGCGAGCAGAACGCTGCCGTGTGGGATGAGGAGTTCAAGCCTCTCGAAAGAGAAGAACAGGAGGCAGCAGGGATCTGCCCATAGCCCTGACCTCAGTGCTCTGAGGACATCACCTCTGGTCCTCCACGAGGAGATGGAGCCGCAAGGCTCCCCGTGGGCTCCTGCCACATCTGGTTGCCCTGCCAGGGTCATGCTTGGTGGGGGTGGAGGACTGGACCTCAGCTGGTGTGACCAGGGACAACCTGCCCGCCACGGGGACAGGTGCTGGTGTCACGGCAGCAGTGACGTGACGCTTGCCTGGAAGCTGGTGGTGCTGGAACCCGAGAAAGTTTGTGGTTCTCCTGTGCTGGGCGACAGAGGACAATGAAAGCAAAGCCGCGTGCCTTGTTGTGAAAAGGGATAACTATCTACCAGGTTAAAGTCAAGTCGACAGAGATCTTTAATGTTAAGGCTGATTTGTTCCTCTACATCAAGAGACTCCCACGTAAAATATTCTGCTGTGATTTCACATTTCATGCTGAAGGCATCACCCTGAGAAAAAATATTGACAAACAGAGGTAATTTTAGAGAAGAAGCAAAGCAAAATGTCCAGATGCTGATGTGATAGAATTTATCTTCTTATACATACATACATATCTAGTATAAATAGCTTGGCTAAAAGGCGACTATGGGGCTTTGGCAAGGCACCAGCATTGAGAGGCCATAAGAATACAAATATAAATGGCACAGGCTTAACCAGTCGATTCAGGGATGCTGCAGCAGACTCCAGCAGGAGCTTCCTGAGGGAAAGATGGATCCTTGGGGTTCATACGGAATAGCTGACTGTGAAGAAAGCGGCATAACTAGGCAAACTGAGCTGAAATCAATAGAATAAATAAGTTGTTGAAATACAGGGAAAACTCCTAACAGTGAACGTCCTACTACATTATCAGAGGAAACAGTAAATAGCTCATGCATCAGAACATTTACATATAATTTGGATAAAACCTGGGTTTTTTTCCACATGGATTGCCCTGGCCCCTGCCAATTCCTTGAAAGCTCACAGGAGTCTCAGTGAGGTTTGGTTGCACCTCAGCAGAAGACAAGCCCTTATCCGCCCAGCAGAAAAATATTTCCTCTGGCTGTCTGCCACGTAGAAAACAGATCTTAGCGTTATTTCAGTTCTTTCTTTACGTTTTTCACATGCCGTTTCGCTCCGCATGCTTTTGCCCCCATTGATAAGGGCTAGTTGTGCAGCTGCAGAAGAGCTTGGTTCACACCGTGTCCCAGCAGCATCAGTCCCCACCAGTTTCGCTTTCCACGAAGCCCTACTGAAAGCGTTCCTGCATTGGAGCATCCCACACATTTTAACTGTGCCAAGGAAGCTGACTCCATCACCTAGTCTGGGTAGAACTGGTCATGCAAGCTACCCATTTGTTTATCTCCGTTCAGTGTTTTACCTTTCTTTAAAATACTGGAAGCTTAAATCTAAAAATCCACTACCTTCCTAAGACCTTTTAAGTCAACTTTCAAAGGCAGTCTTTTATTGCTGGGTTGTAAACCCCTTTACAGAAAGAAAGTTTTAAGTCTGAATATTAAAGTGTTTAAAGTTCCTTTTTGGATTGTGAACCTATTATTAAAGCAGGATGAAAACTAGTTTGCAGTCTGCCTTTTACACAGAGCATCCATACTGCCAGAGTCCAAAATGAAGTCACTTTTTTGGATTAGGCACAGACCACAGAAGGCTTAGAAATGCCACTTGTAATTAAAAACATTGCGCCTGGATCCCTCTGCCTTTATCGAGGTTAAATGGCCACTGAAAGCAATACAAGTTGAGTCTGAAGAACAACAGCAAGCTCATGTCCTCTGTTTTCTCATATATTTAACCGTTTGTGGATGCTAGGAAAGCTTTGTACATTTTGTACGTTTCAACAGTAAAATGGATGCAATTTCCTCTGAGTTTGATAGCGACTGTTAGTGCTCTGTGAGGTCAAGCAGAGCCACCTCTGCTTGTCCCCTTCTCCATGCCACGTGAGATTGACTGTCAGCCCTTCAGCACGGACAAATGTTGTGGGCTGTTGTTGCAGCTTGCTTTGTTTTTTCAGCTTTATCTGTTGTATTTCTACTAATGCCTTGTCTACTTTATGGATCAGAGACTTTTATCTAGCCGTCTGGAAGAGCTTAGCACAGTGCGGCGCTGATCCTGCCCGAGCTACCACAATATCAGTACTAATTGCACAGCATTTTAATTCTTTAAAATGTTGTGTAAACTAAATGGGCTGGATTAAGTAAAGGGTGTATGTAGGTACCTGGAAAAGGGCTTGTCTGGGGCTGAAGCACTAAGCAGAATGCTGTGATCTAAAATATCTCCTTCCAGCTGCCGGCAGATGTGGCTTTGTAGGCTTGTTCCTTTGTACTCAACACTTTGTCAGGCACTGCACTGCCCAGTTTGACATCTCCTGCCTTAACTTCCACTGCACTGCAGAAACTATGTGTCTTTCTATCCAGGTTCCCTTCACTGCTCCTGGTAATTAATCTTGGGATATATTACATAGAATCAGAACCTGCCAGAAATACAGCTCTGGACATTTTTTTTTCAACACACCACAGGGACAGAAGAGACTTGGCTGGCTGTAAGATAGACCCATGTCCTCACCTCCTCAGACGCACACGCCACATTCGAGGAAGATTATGCAGAAGAAGTGAATATGACCCTGCAGACTAGTGATAAGGGCATTTACCTTTGAGGAGAGAACCTGTACTTTGAGGACAGGTTCTGCAGCTTGCTATCTTAGACCATCACCCGGCAGGAGGGAAGAACAGCTTGGTGAACATAGTTCAAAACTCAAGGGTTACCCAGATTTGTTGATCGCAATCTCAAGGTGCCTCCCCAGGCAGCAACCTGGCTGCCTTGTGGGCTCAACACCTCCTGGGATTAAAACTGGTCCTAGGACCCCTCCTGGGGATCCAGCTGAAAAGCCACATAGCTTTTCTTTTCTTTTCTTTTCTTTTCTTTTCTTTTCTTTTCTTTTCTTTTCTTTTCTTTTCTTTTCTTTTCTTTTCTTTTCTTTTCTTTTCTTTTCTTTTCTTTTCTTTTCTTTTCTTTTCTTTTCTTTTCTTTTCTTTTCTTTTTCTTTTCTTTTCTTTTTTCCCTTTTCTTTTCTTTTCTTTTCTTTTCTTTTCTTTTCTTTTCTTTTCTTTTCTTTTCTTTTCTTTTCTTTTCTTTTCTTTTCTTTTCCTTTTCTTTTCTTTTCTTTTCTTTTCTTTTCCTTTCCTTTTCTTTCCTTCCTTTTCCTTTTCCTTTTCCTTTTCCTTTTCCTTTTCCTTTTCCTTTTCCTTTTCCTTTTCCTTTTCCTTTTCCTTTTCCTTTTCCTTTTCCTTTTCCTTTTCCTTTTCCTTTTCCTTTCCCTTTTCCTTTCCCTTTTCCTTTCCCTTTCCCTTTCCCTTTCCCTTTCCCTTTCCCTTTCCCTTTCCCTTTCCCTTTCCCTTTCCCTTTCCCTTTCCTTTTTTCCTTGGCACAAATAGTGTCAGTATCAGTGAATTCTTTGCAACCACGTCTTTTTAGAGGGATCCTCATTTCACCATGAACCTTCTGTGCCCGACTTCAGATTCCTTCTGATAAGGACTCCCAAATGTGCTGAATTTGGCATGAAGTTATTCCGTGCACTTAGCAAGACCACAAAGCAGAGGAGAAATGCCAACAGCTCATTAACCCTTGTATCCCCCTCCTTTTAACCATATTCATTATATCATTTACCAGCGCATCTGAAGTACTGCAGCTGACTGTCAGGAAAGACTTGAGGGTCAAGTGTAGCATCCAGGCACCCAGTAGCTCGTGTTATAGGGACAACATATCAGGATGCAGTTGTTCCTGCATCAGACTAACCCAGAATGCTTCTCAGCTGATCAGCAACATTTTTCTTTCCCTTAAACGCATCCATAAATCTGCATGTCATGCTCCTTATCAACTTACCCAGGTGCCACATTTTCAGGTAGTTTACAAAAATTCCAGCTTACAAACAAGAGTAAAGCTAGTAAAGCTGTGAGTAAGAAACTACTAGTGATTTCTGCTTTGGCGCTGGCCATAGGGTTTCACAAATGATCTTGGGTTTCTGTCACCAATGCCGATGTCTTTAGAAATATTACAGCCTACAACAGGGGTGGAAGGGCTATGAATAGTGCTAATATTGTACAATTTAACTCCGGTTTTGCCAATGAATCAGCAGTATTCAGAGCGCCGTAAATCCTTGTAATTCTTGCTCTCTGCCTGCTGACAATGCAGGATGGCGAGCTGAGCATCCGTGCCGCGCTCCAAAGGGGCGATTCCGTGGATGCCGTTGAGCTGGTGCTTTGTTGAAAGACCTCTGGATTTCTGCCACCAGCGCCAGGGTCAAGAAAAATCCCTCGGTGAAGTAAAAATCCAACCTAACGTTATGTGGTGCAGTTACGGACTCTGCGTAGCGTCTGTACGTCTGTCTGTTACACCAGCTAACAGAGCATCACAAAACCAATGCCCTGAAGGTACAGCAAGGCATCCGCTGCTTATTTTTGTTTTGTTTGCATGAAGATAGCATGTATGTCTCAGCCAAAAGTACAGGATTTTTATTACATTTTAACTGAATGTGAAAGCTTCTCTGTTTCCTTTTGGGTGCTGGAATGCAGGGATAGATAAAAGGAAAGCGCTAACAGCAGGAGGACAACTGGGGCCCTCTTGTCTGCAGATAGGTAGGGCAAAAATAATGAAGGAAATCTGTATGTTATTAGCTCCTCAGTTAATAAAAACTGAATATATGTGACACATTTAAAGGTTTAAATATCTCTTAAAATATTTTACTGGCAGAATTTTAAAGCCATTGATATTTCTGCACTGAACCACGGGACTGTGAAGAAGTTGTCTCATGATGTTTTGCGCATAGAAAATGTCAAGAAATGCAAAAAGGGCAGCTTTGGGTGTGGGAAACAATGGAAAAAATCCTGCATGTGCTGATTTTTCTTCATACGTGCACTTACATTTGCAAACACACACATACACTCTTTGTGCAAAGCTGTTTTGTGCTGGAGGAGTAGGATAAGATGGAAGTAAGAGCAGAAAAGATTCTGAATGCAGCAGCTGTAAGAGGGACAATAAAAGGAAAACACTGAAAGTCAAGGACACTGCCAGGTATGAAATTGAGGTAGGAGATGCTACAATAAACGCATGAAAGTGGAAGAAGGATGATCATGTGCTTGGGTGGAGGAGGTGGAAAGGTTGATGAGCTCCGAGGTGCGTGGCCAGCTTCAGTGTTATGTCCTCCACAATGTTCTCCCCAAGAAAGCCACCAAAGGTGACACCAGCATCCAGCACATACGGTCAAAGGGAAGAAGTACCATATTTCTCCTCCCACAACTATTAACGTGCAACCAAATGCCTCTCGATGGGATTCAAGCACTGCGTCTGGCATTGCGACATGACTAAAGTCACACGGCTATGGATGTTTACCATCATCCAGCAGGAACTTCAATGAAACCATGCTTCTCTGCACTATGTTACCAGGAAGGGGTTGAAGAACAACGTGAGACTCACTGATAAATTATGGCCCATGTCCTACTACAAACACTGCCTTAGCGTTTGAAAGGCATGATAGAAAACTGTCCTAAATGATCGCTGACCTTCAAACAGAAAGAGGGAAGAAAGCCAGACCCAACTTGACAACATCTTCTCTGAAGCAAAAAAACCCTATATTTAACTGGATTCTCATGAAAGACCACGTGTGCCACAAGAGGCATTCTCAGTTTCAGAGTGAATATTTTATACAAACACACTAAACAGTATGGGGAAAAATACAGTGATCTCCACAACAGTAATGCTCAGTGAGCTAAAAAAACAGACTGGGCCAGATCTTAGTTATAATTCCCAGTGCAACCTATTCTTGAGCATGAAGTCCCCCGAGAGATACCTTACATAACAGGAAATTGTGGATAATCACAGAAAATACATCAAAGCCATTTCAGATATTTCTAAGACAATGAGTGTACATACCCATTGGGGGTGGGGGGGAAAGGTGCATATTAGCATTTAGGTTTTTATTTTGTATGCATTGAAATATTTCTTCCACAAGCAGGGTTTATGAATTTTCTAGGGTGTGGAGTTCTGGCCAGTCTGCTGTGTGTTATATTCAGGCTGTATGATCTCAACAGGAGAGCACAGAAAGGGAACAGACATCGCAGATCAGAAGCAGTCAGGGAACATTAACTGCATACATGCATAATTATTACTACAGTGACCTGATGGAAATTCTGCAAGGATTTTAAAGTACTACTGTGTACCGGAAACATGAAGCATGAAACCCTTCTCAACCTGTTTTTTGTTTCCATGCACACGCTGACGAATAGAAATGACAAATAATATTATCAACAAATATTAACTCATAACAGCCTCTCATATTTCAGTTGGGATTTTCAAGAGAGAGTAACCGGGTGCTTTGACAATAGTAGATTGCAGTGATACATGAAATCACATCGGATGTTATATCAATGTAGTCCATATAGGAATAATTGCAAAAATAAGAAAATGGAAGAGCAAGGGACTCTTACTGCCATAGCCTTCACAGTCTGTGTGGTGGATCCATCTCTCTGTTTCTATATGTGTGTCTGTGGATTTTCTATGTTATAGAAGTACTATGATAAAGGCGGAAACAGAAAAACTCAGGTTTATCATAGTTTGTTTTGAACAAGGTACACTGGTGTTGAACACTGTGCACTAACTTACAGTGCAAGGTCAGAGCTGGGGGTGCAGATTGTGGAGTTTTAACATATGCCCACGTTAATGGAACAGAATCCACTGATCCATGGTTTTATACCAGCCTGTTTCAGTCTAAGGTCAAACTAGAAAAGTTTTCTGACACAAGCTATAGGTCTGACTCTCTTTTTGCCTTGCTGCTGACTTAGCTGGTTAGCTAAGTAAGTATAATATAACCCATAAAATCCTCCAAAAGAAGAAAAAAAACCCCTACAAATTTAGCTTAAAAACAAAAGTTATGGTAACATAAGTGTCTCTAAGTTTTGCAATAATCCTCCAGTACTTTTGCATCCCAAAAGGCTCCAGATGTGACCAGCCACTGCGAAATGGCAAGTTGTTTATCAGCATTCGACACTGCAAACTGGCACCTGTAATTTCACTCTCGCTTTGCATCAGCAGAATTAAGACATCCAGAGAAACCCTACCAAGACAGGTCTCTGCGTGGTAATGCATGAACATTGACAGCAGAACGCCCTGCGTGCCACCCTCAAGGTGAGGTGCACAGCACCCTGCTCCTCCCCAGCCCAGCCCGTGCGTGCAGCGCCATCCAAGTGTTTCTCTGCTGGGTGCTCAGGCTGGCTGCATCCTGCAAAGACAGGCAATTAATATAAACCAGGGACTGCCAGCACTGTTATTAAACACTTGATTTATTTATTTTATTTTTTATTACCCGCCCCCCGTCTTTCCAGAAACTGCCTTTTTCAGCGGAGGACTGCAGGTTTGCCGCTGCACAGCAAAACTTGTACATTATATATATGCTGACCAGATCCTGCAAACTCCCCTTGCACCAATAATCTCCACTGACACAGCGATCAGGTTGAAGAGATAACAGGGTCCCCAACACTTGCAATCACTGACAGGCTTGGGGTGCAGGGGGGGACATGGGGAGCCTGAACACTTGTGCAGAATTTGAAAACTGCCCAGTTTTGATCATGTTCCTTTCCTGATCTGGTCCATTCACAGCTTAATTTTGTTCTGGGGAGGAAAGCTTCCTCCTGATTACTTCTTGCTGAAAATGAGTGCCACCTTCTTCATTTTTACAGGTGATGAATTCTGCTGTTGATAAAAGCTACAAAATACGCTAATGCTGTACTCAAGGGGCAGATATATTTTCAGAAAGTCACCTCCTTGTTTGTGAGAAGCACCTGCCAATTCATATGCTTAAAAATATCGCTAGAGTTATGTAAGAACTTTAAAAATTCTTCTGCTTCTTGACTCTGCAGCACTTCACCTATTACTAAAAGTAATCAAGCTTCAGTCTGCTTTAAAATAAACTCAAAGCCTAACAGCTCTAATTTAATAGAAGCAAGAAATTCGTAACTTCTCCCTCTTGTGCATAATTATTCAAACCTGTCCATATGACATGCAACCCGATCTGGTAACAACGATGTTGCTGCCATTGTGAATTTGTGTCCCTGGTCAAGCAACCCCCAACCATGGTACTGGTGTTACCGGCCACTCCACCGTTCTACTTTAATTATGTATAATGTGCATGGCACTGTTGACAATTTATTGGCATTTGGATGGCAGTGGCTGAATGAGTTCCAGGCTCAGCATCTCAAACCAGCTGCCCAGGCTCATTCTCATCTCCCATTGCTCTGCTCCTCTGATTATTTTAGGAGAAGACTATGTGGAAGTGACTCTTCTGGAGCAAGTTCTGGAAATATCTTCTTTGGCAGTGGGTGCAATTTTGAGGGCGAGAGGGGAATGATCCCAAATAACGTGGGTCTCTACTAGGAGTTATACATACGTCGGAGCTACAAAGAGCATAAGGGCAGAGTAAATGTGCTGCTTATGGCCTTTCCCAGTCGGTGTTGTAAAATGTATTTAAACACAGTGGGATTTGTGTAATATAAATATTGAAAGTCCTTCATTGACACTGTTTTGTAGACAGTGTGTTAGGGACAATAAAGGTTTTATGGGTGAAATCTACAGAAGATACTGAAAGTGATACATGGATACTTTTTCAGGAACTGATTCAGGCCGCTAAAATTAATGAGAATTTTTCTTCTGTCTTCTGAGAGCGCCAGATCAGGCTTTAAGGCTAAGGTTAAAAAATAAATACTGCTACTGCTACTACTACTAATAATAATAATAATTTAAAAGGCACTTTCTCATTCACCTCCCATTTAGACATTTTTAGGACTAGACCTCTGGTACAGAAGGGCCTGATTTTGTACTACAGGTACTCTAGGAAAGTACCAAGAGCTGGTAAGCATCTCTTGTTTCCGTAGTCTTGCAACTTCAGTGAAGCCAAATACATTTAGACTGATGACTTGATTCTCTCATCGGAAAGATATGTGAGTAAGAATTGTTGTCTGTCTTGTAAAAACACCACTACACTTGTACATGCATGTGTAGAACTGTTAAAGATTTTACAAGATACATGGGAATGTGTGGCTGCTTATCTAAGGAAAGAAGTGAGCTCAACATTAAAGAAAAAACATCCACCCTCTAGCTGAGACCTTGCCTGCCAAGTTTTAGCTGCGTATTTTCTTTTTGAGGCACATACTCCCACATCCTGCACTGAAAGGTGAATACGCTCTTTAATTTAGAATGAAGATTTAGGAGCAAATTCTACTTTAATTTACATCATTAAAATCCTAATGAGGCTGTAAATCAGGACAAGAATATGGTTGAGGTCGATAGGGTTGGATGGATTTAAATGACTGTAGAATTTGTCCATTTTAGCTGGAAATATAAACCAGAATAGCCGAAGTAGAGCACTGAAACAAATGTAAATGCTGATAGAAGAAGATTTCACATTCTTATTAAGATCTGAACAGAGTAAGAACAGTTTGGGGTCTCAATGGTTTGCTTCTTCCTGAAAACAGATGATATTATAGTGAAAAGGTTTACTGTCCTAAGTCACAACGGTGAACAACAAATACGTTAAATTAGCCAAAAATAATTTACAAAGGTCTGAAATTCAGTTCTTTTGCTAAAATATCCTTGATAAGGTAGCGATTAGAACTACATTTGTGTACTCCAGGGTTTACAGCTTTCTGGAAACTATTAACAAAACATAATGTATTTCCTAAAATACGCCAACACAATGACATATTCCATTATTTCCTTTTTGCAAGCAAGCTTCACTATTTCAAATATTACATAATGAGGAATGATCTGGCAAGACATACACATTGTATTCACTGAGAGCTCTGGTCATGCATGGACAGTAAATTTGCTCTTGAATTTGAAATCGAAGTATGTTTAATTATTCCAAAATAAAACCTGAATTTGCTATTTATTCAGGTTTATTCCTTGAGGAAAACAAAACAAAATAAAACAAAGCAAACCCAGCTTGAAGAAGGTAATCCAACCCATATGCCTTGTCCAGACCACTGGTTTCAGTGGAAACCACCAAGCACAGCAGATGGAATCAGCCTCTCAGCTGAGCTGCAGCAAACTTGTCCTTGTATTCCTTAAAAAGACAAGCACTACTTGCCAGGAAATACAAGAAAATAAAACAAGTCACCAAAACAGTAGCTGTTTTTATTGGAAATGATTAAAACAAATAGTAATGCTATAATATATAAACTTTAATATTAACATTCTAGAGCAAAATGATCTCTGATAATGAGTAGAAGCGTAACATCAAGGACCATTTTGTCTTACAAATAATGTTAATATGAGCTGATGCGAGTGTTGAGATTGGCTAATATAATTTTGCTGACACAAGGTATGTAATGAGAATCTATGGAATATGGTGTATAAACCCATTGTCTTGTGAGCAAAGCTCACGTCTCCAAACTGCACAGCAGCGTATCTGTGATTCAATTGTGAAGCTCTTTCCTCACAGGCAGAATTAATTCCATATAACACCAATGTTAATTATGTTTATATCAGAGAGACGTAAAAATGATCATTACTTCTTTTCTGAAAGGTGAAGGGAGAGGTTTAAAAAAAACCCAACAAAATTCTATACAAGATTTCAAAATTGCAAGAGAATTTGTAGAATAAAGATTACATTTAAACAGACTCAAAAATTGAAATTAGAAAATTGAAATTATTATAAATTTTTTCCATTGCCACATATGTAAACCCCAGTTCAAGATTCTCTGTTTTCTTTGAAAACTGTGCAGTATCTGGGTTCTTTTTGCATCTTTTGATCTACCTAACAATACCACAATACATCGCAATGCTTGAAACACAGACTTTAAGACTGGCTTATGCAAAGGGCAGCATC
The DNA here is from genome assembly GCF_036013475.1 of Columba livia. NCBI lineage: Eukaryota > Metazoa > Chordata > Aves > Columbiformes > Columbidae > Columba > Columba livia. Next base: position 77,573,172 of record NC_088642.1, read on the forward strand.
TAAGGGAATGAGAAGGCCTGAGGATTTATACTACGTTGTTGGAAGTGCTTAATATCTAGAATTCTGGGGGGTCATGTGAGTGATCCGCAATGCCCTCTTCATAGTTAGTACTTCGTAACTAAATGTAAAACCCAGTGTTCGTAGACGTACTTCTGGATTTAATGATTACATAATAAAACGTACATTAAAATCAGTAAGGCTTATAATTAGATTTCTTGTGAAAACATTTACATTTGTCAGTCTGAAATACATTATCCACAAAAGTTTTGAAATATTTGCTTAAAATGTGCTGTTTCTATAAACAACCCCAGCAGTAAACCTATTAGCTAAAATATTCACGAAAAGTAAACAAAAGGAGCATGAGCGCAGCCAAATCAAATTCAGCTTTCTGTCTTGGTAAACACTTGTGGAAGCATTTCTAAAAGCGAGATTCCAGCTCCGAGTCCCTCTGCGACAGGCATCGGATCTTTCAAAACTTCTAAATACTGTTCCAAACAGAATTATAAGATATGAAGCTATACATTTGCTCCCAAACGACGGCAGAAGAACTTTGCCACCCTACATCAGGAAGGCTCTTGCCTGTGCAAGCTCAGTTATTGCCCACGTGCCATAGACATGCTGGTCCAGTCTTGCAGGACATATACTTTAGCTACTTTTTTTTTGAAAGACCACCTGCTAATTCAGCACATGGAATAGATCTACAAGCTCATGAATATTTATTCAACCTAATTTTTCAACAAACAACCACAGCCTTACATAAAGCACAGCGCTGTACACTTTTTTGGCCCTATTGTGAAAATAGAACTATTAAGTTTCTCCTAGGTTTGCCTATGATTTTCATATGTTTATGACATCTGGAGGCACAAAAACATTAATCGATTGTTTTTCAGAACAACTATGAAAAATAACAAGGTTGCAAACCGAGATAAAGAGAAATAAAAAATCCCATTAAGAGCTTAAGCTGTACCTAGCTGGCTCACTAGTTTCTGACTCCCAGCTGCGCATTTTCAACCCTAACCCCTTTTTGGCTGCTTTCTATCTTGGAGATGTCCACACAAGAGAGAGATGCATAATTCTTCCCTGTTAAGGTTATCTAAGCTGATCTGTTTCTGGGCACGAACTTCTCTTACACCTGGAAACACATATATCTTGTCAACCCAGGCAATTTGGCCACCACTGCCCTGTCGAGACCTGCAGTCTAAATATCCCTTCACTTAACCTCACTTATGTATTTGATATATTAGAAATTGAAGAACTGGCTAAACCTGTGGTCAAAGAGTCTCGGGAAAGCGTTCTCAATCACTGATCTGCCAATTTCTGAAAGTACATGGAAGACACTAAGGAGACGGTAGTCATGCAGGCTGGGATTTGACACACAACGAAGTTCTCATGAGCAGTGCCACTTGATGCTGAAATATCACAATATCCAAGGACTTTGATGCCTGAGGGATGACACCTCTAATAGCAGATTGCCTCCTAGTGCCACGCGAAGGTAATGACTGAGAAGGCAAAACACCATATCACCAATAACAATGCAGGTATTTACTCGGGAGTCCCACATTTAATTAGTAATTAAATTTCTTGTTATGCAATTTGTTGCCTGCTTTTATGAGTGGATCACCATTTTCAAATAAAGAGTGAAAATGATCCTAAACCCACCTAAAGAAATACCAAAAAGACCATTTCGCCCACTCCCAAAAAAGTTTGTTTCTGGTTTTTATCATGAGTTAGAGATATCCCTTTTTTAAAAGAAGTTCATACCAGGGACATTCTGCATTTTTTTCTACTTCAAAGTTCAATTTAGCTCAATCGACCATTTATCTTTTGGTGTAATAAACCGTTACTCTGTCTTTACATATATAATATATACAACAACAACAACAAGAAAATATTTGTCGTAGGTCCTTTTTCTTTTTAGGAAACACGACTCCTCCATCTTCTTTCCAGAAATAATATACATAATCTATACTTCTCCATGCTTGCTTGGCAGAAGTAAAACAATTTTTTTATCTCCCACCCTTCAGATCTTTCAGTAGGAACAGTCAAGTGAATTTCACACCTCACACAATTGCAAAGGAATTACAGGCACATTGAGAACACTTGACTCAGTTTGCTTCCAGGATAATGTATTTTTGGTAAGAAGTAAAATTTACAGTATATAAAACATCTCTTTGCAAATGAAATATAGTGGCATAAGGGAATGTTATATATATATATATATATATATATATATACCACTTTAAACATACATTCAAGAAAACAGAAGAGAATGCCCAATGTAGTATCTAGCAGCCTCAGACAAAGGAGACAGAATGTACGTGGCTGGATGTGTTGTGCAGGGATCAAATGTGAATAAATGCACAGATCAAAGGGGGCACAATGCAAGTCATCATCCACCCAACACTCACCTCAATTTACACAAAGATCCCCATGATATGGTGCAGACGTATCTGCACCACTCCACTTGCCAGCTGTAAAGAGAGAAGCACCAGAAGTTAAAAACATCAAAGTATGCCTCTTTCTTTTATTTTTTTGGTGCCCCAGATTGCACAGCCTGCTGTAGAAAACGCAAAAACCTCGCAATGGAGCCTGTTCTGCCCATGGAGAAGGAGCGTCCAAGTCTCCTGTGCAGAAGAGGAGGAAGGAGCCCCAAGGGAAGAAAAAAAAAGGCAGGAATGTTATATATTAAAAATCTAACTGAACTAACTCACAGATACTGTCCTGTATCAAAACTAGTGTGGTCAGCAGGACAAGGGCAGTGATCCTTCCCCTGTACTCTGCATTGGGGAGGCCACACCTGGAGTACTGTGTTCAGTTCTTGGCCCCTCAGCTCAGGAAAGACATTGAAGTGCTGGAGCGGGTCCAGAGAAGAGCAACACGACTGGTGAAGGGACTTGAACACAAGACCTATGGGGAGAGGCTGAGGGAGCTGGGGTTGTTTAGTCTGGAGAAGAGGAGGCTTAGAGCTGAGCTCAGCACTCTCTGGAACTACCTGAAGGGAAGTTATAGCCAGGTGGGGATTGGTCTCTTCTCCCAGGCAGTCAGCAATAGGACAAGGGGGCATGGGCTTAAACTCTACCAGGGGAAATTTAGGCTGGATATTAGAAAGCAATTCTTTACAGAGAGAGTGGTCAGGCATTGGAATGGCTGCCCAGGGAGGTGGTGGACTCGCCATCCCTGGAGGTTTTTAAACTGAGATTGGACATGGCACTTAGTGCCATGATCTAGTAAATGGACTAGAGTTGGACCAAGGGTTGGACTCGATGATCTCTGAGGTCTTTTCCAACCCAGTCAATTCTGTGATTCTGTGATTTACAGAGCTTGCCTCATTCTAGCTGCTCCAAATATCAAAATTCGTCTAAGATCTCTTAGAAATGGTGCAATACAACTTCTTGCACAAACAGCAGTGAAAAACTCATAGGATGAATGTCACAAATGAAGTAGAACTTTTTACTGCTAGTGAAACTTCACTCTGGTCAGATCCTTAGTAGATTAAACCCCTTTGTCTCAGAAGCCTGATACAATGAAAAAAAGCAATGGGAACCCTAAGTATCCATGGGAATTAACATTTATCTTTGGAAGGTCAACATCTATCACAGTTTCAGTTTACAGCTTTACATGGAGAGAGAGTTCCTAAGGTTCCTCTAAAGAGTTCCTCTTTTAACACGCTGTAATAAAACTGTCTAGAAGAAAAAGTTGGACTTGCTCCCACAGGATTAATGATTTCCCAAACAAGTGCAACATGGCATTTCAATATGTTTATATTGGGACTTCACCAGTTTTTGTTATATATTTGAAATACAATAGTATTCCACTCTATTTCATGGCAGAGTTCTTTTAAAAATGTATAACAGTACAACATTCTGAAATATTACATACTTCATTTGAATGAGAAAAAGTTTATTATTTGCTTGTGTTACAGAAATAGTATTTCACTGTCATTATCAAAATTACACTATTTAAATACTGCACAATTTTAATATCAAATTATCATTTCACAGAAAAATTCCATGTGGTCAATTGCAGCGCATTAAAATCCTGATCAGCATTTTCATATTACATTACAAACATTTTTGTGCACTGTTTCTTCACTGTAGCTTTACTGTTTCGCCAGATACAACCTCACAGTTGAGATTTACAAAGCTGGTCTTGATTGGACAGAATATATAGGAGAAATGGATATCAGGATCTGTTACGCTAGATATACATGTTAATAATCTGTGTTCTATTGTGCTTATCTCTGTAGGGGTTTTTTGGCTAATTTTCCAGGTCCAGAATATTAAAAGACTTTTTAGTATACATGGATTAGGTTATTATGTTAGGGACAGAGCAGCTAAATGTGTGAAACTGAAGAAATGCAGTAAAAAGCTGTTGTCTGCAGAGTTGTAGATGTTTTCCAGCAGACACGTTAAGGCTCAATGCAGCCAAAAGCACTGGGCCTGGGGAAGTGGATTGTTCTGTTTGCTTAAATTCATGGGTGGCTCTTATTGCTCTAGGTCAGTTATTAATGAGGAAAAGAAGGTTAATGGAAATAGGAGATGCAGACAGTCCAACATTTATCTTGCTGCGAAGCTCATGCAATATCAGATAAAAACAGTACTCGTATCATGCTGATTACAAAAGCAGATGCTTTTCAAACATGTCTGAATGTAACCTGACTTTTTTTGTTTTTGTATATGACACGGAAGAGTGTAGCTACAATAAGTAATAAATACACACACAATGCATTAAGGTGACTGTCTAATTTCCCTAGTCTTAATTAAACATTAGAGATGGCTCAACATTGAAGCTGATGCTCTTTCTGAACAAGCTGAAAATGCCCTTCTCATACAAGACACTCAAGCCAGAGGGATGAATTTCATCCCATTCTCCTTCTTAGCTGTTCTGTAAACAAGCCAAGAATGTGTCTGGGCTCTGATGACAAGCATTTCTCCTTACCTGCTGATTTTTTGTCTAATTTGTTTTATTGGAAAAGCTGCACCACCAGTACATGGTCAAAGAAGGATCATGTGAGGCACCAGGAGTGGAAAAGATGTAGTATAATAGGAAAAACACCACAGGACTCACTTCTTTCAAACAGGCAACTAAGGGTATGTCCCCCTTAGTGCAATGAAGATCTACAGAGAGGTGCTTGTGGACCTATCTCCACGTTGTATTTTTGCAGGTTTCACTTAAGACTAACTTGAGTCTGGTCCCGTGGACTGAATGTCATGTTGGAACAAATTGGATGGGCTCTCAGGGTGCTTTTTTTTTTTTGATTTATTTAGCTTTATCTGAAAGGAATCTAATTTGCACGCTTCGCAATGCAAACAAAAGAATGGTAAGTTAGGATAATTGGGAGATCCACTTGAAAAGCAAACTGGTCTGAACTAGAAGTGATAATGCAGATGGACTCTTCAGATAATTCTTTAGCATACCTTGCTGCATATTAAGTTATCTGTGCCTCCTTGTATCTGAAAAGGCGAGATAGAGTGAAATAAAGAAACATACTTCTTCAGTCAGTGAGAAAATGCCTCTTCAATATGCTGAATTTCAGAGCAGTGATCCTGAAGAATTCCATAGCTGCACAAACATTAGAGTGACGTGATTTATCTTATTAAATAAATAGGTGTGAACAGTCACCTGAGAGCTGGACCTCCATTTGCTGTAAACCAGCATAACACTGGAGGGGCTAGGGCAAATAAGGACAACAACGATGAACACAGGGCATGCAATAATGTTCAGCATTTTTAATCTTAATGTATATGATGTCTGGGAAGTTACTGAAAGATAACCATAACTAATACCAAAGGGAATACCCATGTAAATCTACAATGACTAATTACTGGGATATGATAAAAACTTGGAGAAATCTAGCATGCAGAGAAAAAGTGATTTGCCATAGCTGTCTGGTACATTTGATATCCCTAATTGGCAAAATCATGTCCTCACTGGGGAATCCCATGTATCTACGTCGAAGGAATTCATACGATTTCTTCAGAACAGGGTGGGGAAGCACACAGTATCTGGGATGGGAATGTATTTTGGAGTATTCATTAATCTCCATACACCCTTTCTTTCAGTCGATATTATTTTATTATCAATATTATCATTACTGTTACCACACTACCACAAATTCCCATTATTCAGTGCCCATTGCTGTGCAAACAAAGACAAAGAGAGCATTCCTAGAACTTTAAAAAACAAGAAAAGATACAACTACCTGTGAAACGTGAGCAGGGGATTTTGGCATTGCTCTTTGCTGAAGTGTGACAGTGTTTTAGCCCATCAGCCGCAGGTACCATCTTACCCAGGTTGCCTTGGTAGTGTCCTCTCTCTTGGTACACAATTGACCAGTGACCAGATGGAGGGGAAGGAACTCTGTGTACATCACAGACTGAGAGGATAAAACAATGAGATTCCACTACCAGAGTTTAACCTTTTAAGCTAACAGAATTGTAAGCGTGAAAAAATTAATTTGCATCGAGACCATGGGAGATACGTGATGTCTTAATTCTAAATAAAATCCAAGCTTTTAATAAAATTCTATAGGAAATTACCATTTTTAGTATGTATAAGATGTATTTAACTTCTGGTAATTTAGGACATGTTCCAATCCAACCATCCAGAAAGGCCAAATTATACATAATAAATGATTGTTGTGAAAAAGGTATCACGTTATCTGTCTTGTCCACAGCAAATTATAAAGCTATTCTAAACCACAAATGTTGAGTTCTTAATCAAAGAAACTACTTACAATAATTTTACAACAGATTTTTATATAGCTGTGAGGATGTACGTCTGATGGAAAGATGATAAAATGTTTTTATAAGATCAAATGTTATTTAAAAATTCATATTGCCGTATGTCTTGAAATTGTACTGGCAAATCTCTTCATTTTTCTCTCCTCTTCAGTATAGCCATAGGCTCAGCACTGCAGTCTTTACAAGCTAAAATACCATGCGTGGTTTGCCTATATGATGACATAACGGGGGGGCATTACAGCAGCCTCCGAACAGTAAAGATGACAGTGAGATGCTGCTTCCTTAATCGAAGTCAGTAGGAGTTTTGCCTGCATAAGGAGGTTAGGATTGGGTTCTTGAAAAAAAAAAAAAAAAAGAAGATAATGAGACATAACTAGGAATAATGGGGTGATATGGAGACATGGAAAATGTGGGTTGAATATCATTAAAATCTTCCTGACAGTGAGCTCTATTATACCGGGGAATAATCTCATTGACTTCAATGGGAGAACTGCCAGAGTAAGATCTGAGCCAAGGCTGGAGAAGCCTCGGTCCTGATCCAAACCCCACCGACATCAGTGGGATATTTCCATAGGCTTCACTGAGGTTTGGACCAGGCCCAGGGTGAAGACTTCAGGTGTATTTGCCTGAACCTGCACAATTCCCAATGCTTTTGTTAGCAATTGTTGTGAATAGTTGTTAGATGCATCTAAATGCAGGCAACAGATGACATTACTGGTTCATTTAAGCATAGCTAAAACTGATCAGTTTAAGAGGCATCTTCCAAGTGGTGCAAATGTAAAGAAGCTGTTAAAATTACCTGATTGCTATTGTGCAGTCAGGTAATTTAAACAACAGAGGCCACTACGAAGAACACAGGTATGTAATAAAGCTATACTGTGTTGCCTACTGGAGCTTATGTGCTTATAACACAGCAGGGTAGGGAGGCTAGGCGTTATCTGAATTAGAAATCTCTGGTTATTGTTTTCATGCCTATGAATGCAATGGGCAAAAAAGCAGGGAAACTAAGAGCAAGGAAGCACCAGGCACAGTATCAGATACTTGCAGAGCGGTGCAAAGGAAAAGCGAAGAAACAATCTTGTGTACGCTCTTGGTAAATAAACTGGATCCTGTCACCATTGCCAGCTCCTGCATCTGCTTCTCTCCTCGCAGACAAAACTTGCAGGATTATAAACTTTAGCAGCTACCTGATTCCAGAAAGGCAATAGACTAAATTTTTGTGGCTTATGCCTTTGCACATATAATTTAAGTCACATGTTGTTTTGTAGACACCAGGGATTAAATGCATTTTAATACTGGCTCCCACTGAACCGCAGTAAATTGCCACAACTACCGAATACTGAAAATTAAATTTCTTAGCAGCAAAACATGCTTTTGTCCTTTAGTGAATTCTCTGCACCTGAGTAATTTTTCGGTACCTCCTATGGCACTGCAGCCTATCCATACGTTTCTCTGCAACAGGCTGGACGTTACTTACAAGAAAGGTTTGTGTTTTTCAGTAAAGTTTCTATTACCTCATTGTTTGAGTCATTGGTGGGAGAGGGGAAGGGAAGCAAAAAGGAAGGCCTAAAGCTCATCAATTTTTTATTCATTAATACATGTACCACAGGCAGTAAGAAGGAGCTGTAGAGATCTGTGGCACTCATATGAGACTAATATAACTACATTAAACAAAACTGCTGCATTTGTTCAGGTAAAATTATTAAAACCTCAGAACCTATGGTATGGGGAAAAATTAGTATACAATTTCTTAAATTTTAACTTGCAGCACTCATTGGGTTGCCACAGATTTGGAGAGGGTCTGCAGTAATTCCAGTATGTTGATGTAGTTCCTACAGTGCTTTATGATTATACTAGTTTAACCCAAAGTAAAATAACTGAAAAACTAGAGGCAGCTGAAGACATGTTGATTTGACTGGCCCCACCTCTGTCATAATAAATTAAAGTTGTTCAGTCAGACGAGTCGTAGGAAATCTCTCAAATATCTTCTAGTCAATGCCACCGCCTCAGTTCAGATTCAGTTCCAGACACATCGTTCTGTATATGTGGTCCATCTAACTTTGTCCTAGAAAACTCCCGTGATGGAAATACTGCTATATAGTATTGCACTAGAAAAGACCCCAACATGGAAGCCCATTTGATATGTGTTTCTCCTTTAATAATGAATCTCTGTTACCTAGTCTCCCAAAATACATTTTTGGTAAGCTCTTCACAAGTTTCATGGAGCCACGTTTCTCTACCTTGCATATGAGAATTAGATGGCACGGTGACAAAAACCCTCTGAAGTCAAAGATGTGTGACACCTATAGCTTCTTCCTATTCTTGGTGCCAGTTACTTTGTCATGGAAGAAAATTAGATGGGTTTGACATTATTTGCTCTTGACAAATTCTTGTTGGCTGCTACTTACCTCTTTGTTGCCTTTTAGAAGCCCATTAATAGTTTAATTAATCGGTCCATGATTGAAGTTAAGGTGACTGATGTTTTGCGAGTTTCTCTTGTTTGCCTCTTTTCAGCAATCTAGAACCTCAACCAACCTTCATGCTCTTTCAGAAACAACTAGTAGTAATGCCGTGACAACCATGGCTAGATCTCTAAATAATACCCAGGCTAAAATTCACCAGATGCAACCTATTTTAATACATCTCATGTTGTTCAGGTTTCCAATGTATTTTCCCTCCCAACTGTAGTCTCACTTCTTACCCCTTTTTCTTTGCTGTTGAATACTTTTGTTCTCTGATCACAGGTTTTGTTGCTGTTAAGATACAAAGATATGGCCTTTTTTAATATCAGTATCTTTTTCTTCCTTTGAGAAATAAACTTTCTCCCTTGATTTTCTTCTTCCTACTACAACGCCTTTAGAATAAACCTCCTGCTATGCTTTATATTTCTCATTAGTTGTATTTCATTTTTTGTCTCAGGCCTTTTAACTTATCCCCATGTTTTTAACTTTCTTTTTTTTTTAAATCTGACCTAGTTTCCAACTTCCTATACTCTCTTCTTGTGTTTTACATGATTGAAACACTCCTGATTAGCTACATTAATTTCTTAACGTGCTTCTGCATTGGAAGAGTTTATGCTTCTGCATTTAATACAACTTTTTAAAGGAACTGTCAATTCTGTTGGATATCTCAGACTTGTTTCACAGAAAATCTTTCAAATTCTCTGTATTTATTGAATAATGACTTCTTGATGCCTCTACTCGTTTTGTCTTCCCAGGTTAAGGTATGGGAACTCTAACATATCATCGTCAGTCTAACCCAAGCTGCTTTACACCTTCACATTCTCAAACAGACCCCAATGGCTGGCTTGAATAAAATATAGAAGAGGGGGTTTTGTTTGTTTGTTTGGGTTTCTTTGATGTTTGTTTTTGTGTGTGTTTGTTTGTTTCTTACACCACCCCCCTCCCCCCCATTCTATACAATTGTTTTCAACACGTTTCTACAACTTTTGTCTCCTATTTTTCTGTTTTCCTACCTAATATCCAAAGCAGTTAAATTTCCGCATTTCACCAAGTCCAGTGTTTTCACACAATTCTATCAGTTTACAAAAGCATCATTCACTTAATCTTCCTGGTTCAGTGGTGTACAAAAGCCTATGCTGTGACAGTGCCCTCATTTTTTCTCTTTACTTCCACCCGCAAACTTACAACCCATCTTCTTTCCCATCCTGGACCTGAGAACAATTCTTGTATAATCTTGATATGCAACAAAACACTCTTTTGCCCTCCCTACCCTTCCAGAGCAAGTTATACCCTTCCATATTAATATTCTAGTCATGTAAATTACAAGAACAAGTGCCTGCTATGCCAATTAACTTGCAGTTTTGATCATGCACTGAGACTTTCAGGTCTTCCTGTTAATCCCCTTACTTTTTGCTATGTGGAATTGTAAGATATTGAGTAGATGCCTTCATCCTCCCCCTTGTCCCTCCTATAACCCTATTATGAGTAACTCTAGCTATTCTACTTGTAGGCCTTTGAGCTGAACTTATTTTCTGATAAACACATGGATTCCTGTAACAAATTCTCATCACTTCTAATTTCATGTCCTCATAACTAGGGTTGCAAGCCTATGACAAGCCAATTAACAAAGACAAATCAGAACAATTCATTTTAAAGACACTTCCTCCTCTGCAGCTAACTCGCAGGTGGCTGGAAGCAAGAAAGGAAAGGGCTGGCTAAAGCCAGAGATCAAGTAAACATGGCAGGCTTAAAAAAGGAGCCTTCATGGAGAGGAAGTTACTTTTTCAAGGGAACCCGACTGAGATACGGAGGAACGTTTGGGTTGCAATCAGGAAGGACAGAGGTCTAGATAAGATAAACAGGTATGTAAACTACTTTTTGGAGGCCTTTCTTCCCCAAATGCTTTATTCCACTGCTAAGTAAGCAGTTCTTACCGAACTTCTGCATCTTACTGTGGCAAAGGGGAAAAATTTAAGCGCATGTTTCGCTGAGGTACAAGCGCATTGGAAACGACTGAAAGAAGGATGAACGGAATTTCCTCCAGGGATGGGCCGAAGCATTAATACTGACATTTGGGGGTTGCACCCACTGGTTACTGTCCTGGCCTCCTGGCTTTGGGCAGCTCGTGCCACACATCAGCACCCGGCGTAGAGACAGATTTAAAGCCATTCTGCACATACCCCACAGCTCCTTCGCACACAGAAGCCATCCAGCTTTTTCAAGACTAGCAGCACAGCAGTGAGCTCATCTATATAGGCTTTATCAAGGATGGGGACTTAAGCTTAGGCTTAAGGTCCAGACTAATATAGACCTAGACTCTACCTAGGACATAATACAAATGTAGACTGAAACCAGTAAAAAGACAGAAACGCACTGAACTGCAGCACAGTTGAGAGCTGGGGAGCTCACGGATAACTAATTTAGACCTCTGAAGGCAGCTCACATCATCAACCCAAAATGGCACGTCAGTGGCAGCATTCTGACCTGTCCACACTATGATCAGGTGTGTGAAAAATCATCAATTCTGACATTACTTATTCTCTGCTTTTTTGAAGATGGGTGATGCTTTTTCCCTTTCATTTTTCTGATATTTGGAAAGGGAGATAATCACAAAGACTCCTCTAAAATAATGTAATTTTATCAGAAGTCACCAAGAACTCTACAGGAAAATATACATAAAATAGCAGGCTGAACTAGAGGCTAAATTGAAAGGTGGTTTTTGAAATGCTTGTTAAAATAAGGCCCAGTTTAGAGGAAATAATGAAAAATGTGAAAATTTGTGCTATTTAATAATATTAGAATTCCCTGGGTTACTGAAGCTCCACAGATGCTTGGAGAAGTTATTAGGAAAAATTTGGGGGAGATTTAGGAGAGCCTTTCAGCATCTTGTGAAAGCACATTTTCTACCAGATGTTTATAAAGAAAAAAAAAAGAAAAAGCGTATTTTGTTTCCATTGAATCATCAGCTGCATGAGAAACTTTGTCTTCTAAAAGCCCCCTAAGCACTTTCTCTGGATCAAATGTTAAGAGGAACTTTCATTTATGTATTTATTTGTTTTTCTCTAGAAGACAGGGGCTGGCTTTGGGAGCTTCTCAGGAAATTTTCTAGCAGTCTGCGAAACAGGTTCCTATTTTCTGGGATTTTTCCAGAACATTACTAGCTAGGGTATGGTGGTGTTTTTCTGATTAGCAGAAGATACTGTTTATAATGCTGAACCCTCCCTGTCACAAAATCATGCGAAAAATATCAAAATAATATATTTTAATGCCACTGATTATTGCCATCACTTAGTAAAGCAAAAGCAAGTCATATTCATGTGGAAGAATTTGCTTTCTCTCTACTCAAGCTTTATTGAAGCACGATTTTCAAACTCTGTGATGATCACATGCATAATTGCTGCTTTTGCTGTTTTCTCAATGCTTCTAGTTTGTGTTATGTTTCTAATGAAAACCAATACACAGCAGTTGCCGTGAACAAGTCAACATTTACCAACGAATGGCCATACAATGGCATCTGGAATACTACAGCTATCACCGACCAAATGTCCTGAAAAAAAAACACTCGGGTGACTTGGATGTGACCTGAAAACTGGAGGGTCTTGTCTCCTGAGGACCTTACATGGACCTGCACGGGCAGAGGGGCTGAATCTGGCACAAGCAGCTCTCCCACCCCTCCAGATGCTTCTTCCCAGCCAAACAAACAGCTGTGCCAGCACAACGGTACGGGAATAAGGGCTGGGAATGAGGAGGGCTGTTTAAAACGCTGAAGAAATACGTGGGGTGGTGTTGTACAGCGATGAAGTTCCTTGGATGGCTTTAAAACCATCTTGATTCAATTCACTCAGCGCAATTACTCTGCCACTTTGGCCTGTCTCTTCTTGGGGATGGCATCGGGAGAAGGGGAGGATAAAACACCCCACGGCCAGATGTGACTTCTTCGCCATATCAGGCCATGGTGATGGTTAATTAGTGTCCGAGTACACTGATGAAACTTCAACCACTGTATGAATCTACAGAACCAAGGCCAGTAGGAGACAAACCTCCTACAGACACTAGACCTTTGTTGACTGAGAGTTGCTGAGAATATACTAGAGCATGGAGCACGCAACAGCAGAAGGTGTGTAGACCTGTCAGCCTTCATAATCACAGCAAAAATCGCAGTAATGACTAACCGGATTTGATAAGCAACAACCTTGTGCCCTGTAACAGTGATCTTCACAGGCTGCGTTTCTAACAGTGCTAAAAAAATGGGCTCCCCAGTTCAAGAAGGACAAGGAATTACTGGAGGGAGTCCAGTGTCAGGCTACAAGGATGATCAGGGGCCTAGAGCATCTTTCTTAGGAGGAGAGACTGAGAGCGCTGGGTCTGTTCAGCCTGGAGAAGAGAAGCTGAGAGGGGATCTCATCAATGTTTACAAATATCTCAAGGGTGAGTGTCAAGATGATGGACCAGATTCCTTTCAGTGGTGCCCAATGATAGGATGAGGGGCAATGGACACAGACTAAAGCACAGGAGCTTCCACCTGAATATGAGGAGAATCTTCTTTACTTTGAGGTGCCAGAGCCCTGGAACAGGCTGCCCAGGGAGGTTGTGGAGTCTCCTTCTCTGGAGGCATTCAAAGCCCCCTGGACACGTTCCTGTGTGATCGGCTCTGGTGAACCTGCTTTAGCAGGTGGGTTGGACTGGATGAGCTCCAGAGGTCCCTTCCAACCCCAACCACTCTGTGATTCTGTGATCCTTTGAAATGTGCATTTCTGTTCTCTGCATTGGGGTAACTATGAGTAGCATGGTCAGATATACAGAAAAACACCCAGTTAGGATGAGTTGTTTTCACTTCTGCATTGTTAATTTCCATTTGGTGTAAACATGGGTACACATTAGAAAGACACTCTTGGCTGCTCCATAACAAGGCAGTTGTACATCTGCCCAACATAAGGGTGCAGCCACAAGACAAGCCATGGTGGGCAGGACTGGCCAGACTGGTGGATGGCCAAAAAAATGTGGGGTGGGGGAGGCAGTAGACTGTACCGGAGCAGAAACACACCTGGCCTTCAGCCAACTGTGTTGACAGTCCCACCAACTACAGGCCACAGACCAGGATAGCTGACAGTAGAGCTGCGCTGTCGCTCCACGCACAGGACAGGCAGCTGGGTACAGCGCTGTCTCAGGCTACCATGTCTATGCTTGCCCAGTTCAATGAGTGGATGTCCCTGGCTATTTGCTCCGTCCTGCAGCAGGAGGAATGAAAAAGTTGTTCATGGTGTCTCCCAGCAGCTGTAAGTGAAGTGTGGTAGCTGGAAACTTCAGTAGGATGGGAAAATCTCATCCTGACCCTGATCACAGATGCAAGTCAAACTGTGAATTTGAAGTGTGCAACCCACTACATGAGAATAGCTTGTGTTCATGTTTCTACTCAGGTATGAAATTGATGCAATTCAAGATAGTCTTAACACTCATTTTATGCAGGGACACAGTCAGCTCCACCACAGGAACTGACTGTTGCAAATTCACACCCTAACTTACCCTCCGGTGACTTGTCCGTGTGTTCATAACCCAAGGCAATCTGGCTCAAGACAGTGTCACAGTGAGACCCTTATTGTCCCAAAACGGAGATGAATGACTTCCTAGCCACCAAAACAAGAGCCAAGTTTGTAAAATTAGATTCTGCTACAGGCATATATAGGAATAAATGTTTTAGTGGATGTAAAGCTGGGTCATAGTAGAGTCTCAGCTTGAGAAACTCAAGTCACATGCACCAACAAATCTAATTGAAAGAGTATGCCTCCACAGCAGGTATTTTCTAGCAGATGAAAGTGACCACACAGTTTGAAACAATTCATTAATTTGCAATTTCTTCTTAGTTCAAAACAAACATAGGTGTATCATTTACGGATTAGATCTCCTGTTCTCTTTGGTTCTTTAATCTGTTTCAATAGTCACTAGAATCAGATGTTTCAAATAAAAGTTCAAGTAACCGTCAGTAAAGATGTGTCGTAATCTGCATAGTATCTGTCTTTATCTCACTTGTTTATTCTCAGATTGAGTGAAGATGCGGAAACTGAGGTTTTATATCTCTTTCTGTACATGTTTGTTTTAGTTTATCTATTATGGTTTTGAGTGTTCTTGCTTCTCATAATAAACATTGCTTTCTTTTGTAGCCTGGAAACTACTTGACCTCAGTTATCTATTGTGGCAATGCGTTCCCTCATCTAAAATCATGTGGTTTGACAAAATGTTTTCTTTCATTGGTAGCAAATTTGTAAAATTTCCTTTTCAGCGACTGTTCCACTGTCCTTATGTATCAAGCAATGGGAACAGAAGCTCTCAATCTTTTTTTCTGCAACAGACCATGAAGTCAGCATTGGCATAGCAAGTAAGGACAGAGCAATCCTTATGCAGATATAACTATCCAAAATGCTGCCCGGCTACTGCCGGTAGGTCATAAATCTTTTGGAAACAGTATCTTAAAATGATTGATTTTCAGTTATGACTAAATCTTAGAGGCTCAGGAAAAACACTGAAGTACTGAAGACTCAAAAGGGGTCCTGTGCTCCCCCGTGACTTTTCAGTTGTGCTGTTCTAGTTTCTAACGGTGTAACATGAAGAACCGTTTGGCTTCGGGTCTTAGGACAGCCTACATGCATCTCCTCATACATACACCCTCCTTAATCTGTACATGGAGGTGCCTGCTCACAGACTGATCTGTAGTCTCCTGTAGGACCGCTGCCTTGTCTCAGCATTAGCAAAGACATGGCAAAGACCTCCTCCAAATCTAAGACTGAAACAGTACATGCCATAGCTTGTCTCTACCCAGCCTGAGACTGAAAATGCTCTTTCTTTCCAACTCCCAATTCCCAAATTCAGGCTTTTGATGTGCTAGATCATTGTGCTGTAGCATTAAGCCTTATGAGTGAATGGTTTCTTCTCATGACCTTCAGGATCTTTGGAGATCTTCTTGGAGAGCTTCTTGGAGGCTCTGGATCAAACTCTTATCTGACTGAACTCCAGATATTGTTCCAAGTTCCTTGTTATTTGCACATGAGAAAAACTTGGACATAGAGCAGATAAATGCTTGGAAGCTACTTGCGTGGAAAAAAGATGGCTGAAAAAGCCAGGGAGACAATTCTCATGAACTGCAAATTGAGTGCTTGGAGTAAGCCTCTAAATTGCAAGAACAAACAAGTTAATTCTTCTGAGGTTGTAGAAAAGCTTGAAAAAAAGAAACGCAATTCAGTTTTGTATAAGTTGCAGTGCCAAGGATTTGGCTCAGGAAAGTCCTTGGTTAGTGCAAACGAAGTATTTATAGGTGCTTCATCAGAACTGCAGAATTAAATACGAAGACTGAGTTAGGGTAATGGGTGAATGTGAGTTAGAGCAATGGGTGAGTCTGAGATAGAAAGGCTGAACCAGGGTAATGGGCGCCCATCTGTGTGATGAGTGATGGTTAAAGGTAAATAGCTCTGGCCAACACATGCGAAACCCCACTGAACTCAATGGGAAATCTGAACTGATACTTCAGCATCTGGATTTCATGTCACTCATTCTTTGGAAAGAGAAGAGTTAATGTTGGTATATGTGTGTGTGTGTCTAGTCAAAGAGCTGTCTTTTTTTCGATAGCAAAAAATCAGGCATTAATAAGCAGCAAGTAGTGTAGTTGGGCAAAGAGCTGTGTGGAGAATATAGCTGAAAGAGCAAAGTGGACCAGTCGAGAAAAAGCAGCAGACAGAGTGGAGTTCACAGAATGATATAAAGCAATAGGCTGGAATAGTGAACCATCCTGGACAGGGAATTAAGGAAGAAATGAAATAGGCAAGCATGCCAGGAGGCAGCAGGGCTTACTGGACAGCTCTGGTTTTAATGAGTCTCTCACAAGCCATGTTTGCAAGATGTCAATAGTACTCATGCTGCATTTATTTTATTTATGAATAGACATCTCTGTGGCAATGGTGAATGCATAAATATTCCAAAGACACATACCAGTCGATACAACACCTTCACATGATGGAGCTGTGTCACAACACGGCAGAACGTGTCATGACATTACGTGGCAGCTGGCGCGGTGTTGAAGCATCAGGACACTGCAGTTAACAGCAACCGCAACTCTGCAGATAGTGGGGCTGATCTGACGTGCATTAAATGTGAGCAGCCTTGTCTCTAAAAACAAGACCGACGCCAACGTTACTGCTCCCCAACATGAAATTCTGACCATTTTCCCTAAAAACAGGTGCTCAGAGGTTGGCGCTGCCGGAGCCTGGTCCTCAAAAGGTGCTGAGCAGCTGGATCAGTGGGAACTGTTAAGCTTTTAAATTCAAAATGGGCCTCTGAGCACGTACCCAGAAAATTAGTTTTGGAACGCAAACCGCTGTGCTCTCCCTGGGTGCCGCGCAGCAGCTCAGCCCTGCCGGACCCGGACCCGCCGCAGCCCGCCTGCGGGAGACCTGCGCTGGGACCGGCCCCGGGCGGAGCGGCGATGGGGCTCACGGCCAGAGGGGCCTCCGGGCCGTGCGGGGCCCCCGCTGAGGCAGCGCGGCGGGTGTGAGGGACGACAGACCGCGGAGAACGCGCCGCCCGGCGGGGTGGGCGCTCCCCCGGCACCGGGCCGGGAGGCCAGCCCGGGGCGGGGGGCACCGGCCGCCCCGAACTTGTGGGCGGGGAGCGGGGTCCGGCGGAGGGCGGGCTGGGTGCCCGGCAGCCCGCTCCGGGCAGCGGTCTGCAGCAGGCGTCAGCCCCCGCCGGCGGTGCGGCGCCGTCCCTGCGCCTGCCAGGCTCCGTGAGAAGGGAGAGGGGGGAAAACAAACCCCCACAGCCGGGAGAACCCCCCACCGCTGCCCCCTCACCCCTCTGCCTCCCCCGGCTCCAGC